>NC_090437.1:89420847-90832514 GCF_031143425.1 Pleurodeles waltl
TGATCTTGGATTAAAAGTACCTTTTGAAACTCTACTTGGATTACATATTTATTATACAGACTTTGAGTGCCCTGGTCCTCTTCTTTTTACATTTTGAGGTTTGCTAAGAATTCTGGGTAACAGAACCTGGTGAGAGCCCCACAAGTCACCCCATCTTGGATTCCACTAGGTGTCTATTTTTCAAATATGCACAGGTTTGGTAGGTTTCCCAGGTGCTGGCTGAGCTAGGGACCAAAATCCATAGCTAGGCACTTTGCAAAAAACAGGTCTATTTTCTTTGGGAGAATGTGATGTGCCCATGTTGCATTTCCTGTCGCGTGCATTAGGCCTACCCACACAAGTGAGGTACCATTTTTATTGGGAAACTTAGGGGAATACAGAATAGCAAAACAAGTGTTATTGTCCCTTGTCTTTCTCTACATTTTTTCCTTGCAAATGTAAGAGAGTGTGTAAAAAAGACGTTTATTTGAGAAATTCCCTGTAATTCACAACCTAGTACGGGCACCTCAGAATTCAGAGATGTGCAAATAACCACTGCTTCTCAACACCTTATCTTGTGCCCATTTCGGAAATACAAAGGATTTCTTGATACCTATTTTTCACTCTTTATATTTCAGCAAATTAATTGCTGTATTCCGAGTATAGAATGAAAACCCATGGCAAGGTGCAGCTCATTTATTGGCTCTGGGTACCTAGAGTTCTTGATGAACCTACAAGCCCTATATATCCCCGCAACCAAAAGAGTTCAGCAGACGTAACGGTATATTGCTTTCAAAATCTGACATCTCAGGAAAAAGTTATAGAGTAAAACGTGGAGACAACTGGTTGTTTTTTTTACCTCAATTTCAATTTTTCTGTTTATTTCAGCTGTTATTTTCTGTAGGAAACCCTTGTAGGATCTACACAAATTACCCTTTGCTGAATTCAGAATTTCATCTTCTTTTCTGAAATGTTTAGCTTTCTGGGATCCAGCACTGGTTTCACATCCATTTCTGTCAATAACTGGAAGGAGGCTAAAAGCACAAACAAATAGTAAAAATGGGGTATGTCCCAGTAAAATGCCAAAATTGTGTTGAAAAATTGGGTTTTCTGATTCAAGTCTGCCTGTTCCTGAAATCTGGAAAGCTGGTTATTTCAGCACTGCAAAACCTTTGTTGATGCCATTTTTCAGGGAAAAAAACATGAGCCTTCTTCGGCAGCACTTTTTCCCATTGTTTTGAAAAAATAAAAACTTTCACTGTATTTTGGCTAATTTCTTGATCTCCTTCAAGGGGAACGCAGAAAGTCTGGGTGCCTCTAGAATCCCTAGGATGTTGGAAAAAAGGACGCAGATTTGGCGTGGGTAGCTCATGTGGACAAGAAGTTATGAGGGCCTAAGCGCAAACTGCCCCAAATAGCCAAAAAAAGGCCTGGCACCTGAGGGGAAAAGGCCTGGCAGCGAAGGGGATAAAGGTAATTTTCTTAAAATTGCAGATCACTTCCTATAGGAAGAGCTTCATCCCGGTGATGAAGATCTCTCCAAACACGTAGGAAGGTAGCACTTAATTATAAAGTCAGCCAAAGGAGTTTTCATCCTCTCATTTGAGAGGGTAGCGACTTGTAAGTCTACATATAGTGTAAAACTACACTTGGACATGGTGAATTTCATCCGTGAGGAGATTTAAACTTAGGTGTAGCTCTACACTTGAGGAGATTTGCACATGTAAACCTATCCTAGGTTAGCTTTTGAAATTATATAAACTATATTAACTTTTAAAACTGTATATGACATATTTTTTCATGTTCTACATTTAATTTTAGAAAAACAGTACCACAAACATTAGATTAACTCCATACACTCTGTGAAGTGCTGATTAACTATTCTAACAGCTCTCCTAATTCAAAGGTCAACAAACCTTAGTGTAACAAAGGACCAGATGTACGGATATGTAAACTCAAAATACTGGTACTACTATGTATTATTAGTTTGTTCTTAAAATTCCAAATCATAGTGGTTTGCAAACCATCCTACTTCATGAAATTAATGAAGAAGGTTGTAAATTGTGACTCCCTATGATTGGAGGCTATCTCAGTCTCTTTCCAAGTGAGATTATAAGTCCCTTCTTGGTCCAATTCTTCTTGGTGTCTAGTGTCCAAGAACATGTAGCCATTGTGCCTTGGAAACAAACACACCTATATGCTCTCTGAGATGCAGTTATTTTTCCTCAGATATTTACACCATAAGCAGAACCTAAGTGGGTTTGTGCACAAAAGAAAGAATTTGTGGCAAAGTGTTCCTTCTGTACTTTGCACCCTTTCCTTCAAATGCTCAGTTCTTTTGTTACTTCTTGTCTCCCCACCACTGGTACAGAAATCCCCATGGCTTTCTGGAGCATCTGACCTTCAGTCTCCATGTGATCTGGCAAGATTACCGGTCTCTCTCTCTCCCCCCTCCTTCAACTGTTTCTCTGGGCCTTTGGACTTCTTCCCCGATCCGTGCCCCACTCTCCTTCTCCATGTCACGCTACCCGCTGGCGATCCAACACACTTCCTCCTGCATCTTCTTTGGAGTTTGTGCCACGCAACTCCAACCCGCCTCTTTTTTTGGTTGTGGCTTCCACTGTGATAGCTGATGATGTCACCACTACTAGAGAGCTCTGCTTGGGTTCTACCAGGTGCTGTTTGTTAGCCCTGTTGGGGAATGAACCAACGACCATATTACAATATCCCCTTTCCAACAGTGGCCCATAGCCAAGCTGTCACGGGTTCCTGGGGAAATAGTCCATACTGCTGTGTAACCGCCCGGTCGATGTTCAACCTGAAAGGAAAAAGGTTGCAAGGCTGGGAACCAACGTGACACCCGACTGTTCGAGTCCTTATGTCTGGGTAGCCAAACAAGTGGGGGACATGGTCTGTCTATATGATAAAGGCACTTCCATACAGAGCAGCTTCGACTGCCCTCTTAATTGCTAGTCATTACTTCTCAATAGCTGGATATTTTTGTTCTCATGGAAGAAGTTTCTGACTGGTATATACTATGAGGTGAAGAGCCCTATTACAGTTAGCCTGGGATAAGACAGGCCCTGTCAGAGGCATCAGTTTGTAATACAAAGGGTAGCTGAAAATCAGCGCAGAGTAACACAGGCTCTTTACAAAAGCAGACTTTAAGTCCGTCAAAACTCTGCTGTTGTCATGCTGACCAGTTGCTTATCTTGGCAGGTTGGTAATTTTTTAACAAGTCTGTGGGAGGAGCAGCCAATTATGAAAATTGTGGGTAAGTCATCTAATATAAGCCACTAATCCTAAAAACGAACAAACCTTCTTCTTTGTACTTGAAGGGGGGGATATCTCTGGTTGCCTGCACTTTCTCTATTTGGGGGCAGATAATATCTGCCTGGATTTGGTAGCTGGGGCATTTAATAGAGTCAGTGGCAAGGATACTTTGTTTTGATTGGCTGTGTTTCCAACTTCTTGTAGAGTTTAGAAAACTGAGGATAGGGTTAATTCACAGGAAGAGCTGAAAACAATGATGTTGTCTAAGTATGCTGCAGCATATTCTCGGTGGGGTTTTACGATTCTATCCATTAGCCTATGGAATGTTGAGGGGGCCCCATCTACACCAAAGGGAAACACTTTAAACTGATGTAACTCGGTCACTACTAGGTATAGTTAGGACCTAGTTTCTATATAAAAATAATTTTTTTTAGTTGCTCATATTGTTGATGCTACTTGACGAATCTTCATGAAGGTTTCTAAATCAAATTGCCAATCACATCAGCTGCTGTCTTTAAGTTTTGGGGTGATCCGTCTGGGGGCAGAGAAAAAGGGGGGTCCCAACACACATTTTCCCCATTTCCTTTTGCCATAGGGATTTTGAACAGCGTCAAAATTATTGAACGGAATTACACCAAATTTGGCAGAAAGATACGTCCTTGTTCTGAAAGCTTCCTTTTTTGTTTTGGTATAAATCTGTTCAGTAGTGTTAGAGAAATGAAAGAAAATCTAAATGTGTATATTTAGGGACATGAAGGATTTGCTGCTCCTCCTGATCTCGTGCTGACATCTGTTTGGCTGCCAACACTTCAACAATTAAGCTGTTGAAATGCTGGCAGGGCATCTTGGTACTCGGCTGAAGCTAGGTACGAACACCCTGACTCCTTAGCTCTGGTGCTGGGGCCCCAAAGGGATCCCCCCAGGCTTAAAAGCATTTTTTTATTAAAAATGTACTGCAAATTCATGGCAGGGCTCAGCTTCCGCAATAAAAATAGAAGAAAAAAAAAGCGGGTGCTTGTTTTTAACTAAGCCCCCGCGTGGGCCAGGTCCCCGGGGCACTTTTTTATTTTTCATTGGGGGGAGGGATCCAGGCCTTCCCACAGCCCCGGAGACCACCACCTCCCCTGGGCGAATAATGTAATATGAGCGGGTAGGTTGTGGAGAACCCCCACCTGGGGAATTTAACAAATTGGGTGCGGGGCAACTTGCGGTCACCACTTCCCTGTGGCTAATACTAAATAATGTAAAGGGGGTCAGTTTTGGACCCCCTACCCCCTGAGACCACCACCTCATGGGGCTTCTTCAACGATGAAGTGGGGCAGTGTGGCCACCCTAGTGGAGCCACTGATGGTACTTGGGAGCACACCCCTCCCCCCACCGGGCTGGCTCCTGCTATATCCTGGGGTCAACACCCCTGGAACATAACTTTTTGCTGTGGCTTAGCTGCAGCTTTGAAACTGCAACTAAGCCACAGCAAACTTTGGGTTTCATGCTGCTGGACCAGCCAAGCAGGTCCTGGTGTCTGAAAGCGGACCTTTTTCATCTCTGTTCTCTGTACACAGATATGTGTGCAGAGAACAAAGATGAAAGGCTTGCATCAGCAAGTCTGGAGCTGCTGTTAAAGCTCCTCTTTGCTTGATGAAGTAATGGCACAGTGAGGGAGGCCTTAAAACTTCTCCTGTGGTGCCAGATAGCCTGTGAAGGGCATTTTGTTAAATAAATAAAATAATAATAAAAAACATGTTGGGACCCTGGGGAGCCCTTGAGTGCTCCCTTGTGGTCCCAGATAGCCTATAAAGAGCTAAAAAAAGGGCAAAAAAAACAAATAGCTCACTATGAAGGTCACAGACCATTTAGGCTTCGAGTCCAGCTAGACTCATTTCCCTGTTTGTTTGTTTTTTTAAGTAAAAATGTTTAAGGGTCATATGAAAAGTGATTTTACTTTAAAAAAATTACAAATACATTTTTCTTTTTAAATTGTGCAGAAATATCTCATTCTAACTATATCATACATAAAAGTCTAAAAAGGTCTGTCTCTCTCTCTCTCTTTTTTTCAATCTCTTTCTCCCACTCACACACCACTCAGACACTTATGTACCCACTCAGACACTCACACACCCACTCACAGACCCAATGAGAACCTTGTGCACCCACTCACAGACCCAATCAGACAGCTATGTACCCTCTCACGGACCCACTCAGACTGTCACTTACCCACTCAAAGACCCACTGACACTCTCATGCACACCCTCAGAGACTCACAGACACACTGAAGCACCCTCAAAAACACTGATGTACGCCTTCTCACACCCAGACAAACAATCTGACAGTCACTCCCCCCCCCCCCAGATATGCCCTCTCACACCCAGAAAGGCAGCGGCCAACTCCCACCGTGCATGGCCAAAGGGTTATGCACAGCATTGGGTTGAGTGGTTGGGGGGGTTGGTTGCAGGGTCTGGCTGCAGGTCAGGTCTTGCAGTCAACCTCCCTGTGCATGGGTAACGGCTGTTCATGGTGCAAGGTTGGGTGTTTATAGGGGGTTGGCTTCAGGGCCGGGCCAGAGGCCAGGCCCTTTGGCCAACCGCAGCGGTGGTTGGATCAATGTATAGTAATGAGATTTACTATACGTTAAAAATAAAATCATAGAAATTCACTGAGAAAAACAAAGTTACAGGGATGTTATAGTTAGGAAACAGAATTAAAAATAGGCATAGAAATTCACTTAAAAAAACAAAGGTTACTGGGTTATAGTTAGGCTCACATTTTAAACATAACTCTATTTTTGAACTATAATATCCTGTAACATTTGTTTTTTTTCAGTGTATATACATATATATATAATTAGCAGGGTATGGTTAGGGTGCGAGCTATAGTTACCTTAGGGCACACAATATATAGTGGCTTGAAATAACTCTAACTGTAACACCTGAAATTCTATGGTTTTGTGCATGTATGTCCCTGTAACCCTTGATTTTTTTTCAGTGAATTTCTAGGGCATTTTAATGTTAAGTAAGATGCCCATCAAAATCCATGGTGGGGGGTGGGGAAAGTTTGATGCAGGGCCTGGCCTGGCATTGTTCTGCCCCCACCCAGGATTGCTGAGCCTACCCCCATTCGCCTTGCTTTCTATTGTCCAAGCCCATTCCCCTGCTCCCACATTACAGCCCTGTGTAATTGTTGTTCTGCCACTGCCCTTCTCACCTTCCCTGAACAGTTTGCTTGCTGCCCCATCTACTGCCTCCATACCCTATGTTTTCCGAGTCCATGAACCAACTGTTGTATTGTAAATAAAATCCTTGTTATATGTATTAGGCTCGCGCGCGATAAGCGCAAGCCAACGAATGGGAGATTGTTGAGGAGTGAATGTTGTGGAATGAATGTAGGGGAAGATTCGTGGGCTGTTGAGACAGAGACGATTGGAGAAGAGGTGGCAGGTCCGTGTGCAGCAGGGGCTATTATTTTGTAAAGAAACTACTTGTTCTATATTGCGATCTTTCAAGAATAAGCAAGTTCATCCTACCGATTCCTGTACTTGTTATTGTCAGCGGCTGGAACCATCTCAACACCAATCCCTTCCTTCCTGCAAGGTGCGATGTGCTGCCACTGCCCTACATTTAGCTTGCTGTCCCTTCCCACTCCTCCTTCCCTCCGTTGCCCATTCTATGCCCCATCATTGCCCTCCTGCTTAGCCTCTGTGTTTAGCTTGCTGCCATACCCTCCTTCCCCCTGTCCTCCAATGCCTGTATGCATGCCCCTGCTCATCCTTTTTGCTCATCATGCTCCATGGTTTGTTTTGAAGCCCCTTCCCCTGCCCTTTCTTGTCTGTGTCCAGCCCCTACTCATCCCTTCTGCCTTCCATGGCCATTTGTGCATGCCCCTGCCCCCTTTCTCTTGCCCATCATAGCTGTTGTGCTGCCACTAACCCTCCCATTTGCCATGCATTGCCTTCTGTGCTGCCACAGCCCCTCCCACCTGCCCTGTGTGGTCAGCTTGCTGTCCATGACCCCCACACCATCCCTCCATTGTCTATGTCTATGACAGTATAGTCTCAGTGTTGCCCTCCATGGTGTGTTGGGCTTCCAGTGCCCATCCCGCCTTCCCTCTATGGTCAGTTTGCTGTTCCAACCCTGACCCTTACCCCCTGAACACTGTTTCCCAGGTGCAGACCCCTATCCCCTCCCTCCTGCCTTGTCTTGTCCGTCGTCGTGTCCCTGCCCCTGCCTTCCTTATCCTTTATGCTGCAATTGCCCCTTCTATCTTTTGGGTATGGTCAGTGTGCTGTCCCTGCCTCCTTCTCCCCCAGTCTCTGTTGTCCATGTGCATTGCCCTGTCCCCTCCCTATTGCTTTGCATGGACTGCTGTGCTGCACTGCCATCCTGCTTGCCCTGGGTGGTATAATGTGCTGCTGCGACTCATGACGCCTGCCTTTAGGGTCAGTTTGGTGCCCCTGCCCATTTCCCTCCTTCCCCCTGTTATCTGAGTCCATGTCCCTACCCCATTTCTCCAGCCCTCACATTTTGAACTTGTCAAGATTTAGGCTTAAAAAACATCAGGAGTCTCCTGCCTTAATCAAGTCTGTTGGCATGTATGGTTGTACTGCTACTGCCTTTTCCTTCTGCTCTAAATGATCTGTTATATTGCCACAGCCTCTCTTGCCTTTCTAGCATGGTTGGTTTGTTACCCCGCCCCCCTTTCCCCTGCCCTTTATGGCATGTTGTGCTGCCACTGCGTGACCAACTTGTTGCCTCTGCACCCTCCTCCCTGTCCTCAATTATCTGAATCCGTGGCCCTGACATCTGCCTGCCCACTATATTCTAATGAACAACTAGATTTCTAACATTGTATATTTATTACAAAAGTGTGGCACACCTGATGTCAACTTGTTGTAACAAAACTGTAATACAGAAAGCATTTCCTTTAGAAGTTATAAAAATGAGAGGGTCTTATTCCCACCGAAATTCTAGTTAGTGCTCTAAAAAACTAAAATGAGGACATTTTTCTGAGTTCTCAAATAGTGACAAAGTACTTTTAAATGATGTGCTATCGTGATGTTTTTGTTATCGAGTTGATCACTGGATTGTATGTTACACTAGGGGGAGAGAATGTGGCGTTATGACCAGAGCAGCATACTTTTCAACTGTGGAACCAGGTTCAAGTTTCGGTGTCAGATCGACATCCTGTGATTCTGGGCAAATCACTTAATTGTTCCATGCCTAAAACCAAAATGATTGTGTCCTCGTGTAATGTAACATGTAAAACACTCCTTTGGGTCAAGCCTGTGCTATATAAAACTGCCAAAAAAAATGAGGGCCTGATATAGATCTTGGTGGTAATGTCTAAAGACCCATCCTCCGCCATAACGGTCCACCCTCCCTATTTAAATATTAGCAGAGGGATAGGCAAAAGACTGTTGATGGTCCACCATTACAGCCAAGAATGTCCACCTACGAAAAATGGCACTGTAGGCTAAAGTGACTGGCGGCAGGACTCCAGCCCTTTTGCTGCCAAGCCAATCACAGTGTGCATTCCCGTCAATGCAACTGTGGTGGCTAAAGCTCCATACCTGGGATGGCGGATTGGGAAAGATAAAAAGACAATACTCACTTTTTTTCCACTTCTCCCATTTTCTGCCGCCATGAACCCGGTCATACAAGTCCTGGAGTTGCTGCTGCTCCAGGACCAGGAGGAAAATCAACCCCATCATCACCAGAACAGAAGGTAAGTCACTGTTTTACCTGCCATCCGCAGAATTGTTGCTGTACAATAGCACTGAACTTGGTTGTGTTTAACAAAAGTATGCAAACAACAGTACTATGATGTGCAATTCATATGTCTGTAATGTTGTACTTAGAAAAATGTCTACAATCATACCTTGAGAAATTAGTAGCACCCACCACTCTGGTAGTCGCCTTTGTGGCAATGGACACCAATATCAACATTCACAGCAATCCCAAATAAAATGTGTCCATACAGATGTGTGCAATAATGTCTCATAAACAACCATATCACATACATTAATGGTATACCCAATAGTAACTACTCAACTTCCTGATAATGTAACAATTACACTACAAATTGCAACAAATTGGTGTTCACAGAATCTACAACCAATCTTACCTCAAAACTGCAAATATGTCAGAGATGTATGAAGGTCACATGCTCGCCTGTTGTGTGCAAGTTATGATAAACATGAGATGTCACTTAACTGTAAAGTTTTATGCTCCCTGTCTATTGCATGTGTGCTTATTATTGACAAGCATGTCAAAATAAACACACATGCATTCTCTAGTCACAATAACAGAAATACATATATTTTTGATGTTAGTGTCCAGTAACATGATAAATGCTTGCACCAGAATTAATATGCCCATCACAAATGGTCAACACCAATGAAGTCACACAAATAACTAAAATATGCAAACTGTGCTTGTCACTGTCACAAATGAGAGTAAGTGCATGGCACACACATTAGCAGAAATAACATCACCAGCAAACAATTAGTACCAATCCAAAAATATGGCCAGGACAAAGGTATGCTGAAGATTAAAATATTTTATATATTAATGAGATAACTCTCTCATAAGTAAAATAAAGATCAGGACAAAGACCAAAACAAAGGCACTAGACCATTAGTTGAGAGTATGGGTTACATGCCTCCTAATGACACTGCCAAAATAAGCCTCCTCTGGGGGGGGGGGGCTATGGGATCAGAAAGCAGGCACCTCAATTACCTTATTGAGGGGTCCTTGGTTTGGGGTTTAGGAGGGGTGCTTTGGGATGTTTTGGATATGGGGGTTGTTTTGAGTTTGGGAGGGGTTTATTTGGTTTTGGGAGGGGTGGTGTGGGATTTGGAAGGGGTGGGTTACGGGATTTGGAAGGGGTGGGTTGGGGTGTGAAAGGGGTACAAAGATGTTTAGGTGGGGTGGTCAGAGGTTTGATAGGGGTGATCAGAAATGAGGAAGGAATCAGGGACAGGGCAAACATTAGGTCCTCCTAGAGGAAAGAGGTAGGTTTACCGTGAAGGAGTTGGGGTCGGTTGAAAGAGGGTATGTCAGTGGCTGTTGATGATGAAGGTGCCGAGGGTCTGGTGTACATGGTGTATGTTTTGCTTTGTGTTTTTTACTGGGTGTCTCTGGGTGGGTAAGTGTGGGTGTTTATATTTAGCATGTGTGTGTGTTGTGGAGGTGGTGTGTGTAGTTGTGGTGTCTGTGTGCTGGTGCATGTGTGTGTTGTGGTGGGTCTGGTGACTGGGGGGTACTGGTGGTGTGTGTGTGCTTGCCTGTGTGTTGGTAGGTGTAGTGACTGCGGGTGTGCTGGTGGTGTGTGTGGGTGTTTGTATACTGGTGAGTGTGGTGACTGCTGGTGTGCTGGTGGTGTGTGTGGGTGTTTGTGTAGTGGTGGGTGTGGTGTCTGCGGGGCACTGGTGGTGAGTGCAGATGTCTGTGTCATGGTGACTACAGTGTCTGTAGGTGTGCTAGTGGTGAGTGTGGGTCTTTGTGACGTGGTGAGTGTGGTATCTGTGGGTATGCTTGTAGTTGTGGTAGGATGTGTGGTGTCGCCATGTGCGCCTGTATTTCTTGTTGTGTCAGTGTGGGGATGTGCTACTTGTGGGTGTTGGAGTGGGTACATGTCAAGGTATGCATGTGCTCTGGACAGGGCTGGGAAGACGGATTTGGGATGTGTAAGGGGTAGAATTTGGTGGGTGGGAGGCTGCAGTCAATGAGAAGGCCAGACCCTGGAATGACCTTCCAGGTAAGCCTGTAAATTAAAAAAAGTTAAACAACAAGAATAGCTACATACAATACCTCACCCCCTTGATGCTCCTATCTGGCCCTCAACAGTCCCTCAAGCTCTGGGTAGGCCACCACAAGGATGCCGGCTCTTAGGGGGAGTCAGGCTGAGGCACTCAGCTAATTCTCATAGGTGAATTTTCATTTCAGTGCACAAACATTTCTAACATCCTCAAACAACACCCTGTACCTGGCTAAAGCATTCAGTTCACTACCCTCCAATCACAACACATCAGTCATGAACAAAAAGGGACCAAATAGCCTGTGGACAAAGAGGGAACAAGTTACTTTGGCAAACATTTCCCACTCAAAGATGTACCTGTTAATCTGGGGTCCCACACAACTGGCCATATGGGGATAGGACCTCCAAGGTGAGGATCTCCAGCTCCTCAGGGAAGAAGGCAGGGGCCCTGTCACATGTTTTGCCCGGCATCCCGGCTC
Organism: Pleurodeles waltl; assembly: GCF_031143425.1. Classification (NCBI taxonomy): domain Eukaryota; kingdom Metazoa; phylum Chordata; class Amphibia; order Caudata; family Salamandridae; genus Pleurodeles; species Pleurodeles waltl. The sequence goes on from NC_090437.1 coordinate 89,432,331, forward strand.
CCAGAGGTCAGCAACAGGAGCAAAAAAACAAGGAGGTCCTGTTGGCTGCAGTGTTAGAAGGCAAGTGAGCTTTTGTTCAATACGCCATGTACAAGTACAAGGCGGATGCGATAAGTGACGGAGACAGACGCAGCCACTGGCTTTCGTGTGTGCCTGTCACGAGACATTAGTCTATTGCAGGTTCTGCTGCGGTCTGTTCCACCTACGACGCTGCAAATTTAACCGATGCCTTTGGGTAGCTAATGTCCTGAAGGTAAGGTCAGGTAGCCATCATTTTAGGGTGTGAAGCAGTGTATTGTTAAATTGTTAGCATGTAATCATCACTCAAAATAGAGGCTAGTGTCTATACAAATGTCAGATATGAAAGATACTGGTTTTGACAAGATATGATAAATTAAAAAGTGAACCGTGACTGTGTTTGACATCAATAGTGCTTAAGGGGAAGTAATACCTCTGTATATGGTATTTTGAAAAACAATTAAGTGCAAATAATACATTTCAATTGTATTTTGGAACATAATTAAAAAATAGACATATAAAAAGTGAGTTTTAAAGTTAGAAAAATGTAATAACAATGTGTATACATGTATGACACAATGACATTCCGAATGTTACCAAGACTTAAGATGTGTGTTGATCATCAAAGTACCATTTAAGCTGATATGTTCTTTCCCATACATGCAGACCTTAGAATCCAGGCACGGGTAGGAAACAATGGTATTAGGTCTTCAGGCCATTTCCAGACCTTGCCATCATTGAGGAAAGGAATGTCATTAAGAAGTTTTGGTTAAATAGGCAAAGGATCCTAGATTTGTGTCACCAGCTGGAGCCTGATCTCCTGCCTCACAATAGGTATACAACAGCAATAACACCATTAGTGAAACTCATGGCAGTGCTTCATTTTGTGGCCACTGATTTTTTTCAATACACTGTGGCAGTATCTGGGGGCAGGTCCCAAACAACTTTCAGTGGTGTGCAACAAGAAGTCTTTTCTTCAATGCGGAGACACATCAACAGCTACATCCAGTTCCCATGACAACAGAATTTGGCCCCCATGAAGGAAGAATTGTATACTTTGGGTGGACTACCACATGTGCTTGGAGCAATAGATGGCAGTCATATTGCACTGGTGCCACTGTATGCAAGGGAACAGGTCTACCACAATCGGAAGTCCTTTCATTCCATCAATGTGCAAGTTATCTGCTTAGCCGATTTATACATCTCAAGTGTGTGCCCTCTTTCCTGTGTCAACACATGATTCATTTGTACTACAGAACAGATCCATACCCCTGCAAATGCCACAACTTGAACCTGAGAGTGCCTGGCTTGTTGGTAAGTACAATATGACTTGAGGGTCATTTGCTTGAATCCTAGTTTAGGAAGGTACAATGACTTGATATGATATTAATCTATTGATGTGTTTTTTCCATGTAGGAGACTCAGCTTATTCTCAAAGACCATGATTGTAAGCATTGCTGAGGAGTCCAACAATGCCAGGAGAAGTCTGCTAAAATGAGCCCCATGGAAGAACACGGAGGCCAGAGGAGCTGGCTTTTGGGCTCCTCAAATCTAGGTTTAGGTGCCTATACAAGACCGCTGGAGCCTTCCTCTGCCCACCTGATAAGGTGTGCCAAATCACAGTTCCCAGCTGCATGTTCTACAATATCATCCTGTGATGGAACATCCCAATAACCACAGAGGAGGGAGATAGCGAAGAGCCACAGGGTGAGGATCTTGAAATGCCCAATGACGATGACAGTGGTGAAGAAGAAGGAATTGATCTACGTCAAAATGTTATTGACCACTTCTTCACCTGAGTGTAAGCTTACCTTTACATATTGTAACCTCCAATGCCAGAACAACTTGTGACATAGGGAATATATCAGCCTGCAATGGTAATTTGGTAGGAATGGTCAGTTCAGGAAAGTCCAAGGCAAAGAAGTTAGTGGATCAGGGTTTCCCTACACTGACTACTGTGTTTTTTGACATACATTACATTTGACATCTAGCTTGTCATCTGAGTAAAATGTAATATGTGACATCATTAATTACCCCTTGGTATTTTGTTTTAGGTTCCTTCAACATGTCATCTTCATATGGAAATTTGAAAGTTGTGACATTTGCAGTGATATGATCCTGGGACAGACACCCACTTGGGATGGGCAGATCTTGTACGGAGACAACTTGCACTGTGATTGAATAGAAGTTTTTAAAATTGTATCAGACCTGTTTTCTGCAGGATGTCACCATCAAGGTAATATGTGCCACTTAACTTGCTCAAACCACAAGTGTATGTCAAGCCATAGCATACTTTGCTTCCTTCACATTGGCTAACTCTTCAATTTGTGTTCAGGGAAGGTAGCTGTTGATGTGTCTCATCATAGTTGATAGAATAGTTTTGTTAACATACCACTGAATGGTGGTTGTGACATTGCACCAGATACTGCCACAGTGTCCTGTAATGGTCATGTGGCCTCAAAATTGTGTTACTGCAATGATGTAGACTATTAGTGTTATTGACGTATGAGTCCTATTGTGAGGGCAGGATGTATGGCTCCAGCTGAGGTCATGGATCAATGATAGTTTGCCTATTTAATTTGATCCTATGTAATATTCCCTTTATTCCATGGTTTCAAGGTTGTGGAGTGTCCACCCCTAAATGGCACAGACTATTGGGGTTATGCATGATTTGTGAAACTCAGCTCTATTTTTGTCTACAACTTCTTACCTACTTATGTATGTTATCAATACATTGGGATTTAGATTTTTTTGTTTGAATGAAATGGGTAACGCATTACCTCTTTGCCATTTCTAATTTTCCTTTGCAAATAATTGTCAAATATATTTGACAAAATGATGGTGAAAGACAGACATGAAAAATGAAATGCCACAATAAATGCAACAAAAGCCTTGTAGTTTGTGCCAATATAATTAAGTTGCATGAGACAAAGGAACTGAACAGTGTTTCAGACAATGAGAAAGTGAACTAAATAAAAAGTAAATCATGGTGGATGAAAATATAGCAGTAGAGCCAAAAAAGTATGGAGTCCAATGTACAAAATACAACTGTTCTCAAAAAAACGTAAATGTGTCCCTGAAATACTCCATAGAGTGAATGGAAGACATACACTGGAGGAAATTAGGATCTGCGTCTCTTGGAGGTGGTAGTGGGGGTCTTGCCATCCTCTTCTGGTGGTCCGGATGACTGTCCCCTCAAGGGAAAAGGGGGGGATCATGTGTAGGGACTGGGATGAGAGAGGCAGGCTCCTCCTTTGGCATGTCCTCCCTGTCTATAGCTAGCAGTGGTGTACTTGGTCCAGATGTAGAAGGACCACAGACAGGGGCAGATGGTATGGCAAAAGCCCTGCACACGTGCTGATAGATGTTGAAAGGTACCCCAGTCAGGGAGCTAATGTTGTCATTGTGGTTGCATTTCTCAAAGACGAGGTCCCTCTGCACCTCCTTGATCTCCTGGAACTGAGTTGCAACCTGGCCCATCAAGTATTGGGACTCTTGTACTGCTCTCAAGACTCGTTCAATGGTGGTCTAACTGACAAAGGTGCCAATGGCCTCACTTTCCTGGCTCACTAATTACCTCCCACAATGCCTACCCCCACTACCCTGTGCCCTGGAGGCAGTGTGTCCCATCCCACTGGGTCCTGGCACAACTGGAGGTGGTGTTGGTGTTGTCTCAACAGCAGCCAGGACTGTGGGAACAAGATTGGTGTGAAGTTCCCCAGTAAACAGGAAGTGGAGGTATCCTGATGCTGAGATGTGATTGCAGATAGAGTGAGAGGTGTAGTTGTGGGCAGAGTGCGACTTACTGGAGCTGTCTGGCCAGATAGACCAGATGAATCAGGCTGCTCCTGATCATCCGGACTTGCAGGAGTGTAGTTCTCACTGAAGGCTTGATCCTCGTCTGGAGTGGAGGTGTCTTGAGCGGCAGACGGTGGTAAACTGGTCTGGGGGTTGGACCTGAGAACAATGTAGACAATATGAAATTAAAATCTGGTTTGTAGCTCATATGACTTTTTAGCTACAAATGGGCCATCCTTAAAAAGCAACATTAGACTGATAGAATGATTAGGCCTTTGTGTAATTTTCATTATTTTACACATGCAGGGTGATTCACACAGATGCAAACTCCAGTGATGATGTTGTAGAAATGTCCTGAAATGCAAAATGTTATTTCTTAACTATACATATTATGTAGCAGACATTCAACCCAGCACAGTGGTGATGATATTATAGTACTAGACCATTCCAAGGTATTAGACAAACTGTGGTTCAACTTAATAGAAAAAATGGCATTGTTCATCATATGGACAGTGCAAAGTAAACTGTGTGTGGATACTACTTCTATTCAGCATGCCACGTCAGATGGTAGGAAATGTTGGATTCAACAGACTATGAATTAAGTGAGCATTTGCATTAATTCAATGTAGCTATGAGAAAGTGTCAACATACTTGAGCAACTGATATTTTCATCCATAGCATGACATGGTGACTCTCAAATGCACAAGTTTTTGAGGTGTGTGCACATATGGAAGTAAAGGTAGGTAGTGCAACACTACATTGCACTATTATTTTGCAGATACAAAAACAGGGCATCATGGCAGTTGTAGAAATTTATTGACACCATGGACAATCGCTGTTGAAAAGTGAGTTAAACATATCTATTTAAATAACCATATTGGACTTCCAAGATTGGGCGCATTTAGGCCAGAGTGGTATGCCATAGCCATGGAAAGCTGCCGTTTTAGGCCTCTTGTGCTGACACAGCCCACCGGCCTGGAGCCTGCTGCTCTCAACCACACCTGCACACTTCCCTTCACCAACTGCACTCTTTCATAAACTTGCTACAGAGGGCCAAGCACACCCCCTGTCTTGCACAAGCCTTGCAATCGCTTCCTCTGCACTTACATACAGCCTCATACCGCCCTTTCTTTAGGGCTCGACACTAGCAGCAGCTTTGAATATTTTTTTGTTTGGATGATTGTATTTAACATGCTTTCATGCTACTAGAGATAGGCATCAAGCAGCAGTAATTCAAAATATATTTATATGCCATGAGGGAGCATATCTTTGAAATGCTATTATTTGTATCATTGACAAAGGTCCATTTTTTATATTGATTAACTATTGGGAGTGTTTTATAGAAATTTGAGCTCATCATTTTGGTTCGAAAAAAAGGCATAAAGAAATACTGGCATTGCTAGCACAAGTGTAGTTATAGTTAGGTCAGCATCTGTAGCAAAGGCATTTAATTTGATTGAGTTTTTCCCCTATTAATGCACAGTATTCCTTGACATAGATCACATCGGAGCGAACCTTTAATAAACTGAATCCCCTCCCTCCCTACCTCACCCTATCCTGACAAGACAGTTCGGAATATCTGGTCAATTGACACATTTTTAGGAGCATATTCACCATTAGCTAATTTTACCTGCCCGGTGTATCCAGAAGTAAGATCTTTTCACCCACCCTTCCAACTTTCATGAACACAGAGCCATTGTTCTTAATGGGAAATTGGCGAGTGGGAGTATCTCCCAAGAGCTGACTTAGCAGTGTGTCCTATTGAGCTTCAAACTGTAAACGAGTATGCTCTACATTGCTAACGAGTTTCCTCATGGCCTATATGGTTCATAATAGTTGTTCTAGAGAAAGTGGATTCGCTTTCTTCCAGTGTTACAAGAGTTTGGCAGCCCCTAAACATTGAAGTGCCACGTACCACTCTGCCTTAATCATGTGCATTTAACTATCAGGCCTGAGGCCTAATAAAAGAGCTTTCGCATCAAACAGTAGTAGGAAACCTACACTGGAATTCAGTCCCTCTGCTATTTGTTTCTAAAAATAGTACCATTTTAGGGCAGGCCCAGTAGATGTGAACGGTGGTCCCCACCATCCCGCACCAACACTGATTGGAGGCCATTGGACAGGGCGGCTCCCACCGATCGCCCCACTGATTTATCCAAAAAGGAAAAATAAAATGATAATAACGCACATTATGTTATTATCATTTTATTTTTCCTTGTAGGGAGGGGTGGGGCTGGGCTGGAGGGGGGAGGTCGTGAATAGCTGGAAGCCTGTGCAGCCGAGAACAGGAAGAGGACAGAGGAGAGACGAACGCGTCTCCCTTCGAAGGTAAGTTTTTTTTGTTTTTATTTGTATTTATTTATTTTTTAACCGCCCCCCATCCCTTTGCACTCTGTCCCGTCCGCCCACCCCTGATCAGTGGCAGCCGCCACTGACGTTGGATACATTCAATGTAGTATTCAAGAGGGTAGTGCCATTTTCTACATAGCACAAACTAGGCGCTAGGCCCAGTTGTTTTGTAGCCCTTTAACCCCTTCCCCACCACAGACGTAATGGTTACGTCCATGGCAGCGCCCGTGTGGCGCCATGGACGTAACCATTACGTCCTGAATGCTGCCCTCGGGAGAAGCGCTAGCGCTCCCCCCGAGGGCAGCTCCCCCCACCCCCCCAGGTCAGAGCTGACAGGGGAATCCCTTCCCCTTCAACCCCCGACCCCCCCCAACCCCCCCTGTGACATCAGCGCGCGAGCGCACGCTGACAATCACACAACCTCCCCCATCGCACTGGAAGCAGAGCTTCCAGCGTGATCGAAAGAGAAATGCTCAGCATTTCTCTGTCGATCACGTGGTGGAGGCCCGGAGGGGCTTCAAAGGGAAGGAAATGTATTTCCTTCCCTTTGAAGTCTCTCCCAGGGTTTCAAAAGCCGGATTGCTTGCAATCCGGCTTTTGAAACCCCACTAGACACCAGGGATGTTTTTTTGGGGGGGGAAAGTGACAAAAAGGGAGCGACCCCTTGGGTAAGGGTCGCTCCCAGGGGGGCATTTTTTTTTAAGGCCTTATCTGCCCCCCCTGGGGGCAGATCGGCCTATTATTAGGCCTTTTCTGCCCCCAGGGGGGGGCAGAAACCTCTAGACACCAGGGATACTTTTGTTTTTTTTGTTTTTTTATTTGTTTTCTTTTGTGTTTTAGGTGTGGGGAGCGACCCCTAAGGCAAGGGTCACTCCCACAGGGGGGAAATTATATTTAGGCCATTTCTTCCCCCCTGGGGGGCAGATTGGCCTATTTTTATGAGGCCAATCTGCCCCCAAGGGGGGCAGAAACCACTAGACACCAGGGAGTTTTTTTTGTTTGTTTGTTTTTCACGTAAGGGGAGCGACCCTTAGGCAAGGGTCGTTCCCCTGGGGGGCAAATTTATTTTAGGCCATTTCTGCCCCCCATGGGGGCAGATCAGCCTATTTTTATTAGGCTGATCTGCCCCCACGGGGGCAGAAACCACTAGGCACCAGGGATTTTTGTTGTTGTTGTGTTTTACAGATGGGGAGCGTCCCCTTAGGCAAGGGTCGCCCCCCTGGAGGGGCAAATTGTATTTAGGCCATTTCTGCCCGCTTTGGGGGCAGATCGGCCGATTTTAGGTCAATCTGCCCCCAAGGGGGGCAGAAACCACTAGGCACCAGGGATCTTTTTTTTGCGCCGTCACGCAGGGGGAGCGACCTTGTAGGCAAGGGTCGCTCCCCGGGGGGTAGTGGGGGGGGCAAATTTATTTTAGGCCATTTCTGCCCCCCCTGGGGGCAGATCGGCCTATTGGTATTAGGCCGAAACCTCTAGGCGCCTGGGCAAATAGTTTTTTTGTGTTTTTTTTTGTTTGTTTGTTTTTTTAGAGATGGGGAGCGACGCATTAGTCAAGGGTCGCTCCCCTAGGGGGGAAAATTGTATTTAGACCATTTCTGCCCCCCTTGGGGGCAGATTGGCCAATTGTAGGCCAATCTGCCCCCAAGGGGGCAGAAACCACTAGGCACCAGGGATCTTTTTTTTTGCGCCGTCACGCAAGGGGAGCGACCTTTTAGGCAAGGGTCGCTCCCCGGGGGGGCTGGGGGGCAAATTTATTTTAGGACATTTCTGCCCCCCCGGGGGGCAGATCGGCCTATTGGTATTAGGCCGATCTGCGCCCGGGGGGGGGGCAGAAACCTCTAGGCGCCAGGGCAAAGTGTTTTTTTGTGTTTTTTTTTTTGTTTTTGTTTTTTTAGAGATTAGGAGCGACCCATTAGGCAAGGGTCGCTCCCCTGAGGGGTAAATTGTATTTATCCCATTTCTGCCCCCCTTGGGGGCAGATTGGCCGATTGTAGGTCAATCTGCCCCCAAGGGGGCAGAAACCACTAGGCACCAGGGATCTTTTTTTTTGCGCCGTCACGCAAGGGGAGCGACCTTTTAGGCAAGGGTCGGTCCCGGGGGGGGGGGGGGGGATTCGGATGCAAATTTATTTTAGGCCATTTCTGCCCCCCCTAGGGCCAGCTGAGCTAGAGGCCAAAATCCACAGGTAGGCACTCTTTTCTATGAAAAAATCTGATGTGTCCACGTTGTGTTTTGGGGCATTTCCTGTTGCGGGCGCTAGGCCTACCCACACCAGTGAGGTATCATTTTTATCGGGAGACTTGGGGGAATGCTAGGTGGAAGGAAATTTGTGGCTCCTCTCAGATTCCAAAACTTTCTGTCACAGAAATGTGAGGAACATGTGTTTTTTTAGCCAAATTTTGAGGTTTGCAAAGGATTCTGGGTAACAGAACCTGGTCAGAGCCTCACAAGTCACCCCATCTTGGATTCCCCTAGGTCTCTAGTTTTAAAAAATGCACAGGTTTGGTAGGTTTCCTTAGGTGCCGGCTGAGCCAGAGGCCAAAATCTACAGGTAGGCACTTTGCAAAAAACAGCTCTGTTTTCTGTGATGTGTCCACGTTGTGTTTTGGGGCATTTCCTGTCGCGGGCGCTAGGCCTAACCACACCAGTGAGATATCATTTTTATTGGGAGACTTGGGGGAATGCTAGGTGGAAGGAAATTTGTGGCTCCTCTCAGATTCCAGAACTTTCTGTCACCGAAATGGGAGGAAAACGTGTTTTTTTTTGCCAAATATTGAGGTTTGCAAAGGATTCTGGGTAACAGAACCTGGTCAGAGCCCCACAAGTCACCCCATCTTGGATTCCCCTAGGTCTCTAGTTTTCAAAAATGCACAGGTTTGGTAGGTTTCCCTAGGTGCCAGCTGAGCTAGAGGACAAAATCTGCAGGTAGGCACTTTGCAAAAACCAGCTCTGTTTTCTTTCAAAAAAGGGATGTGTCCACGTTGCGTTTTGGGGCATTTCCTGTCGCGGGCGCTAGGCCTACCCACACAAGTGAGGTATCATTTTTATCGGGAGACTTGGGGGAACACTGGGTGGAAGGAAATTTGTGCCTCCTCTCAGATTCCAGAACTTTCTGTCACAGAAATGTGAGGAACATGTGTTTTTTTAGCCAAATTTTGAGGTTTCCAAAGGATTCTGGGTAACAGAACCTGGTCAGAGCCCCACAAGTCACCCCATCTTGGATTCCCCTAGGTCTCTAGTTTTAAAAAATGCACAGGTTTGGTAGGTTTCCCTAGGTGGCGGCTGAGCTAGAGGCCAAAATCTACAGGTAGGCACTTTGCAAAAAAACAGCTCTGTTTTCTGTGATGTGTCCACGTTGTGTTTAGGGGCATTTCCTGTTGCGGGCGCTAGGCCTACCCACACCAGTGAGGTATCATTTTTATCGGGAGACTTGGGGGAATGCTAGGTGGAAGGAAATTTGTGGCTCCTCTCAGATTCCAGAACTTTCTGTCACCGAAATGTGAGGAAAACGTGTTTTTTTGGCCAAATTTTGAGGTTTGCAAAGGATTCTGGGTAACAGAACCTGGTCAGAGCCCCACAAGTCACCCCATCTTGGATTCCCCTAGGTCTCTAGTTTTCAAAAATGCACAGGTTTGGTAGGTTTCCCTAGGTGCCAGCTGAGCTAGAGGACAAAATCTGCAGGTAGGCACTTTGCAAAAACCAGCTCTGTTTTCTTTCAAAAAAAGGGATGTGTCCACGTTGCGTTTTGGGGCATTTCCTGTCGCGGGCGCTAGGCCTACCCACACAAGTGAGGTATCATTTTTATCGGGAGACTTGGGGGAACGCTGGGTGGAAGGAAATTTGTGCCTCCTCTCAGATTCCAGAACTTTCTGTCACAGAAATGTGAGGAACATGTGTTTTTTTAGCCAAATTTTGAGGTTTCCAAAGGATTCTGGGTAACAGAACCTGGTCAGAGCCCCACAAGTCACCCCATCTTGGATTCCCCTAGGTCTCTAGTTTTAAAAAATGCACAGGTTTGGTAGGTTTCCCTAGGTGGCGGCTGAGCTAGAGGCCAAAATCTACAGGTAGGCACTTTGCAAAAAAACAGCTCTGTTTTCTGTGATGTGTCCACGTTGTGTTTTGGGGCATTTCCTGTTGCGGGCGCTAGGCCTACCCACACCAGTGAGGTATCATTTTTATCGGGAGACTTGGGGGAATGCTAGGTGGAAGGAAATTTGTGGCTCCTCTCAGATTCCAAAACTTTCTGTCACCGAAATGTGAGGAAAACGTGTTTTGTTTGCCAAATTTTGAGGTTTGCAAAGGATTCTGGGTAACAGAACCTGGTCAGAGCCCCACAAGTCACCCCATCTTGGATTCCCCTTGGTCTCTAGTTTTCAACAATGCACAGGTTTGGTAGGTTTCCCTAGGTGCCGGCTGTGCTAGAGGCCAAAATCTACAGGTAGGCACTTTGCAAGAAACAGCTCTGTTTTCTTTCAAAAAAAGGGATTTGTCCACATTGCGTTTTGGGTCATTTCCTGTCGCGGGCGCTAGGCCTACCAACACAAGTGAGGTATCATTTTTATCCTGAGACTTGGGGGAACGCTGGGTGGAAGGAAATTTGTGCCTCCTCTCAGATTCCAGCACTTTCTGTCACAGAAATGTGAGGAACATGTGTTTTTTTAGCCAAATTTTGAGGTTTGCAAAGGATTCTGGGTAACAGAACCTGGTCAGAGCCCCACAAGTCACCCCATCTTGGATTCCCCTAGGTCTCTAGTTTTCAAAAATGCACAGGTTTGGTAGGTTTCCCTAGGTGCCGGCTGAGCTAGAGGCCAAAATCTACAGGTAGGCACTTTGCAAAAAACTGCTCTGTTTTCTGTGATGTGTCCACGTTGTGTTTTGGGGCATTTCCTGTCGCGGGCGCTAGGCCTAACCACACCAGTGAGGTATCATTTTTATTGGGAGACTTGGGGGAATGCTAGGTGGAAGGAAATTTGTGGCTCCTCTCAGATTCCAGAACTTTCTGTCACCGAAATGTGAGGAAAACGTGTTTTTTTGGCCAAATTTTGAGGTTTGCAAAGGATACTGGGTAACAGAACCTGGTCAGAGCCCCACAAGTCACCCCATCTTGGATTCCCCTAGGTCTCTAGTTTTCACAAATGCACAGGTTTGGTAGGTGTCCCTAGGTGCCAGCTGAGCTAGAGGCCAAAATCTGCAGGTAGGCACTTTGCAAAAAACAGCTCTGTTTTCTTTCAAAAAAAGGGATGTGTCCACGTTGCGTTTTGGGGCATTTCCTGTCGCGGGCACCAGGCCTACCCACACAAGTGAGGTATCATTTTTATCGGGAGACTTGGGGGAACGCTGGGTGGAAGGAAATTTGTGCCTCCTCTCAGATTCCAGAACTTTCTGTCACAGAAATGTGAGGAACATGTGTTTTTTTAGCCAAATTTTGAGGTTTCCAAAGGATTCTGGGTAACAGAACCTGGTCAGAGCCCCACAAGTCACCCCATCTTGGATTCCCCTAGGTCTCTAGTTTTAAAAAATGCACAGGTTTGGTAGGTTTCCCTAGGTGGCGGCTGAGCTAGAGGCCAAAATCTACAGGTAGGCACTTTGCAAAAAAACAGCTCTGTTTTCTGTGATGTGTCCACGTTGTGTTTTGGGGCATTTCCTGTTGCGGGCGCTAGGCCTACCCACACCAGTGAGGTATCATTTTTATCGGGAGACTTGGGGAAATGCTAGGTGGAAGGAAATTTGTGGCTCCTCTCAGATTCCAAAACTTTCTGTCACCGAAATGTGAGGAAAACGTGTTTTGTTTGCCAAATTTTGAGGTTTGCAAAGGATTCTGGGTAACAGAACCTGGTCAGAGCCCCACAAGTCACCCCATCTTGGATTCCCCTTGGTCTCTAGTTTTCAACAATGCACAGGTTTGGTAGGTTTCCCTAGGTGCCGGCTGTGCTAGAGGCCAAAATCTACAGGTAGGCACTTTGCAAGAAACAGCTCTGTTTTCTTTCAAAAAAAGGGATTTGTCCACATTGCGTTTTGGGTCATTTCCTGTCGCGGGCGCTAGGCCTACCAACACAAGTGAGGTATCATTTTTATCGGGAGACTTGGGGGAACGCTGGGTGGAAGGAAATTTGTGCCTCCTCTCAGATTCCAGCACTTTCTGTCACAGAAATGTGAGGAACATGTGTTTTTTAGCCAAATTTTGAGGTTTCCAAAGGATTCTGGGTAACAGAACCTGGTCAGAGCCCCACAAATCACCCCATCTTGGATTCCCCTAGGTCTCCAGTTTAAAAAAATGCACAGGTTTGGTAGGTTTCCCTAGGTGCCGGCTGAGCTAGAGGCCAAAATCTACAGGTAGGCACTTTGCAAAAAACAGCTCTGTTTTCTGTGATGTGTCCACGTTGTGTTTTGGGGCAATTCCTGTCGCGGGCGCTAGGCCTAACCACACCAGTGAGGTATCATTTTTATTGGGAGACTTGGGGGAATGCTAGGTGGAAGGAAATTTGTGGCTCCTCTCAGATTCCAGAACTTTCTGTCACCGAAATGTGAGGAAAACGTGTTTTTTTTGCCAAATTTTGAGGTTTGCAAAGGATTCTGGGTAACAGAACCTGGTCAGAGCCCCACAAGTCACCCCATCTTGGATTCCCCTAGGTCTCTAGTTTTCAAAAATGCACAGGTTTGGTAGGTTTCCCTAGGTGCCAGCTGAGCTAGAGGCCAAAATCTGCAGGTAGGCACTTTGCAAAAAACAGCTCTGTTTTCTTTCAAAAAAAGGGATGTGTCCACGTTGCGTTTTGGGGCATTTCCTGTCGCGGGCGCTAGGCCTACCCACACAAGTGAGGTACCATTTTTATCGGGAGACTTGGGGGAACGCTGGGTGGAAGGAAATTTGTGCCTCCTCTCAGATTCCAGAACTTTCTGTCACAGAAATGTGAGGAACATGTGTTTTTTTAGCCAAATTTTGAGGTTTCCAAAGGATTCTGGGTAACAGAACCTGGTCAGAGCCCCACAAGTCACCCCATCTTGGATTCCCCTAGGTCTCTAGTTTTAAAAAATGCACAGGTTTGGTAGGTTTCCCTAGGTGCCAGCTGAGCTAGAGGCCAAAATCTGCAGGTAGGCACTTTGCTAAAAACAGCTCTGTTTTCTTTCAAAAAAAGGGATGTGTCCACGTTGCGTTATGGGGCATTTCCTGTCGCGGGCGCTAGGCCTACCCACACAAGTGAGGTACCATTTTTATCGGGAGACTTGGGGGAACGCTGGGTGGAAGGAAATTTGTGCCTCCTCTCAGATTCCAGAACTTTCTGTCACAGAAATGTGAGGAACATGTGTTTTTTTAGCCAAATTTTGAGGTTTCCAAAGGATTCTGGGTAACAGAACCTGGTCAGAGCCCCACAAGTCACCCCATCTTGGATTCCCCTAGGTCTCTAGTTTTCAAAAATGCACAGGTTTGGTAGGTTTCCCTAGGTGCCAGCTGAGCTAGAGGCCAAAATCTGCAGGTAGGCACTTTGCAAAAAACAGCTCTGTTTTCTTTAAAAAAAAGGGATGTGTCCACGTTGCGTTTTGGGGCATTTCCTGTCGCGGGCGCTAGGCCTACCCACACAAGTGAGGTACCATTTTTATCGGGAGACTTGGGGGAACGCTGGGTGGAAGGAAATTTGTGCCTCCTCTCAGATTCCAGAACTTTCTGTCACAGAAATGTGAGGAACATGTGTTTTTTTAGCCAAATTTTGAGGTTTCCAAAGGATTCTGGGTAACAGAACCTGGTCAGAGCCCCACAAGTCACCCCATCTTGGATTCCCCAAGGTCTCTAGTTTAAGAAAATGCACAGGTTTGGTCGGTTTCCCTAGGTGGCGGCTGAGCTAGAGGCCAAAATCCACAGGCAGGCACTTTGCAAAAAAACAGCTCTGTTTTCTGTGATGTGTCCACGTTGTGTTTTGGGGCATTTCCTGCTGCGGGCGCTAGGCCTACCCACACCAGTGAGGTATCATTTTTATCGGGAGACTTGGGGGAATGCTAGGTGGAAGGAAATTTGTGGCTCCTCTGAGATTCCAAAACTTTCTGTCACCGAAATGTGAGGAAAACGTGTTTTTTTTGCCAAATTGTGAGGTTCGCAAAGGATTCTGGGTAACAGAACCTGGTCATAGCCCCACAAGTCACCCCATCTTGGATTCCCCTCGGTCTCTAGTTTTCAACAATGCACAGGTTTGGTAGGTTTCCCTAGGTGCCGGCTGAGCTAGAAGCCAAAATCTACAGGTAGGCACTTTGCAAGAAACAGCTCTGTTTTCTTTCAAAAAAAGGGATTTGTCCACATTGCGTTTTGGGGCATTTCCTGTCACGGGCGCTAGGCCTACCAACACAAGTGAGGTATCATTTTTATCGGGAGACTTGGGGGAACGCTGGGTGGAAGGAAATTTGTGCCTCCTCTCAGATTCCAGCACTTTCTGTCACAGAAATGTGAGGAACATGTGTTTTTTTAGCCAAATTTTGAGGTTTGCAAAGGATTCTGGGTAACAGAACCTGGTCAGAGCCCCACAAGTCACCCCATCTTGGATTCCCCTCGGTCTCTAGTTTTCAACAATGCACAGGTTTGGTAGGTTTCCCTAGGTGCCGGCTGAGCTAGAGGCCAAAATCTACAGGTAGGCACTTTGCAAGAAACAGCTCTGTTTTCTTTAAAAAAAAGGGATTTGTCCACATTGCGTTTTGGGGCATTTCCTGTCGCGGGCGCTAGGCCTACCAACACAAGTGAGGTATCATTTTTATCGGGAGACTTGGGGGAACGCTGGGTGGCAGCAAATTTGTGCCTCCTCTCAGATTCCAGCACTTTCTGTCACAGAAATGTGAGGAACATGTGTTTTTTTAGCCAAATTTTGAGGTTTGCAAAGGATTCTGGGTAACAGAACCTGGTCAGAGCCCCAGAAGTCACCCCATCTTGGATTCCCCTAGGTCTCTAGTTTTAAAAAATGCACAGGTTTGGTAGGTTTCCCTAGGTGCCGGCTGAGCTAGAGGCCAAAATCTACAGGTAGGCACTTTGCAAAAAACAGCTCTGTTTTCTGTGATGTGTCCACGTTGCGTTTTGGGGCATTTCCTGTCGCGGGCGCTAGGCCTACCCACACAAGTGAGGTACCATTTTTATCGGGAGACTTGGGGGAACGCTGGGTGGAAGGAAATTTGTGCCTCCTCTCAGATTCCAGAACTTTCTGTCACAGAAATGTGAGGAACATGTGTTTTTTTAGCCAAATTTTGAGGTTTCCAAAGGATTCTGGGTAACAGAACCTGGTCAGAGCCCCACAAGTCACCCCATCTTGGATTCCCCAAGGTCTCTAGTTTAAGAAAATGCACAGGTTTGGTCGGTTTCCCTAGGTGGCGGCTGAGCTAGAGGCCAAAATCCACAGGTAGGCACTTTGCAAAAAAACAGCTCTGTTTTCTGTGATGTGTCCACGTTGTGTTTTGGGGCATTTCCTGTTGCGGGCGCTAGGCCTACCCACACCAGTGAGGTATCATTTTTATCGGGAGACTTGGGGGAATGCTAGGTGGAAGGAAATTTGTGGCTCCTCTGAGATTCCAAAACTTTCTGTCACCGAAATGTGAGGAAAAAGTGTTTTTTTTGCCAAATTGTGAGGTTCGCAAAGGATTCTGGGTAACAGAACCTGGTCATAGCCCCACAAGTCACCCCATCTTGGATTCCCCTCGGTCTCTAGTTTTCAACAATGCACAGGTTTGGTAGGTTTCCCTAGGTGCCGGCTGAGCTAGAGGCCAAAATCTACAGGTAGGCACTTTGCAAGAAACAGCTCTGTTTTCTTTCAAAAAAAGGGATTTGTCCACATTGCGTTTTGGGGCATTTCCTGTCACGGGCACTAGGCCTACCAACACAAGTGAGGTATCATTTTTATCGGGAGACTTGGGGGAACGCTGGGTGGAAGGAAATTTGTGCCTCCTCTCAGATTCCAGCACTTTCTGTCACAGAAATGTGAGGAACATTTGTTTTTTTAGCCAAATTTTGAGGTTTGCAAAGGATTCTGGGTAACAGAACCTGGTCAGAGCCCCACAAGTCACCCCATCTTGGATTCCCCTCGGTCTCTAGTTTTCAACAATGCACAGGTTTGGTAGGTTTCCCTAGGTGCCGGCTGAGCTAGAGGCCAAAATCTACAGGTAGGCACTTTGCAAGAAACAGCTCTGTTTTCTTTAAAAAAAAGGGATTTGTCCACATTGCGTTTTGGGGCATTTCCTGTCGCGGGCGCTAGGCCTACCAACACAAGTGAGGTATCATTTTTATCGGGAGACTTGGGGGAACGCTGGGTGGCAGCAAATTTGTGCCTCCTCTCAGATTCCAGCACTTTCTGTCACAGAAATGTGAGGAACATGTGTTTTTTTAGCCAAATTTTGAGGTTTGCAAAGGATTCTGGGTAACAGAACCTGGTCAGAGCCCCAGAAGTCACCCCATCTTGGATTCCCCTAGGTCTCTAGTTTTAAAAAATGCACAGGTTTGGTAGGTTTCCCTAGGTGCCGGCTGAGCTAGAGGCCAAAATCTACAGGTAGGCACTTTGCAAGAAACAGCTCTGTTTTCTTTAAAAAAAAGGGATTTGTCCACATTGCGTTTTGGGGCATTTCCTGTCGCGGGCGCTAGGCCTACCAACACAAGTGAGGTATCATTTTTATCGGGAGACTTGGGGGAACGCTGGGTGGCAGCAAATTTGTGCCTCCTCTCAGATTCCAGCACTTTCTGTCACAGAAATGTGAGGAACATGTGTTTTTTTAGCCAAATTTTGAGGTTTGCAAAGGATTCTGGGTAACAGAACCTGGTCAGAGCCCCAGAAGTCACCCCATCTTGGATTCCCCTAGGTCTCTAGTTTTAAAAAATGCACAGGTTTGGTAGGTTTCCCTAGGTGCCGGCTGAGCTAGAGGCCAAAATCTACAGGTAGGCACTTTGCAAAAAACAGCTCTGTTTTCTGTGATGTGTCCACGTTGTGTTTTGGGGCATTTCCTGTCGCGGGCGCTAGGCCTACCCACACCAGTGAGGTATCATTTTTATTGGGAGACTTGGGGGAATGCTAGGTGGAAGGAAATTTGTGGCTCCTCTTAGATTCCAGAACTTTCTCTCACCGAAATGTGAGGAAAATATGTTTTTTTAGCCAAATTTTGAGGTTTGCAAAGGATTCTGGGTAACAGAATCTGGTCAGGGCCCCACAAGTCACCCCATCTTGGATTCCCCTAGGTCTCTAGTTTTAAAAAATGCACAGGTTTGGTAGGTTTCCCTAGGTGCCAGCTGAGATAGAGGCCAAAATCTGCAGGTAGGCACTTTGCAAAAAACAGCTCTGTTTTCTTTCAAAAAAAGGGATGTGTCCACGTTGCGTTTTGGGGCATTTCCTGTCGCGGGCGCTAGGCCTACCCACACAAGTGAGGTATCATTTTTATCGGGAGACTTGGGGGAACGCTGGGTGGAAGGAAATTTGTGCCTCCTCTCAGATTCCAGAACTTTCTGTCACAGAAATGTGAGGAACATGTGTTTTTTTAGCCAAATTTTGAGGTTTGCAAAGGATTCTGGGTAACAGAACCTGGTCAGAGCCCCACAAGTCACCCCATCTTGGATTCCCCTAGGTCTCTAGTTTTAAAAAATGCACAGGTTTGGTAGGTTTCCCTAGGTGCCGGCTGAGCTAGAGGCCAAAATCTACAGGTAGGCACTTTGCAAAAAACAGCTCTGTTTTCTGTGATGTGTCCACGTTGTGTTTTGGGGCATTTCCTGTCGCGGGCGCTAGGCCTACCCACACCAGTGAGGTATCATTTTTATTGGGAGACTTGGGGGAATGCTAGGTGGAAGGAAATTTGTGGCTCCTCTTAGATTCCAGAACTTTCTCTCACCGAAATGTGAGGAAAATATGTTTTTTTAGCCAAATTTTGAGGTTTGCAAAGGATTCTGGGTAACAGAATCTGGTCAGGGCCCCACAAGTCACCCCATCTTGGATTCCCCTAGGTCTCTAGTTTTAAAAAATGCACAGGTTTGGTAGGTTTCCCTAGGTGCCAGCTGAGATAGAGGCCAAAATCTGCAGGTAGGCACTTTGCAAAAAACAGCTCTGTTTTCTTTCAAAAAAAGGGATGTGTCCACGTTGCGTTTTGGGGCATTTCCTGTCGCGGGCGCTAGGCCTACCCACACAAGTGAGGTATCATTTTTATCGGGAGACTTGGGGGAACGCTGGGTGGAAGGAAATTTGTGCCTCCTCTCAGATTCCAGAACTTTCTGTCACAGAAATGTGAGGAACATGTGTTTTTTTAGCCAAATTTTGAGGTTTGCAAAGGATTCTGGGTAACAGAACCTGGTCAGAGCCCCACAAGTCACCCCATCTTGGATTCCCCTAGGTCTCTAGTTTTAAAAAATGCACAGGTTTGGTAGGTTTCCCTAGGTGCCGGCTGAGCTAGAGGCCAAAATCTACAGGTAGGCACTTTGCAAAAAACAGCTCTGTTTTCTGTGATGTGTCCACGTTGTGTTTTGGGGCATTTCCTGTCGCGGGCGCTAGGCCTACCCACACCAGTGAGGTATCATTTTTATTGGGAGACTTGGGGGAATGCTAGGTGGAAGGAAATTTGTGGCTCCTCTTAGATTCCAGAACTTTCTCTCACAGAAATGTGAGGAAAATATGTTTTTTTAGCCAAATTTTGAGGTTTGCAAAGGATTCTGGGTAACAGAATCTGGTCAGGGCCCCACAAGTCACCCCATCTTGGATTCCCCTAGGTCTCTAGTTTTAAAAAATGCACAGGTTTGGTAGGTTTCCCTAGGTGCCAGCTGAGCTAGAGGCCAAAATCTGCAGGTAGGCACTTTGCAAAAAACAGCTCTGTTTTCTTTCAAAAAAAGGGATGTGTCCACGTTGCGTTTTGGGGCATTTCCTGTCGCGGGCGCTAGGCCTACCCACACAAGTGAGGTATCATTTTTATCGGGAGACTTGGGGGAACGCTGGGTGGAAGTAAATTTGTGCCTCCTCTCAGATTCCAGAACTTTCTGTCACAGAAATGTGAGGAACATGTGTTTTTTTAGCCAAATTTTGAGGTTTCCAAAGGATTCTGGGTAACAGAACCTGGTCAGAGCCCCACAAGTCACCCCATCTTGGATTCCCCTAGGTCTCTAGTTTTAAAAAATGCACAGGTTTGGTAGGTTTCCCTAGGTGGCGGCTGAGCTAGAGGCCAAAATCTACAGGTAGGCACTTTGCAAAAAAACAGCTCTGTTTTCTGTGATGTGTCCACGTTGTGTTTTGGGGCATTTCCTGTTGCGGGCGCTAGGCCTACCCACACCAGTGAGGTATCATTTTTATCGGGAGACTTGGGGGAATGCTAGGTGGAAGGAAATTTGTGGCTCCTCTCAGATTCCAAAACTTTCTGTCACCGAAATGTGAGGAAAACGTGTTTTGTTTGCCAAATTTTGAGGTTTGCAAAGGATTCTGGGTAACAGAACCTGGTCAGAGCCCCACAAGTCACCCCATCTTGGATTCCCCTTGGTCTCTAGTTTTCAACAATGCACAGGTTTGGTAGGTTTCCCTAGGTGCCGGCTGTGCTAGAGGCCAAAATCTACAGGTAGGCACTTTGCAAGAAACAGCTCTGTTTTCTTTCAAAAAAAGGGATTTGTCCACATTGCGTTTTGGGGCATTTCCTGTCGCGGGCGCTAGGCCTACCAACACAAGTGAGGTATCATTTTTATCGGGAGACTTTGGGGAACGCTAGGTGGAAGGAAATTTGTGCCTCCTCTCAGATTCCAGCACTTTCTGTCACAGAAATGTGAGGAACATCTGTTTTTTTAGCCAAATTTTGAGGTTTCCAAAGGATTCTGGGTAACAGAACCTCGTCAGAGCCCCACAAGTCACCCCATCTTGGATTCCCCTAGGTCTCTAGTTTTAAAAAATGCACAGGTTTGGTAGGTTTCCCTAGGTGCCGGCTGAGCTAGAGGCCAAAATCTACAGGTAGGCACTTTGCAAAAAACAGCTCTGTTTTTTGTGATGTGTCCACGTTGTGTTTTGGGGCATTTCCTGTCGTGGGCGCTAGGCCTAACCACACCAGTGAGGTATCATTTTTATTGGGAGACTTGGGGGAATGCTAGGTGGAAGGAAATTTGTGGCTCCTCTCAGATTCCAGAACTTTCTGTCACCGAAATGTGAGGAAAACGTGTTTTTTTTGCCAAATTTTGAGGTTTGCAAAGGATTCTGGGTAACAGAACCTGGTTAGAGCCCCACAAGTCACCCCATCTTGGATTCCCCTAGGTCTCTAGTTTTCAAAAATGCACAGGTTTGGTAGGTTTCCCTAGGTGCCAGCTGAGCTAGAGGCCAAAATCTGCAGGTAGGCACTTTGCAAAAAACAGCTCTGTTTTCTTTAAAAAAAAGGGATGTGTCCACGTTGCGTTTTGGGGCATTTCCTGTCGCGGGCGCTAGGCCTACCCACACAAGTGAGGTATCATTTTTATCGGGAGACTTGGGGGAACGCTGGGTGGAAGGAATTTGTGCCTCCTCTCAGATTCCAGAACTTTCTGTCACAGAAATGTGAGGAACATGTGTTTTTTTAGCCAAATTTTGAGGTTTCCAAAGGATTCTGGGTAACAGAACCTGGTCAGAGCCCCACAAGTCACCCCATCTTGGATTCCCCTAGGTCTCTAGTTTTAAAAAATGCACAGGTTTGGTAGGTTTCCCTAGGTGCCAGCTGAGCTAGAGGCCAAAATCTGCAGGTAGGCACTTTGCAAAAAACAGCTCTGTTTTCTTTCAAAAAAAGGGATGTGTCCACGTTGCGTTTTGGGGCATTTCCTGTCGCGGGCGCTAGGCCTACCCACACAAGTGAGGTACCATTTTTATCGGGAGACTTGGGGGAACGCTGGGTGGAAGGAAATTTGTGCCTCCTCTCAGATTCCAGAACTTTCTGTCACAGAAATGTGAGGAACATGTGTTTTTTTAGCCAAATTTTGAGGTTTCCAAAGGATTCTGGGTAACAGAACCTGGTCAGAGCCCCACAAGTCACCCCATCTTGGATTCCCCAAGGTCTCTAGTTTTAAAAAATGCACAGGTTTGGTATGTTTCCCTAGGTGGCGGCAGAGCTAGAGGCCAAAATCTACAGGTAGGCACTTTGCAAAAAAACAGCTCTGTTTTCTGTGATGTGCCCACGTTGTGTTTTGGGGCATTTCCTGTTGCGGGCGCTAGGCCTACCCACACCAGTGAGGAATCATTTTTATCGGGAGACTTGGGGGAATGCTAGGTGGAAGGAAATTTGTGGCTCCTCTGAGATTCCAAAACTTTCTGTCACCGAAATGTGAGGAAAACGTGTTTTTTTTGCCAAATTGTGAGGTTTGCAAAGGATTCTGGGTAACAGAACCTGGTCAGAGCCCCACAAGTCACCCCATCTTGGATTCCCCTCGGTCTCTAGTTTTCAACAATGCACAGGTTTGGTAGGTTTCCCTAGGTGCCGGCTGAGCTAGAGGCCAAAATCTACAGGTAGGCACTTTGCAAGAAACAGCTCTGTTTTCTTTCAAAAAAAGGGATTTGTCCACATTGCGTTTTGGGGCATTTCCTGTTGCGGGCGCTAGGCCTACCAACACAAGTGAGGTATCATTTTTATCGGGAGACTTGGGGGAACGCTGGGTGGAAGGAAATTTGTGCCTCCTCTCAGATTCCAGCACTTTC
The DNA here is from genome assembly GCF_031143425.1 of Pleurodeles waltl. Classification (NCBI taxonomy): domain Eukaryota; kingdom Metazoa; phylum Chordata; class Amphibia; order Caudata; family Salamandridae; genus Pleurodeles; species Pleurodeles waltl. Next base: position 89,454,113 of record NC_090437.1, read on the forward strand.
TGTCACAGAAATGTGAGGAACATGTGTTTTTTTAGCCAAATTTTGAGGTTTGCAAAGGATTCTGGGTAACAGAACCTGGTCAGAGCCCCACAAGTCACCCCATCTTGGATTCCCCTAGGTCTCTAGTTTTAAAAAATGCACAGGTTTGGTAGGTTTCCCTAGGTGCCGGCTGAGCTAGAGGCCAAAATCTACAGGTAGGCACTTTGCAAAAAACAGCTCTGTTTTCTGTGATGTGTCCACGTTGTGTTTTGGGGCATTTCCTGTCGCGGGCGCTAGGCCTACCCACACCAGTGAGGTATCATTTTTATTGGGAGACTTGGGGGAATGCTAGGTGGAAGGAAATTTGTGGCTCCTCTTAGATTCCAGAACTTTCTCTCACCGAAATGTGAGGAAAATATGTTTTTTTAGCCAAATTTTGAGGTTTGCAAAGGATTCTGGGTAACAGAACCTGGTCAGAGCCCCACAAGTCACCCCATCTTGGATTCCCCTAGGTCTCTAGTTTTCAAAAATGCACAGGTTTAGTAGGTTTCCCTAGGTGGCGGCTGAGCTAGAGGCAAAAATCTACAGGTAGGCACTTTGCAAAAAACAGCTCTGTTTTCTGTGATGTGTCCACGTTGTGTTTTGGGGCATATACTGTCGCGGGCGCTAGGCCTACCCACACAAGTGAGGTACCATTTTTATCGGGAGACTTGGGGGAACACTGGGTGGAAGGAAATTTGTGCCTCCTCTCAGATTCCAGAACTTTCTGTCACAGAAATGTGAGGAACATGTGTTTTTTTAGCCAAATTTTGAGGTTTCCAAAGGATTCTGGGTAACAGAACCTGGTCAGAGCCCCACAAGTCACCCCATCTTGGATTCCCCTAGGTCTCTAGTTTTAAAAAATGCACAGGGTTGGTAGGTTTCCCTAGGTGGCGGCTGAGCTAGAGGCCATAATCTCCAGGTAGGCACTTTGCAAAAAAACAGCTCTGTTTTCTGTGATGTGTCCACGTTGTGTTTTGGGGCATTTCCTGTTGCGGGCGCTAGGCCTACCCACACCAGTGAGGTATCATTTTTATCGGGAGACTTGGGGGAATGCTAGGTGGAAGGAAATTTGTGGCTCCTCTCAGATTCCAAAACTTTCTGTCACCGAAATGTGAGGAAAACGTGTTTTTTTTGACAAATTGTGAGGTTTGCAAAGGATTCTGGGTAACAGAACCTGGTCAGAGCCCCACAAGTCACCCCATCTTGGATTTCCCTCGGTCTCTAGTTTTCAACAATGCACAGGTTTGGTAGGTTTCCCTAGGTGCCGGCTGAGCTAGAGGCCAAAATCTACAGGTAGGCACTTTGCAAGAAACAGCTCTGTTTTCTTTCAAAAAAAGGGATTTGTCCACATTGCGTTTTGGGGCATTTCCTGTCGCGGGCGCTAGGCCTACCAACAAAAGTGAGGTATAATTTCTATCGGGAGACTTGGGGGAACGCTGGGTGGAAGGAAAGTTGTGCCTCCTCTCAGATTCCAGCACTTTCTGTCACAGAAATGTGAGGAACATGTGTTTTTTTAGCCAAATTTTGAGGTTTGCAAAGGATTCTGGGTAACAGAACCTGGTCAGAGCCCCACAAGTCACCCCATCTTGGATTCCCCTACGTCTCTAGTTTTAAAAAATGCACAGGTTTGGTAGGTTTCCCTAGGTGCCGGCTGAGTTAGAGGCCAAAATCTACAGGTAGGCACTTTGCAAAAATCAGCTCTGTTTTCTGTGATGTGTCCACGTTGTGTTTTGGGGCATTTCCTGTCGCGGGCGCTAGGCCTACCCACACCAGTGAGGTATCATTTTTATTGGGAGACTTGGGGGAATGCTAGGTGGAAGGAAATTTGTGGCTCCTCTCAGATTCCAGAACTTTCTGTCACCAAAATGTGAGGAAAACGTGTTTTTTTTGCCAAATTTTGAGGTTTGCAAAGGATTCTGGGTAACAGAACCTGGTCAGAGCCCCACAAGTCACCCCATCTTGGATTCCCCTAGGTCTCTAGTTTTCAAAAATGCACAGGTTTGGTAGGTTTCCCTAGGTGCCGGCTGAGCTAGAGGCCAAAATCTACAGGTAGGCACTTTGCAAAAAACAGCTCTGTTTTCTGTGATGTGTCCACGTTGTGTTTTGGGGCATATCCTGTCGCGGGCGCTAGGCCTACCCACACAAGTGAGGTACCATTTTTATTGGGAGACTTGGGGGAACGCTGGGTGGAAGGAAATTTGTGGCTCCTCTTAGATTCCAGATCTTTCTCTCACCGAAATGTGAGGAAAATATGTTTTTTAGCCAAATTTTGAGGTTTGCAAAGGATTCTGGGTAACAGAATCTGGTCAGAGCCCCACAAGTCACCCCATCTTGGATTCCCCTAGGTCTCTAGTTTTCAAAAATGCACAGGTTTGGTAGGTTTCCCTAGGTGCCGGCTGAGCTAGAGGCCAAAATCTACAGGTAGGCACTTTGCAAAAAACAGCTCTGTTTTCTGTCAAAAAATGGGATGTGCCCACTTTGTGTTTTGGGACATTTCCTGTCGTGGGCGCTAGGACTACCCACACAAGTGAGGTATCATTTTTATCGGGAGACTTGGGGGAACGCTGGGTGGAAGGAAATTTGTGCCTCCTCTCAGATTCCAGAACTTTCTGTCACCGAAATGTGAGTAAAATGTGTTTTTTTAGCCAAATTTTGAGGTTTGCAAAGGATTCTGGGTAACAGAACGTGGTCAGAGCCCCACAAGTCACCCCATCTTGGATTCCCCTTGGTCTCTAGTTTTCAACAATGCACAGGTTTGGTAGGTTTCCCTAGGTGCCGGCTGTGCTAGAGGCCAAAATCTACAGGTAGGCACTTTGCAAAAAACAGCTCTGTTTTCTGTCAAAAAATGGGATGTGCCCACTTTGTGTTTTGGGACATTTCCTGTCGTGGGCGCTAGGACTACCCACACAAGTGAGGTATCATTTTTATCGGGAGACTTGGGGGAACGCTGGGTGGAAGGAAATTTGTGCCTCCTCTCAGATTCCAGAACTTTCTGTCACCGACATGTGAGGAAAATGTGTTTTTTTAGCCAAATTTTGAGGTTTGCAATGGATTCTGGGTAACAGAATCTGGTCAGAGCCCCACAAGTCACCCCATCTTGGATTCCCCTAGGTCTCTAGTTTTCAAAAATGCACAGGTTTGGTAGGTTTCCCTAGGTGCCGGCTGAGCTAGAGGCCAAAATCTACAGGTAGGCACTTTGCAAAAAACAGCTCTGTTTTCTGTCAAAAAATGGGATGTGCCCACTTTGTGTTTTGGGACATTTCCTGTCGTGGGCGCTAGGACTACCCACACAAGTGAGGTATCATTTTTATTGGGAGACTTGGGGGAACTCTGGGTGGAAGGAAATTTGTGCCTCCTCTCAGATTCCAGAACTTTCTGTCACCGAAATGTGAGGAAAATGTGTTTTTTTAGCCAAATTTTGAGGTTTGCAAAGGATTCTGGGTAACAGAACCTGGTCAGAGCCCCACAAGTCACCCCATCTTGGATTCCCCTAGGTCTCTAGTTTTAAAAAATGCACAGGTTTGGTAGGTTTCCCTAGGTGCCGGCTGAGCTAGAGGCCAAAATCTACAGGTAGGCACTTTGCAAAAAACAGCTCTGTTTTCTGTGATGTGTCCACGTTGTGTTTTGGGGCATTTCCTGTCGCGGGCGCTAGGCCTACCCACACCAGTGAGGTATCATTTTTATTGGGAGACTTGGGGGAATGCTAGGTGGAAGGAAATTTGTGGCTCCTCTTAGATTCCAGAACTTTCTCTCACAGAAATGTGAGGAAAATATGTTTTTTTAGCCAAATTTTGAGGTTTGCAAAGGATTCTGGGTAACAGAATCTGGTCAGGGCCCCACAAGTCACCCCATCTTGGATTCCCCTAGGTCTCTAGTTTTAAAAAATGCACAGGTTTGGTAGGTTTCCCTAGGTGCCAGCTGAGCTAGAGGCCAAAATCTGCAGGTAGGCACTTTGCAAAAAACAGCTCTGTTTTCTTTCAAAAAAAGGGATGTGTCCACGTTGCGTTTTGGGGCATTTCCTGTCGCGGGCGCTAGGCCTACCCACACAAGTGAGGTATCATTTTTATCGGGAGACTTGGGGGAACGCTGGGTGGAAGTAAATTTGTGCCTCCTCTCAGATTCCAGAACTTTCTGTCACAGAAATGTGAGGAACATGTGTTTTTTTAGCCAAATTTTGAGGTTTCCAAAGGATTCTGGGTAACAGAACCTGGTCAGAGCCCCACAAGTCACCCCATCTTGGATTCCCCTAGGTCTCTAGTTTTAAAAAATGCACAGGTTTGGTAGGTTTCCCTAGGTGGCGGCTGAGCTAGAGGCCAAAATCTACAGGTAGGCACTTTGCAAAAAAACAGCTCTGTTTTCTGTGATGTGTCCGCGTTGTGTTTTGGGGCATTTCCTGTTGCGGGCGCTAGGCCTACCCACACCAGTGAGGTATCATTTTTATCGGGAGACTTGGGGGAATGCTAGGTGGAAGGAAATTTGTGGCTCCTCTCAGATTCCAAAACTTTCTGTCACCGAAATGTGAGGAAAACGTGTTTTGTTTGCCAAATTTTGAGGTTTGCAAAGGATTCTGGGTAACAGAACCTGGTCAGAGCCCCACAAGTCACCCCATCTTGGATTCCCCTTGGTCTCTAGTTTTCAACAATGCACAGGTTTGGTAGGTTTCCCTAGGTGCCGGCTGTGCTAGAGGCCAAAATCTACAGGTAGGCACTTTGCAAGAAACAGCTCTGTTTTCTTTCAAAAAAAGGGATTTGTCCACATTGCGTTTTGGGGCATTTCCTGTCGCGGGCGCTAGGCCTACCAACACAAGTGAGGTATCATTTTTATCGGGAGACTTTGGGGAACGCTAGGTGGAAGGAAATTTGTGCCTCCTCTCAGATTCCAGCACTTTCTGTCACAGAAATGTGAGGAACATCTGTTTTTTTAGCCAAATTTTGAGGTTTCCAAAAGATTCTGGGTAACAGAACCTCGTCAGAGCCCCACAAGTCACCCCATCTTGGATTCCCCTAGGTCTCTAGTTTTAAAAAATGCACAGGTTTGGTAGGTTTCCCTAGGTGCCGGCTGAGCTAGAGGCCAAAATCTACAGGTAGGCACTTTGCAAAAAACAGCTCTGTTTTTTGTGATGTGTCCACGTTGTGTTTTGGGGCATTTCCTGTCGTGGGCGCTAGGCCTAACCACACCAGTGAGGTATCATTTTTATTGGGAGACTTGGGGGAATGCTAGGTGGAAGGAAATTTGTGGCTCCTCTCAGATTCCAGAACTTTCTGTCACCGAAATGTGAGGAAAACGTGTTTTTTTTTGCCAAATTTTGAGGTTTGCAAAGGATTCTGGGTAACAGAACCTGGTTAGAGCCCCACAAGTCACCCCATCTTGGATTCCCCTAGGTCTCTAGTTTTCAAAAATGCACAGGTTTGGTAGGTTTCCCTAGGTGCCAGCTGAGCTAGAGGCCAAAATCTGCAGGTAGGCACTTTGCAAAAAACAGCTCTGTTTTCTTTCAAAAAAAGGGATGTGTCCACGTTGCGTTTTGGGGCATTTCCTGTCGCGGGCGCTAGGCCTACCCACACAAGTGAGGTATCATTTTTATCGGGAGACTTGGGGGAACGCTGGGTGGAAGGAATTTGTGCCTCCTCTCAGATTCCAGAACTTTCTGTCACAGAAATGTGAGGAACATGTGTTTTTTTAGCCAAATTTTGAGGTTTCCAAAGGATTCTGGGTAACAGAACCTGGTCAGAGCCCCACAAGTCACCCCATCTTGGATTCCCCTAGGTCTCTAGTTTTCAAAAATGCACAGGTTTGGTAGGTTTCCCTAGGTGCCGGCTGAGCTAGAGGCCAAAATCTACAGGTAGGCACTTTGCAAAAAACAGCTCTGTTTTCTGTCAAAAAATGGGATGTGCCCACTTTGTGTTTTGGGACATTTCCTGTCGTGGGCATAGGACTACCCACACAAGTGAGGTATCATTTTTATTGGGAGACTTGGGGGAACTCTGGGTGGAAGGAAATTTGTGCCTCCTCTCAGATTCCAGAACTTTCTGTCACCGAAATGTGAGGAAAATGTGTTTTTTTAGCCAAATTTTGAGGTTTGCAAAGGATTCTGGGTAACAGAACCTGGTCAGAGCCCCACAAGTCACCCCATCTTGGATTCCCCTAGGTCTCTAGTTTTCAAAAATGCACAGGTTTGGTAGATTTCCCTAGGTGCCGGCTGAGCTAGAGGCCAAAATCTACAGGTAGGCACTTTGCAAAAAACAGCTCTGTTTTCTGTGATGTGTCCACGTTGTGTTTTGGGGCATATCCTGTCGCGGGCGCTAGGCCTACCCACACAAGTGAGGTACCATTTTTATCGGGAGACTTGGGGGAACGCTGGGTGGAAGGAAATTTGTGGCTCCTCTTAGATTCCAGAACTTTCTCTCACCGAAATGTGAGGAAAATATGTTTTTTTAGCCAAATTTTGAGGTTTGCAAAGGATTCTGGGTAACAGAATCTGGTCAGAGCCCCACAAGTCACCCCATCTTGGATTCCCCTAGGTCTCTAGTTTTCAAAAATGCACAGGTTTGGTAGGTTTCCCTAGGTGCCGGCTGAGCTAGAGGCCAAAATCTACAGGTAGGCACTTTGCAAAAAACAGCTCTGTTTTCTGTCAAAAAATGGGATGTGACCACTTTGTGTTTTGGGACATTTCCTGTCGTGGGCGCTAGGACTACCCACACAAGTGAGGTATCATTTTTATCGGGAGACTTGGGGGAACGCTGGGTGGAAGGAAATTTGTGCCTCCTCTCAGATTCCAGAACTTTCTGTCACCGAAATGTGAGGAAAATGTGTTTTTTTAGCCAAATTTTGAGGTTTGCAAAGGATTCTGGGTAACAGAACCTGGTCAGAGCCCCACAAGTCACCCCATCTTGGATTCCCCTAGGTCTCTAGTTTTCAAAAATGCACAGGTTTGGTAGGTTTCCCTAGGTGCCGGCTGAGCTAGAGGCCAAAATCTACAGGTAGGCACTTTGCAAAAAACAGCTCTGTTTTCTGTGATGTGTCCACGTTGTGTTTTGGGGCATATCCTGTCGCGGGCGCTAGGCCTACCCACACAAGTGAGGTACCATTTTTATCGGGAGACTTGGGGGAACGCTGGGTGGAAGGAAATTTGTGGCTCTTCTTAGATTCCAGAACTTTCTGTCACCGAAATGTGAGGAAAATATGTTTTTTTAGCCAAATTTTGAGGTTTGCAAAGGATTCTGGGTAACAGAATCTGGTCAGAGACCCACAAGTCACCCCATCTTGGATTCCCCTAGGTCTCTAGTTTTAAAAAATGCACAGGTTTGGTAGGTTTCCCTAGGTGCCGGCTGAGCTAGAGGCCAAAATCTACAGGTAGACACTTTGTAAAAAACAGCTCTGTTTTCTGTGATGTGTCCACGTTGTGTTTTGGGGCATATCCTGTCGCGGGCGCTAGGCCTACCCACACAAGTGAGGTATCATTTTTATCGGGAGACTTTGGGGAACGCTGGGTGGAAGGAAATTTGTGCCTCCTCTCAGATTCCAGAACTTTCTGACACCGAAATGTGAGGAAAACGTGTTTTTTTGGCCAAATTTTGAGGTTTGCAAAGGATTCTGGGTAACAGAACCTGGTCAGAGCCCCACAAGTCACCCCATCTTGGATTCCCCTAGGTCTCTAGTTTTCAAAAATGCACAGGTTTGGTAGGTTTCCCTAGGTGCCGGATGAGCTAGAGGCCAAAATCTACAGGTAGGCACTTTGCAAAAAACAGCTCTGTTTTCTGTGATGTGTCCACGTTGTGTTTTGGGGCATATCCTGTCGCGGGCGCTAGGCCTACCCACACAAGTGAGGTACCATTTTTATCGGGAGACTTGGGGGAACGCTGGGTGGAAGGAAATTTGTGGCTCCTCTTAGATTCCAGAACTTTCTGTCACCGAAATGTGAGGAAAATATGTTTTTTTAGCCACATTTTGAGGTTTGCAAAGGATTCTGGGTAACAGAATGTGGTCAGAGCCCCACAAGTCACCCCATCTTGGATTCCCCTAGGTCTCTAGTTTTCAAAAATGCACAGGTTTGGTAGGTTTCCCTCGGTGCCGGCTGAGCTAGTGGCCAAAATCTACAGGTAGGCACTTTGCAAAAAACAGCTCTGTTTTCTGTCAAAAAATGGGATGTGCCCACTTTGTGTTTTGGGACATTTCCTGTTGTGGGCGCTAGGACTACCCACACAAGTGAGGTATCATTTTTATTGGGAGACTTGGGGGAACTCTGGCTGGAAGGAAATTTGTGCCTCCTCTCAGATTCCAGAACTTTCTGTCACCGAAATGGGAGGAAAATGTGTTTTTTTAGCCAAATTTTGAGGTTTGCAAAGGATTCTGGGTAACAGAACCTGGTCAGAGCCCCACAAGTCACCCCATCTTGGATTCCCCTAGGTCTCTAGTTTTCAAAAATGCACAGGTTTGGTAGGTTTCCCTAGGTGCCGGCTGAGCTAGAGGCCAAAATCTACAGGTAGGCACTTTGCAAAAAACAGCTCTGTTTTCTGTCAAAAAATGGGATGTGCCCACTTTGTGTTTTGGGACATTTCCTGTCGTGGGAGCTAGGACTACCCACACAAGTGAGGTATCATTTTTATCGGGAGACTTTGGGGAACGCTGGGTGGAAGGAAATTTGTGCCTCCTCTCAGATTCCAGAACTTTCTGACACCGAAATGTGAGGAAAATATGTTTTTTTAGCCACATTTTGAGGTTTGCAAAGGATTCTGGGTAACAGAATGTGGTCAGAGCCCCACAAGTCACCCCATCTGGATTCCCCTAGGTCTCTAGTTTTCAAAAATGCACAGGTTTGGTAGGTTTCCCTAGGTGTCGGCTGAGCTAGAGGCCAAAATCTACAGGTAGGCACTTTGCAAAAAACAGCTCTGTTTTCTGTCTAAAAATGGGATGTGCCCACTTTGTGTTTTGGGACATTTCCTGTCGTGGGCGCTAGAACTACCCACACAAGTGAGGTATCATTTTTATTGGGAGACTTGGGGGAACTCTGGGTGGAAGGAAATTTGTGCCTCCTCTCAGATTCCAGAACTTTCTGTCACCGAAATGTGAGGAAAATGTGTTTTTTTAGCCAAATTTTGAGGTTTGCAAAGGATTCTGGGTAACAGAATCTGGTCAGAGCCCCACAAGTCACCCCATCTTGGATTCCCCTAGGTCTCTAGTTTTCAAAAATGCACAGGTTTGGTAGGTTTCCCTAGGTGCCGGCTGAGCTAGAGGCCAAAATCTACAGGTAGTCACTTTGCAAAAAACAGCTCTGTTTTCTGTGATGTGTCCACGTTGTTTTGGGGCATTTCCTGTCGCGGGCGCTAGGGCTACATACACCAGTGAGGTATCATTTTTATCGGGAGACTTGGGGGAATGCTAGGTGGAAGGACATTTGTGGCTCCTTTCAGATTCCAGAACTTTCTGTCACCGAAATGTGAGGAAAACGTGTTTTTTTTTGCCAAATTTTGAGGTTTGCAAAGGATTCTGGGTAACAGAACCTGGTCAGAGCCCCACAAGTCACCCCATCTTGGATTCCCCTAGGTCTCTAGTTTTCAAAAATGCACAGGTTTGGTAGGTTTCCCTAGGTGCCGGCTGAGCTAGAGGCCAAAATCTACAGGTAGGCACTTTGCAAAAAACAGCTCTGTTTTCTGTGATGTGTCCACGTTGTGTTTTGGGGCATATCCTGTTGCGGGCGCTAGGCCTACCCACACAAGTGAGGTACCATTTTTATCGGGAGACTTGGGGGGAACGCTGGGTGGAAGGAAATTTGTGGCTCCTCTTAGATTCCAGAACTTTCTGTCACCGAAATGTGAGGAAAATATGTTTTTTTAGCCAAATTTTGAGGTTTGCAAAGGATTCTGGGTAACAGAATGTGGTCAGAGCCCCACAAGTCACCCCATCTTGGATTCCCCTAGGTCTCTAGTTTTAAAAAATGCACAGGTTTGGTAGGTTTCCCTAGGTGCCGGCTGAGCTAGAGGCCAAAATCTACAGGTAGGCACTTTGCAAAAAACAGCTCTGTTTTCTGTCAAAAAATGGGATGTGCCCACTTTGTGTTTTGGGACATTTCCTGTCGTGGGCGCTAGGACTACCCACACAAGTGAGGTATCATTTTTATTGGGAGACTTGGGGGAACTCTGGGTGGAAGGAAATTTGTGCCTCCTCTCAGATTCCAAAGCTTTCTGTCACCGAAATGTGAGGAAAATGTGTTTTTTTAGCCAAATTTTGAGGTTTGCAAAGGATTCTGGGTAACAGAACCTGGTCAGAGCCCCACAAGTCACCCCATCTTGGATTCCCCTAGGTCTCTAGTTTTCAAAAATGCACAGGTTTGGTAGGTTTCCCTAGGTGCCGGCTGAGCTAGAGGCCAAAATCTACAGGTAGGCACTTTGCAAAAAACAGCTCTGTTTTCTATCAAAAAATGGGATGTGCCCACTTTGTGTTTTGGGACATTTCCTGTTGTGGACGCTAGGACTACCCACACAAGTGAGGTATCATTTTTATTGGGAGACTTGGGGGAACTCTGGGTGGAAGGAAATTTGTGCCTCCTCTCAGATTCCAAAACTTTCTGTCACCGAAATGTGAGGAAAATGTGTTTTTTTAGCCAAATTTTGAGGTTTGCAAAGGATTCTGGGTAACAGAACCTGGTCAGAGCCCCACAAGTCACCCCATCTTGGAAATGTCCCTAGGTCTCAAGTTTTCAAAAATGCACAGGTTTGGTAGGTTTCCCTAGGTGCAGGCTGAGCTAGAGGCCAAAATCTACAGGTAGGCACTTTGCAAAAAACAGCTCTGTTTTCTGTGATGTGTCCACGTTGTGTTTTGGGGCATATCCTGTCGCGGGCGCTAGGCCTACCCACACAAGTGAGGTACCATTTTTATCGGGAGACTTGGGGGGAACGCTGGGTGGAAGGAAATTTGTGGCTCCTCTTAGATTCCAGAACTTTCTGTCACCAAAATGTGAGGAAAATATGTTTTTTTAGCCAAATTTTGAGGTTTGCAAAGGATTCTGGGTAACAGAATGTGGTCAGAGCCCCACAAGTCACCCCATCTGGATTCCCCTAGGTCTCTAGTTTTAAAAAATGCACAGGTTTGGTAGGTTTCCCTAGGTGTCGGCTGAGCTAGAGGCCAAAATCTACAGGTAGGCACTTTGCAAAAAACAGATCTGTTTTCTGTCTAAAAATGGGATGTGCCCACTTTGTGTTTTGGGACATTTCCTGTCGTGGGCGCTAGGACTACCCACACAAGTGAGGTATCATTTTTATTGGGAGACTTGGGGGAACTCTGGGTGGAAGGAAATTTGTGCCTCCTCTCAGATTCCAGAACTTTCTGTCACCGAAATGTGAGGAAAATGTGTTTTTTTATCCAAAATTTGAGGTTTGCAAAGGATTCTGGGTAACAGAACCTGGTCAGAGCCCCACAAGTCACCCCATCTTGGATTCCCCTAGGTCTCTAGTTTTCAAAAATGCACAGGTTTGGTAGGTTTCCCTAGGTGCCGGCTGAGCTAGAGGCCAAAATCTACAGGTAGTCACTTTGCAAAAAACAGCTCTGTTTTCTGTGATGTGTCCACGTTGTTTTGGGGCATTTCCTGTCGCGGGCGCTAGGGCTACCCACACCAGTGAGGTATCATTTTTATCGGGAGACTTGGGGGAACTCTGGGTGGAAGGAAATTTGTGCCTCCTCTCAGATTCCAAAACTTTCTGTCACCGAAATGTGAGGAAAACGTGTTTTTTTTAGCCAAATTTTGAGGTTTGCAAAGGATTCTGGGTAACAGAACCTGGTCAGAGCCCCACAAGTCACCCCATCTTGGATTCCCCTAGGTCTCTAGTTTTCAAAAATGCACAGGTTTGGTAGGTTTCCCTAGGTGCCGGCTGAGCTAGAGGCCAAAATCTACAGGTAGGCACTTTGCAAAAAACAGCTCTGTTTTCTGTGATGTGTCCACGTTGTGTTTTGGGGCATATCCTGTCGCGGGCGCTAGGCCTACCCACACAAGTGAGGTACCATTTTTATCGGGAGACTTGGGGGAACGCTGGGTGGAAGGAAATTTGTGGCTCCTCTTAGATTCCAGAACTTTCTGTCACCGAAATGTGAGGAAAATATGTTTTTTTAGCCACATTTTGAGGTTTGCAAAGGATTCTGGGTAACAGAATGTGGTCAGAGCCCCACAAGTCACCCCATCTTGGATTCCCCTAGGTCTCTAGTTTTCAAAAATGCACAGGTTTGGTAGGTTTCCCTAGGTGCCGGCTGAGCTAGAGGCCAAAATCTACAGGTAGGCACTTTGCAAAAAACAGCTCTGTTTTCTGTCAAAAAATGGGATGTGCCCACTTTGTGTTTTGGGACATTTCCTGTCGTGGGCGCTAGGACTACCCACACAAGTGAGGTATCATTTTTATTGGGAGACTTGGGGGAACTCTGGGTGGAAGGAAATTTGTGCCTCCTCTCAGATTCCAGAACTTTCTGTCACCGAAATGTGAGGAAAATGTGTTTTTTTATCCAAAATTTGAGGTTTGCAAAGGATTCTGGGTAACAGAACCTGGTCAGAGCCCCACAAGTCACCCCATCTTGGATTCCCCTAGGTCTCTAGTTTTCAAAAATGCACAGGTTTGGTAGGTTTCCCTAGGTGCCGGCTGAGCTAGAGGCCAAAATCTACAGGTAGTAACTTTGCAAAAAACAGCTCTGTTTTCTGTGATGTGTCCACGTTGTTTTGGGGCATTTCCTGTCGCGGGCGCTAGGGCTACCCACACCAGTGAGGTATCATTTTTATCGGGAGACTTGGGGGAACTCTGGGTGGAAGGAAATTTGTGCCTCCTCTCAGATTCCAAAACTTTCTGTCACCGAAATGTGAGGAAAACGTGTTTTTTTTAGCCAAATTTTGAGGTTTGCAAAGGATTCTGGGTAACAGAACCTGGTCAGAGCCCCACAAGTCACCCCATCTTGGATTCCCCTAGGTCTCTAGTTTTCAAAAATGCACAGGTTTGGTAGGTTTCCCTAGGTGCCGGCTGAGCTAGAGGCCAAAATCTACAGGTAGGCACTTTGCAAAAAACAGCTCTGTTTTCTGTGATGTGTCCACGTTGTGTTTTGGGGCATATCCTGTCGCGGGCGCTAGGCCTACCCACACAAGTGAGGTACCATTTTTATCGGGAGACTTGGGGGAACGCTGGGTGGAAGGAAATTTGTGGCTCCTCTTAGATTCCAGAACTTTCTGTCACCGAAATGTGAGGAAAATATGTTTTTTTAGCCACATTTTGAGGTTTGCAAAGGATTCTGGGTAACAGAATGTGGTCAGAGCCCCACAAGTCACCCCATCTTGGATTCCCCTAGGTCTCTAGTTTTCAAAAATGCACAGGTTTGGTAGGTTTCCCTAGGTGCCGGCTGAGCTAGAGGCCAAAATCTACAGGTAGGCACTTTGCAAAAAACAGCTCTGTTTTCTGTCAAAAAATGGGATGTGCCCACTTTGTGTTTTGGGACATTTCCTGTCGTGGGCGCTAGGACTACCCACACAAGTGAGGTATCATTTTTATTGGGAGACTTGGGGGAACTCTGGGTGGAAGGAAATTTGTGCCTCCTCTCAGATTCCAGAACTTTCTGTCACCGAAATGTGAGGAAAATGTGTTTTTTTAGCCAAATTTTGAGGTTTGCAAAGGATTCTGGGTAACAGAACCTGGTCAGAGCCCCACAAGTCACCCCATCTTGGATTCCCCTAGGTCTCTAGTTTTCAAAAATGCACAGGTTTGGTAGGTTTCCCTAGGTGCCGGCTGAGCTAGAGGCCAAAATCTACAGTTAGTCACTTTGCAAAAAACAGCTCTGTTTTCTGTGATGTGTCCTCGTTGTTTTGGGGCATTTCCTGTCGCGGGCGCTAGGGCTACCCACACCAGTGAGGTATCATTTTTATCGGGAGACTTGGGGGAATGCTAGGTGGAAGGAAATTTGTGGCTCCTTTCAGATTCCAGAACTTTCTGTCACCGAAATGTGAGGAAAACGTGTTTTTTTTGGCCAAATTTTGAGGTTTGCAAAGGATTCTGGGTAACAGAACCTGGTCAGAGCCCCACAAGTCACCCCATCTTGGATTCCCCTAGGTCTCTAGTTTTCAAAAATGCACAGGTTTGGTAGGTTTCCCTAGGTGCCGGCTGAGCTAGAGGCCAAAATCTACAGGTAGGCACTTTGCAAAAAACAGCTCTGTTTTCTGTCAAAAAATGGGATGTGCCCACTTTGTGTTTTGGGACATTTCCTGTCGTGGGCGCTAGGACTACCCACACAAGTGAGGTATCATTTTTATTGGGAGACTTGGGGGAACTCTGGGTGGAAGGAAATTTGTGCCTCCTCTCAGATTCCAAAACTTTCTGTCACCGAAATGTGAGGAAAATGTGTTTTTTTAGCCAAATTTTGAGGTTTGCAAAGGATTCTGGGTAACAGAACCTGGTCAGAGCCCCACAAGTCACCCCATCTTGGATTTCCTTAGGTCTCAAGTTTTCAAAAATGCACAGGTTTGGTAGGTTTCCCTAGGTGCAGGCTGAGCTAGAGGCCAAAATCTACAGGTAGGCACTTTGCAAAAAACAGCTCTGTTTTCTGTGATGTGTCCACGTTGTGTTTTGGGGCATATCCTGTCGCGGGCGCTAGGCCTACCCACACAAGTGAGGTACCATTTTTATCGGGAGACTTGAGGGAACGCTGGGTGGAAGGAAATTTGTGGCTCCTCTTAGATTCCAGAACTTTCTGTCACCAAAATGTGAGGAAAATATGTTTTTTTAGCCAAATTGTGAGGTTTGCAAAGGATTCTGGGTAACAGAATGTGGTCAGAGCCCCACAAGTCACCCCATCTGGATTCCCCTAGGTCTCTAGTTTCAAAAAATGCACAGGTTTGGTAGGTTTCCCTAGGTGTCGGCTGAGCTAGAGGCCAAAATCTACAGGTAGGCACTTTGCAAAAAACAGCTCTGTTTTCTGTCTAAAAATGGGATGTGCCCACTTTGTGTTTTGGGACATTTCCTGTCGTGGGCGCTAGGACTACCCACACAAGTGAGGTATCATTTTTATTGGGAGACTTGGGGGAACTCTGGGTGGAAGGAAATTTGTGCCTCCTCTCAGATTCCAGAACTTTCTGTCACCGAAATGTGAGGAAAATGTGTTTTTTTAGCCAAATTTTGAGGTTTGCAAAGGATTCTGGGTAACAGAACCTGGTCAGAGCCCCACAAGTCACCCCATCTTGGATTCCCCTAGGTCTCTAGTTTTCAAAAATGCACAGGTTTGGTAGGTTTCCCTAGGTGCCGGCTGAGCTAGAGGCCAAAATCTACAGGTAGTCACTTTGCAAAAAACAGCTCTGTTTTCTGTGATGTGTCCACGTTGTTTTGGGGCATTTCCTGTCGCGGGCGCTAGGGCTACCCACACCAGTGAGGTATCATTTTTATCGGGAGACTTGGGGGAATGCTAGGTGGAAGGAAATTTGTGGCTCCTTTCAGATTCCAGAACTTTCTGTCACCGAAATGTGAGGAAAACGTGTTTTTTTTTGCCACATTTTGAGGTTTGCAAAGGATTCTGGGTAACAGAACCTGGTCAGAGCCCCACAAGTCACCCCATCTTGGATTCCCCTAGGTCTCTAGTTTTCAAAAATGCACAGGTTTGGTAGGTTTCCCTAGGTGCCGGCTGAGCTAGAGGCCAAAATCTACAGGTAGGCACTTTGCAAAAAACAGCTCTGTTTTCTGTGATGTGTCCACGTTGTGTTTTGGGGCATATCCTGTCGCGGGCGCTAGGCCTACCCACACAAGTGAGGTACCATTTTTATCGGGAGACTTGGGGGAACGCTGGGTGGAAGGAAATTTGTGGCTCCTCTTAGATTCCAGAACTTTCTCTCACCGAAATGTGAGGAAAATATGTTTTTTTAGCCAAATTTTGAGGTTTGCAAAGGATTCTGGGTAACAGAATCTGGTCAGAGCCCCACAAGTCACCCCATCTTGGATTCCCCTAGGTCTCTAGTTTTCAAAAATGCACAGGTTTGGTAGGTTTCCCTAGGTGCCGGCTGAGCTAGAGGCCAAAATCTACAGGTAGGCACTTTGCAAAAAACAGCTCTGTTTTCTGTAAAAAAATGGGATGTGCCCACTTTGTGTTTTGGGACATTTCCTGTCGTGGGCGCTAGGACTACCCACACAAGTGAGGTATCATTTTTATTGGGAGACTTGGGGGAACTCTGGGTGGAAGGAAATTTGTGCCTCCTCTCAGATTCCAAAACTTTCTGTCACCGAAATGTGAGGAAAATGTGTTTTTTTAGCCAAATTTTGAGGTTTGCAAAGGATTCTGGGTAACAGAACCTGGTCAGAGCCCCACAAGTCACCCCATCTTGGATTTCCTTAGGTCTCAAGTTTTCAAAAATGCACAGGTTTGGTAGGTTTCCCTAGGTGCAGGCTGAGCTAGAGGCCAAAATCTACAGGTAGGCACTTTGCAAAAAACAGCTCTGTTTTCTGTGATGTGTCCACGTTGTGTTTTGGGGCATATCCTGTCGCGGGCGCTAGGCCTACCCACACAAGTGAGGTACCATTTTTATCGGGAGACTTGAGGGAACGCTGGGTGGAAGGAAATTTGTGGCTCCTCTTAGATTCCAGAACTTTCTGTCACCAAAATGTGAGGAAAATATGTTTTTTTAGCCAAATTGTGAGGTTTGCAAAGGATTCTGGGTAACAGAATGTGGTCAGAGCCCCACAAGTCACCCCATCTGGATTCCCCTAGGTCTCTAGTTTCAAAAAATGCACAGGTTTGGTAGGTTTCCCTAGGTGTCGGCTGAGCTAGAGGCCAAAATCTACAGGTAGGCACTTTGCAAAAAACAGCTCTGTTTTCTGTCTAAAAATGGGATGTGCCCACTTTGTGTTTTGGGACATTTCCTGTCGTGGGCGCTAGGACTACCCACACAAGTGAGGTATCATTTTTATTGGGAGACTTGGGGGAACTCTGGGTGGAAGGAAATTTGTGCCTCCTCTCAGATTCCAGAACTTTCTGTCACCGAAATGTGAGGAAAATGTGTTTTTTTAGCCAAATTTTGAGGTTTGCAAAGGATTCTGGGTAACAGAACCTGGTCAGAGCCCCACAAGTCACCCCATCTTGGATTCCCCTAGGTCTCTAGTTTTCAAAAATGCACAGGTTTGGTAGGTTTCCCTAGGTGCCGGCTGAGCTAGAGGCCAAAATCTACAGGTAGTCACTTTGCAAAAAACAGCTCTGTTTTCTGTGATGTGTCCACGTTGTTTTGGGGCATTTCCTGTCGCGGGCGCTAGGGCTACCCACACCAGTGAGGTATCATTTTTATCGGGAGACTTGGGGGAATGCTAGGTGGAAGGAAATTTGTGGCTCCTTTCAGATTCCAGAACTTTCTGTCACCGAAATGTGAGGAAAACGTGTTTTTTTTTGCCACATTTTGAGGTTTGCAAAGGATTCTGGGTAACAGAACCTGGTCAGAGCCCCACAAGTCACCCCATCTTGGATTCCCCTAGGTCTCTAGTTTTCAAAAATGCACAGGTTTGGTAGGTTTCCCTAGGTGCCGGCTGAGCTAGAGGCCAAAATCTACAGGTAGGCACTTTGCAAAAAACAGCTCTGTTTTCTGTGATGTGTCCACGTTGTGTTTTGGGGCATATCCTGTCGCGGGCGCTAGGCCTACCCACACAAGTGAGGTACCATTTTTATCGGGAGACTTGGGGGAACGCTGGGTGGAAGGAAATTTGTGGCTCCTCTTAGATTCCAGAACTTTCTCTCACCGAAATGTGAGGAAAATATGTTTTTTTAGCCAAATTTTGAGGTTTGCAAAGGATTCTGGGTAACAGAATCTGGTCAGAGCCCCACAAGTCACCCCATCTTGGATTCCCCTAGGTCTCTAGTTTTCAAAAATGCACAGGTTTGGTAGGTTTCCCTAGGTGCCGGCTGAGCTAGAGGCCAAAATCTACAGGTAGGCACTTTGCAAAAAACAGCTCTGTTTTCTGTAAAAAAATGGGATGTGCCCACTTTGTGTTTTGGGACATTTCCTGTCGTGGGCGCTAGGACTACCCGCACAAGTGAGGTATCATTTTTATCGGGAGACTTGGGGGAACGCTGGGTGGAAGGAAATTTGTGCCTCCTCTCAGATTCCAGAACTTTCTGTCACCGAAATGTGAGGAAAATGTGTTTTTTTAGCCAAATTTTGAGGTTTGCAAAGGATTCTGGGTAACAGAACCTGGTCAGAGCCCCACAAGTCACCCCATCTTGGATTCCCCTAGGTCTCTAGTTTTCAAAAATGCACAGGTTTGGTAGGTTTCCCTAGGTGCCGGCTGAGCTAGAGGCCAAAATCTACAGGTAGGCACTTTGCAAAAAACAGCTCTGTTTTCTGTAAAAAAATGGGATGTGCCCACTTTGTGTTTTGGGACATTTCCTGTCGTGGGCGCTAGGACTACCCGCACAAGTGAGGTATCATTTTTATCGGGAGACTTGGGGGAACGCTGGGTGGAAGGAAATTTGTGCCTCCTCTCAGATTCTAGAACTTTCTGTCACCGAAATGTGAGGAAAATGTGTTTTTTTAGCCAAATTTTGAGGTTTGCAAAGGATTCTGGGTAACAGAACCTGGTCAGAGCCCCACAAGTCACCCCATCTTGGATTCCCCTAGGTCTCTAGTTTTCAAAAATGCACAGGTTTAGTAGGTTTCCCTAGGTGCCGGCTGAGCTAGTGGCCAAAATCTACAGGTAGGCACTTTGCAAAAAACAGCTCTGTTTTCTGTGATGTGTCCACGTTGTGTTTTGGGGCATATCCTGTCGCGGGCGCTAGGCCTACCCACACAAGTGAGGTATCATTTTTATCGGGAGACTTGGGGGAACGCTGGGTGGAAGGAAATTCGTGCCTCCTCTCAGATTCCAGAACTTTCTGTCACAGAAATGTGAGGAACATGTGTTTTTTTAGCCAAATTTTGAGGTTTCCAAAGGATTCTGGGTAACAGAACCTGGTCAGAGCCCCACAAGTCACCCCATCTTGGATTCCCCTAGGTCTCTAGTTTTAAAAAATGCACAGGTTTGGTAGGTTTCCCTAGGTGCCGGCTGAGCTAGAGGCCAAAATCTACAGGTAGGCACTTTGCAAAAAACAGCTCTGTTTTCTGTGATGTGTCCACGTTGTGTTTTGGGGCATATCCTGTCGCGGGCGCTAGGCCTAACCACACCAGTGAGGTATCATTTTTATTGGGAGAGTTGGGGGAATGCTAGGTGGAAGGAAATTTGTGGCTCCTCTCAGATTCCAGAACTTTCTGTCACCGAAATGTGAGGAACATGTGTTTTTTTAGCCAAATTTTGAGGTTTGCAAAGGATTCTGGGTAACAGAACCTGGTCAGAGCCCCACAAGTCACCCCATCTTGGATTCCCCTAGGTCTCTAGTTTTCAAAAATGCACAGGTTTGGTAGGTTTCCCTAGGTGCCGGCTGAGCTAGAGGCCAAAATCTACAGGTAGGCACTTTGCAAAAAACAGCTCTGTTTTCTGTCAAAAAATGGGATGTGCCCACTTTGTGTTTTGGGACATTTCCTGTCGTGGGCGCTAGGACTACCCGCACAAGTGAGGTATCATTTTTATCGGGAGACTTGGGGGAACGCTGGGTGGAAGGAAATTTGTGCCTCCTCTCAGATTCCAGAACTTTCTGTCACCGAAATGTGAGGAAAATGTGTTTTTTTAGCCAAATTTTGAGGTTTGTAAAGGATTCTGGGTAACAGAACCTGGTCAGAGCCCCACAAGTCACCCCATCTTGGATTCCCCTAGGTCTCTAGTTTTCAAAAATGCACAGGTTTGGTAGGTTTCCCTAGGTGCCGGATGAGCTAGAGGCCAAAATCTACAGGTAGTCACTTTGCAAAAAACAGCTCTGTTTTCTGTGATGTGTCCACGTTGTTTTGGGGCATTTCCTGTCGCGGGCGCTAGGGCTACCCACACCAGTGAGGTATCATTTTTATCGGGAGACTTGGGGGAATGCTAGGTGGAAGGAAATTTGTGGCTCCTTTCAGATTCCAGAACTTTCTGTCACCGAAATGTGAGGAAAACGTGTTTTTTTTTGCCAAATTTTGAGGTTTGCAAAGGATTCTGGGTAACAGAACCTGGTCAGAGCCCCACAAGTCACCCCATCTTGGATTCCCCTAGGTCTCTAGTTTTCAAAAATGCACAGGTTTGGTAGGTTTCCCTAGGTGCCGGCTGAGCTAGAGGCCAAAATCTACAGGTAGGCACTTTGCAAAAAACAGCTCTGTTTTCTGTGATGTGTCCACGTTGTGTTTTGGGGCATATCCTGTCGCGGGCGCTAGGCCTACCCACACAAGTGAGGTACCATTTTTATCGGGAGACTTGGGGGAACGCTGGGTGGAAGGAAATTTGTGGCTCCTCTTAGATTCCAGAACTTTCTGTCACCGAAATGTGAGGAAAATATGTTTTTTTAGCCACATTTTGAGGTTTGCAAAGGATTCTGGGTAACAGAATGTGGTCAGAGCCCCACAAGTCACCCCATCTTGGATTCCCCTAGGTCTCTAGTTTTCAAAAATGCACAGGTTTGGTAGGTTTCCCTAGGTGCCGGCTGAGCTAGAGGCCAAAATCTACAGGTAGGCACTTTGCAAAAAACAGCTCTGTTTTCTGTCAAAAAATGGGATGTGCCCACTTTGTGTTTTGGGACATTTCCTGTCGTGGGAGCTAGGACTACCCACACAAGTGAGGTATCATTTTTATCGGGAGACTTTGGGGAACGCTGGGTGGAAGGAAATTTGTGCCTCCTCTCAGATTCCAGAACTTTCTGACACCGAAATGTGAGGAAAATATGTTTTTTTAGCCACATTTTGAGGTTTGCAAAGGATTCTGGGTAACAGAATGTGGTCAGAGCCCCACAAGTCACCCCATCTTGGATTCCCCTAGGTCTCTAGTTTTCAAAAATGCACAGGTTTGGTAGGTTTCCCTAGGTGCCGGCTGAGCTAGTGGCCAAAATCTACAGGTAGGCACTTTGCAAAAAACAGCTCTGTTTTCTGTCAAAAAATGGGATGTGCCCACTTTGTGTTTTGGGACATTTCCTGTTGTGCGCGCTAGGACTACCCACACAAGTGAGGTATCATTTTTATTGGGAGACTTGGGGGAACTCTGGGTGGAAGGAAATTTGTGCCTCCTCTCAGATTCCAGAACTTTCTGTCACCGAAATGGGAGGAAAATGTGTTTTTTTAGCCAAATTTTGAGGTTTGCAAAGGATTCTGGGTAACAGAATGTGGTCAGAGCCCCACAAGTCACCCCATCTTGGATTCCCCTAGGTCTCTAGTTTTCAAAAATGCACAGGTTTGGTAGGTTTCCCTAGGTGCCGGCTGAGCTAGAGGCCAAAATCTACAGGTAGGCACTTTGCAAAAAACAGCTCTGTTTTCTGTGATGTGTCCACGTTGTGTTTTGGGGCATATCCTGTCGCGGGCGCTAGGCCTACCCACACAAGTGAGGTACCATTTTTATCGGGAGACTTGAGGGAACGCTGGGTGGAAGGAAATTTGTGGCTCCTCTTAGATTCCAGAACTTTCTGTCACCAAAATGTGAGGAAAATATGTTTTTTTAGCCAAATTTTGAGGTTTGCAAAGGATTCTGGGTAACAGAATGTGGTCAGAGCCCCACAAGTCACCCCATCTGGATTCCCCTAGGTCTCTAGTTTCAAAAAATGCACAGGTTTGGTAGGTTTCCCTAGGTGTCGGCTGAGCTAGAGGCCAAAATCTACAGGTAGGCACTTTGCAAAAAACAGCTCTGTTTTCTGTCTAAAAATGGGATGTGCCCACTTTGTGTTTTGGGACATTTCCTGTCGTGGGCGCTAGGACTACCCACACAAGTGAGGTATCATTTTTATTGGGAGACTTGGGGGAACTCTGGGTGGAAGGAAATTTGTGCCTCCTCTCAGATTCCAGAACTTTCTGTCACCGAAATGTGAGGAAAATGTGTTTTTTTAGCCAAATTTTGAGGTTTGCAAAGGATTCTGGGTAACAGAACCTGGTCAGAGCCCCACAAGTCACCCCATCTTTGATTCCCCTAGGTCTCTAGTTTTCAAAAATGCACAGGTTTGGTAGGTTTCCCTAGGTGCCGGCTGAGCTAGAGGCCAAAATCTACAGGTAGTCACTTTGCAAAAAACAGCTCTGTTTTCTGTGATGTGTCCACGTTGTTTTGGGGCATTTCCTGTCGCGGGCGCTAGGGCTACCCACACCAGTGAGGTATCATTTTTATCGGGAGACTTGGGGGAATGCTAGGTGGAAGGAAATTTGTGGCTCCTTTCAGATTCCAGAACTTTCTGTCACCGAAATGTGAGGAAAACGTGTTTTTTTTTGCCACATTTTGAGGTTTGCAAAGGATTCTGGGTAACAGAACCTGGTCAGAGCCCCACAAGTCACCCCATCTTGGATTCCCCTAGGTCTCTAGTTTTCAAAAATGCACAGGTTTGGTAGGTTTCCCTAGGTGCCGGCTGAGCTAGAGGCCAAAATCTACAGGTAGGCACTTTGCAAAAAACAGCTCTGTTTTCTGTGATGTGTCCACGTTGTGTTTTGGGGCATATCCTGTCGCGGGCGCTAGGCCTACCCACACAAGTGAGGTACCATTTTTATCGGGAGACTTGGGGGAACGCTGGGTGGAAGGAAATTTGTGGCTCCTCTTAGATTCCAGAACTTTCTCTCACCGAAATGTGAGGAAAATATGTTTTTTTAGCCAAATTTTGAGGTTTGCAAAGGATTCTGGGTAACAGAATCTGGTCAGAGCCCCACAAGTCACCCCATCTTGGATTCCCCTAGGTCTCTAGTTTTCAAAAATGCACAGGTTTGGTAGGTTTCCCTAGGTGCCGGCTGAGCTAGAGGCCAAAATCTACAGGTAGGCACTTTGCAAAAAACAGCTCTGTTTTCTGTAAAAAAATGGGATGTGCCCACTTTGTGTTTTGGGACATTTCCTGTCGTGGGCGCTAGGACTACCCGCACAAGTGAGGTATCATTTTTATCGGGAGACTTGGGGGAACGCTGGGTGGAAGGAAATTTGTGCCTCCTCTCAGATTCCAGAACTTTCTGTCACCGAAATGTGAGGAAAATGTGTTTTTTTAGCCAAATTTTGAGGTTTGCAAAGGATTCTGGGTAACAGAACCTGGTCAGAGCCCCACAAGTCACCCCATCTTGGATTCCCCTAGGTCTCTAGTTTTCAAAAATGCACAGGTTTGGTAGGTTTCCCTAGGTGCCGGCTGAGCTAGAGGCCAAAATCTACAGGTAGGCACTTTGCAAAAAACAGCTCTGTTTTCTGTAAAAAAATGGGATGTGCCCACTTTGTGTTTTGGGACATTTCCTGTCGTGGGCGCTAGGACTACCCGCACAAGTGAGGTATCATTTTTATCGGGAGACTTGGGGGAACGCTGGGTGGAAGGAAATTTGTGCCTCCTCTCAGATTCCAGAACTTTCTGTCACCGAAATGTGAGGAAAATGTGTTTTTTTAGCCAAATTTTGAGGTTTGCAAAGGATTCTGGGTAACAGAACCTGGTCAGAGCCCCACAAGTCACCCCATCTTGGATTCCCCTAGGTCTCTAGTTTTCAAAAATGCACAGGTTTAGTAGGTTTCCCTAGGTGCCGGCTGAGCTAGAGGCCAAAATCTACAGGTAGGCACTTTGCAAAAAACAGCTCTGTTTTCTGTGATGTGTCCACGTTGTGTTTTGGGGCATATCCTGTCGCGGGCGCTAGGCCTACCCACACAAGTGAGGTATCATTTTTATCGGGAGACTTGGGGGAACGCTGGGTGGAAGGAAATTTGTGCCTCCTCTCAGATTCCAGAACTTTCTGTCACCGAAATGTGAGGAAAATGTGTTTTTTTAGCCAAATTTTGAGGTTTGCAAAGGATTCTGGGTAACAGAACCTGGTCAGAGCCCCACAAGTCACCCCATCTTGGATTCCCCTAGGTCTCTAGTTTTCAAAAATGCACAGGTTTGGTAGGTTTCCCTAGGTGCCGGCTGAGCTAGAGGCCAAAATCTACAGGTAGGCACTTTGCAAAAAACAGCTCTGTTTTCTGTCAAAAAATGGGATGTGCCCACTTTGTGTTTTGGGACATTTCCTGTCGTGGGCGCTAGGACTACCCGCACAAGTGAGGTATCATTTTTATCGGGAGACTTGGGGGAACGCTGGGTGGAAGGAAATTTGTGCCTCCTCTCAGATTCCAGAACTTTCTGTCACCGAAATGTGAGGAAAATGTGTTTTTTTAGCCAAATTTTGAGGTTTGCAAAGGATTCTGGGTAACAGAACCTGGTCAGAGCCCCACAAGTCACCCCATCTTGGATTCCCCTAGGTCTCTAGTTTTCAAAAATGCACAGGTTTGGTAGGTTTCCCTAGGTGCCGGCTGAGCTAGAGGCCAAAATCTACAGGTAGTCACTTTGCAAAAAACAGCTCTGTTTTCTGTGATGTGTCCACGTTGTTTTGGGGCATTTCCTGTCGCGGGCGCTAGGGCTACCCACACCAGTGAGGTATCATTTTTATCGGGAGACTTGGGGGAATGCTAGGTGGAAGGAAATTTGTGGCTCCTTTCAGATTCCAGAACTTTCTGTCACCGAAATGTGAGGAAAACGTGTTTTTTTTTGCCAAATTTTGAGGTTTGCAAAGGATTCTGGGTAACAGAACCTGGTCAGAGCCCCACAAGTCACCCCATCTTGGATTCCCCTAGGTCTCTAGTTTTCAAAAATGCACAGGTTTGGTAGGTTTCCCTAGGTGCCGGCTGAGCTAGAGGCCAAAATCTACAGGTAGGCACTTTGCAAAAAACAGCTCTGTTTTCTGTGATGTGTCCACGTTGTGTTTTGGGGCATATCCTGTCGCGGGCGCTAGGCCTACCCACACAAGTGAGGTACCATTTTTATCGGGAGACTTGGGGGAACGCTGGGTGGAAGTAAATTTGTGGCTCCTCTTAGATTCCAGAACTTTCTCTCACCGAAATGTGAGGAAAATATGTTTTTTTAGCCAAATTTTGAGGTTTGCAAAGGATTCTGGGTAACAGAATCTGGTCAGAGCCCCACAAGTCACCCCATCTTGGATTCCCCTAGGTCTCTAGTTTTCAAAAATGCACAGGTTTGGTAGGTTTCCCTAGGTGCCGGCTGAGCTAGAGGCCAAAATCTACAGGTAGGCACTTTGCAAAAAACAGCTCTGTTTTCTGTGATGTGTCCACGTTGTGTTTTGGGGCATATCCTGTCGCGGGCGCTAGGCCTACCCACACAAGTGAGGTACCATTTTTATCGGGAGACTTGGGGGAACGCTGGGTGGAAGGAAATTTGTGGCTCCTCTTAGATTCCAGAACTTTCTGTCACCGAAATGTGAGGAAAATATGTTTTTTTAGCCACATTTTGAGGTTTGCAAAGGATTCTGGGTAACAGAATGTGGTCAGAGCCCCACAAGTCACCCCATCTTGGATTCCCCTAGGTCTCTAGTTTTCAAAAATGCACAGGTTTGGTAGGTTTCCCTAGGTGCCGGCTGAGCTAGAGGCCAAAATCTACAGGTAGGCACTTTGCAAAAAACAGCTCTGTTTTCTGTCAAAAAATGGGATGTGCCCACTTTGTGTTTTGGGACATTTCCTGTCGTGGGAGCTAGGACTACCCACACAAGTGAGGTATCATTTTTATCGGGAGACTTTGGGGAACGCTGGGTGGAAGGAAATTTGTGCCTCCTCTCAGATTCCAGAACTTTCTGACACCGAAATGTGAGGAAAATATGTTTTTTTAGCCACATTTTGAGGTTTGCAAAGGATTCTGGGTAACAGAATGTGGTCAGAGCCCCACAAGTCACCCCATCTTGGATTCCCCTAGGTCTCTAGTTTTCAAAAATGCACAGGTTTGGTAGGTTTCCCTAGGTGCCGGCTGAGCTAGTGGCCAAAATCTACAGGTAGGCACTTTGCAAAAAACAGCTCTGTTTTCTGTCAAAAAATGGGATGTGCCCACTTTGTGTTTTGGGACATTTCCTGTTGTGCGCGCTAGGACTACCCACACAAGTGAGGTATCATTTTTATTGGGAGACTTGGGGGAACTCTGGGTGGAAGGAAATTTGTGCCTCCTCTCAGATTCCAGAACTTTCTGTCACCGAAATGGGAGGAAAATGTGTTTTTTTAGCCAAATTTTGAGGTTTGCAAAGGATTCTGGGTAACAGAACCTGGTCAGAGCCCCACAAGTCACCCCATCTTGGATTCCCCTAGGTCTCTAGTTTTCAAAAATGCACAGGTTTGGTAGGTTTCCCTAGGTGCCGGCTGAGCTAGAGGCCAAAATCTACAGGTAGGCACTTTGCAAAAAACAGCTCTGTTTTCTGTCAAAAAATGGGATGTGCCCACTTTGTTTTTTGGGACATTTCCTGTCGTGGGAGCTAGGACTACCCACACAAGTGAGGTATCATTTTTATCGGGAGACTTTGGGGAACGCTGGGTGGAAGGAAATTTGTGCCTCCTCTCAGATTCCAGAACTTTCTGACACCGAAATGTGAGGAAAACGTGTTTTTTTTGCCAAATTTGAGGTTTGCAAAGGATTCTGGGTAACAGAACCTGGTCAGAGCCCCACAAGTCACCCCATCTCGGATTCCCCTAGGTCTCTAGTTTTCAAAAATGCACAGGTTTGGTAGGTTTCCCTAGGTGCCGGATGAGCTAGAGGCCAAAATCTACAGGTAGGCACTTTGCAAAAAACAGCTCTGTTTTCTGTGATGTGTCCACGTTGTGTTTTGGGGCATATCCTGTCGCGGGCGCTAGGCCTACCCACACAAGTGAGGTACCATTTTTATCGGGAGACTTGGGGGAACGCTGGGTGGAAGGAAATTTGTGGCTCCTCTTAGATTCCAGAACTTTCTGTCACCGAAATGTGAGGAAAATATGTTTTTTTAGCCACATTTTGAGGTTTGCAAAGGATTCTGGGTAACAGAATGTGGTCAGAGCCCCACAAGTCACCCCATCTTGGATTCCCCTAGGTCTCTAGTTTTCAAAAATGCACAGGTTTGGTAGGTTTCCCTAGGTGCCGGCTGAGCTAGTGGCCAAAATCTACAGGTAGGCACTTTGCAAAAAACAGCTCTGTTTTCTGTCAAAAAATGGGATGTGCCCACTTTGTGTTTTGGGACATTTCCTGTTGTGGGCGCTAGGACTACCCACACAAGTGAGGTATCATTTTTATTGGGAGACTTGGGGGAACTCTGGGTGGAAGGAAATTTGTGCCTCCTCTCAGATTCCAGAACTTTCTGTCACCGAAATGGGAGGAAAATGTGTTTTTTTAGCCAAATTTTGAGGTTTGCAAAGGATTCTGGGTAACAGAACCTGGTCAGAGCCCCACAAGTCACCCCATCTTGGATTCCCCTAGGTCTCTAGTTTTCAAAAATGCACAGGTTTGGTAGGTTTCCCTAGGTGCCGGCTGAGCTAGAGGCCAAAATCTACAGGTAGGCACTTTGCAAAAAACAGCTCTGTTTTCTGTGATGTGTCCACGTTGTGTTTTAGGGCATATCCTGTCGCGGGCGCTAGGCCTACCCACACAAGTGAGGTACCATTTTTATCGGGAGACTTGGGGGAACGCTGGGTGGAAGGAAATTTGTGGCTCCTCTTAGATTCCAGAACTTTCTGTCACCGAAATGTGAGGAAAATATGTTTTTTTAGCCACATTTTGAGGTTTGCAAAGGATTCTGGGTAACAGAATGTGGTCAGAGCCCCACAAGTCACCCCATCTTGGATTCCCCTAGGTCTCTAGTTTTCAAAAATGCACAGGTTTGGTAGGTTTCCCTAGGTGCCGGCTGAGCTAGAGGCCAAAATCTACAGGTAGGCACTTTGCAAAAAACAGCTCTGTTTTCTGTCAAAAAATGGGATGTGCCCACTTTGTGTTTTGAGACATTTCCTGTTGTGGGCGCTAGGACTACCCACACAAGTGAGGTATCATTTTTATTGGGAGACTTGGGGGAACTATGGGTGGAAGGAAATTTGTGCCTCCTCTCAGATTCCAAAACTTTCTGTCACCGAAATGTGAGGAAAATGTGTTTTTTTAGCCAAATTTTGAGGTTTGCAAAGGATTCTGGGTAACAGAACCTGGTCAGAGCCCCACAAGTCACCCCATCTTGGATTTCCCTAGGTCTCAAGTTTTCAAAAATGCACAGGTTTGGTAGGTTTCCCTAGGTGCAGGCTGAGCTAGAGGCCAAAATCTACAGGTAGGCACTTTGCAAAAAACAGCTCTGTTTTCTGTGATGTGTCCACGTTGTGTTTTGGGGCATATCCTGTCGCGGGCGCTAGGCCTACCCACACAAGTGAGGTACCATTTTTATCGGGAGACTGGGGGGAACGCTGGGTGGAAGGAAATTTGTGGCTCCTCTTAGATTCCAGAACTTTCTGTCACCAAAATGTGAGGAAAATATGTTTTTTTAGCCAAATTTTGAGGTTTGCAAAGGATTCTGGGTAACAGAATGTGGTCAGAGCCCCACAAGTCACCCCATCTGGATTCCCCTAGGTCTCTAGTTTTAAAAAATGCACAGGTTTGGTAGGTTTCCCTAGGTGTCGGCTGAGCTAGAGGCCAAAATCTACAGGTAGGCACTTTGCAAAAAACAGCTCTGTTTTCTGTCTAAAAATGGGATGTGCCCACTTTGTGTTTTGGGACATTTCCTGTCGTGGGCGCTAGGACTACCCACACAAGTGAGGTATCATTTTTATTGGGAGACTTGGGGGAACTCTGGGTGGAAGGAAATCTGGGCCTCCTCTCAGATTCCAGAACTTTCTGTCACCGAAATGTGAGGAAAATGTGTTTTTTTAGCCAAATTTTGAGGTTTGCAAAGGATTCTGGGTAACAGAACCTGGTCAGAGCCCCACAAGTCACCCCATCTTGGATTCCCCTAGGTCTCTAGTTTTCAAAAATGCACAGGTTTGGTAGGTTTCCCTAGGTGCCGGCTGAGCTAGAGGCCAAAATCTACAGGTAGTCACTTTGCAAAAAACAGCTCTGTTTTCTGTGATGTGTCCACGTTGTTTTGGGGCATTTCCTGTCGCGGGCGCTAGGGCTACATACACCAGTGAGGTATCATTTTTATCGGGAGACTTGGGGGAATGCTAGGTGGAAGGACATTTGTGGCTCCTTTCAGATCCCAGAACTTTCTGTCACCGAAATGTGAGGAAAACGTGTTTTTTTTTGCCAAATTTTGAGGTTTGCAAAGGATTCTGGGTAACAGAACCTGGTCAGAGCCCCACAAGTCACCCCATCTTGGATTCCCCTAGGTCTCTAGTTTTCAAAAATGCACAGGTTTGGTAGGTTTCCCTAGGTGCCGGCTGAGCTAGAGGCCAAAATCTACAGGTAGGCACTTTGCAAAAAACAGCTCTGTTTTCTGTGATGTGTCCACGTTGTGTTTTGGGGCATATCCTGTTGCGGGCGCTAGGCCTACCCACACAAGTGAGGTACCATTTTTATCGGGAGACTTGGGGGAACGCTGGGTGGAAGGAAATTTGTGGCTCCTCTTAGATTCCAGAACTTTCTGTCACCGAAATGTGAGGAAAATATGTTTTTTTAGCCACATTTTGAGGTTTGCAAAGGATTCTGGGTAACAGAATGTGGTCAGAGCCCCACAAGTCACCCCGTCTTGGATTCCCCTAGGTCTCTAGTTTTCAAAAATGCACAGGTTTGGTAGGTTTCCCTAGGTGCCGGCTGAGCTAGAGGCCAAAATCTACAGGTAGGCACTTTGCAAAAAACAGCTCTGTTTTCTGTCAAAAAATGGGATGTGCCCACTTTGTGTTTTGGGACATTTCCTGTCGTGGGCGCTAGGACTACCGACACAAGTGAGGTATAATTTTTATTGGGAGACTTGGGGGAACTCTGGGTGGAAGGAAATTTGTGCCTCCTCTCAGATTCCAAAACTTTCTGTCACCGAAATGTGAGGAAAATGTGTTTTTTTAGCCAAATTTTGAGGTTTGCAAAGGATTCTGGGTAACAGAACCTGGTCAGAGCCCCACAAGTCACCCCATCTTGGATTCCCCTAGGTCCCTAGTTTTCAAAAATGCACAGGTTTGGTAGGTTTCCCTAGGTGCCGGCTGAGCTAGAGGCCAAAATCTACAGGTAGGCACTTTGCAAAAAACAGCTCTGTTTTCTGTCAAAAAATGGGATGTGCCCACTTTGTGTTTTGGGACATTTCCTGTTGTGGACGCTAGGACTACCCACACAAGTGAGGTATCATTTTTATTGGGAGACTTGGGGGAACTCTGGGTGGAAGGAAATTTGTGCCTCCTCTCAGATTCCAGAACTTTCTGTCACCGAAATGGGAGGAAAATGTGTTTTTTTAGCCAAATTTTGAGGTTTGCAAAGGATTCTGGGTAACAGAACCTGGTCAGAGCCCCACAAGTCACCCCATCTTGGATTCCCCTAGGTCTCTAGTTTTCAAAAATGCACAGGTTTGGTAGGTTTCCCTAGGTGCCGGCTGAGCTAGAGGCCAAAATCTACAGGTAGGCACTTTGCAAAAAACAGCTCTGTTTTCTGTGATGTGTCCACGTTGTGTTTTAGGGCATATCCTGTCGCGGGCGCTAGGCCTACCCACACAAGTGAGGTTACATTTTTATCGGGAGACTTGGGGGAACGCTGGGTGGAAGGAAATTTGTGGCTCCTCTTAGATTCCAGAACTTTCTGTCACCGAAATGTGAGGAAAATATGTTTTTTTAGCCACATTTTGAGGTTTGCAAAGGATTCTGGGTAACAGAATGTGGTCAGAGCCCCACAAGTCACCCCATCTTGGATTCCCCTAGGTCTCTAGTTTTCAAAAATGCACAGGTTTGGTAGGTTTCCCTAGGTGCCGGCTGAGCTAGAGGCCAAAATCTACAGGTAGGCACTTTGCAAAAAACAGCTCTGTTTTCTGTCAAAAAATGGGATGTGCCCACTTTGTGTTTTGGGACATTTCCTGTCGTGGGCGCTAGGACTACCCACACAAGTGAGGTATCATTTTTATTGGGAGACTTGGGGGAAATCTGGGTGGAAGGAAATTTGTGCCTCCTCTCAGATTCCAAAACTTTCTGTCACCGAAATGTGAGGAAAATGTGTTTTTTTAGCCAAATTTTGAGGTTTGCAAAGGATTCTGGGTAACAGAACCTGGTCAGAGCCCCACAAGTCACCCCATCTTGGATTTCCCTAGGTCTCAAGTTTTCAAAAATGCACAGGTTTGGTAGGTTTCCCTAGGTGCAGGCTGAGCTAGAGGACAAAATCTACAGGTAGGCACTTTGCAAAAAACAGCTCTGTTTTCTGTGATGTGTCCACGTTGTGTTTTGGGGCATATCCTGTCGCGGGCGCTAGGCCTACCCACACAAGTGAGGTACCATTTTTATCGGGAGACTTGGGGGGAACGCTGGGTGGAAGGAAATTTGTGGCTCCTCTTAGATTCCAGAACTTTCTGTCACCAAAATGTGAGGAAAATATGTTTTTTTAGCCAAATTTTGAGGTTTGCAAAGGATTCTGGGTAACAGAATGTGGTCAGAGCCCCACAAGTCACCCCATCTGGATTCCCCTAGGTCTCTAGTTTTAAAAAATGCAAAGGTTTGGTAGGTTTCCCTAGGTGTCGGCTGAGCTAGAGGCCAAAATCTACAGGTAGGCACTTTGCAAAAAACAGATCTGTTTTCTGTCTAAAAATGGGATGTGCCCACTTTGTGTTTTGGGACATTTCCTGTCGTGGGCGCTAGGACTACCCACACAAGTGAGGTATCATTTTTATTGGGAGACTTGGGGGAACTCTGGGTGGAAGGAAATTTGTGCCTCCTCTCAGATTCCAGAACTTTCTGTCACCGAAATGTGAGGAAAATGTGTTTTTTTATCCAAAATTTGAGGTTTGCAAAGGATTCTGGGTAACAGAACCTGGTCAGAGCCCCACAAGTCACCCCATCTTGGATTCCCCTAGGTCTCTAGTTTTCAAAAATGCACAGGTTTGGTAGGTTTCCCTAGGTGCCGGCTGAGCTAGAGGCCAAAATCTACAGGTAGTCACTTTGCAAAAAACAGCTCTGTTTTCTGTGATGTGTCCACGTTGTTTTGGGGCATTTCCTGTCGCGGGCGCTAGGGCTACCCACACCAGTGAGGTATCATTTTTATCGGGAGACTTAGGGGAACTCTGGGTGGAAGGAAATTTGTGCCTCCTCTCAGATTCCAAAACTTTCTGTCACCGAAATGTGAGGAAAACGTGTTTATTTTAGCCAAATTTTGAGGTTTGCAAAGGATTCTGGGTAACAGAACCTGGTCAGAGCCCCACAAGTCACCCCATCTTGGATTCCCCTAGGTCTCTAGTTTTCAAAAATGCACAGGTTTGGTAGGTTTCCCTAGGTGCCGGCTGAGCTAGAGGCCAAAATCTACAGGTAGGCACTTTGCAAAAAACAGCTCTGTTTTCTGTGATGTGTCCACGTTGTGTTTTGGGGCATATCCTGTCGCGGGCGCTAGGCCTACCCACACAAGTGAGGTACCATTTTTATCGGGAGACTTGGGGGAACGCTGGGTGGAAGGAAATTTGTGGCTCCTCTTAGATTCCAGAACTTTCTGTCACCGAAATGTGAGGAAAATATGTTTTTTTAGCCACATTTTGAGGTTTGCAAAGGATTCTGGGTAACAGAATGTGGTCAGAGCCCCACAAGTCACCCCATCTTGGATTCCCCTAGGTCTCTAGTTTTCAAAAATGCACAGGTTTGGTAGGTTTCCCTAGGTGCCGGCTGAGCTAGAGGCCAAAATCTACAGGTAGGCACTTTGCAAAAAACAGCTCTGTTTTCTGTCAAAAAATGGGATGTGCCCACTTTGTGTTTTGGGACATTTCCTGTCGTGGGCGCTAGGACTACCCACACAAGTGAGGTATCATTTTATTGGGAGACTTGGGGGAACTCTGGGTGGAAGGAAATTTGTGCCTCCTCTCAGATTCCAGAACTTTCTGTCACCGAAATGTGAGGAAAATGTGTTTTTTTAGCCAAATTTTGAGGTTTGCAAAGGATTCTGGGTAACAGAACCTGGTCAGAGCCCCACAAGTCACCCCATCTTGGATTCCCCTAGGTCTCTAGTTTTCAAAAATGCACAGGTATGGTAGGTTTCCCTAGGTGCCGGCTGAGCTAGAGGCCAAAATCTACAGGTAGTCACTTTGCAAAAAACAGCTCTGTTTTCTGTGATGTGTCCTCGTTGTTTTGGGGCATTTCCTGTCGCGGGCGCTAGGGCTACCCACACCAGTGAGGTATCATTTTTATCGGGAGACTTGGGGGAATGCTAGGTGGAAGGAAATTTGTGGCTCCTTTCAGATTCCAGAACTTTCTGTCACCGAAATGTGAGGAAAACGTGTTTTTTTTTGCCAAATTTTGAGGTTTGCAAAGGATTCTGGGTAACAGAACCTGGTCAGAGCCCCACAAGTCACCCCATCTTGGATTCCCCTAGGTCTCTAGTTTTCAAAAATGCACAGGTTTGGTAGGTTTCCCTAGGTGCCGGCTGAGCTAGAGGCCAAAATCTACAGGTAGGCACTTTGCAAAAAACAGCTCTGTTTTCTGTCAAAAAATGGGATGTGCCCACTTTGTGTTTTGGGACATTTCCTGTCGTGGGCGCTAGGACTACCCACACAAGTGAGGTATCATTTTTATTGGGAGACTTGGGGGAACTCTGGGTGGAAGGAAATTTGTGCCTCCTCTCAGATTCCAAAACTTTCTGTCACCGAAATGTGAGGAAAATGTGTTTTTTTAGCCAAATTTTGAGGTTTGCAAAGGATTCTGGGTAACAGAACCTGGTCAGAGCCCCACAAGTCACCCCATCTTGGATTTCCCTAGGTCTCAAGTTTTCAAAAATGCACAGGTTTGGTAGGTTTCCCTAGGTGCAGGCTGAGCTAGAGGCCAAAATCTACAGGTAGGCACTTTGCAAAAAACAGCTCTGTTTTCTGTGATGTGTCCACGTTGTGTTTTGGGGCATATCCTGTCGCGGGCGCTAGGCCTACCCACACAAGTGAGGTACCATTTTTATCGGGAGACTTGAGGGAACGCTGGGTGGAAGGAAATTTGTGGCTCCTCTTAGATTCCAGAACTTTCTGTCACCAAAATGTGAGGAAAATATGTTTTTTTAGCCAAATTTTGAGGTTTGCAAAGGATTCTGGGTAACAGAATGTGGTCAGAGCCCCACAAGTCACCCCATCTGGATTCCCCTAGGTCTCTAGTTTTAAAAAATGCACAGGTTTGGTAGGTTTCCCTAGGTGTCGGCTGAGCTAGAGGCCAAAATCTACAGGTAGGCACTTTGCAAAAAACAGCTCTGTTTTCTGTCTAAAAATGGGATGTGCCCACTTTGTGTTTTGGGACATTTCCTGTCGTGGGCGCTAGGACTACCCACACAAGTGAGGTATCATTTTTATTGGGAGACTTGGGGGAACTCTGGGTGGAAGGAAATTTGTGCCTCCTCTCAGATTCCAGAACTTTCTGTCACCGAAATGTGAGGAAAATGTGTTTTTTTAGCCAAATTTTGAGGTTTGCAAAGGATTCTGGGTAACAGAACCTGGTCAGAGCCCCACAAGTCACCCCATCTTGGATTCCCCTAGGTCTCTAGTTTTCAAAAATGCACAGGTTTGGTAGGTTTCCCTAGGTGCCGGCTGAGCTAGAGGCCAAAATCTACAGGTAGTCACTTTGCAAAAAACAGCTCTGTTTTCTGTGATGTGTCCACGTTGTTTTGGGGCATTTCCTGTCGCGGGCGCTAGGGCTACCCACACCAGTGAGGTATCATTTTTATCGGGAGACTTGGGGGAATGCTAGGTGGAAGGAAATTTGTGGCTCCTTTCAGATTCCAGAACTTTCTGTCACCGAAATGTGAGGAAAACGTGTTTTTTTTTGCCACATTTTGAGGTTTGCAAAGGATTCTGGGTAACAGAACCTGGTCAGAGCCCCACAAGTCACCCCATCTTGGATTCCCCTAGGTCTCTAGTTTTCAAAAATGCACAGGTTTGGTAGGTTTCCCTAGGTGCCGGCTGAGCTAGAGGCCAAAATCTACAGGTAGGCACTTTGCAAAAAACAGCTCTGTTTTCTGTGATGTGTCCACGTTGTGTTTTGGGGCATATCCTGTCGCGGGCGCTAGGCCTACCCACACAAGTGAGGTACCATTTTTATCGGGAGACTTGGGGGAACGCTGGGTGGAAGGAAATTTGTGGCTCCTCTTAGATTCCAGAACTTTCTGTCACCGAAATGTGAGGAAAATATGTTTTTTTAGCCACATTTTGAGGTTTGCAAAGGATTCTGGGTAACAGAATGTGGTCAGAGCCCCACAAGTCACCCCATCTTGGATTCCCCTAGGTCTCTAGTTTTCAAAAATGCACAGGTTTGGTAGGTTTCCCTAGGTGCCGGCTGAGCTAGAGGCCAAAATCTACAGGTAGGCACTTTGCAAAAAACAGCTCTGTTTTCTGTCAAAAAATGGGATGTGCCCACTTTGTGTTTTGGGACATTTCCTGTCGTGGGCGCTAGGACTACCCACACAAGTGAGGTATCATTTTTATTGGGAGACTTGGGGGAAATCTGGGTGGAAGGAAATTTGTGCCTCCTCTCAGATTCCAAAACTTTCTGTCACCGAAATGTGAGGAAAATGTGTTTTTTTAGCCAAATTTTGAGGTTTGCAAAGGATTCTGGGTAACAGAACCTGGTCAGAGCCCCACAAGTCACCCCATCTTGGATTTCCCTAGGTCTCAAGTTTTCAAAAATGCACAGGTTTGGTAGGTTTCCCTAGGTGCAGGCTGAGCTAGAGGACAAAATCTACAGGTAGGCACTTTGCAAAAAACAGCTCTGTTTTCTGTGATGTGTCCACGTTGTGTTTTGGGGCATATCCTGTCGCGGGCGCTAGGCCTACCCACACAAGTGAGGTACCATTTTTATCGGGAGACTTGGGGGGAACGCTGGGTGGAAGGAAATTTGTGGCTCCTCTTAGATTCCAGAACTTTCTGTCACCAAAATGTGAGGAAAATATGTTTTTTTTGCCAAATTTTGAGGTTTGCAAAGGATTCTGGGTAACAGAATGTGGTCAGAGCCCCACAAGTCACCCCATCTGGATTCCCCTAGGTCTCTAGTTTTAAAAAATGCAAAGGTTTGGTAGGTTTCCCTAGGTGTCGGCTGAGCTAGAGGCCAAAATCTACAGGTAGGCACTTTGCAAAAAACAGATCTGTTTTCTGTCTAAAAATGGGATGTGCCCACTTTGTGTTTTGGGACATTTCCTGTCGTGGGCGCTAGGACTACCCACACAAGTGAGGTATCATTTTTATTGGGAGACTTGGGGGAACTCTGGGTGGAAGGAAATTTGTGCCTCCTCTCAGATTCCAGAACTTTCTGTCACCGAAATGTGAGGAAAATGTGTTTTTTTATCCAAAATTTGAGGTTTGCAAAGGATTCTGGGTAACAGAACCTGGTCAGAGCCCCACAAGTCACCCCATCTTGGATTCCCCTAGGTCTCTAGTTTTCAAAAATGCACAGGTTTGGTAGGTTTCCCTAGGTGCCGGCTGAGCTAGAGGCCAAAATCTACAGGTAGTCACTTTGCAAAAAACAGCTCTGTTTTCTGTGATGTGTCCACGTTGTTTTGGGGCATTTCCTGTCGCGGGCGCTAGGGCTACCCACACCAGTGAGGTATCATTTTTATCGGGAGACTTAGGGGAACTCTGGGTGGAAGGAAATTTGTGCCTCCTCTCAGATTCCAAAACTTTCTGTCACCGAAATGTGAGGAAAACGTGTTTTTTTTAGCCAAATTTTGAGGTTTGCAAAGGATTCTGGGTAACAGAACCTGGTCAGAGCCCCACAAGTCACCCCATCTTGGATTCCCCTAGGTCTCTAGTTTTCAAAAATGCACAGGTTTGGTAGGTTTCCCTAGGTGCCGGCTGAGCTAGAGGCCAAAATCTACAGGTAGGCACTTTGCAAAAAACAGCTCTGTTTTCTGTGATGTGTCCACGTTGTGTTTTGGGGCATATCCTGTCGCGGGCGCTAGGCCTACCCACACAAGTGAGGTACCATTTTTATCGGGAGACTTGGGGGAACGCTGGGTGGAAGGAAATTTGTGGCTCCTCTTAGATTCCAGAACTTTCTGTCACCGAAATGTGAGGAAAATATGTTTTTTTAGCCACATTTTGAGGTTTGCAAAGGATTCTGGGTAACAGAATGTGGTCAGAGCCCCACAAGTCACCCCATCTTGGATTCCCCTAGGTCTCTAGTTTTCAAAAATGCACAGGTTTGGTAGGTTTCCCTAGGTGCCGGCTGAGCTAGAGGCCAAAATCTACAGGTAGGCACTTTGCAAAAAACAGCTCTGTTTTCTGTCAAAAAATGGGATGTGCCCACTTTGTGTTTTGGGACATTTCCTGTCGTGGGCGCTAGGACTACCCACACAAGTGAGGTATCATTTTATTGGGAGACTTGGGGGAACTCTGGGTGGAAGGAAATTTGTGCCTCCTCTCAGATTCCAGAACTTTCTGTCACCGAAATGTGAGGAAAATGTGTTTTTTTAGCCAAATTTTGAGGTTTGCAAAGGATTCTGGGTAACAGAACCTGGTCAGAGCCCCACAAGTCACCCCATCTTGGATTCCCCTAGGTCTCTAGTTTTCAAAAATGCACAGGTATGGTAGGTTTCCCTAGGTGCCGGCTGAGCTAGAGGCCAAAATCTACAGGTAGTCACTTTGCAAAAAACAGCTCTGTTTTCTGTGATGTGTCCTCGTTGTTTTGGGGCATTTCCTGTCGCGGGCGCTAGGGCTACCCACACCAGTGAGGTATCATTTTTATCGGGAGACTTGGGGGAATGCTAGGTGGAAGGAAATTTGTGGCTCCTTTCAGATTCCAGAACTTTCTGTCACCGAAATGTGAGGAAAACGTGTTTTTTTTTGCCAAATTTTGAGGTTTGCAAAGGATTCTGGGTAACAGAACCTGGTCAGAGCCCCACAAGTCACCCCATCTTGGATTCCCCTAGGTCTCTAGTTTTCAAAAATGCACAGGTTTGGTAGGTTTCCCTAGGTGCCGGCTGAGCTAGAGGCCAAAATCTACAGGTAGGCACTTTGCAAAAAACAGCTCTGTTTTCTGTCAAAAAATGGGATGTGCCCACTTTGTGTTTTGGGACATTTCCTGTCGTGGGCGCTAGGACTACCCACACAAGTGAGGTATCATTTTTATTGGGAGACTTGGGGGAACTCTGGGTGGAAGGAAATTTGTGCCTCCTCTCAGATTCCAAAACTTTCTGTCACCGAAATGTGAGGAAAATGTGTTTTTTTAGCCAAATTTTGAGGTTTGCAAAGGATTCTGGGTAACAGAACCTGGTCAGAGCCCCACAAGTCACCCCATCTTGGATTTCCCTAGGTCTCAAGTTTTCAAAAATGCACAGGTTTGGTAGGTTTCCCTAGGTGCAGGCTGAGCTAGAGGCCAAAATCTACAGGTAGGCACTTTGCAAAAAACAGCTCTGTTTTCTGTGATGTGTCCACGTTGTGTTTTGGGGCATATCCTGTCGCGGGCGCTAGGCCTACCCACACAAGTGAGGTACCATTTTTATCGGGAGACTTGAGGGAACGCTGGGTGGAAGGAAATTTGTGGCTCCTCTTAGATTCCAGAACTTTCTGTCACCAAAATGTGAGGAAAATATGTTTTTTTAGCCAAATTTTGAGGTTTGCAAAGGATTCTGGGTAACAGAATGTGGTCAGAGCCCCACAAGTCACCCCATCTGGATTCCCCTAGGTCTCTAGTTTTAAAAAATGCACAGGTTTGGTAGGTTTCCCTAAGTGTCGGCTGAGCTAGAGGCCAAAATCTACAGGTAGGCACTTTGCAAAAAACAGCTCTGTTTTCTGTCTAAAAATGGGATGTGCCCACTTTGTGTTTTGGGACATTTCCTGTCGTGGGCGCTAGGACTACCCACACAAGTGAGGTATCATTTTTATTGGGAGACTTGGGGGAACTCTGGGTGGAAGGAAATTTGTGCCTCCTCTCAGATTCCAGAACTTTCTGTCACCGAAATGTGAGGAAAATGTGTTTTTTTAGCCAAATTTTGAGGTTTGCAAAGGATTCTGGGTAACAGAACCTGGTCAGAGCCCCACAAGTCACCCCATCTTGGATTCCCCTAGGTCTCTAGTTTTCAAAAATGCACAGGTTTGGTAGGTTTCCCTAGGTGCCGGCTGAGCTAGAGGCCAAAATCTACAGGTAGTCACTTTGCAAAAAACAGCTCTGTTTTCTGTGATGTGTCCACGTTGTTTTGGGGCATTTCCTGTCGCGGGCGCTAGGGCTACCCACACCAGTGAGGTATCATTTTTATCGGGAGACTTGGGGGAATGCTAGGTGGAAGGAAATTTGTGGCTCCTTTCAGATTCCAGAACTTTCTGTCACCGAAATGTGAGGAAAACGTGTTTTTTTTTGCCACATTTTGAGGTTTGCAAAGGATTCTGGGTAACAGAACCTGGTCAGAGCCCCACAAGTCACCCCATCTTGGATTCCCCTAGGTCTCTAGTTTTCAAAAATGCACAGGTTTGGTAGGTTTCCCTAGGTGCCGGCTGAGCTAGAGGCCAAAATCTACAGGTAGGCACTTTGCAAAAAACAGCTCTGTTTTCTGTGATGTGTCCACGTTGTGTTTTGGGGCATATCCTGTCGCGGGCGCTAGGCCTACCCACACAAGTGAGGTACCATTTTTATCGGGAGACTTGGGGGAACGCTGGGTGGAAGGAAATTTGTGGCTCCTCTTAGATTCCAGAACTTTCTGTCACCGAAATGTGAGGAAAATATGTTTTTTTAGCCACATTTTGAGGTTTGCAAAGGATTCTGGGTAACAGAATGTGGTCAGAGCCCCACAAGTCACCCCATCTTGGATTCCCCTAGGTCTCTAGTTTTCAAAAATGCACAGGTTTGGTAGGTTTCCCTAGGTGCCGGCTGAGCTAGAGGCCAAAATCTACAGGTAGGCACTTTGCAAAAAACAGCTCTGTTTTCTGTCAAAAAATGGGATGTGCCCACTTTGTGTTTTGGGACATTTCCTGTCGTGGGCGCTAGGACTACCCACACAAGTGAGGTATCATTTTTATTGGGAGACTTGGGGGAACTCTGGGTGGAAGGAAATTTGTGCCTCCTCTCAGATTCCAGAACTTTCTGTCACCGAAATGTGAGGAAAATGTGTTTTTTTAGCCAAATTTTGAGGTTTGCAAAGGATTCTGGGTAACAGAACCTGGTCAGAGCCCCACAAGTCACCCCATCTTGGATTCCCCTAGGTCTCTAGTTTTCAAAAATGCACAGGTTTGGTAGGTTTCCCTAGGTGCCGGCTGAGCTAGAGGCCAAAATCTACAGGTAGTCACTTTGCAAAAAACAGCTCTGTTTTCTGTGATGTGTCCTCGTTGTTTTGGGGCATTTCCTGTCGCGGGCGCTAGGGCTACCCACACCAGTGAGGTATCATTTTTATCGGGAGACTTGGGGGAATGCTAGGTGGAAGGAAATTTGTGGCTCCTTTCAGATTCCAGAACTTTCTGTCACCGAAATGTGAGGAAAACGTGTTTTTTTTTGCCAAATTTTGAGGTTTGCAAAGGATTCTGGGTAACAGAACCTGGTCAGAGCCCCACAAGTCACCCCATCTTGGATTCCCCTAGGTCTCTAGTTTTCAAAAATGCACAGGTTTGGTAGGTTTCCCTAGGTGCCGGCTGAGCTAGAGGCCAAAATCTACAGGTAGGCACTTTGCAAAAAACAGCTCTGTTTTCTGTGATGTGTCCACGTTGTGTTTTGGGGCATATCCTGTCGCGGGCGCTAGGCCTACCCACACAAGTGAGGTACCATTTTTATCGGGAGACTTGAGGGAACGCTGGGTGGAAGGAAATTTGTGGCTCCTCTTAGATTCCAGAACTTTCTGTCACCAAAATGTGAGGAAAATATGTTTTTTTAGCCAAATTTTGAGGTTTGCAAAGGATTCTGGGTAACAGAATGTGGTCAGAGCCCCACAAGTCACCCCATCTGGATTCCCCTAGGTCTCTAGTTTTAAAAAATGCACAGGTTTGGTAGGTTTCCCTAGGTGTCGGCTGAGCTAGAGGCCAAAATCTACAGGTAGGCACTTTGCAAAAAACAGCTCTGTTTTCTGTCTAAAAATGGGATGTGCCCACTTTGTGTTTTGGGACATTTCCTGTCGTGGGCGCTAGGACTACCCACACAAGTGAGGTATCATTTTTATTGGGAGACTTGGGGGAACTCTGGGTGGAAGGAAATTTGTGCCTCCTCTCAGATTCCAGAACTTTCTGTCACCGAAATGTGAGGAAAATGTGTTTTTTTAGCCAAATTTTGAGGTTTGCAAAGGATTCTGGGTAACAGAACCTGGTCAGAGCCCCACAAGTCACCCCATCTTGGATTCCCCTAGGTCTCTAGTTTTCAAAAATGCACAGGTTTGGTAGGTTTCCCTAGGTGCCGGCTGAGCTAGAGGCCAAAATCTACAGGTAGTCACTTTGCAAAAAACAGCTCTGTTTTCTGTGATGTGTCCACGTTGTTTTGGGGCATTTCCTGTCGCGGGCGCTAGGGCTACCCACACCAGTGAGGTATCATTTTTATCGGGAGACTTGGGGGAATGCTAGGTGGAAGGAAATTTGTGGCTCCTTTCAGATTCCAGAACATTCTGTCACCGAAATGTGAGGAAAACGTGTTTTTTTTTGCCACATTTTGAGGTTTGCAAAGGATTCTGGGTAACAGAACCTGGTCAGAGCCCCACAAGTCACCCCATCTTGGATTCCCCTAGGTCTCTAGTTTTCAAAAATGCACAGGTTTGGTAGGTTTCCCTAGGTGCCGGCTGAGCTAGAGGCCAAAATCTACAGGTAGGCACTTTGCAAAAAACAGCTCTGTTTTCTGTGATGTGTCCACGTTGTGTTTTGGGGCATATCCTGTCGCGGGCGCTAGGCCTACCCACACAAGTGAGGTACCATTTTTATCGGGAGACTTGGGGGAACGCTGGGTGGAAGGAAATTTGTGGCTCCTCTTAGATTCCAGAACTTTCTGTCACCGAAATGTGAGGAAAATATGTTTTTTTAGCCACATTTTGAGGTTTGCAAAGGATTCTGGGTAACAGAATGTGGTCAGAGCCCCACAAGTCACCCCATCTTGGATTCCCCTAGGTCTCTAGTTTTCAAAAATGCACAGGTTTGGTAGGTTTCCCTAGGTGCCGGCTGAGCTAGAGGGCAAAATCTACAGGTAGGCACTTTGCAAAAAACAGCTCTGTTTTCTGTCAAAAAATGGGATGTGCCCACTTTGTGTTTTGGGACATTTCCTGTC
Source organism: Pleurodeles waltl (assembly GCF_031143425.1). Classification (NCBI taxonomy): domain Eukaryota; kingdom Metazoa; phylum Chordata; class Amphibia; order Caudata; family Salamandridae; genus Pleurodeles; species Pleurodeles waltl. Next base: position 89,496,265 of record NC_090437.1, read on the forward strand.
GTGGGCGCTAGGACTACCCACACAAGTGAGGTATCATTTTTATTGGGAGACTTGGGGGAACTCTGGGTGGAAGGAAATTTGTGCCTCCTCTCAGATTCCAGAACTTTCTGTCACCGAAATGTGAGGAAAATGTGTTTTTTTAGCCAAATTTTGAGGTTTGCAAAGGATTCTGGGTAACAGAACCTGGTCAGAGCCCCACAAGTCACCCCATCTTGGATTCCCCTAGGTCTCTAGTTTTCAAAAATGCACAGGTTTGGTAGGTTTCCCTAGGTGCCGGCTGAGCTAGAGGCCAAAATCTACAGGTAGTCACTTTGCAAAAAACAGCTCTGTTTTCTGTGATGTGTCCTCGTTGTTTTGGGGCATTTCCTGTCGCGGGCGCTAGGGCTACCCACACCAGTGAGGTATCATTTTTATCGGGAGACTTGGGGGAATGCTAGGTGGAAGGAAATTTGTGGCTCCTTTCAGATTCCAGAACTTTCTGTCACCGAAATGTGAGGAAAACGTGTTTTTTTTTGCCAAATTTTGAGGTTTGCAAAGGATTCTGGGTAACAGAACCTGGTCAGAGCCCCACAAGTCACCCCATCTTGGATTCCCCTAGGTCTCTAGTTTTCAAAAATGCACAGGTTTGGTAGGTTTCCCTAGGTGCCGGCTGAGCTAGAGGCCAAAATCTACAGGTAGGCACTTTGCAAAAAACAGCTCTGTTTTCTGTCAAAAAATGGGATGTGCCCACTTTGTGTTTTGGGACATTTCCTGTCGTGGGCGCTAGGACTACCCACACAAGTGAGGTATCATTTTTATTGGGAGACTTGGGGAAACTCTGGGTGGAAGGAAATTTGTGCCTCCTCTCAGATTCCAAAACTTTCTGTCACCGAAATGTGAGGAAAATGTGTTTTTTTAGCCAAATTTTGAGGTTTGCAAAGGATTCTGGGTAACAGAACCTGGTCAGAGCCCCACAAGTCACCCCATCTTGGATTTCCCTAGGTCTCAAGTTTTCAAAAATGCACAGGTTTGGTAGGTTTCCCTAGGTGCAGGCTGAGCTAGAGGCCAAAATCTACAGATAGGCACTTTGCAAAAAACAGCTCTGTTTTCTGTGATGTGTCCACGTTGTGTTTTGGGGCATATCCTGTCGCGGGCGCTAGGCCTACCCACACAAGTGAGGTACCATTTTTATCGGGAGACTTGAGGGAACGCTGGGTGGAAGGAAATTTGTGGCTCCTCTTAGATTCCAGAACTTTCTGTCACCAAAATGTGAGGAAAATATGTTTTTTTAGCCAAATTTTGAGGTTTGCAAAGGATTCTGGGTAACAGAATGTGGTCAGAGCCCCACAAGTCACCCCATCTGGATTCCCCTAGGTCTCTAGTTTTAAAAAATGCACAGGTTTGGTAGGTTTCCCTAGGTGTCGGCTGAGCTAGAGGCCAAAATCTACAGGTAGGCACTTTGCAAAAAACAGCTCTGTTTTCTGTCTAAAAATGGGATGTGCCCACTTTGTGTTTTGGGACATTTCCTGTCGTGGGCGCTAGGACTACCCACACAAGTGAGGTATAATTTTTATTGGGAGACTTGGGGGAACTCTGGGTGGAAGGAAATTTGTGCCTCCTCTCAGATTCCAGAACTTTCTGTCACCGAAATGTGAGGAAAATGTGTTTTTTTAGCCAAATTTTGAGGTTTGCAAAGGATTCTGGGTAACAGAACCTGGTCAGAGCCCCACAAGTCACCCCATCTTGGATTCCCCTAGGTCTCTAGTTTTCAAAAATGCACAGGTTTGGTAGGTTTCCCTAGGTGCCGGCTGAGCTAGAGGCCAAAATCTACAGGTAGTCACTTTGCAAAAAACAGCTCTGTTTTCTGTGATGTGTCCACGTTGTTTTGGGGCATTTCCTGTCGCGGGCGCTAGGGCTACCCACACCAGTGAGGTATCATTTTTATCGGGAGACTTGGGGGAATGCTAGGTGGAAGGAAATTTGTGGCTCCTTTCAGATTCCAGAACTTTCTGTCACCGAAATGTGAGGAAAACGTGTTTTTTTTTGCCACATTTTGAGGTTTGCAAAGGATTCTGGGTAACAGAACCTGGTCAGAGCCCCACAAGTCACCCCATCTTGGATTCCCCTAGGTCTCTAGTTTTCAAAAATGCACAGGTTTGGTAGGTTTCCCTAGGTGCCGGCTGAGCTAGAGGCCAAAATCTACAGGTAGGCACTTTGCAAAAAACAGCTCTGTTTTCTGTGATGTGTCCACGTTGTGTTTTGGGGCATATCCTGTCGCGGGCGCTAGGCCTACCCACACAAGTGAGGTACCATTTTTATCGGGAGACTTGGGGGAACGCTGGGTGGAAGGAAATTTGTGGCTCCTCTTAGATTCCAGAACTTTCTCTCACCGAAATGTGAGGAAAATATGTTTTTTTAGCCAAATTTTGAGGTTTGCAAAGGATTCTGGGTAACAGAATCTGGTCAGAGCCCCACAAGTCACCCCATCTTGGATTCCCCTAGGTCTCTAGTTTTCAAAAATGCACAGGTTTGGTAGGTTTCCCTAGGTGCCGGCTGAGCTAGAGGCCAAAATCTACAGGTAGGCACTTTGCAAAAAACAGCTCTGTTTTCTGTAAAAAAATGGGATGTGCCCACTTTGTGTTTTGGGACATTTCCTGTCGTGGGCGCTAGGACTACCCGCACAAGTGAGGTATCATTTTTATCGGGAGACTTGGGGGAACGCTGGGTGGAAGGAAATTTGTGCCTCCTCTCAGATTCCAGAACTTTCTGTCACCGAAATGTGAGGAAAATGTGTTTTTTTAGCCAAATTTTGAGGTTTGCAAAGGATTCTGGGTAACAGAACCTGGTCAGAGCCCCACAAGTCACCCCATCTTGGATTCCCCTAGGTCTCTAGTTTTCAAAAATGCACAGGTTTGGTAGGTTTCCCTAGGTGCCGGCTGAGCTAGAGGCCAAAATCTACAGGTAGGCACTTTGCAAAAAACAGCTCTGTTTTCTGTCAAAAAATGGGATGTGCCCACTTTGTGTTTTGGGACATTTCCTGTCGTGGGCGCTAGGACTACCCACACAAGTGAGGTATCATTTTTATTGGGAGACTTGGGGGAACTCTGGGTGGAAGGAAATTTGTGCCTCCTCTCAGATTCCAAAACTTTCTGTCACCGAAATGTGAGGAAAATGTGTTTTTTTAGCCAAATTTTGAGGTTTGCAAAGGATTCTGGGTAACAGAACCTGGTCAGAGCCCCACAAGTCACCCCATCTTGGATTTCCCTAGGTCTCAAGTTTTCAAAAATGCACAGGTTTGTTAGGTTTCCCTAGGTGCAGGCTGAGCTAGAGGCCAAAATCTACAGGTAGGCACTTTGCAAAAAACAGCTCTGTTTTCTGTGATGTGTCCACGTTGTGTTTTGGGGCATATCCTGTCGCGGGCGCTAGGCCTACCCACACAAGTGAGGTACCATTTTTATCGGGAGACTTGAGGGAACGCTGGGTGGAAGGAAATTTGTGGCTCCTCTTAGATTCCAGAACTTTCTGTCACCAAAATGTGAGGAAAATATGTTTTTTTAGCCAAATTTTGAGGTTTGCAAAGGATTCTGGGTAACAGAATGTGGTCAGAGCCCCACAAGTCACCCCATCTGGATTCCCCTAGGTCTCTAGTTTTAAAAAATGAACAGGTTTGGTAGGTTTCCCTAGGTGTCGGCTGAGCTAGAGGCCAAAATCTACAGGTAGGCACTTTGCAAAAAACAGCTCTGTTTTCTGTCTAAAAATGGGATGTGCCCACTTTGTGTTTTGGGACATTTCCTGTCGTGGGCGCTAGGACTACCCACACAAGTGAGGTATCATTTTTATTGGGAGACTTGGGGGAACTCTGGGTGGAAGGAAATTTGTGCCTCCTCTCAGATTCCAGAACTTTCTGTCACCGAAATGTGAGGAAAATGTGTTTTTTTAGCCAAATTTTGAGGTTTGCAAAGGATTCTGGGTAACAGAACCTGGTCAGAGCCCCACAAGTCACCCCATCTTGGATTCCCCTAGGTCTCTAGTTTTAAAAAATGCACAGGTTTGGTAGGTTTCCCTAGGTGCCGGCTGAGCTAGAGGCCAAAATCTACAGGTAGTCACTTTGCAAAAAACAGCTCTGTTTTCTGTGATGTGTCCACGTTGTTTTGGGGCATTTCCTGTCGCGGGCGCTAGGGCTACCCACACCAGTGAGGTATCATTTTTATCGGGAGACTTGGGGGAATGCTAGGTGGAAGGAAATTTGTGGCTCCTTTCAGATTCCAGAACTTTCTGTCACCGAAATGTGAGGAAAACGTGTTTTTTTTTGCCACATTTTGAGGTTTGCAAAGGATTCTGGGTAACAGAACCTGGTCAGAGCCCCACAAGTCACCCCATCTTGGATTCCCCTAGGTCTCTAGTTTTCAAAAATGCACAGGTTTGGTAGGTTTCCCTAGGTGCCGGCTGAGCTAGAGGCCAAAATCTACAGGTAGGCACTTTGCAAAAAACAGCTCTGTTTTCTGTGATGTGTCCACGTTGTGTTTTGGGGCATATCCTGTCGCGGGCGCTAGGCCTACCCACACAAGTGAGGTACCATTTTTATCGGGAGACTTGGGGGAACGCTGGGTGGAAGGAAATTTGTGGCTCCTCTTAGATTCCAGAACTTTCTCTCACCGAAATGTGAGGAAAATATGTTTTTTTAGCCAAATTTTGAGGTTTGCAAAGGATTCTGGGTAACAGAATCTGGTCAGAGCCCCACAAGTCACCCCATCTTGGATTCCCCTAGGTCTCTAGTTTTCAAAAATGCACAGGTTTGGTAGGTTTCCCTAGGTGCCGGCTGAGCTAGAGGCCAAAATCTACAGGTAGGCACTTTGCAAAAAACAGCTCTGTTTTCTGTAAAAAAATGGGATGTGCCCACTTTGTGTTTTGGGACATTTCCTGTCGTGGGCGCTAGGACTACCCGCACAAGTGAGGTATCATTTTTATCGGGAGACTTGGGGGAACGCTGGGTGGAAGGAAATTTGTGCCTCCTCTCAGATTCCAGAACTTTCTGTCACCGAAATGTGAGGAAAATGTGTTTTTTTAGCCAAATTTTGAGGTTTGCAAAGGATTCTGGGTAACAGAACCTGGTCAGAGCCCCACAAGTCACCCCATCTTGGATTCCCCTAGGTCTCTAGTTTTCAAAAATGCACAGGTTTGGTAGGTTTCCCTAGGTGCCGGCTGAGCTAGAGGCCAAAATCTACAGGTAGGCACTTTGCAAAAAACAGCTCTGTTTTCTGTAAAAAAATGGGATGTGCCCACTTTGTGTTTTGGGACATTTCCTGTCGTGGGCGCTAGGACTACCCGCACAAGTGAGGTATCATTTTTATCGGGAGACTTGGGGGAACGCTGGGTGGAAGGAAATTTGTACCTCCTCTCAGATTCCAGAACTTTCTGTCACCGAAATGTGAGGAAAATGTGTTTTTTTAGCCAAATTTTGAGGTTTGCAAAGGATTCTGGGTAACAGAACCTGGTCAGAGCCCCACAAGTCACCCCATCTTGGATTCCCCTAGGTCTCTAGTTTTCAAAAATGCACAGGTTTAGTAGGTTTCCCTAGGTGCCGGCTGAGCTAGAGGCCAAAATCTACAGGTAGGCACTTTGCAAAAAACAGCTCTGTTTTCTGTGATGTGTCCACGTTGTGTTTTGGGGCATATCCTGTAGCGGGCGCTAGGCCTACCCACACAAGTGAGGTATCATTTTTATCGGGAGACTTGGGGGAACGCTGGGTGGAAGGAAATTCGTGCCTCCTCTCAGATTCCAGAACTTTCTGTCACAGAAATGTGAGGAAGATGTGTTTTTTTAGCCAAATTTTGAGGTTTCCAAAGGATTCTGGGTAACAGAACCTGGTCAGAGCCCCACAAGTCACCCCATCTTGGATTCCCCTAGGTCTCTAGTTTTAAAAAATGCACAGGTTTGGTAGGTTTCCCTAGGTGCCGGCTGAGCTAGAGGCCAAAATCTACAGGTAGGCACTTTGCAAAAAACAGCTCTGTTTTCTGTGATGTGTCCACGTTGTGTTTTGGGGCATATCCTGTCGCGGGCGCTAGGCCTAACCACACCAGTGAGGTATCATTTTTATTGGGAGAGTTGGGGGAATGCTAGGTGGAAGGAAATTTGTGGCTCCTCTCAGATTCCAGAACTTTCTGTCACCGAAATGTGAGGAACATGTGTTTTTTTAGCCAAATTTTGAGGTTTGCAAAGGATTCTGGGTAACAGAACCTGGTCAGAGCCCCACAAGTCACCCCATCTTGGATTCCCCTAGGTCTCTAGTTTTCAAAAATGCACAGGTTTGGTAGGTTTCCCTAGGTGCCGGCTGAGCTAGAGGCCAAAATCTACAGGTAGGCACTTTGCAAAAAACAGCTCTGTTTTCTGTCAAAAAATGGGATGTGCCCACTTTGTGTTTTGGGACATTTCCTGTCGTGGGCGCTAGGACTACCCGTACAAGTGAGGTATCATTTTTATCGGGAGACTTGGGGGAACGCTGGGTGGAAGGAAATTTGTGCCTCCTCTCAGATTCCAGAACTTTCTGTCACAGAAATGTGAGGAAAATGTGTTTTTTTAGCCAAATTTTGAGGTTTGCAAAGGATTCTGGGTAACAGAACCTGGTCAGAGCCCCACAAGTCACCCCATCTTGGATTCCCCTAGGTCTCTAGTTTTCAAAAATGCACAGGTTTGGTAGGTTTCCCTAGGTGCCGGCTGAGCTAGAGGCCAAAATCTACAGGTAGTCACTTTGCAAAAAACAGCTCTGTTTTCTGTGATGTGTCCACGTTGTTTTGGGGCATTTCCTGTCGCGGGCGCTAGGGCTACCCACACCAGTGAGGTATCATTTTTATCGGGAGACTTGGGGGAATGCTAGGTGGAAGGAAATTTGTGGCTCCTTTCAGATTCCAGAACTTTCTGTCACCGAAATGTGAGGAAAACGTGTTTTTTTTTGCCAAATTTTGAGGTTTGCAAAGGATTCTGGGTAACAGAACCTGGTCAGAGCCCCACAAGTCACCCCATCTTGGATTCCCCTAGGTCTCTAGTTTTCAAAAATGCACAGGTTTGGTAGGTTTCCCTAGGTGCCGGCTGAGCTAGAGGCCAAAATCTACAGGTAGGCACTTTGCAAAAAACAGCTCTGTTTTCTGTGATGTGTCCACGTTGTGTTTTGGGGCATATCCTGTCGCGGGCGCTAGGCCTACCCACACAAGTGAGGTACCATTTTTATCGGGAGACTTGGGGGAACGCTGGGTGGAAGGAAATTTGTGGCTCCTCTTAGATTCCAGAACTTTCTCTCACCGAAATGTGAGGAAAATATGTTTTTTTAGCCAAATTTTGAGGTTTGCAAAGGATTCTGGGTAACAGAATCTGGTCAGAGCCCCACAAGTCACCCCATCTTGGATTCCCCTAGGTCTCTAGTTTTCAAAAATGCACAGGTTTGGTAGGTTTCCCTAGGTGCCGGCTGAGCTAGAGGCCAAAATCTACAGGTAGGCACTTTGCAAAAAACAGCTCTGTTTTCTGTAAAAAAATGGGATGTGCCCACTTTGTGTTTTGGGACATTTCCTGTCGTGGGCGCTAGGACTACCCGCACAAGTGAGGTATCATTTTTATCGGGAGACTTGGGGGAACGCTGGGTGGAAGGAAATTTGTGCCTCCTCTCAGATTCCAGAACTTTCTGTCACCGAAATGTGAGGAAAATGTGTTTTTTAAGCCAAATTTTGAGGTTTGCAAAGGATTCTGGGTAACAGAACCTGGTCAGAGCCCCACAAGTCACCCCATCTTGGATTCCCCTAGGTCTCTAGTTTTCAAAAATGCACAGGTTTAGTAGGTTTCCCTAGGTGCCGGCTGAGCTAGAGGCCAAAATCTACAGGTAGGCACTTTGCAAAAAACAGCTCTGTTTTCTGTGATGTGTCCACGTTGTGTTTTGGGGCATATCCTGTCGCGGGCGCTAGGCCTAACCACACAAGTGAGGTATCATTTTTATCGGGAGACTTGGGGGAACGCTGGGTGGAAGGAAATTCGTGCCTCCTCTCAGATTCCAGAACTTTCTGTCACAGAAATGTGAGGAACATGTATTTTTTTAGCCAAATTTTGAGGTTTTCAAAGGATTCTGGGTAACAGAACCTGGTCAGAGCCCCACAAGTCACCCCATCTTGGATTCCCCTAGGTCTCTAGTTTTAAAAAATGCACAAGTTTGGTAGGTTTCCCTAGGTGCCGGCTGAGCTAGAGGCCAAAATCTACAGGTAGGCACTTTGCAAAAAACAGCTCTGTTTTCTGTGATGTGTCCACGTTGTGTTTTGGGGCATATCCTGTCGCGGGCGCTAGGCCTAACCACACAAGTGAGTTATCATTTTTATTGGGAGAGTTGGGGGAATGCTAGGTGGAAGGAAATTTGTGGCTCCTCTCAGATTCCAGAACTTTCTGTCACCGAAATGTGAGGAACATGTGTTTTTTTAGCCAAATTTTGAGGTTTGCCAAGGATTCTGGGTAACAGAACCTGGTCAGAGCCCCACAAGTCACCCCATCTTGGATTCCCCTAGGTCTCTAGTTTTCAAAAATGCACAGGTTTGGTAGGTTTCCCTAGGTGCCGGCTGAGCTAGAGGCCAAAATCTACAGGTAGGCACTTTGCAAAAAACAGCTCTGTTTTCTGTCAAAAAATGGGATGTGCCCACTTTGTGTTTTGGGACATTTCCTGTCGTGGGCGCTAGGACTACCCGCACAAGTGAGGTATCATTTTTATCGGGAGACTTGGGGGAACGCTGGGTGGAAGGAAATTTGTGCCTCCTCTCAGATTCCAGAACTTTCTGTCACCGAAATGTGAGGAAAATGTGTTTTTTTAGCCAAATTTTGAGGTTTGCAAAGGATTCTGGGTAACAGAACCTGGTCAGAGCCCCACAAGTCACCCCATCTTGGATTCCCCTAGGTCTCTAGTTTTAAAAAATGCACAGGTTTAGTAGGTTTCCCTAGGTGCCGGCTGAGCTAGAGGCCAAAATCTACAGGTAGGCACTTTGCAAAAAACAGCTCTGTTTTCTGTGATGTGTCCACGTTGTGTTTTGGGGCATATCCTGTCGCGGGCGCTAGGCCTACCCACACAAGTGAGGTATCATTTTTATCGGGAGACTTGGGGGAACGCTGGGTGGAAGGAAATTTGTGGCTCCTCTTAGATTCCAGAACTTTCTCTCACCGAAATGTGAGGAAAATATGTTTTTTTAGCCAAATTTTGAGGTTTGCAAAGGATTCTGGGTAACAGAATCTGGTCAGAGCCCCACAAGTCACCCCATCTTGGATTCCCCTAGGTCTCTAGTTTTCAAAAATGCACAGGTTTGGTAGGTTTCCCTAGGTGCCGGCTGAGCTAGAGGCCAAAATCTACAGGTAGGCACTTTGCAAAAAACAGCTCTGTTTTCTGTCAAAAAATGGGATGTGCCCACTTTGTGTTTTGGGACATTTCCTGTCGTGGGCGCTAGGACTACCCGCACAAGTGAGGTATCATTTTTATCGGGAGACTTGGGGGAACGCTGGGTGGAAGGAAATTTGTGCCTCCTCTCAGATTCCAGAACTTTCTGTCTCCGAAATGTGAGGAAAATGTGTTTTTTTAGCCAAATTTTGAGGTTTGCAAAGGATTCTGGGTAACAGAACCTGGTCAGAGCCCCACAAGTCACCCCATCTTGGATTCCCCTAGGTCTCTAGTTTTCAAAAATGCACAGGTTTAGTAGGTTTCCCTAGGTGCCGGCTGAGCTAGAGGCCAAAATCTACAAGTAGGCACTTTGCAAAAAACAGCTCTGTTTTCTGTGATGTGTCCATGTTGTGTTTTGGGGCATATCCTGTCGCGGGCGCTAGGCCTACCCACACAAGTGAGGTATCATTTTTATCGGGAGACTTGGGGGAACGCTGGGTGGAAGGAAATTCGTGCCTCCTCTCAGATTCCAGAACTTTCTGTCACAGAAATGTGAGGAACATGTGTTTTTTTAGCCAAATTTTGAGGTTTCCAAAGGATTCTGGGTAACAGAACCTGGTCAGAGCCCCACAAGTCACCCCATCTTGGATTCCCCTAGGTCTCTAGTTTTAAAAAATGCACAGGTTTGGTAGGTTTCCCTCGGTGCCGGCTGAGCTAGAGGCCAAAATCTACAGGTAGGCACTTTGCAAAAAACAGCTCTGTTTTCTGTGATGTGTCCACGTTGTGTTTTGGGGCATATCCTGTCGCGGGCGCTAGGCCTAACCACACCAGTGAGGTATCATTTTTATTGGGAGAGTTGGGGGAATGCTAGGTGGAAGGAAATTTGTGGCTCCTCTCAGATTCCAGAACTTTCTGTCACCGAAATGTGAGGAACATGTGTTTTTTTAGCCAAATTTTGAGGTTTGCAAAGGATTCTGGGTAACAGAACCTGGTCAGAGCCCCACAAGTCACCCCATCTTGGATTCCCCTAGGTCTCTAGTTTTCAAAAATGCACAGGTTTGGTAGGTTTCCCTAGGTGCCGGCTGAGCTAGAGGCCAAAATCTACAGGTAGTCACTTTGCAAAAAACAGCTCTGTTTTCTGTGATGTGTCCACGTTGTGTTTTGGGGCATTTCCTGTCGCGGGAGCTAGGCCTACCCACACCAGTGAGGTACCATTTTTATCGGGAGACTTGGGGGAACGCTGGGTGGAAGGAAATTTGTGGCTCCTCTTAGATTCCAGAACTTTCTCTCACCGAAATGTGAGGAAAATATGTTTTTTTAGCCAAATTTTGAGGTTTGCAAAGGATTCTGGGTAACAGAATCTGGTCAGAGCCCCACAAGTCACCCCATCTTGGATTCCCCTAGGTCTCTAGTTTTCAAATATGCACAGGTTTGGTAGGTTTTCCTAGGTGCCGGCTGAGCTAGAGGCCAAAATCTACAGGTAGGCACTTTGCAAAAAACAGCTCTGTTTTCTGTCAAAAAACGGGATGTGCCCACTTTGTGTTTTGGGACATTTCCTGTCGTGGGCGCTAGGACTACCCGCTCAAGTGAGGTATCATTTTTATCGGGAGACTTAGGGGAACGCTGGGTGGAAGGAAATTTGTGCCTCCTCTCAGATTCCAGAACTTTCTGTCACCGAAATGTGAGGAAAATGTGTTTTTTTAGCCAAATTTTGAGGTTTGCAAAGGATTCTGGGTAACAGAACCTGGTCAGAGCCCCACAAGTCACCCCATCTTGGATTCCCCTAGGTCTCTAGTTTTCAAAAATGCACAGGTTTAGTAGGTTTCCCTAGGTGCCGGCTGAGCTAGAGGCCAAAATCTACAGGTAGGCACTTTGCAAAAAACAGCTCTGTTTTCTGTGATGTGTCCACGTTGTGTTTTGGGGCATATCCTGTCGCGGGCGCTAGGCCTACCCACACAAGTGAGGTATCATTTTTATCGGGAGACTTGGGGGAACGCTGGGTGGAAGGAAATTCGTGCCTCCTCTCAGATTCCAGAACTTTCTGTCACAGAAATGTGAGGAACATGTGTTTTTTTAACCAAATTTTGAGGTTTCCAAAGGATTCTGGGTAACAGAACCTGGTCAGAGACCCACAAGTCACCCCATCTTGGATTCCCCTAGGTCTCTAGTTTTCAAAAATGCACAGGTTTGGTAGGTTTCCCTAGGTGCCGGCTGAGCTAGAGGCCAAAATCTACAGGTAGGCACTTTGCAAAAAACAGCTCTGTTTTCTGTCAAAAAATGGGATGTGCCCACTTTGTGTTTTGGGACATTTCCTGTCGTGGGCGCTAGGACTACCCGCACAAGTGAGGTATCATTTTTATCGGGAGACTTGGGGGAACGCTGGGTGGAAGGAAATTTGTGCCTCCTCTCAGATTCCAGAACTTTTTGTCACCGAAATGTGAGGAAAATGTGTTTTTTTAGCCAAATTTTGAGGTTTGCAAAGGATTCTGGGTAACAGAACCTGGTCAGAGCCCCACAAGTCACCCCATCTTGGATTCCCCTAGGTCTCTAGTTTTCAAAAATGCACAGGTTTAGTAGGTTTCCCTAGGTGCCGGCTGAGCTAGAGGCCAAAATCTACAGGTAGGCACTTTGCAAAAAACAGCTCTGTTTTCTGTGATGTGTCCACGTTGTGTTTTGGGGCATATCCTGTTGCGGCCGCTAGGCCTACCCACACAAGTGAGGTATCATTTTTATCGGGAGACTTGGGGGAACGCTGGGTGGAAGGAAATTCGTGCCTCCTCTCAGATTCCAGAACTTTCTGTCACAGAAATGTGAGGAACATGTGTTTTTTTAGCCAAATTTTGAGGTTTCCAAAGGATTCTGGGTAACAGAACCTGGTCAGAGCCCCACAAGTCACCCCATCTTGGATTCCCCTAGGTCTCTAGTTTTAAAAAATGCACAGGTTTGGTAGGTTTCCCTAGGTGCCGGCTGAGCTAGAGGCCAAAATCTACAGGTAGGCACTTTGCAAAAAACAGCTCTGTTTTCTGTGATGTGTCCACGTTGTGTTTTGGGGCATATCCTGTCGCGGGCGCTAGGCCTAACCACACCAGTGAGGTATCATTTTTATTGGGAGACTTGGGGGAATGCTAGGTGGAAGGAAATTTGTGGCTCCTCTCAGATTCCAGAACTTTCTGTCACCGAAATGTGAGGAACATGTGTTTTTTTAGCCAAATTTTGAGGTTTGCAAAGGATTCTGGGTAACAGAACCTGGTCAGAGCCCCACAAGTCACCCCATCTTGGATTCCCCTAGGTCTCTAGTTTTAAAAAATGCACAGGTTTGGTAGGTTTCCCTAGGTGCCGGCTGAGCTAGAGGCCAAAATCTACAGGTAGGCACTTTGCAAAAAACAGCTCTGTTTTCTGTGATGTGTCCACGTTGTGTTTTGGGGTATATCCTGTCGCGGGCGCTAGGCCTACCCACACAATTGAGGTACCATTTTTATCGGGAGACTTGGGGGAACGCTGGGTGGAAGGAAATTTGTGCCTCCTCTTAGATTCCAGAACTTTCTGTCACCGAAATGTGAGGAAAATATGTTTTTTTAGCCACATTTTGAGGTTTGGAAAGGATTCTGGGTAACAGAATCTGGTCAGAGCCCCACAAGTCACCCCATCTTGCATTCCCCTAGGTCTCTAATTTTCAAAAATGCACAGGTTTGGTAGGTTTCCCTAGGTGCCGGCTGAGCTAGAGGCCAAAATCTATAGGTAGGCACTTTGCAAAAAACAGCTCTGTTTTCTGTCAAAAAATGGGATGTGCCCACTTTGTGTTTTGGGACATTTCCTGTCGTGGGCGCTAGGACTACCCACACAAGTGAGGTATCATTTTTATCGGGAGACTTGGGGGAACGCTGGGTGGAAGGAAATTTGTGCCTCCTCTCAGATTCCAGAACTTTCTGTCACCGAAATGTGAGGAAAATGTGTTTTTTTAGCCAAATTTTGAGGTTTGCAAAGAATTCTGGGTAACAGAACCTGGTCAGAGCCCCACGAGTCACCCCATCTTGGATTCCCCTAGGTCTCTAGTTTTCAAAAATGCACAGGTTTGGTAGGTTTCCCTAGGTGCTGGCTGAGCTAGAGGCCAAAATCTACAGGTAGGCACTTTGCAAAAAACAGCTCTGTTTTCTGTGATGTGTCCACGTTGTGTTTTGGGGCATATCCTGTTGCGGACGCTAGGCCTACCCACACAAGTGAGGTACCATTTTTACCGGGAGACTTGGGGGAACGCTGGGTGGAAGGAAATTTGTGGCTCCTCTTAGATTCCAGAACTTTCTGTCACCGAAATGTGAGGAAAATATGTTTTTTTAGCCAAATTTTGAGGTTTGCAAAGGATTCTGGGTAACAGAATCTGGTCAGAGACCCACAAGTCACCCCATCTTGGATTCCCCTAGGTCTCTAGTTTTCAAAAATGCACAGGTTTGGTAGGTTTCCCTAGGTGCCGGCTGAGCTAGAGGCCAAAATCTACAGGTAGGCACTTTGCAAAAAACAGCTCTGTTTTCTGTCAAAAAATGGGATGTGCCCACTTTGTGTTTTGGGACATTTCCTTTCGTGGGAGCTAGGACTACCCACACAAGTGAGGTATCATTTTTATCGGGAGACTTTGGGGAACGCTGGGTGGAAGGAAATTTGTGCCTCCTCTCAGATTCCAGAACTTTCTGACACCGAAATGTGAGGAAAACGTATTTTTTTGGCCAAATTTTGAGGTTTGCAAAGGATTCTGGGTAACAGAACCTGGTCAGAGCCCCACAAGTCACCCCATCTTGGATTCCCCTAGGTCTCTAGTTTTCAAAAATGCACAGGTTTGGTAGGTTTCCCTAGGTGCCGGCTGAGCTAGAGGCCAAAATCTACAGGTAGGTACTTTGCAAAAAACAGCTCTGTTTTCTGTGATGTGTCCACGTTGTGTTTTGGGGCATATCCTGTCGCGGGCGCTAGGCCTACCCACACAAGTGAGGTACCATTTTTATCGGGAGACTTGGGGGAACGCTGGGTGGAAGGAAATTTGTGGCTCCTCTTAGATTCCAGAACTTTCTGTCACCGAAATGTGAGGAAAATATGTTTTTTTAGCCACATTTTGAGGTTTGCAAAGGATTCTGGGTAACAGAATGTGGTCAGAGCCCCACAAGTCACCCCATCTTGGATTCCCCTAGGTCTCTAGTTTTCAAAAATGCACAGGTTTGGTAGGTTTCCCTAGGTGCCGGCTGAGCTAGAGGCCAAAATCTACAGGTAGGCACTTTGCAAAAAACAGCTCTGTTTTCTGTCAAAAAATGGGATGTGCCCACTTTGTGTTTTGGGACATTTCCTGTCGTGGGCGCTAGGACTACCCACACAAGTGAGGTATCATTTTTATTGGGAGACTTGGGGGAACTCTGGGTGGAAGGAAATTTGTGCCTCCTCTCAGATTCCAGAACTTTCTGTCACCGAAATGTGAGGAAAATGTGTTTTTTTAGCCAAATTTTGAGGTTTGCAAAGGATTCTGGGTAACAGAACCTGGTCAGAGCCCCACAAGTCACCCCATCTTGGATTCCCCTAGGTCTCTAGTTTTAAAAAATGCACAGGTTTGGTAGGTTTCCCTAGGTGCCGGCTGAGCTAGAGGCCAAAATCTACAGGTAGGCACTTTGCAAAAAACAGCTCTGTTTTCTGTGATGTGTCCACGTTGTGTTTTGGGGCATATCCTGTCGCGGGCGCTAGGCCTACCCACACAAGTGAGGTACCATTTTTATCGGGAGACTTGGGGGAACGCTGGGTGGAAGGAAATTTGTGGCTCCTCTTAGATTCCAGAACTTTCTGTCACCGAAATGTGAGGAAAATATGTTTTTTTAGCCACATTTTGAGGTTTGCAAAGGATTCTGGGTAACAGAATGTGGTCAGAGCCCCACAAGTCACCCCATCTTGGATTCCCCTAGGTCTCTAGTTTTCAAAAATGCACAGGTTTGGTAGGTTTCCCTAGGTGCCGGCTGAGCTAGAGGCCAAAATCTACAGGTAGGCACTTTGCAAAAAACAGCTCTGTTTTCTGTCAAAAAATGGGATGTGCCCACTTTGTGTTTTGGGACATTTCCTGTCGTGGGCGCTAGGACTACCCACACAAGTGAGGTATCATTTTTATTGGGAGACTTGGGGGAACTCTGGGTGGAAGGAAATTTGTGCCTCCTCTCAGATTCCAGAACTTTCTGTCACCGAAATGTGAGGAAAATGTGTTTTTTTAGCCAAATTTTGAGGTTTGCAAAGGATTCTGGGTAACAGAACCTGGTCAGAGCCCCACAAGTCACCCCATCTTGGATTCCCCTAGGTCTCTAGTTTTAAAAAATGCACAGGTTTGGTAGGTTTCCCTAGGTGCCGGCTGAGCTAGAGGCCAAAATCTACAGGTAGGCACTTTGCAAAAAACAGCTCTGTTTTCTGTGATGTGTCCACGTTGTGTTTTGGGGCATTTCCTGTCGCGGGCGCTAGGCCTACCCACACCAGTGAGGTATCATTTTTATTGGGAGACTTGGGGGAATGCTAGGTGGAAGGAAATTTGTGGCTCCTCTTAGATTCCAGAACTTTCTCTCACAGAAATGTGAGGAAAATATGTTTTTTTAGCCAAATTTTGAGGTTTGCAAAGGATTCTGGGTAACAGAATCTGGTCAGGGCCCCACAAGTCACCCCATCTTGGATTCCCCTAGGTCTCTAGTTTTAAAAAATGCACAGGTTTGGTAGGTTTCCCTAGGTGCCAGCTGAGCTAGAGGCCAAAATCTGCAGGTAGGCACTTTGCAAAAAACAGCTCTGTTTTCTTTCAAAAAAAGGGATGTGTCCACGTTGCGTTTTGGGGCATTTCCTGTCGCGGGCGCTAGGCCTACCCACACAAGTGAGGTATCATTTTTATCGGGAGACTTGGGGGAACGCTGGGTGGAAGTAAATTTGTGCCTCCTCTCAGATTCCAGAACTTTCTGTCACAGAAATGTGAGGAACATGTGTTTTTTTAGCCAAATTTTGAGGTTTCCAAAGGATTCTGGGTAACAGAACCTGGTCAGAGCCCCACAAGTCACCCCATCTTGGATTCCCCTAGGTCTCTAGTTTTAAAAAATGCACAGGTTTGGTAGGTTTCCCTAGGTGGCGGCTGAGCTAGAGGCCAAAATCTACAGGTAGGCACTTTGCAAAAAAACAGCTCTGTTTTCTGTGATGTGTCCACGTTGTGTTTTGGGGCATTTCCTGTTGCGGGCGCTAGGCCTACCCACACCAGTGAGGTATCATTTTTATCGGGAGACTTGGGGGAATGCTAGGTGGAAGGAAATTTGTGGCTCCTCTCAGATTCCAAAACTTTCTGTCACCGAAATGTGAGGAAAACGTGTTTTGTTTGCCAAATTTTGAGGTTTGCAAAGGATTCTGGGTAACAGAACCTGGTCAGAGCCCCACAAGTCACCCCATCTTGGATTCCCCTTGGTCTCTAGTTTTCAACAATGCACAGGTTTGGTAGGTTTCCCTAGGTGCCGGCTGTGCTAGAGGCCAAAATCTACAGGTAGGCACTTTGCAAGAAACAGCTCTGTTTTCTTTCAAAAAAAGGGATTTGTCCACATTGCGTTTTGGGGCATTTCCTGTCGCGGGCGCTAGGCCTACCAACACAAGTGAGGTATCATTTTTATCGGGAGACTTGGGGGAATGCTAGGTGGAAGGAAATTTGTGCCTCCTCTCAGATTCCAGAACTTTCTGTCACCGAAATGTGAGGAAAATGTGTTTTTTTAGCCAAATTTTGAGGTTTGCAAAGGATTCTGGGTAACAGAACCTGGTCAGAGCCCCACAAGTCACCCCATCTTGGATTCCCCTAGGTCTCCAGTTTTCAAAAATGCACAGGTTTGGTAGGTTTCCCTAGGTGCCGGCTGAGCTAGAGGCCAAAATCTACAGGTAGGCACTTTGCAAAAAACAGCTCTGTTTTCTGTGATGTGTCCACGTTGTGTTTTGGGGCATATCCTGTCGCGGGCGCTAGGCCTACCCACACAAGTGAGGTATCATTTTTATTGGGAGACTTGGGGGAACTCTGGGTGGAAGGAAATTTGTGCCTCCTCTCAGATTCCAGAACTTTCTGTCACCGAAATGTGAGGAAAATGTATTTTTTTAGCCAAATTTTGAGGTTAGCAAAGGATTCTCAGTAACAGAACCTGGTCAGAGCCCCACAAGTCACCCCATCTTGGATTTCCCTAGGTCTCTAGTTTTCAAAAATGCACAGGTTTGGTAGGTTTCCCTAGGTGCCGGCTGAGCTAGAGGCCAAAATCTACAGGTAGGCACTCTGCAAAAACCAGCTCTGTTTTCTGTGATGTGTCCACGTTGTGTTTTGGGGCATATCCTGTCGCGGGCTCTAGGCCTACCCACACAAGTGAGGTACCATTTTTATCGGGAGACTTGGGGAAACGCTGGGTGGAAGGAAATTTGTGGCTCCCCTTAGATTCCAGAACTTTCTGTCACCGAAATGTGAGGAAAATATGTTTTTTTTGCCAAATTTTGAGGTTTGCAAAGGATTTTGGGTAACAGAACCTGGTCACAGCCCCACAAGTCACCCCATCTTGGATTCCCCTAGGTCTCTAGTTTTCAAAAATGCACAGGTTTGGTAGGTTTCCCTAGGTGCCGGCTGAGCTAGAGGCCAAAATCTACAGGTAGGCACTTTGCAAAAAACAGCTCTGTTTTCTGTGATGTGTCCACGTTGTGTTTTGGGGCATATCCTGTCGCGGGCGCTAGGCCTACCCACACAAGTGAGGTACCATTTTTATCGGGAGACTTGGGGGAACGCTGGGTGGAAGGAAATTTGTGGCTTCTCTTAGATTCCAGAACTTTCTGTCACCGAAATGTGAGGAAAATATGTTTTTTTAGCCAAATTTAGAGGTTTGCAAAGGATTCTGGGTAACAGAATGTGGTCAGAGCCCCACAAGTCACCCCATCTTGGATTCCCCTAGGTCTCTAGTTTTAAAAAATGAACAGGTTTGGTAGGTTTCCCTAGGTGCCGGCTGAGCTAGAGTCCAAAATCTACAGGTAGGCACTTTGCAAAAAACAGCTCTGTTTTCTGTCAAAAAATGGGATGTGCCCACTTTGTGTTTTGGGACATTTCCTGTCGTGGGCGCTAGGACTTCCCACACAAGTGAGGTATCATTTTTATCGGGAGACTTGGGGGAACGCTGGGTGGAAGGAAATTTGTGGCTCCTCTCAGATTCCAGAACTTTCTGTCACCGAAATGTGAGGAAAATATGTTTTTTTAGCCAAATTTTGAGGTTTGCAAAGGATTCTGTGTAACAGAATGTGGTCAGAGCCCCACAAGTCACCCCATCATGGATTCCCCTAGGTCTCTAGTTTTCAAAAATGCACAGGTTTGGTAGGTTTCCCTAGGTGCCGGCTGAGCTAGAGGCCAAAATCTACAGGTAGGCACTTTGCAAAAAACAGCTCTGTTTTCTGTGATGTGTCCACGTTGTGTTTTGGGGCATATCCTGTCGTGGGCGCTAGGCCTACCCACACAAGTGAGGTACCATTTTTATCGGGAGACTTTGGGGAACGCTGGGTGGAAGGAAATTTGTGGCTCCTCTCAGATTCCAGAACTTTCTGTCACCGAAATGTGAGGAAAACGTGTTTTTTTTGCCAAATTTTGAGGTTTGCAAAGGATTCTGGGTAACAGAACCTGGTCAGATCCCCACAAGTCACCCCATCTTGGATTCCCCTAGGTCTCTAGTTTTCAAAAATGCACAGGTTTAGTAGGTTTCCCTAGGTGCCGGCTGAGCTAGAGGCCAAAATCTACAGGTAGGCACTTTGCAAAAAACAGCTCTGTTTTCTGTGATGTGTCTACGTTGTGTTTTGGGGCATATCCTGTCGCGGGCGCTAGGCATACCCACACAAGTGAGGTACCATTTTTATCGGGAGACTTTGCGGAACGCTGGGTGGAAGGAAATTTGTGGCTCCTCTCAGATTCCAGAACTTTCTGTCACCGAAATGTGAGGAAAATGTGTTTTTTTAACCAAATTTTGAGGTTTGCAAAGGATTCTGGGTAACAGAACCTGGTCAGAGCCCCACAAGTCACCCCATCTTGGATTCCCCTAGGTCTCTAGTTTTAAAAAATGCACAGGTTTGGTAGGTTTCCCTAGGTGCCGGCTGAGTTAGAGGCCAAAATCTACAGGTAGGCACTTTGCAGAAAACAGCTCTGTTTTCTTTCAAAAAAAGGGATGTGTCCACGTTGCGTTTTGGGGCATTTCCTGTCACGGGCGCTATGCCTACCCACACAAGTGAGGTATAATTTTTATCGGGAGACTTGGGGGAACGCTGGGTGGAAGGAAATTTGTGCCTCCTCTCATATTCCAGAACTTTCTGTCACAGAAATGTGAGGAACATGTGTTTTTTTAGCCAAATGTTGAGGTTTCCAAAGGATTCTGGGTAACAGAACCTGGTCAGAGCCCCACAAGTCACCCCATCTTGGATTCCCCTAGGTCTCTAGTTTTAAAAAATGCACAGGTTTGGTAGGTTTCCCTAGGTGCCGGCTGAGCTAGAGGCCAAAATCTACAGGTAGGCACTTTGCAAAAAACAGCTCTGTTTTCTTTCAAAAAAAGGGATGTGTCCACGTTGCGTTTTGGGGCATTTCCTGTCGCGGGCGCTAGGCCTACCCACACAAGTGAGGTATCATTTTTATCGGGGACTTGGGGGAACGCTGGGTGGAAGGAAATTTGTGCCTCCTCTCAGATTCCAGAACTTTCTGTCACAGAAATGTGAGGAACATGTGTTTTTTTAGCCACATTTTGAGGTTTGCAAAGGATTCTGGGTAACAGAACCTGGTCAGAGCCCCACAAGTCACCCCATCTTGGATTCCCCTAGGTCTCTAGTTTTCAAAAATGCACAGGTTTGGTAGGTTTCCCTAGGTGCCGGCTGAGCTAGAGGCCAAAATCTACAGGTAGGCACTTTGCAAAAAACAGCTCTGTTTTCTGTGATGTGTCCACGTTGTGTTTTGGGGCATATTCTGTTGCGGGCGCTAGGCCTACCCACACAAGTGAGGTACCATTTTTATTGGGAGACTTGGGGGAACGCTGGGTGGAAGGAAATTTGTGGCTCCTCTTAGATTCCAGAACTTTCTGTCACCGAAATGTGAGGAAAATATGTTTTTTTAGCCAAATTTTGAGGTTTGCAAAGGATTCTGGGTAACAGAATCTGGTCAAAGCCCCACAAGTCACCCCATCTTGGATTCCCCTAGGTCTCTAGTTTTAAAAAATGCACAGGTTTGGTAGGTTTCCCTAGGTGCCGGCTGAGCTAGAAGCCAAAATCTACAGGTAGGCACTTTGCAAAGAACAGCTCAGTTTTCTGTCAAAAAATGGGATGTGCCCACTTTGTGTTTTGGGACATTTCCTGTCGTGGGCGCTAGGACCTCCCACACAAGTGAGGTATCATTTTTATCAGGAGACTTGGGGGAACGCTGGGTGGTAGGACATTTGTGCCTCCTCTCAGATTCCAGAACTTTCTGTCACCGAAATGTGAGGAAAATGTGTTTTGTTTGCCAAATTTTGAGGTTTGCAAAGGATTCTGGGTAACAGAACCTGGTCAGAGCCCCACAAGTCACCCCATCTTGGATTCCCCTAGGTCTCTAGTTTTACAAAATGCACAGGTTTGGTAGGTTTCCCTAGGTGCCAGCTGAGCTAGAGGCCAAAATCTACAGGTAGGCACTTTGCAAAAAACAGCTCTGTTTTCTGTGATGTGTCCACGTTGTGTTTTGGGGCATATCCTGTCGCGGGCGCTTGGTCTACCCACACAAGTGAGGTATAATTTTTATCGGGAGACTTGGGGGAACATAGAATAACAAAACAAGTGTTATTGCCCCTTGTCTTTCTCTACAGTTTTCCCTTCCAAATGTAAGACAGTGTGTAAAAAAAATGCCCTGTAATTCACATGCTAGTATGGGCTCCCCGGAATTCAGAGATGTGCAAATAACCACTGCTTCTCAACACCTTATCTTCTACCCATTTTGGAAATACAAAGGTTTTCTTGATAGCTATTTTTTACTCTTTATATTTCAGCAAATGAATGGCTGTATACCCGGTATAGAATGAAAACCCACTGCAGGGTGCAGGTCATTTATTGGCTCTGGGTACCTAGAGTTCTTGATGAACCTACAAGCCCTATATATCCCCGCAACCAGAAGAGTCCAGCAGACGTAACGGTATATTGCTTTCGAAAATCCGACATTGCAGGAAAAAGTAGAGAAAAATTGAAGTTTTTTTTCACCTCAATTTCAATATTTTTCTTTTTCAGTTGTTATTTTCTGTAGGAAACCCTTGTAGGATCTACACAAATGACCCCTTGCTGAATTCAGATTTTTGTCTACTTTTCAGAAATGTTGCGGTTTCTGGGATCCAGCGTTGGTTTCATGCCCATTTCTGTCACTGACTGGAAGGAGGCTGAAAGCACAAAAAATCGTTAAAATGGGGTATGTCCCAGTAAAATGCCAAAATTGTGTTGAAAAATTGGGTTTTCTGATTCAAGTCTGCCTGTTCCTGAAAGCTGGGAAGCAGGTGATTTTAGCACCGCAAACCCTTTGTTGATGCTCTTTTCAGGGAAAAAAACACAAGCCTTCTTCTGCAGCCCCTTTTTCCCATTTTTTTGAAAAAAACTAAATTTTCACTGTATTTCGGTGAATTTCTTGGCCTCCTTCTGGGGAACCCACAAAGTCTGGGTACCTCTAGAATCCCTAGGATGTTGGTAAAAAAGGACGCAAATTTGGCATGGGTAGCTTATGTGGACATAAAGTTATGAGGGCCTAAGCGCGAACTGCCCCAAATAGCCAAAAAAAGGCTTGGCACCTGAGGGGGAAAAGGCCTGGCAGCGAAGAGGTTAAACAAGCACCAGTTACATAACACCAGGTCAGAGCCATGCCTTTAAGACACTGGGAGATTAAGCATTTTGCCAAGAATCACAGGATGCTAAGCAAAAGCCCGGTCTCAAACTTGGTTCCCCAGTGACCCTAATTCTGTCCTAGTCGATTCCATTATAAGTTTATAAACGCCTGATATCACCCTCTTTATAGAGAGTAAACTACCCAGTACTTTTTTCGAAGGGCATCTTGGCCTGGTTGACTGCCTACTTGATTTCAGGCTCCATTACCCGATTTCGTATTCTTGCATTCCTCAACCTATCAGTTCTTTTGAGTTGGATCAGATTTACATTGGTTAAATTACTTTATGTTTCCCTCCGAACATCTCACAGTTCATGCGGCAGCTTTCTTTTTTCCAGTCATCAAGCAGTCCTGATTTTAATGAGGGTTTGAAATTGGGGTTGTAGTGGAGAGAGGTGTATGGAGTAGGGAAGAAAGCAGCCCAAATCTCTCTGCGGCTGCGGCTGCGTCCTAGGCCTTAAAGGCAACAGCTATGGGAGTGGTCAAATATGCGTTAGGGGATCTCTATTGTTTGTGAATCCAGATTAAGGGCCTGATTTAGAATTTGGCGGACGGGTTACTCGGTCGCAAGGTGATGGATGTTCTATCCGCCAAAAATGTAAATCCCATTATATGCAATGGGATTTAGATTTACTTGGAGGGGGCATCCATCACCGTTGTGACCTTGTAAACTGTCCGCCAAGTTCCAAGACATAGATGAACTTTATTTTGGCAATACATGCCATAAAAGCTGTGCCACATCATAGTAATATTGATAAAACGTGCATTATTTAGAAATAGTACAACACATAAAACTAGTAAAATGCCATAATTACAATATCATAAAAGAAAAAAGGATCTATAATTATTTCAGTATTTTTTAAAAAATGCAATAAGATTTTCAATATACAATACATAATGATATTGTATTGGTGCTATCCCTTTTCAAAGTTCCATACTAAAATGATGCCAGGAAGACAAGTTCGAACGAATCAGTTGTAGGAATATTCAAAACAAACAGAGTATTAGTTCCTTGTGTGATAAACAAATGGTATAAAGTGCAATTTGCAACCTCTACAAAAAAGTGCAAAATACAGTGATGCAAGGCCTATATGCAATAGCATTATTCTAACTAGTTTGTATTTAAAGACTAAAGAACACATTTGAAGTCAAAAATACCTGACTATCAAAATAAGACAGGGATGCACTTAGAAAGAGTTAGGACCTCCCTTGCATGCAGCACATAGAGGTCTGATCTATTAGCTTTGTGTTTAAGTTGACATAGCTTTCTGACTTTTGACCCACATCCTTCCTAGAAATTGGCAAAAGAGCAAGCGTAGCATGGTCTAGAATCTGATCTTAATATTCTTAGGGCTACTGCATGGTTGCATGTTCCAATATGAAGACAAACCGGCTTGATCCAAGCAGATCTCAGGTAAGAATATGCTGCACAGGCAAATAAAACATGGGCTAAAGTTTCATTATGAGTTTTACAAACTGAGTATAACATTTTCAATCTTGCTATCCTTCGTTCATCCTTTACCCCGACAACTAAAAACATCATCAATATGTAAGTAAAACAGAACAGAGGTTAAATAGTAAAACTGTTGGTTAAATATTGTGGCAAACCTGAGTGTTAGATCCCCGTGTTATGTTAAGAGGCAGCATCTGCCCCACGGCTCTGTCAGGCCTCTCTTGTAGTCTTTTTTCCAATTTTGCCCTGCCCGTCTGCTCCTTTGTGTAGAGCTAAGGTCTTCCAACTGCGGAGCTCCATCCAATCAATATGAGTGCTGAAATGTGCATGGGAGCTCTATGAGAACTGTCACCTGGCCTATAGGCTCCTCATGTCCCTCGTGTGGCCTTTCTAGTGAGTCCAACGGCCTCCTCATCACTCCATCTTACAGGACCCTGCATGCTCCAGCCCATCTTGGAGCCCCTAGTGCCCACAGCCCTTCTCCACATCTCTTCTCTCCAGTGGCATAGCAAAAGTGGAAGGGGACCCCTGCAGGGAACATGGAGGGGTCCCACCTCCGGACTCACTCAGGCCAGGTGCTGTGATAAGGGGGTCCCCCGCACCATGGGGGCTGTGGGGCCTTTGTTATGCCCCTGCTCCTCTCTGGCAGAATAGCAGCACAAAAACCTTTAAAGAGAGCCCCAAGAACACAGGACCTTCCACAGGTCAGGCCTCCACAATTCCTCTGGAAGGAGATCCTGTCCACAACGGGGTCTGGGCAATATCAGTGGGCAGAATGACAGCGCTGCTCTGCATCAGCTCACTCCACCAACATGGCTCCTTTCCCCCAATTTGTGGTATTTTAACACAGACCCATATATTAAATGTACATATAAATATATACATTCATAATATATATATTTGTGTGTGTATAAATATATATGTACACATAAGTATATATATATATACATCTATATACAAATTATTTATGTAGATGCATATATATACATACTGTTAGAAATGGGGTCTTTGGTTGATAGTCAGGTTACCTACCCCCTGTTCAAGCAAGGACCCTCACTCTAGTCAGTGTAAAAGAGAATCACCCTCAGCTAACCCCTGCTTACCCCTTGGTAGCTTGGCAGAGCAGTAAGCTTAACTTCAGAGTGCTATGTGTAAAGTATTTGTACCAACACACACAGTAACTTAATGAAAATACTACAAAATGACACAACCCCAGTTTAGAAAAATAGGAAATATTTATCTAAACAAAACAAGACCAAAACGACAAATTTCCGACATACACAAGTCAAGTTATGAATTTTTAAAGATTAAACTCAAAAATAGTGCTTAGAAACACAAAATGCTTCGATGAGGTGTTAACACGGGTTGTGACGTAGTCGTCCCCAACAAGCTAACACTAGGGGCGCCGGACACGGAGTCGCGTAGAACCCCAAGTACAGTACCTTTGGTGAAGAGCGAAAACAAGTTGATGCGTGAAGTCGGGGATCGCGGCATCTGTGTTAAACGTTGAATCCGCACACTTCAAGTGGCGTTGGTCACGACGTTGTGCAGCGACTTCCATATAGTCGCGGACTTCAGCAGTGCTGCAGCGGCGTCGGGCCTGTGAAGGTCGTCGCATTCCAGCGAAGATCACAGAGTCGGTTGCAGCAGCGGCATCGGTCCGAAGTCGTCCGAAGTCGATTTCCTTGGATTTCCACCAGCTTTCCTTTCAAGGGCCCGGGGACTGTACATGGCACCACTTGTCAGAGCCGGAGTCTCTCCAGAGACTCCAGGTGCTGGCAGAGAGAAGTCTTTGCTGTGCCTGAGACTTCAAACAACAGGAGGCAAGCTCTAAATCAAGCCCTGGGAGATTTCTTCACAAGATGGAAGGCATACAAAGTCCAGTCTTTGCCCTATTACTCTGACAGAAGCAGCAACTGCAGGATAGCTCCACAAGGCACAGTCAGAGGCAGGGCAGAACTTCTCCTCAGCTCTTCAGCTCTTCTCCAGGCAGAGGTTCCTCTTGATGTCCAGAAGTTATCTAAAGTCTGTGGTTTTGGGTGCCCTTCTTACACCCAATTTCTCCTTTGAAGTAGGCCTACTTCAAAGTAAAGTCGCTTTTGAATGTGAAATACTGCCTTGGCCAGGCCAGGCTCCAGACACTCACCAGGTGGTTGGAGACTACATTGTGTGATGACAGGCACAGCCCTTTCAGGTGTAAGTGACTACTCCTCCCCTCCTTCCTAGCACAGATGGCTCATCAGGAAATGCAGACTACACCCCAGCTCCTTTTGTGTCCCTGTCTAGTGTGAGGTGCAACCAGCCCAACTGTCAAACTGACCCAGACAGGGAATCCACAAACAGGCAGAGTCACAGAAATGGTATAAGCGAGAAATTGCTCACTTTCTAAAAGTGGCATTTTCAAACGCACAATCTTAAAATCAACTTTACTAAAAGATGTATTTTTAAATTGTGATCTCAGAGACCCCAAACACCTAATGTCCATCCACTCCCAAAGGGAATCTACACTTTAATCAGATTTAAAGGTAGCCCCCATGTTAACCTATGAGAGGGACAGGCCTTGCAACAGTGAAAAACGAATTTAGCAATATTTCACTGCCAGGACATATAAAACACATTACTATATGTCCTACCTTAACCATACACTGCACCCTGCCCTTGGGGCCACCTTAGGGGTGCCTTACATGTAAGAAAAGGGAAGGTTTGGGCCTGGCAAGTGGGTACACTTGCCAAGTCGAATTTACAGTTAAAACTGCACACACAGACACTGCAGTGGCAGGTCTGAGACATGATAACAGAGCTACTTATGTGGGTGGCAAGACCAGTGCTGCAGGCCCACTAGTAGCATTTGACTTACAGAACCTTGCACCTCTAGTGCACTTTACTAGGGGCTTGCTAGTAAATCAAATATGCCAATCATGGATAAACCAATTACATACAATTTACACAGAGAGCATATACACTTTAGCATTGGTTAGCAGTGGTAAAGTGCTCAGAGTTCAAAAGCCAACAGCAACAGGTCAGACAAGATAGGAGGCAGGAGGCAAAAAGATTAGGGATGACCCTGCATAAGCAAAACAGTCCAACACATACACATATACATATGAGAATGCTAACAATATTACTTAACTAGTTAAGCATACATGCCAACATTTTAGCAGAGGAAAATGGGGGATTTTAAACAAATGATTGGGAGAATATATATCCCCCTTTGGCTATTGAGGCCTGAACTGGGTCTATTGGCATGTATCGGACCTGCAAGTGTGCTGTTGCAGGATCAGATATCAGAAATACAAAGGATCATTCTTCCTTACTGTCAGAAAGTGGATTATTGGTAAGGGCAGGTAAGTACCTACAGATTAGCAATAGGCCACCAGCCACCCCTAGGTTCAGTTAGGTCTCAATAAATTAACCCCAGCTCAACCCTAGGTAGCTTGGCAATGAGTAACAAGGCTTAACTTAGGAGACAAAGGCGGTCATTACAACATTGGCGGTAAAAGCCGCTTACGGCCGTGCAGAAAACCGCCAACACACCGTCGCGGCCGCGGAATTCCACCACAGCTATTACGACCCACATTTCGGAATCCGCCAAAATTCAGACACCCACACAAGCCCGCCACACCAAAGGTCAGTGATAAACTGGCGAAAACAAAACCTCCACCGTCACGCCAAAAATACGCCCACACTATAACGACACACAAATCCACGCTCAAAATACACACACATTTACAAAATACTACCACATTGGACAATTCAAAATACACACACCTGTAACACATACACACACTACTCCCACACACCCAATACAATATAAAACACACACCCACAACACCCACAAACCCCCACGACAAAAAATTCCGAAAGAGGGCTAGAGAGAGAGCACTAGCAAGAACAACAGCATCCACAGGCACACAACACCATCACCCACAGAACTTCCACGCACCTCACACAACACACCACTACATATCAGCACACTTATCACCACACACTCCACCCCACACATCACCTACACCACCCCATGGCACGGAAAAGACACCCCAGGTTCTCGGAGGTGGAGCTCAGGGTCATGGTGGAGGAAATCGTCCGGGTAGAGCCACAGCTATTCGGAGCACAGGTGCAGCACACCTCCATTGCAAGGAAGATGGAGCTATGGCGAAGAATAGTGGACAGGGTCAACGCAGTGGGACAGCACCCAAGAAATCGGGAGGACATCAGGAAGCGGTGGAATGACCTACGGGGGAAGGTGCGTTCCGTGGTCTCAAGACACCACCTGGCGGTTCAGCGGACTGGTGGCGGACCCCCACCTCCTCCCCCACAACTAACAACATGGGAGGAGCAGGTCTTGGAGATTCTGCATCCGGAGGGCCTCGCAGGAGTAGATGGAGGAATGGACTCTGGTAAGTCAAATCTTAACTATTACAACCCCCACCCTACCTGCATGCTATCACAAACCCCCACCCTCACCCCCAGCACCCCAACTCCTCACATATGTCCCAACATCAGAAGCCACCCATCCCAACACCAAGCCCTGCATGCATCAACAAAGCATGGACACCCATCACTAAAGCATGCCCACTGCACATACCCATACAACCCCCTAAACCATCCTCACACAAGGTCTCACACAGGAATGCAAGCACTGGGGTACAAGGTCACCCACCCATTGCACACCATGAAACACACAGATGTAATAACCATCCTTTTATACCCCTGCAAGACCCCTACCCAACTTCACCGGACAGGAGGGTCCTCCACACATGTCCACACCACCAACAGAAGAGGCCCACAGTGATGACAGCACCTCTGTCCAACTGGATCTAGATGACCAGCCCGGCCCATCGGGGACCTCGGGACAGTCGGTTCCCATCACCCAGTCACAGGCCACTACAGACCTTCCACGCTCTGGAAACACCAGCACAGCACCCACCCAGCGGGCCCATACCTCAGTCCCCAGGACACGTCAATCAGCAGTGTGTCCACCACTACAGGGAACCAAGGATAACCCACCACCCCAACAACAACAGGGACCTGGGGGCAGTGGTAGTGGGCACACGGTCCAGGGGACGGAGGCCCAGGAACACAGGGGAACTGGGAGGGCTGCTGTGCGACAGGGGGCGGACAGGCCAAGGGAACCCACTCTCCATAGGGCCCTCTCCTCCATCATGGGAGCCTACCACCACTCCCAGGAGATGATGGCAACGGTACTGGCCAAGTTTCAGGAGACCCAGTGCCTGCAGGAGGAACAGTATATGGGCTTCAGGGAGGAACTCAGAACCATCAGCTCCACCCTGGGCACCATCGTAGGGGTGCTGAAGGAACTTGTGAACACCAGGAGGGACACTGTGGCACTACAAGGGCCCCCTGACACTAGCATGGACGATGAACTGCCCACCACCTCCGCCGGTGCTAGTGGACAGGACGCCCCACCACAGGACCACCACACCAGCACCCCACCCCCTGCAGAGGGAGAACCACCCCGCAAACAGTCCCTGAGATCCAGGACAAAGACAGAGCACGATGACAAGACCCCTGCTGAGAAATGAGACCACCCTGATTGTCATCCTACTGTCCCACTTTGTCACCCTGTCCATACTGAAACTGTCCCAGATCCACTTCCTATGCCCATATGGGCAATGCACCTGTAAGACTAATAGACTGCACTCTGCCATGGACATTCCTCCGCCATCACTCCTCACCATTTCACTACCCCCTCCAATATTGAGCACTTAAATAAACACACTTAAAGCACAAAACAATCTGGAGTGCGTCTGTGATTTCGAAATAGTGTATTAGCAATTTCAGTGACAAAATGCTCTTTCAAGTTTAATGTCAACATACCTATGTCACACAGCTCTGGTCCATGAGGAATCTAAGCAGATGTCACACAGTGGGACCCACATCTGTGAAATCGTAAGGAAAAGTGACAACTCAGTGACCATACACTGGGTGAAAACGGCACACAGTACAGAGGTAGTAGTGTTAAAGTACATGTAGTAGGCTGGTTTGTATTCTTACCTGTGTCTCACTGGAAATATTGCTGGATCACTGAGTCCCTGTTGTGCATGTCTTCTTCCCCTGCTTCCTCGTCTTCACTGTCCACAGGCTCCACAGCTGCAACAACACCGCCATCTGGACCATCCTCCTGCAGAAAAGGCACCTGTCGTCGCAAAGCCAAGTTATGAAGCATACAGCAGGCCACGATGATCTGGCACACCTTCTTTGGTGAGTAGAATAGGGATCCACCTGTCATATGGCGGCACCTGAACCTGGCCTTCAGGAGGCCGAAGGTCCGCATGATCACCCTCCTAGTTCACCCATGGGCCTCATTGTAGCGTTCCTCTGCCCTTGTCCTGGGATTCCTCACTGGGGTCAGTAGCCATGACAGGTTGGGGTAACCAGAGTCACCTGCAAATGGTGAGAGACAACTGTTAGACACGCACTAACCTGGAGAGATATCCCCAGACCCAGACAACCATTCCCACTGACTTGCTTCCAGGTGCTCACCTAATAGCCACACACGGTGCCTCTGGAGTTGACCCATCACATAAGGGAATCTGCTATTCCGCAGGATGTAGGCGTCATGCACTGAGCCAGGGAACTTGGCATTCACATAGGAGATGTGCTGGTCTGCCAAACATACCATCTGTACATTCATGGAATGATAACTCTTCCGGTTTCTGTACACCTGTTCAGTCCTGTTGGGGGGCACCAAAGCCACATGTGTCCCATCAATGGCACCTATGATATTGGGGATGTGTCCCAGGGCATAGAAATCCCATTTCACTGTAGGCAAATCCTCCACCTGAGGGAAAACGATGTAGCTCCGCATGTGTTTCAGAAGGGCAGACAACCCTCTGGACAATACGTTGGAAAACATAGGCTGGGACATCCCTGATGCCATGGCCACTGTTGTCCTAAAGGAACCACTTGCAAGGAAATGGAGCACTGACAGCACCTGCACTTGAGGGGGGATTCCTGTGGGATGGCGGATTGCTGACATCAGGTCTGGCTCCAACTGGGTACACAGTTCCTGGATTGTGGCACGGTCAAGCCTGTATGTGATAATCAAATGTCGCTCCTCCATTGTCGACAGGTCAACCAATGGTCGGTACACCGGAGGATGCCACCATCTCCTCACATGTCCCAGTGGACGGTGCCTATGAAGGACAACAGTGAGCACAGAGTCAAACAACTCAGAGGTACGTATCCACAGTTTAAACAGAACACCTATCATACACAAAAGGTGGTCTGTATGTGTGTTGAGTCTAGGCCTAGGTATGAGTGAGCAGGTGGAAATGAAGCCATGTGGGCCCCTGAAATGGTGGCTGCCTAACCTGTAAAGTGGGACAATGGGATGTGAGGTAACTGCGCTGGCGTTGTACACCGTTGCGGTAGGCAGTCGAAGACCTCGGCGCAATGCTGCATTGGTTAACATTGGACCCTATGGGTCCCAGGAGCCAATGGCGATGTACGCCGGCGGTGACGGTACGCACCACCGCGGATGTGACCGCCATTTTCTATCACTTCAATCACTCGATACCTGATCTTCGTCAGGAGAGGACCTACACTGCAAGTGCTGCTGTGACCTAGGTCTGGAAGAGACAATGGCTCGAGTGTCTGGGGAAAGGGCCCCTGCCTTCACATCGGAGGAGTTGGAGAAATTCGGGGATGGGGTCCTCCCCCAGTACACGCTACTCTACGGTCCTCCAGACAAACAGGTAAGTACACAGGGAGCATGTTGTATGGGCTATGCCTGAGTGGAGAGGGCTGGATGTAAGAAGAAAGGAGGGAGAGTGCTGCGTGCATGAAAGATGGTGAATGCATGTGCCACATGGCAAGGGTAGGGATGAGGGCCAATCACTTAGACGGTGCAGTTGGTAATAACTTCTCTTTTTCCCCTGTACATTTCATGTAGGTCAGCGCCCACCAGAAGAAAGATATTTGGCGTGCCATCGCCAAGGACGTCCAGACCCTGGGGGTCTACCACAGATGGAGCACCCACTGCCGGAAAAGATGGGAGGACATTTGCCGCTGGAGCAAGAAGACGGCGGAGGCTCAGGTGGGGATGGCCTCCCAACGTGGGAGGGATGCCCGTCCACCATGACCCCCCCTGATGTTCAGGATCCTGACGGTGACCTACCCGGAGTTGGATGGGCGCTTGAGGGAATCACAGAAGCCACAAGGGGGTGAGTACACTCTCATTCTGCTGACTTTGCACGCAGTGGAGGTGTCTGAGTGGGGGAGGAGGGCTGTGGGTTTCCCTAGACCAGGGCGAGTTCCGTAGGCAAGGCCCCTCCGTATGTCAGGCCATGTACAGCTAGTCATGCCCCTGTGTCATCTTTGTGTGCAGATGTCGTCCATAGCCTTGTAGGCCATTTCCCAGAAATTGAACAGTGGAGCCCAAGAGCGTGGCGTAGTGCAGGGGGCTTCTGTGTCTGTCGTGTCCGCCAACGGTAGCGGTAATGCATGCACTCAACATGTCTTTCTTCTGTCTCCCCCCCCCTTTTTGTGGTCTCCCTGTTCTTGTGTGCATTAGCATCATCAGACGGAGGAGCAGTGGCAACGGAGTATGAGGGCGCTGCATCCCACATGGCCCTGGAGGGCGACACTACGGAGTCTGAATTCACCAATGGGACGGAGGACGAGGAGAGCTCCACGGCGGGGACAGGAGCTGACACCAGTGACACGGACTCGTCTTCTGATGGGAGCTCCCTTGTGGTGGCGGCAACATCTGTGCCCCCGCATCTACAGGTACAGTCGCCACCCCCTCACCAGCACCGCCCTCCCAGCAGCCCCTCAGCCTTTGCCCTGTGCCCGCTCACCCAGGAGGGTGGGCATCACCTTCACCCCAGGCACCTCAGGCCCTGCCCCAGTCACCCCTGCTGCCCTCAATGAGGAGGCCAGTGACCTCCTCAGGTCCCTCACTGTTGGGCAGTCTACCATTTTGAATGCCATCCAGGGTGTAGAGAGGCAATTGCAACAAACCAATGCATTCCTGGAGGGCATTCATTCTGGTCAGGCGGCCCTTCACCGAGCTTTTCAGACTCTGGCCTCAGCATTGATGGCAGCCATTGGCCCAGTCTGTAGCCTCCCCCCTCCAACTTCCTCAACCCCGACCCAATCCCCTGTACCCCAGCCTATCCCAAGCACACCTACAGACCAACATGCACACACGTCAACACCCAAGGGAAGCTCAGGCAAACATAAGCACCACACATCCCACAGGCACTCACGCAAGCATCACACACATGCAGACACACCAACATCCACTGGCTCCACTGTGTCCTCCTCCTCCTCGTCTCCCTCCTCCCTCCCAGTCTCGTCTACACTCACACCTGCATGCACTACCTCTACAGCCACTACGTCCCTCTCCAGCACACCCACCACCACACCCGGCTCACATGCAGTCACCACCCCCACTACCATTCACACGTCCCCTGTGTCCTCTCCCAGTGTGTCTGTGACGCCCCCTCCCAAGATACACAAACGCAGGCACACACCCACCCAACAGTCATCGACCTCCAGTGCACGCGCCTTCACCCAAAGTCACCAAATGTACACCTCCTACAACCATCACCTCTTCCTCCACTCCCAAACCCCCTTCACCTACCCTTCCCAGTGTGTCCAAAAAACTTTTCCTGTCCAACCTTGACCTCTTTCCCACACCTCCCTCACCCCGTCCGTCTCATAGGTCCCGAACTAACACCTCAGCCACAACATCTCCGGGACCAGTGGTGCCTGTAGTCACCGAAATGTGGAGTGCACCGGCCACCAGGGCAGCCAGTGTGGCACGGAGCCACAGCACAGACAGTCCCCCACCTGTGAAGCATCAGAAGTTGGCCAGTACCTGGCGGGAGAGG
Organism: Pleurodeles waltl; assembly: GCF_031143425.1. NCBI lineage: Eukaryota > Metazoa > Chordata > Amphibia > Caudata > Salamandridae > Pleurodeles > Pleurodeles waltl. Next base: position 89,529,852 of record NC_090437.1, read on the forward strand.
GGGAAGACTCCAGCCACCAAAGCCGCTCCCAGGGGTACAGTTGGGAGTGTGGAGTCAGCTGTGACACCTTCCAAGGTGGGGAAGGGCCACAAGAAACCCGGCAAGTCTGGGAAGAGAGAGCTCCACGGCGGAGAAGACCGCCATCATCCCCACTGCCCAGGAGGCCACCGCCAGCACCAGCCCAGCTGCCCAGGAGGCCACCGCCAGCACCAGCACCAGCACAGCTGCCCAGGAGGCCACCGCCAGCACCAGCCCAGCTGCCCAGGAGGCCAGCACCAGCCCAGCTGCCCATGAGGCCATCCCCAGCACCAGCCCAGCTGCCCAGGAGGCCACCACCAGCACCTGCCCAGCTGCCCAGGAGGCCACCGCCAGCACCAGTCCAGCTGCCCAGGAATCCACCGCCAGCACAAGCCCAGCTGCCCAGGAGGCCACCGCCAGCACAAGCCCAGCTGGGCCATGAAGGACCGCCAACAAAAGGCCCGCTGGGCCATGAAGGACCGCCAGCAAAAGGCCCATTGGGCCATGAAGGACCGCCAGCCCCGCTGGGCCATGAAGGACCGCCAGCAGCTGAGACCCTGCAATGGAGACCGCCGTCTGAAGCACCGCTGAACAGGGCACCGCCATCTGAAGCACCGCTGAACAGGACACCGCCGTCTGAAGCACCGCTGAACAGGGCACCGCCGTCTGAAGCACCGCTGAACAGGGCACCGCCATCTCAAGCACCGCTGAACAGGGCACCGCCATCTCAAGCACCGCTGAACAGGGCACCGCCATTTCAAGCACCGCTGAACAGGGCACCTCCATCTCAAGCACCGCTAGCCCATGAGCGGCAGGGGCACTGACGCAACTGAGTCCGTCACGGGGTGAATGATGCACTCTGGGCACCATGCCCCCTCCAGAACCAGTGGAGACTGACATCCACTACCTCTGTCCTTAACAGGATGAAGCACTCTGGGCACCATGCTCCCTCCAGAACCAGTGGAGACTGACATCCACTACCTCTGTCCTTAACAGGATGAAGCACTCTGGGCACCATGCCCCCTCCAGAACCAGTGGAGACTGTCATCCACTTGTGAGACTGTGGCTTTGCACTCCCCAGGATTGAACAGTGGGCAGACCACCCACTGTAGAGACTTGAGAGACTGTGGCTTTGCACTCCCCAGGATTGAACAGTGGGCAGACCACCCATTGTAGAGACTTAAGAGACTGTGGCTTTGCACTCCCCAGGATTGAACAGTGGGCAGACCACCCACTGTAGAGACTTGTGAGACTATGGCTTTGCACTCCCCAGGATGGAACAGTGGGCATGTGGCCCCCTCATGGATTTGGCGTAGTGCACTCAAGTGCCTGAGGTGCCCCCCCTTTCCCTCCCCCTGTGGTGCCTGTTTTCTTGGTATCTGATGCCCCTGCAGTGTTCTCTCCGTCATGGTCGGGGATCTGTGTGGGCCTCGCCCATACCGTGTGGTCCCAGTGTTCCACGGACTATCTTAGTGCACTACTTGGACTACTATGCTTGGTATTTATTTTGTACATGGTGTATATATATATTTCTGCCTACTTGTTTTTAATATATTACAATGGTTACACTAATTTTCTATTGTCTATGCATTCTGGGGGTTTGGGGGTGTAACTGTGATGTATTGATATGCATTTGTGTGTGTTGTAGTGGGTGAGGGTGGGGGTGTTGCGTGTGTGTGTCCCTGTTTTTTCCCTCCCCCTCCCCTGTGTCGTAGGTGCAGTACTCACCGTGGTCTTCGCCGCTGGCATTCGTGCTCCTGGTAGAGGAGCAGGAAGACTATCGCAGGGAGAATTTGGAGTTACGGGTCCATGGTGTCCTCGTTCCTCGTGGGGTGTGTAGAGGTGAGCATTTTCCCTTCGAAATTCCTGTTTCCGCTGTGTTTTTATCCGCGTTGAATCCGCCCCGGAAAAGGTGGCGGATTGGCCTGTCATAATAGTGTGGGCAGTACATTGTCTCCCCCCTGTCTGTTGGCAGTGACCGCCGCGCTGTTTGTTTGTACCGCTGTGGCGGTCGGAGTGTTAAAGTGGCTGTCTTTGTTGGCGGTTTCCGCCACGGTCGTAATTGCAATTTTTTTACCGCCGGCCTGTTGGCGGTTTTACCCCCGCTTTAACACCGTCCGCCAGGGTGGTAATGACCACCAAAGTGTGTAAAGCATTCAAGTATCACAAAACAGTAATTTAATAAAACACAGGAAACAGTTTAGAATCCAAAACCAATTTATAAAAATAGGAAATATTTTTATCTTTAATTTGACACCAAAACATATAGAATCGGATAAGGGGACCTGGAGATATGAATTTGTAAAGATTCAGGCCCTCATTACGACCTTGGCGGTCGGTGGTAAAACGGCGGTAAGACCGCAAACAGGCCAGCGGAAAAAAAATTGAATTATGACCGCGGTGGCAATCCACCACTTCACCATTCCAACCACCATTGCGGTGAGAATCGCTGGGCTGGAGATTGCGGTCTCCAGCCCGACGGTCGTCACTAGACCGCCAATGGTATCAGGACCCTGCATACCGTCATGGATCTCGGGTGGTTGGGAACCGCCATGAGATCCATGGCGGTAGGCACTATCAGTGCCAGGGAATTCCTTCCCTGGCACTGATAGGGGTCTCCCCCACCCCAGCTACCCCCCAAAGGTGGCACAACGACCCTGAACATGCACATATACACACCCCTACACGCACACACCCCCAACATGCACATATACACACCCCTACACGCACACATACACCCCGACAACACATTCCCGCACACATACAAACAGACATGCACACAGTCCGACCCGCACACATTTCCCATACACACAGCACCCCCCGCACGCATACACTCACTCACTCACCCCCTCTACTCTCTCACACACACACCCCTATGCACGCACACAACACACAACACCCTCCCACCCCCTTCCCTAACGGGGAACTTACCTTGTCCGTTGATCCTCCGGGAGGGGACGGGATCAATGGGGGCAGCTCTGCCACCAGAACACCGTCACCAGAACACCGCCACACCGAATCATGGGACGTGATTCAGTGGGGGGTGTTCTGTTGACGTGGCGGTGGAGGTTGAGCAACCTCCACTTTCCCGCTGTCCGCCAGTATGGCTGCTGGCGGCTTTCCGTACAAAAAAGGACGGCGGCCTGCCAGAGGACATAATACGCGGTCTTCAGCACGCCGGTACCTCGGCGGTGTTGCAAAAAGACCGCCGATGTCGTAATGACCCCCTTAATGTTTTGTAGCACATATAAACTAAAAGCGCCAAACTGGTCGCACCTTGACCGGGCAAAGTCAAAGTTTCAGGCTGACCGCGATGGTGTTCTGCTCAGCTACAGGAAGTGGAAGGCCTGGGTTATAAAATTTACCTTCGGACTTAGTTGTTTTCTTGAAGATTTTCTTCAGCAGGACAAAGTCAGTGATTGGATCCGACCTTCCTGGAGCCCTCTTCGTATAAGTGTCGCAGGAGACCTCGGTGAAGATTTCTACAATCAGAACGAAAATCTTCATCCGGGCCAAAGCTGAATCTTGATCCGATGTCCCTGGAGCCCTCCTTGGATGCACTGCGTGGGAAGCCCCAGTCAACTTTTTACCTTTGGACCTAGTAACCTTTTTGGAGCTTTTTCTCTCTGACGTCAGACAACCCTCCTCAGCAAGCCGATTTCGAGTCAACATTATCTGATTGCCTTTGCAGGAGCCCCCAGTAAAATCCTGGAGGTCTGGGGCTCCAGAGCTTTTCAGCGGGACGAACCTGCAAGTCAGACCGTGTCGTGGTCGATGTAAGCAGGCTTAACTCTCGACAGCGGGTCAGTCCCTTTAAAGAGCTTTTTTTCCAAAAGTTCTCCAAACTTCTGGATCTTCTTCCAGAAAGTCCTTGAAGGTCCTTTAGGAGTTCACAGTTCACCTCAAGGTTCCAGAAGCTCTGAGTTGCTCCTTGAGGGTTAGGACTCCAACTTCTAGAATGCACCTGGCTCAAACTCCAAAATGACCACTGGACAGTGGTCAGCTGGTCAGTTTCTTCAGGATTTGATGCAGGGGACTCTGGTTAGCTATTTTTCACCTGTAGCAAGCAGGGAATCCCTTCTTGAACCAGTTGAAGCCAGACAAAGTCCTCTTAATGGTGAAGCCCAAGTGTGCAGCTGGTGCAGTCCTTCAGAGTGCAGTGTCCAGGTGCAGGTCAGGGGTCCAGCAGGGCAGTCCTTCTTCTTCTGATGTTCTTCCTTGTAGGGATCTGAAGTGTGTGTGCAGCTCTGCTATATTTCTTCTTTATCCTGGGGTGGAAATCAGGGGGTGCCGAATGTCCAGTCACAGGCAGGCCCCTTCCCCCTTTGATGACCACATCCTGGCAAAAGCAATCCCATGGCGCAACATTCTTCAAAAATCCAACATGGCTAAAACTGATTTTTGGAGGTTTGATCTGGCTGAGCCCACCCACTGGAGTGGATAAAATCCTAAATACACCTCTTCTAATCTAATCAAGATGTCACCTAATTGTCTGGGGTTGCAGGGAATGGAGGAGGTCCTGAACTGCTTCAAATGTCCTTCTCTGACTTTGCAGGACTAGTGTAAAAAACACTCACTCACTCCAGACCAGTTTGGCTGTTCTCCCCCCATCCTGCTTCACCATCTGAAGAGGCAGATGTCCTCCCACACATCTTTTGTGTTCATCCCAGGCCACTTCACACCCCAAACAAGGCAGCGTGGCCGGGCTGCCAGAGTCTGGCCAATCAGAGAAGAACACTACAGAGCTGAAGTTGGCAACTTTCAGATAGAGTTTTAAAACTCTTTACCTGAATTAGTTACATTAAATCTAACAATGGCAAGTTGAAGGATTTATTATAACAATTAATTTCTCTATTAGCGCAATAAAAAATGACAGAAAACAAAGGGCCTGATTTAAGAAAAGTGGCGCTGCACCCAGTGCAGCACCACTTTTCTTGCACCCCTTAGCGCCCCCCTAACGTTACCATGTGTGCGCCATATCTAAGATACGGCGCACCATGGCGGTATTTAGGGAAACTAGCGTCAACATTTGTTACGCTACTTCGGAGCTTTGCAGGACTAGTGTAAAAAATGTTGAAGCTAATCTTGCAAAGCCCATTGAGGCCCTCTGTAAGCAATGGTGTTCCTCCTTTTAACACCTGCTCTGAGCAGGCGTTAAAAGTGCAGAAAAAAAAATTATGCAAAGAAATCTCTTAGATTTGCATAAATTATGCCGAGCGCAAGCATATTGTAGCGCAAAAAGTTACAAAGTGGCGCAATGCATGTATTGAGCCACTTTGTACATTTGGCATGGTGAGTTGGGCCTCCTTGGGCCAAATTAGTGTAAAAAAAAAATGACGCTAATGTGGTGCAAGAAGGCGCTAGTGGCTCTTAAATCTGCCCCGAAGAGTGTGGAGCCCTAACTGATGTTCGTAAGGGCCAGCTGCCACTGTGCTTCTGGCACCTGAATATGCCATTCTGAGGCCAGGAGTTACAAAGGCAGTGTCAGGGGTAGCAAAGGGCAAGCACGGGGTCGCATCTGCGACCCCTGGCGACCTCTAAATGACTTCATGGATAAAAGGTAGTCTCTGGCCTGAATCGAGAGTTTTGGAATGTGTGCTTAAGTTGTAAACATTCCACGAAGTAATACAAAACGTTCTGAAGGTAATCACGTTATGATTTCTGCGTTGTAAAATACAGGAATATAATGCACTGACGACTGACATTCTCTTTAAACATTGAGGTAAGTGCATATGTTTGAGGTAGTGGAGATATTTTCGATTCTAACTCCAAAGCCTACAAACATTGGGATAACTGCATACATTTTTGGGAATGCAGAATGAATATTCTGACGCCACCGCTTATAAAAGGTGATGTAACTGAACATATTGGGGATAGTGTATATTTGTTTTATTCTAACTGCTAGGCCTATGAAAACTGGGGTAACACAAAATGTTTGGGGGATTGCATACTTACTTTGAGGTACTATTCTAACTTCAAGGCCTACGACATTGGGGCAATCAGCAACTCATGCACCAGATTGCTCCTTGTGCCCCAGCTCTTGCAAGACTGCACATGTGTACGAGCTCTGTTCACTAGTAATACATTCAGTGTATTGCTGCCTCTCTGCAACAAATGCATATACAGTGGATTTGTGATGCTCTTCAATTTTATTGCAATGTAGACGAAAGTGGATCCAAAGCTTTTCAACTTGTCTGCGTGAGCATTGTTTACTGAAGGTCGTCGTTTTAAAGTTCCACACATATAAAAGAGTGCAATGGTGAAAAGTGAAAACATAGTGGAAATAGGCTTTCTTCAAAGTCAGGTGAAGTGCACGCTGATATATGGCAACAAAAATGTGAAAGCAGAAAGCAAAAATTCACCATGCCATAATTTAAGGAAAATCTCTATGATGTCTAAACCCACTCTCGTACACATATTTCTAATCCTATTCTATCTGAAGTGGGTCAATGTATAGTACGATATTTTAATGGCAGTTCTTGACTACATTGAGTATCCAGATTCATTGCAAATCGTGGCATGGCATGTATCAGCATGATGATGATGAACCTTGATTTTACAGCGTACCAATTCATGCCATTTTTACTCCCCAACAATAATCAGAAATCACTGTAGGGGTAATTATTTCGTACATTGGAGTAAAATCTCTTAATATGGACCGGATGAAGAAATTCTGATGATATTTATAAACTATATATTTGATACTTTAGTAGGCCTCAAGCGAGCCCAAGCATTAGTAATAGCTTTGTTTTATTCTGGTCCATATGGTTTTTAGAAGTCTTTTCACTAAAATGCTCATTCTTCGGCGATCATGAAATTGTCTACCAGTATCGGTCTGATAGTTCAGAAAATTATTCTGTACTATTTCTAAACCATCCTTAAGCCAGTAAGAGGGTAAAACAAGAAGAAAAGTATTTTGTTGAAAAAAAGGTTTTTTTTAAACTCACAGATTGGCAGCCTAGAGCTATACAGTTGCAGAAACACAATTATTATTTGCCCATCACAACAAGCAGGAGATTATTGAGGTAAATGCACAATTAATTCCTCCATACAATTTACTCTCTTGGGTTCACAGGTTTCTGGGTCAACTATATAATGAGACTATAGTTTTCTCAGGTTCCATTCCCTGTCCTCTTCCCTGGGATTCCCCATAACTCGGTCAACTCTTTCCCTGGCATTCCTCATAACTCGATCAACTCCAAGGAATTGTTCTTTTTTTCAATCATTATCATGGTATTTTTCAAAATGGGTGGCCAACCTTTCTTTATTGCATTTGTTATTAATTGCTTGAATGAGCTCTAGCATTTGTGTCTTGAGAGGGAACATAGTGATCCAGACATATTGCTTCTTACATGGGCATGCCAGTACAAATACTACAAAGTCATATTAACATCTAATGAGTTTCCAGTTTGGGTGTTATTAGTGATCACGCGCTGTACTATAATTGGTCACATTGGAGCTATATTTACAACCGTTACGTATTCCACAATCATAAAACCCTAATGTCCCTCATCCAAATAACTTTATTTCGGATGGGACTGAAATTACTTTTGACTAGAATATGCCTTAAAGATTTTCTTTTTTTATATGTCATATTAGCACCATTCCTTACAAATTTTCCAGTGATTCCATCATTTCCAAGTAAATCCCAATGTTTAAGTAGAATGTTGTCTGATAGCGCAAGATTGCATGCCGAAGGAGGTTATCTGTCTCACTGTATTCTGTTTTCGTTCTATTTCAATTTCAGTTATTCGAACCTCACATTCACTTTTGAACAAGAGGTACATCGTCTGTGTTCTCCTTTTACATAACTATTTGTAATACTCTCCAGGCATACCCTCTGCTTCTTAATACGGGGAATCTTGCCAACCTTAACTTTCTTGTAGATCTCTGTTGTACTGCAGTTTCTTATCAGTAATTATCTCAACCCAAGGGACTATAAGCTTGTCCTAATTCTAAGTGCACTCCGTACAAAATTGATTACAACCAGGCAGATGAAATCCGAGGACAGCTGTTGTAAAAAAGCAAGTGAAGGTCTACATAGCCTTATGGTTAAAGTATGAAGTACGGTGAGGCAGATTTAAGAAAAGTGGCACTGCACCTTAACACCCCCCTATCGCCACCATGTGGTGCACCATGGCGCAGGGTAGGGGGCAATAGCATAATTTCTTTTACACCATTGATGTACACTGCTGGAGTAGCGCCAACATTTTGGCGCTACTCCTGCAGAATACATAGGGGCCCATTATAAATAATGAAAGCCCCCTTTTAACGTCTGCTCTGAGCAGACGTTAAAAGTTTTGAAAAAATGGCACAAGGAATTCTCTTAGATTTCCGGGCACCATTCTTTCAGCCTCCCCTAATGTGGGCATACCCCCCTTGCATACATTATGCCTGGTGCAGGCACAATGTGGCGCAAGGGTTTACAAAGAGGCACAATTCATGCTTTGTGCCACTTTCTAAATATGGTGTGGGAAAAATGCCACTTTAGCGCCACCTTAGCATCATAAAAAAGATGTTATGGCAGCACTAAGTTGGTGCTAGGGGCTCATACATCTGCCCGAAGTATTGTTGAGAAATACTGGCCCAGATTTATGAAAAATGCCAGACAACTGCACTAGCGAAGTTGAGCATCAAAATTTTTAACGCTAGCTACCATCATTCCCTAGCTCAATCTGTGTGCCATATTTAAAAAAATGGCACACAATGGAGCTAAGGAATGGTTAGCGGAAAATAAATGACTCTAACCATTGCAACATTCCGCAAGAAAAAATTGCGCCATTGGATCTGTCTATGTGTGATGCAAAATGCAGTGAAAAATGAGAAGAAAAGATGGCATTTCACTTTGTTGCACCATGCTAACGCCACCCCTGGGGTGGCGTTATATTTTGACAATGCCTCTGGTTTACAAAAACTCGTAAATCTGAGGCAGCGTCAAAATACAATGGGTGTTACTGTGGTACACCCACAGCAACACCCATTGCATGCCCCTACCACGTAAAGTAATATGTGTGAAGGTGCCCTATTTACAAGGTGGTGTTAAGCCGTAATACGTCGCTTAGCGCCACCTTGTAAATACGGTGCAGGGCAATGCACCACCACAGTGCTACGAAAAGTGATGCTCCGATGGCACTAGGGGCTCCTAAATATGCCCCAAAATACCTTGTGAGCATTCCCCATGTGTGATGCACGATGCTACATATAATATACTACTACATCCTTGGGTCTGTAACATGTCATTGAGCCTCCAGTAGCAAGTAAATGGTGTGCCATGTCAACAACCACCACAATCCAAGATTGACATTTCACTATCTCATTGCAGAGAATGCTGCCTTTCCTCCTTCTGACCTGTCTGTCCTGGATTTTACAGATGATATGGATGACCAGCTGCCGACCATCAATGAAGAGCATCTCCAGGATGTCTCAGGTTCTCTCCAGACACCACCTCCAGTCACAGGGAGGACACACAGCATTGCGGGGTCTCCACATAAACCACCCAGCTACCAACACACAGCACCAGCTAGTCATGACACAGCCCTGGACTACGAGGACCCAGATATCATCTTCCAGAGGACAGTGGTAGGAGTCCAGCGGGAGCTGGCCAAGCAGGTGTGAGTGGGGATAGAGACCATGGCAGGCAGCCTAGAGGGAGTGCAGAGGTGCCTCAGTCCAATTAAGGACAACTCAGCTGCCATCAGAGGCTCCCACTCCTTGCTACATGGATTCCAGCAGTCCCTGGTCGACATAGCTGCTGTCATGAGACAGAGGCTTCAATAATTGCCCTCCCAAAGTTGCAGCAGAATGATAGACAACAGGCTGGGGGCTATACAGAATAACCATACAGTGGGAAGTGGCCTCCCTCAGGGAAAAAATGGCTGCCTACCACTGTGATGATGCTGTGGTGTTGAAAAATCAGCAGTTCCTCCTTGCTGCAGTGATGCCTTATGTGTTTCCCCAAATGGCAGCTGCTTGGACCTTTGACTCAACATCTCTATCTCCTGATGTGAGTGTGGTCCCCTCAACCTCAACAACAGCGCCACCCATGGCACAGAATGCACCACACACATTAGAGGATGAAGATGTGGAAGGAACAACATTCACAAGAAAAAACATCCGTTAGCACCAGTCTGTGCCACATGGAGAGTAGCTCCTTAGTTCTGTGCTTAAGATCATGCCAGTGTTGTGACAGCAGGCGATGTGCCCTCTTCACTCAACCACTGAAGAATTGCCAGTTATATACTGTCACAAATATTACCTATTGGCAATTTGGACACCTCCTCACTAATGCACACTTCTCCTACCCATATCTCATCAGATGTCCCTCATCTCTGGCCTCTGACTATACAACAAATGGCTAAGGATCTCCCATGGGGTCTGTGAACTGGACATTGTATAGAATTGGAAAATACACTTGCACCTGTAAATAAGCTCCTTGTTCACATGTAACATTTCGAAGTTTACTGTGATCCATCAACTCAGCTAAATGAATGCTTTGTGTGACGCCATGTCAATGAGTCAGAACATAATTACATGAGTGCATTACTGTCAGACACAAAGCCACACACTAGCATCCTAACATGAAAAAGGTGAATGATGGTGTTGTAGGCTACAACCAACTTACAGAGTTTTAAATACATGTATTGAACAGACATCCATGGAAGTTGAAATATGGCATGTATGGTCTGAACCAAGTCTATGGTTATTTACTCAGATGGGAGCACCAGTACAACTAATATGTGTGCTTCAGAAGAGGCTAATCTAATCAGTGAAGGGCAGCTGTCACTGTTGCAGGATACAGTCCCATATTTGGCTATTGTCAGATGTGCCACACTTTCCCACAATGATACTGCTAGATCCACCAATGACAGTTGAAGTTCCAGACTTACCTGTCCAAAATAATGTATGCATACACAATGTGAATGGCTGGAACAGTGGATGACACATGTATTGACTAGCTGATGTAATTTAGCAGCCAATCTGACAGCTCCTGGTCATAGGGGATGCACATGGTAATCCATGGAAATAAAGAAAGGAAGCATATCCTAAGCCATTACTCCTATTTGACCAGTGCTCACATGAGACCACCCAGACACTTAATCAACATGGAGAAAACATAGTCTAATACTAACAGGATTTATTACAATATATTAAAAACATATTATCTAATTCTATCCTAACTTACACCTACACCTATCTAGTCCATTCTAAACTAATCTTACACATGTAACACCACACTCTAAACATTGTCCCCCTAGCCCGCTTAAAAGACAAGATACAGGTAGGACAACATAAACTAAGGCTACACATGTCCTAACTTATCCTATGTCCTAAGCAAATATATATTTTTAAGTATGTGTTTATTTAAACATTTCTTTCTATTTTGCATTTTATTTTACATATAGACCCCAACATACCTTTCCACCCAACCCCCGAAAAACAAAATGTACTAAAACCCACCCCACAACCGTACTTATATTAACCTATGCCGACTCTACACTATTTCACTAACCTAACACTACCCATCTAAAACCCTCTATAAATATCTAATATCAGTAAAAGGGAGAGGGAATGAACTGGGAGGTTGTGGCACTAACATTTCACAAATTTTTCAAATTTGTTTGCAGTACTCTAGCAACCTCTGATCTTTGGCACTCTCTTTCTCCAACCGTTCCAATCTGGCCATCATGGTGGCCATGTCCTGTCTCAGGTCTGATTCAAAGCTTGATGTTGTGGTTGGTGATATTGTCTGTGGAGGTGCCTGGCTTGAGACATGTGCAGCAGATGTGGAGGGGGCCGGATCCATTGAGGCCCCCTGGACCCTAGATTTCTTTCCCAATGTGGCTTGCTTTGTTTTTGGCTGTTGCAGAGGTCCCCCATGTGGGAATGCACACCATGCCTCAGTGGCTTTCTCCTTCCAAAATCTCCTCTCCATCCTCTGATACCTGGCATTCACCTCCAATATGTACCTGTATCTGTCAGCCCACTTGTGGGAAGCATGTTGTTCTGCTCGGGTCATATTGGCAGCTGAAATATGAGGAGAATAAAGCATTTAATACAGCATTGGGTGGAGGTAGAATAGACATGCAATGTACACCGCATTCTCAGATGACACATGCAGTCCACCACACATTCCAAAACACTGAGTGACTCCAAATATTGAACTATTTCCTACCAGCCATCTACAGTATCATGTGTATGTCACTGGGATAACAGCTATCTATTGTTGACCATCAGGGCCCAGAGGTGAGTTCACTACTGTGTGCTTGCTCAACATTTGTGTGAACAAACTAATGAGGATCAACTGGCCCAACAAGTCTAGATTCCCTGTGCCACTGTCAATATGTGGCACTTTGAATGCAATCCACCACTTTGACATCCCTGGTGCTAAATCAAGCCTTGACCAGGCATCGTGGATGCAAGGTGGGGGTCATCTGATAGAGGGGCAGGAAACTTCCCACCAGCAATTCTGAGGTTAGGTAAAGCTTATTCATGTGTCCCTGGTTAAGACCTGCTCTGAGCACATGTTACAAGGGGGCACACCATTGCGCATGATGTGCCCACATTTACAATTAATGCAAAGTTCCCATATAGCTTGGGCAAAGCTTGAACAGCAGATCAAAGTTGTCTCCAGATTTCTAACTATTGCCCCCTACACTGTGCTATGTTGTGCAAAATGTGTAATGCGGTACACACAGTGGCTGTATGGGTGCCCTTAGAGTCACAGTAAGACTGGTTCACTGGGTGCAGCTACAGTATTCCAATCTATTGAATAACATGTTCACATGCATGTCAGACATCACCTAAGTACTAGGTACACACTCAGCATTCACATTATATGCACATGTGATGTGACCAATATCGCTCACAAACATCATGATAGGTAGACCATGTTGGTAAATCTGCAGAGATCTAACTTGCTGCAATCTGTAGACATTTCCCTCAACCATTTGGAGCTGAGTTACTCTACTGACTGTTGGCCAGCACAATAAGGCTCCTTGCACGACTGCAGCCTCAATTTAAATCTGAAGAGTAGTGAGGCACCAGTGGCATAAGTGTCTCCTACATAGGCCCCCTAGAGACCTCAACACATTTACTTCATCTGTACCGTTTTATGAGTAACTGCAAACTATGGGCCTCATTATGACCCTGGCGGGCGGCGGAGGCCGCCCGCCAGGATGCCGCCCTCCAAAATACCACGCCGCGGTCAAAAGACCGCGGCGGGTATTACAAGTTTTCCCCTGGGCTGGCGGGCGGTTGCTGAAAAACCGCCCGCTAGCCCAGGGGAAAACGACTTTCCCACGAGGATGCCGGCTCGTAATCGAGCCGGCGGAGTGGGAAGGTGCGACGGGTGCAGTGGCACCCGTCGCGTATTTCAGTGTCTGCAAGGCAGACACTGAAATACTTTGCGGGGCCCTCTTACGGGGGCCCCTGCCGTGCCCATGCCATTGGCATGGGCACGGCAGGGGCCCCCAGGGGCCCCGCGACCCCCCCTACCGCCATCCTGTTCATGGCGGCTTTCCCGCCATGAACAGGATGGCGGTAGGGGGGTCAGAATCCTCATGGCTGTGGAGCGCGCTCCGCAGCCATGGAGGATTCACACGAGCAGCGGAAAGTCAGCGGGAGACCGCTGACTTTCCGCTTCTGACCGCGGCTGAACCGCCGCGGTCAGAATGCTCGTTGGAGCACCGCCAGCCTGTTGGCGGTGCTCCCGTGGTCGGTGGACGCCAGGGTCAGAATGACCCTCTATGTGTGGCACACAGTGCAGTCAAAAGTGCTGTGACAAAGTTGTTGGCAACAGGCATGCTAATCACATAAACAGCGGCTCTGACATCTATCATGATTGACATCAATGTATATGTGGGTATGCTTTCCATATCCTAACACCCACAATTCCATAGCAGCACATGTTGCTACTTGTGCAACAATCAAGCCATTCTCAATCCTCTACATTGCATCAGACATGATGTCAACATCCTAACTCAGATGATTTCATAGCATTGGTCACACAACACTTTTAATCATTGCATTGCACACATCAGACTGTCCCACTCAAAGACCCTGGAATGCCACGCCTGACGCACAAGGTGACACTTACTGGCAGCATTGGGGTCTTCAAATCTAGATACCTCTCCACTGGTGTAGGGTGGAGGCCCACCTGCAATACATGAAAGGGAAACATAGCTTTGTGATATTTGGACATTTCTGTGCATGGACAACAGTTTCAAAATAAACCTGTTAAGCTGAGTGAGCAAGTCAACCTAGTGGTAGATCAGAATTGTCAAACATCTGGATAATGGAGACCCTGTCATCTACAAAGCACCACTTTCCCTGACACTCATGTGATGCATTTAACTGCACCATATGTACATGGAATTGTCATTCAGCTGTTTTGTTGCTTTACACCTCCATGACTATATGGGGCTGCATGGCACAGTATTCTGCATCTGAGGGGCATACAATGGTTGTTGCAGTGGCCATCCCATTGTGTCACCATAGCTTTTGACCCTGCCCCAGATGTTGAAGACATCTAACTCATTATCACTGCTAAAAGACTGACAACTGCCTAGGGGTTGCGTGCGTATCACAAAGTGTTGAGGAATGCATTGCTACATCCTTGTTTCTTGTTTCTAATATTCGTGTGCCATTACAAGGCATACATACTTGAGCTATTATGTCATGGCCGTTTAATTATGTTCATTTAGTTGTCCCTACCTGCACATTAACGGAATGACATTACGGATGTCTTGCCAATACTGTGTGGCCAGCAATTGTTGCTATGGTATACCATTTATTCTCCAGGAAGGGATACCAACATGCGCATATGCATTCCCCTCAACACAGACACTCTGGCCAATGATGCCTGTGTTGATGCAGGTTTCTGAATAATGTGACAGTGCTGGGGCAGATACAGGCCTGCCCTATACTGTCTGTAGAACACAACAGGCCTGTAGTACAAATTCATCACATGTGTGGGATCATAGGCAATTTTTTTGATGTATGTGATACACAATGTACAAGAAGAGGAAAGTGCTAGTAGTCTTGGCCCGGTGCATAGACAAGCTTCCTTAAATGGCGTTCGCAAAATGACACAAAGAGGCAGAATTAATTAAAGTAGTGCTGCATTAAGTGCATCACTACTGTCCTTGTGGCTCTTCATGCACCCCTTTCCCCTGCCATGTGTGTGCCTTATACAACACATGGGGCACCATGGTGCAGGTAGGGGGCAATTGTGTCAATTTAAATGGATGCAAATGATGCACTCAGCAGGCGTAGCAACAGAAAATAGCACAACTTCTGCTGGGTACATAGGGGCTCATCATATATAATGATATGCCTCCTTTTAACATCTGCTCTGAGCAGCCGTTTAAAGTGCGGGAAATATAGCAATAGGAAATGTATCATTTTTCCCAGACCCATGTACTTTGGCCACCATACAGGGGTAGAGTCCCCTCCCACACATGATGCCTGGTGCAGCCCTCATTTTGTGGTGGTCTAAACTGAGTGGTGCTATGCATGCATCACACCACTTTCTTATTATGGTGCAGGGAAGATGGCACTTCTGCCCTGGCTCTGCTTCCTTAATGAAAATCACAATGGCAGCCCTAAGGTGTGCCTGGGGCTTCTAATACAGGCCCAAAACAACCTGTCCAGATCCATTGACAAAACATGCTGCACTCAACCTTATCTCCGCCTGTCATGCACATCCAAATAATGGTGTCGCTATGCAAATGGGATACTTACCAACTGCTCCACCAATCTGAATCCCCAGGTGATCCAGGTGGCCTTGCTCCCTTAAGATCAGGTCAGCCCAACAGTGTTTCAGCTGGTGGACATTGCGTCTTCTTCCAAAAATTCAGGTTAGGTGGTGGATCGCCTTGGTCCACTGTGGCTTACGGGGCTCTGTGGAGTAGCCCTGGATAACGCAGCCACCCAAAACCAGCATCATTGGAAGGTAATGCTGCACGAGCCACATACAGCCTCCAAGTTCATCAGCCGTCATCTTTGACATTCTCCCTTTCCGAGACATAATGCAGTTTTTGGAGACTTCAAATGTAAGATCCCAAAACTAAAGTAAATATAAAACTACCCCGCCTACCCAAAATACCAACAAACTATACTAACCCTAGACAACACCCCACAATATAGTGACAGATAGAGTACAAAAGCACTACAAAAGACTGAGGAAAAGGATAAATAGAACACAAAAGCAACAGGACACAGCACAAAACACTCCTACAACTCCAATCCACCCTCACACAGTCACAGACAATAAGACTGTGTAGTGAAAGTGAACTCACTGTACCATGTATGCAGGCAGGATGTCCTGTTTTATCACTTCCTGGGCCTGTGCATCACATTTTCAGATATGCATTGCTTTTTTGACGCATGACAGTCATGCAGCGATTTTTTTCCCCATTGTGCCTGTGGACTGGCGATTGACACTCAGGAGCCAGGCGTAATTTTTCTGCATAGGAAAGTATGACGTTTTGGCAGTTGCATCTAAATATTTGACCCATGACGGTCATGCATGATATTCCATGGCCGTGTGATGGACGCGCAAGGCCCAGGCATCATTTTTCTGGCCTTGTGAATTTTGGAAAATTGCTGTTTGCGTTAACAGGAATACGTGGGAATTATTTGGAAAGGCTTACAGTGCACAGATTCACATACCATGTCACAGGAGCTATGCATGTATGTACTCAGTATGGTATGGCTACATGCATGTCCGTTTACATCTTTACGGTAACATCAGTATGTGTTACCGATATGTTTGCATATGTGTGTGATGCATGCAATGACTGATACTGTGTGCATATGTAGCTAGGCTGTGTCCACCCGCATGCTAGCACATGTGTACTATAATAGTACATATGTTTTTTAACACATATTTGTGGGTCTACCACATTGTAATGATAACACAATATGATATGATGGGCTATGTCCAATATATGGTAAAGCATGTGATACCCATGACAACTTGTACTCAGAGGATGCAGTGGACTATGGGTGGGATGAAATCACATCACACCAGCAATTTGTGTGTGTGTGTGTGTCCACTCTGTAGTGTGTAGTTAGGTTCAGCCCTCATGATTATCTGCTACACGTGTGACATATAGTTTCCCATGCATCTTAGATGCAGGAGATGGTATAAACACAAGTGTCAATGAATGTTGGTATGTGCTGTGTGTGTGGAAAGTCATGTGTAGTGTCATTTCAGTAAAATATGACCACAGAGGTGTGTTAATGGGATATGAAACCTCACATATCTATCTTCCTGCACGGACACATGTTGGAATTTGACAAATGCCTGTGTAGTCCTATCAGTGCCACCTATGTTTCTGTATGTTGGAACCCATCTGAAGGTCATTTTATTCTGTCAATGATCTTGTGATACATATGCACTTACATTTTGGAAAGTTGCCTTTTGTGCAAACTCCAATACACATTACCAGGCCTGTGCTGTTTAAGTGGTACATGTGTGCTGAGATATCTGGTATATGTGTGCATGCCATCAACTAAGTACTCACAATCAACCACATCATGTTTGTTATGACTGTCACATACAAAGGCATACCACTGTGTAGCAGTGTTGCAGTCTGGCAAAAATGGCAGCATACTCATCATCACTACTGTGGGAGTTTTTATGACCACACAGACCCATGGTTGCATGTTTAGGTGCAGGTGTATGGTGTTGTACACTACTCAGTCCACTGTGCACATGCATCAGGCCCCTGACAATGTCAATAGTCAATGTAGCCTGAGCAGTGGTGTTAGGTAGTTTTGGGCGGGGATCTAGCCTCTTCATGATTGCTCTTCAGCAGAGCAATGTACTGTCCCCTGTAGACAGACACATGCACAACTGTGATCAAAAGGACTGGGATATTAATTTTCCTCTTGGGTACTTGATGTCAGCCTTGCCCTATCATGTACTCATGACTGGCTACTTGCACACGTAGGACATGTCTCATCATTTGGAGTGGTCTGACAGACATGATTTGATGTCCTTAGTAATTTCCAAGGGCAGCTTGCTAAGGGCTTGTATCTCTGTTGTAACTAGTAATTTAGAAACGAGCCAGGGGACAGATGGTGTTACTGTCACTGCCTCTTGTCATGAAGGTATACGAGGGGCAACTAACAGGTTATTGTAGTGGCAAACATGAGTGGGTTATGTACTGACCTAGCCATCCTCTCTGTACATATGTTGGGTGATCACATGTTGACACTGATGTGCTGCACAGTCAGAATTGATCTAATTGTGTACCTTCTCCATATTTTACCACATATCTTGTTAGGAACAGATTGTGTCCTACATTGCTGCCAATCTTTAGGCTGCTTACACTTTGTACACATCTTCTACAGCAACATTGTCCGATCATACATGGACAGGATGCAACATGTGACTTGTGTAAATTAAATATGTACACATCTTCTACTACTGGGTACATAATAGTTACTGTCCTATTGCCTGGCTTTGCGAGATTACATGACTTCCACACACATATGACATTACACCTGCCACAGCACTTGTGACGTCTCCAAGTGACCTCCAAGTTACCTCCCATGTTGTATCTCCAAGTGTCTGTGGGTATCTCTCAGCTGTCCAACCACATCCTTCGTTGAACATGGGTATACATTAATTCCTGCATTCCACAACCTATGTCACTCTTACCATGAGTGTATGATGTTAGTGTGTGAAATCATCTCAGTGCTGCTTATTTTATTAGCCAAATTCAACATCTCTGTCCACTTCTTATCCCATTAATTTCTGGATGGGCCTGTGACATGTTTGGAAATTGCTGGACATTCTTTCATATCCCAAACCTGAATGGCATGTTGGAGACCTAGACATATTAAGGGATTTTGTCACTGTTGGTAACTTTTTCTTGGTCTGGCATGTGAGTATCAATGAGTGGTGTGTATTGATATGTGCTGTGTGATGGAGTAATACAGACTATACTAGGTTACCTTGCTGACACATGTCAACCATTGTTGGTAATTGCAAACCCTTTGCTACCTAGGCCATACACCCGTACATTAGTATTCACATGTATATCCAGATTAGCTGTAAGCATGTGTCAAGACAGCAGATTTGTGTGACAAGTGTGCATAGAATGTACATAGGAAGTGGAACACACTCTGCCTACATTCCACTCAGACATTAATTTGGTGGTGCATTGTCCCGTTTTATCCTTAAATCCTGACAATGGGCCATATGTTTAGAGAGTGGTTCAGCACCCATTGCTGCTTCATTTGTCTGGCAACCCATATCGCACTCCACAGCCAACGTGTGTGCCATATTTTAGGTACAGCGCACCATGTGGCAGGGTTGAGCCCAATGCAGTGCCATTATATAAGCCCATTGATATATAGTGCAGGCTCTGGCTCTAACGTTAGTTACTAACCCTGAACAGTAAATGAAGGTCCCTAGTTAACAATGGTGTACCGCCTTGTCACACATGCACAGCGCTGGCATAGCAGCGATTTGCCTGAGATGTGACACTGTTCAGTTCCTACATTACTTAAACACCATTTGATAACAGCCTCTACCTTACGTATGCCCCCATTGCATACATCCTGCCAGGCGTGGGGATGATGTGGAGAAAGGGCTAGGATTTTGCACATTGTCCACTTAACACCACATTATATTTTGTGGTGCATGGATCTAGGCCTTCAAGAGCCATATGCTCATGAGTTATGTGACACTGATGTGTGACATGGAGGCAATAGACCCTCCTACATCACAAACTATGTTGCAACCATACTTGTAACTGTTGTGTTTCGTTCCTGCTCTTTGAGGTATGAGTTACATTCCAATGGTATATGTAGTGGAGAATGAGTAGACCATGGAGATTCTGGTGCTAAGTAATTTAGTGGTGATATTTACAAAGTGATAATATTTGTACAGTGACTATGTGTAGAAGTTCTGTACAATTTGCAGTCTCCTGCGAACTCCTGCAGCAGTGTTTTGTAGTTCCCCCTCCAAATGTGCTGCACCATTACCATCCTCCTCATCGATGGGGACATCTTCCTGTTCATCCCAGGGAACATTGGTCTCTATACATATATTATCCAAGATTTTACATGCCAGTATCATCTCACATACCAGTGGAGGAGCATACAACAGGTACCTGAACGTTGACTTCAGAAGCATAAATGTCCTCTCCAACACATTTCGTGTTCTTCTGTGCCCTTCATTATATGCACGCTCTTCCACCATTGTGGGGTTGCCAAATGGAGTCATCAACCATGGCTGTATGCTGTAACCTTGGTGGGCTGCAAAGGAAGGAGAGAAGATGTGTTGGAAATGCTTGATAGTGGTTTGGTATGTACCATGGCAGTTGTTGGTTTTAGGTGCAGTGGTGACTCAGACTTGCTTCTGATGTAGTGTATGTTCCTGTTTTGTGAACTGGTTTCATAGATTTGTGTTGATGGACATGACAATCTTGGGTTGTGGTTCAGGGACCTGGGGATTGTAATATTCAGTTCAAACTGATGGTTCACCCATTGCAAATATGTTTTGTGTTGTCCATATGTGTCCCTCTGTCCTATTGGTGGTGGAACCTTCCTCCTTCTTGAACCAAAGTGGTGTAATATGTAGAGACACCATGGTAGCCCTAAAAAGCCAAAGTATGGCATCCATGTTAACATATGGCACTACGCATGGAGTGCGAAACAGTGATCCTTTGTTGCCCATGATGGCTGTGCCTGCCATCGAGTGTACTAGGGTGTGAATCACACAATTGTAGGATGAGCAAAAGTTGGTGCAGTGGAATCTCCTGAGTTCCTATAAATGATTTATCACAGACACTTTCAACACATGCACAATGCAGGCGTTGGGAGGGGGCTCACCATTCTTTTACATGGGTCCCTATGCACTGTGCATGAAAGGTCAGATATTTCCTCTATACTCCTACAGAGTCCTACTATGGCCTCCATTATCTTTACAGTAATTGCAGAAACTCTGCGCCATTGTGGGCTTTTTCTTGTATAACGCACACAAATGGTGGCATTAGAGGGTGCTAAGAGGTGCATGTGAGGCGGCACTGGACTAGGTGTTGCGGACTTCTCTTCATTCTGCCCCATGATCTTTCATGGCAGGTAAAGTTGTATTCCTATGTATGAAGCACAATGCAGCAGACAGGCAAATGTGCACACTACTGGTATGTCAGGTATGTGTAGGTGATATGGCGTTGGTCATGGCAACACTTGGGTGGCATTTGATATTGGTGCATCCAGAGACTTGAACCCATGACTAATATGGGGCTTTGCCTATGTGTGACTTTCTTTACATTGACATGGCCTATGCCATTCACATTGCTGAGCTATACATTATTTGGTGTAATGTGTGTGTGATCTGTAGTTAAGTGTCAACCAGTGGACACTTGTAGTGGTTTGGGCCCAGCTTCTGTATGCAAAGGGGCCATAGTTCTACCTGTCCTCACGTATTGTGCCAGTCAGTTTGTGGCTGTTTTATGTACATGTGGGTGTATGTGTGTGTGATGTGCAATGATTGCGGAGTAGTAAGGCATTTGGCATATGTGTTGGTGTGTTGTCTGCATACTGATTGGTATGGTGGCTTACCCATGAGTAGGCCATTGACATATTTCCCATTGTGGAACCACTTGTTGATGGTGGAATGCTGAATATGTAGGCATCATGTACACTGCCGGGGTATTTGGCAAGAATTTGTTTGAGAAGAGCCCATGGTGGTCCACAATGGCCTGCACATTTATGGAACGGGTGTGGTTGCGGTTCCTGTATAGGTACCCCATTGCTGCAGGTGGCACCAGTTGGACATGGGTGCAGTCTATTGTACTCAGCACATGCGAGAACCCAGCAATTAGATAGAAACCTTGCTTGGTCTCCTGGTGTAGTTGCTGGGTATTGAGGAAGCCGATGTAGTGGGGTGTGAGGCATATGATTGTGTCCAAAACCTTTGGAAGGAAAACCAAGAAGGATGGCTGGGAGATACCAGACACTTGTGCACTCGTTGTCTGAAAAGATCCTGAAGCCAGCATATGGAGGACAGCAAGGAGTTTGGTCATGGCTGGTATGCTTGTTGGAGTTTCCACCCTTGCAGTGATGTCTGGCTAAATGTGGTGCAGCAGGCAAACATTCGACTCCCAGTTCAGACGGTAATTCATGATGACATCTTCTTCCCTGATCCCAAGGGTGGTTGTACGCCGTTGAAAGATCCATTGCCTTTGTGGCTGTTGTGATGGTGTTTGGGGTTGCTGCGGTGGTGGAGGAGGGACCTGTTGTTGTCGCTGAGGTCTGTGGCATGTGCAAAGCTGGAGCAATAACAGTTCCATGTTGTCCAGGAGGTTGCCAATGCTCCTTCTGTGTGTTTTCCTTAATTGGTGGTGTATGGGCCTCTTTTAACCCTGGTCTGACCAGGTGTTAACGTTTGATGCAAATCAGCCGTTACATCATTTTATGGGACCGCTTCCTTTCTGTGCATTGATTTTGACATCTAAAACTCTGTTTGGATCGCCTGACATATTCTTTGTAAGTTTCAGGTTTAAATCATTATCATTCTGATTTTTTACCAAATCTCTTTAATTACTCAGGTTTACGTTTCCAAAAAAATTAAAACGTTGTCAGTACAATGTAGTCACAAAATGTCATGCAACCCACACACTTTTGTGTCATGGGCACTGGTCTTCTGCTCCTCCCTTCAGCCTATGGAGAGGTTTGCATAGCTGGGAGAACCAGGTACCAAAGCTGTTCCCTCTTTCTGGAAAAAGTATACCCTTTCAGTCAGTCAAACATTAATTTATATTTTCAAGAAACATCATAGTATGCTTAAATAGATGTACAGGCCTTACTTTCAAAAAGTGTTCACATACTTTAATTCGCTTACCATGATAAGTACTAGTGTTCAATGCATCAAATTTCATCAATACAAATTCAGGTTCCAAGCATATGGTATTGAATTTATTGATGCAATCCTAACTTTCTTGTAAATAGGTAGCGAGAGTCATGACTAGTGGAGAAGAGACACTGATCAACATATAAAAGTCTTAGCAAAAAGACCGTTGATAGAAGAAACTATAGGGTGTCCTGTGTGGTTTTTACCAGTAATGGCTCGCGCTACACATATTGGCCCTCATTACAACATTGGCGGTAAATGCCGCTCACCGCCGTGCAGAAGACCGCCAACACACCGCCGCGGCTGTGGAATTCCGCCACAGCTATTATGACCCACAGCTCAGAATCCGCCAAAATCTAGACACCCACACAAGTCCGCCACACCAAAGGTCAGTGATAAACTGGCGATAACAAAACCTCCACCGTCACGCCAAAACGAATACGCCCACACTATCACGACCC
Source organism: Pleurodeles waltl (assembly GCF_031143425.1). NCBI lineage: Eukaryota > Metazoa > Chordata > Amphibia > Caudata > Salamandridae > Pleurodeles > Pleurodeles waltl. The sequence continues at coordinate 89,553,204 of NC_090437.1, forward strand.
ACGAATCCACGTGGCGGTCTTTCAACCGCAGTAAACCATTAGCGGTACACACTGCCGCGCTCAAAATACACACACTTTTACAAAACACTACCACATTGGGCAATTCCAAATAGACACACCTGATACACATACACACACCACTCCCATACACCCAATACAATATAAAACACCCGCCCACATCACCCACAAACCCTTACTACCAAAAACTTTGACGAAGGCCAGAGAGACAGCACAGCAAAGACAACACCAGCATATAGAGGCACACAACACCATCACACATACACATCCACGCACAAAACACCACACACCCCTAAATATCACCCCACACATCACAACACACACCACCTCACACATCACCCACACCACCCCATGGCACAGCAAAGACACCCCAGGTTTTCTGAGGAGGAGCTCAGGGTCATGGTAGAGGAAATAATCCGGGTAGAGCCACAGCTATTCGGATCACAGGTGCAGCACACCACCATAGCTAGGAAGATGGAGCTATGGCGCAGAATCGTGGACAGGGTCAACGCAGTGGGACAGCACCCAAGAACACGGGATGACATCAGGAAGAGGTGGAACGACCTACGGGGGAAGGTGCGTTCCGTGCTCTCAAGACACCACATTGCGGTTCAGAGGACTGGCGGCGGACCCCCACCTCCTCCCCCACAACTAACAACAGGGGAGGAGCAGGTTTTGGCTATACTGCATCCTGAGGGCCTCGCAGGAGTAGCTGGAGGAATGGACTCTGGTAAGTCAAATCTTTGCTACCATATCCCCCACCCTACCTGCATGCTATCACATACCCCCACCCTCGCCCTCACCTCCATCACTCCAACTCCTCACATATGTCCCACTATCACAAACCACACATCCCAACACCAATCCCTGCATTCAACAACAAAGCATGGACACCCATCACCAATGCATGGCCACTACACATACCCACACAGACCCCTAAACAATTATCACACAAGGTCCTACACAGGAATGGAAGCACTGGGGTACAGGGTCACCCACCCATTGTACACCATGGCACACACAGATACTAAAACTATGCCTTTACAACCCTGCAGGACCCCTACCCAACGTCACCGGACAGGAGGTTTCAGACATGTCCACTCCACCCACAGAAGAGGCCCACAGTGATGACAGCAGCTCTGTCCAACTGGATCTAGATGACCAGCCTGGCCCATCTGGGACCTCAGGACAGTTGGTTCCCCTCACATTGGCACAATCCACAACAGAGCCTCCCCCTCTGGAAACACCAGCACAGCTCCCACCCAGCGGGCCCATACCTCTGTCCCCAGGACACGTCAAGCAGCAGTGTGTCCACCACCACAGGGAACCCAGGCTAACCCACCACCCCAAGAACAGCAGGGACTTGGGGGCAGTGGTAGTGGGCACATGGTTCAGGGGAAAGAGGCCCAGGAGCACAGGGGAACTGGGAGGGCTGCTGTACGACAGGGGGAGGACAGGCCCAGGGAATCCACTCTCCACGAGGCCCTCTCCAACATCATGGGAGCCTACCACCATTCCCAGGAGACGATGGCAACGGTACTGGCCAAGTTTCAGGAGACCCAGCGGCTGCAGGAGGAACAGTATTTGGGGTTCAGGGAGGAACTCAAATCCATCAATACCACCCTGGGCACCTTTGTAGGGGTGCTGAAGGAACTCGTGAACACCAGGAGCGAAACTGTGGCACAACAAGGGGCCCCTGACACTAGCCTAGACGATGAACTGCCCACCACCTCCGCCGACACTAGTGGACAGGAGGCACCGCCACAGGACCACGACACCAGCACCCCACCCACTGCAGAGGGAGAACCACCCCGCAAGCGGTCCCTGAGATCCAGGACAAAGACAGAGAACAATGCCAAGACCCCCGCCAAGAAATGAGACCACCCTGAATGTCATCCTTCTGTCCCACTTTGTTACCCTGTCCATCCTTAAACTGCCCCAGCTCCACTTCCTTTGCCCCTTTGGACAATGCACCTGTGAGACTAATAGACTGGACTCTGCCATGGACATTCCTCCACCATCACCCCTAACCATTTTACAACCCCCTCCACTATTTAGCACTTAAATAAACACCCTTAAATCACAAAACTATCTGGAGTCAGTCTGTGCTTTCACAAATGTGTATTTGCAATAACTGAGGGAAATAGCAATGTCCATTGTATTGTCAACATACCTATGTCACCCAACTCTAGTCCATGAGGAAACATAGCTGAGTTCACACAGTGGGACCCACATCTGTGAAATCGAAAGGGAAAGTGACAAATCAGGGTCCATACACTGGGTGAATGTGACAGACAGATGAGAGGTAGAACAATTGTATCAGATGTAGGAGGCAGTGATGTCTTCTTACCTGTGTCTCACTGGAAGTATTGATGGATCACAGTGTTTCTGTTGTCTATGTCCTCTTCTTCTGCCTCCTCTTCTTCACTGTCCACAGGCTCCACAGCTGCCACAACACCTCCATCTGGACCATCCTCCTGCAGAAAAGGCACCTGTCGTCGCAAAGCCAAGTTGTGCAGCATACAGCAGGCCACGATTATCTGGCACACCTTCTTTGGTGAGTAGTATAGGGAACCACCTGTCATATGTAGGCACCGGAACCTGGCCTTCAGGAGGCCGAAGGTCCTCTCTATAACCCTCCTAGTTCGCCCATGTGCCTCATTGTAGCATTCCTCTGCCCTTGTCCTGGGATTCCTCACTGGGGTCAGTAGCCATGACAGGTTGGGGTAGCCAGAGTCACCTGCAAATGTCGAGGGACAACTGTTAGACACTCACTAACCCTTAGGGACAACTCCAGACCCCGTCAATTATTCACATGGAATAGGGTCCTTGTCCTCACCTAATAGCCACACACGGTGCCTCTGGAGTTGGCCCATCACATAAGGGATGCTGCTATTCCGCAGGATGTAAGCGTCATGCACTGACCCAGGAAATTTGGCATTCACATGGGAGATGTACTGGTCTGCCAAACACACCATCTGCACATTCATGGAATGGTAACTCTTCCGGTTTCTGTATACCTGTTCACTCCTGCGGGAGGGTACAAAGGCCACATGTGTCCATCAATGGCACCTATGATGTTGGGGATATGTCCCAGGGCATAGAAGTCACCTTTCACTGTTGGAAAGTCCTCCACCTGAGGAAAAACGATGTAGCTGCGCATGTGTTTCAGCAGGGCAGACAACACTCTGGACAACACGTTGGAGAACATAGGTGTGAAGTTCGCTTCTTAATAATTAAGAACAAAGAAACGTTGAGTTTCAATCTATGTCTTTATTCTCTGTCGCCCCAGCCATCGGTCTCTTCAACCGTTCCAACGCCCGTTTCACTCGCTTCTCGCGCGTCTCGATAACCTCGCGCTCTCCCTGATTAACACGGAGATAGCGCGCGCTGTTCTCTTTGACACGCAACATCACACATCTCCTTTTTTATATTTTACAAACAGAAACAGAGTAATATTTTTGACCTTAAACAAAAATTTGTTCTATACGGAATGAACTAGATTTCCCATAACACAGTGAGAAACTAACCGCCAAACTACAACTCATACAACCTTTATCCAAGTACATAGTCTTTAAAACGTTTTGGACTGACTTTCCTTCTACCACTTCTCCTTGTTCCTTCACCTCTATCATTTCCACTTTGAATGTGATTAGGAGATCTTGACAATACTCTCCTTTGGTTCATTATTTCTCTTTCGGTATCGGTACATGGTTCTGTCACCTCCTTCATCCGCACAACTCGGTTCAGATTCCAAATCCTGCCATCAGAGGTTTTTATGGCATTCTTGAATACCTTGACCACTGTCAAGGGTCTCGTAAATTTTGATCCGTCCATACACCCTAAGGGAGCCTTTATCTTTACCATCTCACCCACAGCTATATGTACTTTGAACACCTTCTTCCTAGTATCGAACTCTTGCTTTCTTTTCTCCATGAATCTTAGTTCTCTATTACGCCATGTTGTATCTGTCAAATCAAACTCATTTTTTCTCCATCCCATCCAAGCTGGAGATAATTTGGTGTTGGGTAATCTTCTCTTAAACAATTCAAATGGAGATTTTCCCGTGGAAGAATGTAGTGAAAACCGATAAGCGGTAATCCTTTCCATAAGTTCTGTTCGCCAATTCAAAGTGTTCACTTTTGCCAGCTGAATGCTCTCTTTGATATATTTGTTGAAACGTTCTACTGCACCATTCGTTTCTGGATGATATATAGCTGACCTTTTGTGTATAATGCCACATTCCTTCATAAATTCTCCAAACATCATTGAACAAAATTGCGGACCATTATCAGATAACAATGACTTAGGGAAACCCTCTCTCCTGAAAATCTCTTCCAGAAAACTTATCATACTACAAGAAGAGACATCTCGTACATTTTTAACCTCCACCCACCTGGAATATAAGTCAATCAATACAATCAAGTAAGGAGTAGCATGTTCACCTGATAAGGGACCAACAATATCTATTGCAACTTCATCCCAGGGTTTACTTGGTAAATTCCTACAATGCATTGGTGTATTTCGAGTTTTCAAAATCTTGTCACTCCGTGAACATTGTATGCAATCTCTGACCACACGCTCTGCTTCCAGATCCATACCAGGCCACCAAAAGTTTGCTCTTAAATTCCCCTTAGTTTTGACAATACCTAAATGGCCTTCATGAGCTTGATCCATAACCCTCTTCCTCAAAACACTTGGCGGGATCAGCCTAGTACCCCTCAATAACATACCACTTTCCACCGCCAATTCATCTTTTATCAAACCCCACACTTTACCAAGGGAACTAAATTCCCCATCTTCTAACGCCGCACAGATCTCACTCAGTTCAACATCCTTCTCCAGTGCTTCTTTCCACTCCTGCTCAGTTATTACACCATACATAATCTCGCTCACGTTACAGAAAACTTCACAGACATCACTCTCCTGCACCAATAAACCATCTTTCTCACCCTCCACGGCATCCTCCCTCACTAATCTGGATAGACAATCTGCACTCACATTCAATGAGCCTGGTAAATATTCCACCCTAAATTTGAAGTCTTGTAGACCGATAACCCACCTCCTAATCCTTGCAGAAATGCAATTTAACCCTTTACTGCCAAAAACTTCCACCAAAGGTTTGTGGTCTGATAACACCAAAAATTCTGTGCCCCACACAAACTGTCTAAATTTCTTAAGTGCCCAGAAAATAGCCAAGGACTCTCTTTCTACCACAGAGTAATTTTTTTCAGCACCATTCAATGCCTTAGATGCACAGGCAATCATGACTTTCTTTCCTTTATTCTCCTGCATCAAAATAGCCCCTAGCCCTTTCGCACTGGCATCTGTGACTATGACAGTCGGTCTGTCTGGCTTAAATGCCTGTAAACAAGGGGCATTATCCAATTCTTCCTTGATAAGAAAAAATTCATCTTCACATTCGTTGCTCCACCGGAACTCTTTTTTTCTCTTTAACAAGTCTCTCAAATTTACTGTTTTCTCTGATAAGTTTACAATGTATCTCCCATAATATTCTACCATTCCTAAAAATGAACTCACTTCCTCCTTGCTTTGAGGAGTCGTCAACTGTTTTATTGTCTTTACCAACTCCGGTTTAGGCTTTACACCATCACCCGTAATCAAATGTCCCAGATATTCAACCTCAGTTAGACCAAAATGACATTTCTTCCTCTTAAGAGTGAGACCAGCTTGGCTTAAACATCCCAACACCAATCTCACCCGTCTCCAATGCTCTTCTGCTGACTCTGCATAAATCAACACATCATCTTGATAACATTTTACACCACACACTCCCTTTAAAATTCTGTGCATGATGCGTTGAAACACAGAAGCTGCGGAAACCAGCCCAAACGGCATTCTTTTGAACTTGAAAGCACCAAAAGGTGTAATGAACGCAGTGAACTCTTGAGAACTCTCTTCCAATTCTACCTGGTGGTACGCTGAGGTTAGATCCAACGTGGAAAAATACCTCGCTCCCCCAAGCGTGGACACTATTTCCTCAATATTTGGAAGAGGAAATTTGTCAACTATCACCTCTTTGTTCAAGGCTCTAAGGTCCACACATAACCTGATCTCTCCATTACCCTTCCTTGCCACTACAATGGGCGCCAACCACTCCGTTGCTTCCACCTCCTCAATTATGTCCAAATCCTGTAACTTCTTAAGTTCATTCATAACTGGCTCTTGTACAGCAAGTGGAATTCTCCTCACCTTCGCTATTATAGGAATGGCACCAGTCTTGAGCTTAATTTTATGTTTGTAACCTCTTAAACATCCTAAAACCTCTGAGAAAACCTCTGGAAATTCAGTGACCAAATTATTTTCTTCACTCTCCACACTCTGCACTTGTACTTGGGGTTGTGCATTGGGATCTAATACCACTCCCAACAATCTTTGATGTGCCCAACTTAAGAGATTATCACCCTGACTAGACACATAAATCTTCCCAACCAAATGTCTCCCTTTTAACTCAAGATGTCCCTCAAAATACCCTAACATTTTTATAGGATGTCCCCCATAACCACCAGGATTCACATCCATTTTGCGTAACACACTCTTTCTCCCTGATATGAGATCATAACTCTTCTTTGAAATTATTGTTAAATGTGAACAGGAGTCAAATCTCATCAATAAATCAACATCTTCCACTCTCACTATCTCACTGGGGTGCTCACCACACTCTATCTGAGTTTTCACTTGAAAAATAGCCTCCTGGGATACCTCCTTTACTTCTTTTAACATGTTACTATTGCTACACTTCTTCTTTTTGTTACGACAACATTTATAATAGTGTCCCCTTCTCCCACACCCATTGCATAACACATTTAAAGCTGGGCAATTGCTTGCGTTAGCCTTATGTCCGACTTTCCCACACCGAAAACACTCCCCTTTAAATTTAGAAAACTCATCCTTATTTTTCTCCACTCCAAATTCTCTGGCTTTCACCTCGCAAACCACCTCTTCAACCTTTGCACACTCCCCACTCCCATCTTTATTTCCACTTAGCTCCTTAACACACTTTAACATATGTTCCACCCTCTTTGCTACTATAACCACCTCCTCTAATGGTGGTTCATCTTTTAACCACAGTTCTTCCCTGATTTTGTCGCTACAACACTTCAATACAAATTGGTCCCTAATTCTTTCATCCACCAATGTACCAAATTTACACGACGCTGCCAGCTTCCTTAAGCTGGTTATGTATTCCTCTACCGACTCATTCTTTCCTTGTTCTCTTTTCCCAAAATAATATCTTTCCATTATTGTACTTACTCTAGGTACATAATGTTTGTCCATCTTTTTTATGCACACCTCATATTCATTCAAATTTCTTGACTCTTCAGCACTTAGGTCTGGTAAATTTTCAAGTACCTCCTGTCCCTCACCTCCTAAACAATGCATTAATAATGCATGCTTCCTCTCTGCACTCAGAGTCGGTCCACACACCCTCGCATAATGTACAAACATCTTCTTCCACTTAGTCCAAGGATATGTGGGTTCTCCTGGACTACTTAGAAAAAACAGAGGGGGTGTTACATTCTGCATTATAATTCTTATTTGTACTACAGTCACAATCTAGAAATGTGCTCCTGTAAATGACGTTCTCCCGCTGCTCCTGAAGTCCCTTCTTCTTGGTTCACACGATCTTACTTCCGGTGTGCCTGTCCCTGCACACTTTGTACGATAGACAAAGTAACTTAGCTCAGGTGTGCCTATCACCGATCCAATAGGCAGTCCAATCACAATGCCATTTTATACTCAAGTTTAGTACTGTATGAATCCTTTACTCCTGTTTTAATCCTTTATTTGTTCCTCTTTAAACCAATTAACTTCTTGAATCAATCTTGAAATATTCCTCCCCTTTAAACTGTGCTTCAAATTTCCCTTTGAATTGAAAGGCAGAGCTTTGGTGGCAATCCCTTTAAGTACACACTTTCTGACAATCCCTTTAAGGCAGATACAGGAAGCCACGCCTTCTGTCAATCACACAGTTTCTTTATCCAAGTTAAAACAGTCTTACTTGGATCCGGAACCACCCGATTTCAAGGATCATGAAAGGAGAAGCTTCACCGCCAGGTAAATGTGCCTTTTGTTGCAGACATTCTCACTGTTATTATTTGCTCAATCGATGTTCATTAAGTTATCCTTCCAGCACACACTTAAATTGTAGTATGTTTGTCAAATCGATGTTGAGGCGACAGCCATCCTCGTCGCCAATGTGAAGTTCGCTTCTTAATAATTAAGAACAAAGAAACGTCGAGTTTCAATCTATGTCTTTATTCTCTGTCGCCCCAGCCATCGGTCTCTTCAACCGTTCCAACGCCCGTTTCACTCGCTTCTCGCGCGTCTCGATAACCTCGCGCTCTCCCTGATTAACACGGAGATAGCGCGCGCTGTTCTCTTTGACACGCAACATCACAATAGGCTGATGCAATGGCCACTGTAGTTTGAAAAGACCCACTTGCCAGGAAATGAAGTACTGACAGGACCTGCACTAGAGGGGGGAATCCCTGTGGGATGGCGGATTGCTGACATCAGATCTGGCTCCAACTGGGCACACAGTTAGTGATTGTGGCACGATCCAGTCTGTAGGTGACAATTACATGTCGCTCTTCCATTGTCGACAGGTCCACCAGCGGTCTGTACACCAGAGGATGCTGCCATCTCCTCACCTGCCCCAGCGGACGTGCCCTATGGACGAGAACAGCGAGCAGAGAGTCACCCAACACTGAGGTATTAAATAGAATATTTCTTGCACACATTTGTCAATCTGCTATGTGCCTGTCTTAGTGTGTATGCAAGGCCTAGATATGTGTGACGCATTTACAATTAATGCCATGTGGCCCCCTGAAATGGCGGTTGCCTGACCTGTAATGTGGGACAAGGGGATATGAGGTAACTGCGCTGGTGTTGTACACCATCACGGTAGGTAGTCGAGGACCGCGGCGCAATCCTGCATTGGTTAACATTGGACCCTATGTGTCCCAGGAGCCAATGACGATGTACGCCGGCGGTGACGGTACGCACCACCGCAGACATGACCGCCATTTTCTGTCTGTTCACTCACTTGATACCTGATCTTCGACAGGAGAGAATCTACACTGCAAGTGCTGCTGTGGCCTCAGTCTGGAAGCGACAATGGCTCAAGTGTCTGGGGAAAGGGCCCCTGCCTTCACATCCGAGGAGTTGGACAAACTAGTGGATGGGGTCCTCCCCAGTACACGCTACTCTACAGTCCTCCAGACAAACAGGTGAGTACACTGTGACCATGCTGTATGGGCAATGCCTGTTTGGAGTGGTGAGAATGGGAGATTGTTGGGGGGGGGGAATGAGGTGTGCACGAAGCGACGGTGAGTGTATGTGCGTCATGGCAAGGGTAGGAACGTGGGCCAATGACTGTGACGGTCCGGACAGTTATATCTTCTCCTTTTCCCCTTTACTATTCCTGTAGGTCAGCGCCCACCAGAAGAAGGATATTTGGTGTGCCATCGCCAAGGAAGTCCGGGCCCTGGGGGTCCACCACAGACGGAGCACCCACTGCTGGAAAAGATGGGAGAACATTTGCCGCTGGAGCAAGAAGACGGCGGAGGCCCAGCTGGGGATGAGTACACTCACATTCATCTGAATCAGCGCGCATTGGAGTTGTCTTGGTGGGGGAGGTGGGCTGTGGGTACCCCTATGCCAGGGCGAGTTGTGTAGGCAAGGTCCCATCGTAAGGCAGGCCATGTGGCACCCCACCCACCAGTGTTACGAGCCATCTACCCCTAGTCAGGCTCCTGTGACCTGTGTGCAGCAATCAGGCATAGGCCTTGTACCCCATGTCCCTGTGATTAATTAGGGAACTCTAAGTGGATGGCGTAGTGCAGAGGGCTGCTGTATTTGTAGTGTCCACCAACAGTAGTGGTATTTGATGCACTGAACATGTCTTTCTACTTTCTTTCCCCCCCTTTTTGTGGTCTCCCTGTTCTTGTGTGCATTAGCATCATCAGGCGGAGGAGCAGTGCCACCGGAGCAGGAGGGAGCTGTATCCCACATGGCCCTGGAGGGCGAGATTACGGACTCCGAATTCACCAGTGGGACGGAGGGCGAGGGGAGCTCCACGGAGGGGACAGGAGCTGAGACCAGTGACACTGACTCCTCTGATGGGAGCTTCCTTGCGGTGGCGGGCCCCTCTGGGCCCACCGCATCTACAGGTACAGCCACCACCCCCCTACCAGCACCGCCCTCCCAGCAGCCCCTCAGGTTGTGCCCCGTGGGCGCTCACCCAAGAAGGTGGGCATCTCCTTCGCCCCAGGCACCTCAGCCCCTGCCCCTGTCAGCCCTGCTGCCCTCAGTGAGGAGGCCATTGACCTCCTCAGATCCCTCACTGTTGGGCAGTCTACCATTCTGAATGCCATCCAAGGTGTAGAGAGGAAGTTGCACCAGACGAATGCATACCTGGAGGGCATTAATTCTGTTCAGGCAGCCCAACAGCAAGCTTTTCAGACTCTGGCCTCAGCATTGATGGCAGCCATTGTCCCTGTGTCCAGCCTCCCGCCTCCAACTTCCTCTACCCAGCCCCAATCCCCAGTACCTCAGCTTATCCCAAGCACCCCATCAGACCAGAATGCACACACCTCAACACACAAGGGTAGCTCTGGCAAACATAAGCACCACACATCCCACAGGCACTCACACAAGCATCATACCCATGCACACATACCAACATCCACTACCTCCACTGTGTCCCCCTCCTCCTCGTCTCCCTCCTCCCTCCCTGTCACATCTCCACTCACACCTGCATGCACTACATCTTCAGCCACTACGTCCATCACCAGCACGCCCATCACCACACACCGCTCACGTGCACTCACCACTCCCACTACCATTCACACATCCCCTGTGTCCTCTACCAGTGTGTCTTTGAGCCCACCTCCCAAACTACACAAACACAGTCACACACCCACCCAACAGCCATCCACCTCACAACAGCCTACAGCCCATGCACCTTCACCCAAAGTCAGCAAACGAACACCTCCTACAACCACTACCTCTTCCTCCACTCCCAAACCCCCTCCATCTACCCGTCCCAGTGTGTCTAAAAAACTTTTCCTGTCAAACCTTGACCTCTTCCCTTCACCTCTCCCACCCCCTCCGTCACCTAGGGCACGCCTTTCCAGGTCCCAACCCAGCACCTCAGCCACCACATCACCAGGAACAGTGGTGCCAGCATTAACCGGCTTCTGGAGTGTGCCAAGCAGCAGGGCAGCCAGTGTGCCAAGGAGCCAGGCCCCCTCCTCAGAAGCATAAGAAGTTGGTCACAGCCCGGAGGGAGAAGGGCAAAACACCTGCCACCAAGGGCTCTCCCATGACTACAGTTGGGAGTGGCAAGACAGCTGCGCCATCATCCAAGGTGGGGAAGGGGCAGAGAAAGAAACGGAAGTCGCCGCTAACCTGCACGGCGGACAAGACCGGCACCGCCACATGCATTGCCGCCACCAGCACCGCTTCCCAGGACACCACCACCACCAGCACTGCTTCCCAGGACACCGCCGCCACCAGCACCGCTGCCCAGGACACTACCGCCAGCAGCACGCTCACTGAGCCACCCACCAGCACCGCTGGCCAATGAGCGCTGCAAGCACCGCTGCTACTGAAGCTGCTGCAAGCACTGCCAGCGGCCACGCCACATCATGAGCCAGTGGGACCACCGCAGGCATGGCTGCCATCCCCACTGGTCAGTCGTACAAAGCTGGTGGTCAGTTCCAGGGGCCTGGCCAGCTTCCATGTAGGCCCACCATCAGTGGAGTGTCACATCCACTATCTCAGTCCTTGGCAGGATGAAGCACTCTGGGCACAAAGCCCCCTCCAGAACCATTGGAGAAAGGCATCCACCACGTCAGTCCTTGGCAGGATGAAGCACTCTGGGCACAAAGCCCCCTCCAGAACCAGTGGAGTATCACATCCACTACCTCAGTCCGTGGCAGGATGAAGCACTCTGGGCACAAAGCCCCCTCCAGAACCATTGGAGAAAGGCATCCACTACCTCAGTCATTGGCAGGATGAAGCACTCTGGGCACAAAGCCCCCTCCAGAACCAGTGGAGTATCACATCCACCTCAGTCCTTGGCAGGATGAAGCACTCTGGGCACAAAGCCCCCTCCAGAACCAGTGGAGAAAGGCATCCACTACCTCAGTCCTTGGCAGGATGAAGCACTCTTGGCACAATGCCCCCTCCAGAACCAGTGGAGTATCACATCCACTACCTCAGTCCTTGGCAGGATGAAGCACTCTGGGCACAAAGCCCCCTCCAGAACCAGTGGAGAAAGGCATCCACTTGAGAGTTGCACTCCCCAGGATAAAGCAGTGGGCAAACCACCCACTGTAAAGACTTGTGAGACTGTGGCTTTGCACTCCCCAGGATAAAGCAGTGGGTAAACCACCCACTATAAAGTCTTGTGAGGATGTGGCCTTGCACTCCCCAGGATAAAGAAGTGGGCAAACCACCCACTATAAAGACTTATTAGGCTGTGGCTTTGCACTCCCCAGGATAAAGCAGTGGGCAAACCACACAGTGGAAAGACTTGTGAGACTGTGGCTTTGCACTCCCCAGGATAAAGCAGTGGGCAAACCACCCACTGTGAAGACTTGTGAGACTGTGGCTTTGCACTCCCCAGGATAAAGCAGTGGGCAAACCACCCACTGTAAAGACTTGAGAGACTGTGGCTTTGCACTCCCCAGGATAAAGCAGTGGGCAAACCACCCACTGTAAAGACTTGTGAGACTGTGGCTTTGCACTCCCCAGGATACATCAATGGGCATGGAGCCCCCTCGTGGAGCTGGTGTCGTGCACTCATCCGGCTGAGGTGCCCCCTTCCCTTCCCCCTGAGGTGCCTGTTTTATTTCGATCTGATGCCCCTGCAGTGTTCTCTACGTTTTGATCGGGTATCTTGTGTGGGCCTCGCCCATGCATTTTGGGCCCAGTTGTCCACGGACTATGTATGTGCAGTACATGGACTTGAATTCTTGGTGTATATATTTCTTAATAGTGTATATATATTTTTGAGTAATGGTTTTTTATTGATTACAATCATTCAACTCATTTCCTTTTGTCCTTGCGTTCTTCCGGGCGGGGGGGCCCGGGGGGTGTAAATGTAATGTATCAACATGTATTTGTGTGTGTGTTGTAGTGGGTGAGGGTGGGGTTGGGGGTGTTGCGTGTTGCGTGTGTGTGTCACTCTCTTTTCCCTTCCCCCTCCCCTGTGTCATAGGTGCAGTACTCACCATGGTCATCGCCTCCGGCGTTCGTGCTCCTTGTAGAGGAGCAGGAAGACAATGGCAGGTAGAATTTGGAGTTCCGGCTCCATGGCGGCCTGGTTCCTCGTGGGGTGTGTAGAGGTGAGCGTTTTCCCTTCCAAGTTCTGTTTCCGCCGTGTTTTTGTTCCCGGTGAATCCGCCCCGGAAAAGGTGGCGGATTGGCCTCTCATGATACTGTGGGCGGTACATTGTCTTCCCTCTGTCTGTTGGGGGTGACCGCCATGCTGTTTGTTTGTGCTGCCGTGGTGGTCGGAGTGTTAAAGTGGCTGTCTATGTTGGCGGTTTCCGCCACGGTCGTGATTCCATTTTTTTTTACCGCCGGCCTGTTGGCGGTTTTACCGCCGCTTTAACACCGACTGCCAGGGTCGTAATGAGGGCCATTGCTGCTGACCTGAACTGTGCCACAAGAGAAATATCTGCACTAAAGATGATAGACATCACTAAAGGTGATAGATATTGGCACAGCCTCAGGTCTACTAAAACACGTAAATCTGGGGCTGCCTCAAAATGCAATGGGTGTTGGCGTGGGCCACCCACAGCAATAGCCAATGCACGCCCCTTCCACACAAATTACAGTATGGGAAGGGACAGATATTTACATGGTGGCATCAATGCACAAGAAGTGATTTAATACCATCTAGTCAATACGACGTAGCCCATAGCGCCACTGGAGCGTCCCTTCATTTGACACTCCAGTGGCACTAGGGGCTAAAAATATATGCCATATAATGTACAATAACAACCTTGGGCCTTTAACTAGTCACTGAGCCTCCACTACCAAATACATTTTGTGCCATGCTAAATGCCACAACAATCTAAGATTGATTTCAAAATATCTCATTGCAGAGGATGATGGCTTCCCTCCTGCCGACCTGAATTTCAATGATAACCTAGATTACAAACTGGCAATCCTCAATGAACCAACTCTCAAGGAGGTCATAGGATCCCTCCAGACACCACCTCCAGTTGTAAGGAGGACACACAGCATTGTGGGGTCTCCACATGAACCACTGAACAAACAAAATATACCACCTGCCAGTACTGACCCGTCCCTGGACAATGAAGAACCAGAGACCACCTTTCAGAGGACATTGGTAGAAGTCCAGCGGGAGCTGGCCAAGCAGGTGCAGGTGGGGATGGAGACCATGGTAGGCAGCCTAGAGGGAGTGCGGACGTGACTCATAACAGCTGCCATCTGAGGCACACACTCCCCACTGCGTGGAGTCCATCAGTCCCTGGCAGACATAGCTGCAGCCATGAGGGAGAGGTCACAACAATTCCCCTCCCAAACTGACAGCAGCATAGCCAACAACATCCTGAAGTTCATTCTGTGGGAAGTGGCCTCCCTCAGGGAAGATATGGCTGTCTACCACTGTGATGTTGCAGCTATATTGAAAAATAAGCAGTTCCTTCTTGCTGCAGTGATGCCTTATGTCTTACCACAAATTGCAGCTACTGGGAAATTGGACTCCACATCTTTATCCCCTGAAGTGTGTGTGGCCTCCTCTACCTCTACAACAGCACCACCAATGGCACAAGAGGCACCAGATACATCAGAGGATGAAGATGTGGAACTAATTACGTTCAGTAGGAAGAATACCCAGTAGCACCAGTATGTGCCACATGGGCAATTCTCCTTAGTTCTGGCCTCAAGATCATGCCAGTGTTGGTACAGTAGGAAATGTGTTCTCTTCACCCACCCACTGTTGAGTTGTCTGCTATGTACTGTCATTGTCTCTGACATACTGATTGGCAATTGGTGTTCCTCGTCACTAATGGACACTACTCCTAAGCATGTCTCATGACGTCCCTCAATCCTGGACTCTGACTGTGTTACATATCCATGACTTTCACCAATGGTGTCTTAGACCTGGACATTGTAAATATGTCGCTTTCACACTTCCACCTGTATGTAAACACCTTGTATATATTTAGCATGTCTACGTTTTCTGTGATCCAACTACTTATCTAAATGACTGAATTGTATGAATCCATTGCAATGATTACAATATAGCAGTACATGAGTGCAGGACTGTGGGGCACCAAGCTACATACAAGGATGCTAACATGAAAAAGGTGTATGATGGTGTTATCTGATACAACCAATTCACTGAGTATAATAACTAAAATGTTTGCTTTTATCATTTAGTTCTGATATACTGCAGGTATGGCTGAGAACCAAGTCAATGTCAATATAAACAGCTGGGAGCCCCAGAACAACTCATTTGTGTGGTACAGAGTTAGCTAAGCTCATCAGTGATGGGCACTTGCAGTGTTGCATGGTCCTGTTCCAATTGTGCCTGTTGTCAGATGTATCACAGTTATCAATATTGAAACCACAGACCCCACCAATGATAGCTGAAGTACCAGAGTCACCTGTCCATGACAAAATACACATGGATATTGTGAATGGCGGGTACACTATATGGCAAATGCACGGACCAGTAGATGTGATGTTACAGACAAAGTGAAAGCTCCTTTGTCAAATAGGGGAACCACATGGTCAATCAGGGATTACAAGACAGTAAGGTTTCCATTGGCCATTCCCCCAATTTGCCCAGTGCACTAATGAGAAGGCCCAGATACTTAGGCAACTGACACTAAATGAATGCTAAAATAAAGAGGATTGTCATTACAACAACAACCATATATTGTAACTAACCCTATCCTAATCTAACCTATACTAACTATACTCATAAAACAACTACATCTATCTAACCTAATCTAAACTTATCTTACACATGGAACACCAGACTCTCAACATTGGCCCCCAACCCCCTTTCAGAGGCAAGATACAAGTAGGAGAACAATTACTAAACTACACATTACTAACTTATCCTATTTACTATATGTATATATATATATATTATTTTTTCCCCAACATACTTAACCTAACTAATGTCTACCCTACACTAACCTAATACTAACTATCTAAAACCCAACCCAAAACTAACAAAACAGCAACAGGGAGGGGAAAGAACTGAGAGGTAGTCCAAATAGTACTAAAGTAAATTTTTTCTGTTTCTTGATTTTTTTCTTAATGAACTTTAGCATTCTCCAGTTGGCAGCCGATTCCTCCTCCAGTTTGTCCAGTCGCTTGATGATAGCTTTCAAGCCCCTCCTGAGGTCATGCCCAAAATGGGTCAGGGCACCAGCTTCTGGTTTCTGTACCTGTGGCTGTGTTCTGACAGGTGGTGCTGATGTTGAGGGCGTAGGTGGGACTGGGACCCCCTGCATCCCTGAGGTGCTGGGTCCTTTGTCCCTTGGTGCCTGCATCGTGGGACTACCATGTGGAAAGGCATGCCATTCCCCGGAAGCTCTTGCATGCCCGTAACGCCTGCCCATCCTCCGGTATCCCGCTTCCACTTCTAGGATGTGGTGGTAACAGTCTGCCCTCTTAAAGAACATGCACCTCTGCTCAAGAGTCATGTTGGCAGCTGAAATATGATGACAAGCAAGAACCAGTATCAGCATTGAGTGGAGTTTTTACAGAGTTTAAATTTACACTGTAACAGCAACTGACACATACACTCCCACACACATTCCACAACAATGACTTGGTCCTCATCTATGTCTCAAACCAACCAGACATCACCGGTATCATGTACATGTCAGTGAGATGATGGCAATCCATAGAAAAGCAAAAGGGCCCAGAGCTGACAGGAACTAATACAACTCTCATCAACATTTGTGCCATCTAACTTATGAGGATCATGTGCCTCTACAGGTCTGAATTAACTGTCTCCCTGCCATGGGTTGGGGCTAGGCATGCTATCCATTTCCTCAACACCCCTGGTGATACATCACGGTCTTACCACTGATTATGGACTCAAGGAGTCGGCCATATCCTTGTGGGGCTGCTATCTACCAACCTGCTATTCTGAGGTTAGGTACATCTGCATTCATGTCTCCTAGTGTAAGACCTGCCCTGAGTATATGTTACAAGGGGCCACCCTATATCCCATGATTTGCCCACATGTACAACTGATGCAATGTTGGCTAAAGAAAAGTTTGGCAAAGTACGAGCTGCACATCACAGTTGTCAACACATTACAGAACTGAAGCCCCCTACACTGTGCTATGTAGTTCTACATGTGTAAAACGGAGCACACAAGGTGGCTGAATGGATGGCCTTAAGCCCACAGTGATATGGGCACAGCATTGGATGCTGCAACTGTATCCTGAAAGGTGTTACATCATTAGCACATGCATGTCATACATCATCAAGGTACCAGCTACACACACACAAATCACATAATTTGCATATGTGATGTGACCTACATCAATCACAGTCATCATGGTGGCAGGACCATGGTGTGAGAACTGCGGAAATCTGGGCCCATATTCATGGGAAAATGACGGAGCGTGATGCACTGCCAAAATTTGCTGCGCTCCATCAATTTCACAACGCAGGGACGCACAGTATTTAATTGGATAAGGCGCACATGTAGGAGGCTGGCCTGGTTTGTAGTGGGTACCTTGGGTACTTGCATCTTATACCAGGTCCAGTTATCCCATATTAGTGAAGTAGTAGTGTTCTAGGTAGCTATAGCAGAGCTGCTTAGGCTGAACTAGGAGACATGCAAAGCTCATGCAACACCATTTATAGTTACACAGTACTTATACACAAGTGAAGACAATACCAAAAATAAAGGTACTTATTTGGGTGACACAGTACCAATAATATCTTAGAGGCAATACTCCTTCTGGAGGTAAGTATTATACACAATATATACACTATACACAATATATACACTAGACACCAAATTTAGACAAGTAATTATTCATAGATAGTGCAAACAATAAGAAATGCTATAGAATGCAATGGGAGAAAATAGGTCTAGGGGCAACACAAACCATATACTAAGAAAGTGGAATACGAATCACGAATTCCCCCTAGACAAGTGTAGTGTGTGCAGAATTGCTGGGACACACTGGAGGAGCTCTGGGCACCACACATAGGGTGGTGATGGACAGGGGAGTGGTCACTCCCCTTTCCTTTGTCCAGTTTCGCACCAGAGCAGGGGACAAGGGGTCCCTGAACTGGTGTAGACTGGCTTATGCAATGAGGGCACCATCTGTGCCTTTCAAAGCATTTCCAGAGGCTGGGGGCGTCTACCCCTCCTCAGCCTGTAATACCTATTTCCAAAGGGAGAGGGTGTAACACCCTGCTCTCAGAGGAAATGCTTTGTTCTGCTTTCCTGGGACTGAGCTGCTCAGACCCCAGGAGATCAGGACCCTGTCTGTGAGGTGACAGCAGCTGTAGCTGCAGTGAAAGCCTCGGAGAGCTGGTTTGGCAGTACTGGGGTCTATGGTGGAGCCCCCAGGCTGCATGGAATTGGCTCCCCAATAACCAATTTGGAATGGAGACAATTCCATGATCTTAGACATGTTACATGGCCATATTGGGAGTTACCATTGTGAAGCTACATATAGGTATTGACCTATATGTAGTGCACATGAGTAATGGCATCCACGCACTAACAAGGTCCCGGGAAATGGCCCTGAATTATGTGGGGGCACCTTTGCTAGTGCAAGTGTGCCCCCACACTTAGTAACTTTGCACCTAATCTTCCGCAAGTGAAGGTTAGACATATAGGTGACTTATAAGTTACCTAAGTGCAGTGAAAATGGCTGTGAAATACTGTGTGCACTATTTCACACAGGCTGCAATGGCAGGACTGTAGAAGGGTTTGTCTGAGCTCCTTATGGGTGGCAAAAGAAATGCTGCAGCCCATAAGGATCTCCTGGAACCCCAATGCCCTGGGTACCAAGATACCATATACTAGGGACTTATAAAGGGGGTCCAGTGTGCCAATTGAAACTGGTATATGAAGTCACTAGCCTACAGTGACAAATTTAAAAGCAGAGAGAGCATAAGCACTGAGGTTCTGGTTAGCAGAGCCTCAGTGACACAGTCAAGCACTACTGACAACACACACATTAGGGTACAAACAATGAGCATTGGGGTCCTGGCTAGCAGGATATCAGTGAGACAGGCAAAACACACTGGCATACAGGTTTTTATTTATGAGCACTGGGGTTCTGGCTCACAGTATCCCAGTGACACAGTAAAAACACACTGACACACACTCACAAACAGGCCAAAAGTGGGGGTAACTATGCTAGAAAGAGGCTACTTTGTCACAGCACACCTGTTTTGTCCCCTGCATTCGCCCTAAATGTATCTGTCTGCGCCAATGCAGGCATCCTTGCACCATTGTGCTTGGATGTCTGCGTTGAGGGGTGTTATTGTTCATGTACAGGAAGGTGTCCCTTCCCACACATAAACAATAATTTCTGGCAATTCTGCTCTTTCTATGCATGCTGCAGACTTGAGGCATGCATAGGAAAAGGGAAGAATGAGGGGACAAAAGTATTCCTCCTCGTAGTGCCTTGCTAATGCCACCCCTGGGGAGGCAATTGATTTTGGCGCTGCCTCAGGTTTACGGAGTCTCGTACATCTGAGGCAGCTTCAAAATGCAATGGGTGTTGCTGTGGCACACCCACAGCAATACCCATTGCATGCCCCTCTGACGCAGAACACAGCATTGGAGGGGCCCATATTTACAAGGAGATGTAACGGTACAGAAAACTGTGTTACACTTTCTTGTAAATATGGAGTTGAGTTAAGCGTGACTGGAGCACCACGTTAAGTGATGCTCCAGTGGCGCTAGGGACTCTTACATATGGACCCTGGTGTCGGAGAATTATAGACTTTTCCCACAACCATCTGAGTGGAGCTGTCCACAAATTGTGTATACTACTGTTGTGCAGCATATAATGGTTCCCTGCTGTCCAACAAACACATTAGGTCTGAAGGTTACTTAGACACATGTGGTGTGTGTGTTTCCTACTTACCCCCCCAGTGACTTCTGCAGATAGAACCCACAGATGTACCATCATGTCAATAAGTGCATGCCATGTGTGGCACACAGTGCTGAAAATGGTGCTGTGACATAGTGGTTGTCAATAGGCATGCTATGTACATATCCAGCTGCCCTGTGACCCATATTGGTAGACAGCTATGAATATGTGGTCAGCCATACCTAGTCCTATTACACACAATTCCATGCCATCACACATTGGCCCATGAACTATATACAGGTCATTCTCATTGCATAACATTCCAACATACATGATATTCAGATCATTGGTCAGGACCAAAAACTCCTGTCATTGCATTCCACACCTCTGACTGACTCACAGCTTTCCCTGGATTGGCCCACAGGACGC
Source organism: Pleurodeles waltl (assembly GCF_031143425.1). NCBI lineage: Eukaryota > Metazoa > Chordata > Amphibia > Caudata > Salamandridae > Pleurodeles > Pleurodeles waltl. Next base: position 89,573,756 of record NC_090437.1, read on the forward strand.
ACAATGTGACACTTACTGGATGCTTCGGGGTCTTGCATACGCGCCACTTCTCCAATGGTGTAGGGGGCTGGTCCACCTGCAAGATATTAATGGAAAACATTGCTTAGTGGAAAAGGCAATTTGCAATACATGGACAACATTGTATGGTGTAAACTTATTAGGCTGAATGAGGTAGTCATCCTAGTGGTAGATCACAGTAAATGACCAACTTCTATGATCACTCTATCACACATAAGGTAGGCCCACGCACCTCCAAACCATCACTGTCCCTGACACTCCTGTGGTGCTTCTCACTGCACCATTTATACATGACATTGTCATGCAGCTTTCTGGTAGCACAACACCTCCATTACCATATGGGACTGCTTCATTATGTTTATTCCATCTGAGGGGCATGCAATGGTTGTCGCAGTGCCTGGGCCATTGTAACACCAATGGCATTTCAGCCTGCATTTGATGTTGGAAACATCAACATCATTGTCACAGCTAACTGACAAACTACTACCCTGAGGTTGTGTGGGTATTCCAAGACACACATACTTTCAAAATAGCTATGGGAGGGGCCGTGGTCTGGCCATGGGAATGTTGGCTGCCTGAGCGCTGAGCTCCGCGGCCCGGTGTGTCCTTGTGAGTGACAGCGGAGCTTGTGGGGCATAGGGGGACCCTCATCCCTCTTCTCACACACCCCGACCCACGGGGGCCAGGCCAGCTGCTCGGGAGCCCCCTCGATGGGCCTGTGGTGTGCCATCAGACCCCACGGACTGCTGAGTGGGAGGCAGCCATGTACTCGATCTGGAGGTGGGTGGGGCCCCGGTGGTGCACAGCGGGGACCCAAAGGGGAAGTCCCGCACAGAGCTACTGTGCCACCCAAGGAGAAGGAGGAGCCTGTGTTCTGCAAAGAGGGCAGCAACCGTGTGCTCGATTGCAGAGAGTACAGAGCCCCTGAAGCACGCAGCAGTGAACTGGAGGAGGGGTCTTGAGCGTGGCTGCCACATCTTCCGGGACAACGGCAGAGCCCGCGGTCAGCAATGAGGACAGCAACCACAGACTCGATCAAGGGGACTTCGGAGCCTGGTCGTAATGGAGCAGTGACCCGAGAGGGAGGTCTCCCATGCAGCTGCCGTACCATCCAGAAACTGTGGCCTGCAAGAGGACAGCAGCCGCGGGCTCGATTATGGTGAATACGGAGTTTCGACAGCATGCAGCGCTGACCCGAGGGAGAGACCTCACATGCGGCTACCACAACAGCCAGGACGAAGTGGGAGACCGCGGCCAGCAACAAGGGGGACAGCCGCAGGCTTGACTTGATCCTATTCCAGTTAGATCTGGATCCTGATCACCCCCGATTGCAGTCTGTTTGCAACTCGACACCTGCAGCACCTTTGGCAGCACGCACCACAGGAGAGCTAACTGGCGAGGGTGTCTTAAGCATGGTTGTTGCACTTTCAGGACTTTGGGCCGTAGGCGGAGGCCATGACTTATCCAGTGAGGTGCAGCCTTGAGCCTGACCCTCCCACCCACCTCCACCAGGATTGACAACATGGACAGCATCCCCAGCGCTTTGGGCGTACTGCAGGCTTTTAAGGCCAGCTTGGGTTCTTTGCCCCTTGCAAGACTTTGCTGCGACCAGTGCTAATTAGAATACTCCACTGCATTGAGCTCCGATGGCGACAGCTAATGCGGGGTGAGTCATACTGGGGGGGTCCTAGTACGTGGCTACGGGGTCCCTGTGGTCTCCCGACGCACGTGCCTATCATCCACCCTACCCCCCTTGCTACCAATCCCTTGCATCCAGAGGGACCTGCAGGACATTGCCTCTGCCCGGAGTGACAGCCAGCAAGGAGACTGACAATCGCAGGGCCCGACTGACAAACAGGACTACCCCCTCACCCTCTTCTTGCCCCTCTCACAGTGGGCCGCAGTGGTCAACAGGTTACTGTGCTGACCACACAGAGCCTGCCGTGCATGGCCCTGAGTCAACTAGGGGCACGTGGGATATTCCACTGACAGCCATGACCGAATCTTTGGCAGATCAGCCACCTCAGGATATATAGCCCAGAGTGGGGTATTACTACGCCCTGTTCCTATACTCCACCTGTGGAAGAAGGCACTGACCTCTGCTGGTCTCTAGGAGAACCATGAGTGATTGCTCTCACCCCATGAACATCTCTTCATCACTGACCTCTGGATCAATGGCCTCTTTACCCAGAATTTGAGGCTGATACTGACAGTCTCCCCGCCGTATATGTGCTCCTCAGTTCCGGTGGGACACACTATTGAGTCCTCTAGAGGCAGGACACGCACAATGGGGTGGTACAGCTGGGCACTGCAGCAGCGAAAAAGCTGGGACACTTAATCAGACCCCGGACCCCACCATAGGAACTGCAGCCCATGCAACACTGGGCATCTGGTTCTGTGCTCTACAGCAAATCATGTGGCAAATCGTCCGGCAAGCCTACCCACCAACAGTCTTCTCAGAAGTTGCTTGGCAACCGCAACCAATGTCCTCATCCGTAGTCACTCTCGATCTCGCCCCAGAGAACCCCTGCCCGGATACTGCCATGGAGCGAATTCTGCAGGAAATCTCCACAGTAGGCCGCCTCCTGGAAGCAATGGACTTTAAGATCGCGGACCTATCAGCAGAATCCAAGTCGATCCGGGCCGACATTGCTGGCTTCCAGGATAAGGTCACAGATTTGGATCATCGTCTCGCCACTGTCAAAAATAAGGTGGCAGTCTTCCCGGATAAAGAAGCAGAACTGTAAATCCTCCAACACAATTCACAGATCTAGAGGACCGGAGCTGTGGAGACAATTTCCGCTTTTTTGGTTTGCCAGAAAAAACAGAGGGTGCAGATCTGAGGGCCTTTCTTCGTGACTTTAACCCCTGCCCTCACAGGCCTCACTTTTTCTTCCATTCTGGAATTCCAATGAGCCCATAGGATTGCCCCCTCCACAAAAGTACTGCTGAGAGACTCCGACCCATAATAGCATGCTTTCTATGACAAGAACATGTTGGCTAACTGTTGATGACTGCGAGGACACATGGCCCATACCAACACGACGGCCAGGAGATCTGCATTGCTGCAGACTTCTTTTGAGAGACTAATGAAATAAGAAAGGCATTCCTTGCACTCAGACCCCAATTGTGCCATCTGAATATCAAATTTGGACTCGTCAAGCCTGCCAGAATGGAGGTAACTATGGATGGTAAATCCAGAGACTTCTTTAAACCTACGGACCTGTGCTCTTTCTTAGATGACATTTCCGCCCAACCTATGGATCCTGAACCTGCGGCCTTTACAACATCCCCCTCCCCTTGCCACGTGAATCTATTCTACATGCAGAAGTTGACCCTAGCAACTTCTGCATCCACTCTGCAACACATGAAAGGGGCAGATTCCTGGACCGTCCACCAAAATCTCAGGATGGGAGAGACGTGGCGGACATCACCCAGGGTCCGCTCAGAGACAGAGACAAATCACGGTCCTCTTTGAAGCCCACGTCCCCTGTTGACTGATTAACTGGCACACATTCTGGGGATACCTGCTAGAACTTCTACTACTCATCCACGGGTGACCAGGTTGAACATCGTTTGAGCACTAAGTACCACTCATGTTTACCTATGCTATTATTATAGTATATCATTGTTACTTTTGTTCTCATTGTTGATGTTGTTATTGTTGTTATAGCCATAAAACATGTGAGGCTGAGGATGCCCCCCCACCTCCCCCTGGCCCCATCTTTGACATTCTGGGACCCAGAACGTAGTGGTCATAGTGGGTCCACCATTTCATTTGACGCATCCTAACTGTTCATTATTTCATCATTGCACTGCCCTCATACACTCCTATGATCAAGGCCCTAATCTACTCAGCAAGGGGAGGGAAAAAACTAAAACAAAAACAAAACCAAACACAAAAACAAAAACAGAAAAAGGACAAAGCAAAGCGAAACAAGATATTACCCTCACACTGCTCGCCCCTGTTTGGAAATGCCTCCCATTGTCATTCCCGGCTGATGACCATTGAGCGCTCCTTCTCTCCCTTACTTCCCCCCTTATCCCCAGTAATCTACTTACATACCTCCGCTGCTCCCCCTGCCCACCATCTTCGTGAGTTTCTAAGTACACTCCTGCTGCCTAGTCTGCACCTCACGGTAACCTTCCTTTTTCGCAGTCGTCCAGGTCCAATATACCCTACCATTATTATCGCCAAGACCTACGGGACTGTCTGCGCATGAACCAGAATCCTTCCCTTTAGCATCTCCCCTCCCTCTTTGTCCTGGTTATGTTGTGTCTTAGCTTTCTTCCCGTCGGCTCTCCGCCTTCCCCCCTCAGATGTGTCTGGCAGTGGATTTCACAGGTTTAGACATGCTGTTTTACAGAGTTAAGCTCACACAAGATACCCTCTTGACCCTGTCACGTACCTGGACTATCTAGTCATCACTCTCTGTGAGCCTCGTGCATTTCTTCCTTTCCTTACTCTCTCACCTTTTCGCTTTGCCTCTTCTTCTCTTCTTCCCCACTGCCCTTCTCTTCTCTTACTCTTCTTCTTTGCTTGATTCTACACTCCTTAGTGTGACCATGGAACCCCCACCCTCCCTTCCCCTCCCGTTCTTTCAACCTTGCACACCACTTAGACATAGATACCCCGAAATGCCACGCTGCACTTTATAGACTCGGAAGTGCCAGTCTTATCCCCACAGACTCACGTGTCAGTTCTGAATATGGGGACAGCACTCCTGTTAACGATAGTATCATGGAACGTTCATGGCCTCACGCACTATATCAAAAGGAAAGAAGTTTTATTTTACAATCCAAACGTGCAGATATTGTCCTCTTGCAAGAAACACACCTGTCTTCCTCAGAGTCTGAAAAACTAAGCAGAGAATGGGTGGCCCGAGTATTCTATAGCAGGAGTCCACCGTCCACATTGGGAGGCTCTGGTTCTGTGCGCAAATGCGGGGTCCCGATTGTCCTCCACCAATCCTTACAATTCATGGTGCTCAAATCATGGTCTGACCCAGAGGGTTACTTCATCCTCACCAAACTCAAACTCGGGGACCATACACTCTGCGTAGGGTACTTATATGCCCATACAGGCTTTAAACATTCATTCCTTTTACATTTTAATCATCTCCTGACGGAGATCGGAGCCTCTCACTACCTTTTGGGAGGAGATTGGAATCTGGCTTGTGACGCGGTTCTGTATCAAACGGGCAGATTGGATATTGGTAACAATGCAGACAGAGCCCTGTGGGGGGATGTGCTGGCAGATCATGGGCTGGTGGACCACTGGCACCCCTCGACTGGGAGTGCACCTTTATATCACCGGTCCACGTCACACAGTCCCGGCTGGACTACTTCCTCATCTCTCAAGAACTGCTTCCCAAGGATCGGGACTCTCAGATCCTGGAAGCAGTACTATCCGATCATGCCCTGGTGCTTTTAGCAATAGAATTGGGCCTTGTTTCTCCAGGCTGCAAACCATGGTCTCTTAATGTATCACAATATTGTACACCTCAGGGCAAGGATCAACTTTGTGTCCATGTATCTACCTATATAACTGACAATAAAGGCTCGGTCTCTTCCTCTCAGGTTTTCTGGGCTGCGGCAAAGGCAACAATCAGAGGACAATTTATGGAAGATGCTGCTCTCGCTAATGCCCAGAGAGGCTCCTGTCTACAAGAACTGGAGGGAATAATAGTAACATGTACTTGTGAATACACTGCAAACCCCTCCCCGGCCAAACGTTGTCGCCTTGAAAAGGTGAAAATGGATCTTAATGCCCTGTATACCTCCCAGGCAGAATACGCACTACAAAGGATGAAGGGCAGGCATTATGAGCAGGGAGAAAAGGCAGGCCGATTGTTAGCAGCCTAACTGTGGCAGCAAGAGGCAACGTTAGCCATTCCTTATTTCATTCTTACTATAAGCCGAACTGTACTCCATATTCCATGCCATAGTCTCCGTCTTTTCCACATTTACCTGATAGCCTGATATCTTACTGAATCCTTCGGCTAATTTAAAAATCTTGGGGATAGCTGATGATAGATTATCTGTATACACCAAGAGATCATCCGCATATAAAGCAACTTTTTTTCCCAACCTTTACAACGAAAGGGAGTAATCACCGGATTCTGCCTAATCTTCCTAGCAAATGGCTCGATATATAGATTAAATAATACGGGGGATAGTGGACATCCCTGTCTAGTACCTCTTGTTGTTGTAATGGCTCCAGTAAGATTTCCATTAACAAGTATTTTTGCTGTAGGGGCAATATATATCCGATTCACAATCCCACAAAAATTATCACCCAAATTAGCTCGTTTTAAAACTGATTTTAAATATCCCCAGCTTACTTGGTCGAAGGCTTTCGCTGCATCAATAGTAATGATCCCCAAAGGGGATTCAAGATACGTTGCCAGATCTATAGCCCCAATCAAATTATATGTCAATTCATATAAATATCTTCCTATTGAGAAACCCTTCTGGTCCGAGTGTATCAGGTTATTAACTACTCAATTCAACCTATCTGCCAATATCTTGGCAAACAATTTATAATCACTATTTAATAGCAAAATGGGCCTGTAAGATGAGCATTTTGTCGCATTTTTTCCTGGTTTCAGAATCAGTGTAATAATCGCCTCATTCCACGTAGTGTCACGTACTGCGCTGGACTTCTCACCTCTGGATTTTGGATTGGCGAATACACCAAGTCTTCTACAGGTCCTGGATACTCCCAGATAAGGGCGACCCCTTCTAGTAGCCACTGTGCCGCTTGACAGGCTACGCCAAAGCAGACCGTACCCTCCAGAAGGAGTCCCAGAGGGAAAAAAAAACAACACTGGGGAAAAAACCTCTAACAGGAACTCCTGAAGGAAAACAAGAAAAAACAGGACTTGACAACAGGAAACAAAAATAGGCAATATTCAGGGTACAAGGCAGGAAAAAAGGAACAGGCACAAATCTCCCAAGACAAAAGCAGGAACAAAGAACAGGCAAAAATCTCCCAAGGCAAAAGCAGGAACAAGGAACAGGCAAAAATCTCCCAAGGCAAAAAAGCAGGAACAAAGAACAGGCAAAAATCTCCCAAGGCAAAAAAGCAGGAACAAAGAACAGGAGCGAACAGCACAACCAGAAGGACGTGTTTGCAACGCAAGTAGGAACAAGACTGACTGACTTGTATACTGAGAAATGGGAGGTGACATCACAGGAAAGTGAAGTAACACCATCTTGGATTGGAAAAAGCCCATAGACCCGTATAGAAAAAAGGAGGTAGTATAAAAGAAAAACAGAGCATGCTGGGACAAAAACACGAAGAAGACAAGATGGACACAACATGGATAGAGACAGACAAAAGGACCAACAAAAAACCCACCACCAACAATAAAAGAAGAAAAAAGGCTACAAGTAAGTGTAGCGCGACCAGGAGCGAAATATATGCTTCCCAGAAAGCATAGTCAAAAAACGCAGGGAACGGCGCTCCGAATATCGGTCGCGCATTCCACCCACGAGGACAGAAAGAGACGCCACGTCAAAGTGCGGCGTTACAGTAGGTCCCCTCCCGAGGCACCAGGTTTGTCAGGATGATTGTCAAAACACAGGCGAACCAAACGGGGAGCATGGACAGAGGAGGCATCCTCCCAAGAACAGTCACTGAGTGGGTATCCTTTCCAGTGGACCAAAAACTGTAGTTTGCGTCGAAAAATTCTGGAATCACAGATCTCCTGGACTTCATACTCAGCCTGTCCGTTGATAGAAAGAGGAGGTGGACGTTGGAACTGGCGATGGTAAGGATCAGGAACAAAGGGTTTTAACTGGGACACATGGAAAACAGGGTGAACCCTCCAGGTATGAGGTAAGCGGAGACGCACAACTACAGGATTCAGGACGTGCGAAATTCGAAAGGGTCCATAAAAACATGGTTTGAACTTATTGGTGGAAAACTGGGATGGTAGAAATCTGGAAGAAAGCCATACCTTGTGGCCCACTTGATACAAAGGTGCGGCTTGCTGATAACGATCCGCCTTTTGCTTCATAGCTCGTTTCGAAGCTAGGAAAGTTGTGTGAAGTAGGCCCTGGATTCAACGGATCTGTCGTGAAGAAGAAGTGACTGCAGGCACAGAAGAGGATGTTCGAGAAACAGTAGTGAAAGTCCTCGGATGAAATCCATAAGTACAATAAAAGGGTGTGGTCTTGGTCGCACTATGTATTGTGTTGTTACAGGAGAACTCGGCAAGAGCAAGATATTCCGACCAATTGCTTTGTGTGGCATTACACTAACATCTCAGATACTGCTGAAGTTCTTGATTCACTCGTTCAGTTTGCCCATTCGTTTGTGGATGGAAACCCGAGGATAAAGAAATCTCAATGTTAAAGAAGGCACAAAAGGCTCTCCAGAAACGTGATACATATTGAGGCCCTCTGTCCGAAATGACCTCTTAAGGAAGACCATGGAGGCGAAAAATATCCCGTAGAAAAATGCGACTCATTTCTGGGGCCGTTGGTAGATTCTTCAAGGCTGAAAAATGGGCCATCTTGGTGAATGAATCTACGGTTACCATGATTACTTGGTTACCAGAGGAGGTAGGTAGAGAGCATATGAAATCCGTGGATAGAGTACACCAAGGAGCGGAAGGAACTGGTAAAGGTCTTAATAAACCTGCTACCTTAGTTCGGGGTGTCTTAGTCTGGGCACAGACTGGGCATGCTGACACATAGGTTTCAGTGTCTGTCTCTTGCGAAGGCCACCAAAAAGATCGCTGAAGCAGCTCCTGGGTCTTCCTGATACCTCGATGACCGGCTATAGGAGAATCATGGCACATTTGCAGGGCTTTTGTCTGCACTTTCTTGGTAGGTAGGAAATGAGCATGTTGATGATAGAAGTAGTTGTCCTTCTTCTGCAAAAATGGAGTCACTCTATCCCATTCTGAAGCAGACAGAAACTGGTACTTGGATTGAATGCGTTCTTGAAAAGATTGAGTAGCTCCGATGATCCTGCTAGACTCAATAAAATGTGGAGAGGAGTTCTGGGCTATGTCAGGATATCTGCGGGATAAGGCATCTGCCACTAAATTCTGGGAACCAGGTATGTACATGATCACGAACTCGCACTGGCTAAAGAAGAAAGCCCATCGAGCATGACGACTGTTGCGACACTGAAAGCTCCGAAGACACTGGAGATTACGGTGATCAGTCCTAGCTTCAAAATGCTCTCTGGAACCCATCAGGAAATGCCTCCATTCCTTACAAGCTACTTTGAGAGCGAGTAGTTCTCGTTCCAGTACAGAATAATTTCGTTCAGCCTCTGATAGAATATGTGACAGATAAAAGATAGGATGTTCCAATCCATCATTGTCTTGCTTCTGCAGCAGAACTGCTCCAATAGCTCTGTCTGAGGCATCAGTCATGACAATAAATTTCTTGGTATTGTCAGGATGACGCAACACGGGTGCTTGGGTAAAGGCTGTCTTTAATTCTTGAAACGGGGGTTCAGCCTTCTTGGTCCAAATGAAACCCTTCTTCAAGTTCTCTTTCTTAATTGTTTGTGTTATGAAACTTTGTAGGTGGGCAAAGTTCTGAATAAACTGACGATAAAAGTTTGATAACCCAAGAAAACATTGCGTTTCTTTAATGGACGTTGGAGAAGGAACATCTAATATGGCACTGACCTTGTCAGGATCCATGGATATTCCGTGTTGATTAATACAAAACCCGAGATACCTTACTTCAGATTTATGGAACTCACACTTCTCAGGTTTACAAAACAATAGTTTTTTTTTTAGTCCTTCCAGGACTTGCAGGACATGATCTACATGGTGCTCAGGATCACAGGAATATATCAAGTTATCATCCAAATAAATGACTACATATTGATTGAGTGAATCAGAGAACACTGAATCCATAAATCGTTGAAAAACAGAAGGGGCGTTGGTCAGTCCAAAGGGCATAACACGATACTCATAGTGCCCAAAAGGGGTACGGAAAGCAGTCTTCCATTCATCTCCTTCCTTGATCCGAAGGAGATGATAGGCACCCCGTAAGTCTAATTTAGTAAATATCTTGGCTCCTTGAATGGCATCCAATATATCTCTGATTAAAGGCAGTGGATATCGATCCTTAATCGTTATTCTGTTGAGTTCACGAAAGTCCACACAAGGACGCAGATCCTTAGTCTTCTTTGGGACGAAGAAGAAAGGAGCCCCAGCGGGGGACGTGGAAGGAGCAATCAAACCGCTGTGTAAGTTGTCGTTTAAATATTCCCTTAACACCTTCTTTTCTTGGTCTGTCAGAGAATACATTCGACCGAAGGGAACAACTTCATCAGGAATTAAAGGAATAGCACAGTCATAACTGCAATGAGGTGGCAAAATAGGATTACTAGGTTTCTGAAAAATCCTGATATATTCCTGATAACAATCTGGAACCCCCTGGATAATATTGATAGAGCTAGTGTTATCCTTAGTTGACTGACATGACCTTTTTGGAGTCCAATAAGAAGTAGTGGAATAACAATTCTGTTGACAAAATGAAGACGTTAGGGATATAGTTCGTGTTTCCCAATTAATATAGGGGTTGTGTCGGGCTAACCAGGGAATTCCCAAAATCATGATGTGATTTGGTGAGGCTATGAGATCAAAGGCAACGTGTTCTTGATGCCCCCCAAATGTCAAACAAAGAGTTGGAGTTGAGGCCACCACAGGTCCTGAAGTTAACGGAGAGCCATCCACTGTGTGAACCTGCTCAGGGGTTTCTTTAGGAATGTGGGGAATTCCTTTACTCGTAGCCCAGGTCTCATCCAGATAGAGTCCACTGGCTCCACAATCAAGGAGAGCCAGAAGATGTTCTTCTTGATCTTGTGAACTTTGTAACTTGACCGAGAGGATAAACAGGGTGGACATGCTTTCTTTGGAGGAACATATTGATGGTACTTCAGCTCCTCCCGTCTCCTTCCCCCTTACAGGGGAGGGGAGCTGGCGTTTCCCGCAGGCCTTGAGGGACGTACCAGACAACTAGGGATCAGGTGGCCAGCCTTACCACAATATAGGCAAAGTCCCCTTCGTCGTCGTTCCTCTCTTTCTGACTCTGTCAATGGCCCACGAACCAGATCTATCTGCATGGGCTCTTCATGGGGAGGTGGAGAGGCTTCAGATGGACTATCTTCCGTTCGCCGACTGCTAGCACGGAAGATACCGGGCTGGTATGGAGCTCTAGTTCTACGTCTTTGCGCTCTCGAAGTCTATACTCGATGTTCATAGATTGATCCAATAATTCTTTCAAAGAACAAGCTGGAGAAGAGTGTACAAGCTCATCTTTAATTTCTTCACACAGGCCTCGGCGGAAAAGGGTTACGAAGGTGCGTTCTACCCAAGAGGTTTCAGCTGCCAGCTGTTTGAAGCAGGTTATATACTGCAGTACATCCTGATTACCTTGTTGAATGTCACATAAGGCTTCTTCAGCTGCTGCTTCTACCCCAGGTCTCTCAAACATTTGTTTGAAAACAGTCAGGAAAGCGGAATAGTTAGCCAGGACTGGGTCATCTGCAGAAACCAGAGAAGTCGCCCAAGCAAGCGCTGGACCAGACAAGGCGCTGATCAGACAGCCCACCTTAGTCTTATCCGAAGAAAACTGGAGTGGAAGAAAGGCAAAGAAAACCGTCAGGGCGTCCAAAAATTCCTTCATCTTTAAAGGATCTCCGGAATATCGAGGAATAGTAGCAGATATGGGTGGTATGTCCATTGATCGGGAAGACAAGACCTGTCGTAGTGCAGTGTTCTCTGCCCATAATTGTTGTAACTCTTGGGCTTGTTGTTGGACAGTCTGTAACATAGCTTGAGCATTTTCTGACACCTCTCCCTGTGGATCTTCCATGGCGCTCTCGCAACGCAGAATCTTTTGGCGTTGCAATCTGTCACATACTGCGCTGGACTTCTCACCTCTGGATTTCGGATTGGCGAATACACCAAGTCTTCTACAGGTCCTGGATACTCCCAGATAAGGGCGACCCCTTCTAGTAGCCACGGTGCCGCTTGACAGGCTACGCCAAAGCAGACCGTACCCTCCAGAAGGAGTCCCAGAGGGAAAAAACCCCAACACTGGGGAAAAAACCTCTAACAGGAACTCCTGAAGGAAAACAAGAATAAACAGGACTTGACAACAGGAAACAAAAATAGGTAATATCCAGGGTACAAGGCAGGAAAAAAGGAACAGGCAAAAATATCCCAAGGCAAAAGCAGGAACAAAGAACAGGCAAAAATCTCCCAAGGCAAAAGCAGGAACAAAGAACAGGCAAAAATCTCCCAAGGCAAAAAAGCAGGAACAAAGAACAGGAGCGAACAGCACAACCAGAAGGAAGTGTTTGCAACGCAAGGAGGAACAAGACTGACTGACTTATATACTGAGAAAAGGGAAGTGACATCACAGGAAAGGGAAGTAACACCATCTTGGATTGGAAAAAGCCCATAGACCAGTATAGAAAAAAGGAAGTAGTATAAAAGAAAAACAGAGCATGCTGGGACAAAAACACGAAGAAGACAAGATGGACACAACATGGATAGAGACAGGCAAAAGGACCAACAAAAAACCCACCACCAACAATAAAAGAAGAAAAAAGGCTACAAGTAAGTGTAGCGCGACCGGGAGCGAAATATATGCTTCCCAGAAACCATAGTCAAAAAACGCGGAGAACGGCGCTCCGAATATCGGTAGCGCGTTCCACCCGCGAGGACAGAAAGAGACGCCGCGTCAGAGCGCGGCGTTACACGTAGTTGGGATATCTATTTCGCGTAGAAAAATCTTCCTAAACAACTCTGTCAAGATTAGGATAATTATGTCACCTAGTGCTTTATACAGCTCCACTGGGATACCATCAGGACCCAGGGCTTTCCCATCTTTGCCTCCAGACAACACCGCCCGTACTTCGTCCATTGTTATAGGGCCATTAAGGAACTCCTGCTGCTGCAAAGTGATTCCCGGTAACACATCAGGGGCTAACCAACCCTCCACCAATTCTTCTCGCCCCTCTACACTTTCTGTATACAATGATGTGAAAAATTCCTGAAATACATACTCAATGTCCGCACATCGTGTCGCTTTTGCCCCCGACTCATCTGATTTGATTTCCTTAATATGGTTCCTAACTTGATCCGATTTAATCTTCCAAGCATGCAGCTTCCCCGCATTTTCACCATATTCGAAGTGCTCCAGTTTGCTTGCCTTCCATCTTTTAACAATTCTTGCTTGTAAAATATTTTCCATTTGTTGTCTTAACTCGGCCATTTCCACCCTCGCTGCCTCTGACTGAGTCGTTTCCTCTTTTCCGACCAATTTTTCTCTTTTTTTTAACATTTCATGTTCTAAAAAGCTTATTTCCAATTTCAATTTCAGCTTTATTTCGGTAAAACAATACCATAAAAGCATACCGACACAATTCATACATTTCTAAAAGAAAACAAAAGCGATTTGGTTAAAACAGTAAAACCAGACCCATCATAAGATTAAAAAAAATAAAATCCAGGACTCCCCCAAGGTCATACAGTACAGTTAGATAAAAGAAAAGAATAAGCAAATGATCGATTAAAACACTGTAGAAATACACAGTACACATCACTTTACAAAACACCAAGAATATTATAGAATAACCATAAATACAATCTGTGTGCACAAAACAAATGGGATTGATATCTGACTGTTAATAGCAATGGCTGTGTACTGGCAAGAAAGTTCACTTGGTCTCTAAAAGCTTATTTCATTTCTAAACATCTTACGCTTATAACATGCAATGCTCGTGATCTTCCCTCTTATTACGGCCTTGAAAGTATCCCATACCACCGGTAGTGATGCAGAGCCTATATTAGTACTAAAAAAAACTTCTGTTTCCCTACGTAATTGAGATATCACCTCTTCTTCCAGTAGTAATGCACTCTTGAGTGTCCATCTATTATTCGTTCTCCTCCGAGACAAGGTTATCTCCAACGATACCGCTGCGTGATCTGATAGATGAGACGGTAAATATCCTACCTCATCCACGCTCTCAAGCAACCGACTGTCAACCAGGAAATAGTCAATACGTGAAGCGTGGCTATATTTCTTATTGATAAAGGAGAAAGCCCTTCCATTCCCAGCCCTCTTATGCCATATATCACACAGGCCTAGCTCTTTCATCATTCTCTTTAGATATTACTGAGATTTTGGCGTTCCTAAGGATCTACAAGTATCCAGTTTATTATCCAGCACCACATTAAAATCTCCCATCAAAATGACCGGATCTGAAAATTCAATTAACTGGGAGAACAACTGATTAAGAGGCTCAGTATCATCCCGATTTGGACCATAATACCCAACCAATACTATAACATCTCCCCAACCTGAGCTCTTACTATGACCCAACGCCCTGCTTGATCCGATCTTACTTTGAGTAGTTCTACCCTAACTTGCAAGCCATGTTTAATCAAAATAGCCACCCCTCTCGTATGAAAATTATGGTTAGTGCAGATACAACTTTGAACCCATTTTTGTGTCTCAAATAGTTTCTTACACTCATCTACCGCCAGATGGGTCTCTTGTAAGACAAGAATTTGTGCTGGCAAGTCTCTTAAATATTGTAGAATTTTATTCCTTCTCGCACTGGTCCTCAGACCATTAATATTCCTAGAAAGCATGTGCATGGTAAGCCCTCCCTTCCCCTGACCTTTGCCTATACTAGCCATTTCTAACCAGTGAACTACCCCTATGCCTCGGTGAATAAGGTACATTTTTCCTATTTCCCCCCAATTGCCCCCCACCTTGTGGCCCACCTTCCCTTCCCTCCCTCACCCCTCCCATAGAGAACCCCCCCAACTTTGTCGGCCAACATGGCCCTATTTTAGAACGCCCTGCCTTCCTGGGTGGCTTAGTGCAAGCGGGGGAAACTCCCCCTTCACATATGGTCAGCCTGCTCTCTCCTGATTACGGCCAACAATTCATCTGCCCTACCCACATCCCTTATATTATACATTTTATTACTGTAAATAACTCGGAGAAACACAGGGAATTTCAACTGTGCAGAAGCCCCCAACTTCTTAAACCCATCCAGACGCTTCCCCAACTCCCACTGCCTATCCATAGTAAGTTTAGACAAGTCTGACCTAATCTCAAATGTCACATTTTCCACTTTTAACAACTTTTTCTTTAATGCGCTAGTCAAAATCTTTTCTTTCAACTTATAAGTTAAAAAGTTAATCAAAATTCTTTGAGGTCTACTACTATTCAATCGTCTCGGAAAAGGGTTGCGATGTACTCTCTGAATATCTTTCTCGATCTCTTCTTTACTCTCCTCCAACGCACATGCAGACTTAATTAAAGAGACCACATAAGACTTCAAATTTCCCCCTTCCGCTCCTTCCGGGACCTTCAAAAGTCTAATATTGTTCTTTCGTGAATAGTTCTCCAACTGCTCCAGCCTGGATTGGAATCCTTGCTCCTTTTCCTTTAGCTCTTGAATCTCTTCTTTATGCTGCTTCAACTCCTCTTTCATTCCCCCCACCGTCTCCTCTAGAACTTGAGTCCTCTCCATCAAGCTGTCGAACTTACTTTCCAGTACCTCACAGGCCTCTCTGATTTCCCCTTGATTGATCTCAGAGCTAGCGAAGCCCTTTTTTATGTCTTCCGAAATGGAGAGGATCACTGCCTCCATTGAGGGGCTATGAATTGGACCAGGGACCAGGGCTTGGACGGGAGGGGGACTAAAATCCACCAACACTGGGTCCTCTTCCCCTTGCGGAGAGGTCATTATCTCACTACTTCGTTGAACCGAGGAAGAAGACTCAGATCCTGCTTGCACCACCTCTTGACAAACCCCGTCACCAACTGGAGGGAGAGTATTATCTTCCACCCACTTGCCAGAGCCCCCGCCATTACCACTTGCCTGTGAAGTAGGTTCATCCATTCTCCCCTGTCTGGGAATGAGTACAATATCGTCTGGTCTCACCCTAAAATAGGCTCTCAGTGAGGGCGTAAGTTTATTTTTAATTTTTGCCTTCCCTCACCTTCTCTCCTTACAGCATTTCTCCCAGGTTCTAAAACTTTATTTCGTGTATTTACACTCCTCTCCCCCTGTGCCCCAAAGTCTTCGTTCCCGCTCTCACCCTCCTTTTGCCCTGGCCCCCCTACCTGAAATGGGCAGAAGGTTGTCCCTGTGAGCATAGGGGGTAGTGCAGAGGTTACCCTAATGTCCCTTGGTGACAAAGAGATGGTGCCAAAGGCCCAAACGCCTAACAACACATCACAGTATAGGCAGTTGATCCCCATCAATGGGCAGTGGGTGGAGGCTTTGAGAGACACAGAAGTCAGTATGACTACTTTTAGATGTGATCTAGTGTCCCCAGAACAGGTAATCTCTAAAGTCTTCCTCAAGATTGTAGTAGTTTACAACTACGAGCGCCACTATCTGGGGGAGTGGTACTCAGGCACCCTAAGGGTAGGTGTGAGTACAACCATGCCCGTGAATTGTGTGGTCAGTTATAACATGGAGCACATTATCTGGAATGATGTCGAGCTCTGGTCTAACCTGGAAATGTTAGGATTGTTTCAGTGAATGTGCCTGGTCCATGGTGGCCCAAGCGGCAAGTCAAGAGGCATGGAACCTGGAAAAAATGGCCGAAACCTCTGTAGTGGAAGAGCAAGGGCAGAGGAGTGGGAAACCTGTTTCTGAAGCTCCCAGGGACCAGGAGAAGATGGAACCTGAGGGTGACACCCTGGAACCTACAGGAGAGGACAATGCTTCCTGGCGGACCTACCTGAGTAATTGGCTTGTTGAGGGATTCAACAAGACCCTTACAGGCATTATTATGGGCCTATCAGAGCCATTGAGGCAGAAGTTGGACATCTGCTTGCCATGCCCGTTGTTTCTCGACAAGGAGGTGCCACAGAAGTGAGTTGGGTTCAGTCCCTTTGAACTTATGCATTGCCATCCTGTCTGATAGTCTTTCAGGCTTGTGAAATGGGGTTGTGAGCAAGCTCCCAGGACACCCCTCCAGCATGTAGCCAGCTACATGTTGGCTCTATGGACTTAGATGAAGCGCTTCTGGAAGAAGACTACTAAGAACCTGGAAGCCAGCCAGGATGTAATGAAACTCTGGCATGACCAGATCACTCTGGATGAGTTTCAAACTTGTCAAAAAGTGTTGGTGATGGAGCCTGTGGAACCCTGGGCCTTGCAGGACCCATGGCCAAGGCCCTGTGAGGTGAAGGAGTACAAGAGGGAGGCCATCTGCTTAGTGGCCCTCAAGTTCCCCAGGAGCCCTTGAGGCTCCTACATGTCAATCACCTCAAGGCCCACTATGAGAGGGCTGAAGTCATCATGCTCCTGGTGACGCATGATGAAGTGGAGGAGGAAAGTGAACCTCTCCCCGACATCCTGTCTACCAAGGAACAAGATGGGTTATTGGAAAGTGTCAAATCTCCCCTCCCCTGCCCTGAGAATAACAATAAGTAATGGAAAAGAAACTTTGAAAAGCTGTGCAAAGCTGCTCTCTGAAAAAGAACGCAGCAGAAGCTGCTAATGAACGATGCATCCCTCCTGGCTAGGAGCGCCCCATAATGCCCCACGTGGGCCATATTGCATATGTTGTGCTGCTGGTGCTGGCCCCAGGATGGCTGGGACACTACCAATGAATGTCTTAGGGACTGCAGAGGGCACAGTAGCCTTCTGCCAGAGTTAACTTTTAACTTTAACCCTATGTCTCTCAGTTCAAAAGAAGCAATACCTAGAGAGACTTTGCTTTACTTTCAAAAACACTTCTAAAGCTGGAACTTTTGTTCTGCAGCCTGGGAGAGCAGTGATTCTTGGGGGTCAGCTCTGTGGCAGGATGGTATGTGGCCTAAAGAGTGTTACGAAAGATTCAGATACATTATGTTCATTGTAGATGCTTTTAGTATCACGTGTTGTTGACATTAATTTTTGATAGCTGTTGCAATGCTTTATTAATGATTATTATTGCACTGAACCATGGCTATTAATTTTGGTGATATAATGGTGCTCTTTAATATGTGGTTATTGTTTTGTTTTAATGAGGTGCCTTCTGACGAAGCCAATACGCTTGCCTTACATGTTTTTGTGATGACCCCCTGCGACAAAGCCAATAGGCCTATTTTGTTTACAGTGACATCCCTTTATATGATGATGTTCTATCTGGTGTGAAAGAGAAATGTGATTTTCCTTTTCTAAAGAAAAAGCACAGACTTGACAATCATTTATTGAAAATAATTATTGCATGCCAGTGAATACCGATTACTATCCCACACCACCTCATCTGAGTAGGCCTTGGACTGCTCTGCTCCTCTACACTTAGCAAGTCAAATGCTACAGTGCTTTATTTCCAGTAAGGGGAAATAGCACACCTATTACTTGAGCAGGTCTCACATCCTGCACGACTAGAAACCCAAGCCCATATTCACGGGCTTTGTTGTGCAGGGCAGTGTAGCAAGTTACTGTGCTGCCCTGGGCTGCTCTGCAACTCAGGGAAAGGACAGGAATGCACCGTATTTATCCAATACGGTGCATTCCTGTCCGTTCCCCTCATGCTGGTGCCTTTGTGACAGCCTAGCACCAACTCAAGCACCCTTGCACTAAGGTTCAAGGGTGCCTGTGTTGCATGCAGGATTATTTTTTGTGCAGCAAGGGACAACTTCCCCCATAAAAACAATCATGAGAGGCTTTTTCCTCTCAGGATTGTTTTTCTCATATTTCTCCTCATGAATCCTGAGAGGCTTTTCTCCCAAGATTGTGTTTCTCATGTTTCTCCTCATAACACCTCTCCTGGGGATACATATCTTTATTAGAATGGCACATTCTCAGGTTTACAAGTTCTTGTAAATCTGGGAATGTGTCAAAATCCATGGATGTTGTGTGGGAAAAGCTATGCAACACCCATGGAGACATTTCCTAAACACAGAGCAAGGTAATGCAGTGATTTGGGCTGTGTTACATTACTCGAAATGTATTATGTCACTCAGGGCCACGCAAGGTGACCGTGCATGGTTTCATAAGTCCCACTTAAGGTTTGCATCACTCTTGCACAACGGTGGGTGTTGCAAGAGCGATACAAACCAGGCCATTAAAATGGCCCCGTATTTCTTACAACAGCTTGTCTCACAGTAGGCAGGTAGATAGATATTTCTTGCTTACGCTCACTGGTACTGTTAATCTGACTATAACAACTAAAATACAACCTTAGGCAATAGAAGTGAAGTTTCCTAAGACTTTTTTCAATCACTTGTGAACCAAGAAATGCTGAGAAGTGGTATTAAAGCCAGATAGCAGTACAGTATGTAAATCAATATGTAAGCTGAACCTTCAGTAAATATGGAGCCACAAAGAAGGGAAATGCAACTGGAAGGATGAATAAAATGAAGGCAAAACAAAGGTGCTGGGAAACACCAATTATGGTGAATGAACTGGGAGTGCAGGGAAAAACAACCAAGCAGTTGCAATACAAGGTGTTCCTGCTGCCTCAATACTTAAATTACTCCAGGTGCAGTTCCTCTGGTTCCTGCGTACCTTGGAATACATGGCTCCTTTAAATCAGCACCAGCTACCATGGGGCGGGCCTCCAAGTTTTTGTGACACTAGCATCCTCTTCTTTCTGGAAATGCAGGTCATTCCTTTACACAGTTTATCCGACGTGAGTCAGAACAATTTAGCACAGCACTAGTAACTGGAGCTTTGGTTACTACTGCCAAGCAAAAGCTGAAGCCTATAGTGTGGATCCTCAAGGTGGTCCTAATTTCTCCTGGTTCCTACCCAGTGCTGACTCCTGGAAAACAATAGATTTAACCCAGATCTGTGACTGCAGGTGAATGTTTGACAATGTTCAACATTCCTTTCACTATCTTTTCGTGCTGCTATGAGGGCAGACTCCTGCCCATCTCTGTATAACAAACCTAAAGGGGCATAGTCTGTGTCTCCACAGTTGGGTACTTTGACCATGATAGACCTAAACATGATGGGTGTGCCCCCACTGTTCTTCCACAGCCTGTTCAAGGCTGCAGCATTAGAATTCATGTTATCTAGAGTATTGCTCTATAGCCAGGGTGTATGTACACTCCCTCCATGGTCCTGTAGTGACTGAAATGTTGTATGAGCCTTCCAGGTGGCACCTGATGAGACCATCAGTGGTTCCTGCAGAGATCTCTCATTCTCTGAGGAAGCTAAATTAGGCCTAGCAGGCTGGTCCATAACTCTGTCGGACCGACAGAATGGAGTGGCGGTATGTGCCCTTAGCAACCCAACCTGTTGGCCTAACTTTCTTTCTTGGATATCCAGCAGGGAGGTGGGTTTTCAGAGTTAGGGATGCCTGCTCTTGACCCCATTTGAGTGCCCAGTGGAAGTGGCTTAGTGCTTTCTGTGGGAAGTTTAAAAACCAAAGAGAATAAAAGCCTCCCATTACCTGGGCATTCATTTGGGAAGGAGACCATGCATAATGAGATGAAGTGGTGGAGGCCTTGGTGAAGAAAACAACCATTTATTTAACAGGCACAGATGTAGCTTGATGATGCCTTGCCAGACAGCCACTCACTGACCGACTTGGAATCTCATCCTTGATTCTATTTTTTATTTGATTTCTTTATTTATTGGTACTTGCTTGATGTTAGAAATGGGGTCTCTGGTTAGCAGTGGTCTGCACCCTGTCCAAGTAGGGACCCTCACTCTAGTCAGGGTAAGAGAGTCACACAGCTACGATAACCCCTGCTCACCCCCTTGGAAGTTTGGCACGAGCAGTCAGGCTTATCTCAGAGGCAACGTGCAAAGTATTTGTACATGCAGTAGCACAGTGAAAAAAACACAAAAAGACTTCACACCAGTTTAGAAACATAACCAATATTTATCTGAATCAAAGACTAAAAACAACAAAAATCCAACACACAACCAAAGATATCACTTTTTAAAGGTTTCAATGAGTCTTAACCCATAGAAATCAATGGCTGTCTCTTTTTCAGCACAAAGTACCTGGGATTTGTCAGAAACAAGGAGGATGCAGGCTGCAGGGGGGGTGAGGCGTCGAAAAGCAAAGCAATGCGTCAGTTCCATACTGCGCAGGGAAGGTGATGCATCAATTCTTTCCTCGCAGGAGAGGCAATGCGTCAGTTCCTTACTGTAAGGGGAGGTGATGCATTGATTCTTTCCTCGCAGGAAAGGCAACGCATTGACTTCCAGATATGCAGCCTCAGTTCCTTACTGCAGTGCGGTGTCAATGAGAAATTGATACCCCGGGAATGATGCATGGAAAATCCAGAAGCGATGTGTTGACGGAGCCGTGCTGAAACAGGTGCTGCATTGATTCTGCAGCCGCGAGACAGGTACGGCATCAATTCTTCAGCTGTGGGACATGTGCTGCATCAATTTTTCAGCCGCAATGTGTTGGCTCATGAATTTTCTTCTTCAGGTCACCAGCTTACATTTCCAAGGACCCAGGGACTGGAGCTAGCAGCACTTGGCAAGTCAGGTCTCTCAGTAGAAGAGCCCAGGCACTGGCAGATGAAGTATTTGATGTCCATAAGACTTCTTAACAGGAGGCAAGCTCAGTTCAAGCCCTTGGAGAACCTTGGAAAGCAGGATGTGGAAAGCAAAGTCCAGTCAATTCACTCCCAAGCAAAAGAAGCAAGCAGCATGCCAGCACAGCAACAGGCGGAGTGGCAGTCCTTCCTACAGCATCTTGCCTTTCTTCCTGGCAGAATGTCCTCTGTCCAGAAGGATTCTAAAGCTGTGGTCCCAGAGGCCCGATAATTATACTCATTTCTGCTATTGAAGTAGGCAAACTTCAAATGAAAGTCTTTGTGGTGCACAAGACCCTGCCTTTCCTGCCCTGGCCTAGACACACTGCAGGGAGTTGGAGACTGCTTTCTGTAAAGACAGGCACAGCCCTATTCAGGTGCATGTGTCAGCTCCCCCCATAACTCTAGCCCAGGAAGACCCATCAGATCATGTAGGACACACCTCAGCTCCCTTTGTAGGATTGTCTAGAGTGGATTCCTAAACAGCCCAACTGTCATCCTGACCCGGACGTGTATTCGGCAGACAGGCAGAGGCACGGAGTGGTTAAGCAAGAAAATGCCCACTTCCTAAAAGTGGCATTTGCAAACTTACAATTTAAAAACCAACTTCACCAAAATGTGTATTTCTAAAGTGTGAGTTCAGTGACCCCAAACCCCAAATATCTCTATCTGCTCCCAATGGGAGATTACAGTTATTAGATATTTCAAGGCAGTCCCCATGTAACTCTATGGGAGGGATAAGCCTTGCAATAGTGAAAAACAAATTTAGCAGTATTTCACTATCAGGACATGTAAAAAACACTGGTGCACGTCCTACCTTTTAAATACACTAGACCCTGCCCATGGGTCTTCCTTGGGCCTACCTTAGAGGTGACTTACATGTAGTAAAAGGGACGGTTCGAGCCTGGCAAGTGGGTTCACTTGCCAAGTCGAACTGGCAGTTAAAACTGCAAAAAACAGACACTACGGTGACAGGTCTGAGACATGTTTACAGGGCTATTCATGTGGGAAGCACAATCAATGCTGTAGGTCCACTAGTAGTGTTTGATTTACAGGCCCTGGGCACACACAATGCAGTTTACTAGGGACTTACCAGTAAATCAAATATATACCAATTATCGGTGAACCAATTACAAGTATAATTTAGACACAGAGCACTTGCATTTTAGCACTGGTCTGCAGTGGCAAAGTGCCCAGAGTCCTAAAACCAGAAACAACAGAAGTTCAGCACAGGATTAAAAACAGCAAGCCAAAAGCCAAAAAGACAGGGTAAACCATGCCAAGAGCTGACAGGTCTAGCACTTGGTTAATTAAAACAGTTTCAAGCAGCATCCACATTCCATAAAACCAACAAAGTTAAAAATATGAATCATTATACAAAAAACAAAACACATTGTTGTATCAGCACCCTTACTATATTGCCCAGATCTGAATTGATAATACAATAAAATACATGGCATAGTACTTACTACGTGAGGCCCTTGCGAACCTCCGAAAGTCCGAGTGCTTGGCTAGTGCAAAGATGATTGTGAATTCTTATTGCACACCAGATCCAGCACATGACCGGGCCATCTAAATTAAAATCATGCAGATCCTTGTGCAAGGATTTGTAATGACAATAGTGCCGGGTTAGTGCAGTTTCTTATATTACCCAGAATTACATATTATGGTTGCCAATATAGCTAATTATTTCTTGATTTCTTTTTAGCTAAAAATCACCCAAAATTAGTATAGTGCCAAATTGATAAAAGCACACTATCGATCTAACTGAAACTGTGAGAACCTATTCGCAATTTCAAACTATTGATCAATGCCCTCGAGGACTTTTTGCTTCCTTTCCGCTATTTTCAGGAACTTTTCCTAGCAACAGTTTAGTTCCGAGTCCTCTGCAGAGAAGCATGCATTGGCCGCCTGTCTGCAGCTGCGAATGCCTCTAAAATTGAATAGCGAGCGAAAAACAGTCCTTCCTTGAATCAATAAATCAGAGTACAAATGCTCCCCACATTCCATGGTAACATAAGCACCATGCAAGGATAATTGTAGCAGAGATCAAGCACTATGCGGATAATGTCTAAGGAGGAGAAGGGTGGTAGTGGGACATGTCGGTCCCTCTGACATGTGGTAAGCTCAACTTGAAATCTAGATATTGTAGCGCTTTATAGAAAGGTTTTCTCTAGGGTATCGTTTGTTAAGTGGTTTATATTATGCATTGTTATAGCAAGATATTTTAGTAGTGGCCATTAGGCACGCCTGGTTAAAAAGTGGTGAAGAGATGCACTGTTACAAAGAAGTTAGGGCCAGATTTACTAACCTTTCATGCAACACAGTGTAGCATGGCAACTTTGCGTGAAAGGGAAAGACCAGAAATGTGCCATATATCTATTAAGATATCATTTCAGCTCTCTCATAGCACTGGCACACTTCAGGCAGCTTAGCACCAACACTGGCACCCTTGCACCACAGTGCAAGGTTGCCTCTGTTACACCGAGAATTATTTTTGTGCAAGAAGGGGCACCTTCCTGCAAAAAAACAATCTTTCAAGGTATTTTCCTTTTTCTATGTGTGCTCCAGATTGCAGCACACATAGAAAAAGGAAATAACGAGGAGAAAAAAAGATTTTCCTCCTCATTGCGCCATACTCTGAGAGGCATAGTGATTTCACAGAATCCCAGGTATGCAAACCTTTGTAAATCTTGAATTGCGTGAAATCCAGGAGTGGGTGCATGGGAACGCCCATGTTTCACTCATGGAGCGCCTCTTAGAATGAAATGTAACACAATGCAGAGCAAGCTTCTGTTCTGCGTTATATATTTTTTACAAACCCACGCGAGGTGGCACAAACTTCCACTTGCGTGGCTTTGTAAATAACTACTAGCACTTTGCATTATGGATGCGCCACAAAAGTGGAGCAACCATGACGCAAAATGTTAGTAAATCTGGCCCTATGTACACATCCCAAATAGACAACCTAATCATGGCTCCTTAACTTCAATAAAAGGCTTTGACGAACCTAGAATGCATTTACATGTGCAATGAAAGCAGAAAAGACGAGTGCCCACTGTTAAAAGTGATTCATATATTAGCTCAGATTCCATGCTGCTGTCAGTGTGACTTGGTGCCTGAGTTGCCTGGTTGCTTTTCGATTTTTTAGTCCTATTGCACGTCTGACTGAATTTAATCATAGGCGCTAGATCCTATAAATGACTATACCTACCCCAGTTACCTTCAAACTGTTGCAATGATCTGACAACAACGTAAATAAGATATCCTGTCAATTTTTTTCTTATAATTAAAAAGCAGCACATCCTCAGGGGCGTGGCCAGGTAAGATGGTGGATAGGACGCGTTCCTAAGCGGCTCCGCAGCCACCCCGGCTCATCGTGCACTGTCCTGCTGCTGCAAGCCCCGCTGAGCGCATCAAATAGCGGGTCAATGTCATCCTTGCCACCAACATCCCAGGGAGCCTGCCCTGGGAGTAAAGGGCTGTGCTGGTGGCGTGGGGAGCAGCCAGTGGTGACCGCATGATATCCTGGGTCTGATGTTGCTAGGCCGGCAGCCAGCAGGTGACAAGATGGTCATTTAAGGATGTTGCAGACAGACCCCCTGAGGCACAGAACTCTACCTGTGGGCTACAGAGCAAGGCCTGATGCAGTCCCGATGAGTGGAGGCGGCCCTGGCCTATATGGAGCGGCTGGCGGGAGCCACAGAACATTCTGGGCCATTTGAGGGTGGGCAGTGCCTACCCCTGAGATACAGAACTTGGCCTGCGGGCTTCCGTGCAAGGCCCAATGCAGTTCTGGTGAGTAGAGGTGGCCCGGCCCATATGGCCTGCAGGAGCCGCAGAACATTCTACATTCTGGGCTAGTGGAGGGCAGGAGGTGTTTTGCCTAAGAGCAGGACTAGGGAGGCTGTGGGGCCTGCACTCTGGATGCTGCCCGTGGGGGGCGGTGGGCTGAGCAGTGGACATACCCAGAGGGCCCCCCCATTCCTCACACAGTGCAGGGCCCTTATGGGCTGTATGGACCCAGGTGTGTCTCAGGGCCTGAGGGGATGGATCCTGGCATCTGAGGCCTACAGGATAGGATCCTTACAGCAGAGCCCAGAACAAAGTAGAGGGACCCCCTCTGAGGGGAGAATGGACAGACAGGGTGGTGTGGGGGTGCCCCTTGAGAGTTGCAAACACACAAAGGGGCCCCATAGTGGAGGGCTGTCATGGCCGGCCAGTGGACCTCCTGCAAGTGCTGTGCCTAAGGGCTTGGGGACAGAGACAGCATTTGGACACAGAAGTTTCCCGTGCCAAATATTGATGACTCCCCTGAGATAAGCAGCAGATAACAGTGGCGAGAGGGCCCACACCCCTCCAGGGATGCTGGAGCTGCCCTTCTGGCACCAGGTGAGATGTTGTTATCCCGTAGCCCCTCCATTGCCACCCTCTAAACAACTTGACCAGTGCTCATCTCCAGATGTGGGTGAGAGAGTATAGGCTTCACACTTCTGGGTTTTGGTGGTGGCCCGTGTGGCACATGGTGTACACCTGGCCTGCTGGGCTAGAAACATTGAAAATAAGGGATAAGGCGCTCTGGCGGCAGTGGATCTGGAGATATGGGCCATGCCCCCTTTCAGTGGCTGTGAAAAATACGGACTGCCTCTGCGGAAGGGTAGGTGCACAGAGTGTCAGGGGTTTCCCATGGACAAATCTAATCAAGCCCGAGCCCCTCAGGGGAGCAAGATGGACCAATACACCATGCTAATTACTCCAGTGCAGCGTCCCGGACGTCAGGTGAGTAACAATGGAGATGTACCTCCCATACTGGAGGAAGCCTCATGGGCAGAACTCATGGTTGCGGTTCAGGGGTCCGGTATGGCATTGGAGGGGAAAATTTAGATGGTGGCCCAGGAGGTCGATCTTCTCCACACCCGCCTCTGGAAAGTGTCAGATAGCATGTGGGTGGCGGAGCGGACCATCTCAGACTTGCAGTCGGAGGTCACAGCCTTAAAACAACAACTGTCCGCTGTGTCGACAACAACTAAAACCCTGGAAGCTCTTGCAGAGGACACAGAGGGGAGGTCTTGACCCAACAATCTTTGCCTGTTGGGAATTCCTGAGTGAGCGGAGGGACGCAGACAGAAACATTTGTGGAGCACTGGATCCAAGACACCATGCACATGTCTGACCTCTTGTATCGTTTCACCATTGAGAGAGCAAACTGTGCGCTGGTGACCTCTCCTAGGCTAGGGGCCTCTCCGAAAGCCATCATAGCATGAGTTCCTAACTACAGGGATAAGGACAGTATCCTCCGAGCAGCTCCAGGCAGAGGGATTCGAGAATCACAAAATGTCATTGTACCCTGACTATAGCCGCAAAGTTCAGGATAACTGGAAAGGCATCTTAGAGGCCAAACAACAGCTACGCTCAATAAGGCTTAAATATATGTTGCTCTACCCCACCCATCTTCGTGTGATTTCGGGGAGAAAGACTAATTTTTTTTAATTCCCTGGAAGAGGTGTGGCAGTGGCTAGAGATGTAGGAAAAACTCCCACTGGAAAGCTGGCCACTTGGAGGATGGCACCATGTCCCAGACAGGGCGCACAGGCCCCAAATCAGAGGTCCTATGAAAGGTCTGGGAAAGGTGATACCCAAGGCATGGAAGCCCAGGACAGTGGGTGCATAGTGGTGAGAGAGCATGCACCTTAATATGGACCTCCCCGGAAACGATGTACGGACCAGAAGATGATGAACAGAAATAATGGAATCTTCTGCTGTGTGATGGGTGGAGTGATGGGATTCCTGACTACATCTGATATTGAACACATCAGGGTATGCCTTTGTCTTCCTCTGCTTCATTACTCTCTGTGTCATTTTCCATTGGCGAGTCATCATCGTCCAGCTGTGATGCTATATATTTCTGCTCATAATGTTTAAGGTGATGTTTCAACACCATGTTGTTTATAATTCAGCTAGTTCTCTGATAGATTGGGGTGTCTGGGGCTGTTCCCACGTAAGTGGTAGGCAAAGTTGGGGGATGGGTAGGTTGAGGCTGTAGGTCCTGGCAGCGCTGAGATGTATGGATGGAAAGTATTGTTGGTTTTCCCTGTTCTGCTATTTATCTGGGTGGAGGCAGTTTACTATTGATCACCTTGTTTACAAATGAACAATGGTTTATGTTGTTGTGCATGGTTGGTAGGAATTCTGACATCTCATTTATTGGAGCAATCCCACTCTTATACTACCTTCCTGGGGGTGGGTTCAGGCTCGGGATGGGGTGACAAGCTGCCATGACTGAAGAAGTACATATTCTTACCTAGAAAGTCTGAGACCTCTGTGATTGCACAAAGTGCTGTAGAGTTACCTTAGAAGCCTTAAAATTCCATTAGCATGTCTCCAGGAGTCCTATCTTGTGGATACAAAAGTGCAAAGGTTGGCCACAAAATGGAGGGGACAGCTGGATTCTGTGACCTACTTGTATAATAGTGAGGTGGCGGTCTGGGCGGCCCACAGGGTACCCTTTTGTCACACAGTGAAGCTGATGTTGAAGGCCGATATGTCATCCTTCAGGGTAAGCTGGAAGGTAAACCCATA
The DNA here is from genome assembly GCF_031143425.1 of Pleurodeles waltl. Lineage (NCBI taxonomy): Eukaryota > Metazoa > Chordata > Amphibia > Caudata > Salamandridae > Pleurodeles > Pleurodeles waltl. The sequence goes on from NC_090437.1 coordinate 89,601,869, forward strand.
TCTATCCTGAACACATAAGGCCCAATTGTTCAGTGTGGGCAATTTTACCTCACTATGCAGGGATTGCCTGAAGATAGCACAGGGTTTCCCATTGTCTGGACTGGCACCTTTAATTGTGTGCTGAATGGGGAATGGGACAGACATCTGCCAAAACAGGGCACTAAAGCTAAAATGACGGACTCCTGAACCCAAGTTATGACAAAGCATGAATACAAATGCCACTTACTGACACACTTTACATATAGCCTCCTTGATAGGATCCTTATCACAGGACTCAATTTTGAGGCAGTGTGGGGGCAGAGCATCTAGGCAGGTACATGTCTGATCTTGCTCCAGGTTTACTTTCATTGAACTGGGGAGAAAATACTCAGGCCTCCAGACGTTAGTGTATACCCCCGGATATGTTAACAGATACTGTATGGTGCAACATGTTGGAGGAAACACTCCAGACATATATTGAGGGCAACTGGGGATAGACTAGCTCCAGAGCAACCGAATGGGAGGCACATAAGGTTGTTTTGAGGGGCATATGGGGTGAAGAGGCAGCTTATTACTGACATTGACAGCCAAGATCAGAAACTGGCCACGCTACACAAAGATGAGGCAAATTCTGCATATTTTACAGGTCCGTGATCTAAATGGTACTGTCACTTATATATTGACAACCCTATGCCTACTGACACTCAGGCTCCTGATTTAGAGCTTACAGTGGAGGAATTGCAGACACCCTTCCAGGACCTCAATAGAGTAAAGGCACTGGGGGTGATGGATTCCCTGCAGACTTTTATCAAATATACACTGGGGTCCTGGGTGAAAGACTGCTGCAGGTGTTCATAGAGGCGGAAGCCCTTGTAGTCCTACCACCAACTATGTATGAAGGTATAATTAATCTTCTCCTTCCTTATATAGGCCCATTACCATGATAAATACTGATGTACAAATCCTCTGCAAAGTGCTAGGGACAAGGTTAAGGGGAGTGATCAGTACCTTGGTCCATGAGGACCAGTGTGGGTTTCTGCCGGCCCCCAGCACAGCAGTCAGTCTGAGGTCTTATTTTGCATGAGGCTAAACATTCAGACCAAGACTTGCCATTGGTGTCCAAAGACATCGAAAAAGAATCTAATACAGTGTGTTGGGGTTATTTGATGAGAGTCCTCCTGGAGCTGGAGTTTCGACTGGCTTTTTAAAAGTTGGAGTGCAAGACCCCAGGCCCAGGTAAGGGAGGGAGGTAGTATATCTGAAGCATGGTTGGTGGAGTATGGCACTCGCCAAGGCTGTCCACTTTTACATTTGTGGTTGGTCTGAGGGATAGACCCTATGGGTATTCTACTGCACAGGGAACTGGAGGTCTGGGGCATATGAGTGCACAGGATTACACATGTAATTTCATTTTACGTTGATCATGCCTTGGTTTACATTCGCTCCCCTGCAGAGATGATGCCTGTGTTGATACAGCAACTTGAGGCCTTTGGCCGGGTTTCAGGGCTATGGATCAATTTGAAGAAAACATTACTCTTTCCCTTGAGAGACTGGCAGGGGTGCTCCATGATCACTTCCCAGCACTGGGGATTAAATGTGAGCAGGAAGGCTTTCACTACCTAGGCATTATGGTCACTAGGACACAGAGAGAACACCAGCGGGTTAATGTAGACCGACTAGTACGGGGACTTACTAACTCAATCACCTTCTGGAACACTTTCCCCCTTTTGATCGTGGGCCAGGCTGCAATGACCATGATGCTCTTTCTCCCCAAGTGCTTTCACCTCGTTCAGAACATGCTGCTTCCATTACAAGACCAATTATTTAAGACCCTGGACAGCCTACTCATAGCTTTGATATGGGCAGGGAAACACAGTAGAGTCGCCCTACGGGTCCTGAAATGGGACATGGAGGAGGGAGGTTTAGCTCTTCCAGATATATGCTTATATTCTTATGCAGCACACTTACAGCATGCAGCCAGGTGACTAACAAATTAGGTGAGCTCGGAAAAGCAACTTCTACAGGGGTCCACAGGAGACCGAGCGGCTATACAAATGCCGTATCTGATTACACACAGCGCTCAGCTTTGGGAGAAAGTGGTGAAGACCATATTGCGTAGGGCCCTGTTTGACACAGAAATGCCTATCTGGGAACCGCTCTATGGAGCAGACTATGTCCATGAAGCGATGAAAAGAGGGTGGCTGCCTCCTTGCAGGGGACCTGTACCCAGGAGACAATTTCGTTACATTCCAAGAAGCACAAGACACCTTTGGGGTGAGACAGGACCAACCTCTGCACTATGGCAAATTGGAAAACATGGAGAAGGAGCTCTGGTACGTGCACTCTGCAGGTCCTCCAACTTCACGGACATTGGGGGATTACTACATTGGGGAGAGGGTAGACACCTGATATCCTTATTTTCTAGGGCTCATAAAGGAGATCAGACAAAGCAGGGACTGGGACCACACATGTGGTTTATTAAAATCTGTATTGTGCAACAACAAAAATCAAAATAATACACTTCAGTTTCCTACATCGCACATATATCACACCTGCTAGGATTAATCAGATTGATCCCCACTAGTAAATCAAGATGTGTCCACTGTGAGGTGGGGGGACCCCTTTCATTTACTTCGTGCAGTTATGCAGAGAGATGTTTGAGTTCAAGGCAAGGACTATACCAGCCTTACTAAACAGTGGGGATAGACATCCCGCTAACTCCTGATGCTTGCCTGCTGGGAAGAGTCAGACGACCTAAGGGATGCAAGATTGGATGCAAGTTCCTGCAACTAGCACTCCTTCTTGATAAGCGTAGAGTAGTGGTAGGATGGATAGAGACATGGACCCCTAGTGAGGCCCTATGATGAGTGGGAGAGGTCCTGGAGTGGGGGGTTGCTGAGGAGCAACACATGCGACTCTCCTGCACAGATGATAAGGTTGAGCTAGACCTGATGGCCTGGGGTGCAATGTTGGCCACTTTTAACACAATGAGGACGTTGATACGGACTTGAACACAGAGGACCTGTACACAGGGACATGTCACCGCCTTAGTTTGAAAGAAGATGCTATTATCAAGTGAGGTTTAATTGAATAACTGATAACCAAAATATATTGCTGATGTCTTGGTATCTGCATTGTTCATAATCATCTGACTCATTCGTGATTTCATCCAAAAGTATATGTTGTATGAATATGCTGTGTCTATGCACCTGTTGTTGAGTTGTTCTGAAAACAAAAATGAAGGTTTTTAAACAAAAGAAAAAAAAACAGCACCCAGTGATCATCTTTCATCATCATCCATAGCGCACTGTTCGCTGTTTTAACCTCATTTATAGAATGAATCATTTGGAGTGCTCATTTTCATCATTAAAATCTTATGTCCCATTCTCATACAAAGGACTTGTTCCCCATCTCATATTTGAGGGAAAATCATGAATACCACACAACCTACCTGTTCCATATTTATTTTTTTTATTTTCTGTTATTTTATTGCTCACAGCTTTGAGAAAGCTTAGGGATGCTACCCGAATGTCATAAACAAAATATCACCTGACAAAAATCTAAGTCCTACATATCCTTTACAAAAGTATTGCTCAACTGGAGTTAATATTAGAAAATGCACCCTATAAATTGATATTTTTGTAAACAATATTTAGGACACAATATTTATGTGAGAATATAATCTGCTCATATTTTGTCATACAATAAGTTCAAGAGCCTTCAATACCTGAGTGGAACATGTCACCTGATTCATTTGACCTTCCCCTCACCTGTGTATTGCCAGGCTTTGCATGTGTCCCTAACTGCAAAAAGAGCTACCATTTTTTTCTCACTGACAGTGGAATAGGGGTAGACTTTCATCAGAACACAGGGTTATGGCTTCTCATGTCAGCTACTGCACAATCTTTCCAGTTTTCTGGGGTTTCTGGCACTCAGTGGCAATGACAGTGATAGTGTTGGTGGCTCACATCATAATTCTGGACCTTGTCTTTTGGAGAGCCTGACAGCTTCTGCAGCGTCTATTATGCATACCGGAGTGTGGAGCATCCCATAGTGTGGGGAAAAAAGGAAGCATGTCACCCAGTGGCAGCAATAATAGAAGAGGCTTCCATCAGAGCTTGGGACTCTGGAGTCCACCATTAAGTCCTACAAAAGAATATCAAGGCACAATATTTTGCATAGAGTGTGGCCAGAATCTGAACAAAAGTAGGATTAACATACCACCAGACCTCTAGTATTGGTCAAGAAAGACCTTAAATGTCTTTGTTTTAAAAGCCACTTCCATTTCTGGTGTTACTAACTGCTTTTTTTGGATCTCTGCCATCAGCTCAGAACTTTTTCTTTGTTACACCTTAATATCTTCCTATACTGAACCTTGTTGCTTCCCTCTCTTCCTTCTGCTTTTGGTGGTTTGATATCTTGATACAACCCTCATCTCTTGTGACCAAGGATGACTCTTATGAATAACACGCTTACCAATATGCTTTGTGTTCTATTTTGGTTGTTATGGTAGGATTAACACTACCAATGGGGAGTGTAGTGCTTTTAAAGTGCCTTTGAGTGTGAGCATAAGCAAGAAACTTACATCTATCTATGTACTGTGAGACTTGCAATGGCAAGAAATTCAGTTATTAGTTGTGCAGGATGTGAGATCTGTGCAGCTAGTAGCCACTGAATGCATGTGTGCTTTTTCTCAACAAACGTTTGGTTCTGAACTCCTCTCCAATGCATATTTTACTTGTTTTAAGTCTTCACTTCTGAAGTTGTCTGCCGGATGTTCATTTTGTGGGTGCCTGTTTTCAATACCTCTGTTAATTAGACATATGCTATTTTGTATTCCTTCTCCTTTGTCCTTTATGAGTGGAGGTTTGTATCTGCAGTGACCTCATGTGTGCATCTATGGTTGTCTTACTATTTTTACCCATGCAACTCCTACTATTGTAAAGTGTCATAACACCCTTGGGACCAAGTCATTCTATTTAAAAAATAAATAATAAATACATGGATATGAGAATCTACAGGATAATACATGAATGAAACAAGTTAGGCAGATGATTGCGGTAGTGTCTGTTGCTCAGTTCTTCTTTTGCCACATCACTACAATGTAGTAGGTCCAGTAACATAGAGAAAGGAACAAACAACAAAGTACAAAGTAATCAAAGGAATACTTGAATAATCTTAGCTATTGGTGATCACTCAGGTCTGCATACTAGTCCATCGTTTTTTCACCGACTATACCACTCTGGAAAGAGACCCAGCCATTTACAAATCAGTCTTGGTCCTGCACCAGTGGTGACAGTCACAGCTTTAACTGCCAGACAAGTTCCCTTCCAGATGAAAATACAAGCAACTCCAGACCAGTTTCAGCCTACTTAGGCCTCATCAGTGAGGTATAGCTTGATACCTGTGACACAGAGAACAAGGGACGCACCTCTGGAAAGACCGCTCACACCCCAGGCATCTACAACAACTGAAAACAAAGTGATAAAAGAAATGCGGAAATGAATTTAAGACTCTGGTGATTGCTCCTGCCACAGTCAAGACAATGAATTTCATGCACAGGGCCACTCTAGACAGAGCCCAGACATAGACAAGCCACGACAGTGCTGCTCTAATACGAACAGTCCAGCCTGAACTGCCAAGCCATATCCCCCTCAAATCAGTTCTTTGTTGCAAGGAATCAACACTTCAAGATGGCACAGATTAAAGGTAACACAGCTTGGTGCCTTTAATTGGAAATCTGCCCTTTTTAGTAGCACACATCTTCAGACATGAAGTCATCTATGGAAATTTACCAGTTCATCCCATATTACTACAATTTGACAACAGTCAGAAGAGTTGGTTAAGAGGTGCACGACGTGAATATCACTGAAAAATATCATCATGTCAAAAATATTGTGGGGCAGAAATCTGTTTGTAAAAATATTTTTAAGTATTTATTATCATTTTTTAATATAGTTGTATATAATATCTTTTAATTATTTTATTAGATTTTAATACTTTTTGTGCTGTTATTTTAATGTAAATTATGTGTAATTGATTTTTAGAATAATTCATTTAAGATTTGCTTTGGCAATTTGTATGAAGGTTATTTTTACTTATTTATTAGAGTTTTGTTAGGTTTGAAGGGGATCAGGGCTGCAAAAATTTAGAAGCTCAAGAAAAGATACATTGTGAAAATGCGCTTCACAAATACTATAAGTCCAACCCTCCTTTAGCACACCTCTGGAATGTTAAATGTTTGAGGGATATTCTCAGTGCCATTGCTACCTATAAGACAGAGATGGCCCTAGAGAGCCTTCAGAAAATCACCTTTGTTCAGGTTTATAAGGTGGTTTCCCTTCTACTTTGATTATTTTTTCAAAAATGTAACAGTAACTGCAATAGGGAGGCCCTCAGGAACCACAACATTTTACCCTGCTGACAGAGATGTACGAGACTACCAACACCAGGGGTTGGGTCACACAGCTAAACAAACTGATGAATTATGGGATCCCATGAGCTAATACTGCTATCACCCTTAGTTGAGAAACTGACTTAGGAATGCTATTACCTAAGAAAATATAGGGTAACTGCTGTGAACTAACTAAACAGGTCTCTATAAGCCAGAGACATTGATTAATCTAATATAATTGTTAGACCTGTCAGCCTAAGGATGTGTCTCCAGACTTTGGGGGTCATTCTGACCTCGGCGGTAAAAGGCGCCTACCGCCGGTCAGAAATCCTCCATAATCCCGCCGCGGTCGCGGAAACCCGCCACGGTCATTCTGACCCGCAGAAGGCAAACCTCCGAAAATCCGACCGCCACAACAGACCGCCAGACCAGCGGTCGGCGGAAAGGTGGAGGTGACCAAACCTCCACCGCCACGCCAACAGAAATACGCCCATCCCATTACGACCCACGAATCCACGCGGCGGTCATTCAAACGCGGTATTCCATTGGCGGGACACACCGCCGCGGTCAGAATACACACAAACGAACAAAACTCAGCCACATTGGACGATTTGAATCCCACACACCTGATACACATACACACACCACTCCCACACACACAATACAATATAAAACACACACCCACATCACCCACAAACCCCTACGCTAAAAAAATCGTCAAGAAGGCAAGAGCGAGACACCAGCATCCAAAAAATAACAGCCACAGCCACTCAACACCATCACCCACACACTATCCACACACAAAACAACACACACCACCACACTCAACTCACTTAAATACACATACTCCACCCCACACATCATACACACCACCCCATGGCACCCCAAAGACAACCCCGCTTCACAGACGAAGAACTCAGTGTCATGGTGGAGGAAATCGTTCGGGTAGAGCCCCAGCTGTTCGGCACACAGATACAATACACCAGCATTGCCCAGAGGACGGAGCTATGGCAGAGGATTGTCGACAGGGTGAACGCAGTGAGACAGCACCCCAGAAATCGGGAAGACATCAGGAAGCGATGGAACGACCTACGGGGGAAGGTGCGTTCCATGGTATCCAGGCACAACATCGCCGTGCAGAAGACTGGCGGAGGACCCCCACCTCAACCCCCACAATTCACATCATGGGAGGAGGAAGTCTTGAACATCCTGCATCCTGACGGCCTCGCAGGAGTCGGCGGAGGAATGGATACTGGTAAGTTGAAGCTTCAATACTGCTTCCCCCCCACCTGCATGCCAAATCAGACCCCAAACCTCACCCCCATCCTCGAACCCCACCCTCACCCCCACCCCCATCGTCACCCCCACCCTCACCCCCACCACCATCCTCACCCCCACCCCCAGCACACCTATTCCCCGCCAATGTCTCACCATCACAACCCACACATCCCAAAACCTAGGCCTGCATGCGTCCACTAAGCATGGACACCCATCACCAAAGCATGCCCAATGCATATACACATCCCCCCCACAAGCCACCCTCACCAAAGCCCCCACACACGAATGCCAGCACTTGGGGACACGAGAAACCACAGATACACCCATATGCCACACATTGAAACTATAACCATACCTCTATACCCCTGCAGGACCCGACCGTCAACACACCGCGGCGGAGGGGCCAGAATTCTCCACACCCCCCACCCAAGAGGCCGTCAGCGATGACAGCAGCTCTGTCGACCTGGACACCGATGACCAGCCCGGACCATCGGGGACCTCTGGACAGTCGGTTCCCCTCACACAGGCCCAGGCCACTACAGACCCAAACCCCTCTGGGAACACCAGCACAGCTCCCACCCAGCGGGCCCATGCCTCTGTCTCCAGGGCGCGTCAATCTGCGGTGTGTCTACCACTACAGGGCACCCAGGATAACCCACCACCCCAACAACAACAGGGACCTGGGGGCAGTGGTAGTGGGCACACCGGCCAGGGGGCAGAGGCCCAGGGAAACAGGGGAACTCGGAGGGCAGCTGTGCGACAGGGGGGGGAGGAGAGGCCCAGGGAACCCACTCTCCACGAGGTCCTCACCACCATCATGGGAGCATACAACCGCTCCCAGGAGACGATGGCGACGGTACTGGCCCGGTTCCAGGAGATCCAGGTGCTGCAGGAGGAACACTATCGGGGGTACAGGGAGGACATCAGAGCCATCAACACCACCCTGGTTACCATGGTAGGGCTGCTGCAGGACCTCGTCAACAACAGGGCGGACACTGAACAACACCCAAGGGCCCCTGCCACTAGCCTGGACCAAGAACAGCCAACCACCTCCGCCGGCGCTAGTGGACAGGAGGCCCCCGCACAGCAGCAGCCCACCAGACCCCCACCTCCTGCAGGAGAAGAACCACCCCGCAAGAGGGCCCTGAGATCTCGCAAGAAGACAGAGTAGGATGTCAAGACCCCCGCCAGCAATGGATACCACCTGATGTCATCCCACTGTCCCACATAGTCACCCTGTCCATCCTTGAACTGCCCATGCTCCATCTCTCCACAGGCCTCTGGACAATGCACCTGTGTGACTGTTACTCTGGACTCTGCCATGGACATTCCTTCACCATAGCCCCCACCCACTTGAAACCACCCATCCCATTTTGAGCACTTAAATAAACACCTATTTTGCACCAAAATATCTGGAGTCTGGCTGTGATTTCAATAGATTGTAATTGACATGACAGTGCAAATATGTCCTTGTACATGGTGAAGTCAACAAACAGCTGCCACAAAGCTGTAGTCCATGGGGAAACGAAGCACAGGACTCGTAGTGGGGACACCTGATCTGAAATAGGGAGGGAAAAGCCAAAACTCAGTCATCATACACTGGGGCAAATAGACAGGCAGCAGAGATGCTGGAGAGTAGTTAACATTTACTAAATTATCTTTGAAATGTTACCTGTGTCCTATTGGAAGTACTGTTCAATGATTCTGTCCCTGTTGTCTGTTTCAGCCCCGTCGTCTTCCTCCTCGTCACTCTCCTCAGGTTCCACCGCTGCCACAACACCACCGTCTCGACCATCCTCCTGCAGGAAAGGCACCTGGCGGCGCAAAGCCAGGTTGTGAAGCATGCAGCAGGCCACGATGATGTGACACACCTTCTTAGGTGAGTACATTAGGGATCCACCTGTCATATGCAGGCACCGAAACCTGGCCTTTAGGAGGCCAAAGGTGCGTTCGATCACCCTCCTAGTACGCCCATGGGCCTCATTGTACCGTTCCTCTGCCCTGGTCCGGGGATTCCTTACTGGGGTCAGTAGCCACGACAGGTTGGGGTACCCAGAGTCCCCCACTAGCCATACACGGTGTCTCTGTAGCTGTTCCATCACGTAAGGGATGCTGCTATTCCTGAGGATGTAGGCGTCATGCACTGACCCTGGGAATTTGGCATTTACATGCGAGATGTACTGGTCAGCCAAACACACCACCTGGATGTTCATTGAATGGTAATTTTTTCTGTTCCTGTACACCTGCTCCCTGTCTCTTGGGGGAACCAAAGCCACATGGGTCCCATCAATGGCACCAATTACGTTGGGAATATGTCCAAGGGCGTAGAAATCACCCTTCACTGTAGCCAATTCGCCCACCTCAGGGAAAATGATGTAGTTCCTCACGGATTTCATCAGGGCAGACAACACTCTGGATAACACCTTCGAAAACATGGGCTGAGACATCCCAGAAGCAATTCCCACGGTTGTCTGAAATGACCCACTTGCCAAGAAATGGAGTACTGACATGACCTGCACCAGAGGGGGAATCCCTGTGGGTTGGCGGATGGGGGACATCAGGTCGGGCTCCAGCTGGGCACACAGTTCATGGATAGTGGCACGGTTAAGACGGTAGGTCAGGATAATGTGGCGTTCTTCCATTGTCGACAGGTCCACCAGCGGTCGGTACACGGGAGGATTCATCCGTCTCCTCGCCCAACCCAGCGGACGGTGCCTAGGAAGGACAACATGGAGCACACAGTCAAGCAACCCACAGGTACGTACTCACAGCTAGCACAGTATACGATTCTCTATGCAGTGAATGGCGTGTCTGAGTGGCTATGCAAGGCCTAGGCCTGTGTGACGCAGTTGAAATTGAGCCATGTGGGCCCTGGAAATGGCGGCTGCCTGACCTGTGAAGTGTGACAATGGGATGTGAGGTCAATGCGCTAGCGTGGCACACCGCGGCGGGCGGCGGGCGAAGACCGCGGCGCGAAGCCGCATTGGTTAACATTGAAGCCTATGGGTTTCAGGAGCCAATGGCGAAGGGCGCCGGCGGTGGCGGGACGCACCGCCGCGGTACGCACCGCCGCGGACGTGACCGCCATTTTCTATCTACTTATCCACTTGCGACTTGAACTTTCACAGGAGAGGACCTATACTGCAAGTGTTGCTGTGACCTCGGTCTGGAAGGGACAATGGCTGCTGCGCCTGGGGAAAGGGCCCCTGCCTTCACTGGAGAGGAGTTGGAGAAACTTGTGGATGGGGTCCTCCCCAGTATGCGCTACTCTACGGTCCTCCAGACCAACAAGTGAGTTTAATTCAATATGGATTTGGGGCCACTGGCTGGCTTGGGGGCCTGGCGGGGGGGCCTGGCGGGGATGGGGGGCATGTTGGGCCTGGCGGGGGGCATGGCGGGGGGCCTGGCGGGGATGGGGGGCATGTTGGGCCTGGCGGGGGGCATGGCGGGGGGCCTGGCGGGGATGGGGGGCATGTTGGGCCTGGCGGGGGGCCTGGCGGGGATGGGGGGCATGTTGGGCCTGGCGGGGGGCATGGCGGGGGGCCTGGCGGGGATGGGGGGCATGTTGGGCCTGGCGGGGGGCATGGCGGGGGGCCTGGCGGGGATGGGGGGCATGTTGGGCCTGGCGGGGATGGGGGACATGTTGGGCCTGGCGGGGGGCATGGCGGGGGGCCTGGCGGGGATGGGGGGCATGTTGGGCCTGGCGGGGGTCCTGGCGGGGGGCCTGGCGGGGATGGGGGGCATGTTGGGCCTGGCGGGGGGCATGGCGGGGGGCCTGGCGGGGATGGGGGGCATGTTGGGCCTGGCGGGGGGGCCTGGCGGGGATGGGGGGCATGTTGGGCCTGGCGGGGGGCATGGCGGGGGGCCTGGCGGGGATGGGGGGCATGTTGGGCCTGGCGGGGGCATGGCGGGGGGCCTGGCGGGGATGGGGGGCATGTTGGGCCTGGCGGGGGGCCTGGCGGGGATGGGGGGCATGTTGGGCCTGGCGGGGGGCATGGCGGCTGGCCTGGCGGGGATGGGGGGCATGTTGGGCCTGGCGGGGGGCATGGCGGGGGGCCTGGCGGGGATGGGGGGCATGTTGGGCCTGGCGGGGGGCCTGGCGGGGATGGGGGGCATGTTGGGCCTGGCGGGGGGCATGGCGGGGGGCCTGGCGGGGATGGGGGGCATGTTGGGCCTGGCGGGGGGCATGGCGGGGGGCCTGGCGGGGATGGGGGGCATGTTGGGCCTGGCGGGGGGCCTGGCGGGGATGGGGGGCATGTTGGGCCTGGCGGGGGGCATGGCGGGGGGCCTGGCGGGGATGGGGGGCATGTTGGGCCTGGCGGGGGGCCTGGCGGGGATGGGGGGCATGTTGGGCCTGGCGGGGGGCCTGGCGGGGATGGGGGGCATGTTGGGCCTGGCGGGGGGCATGGCGGGGGGCCTGGCGGGGATGGGGGGCGTTGGGCCACTGGAAAGGAAAATGCTGACAAACTTGAACGTGGTATTTCTCCCTCCCTGTACGTGTCACATAGGTCCGCGCCCATGAGAAGATCGGGATTTGGCGTGCCATCGCCAAGGAAGTCCGGACCCTGGGGGTCCACCATCGACGGGGCACCCACTGCCGCAAGAGGTGGGAGGACATCCGCCGCGGGACCAAGAAGACCGCCGAGTCTATGCTGGGGATGGCCTCCCAACGTAGGCGGGGTGCCTGCCGTCAACTGAGCCCCCTGATGTTCCGGATCCTGGCGGTGGCCTACCCTGAATTGGATGGGCGCGTGAGGGCAGCACAGCAGACACAAGGGGGTGAGTACAAGCATTATCTACTCTGTTGTCGCGCAGTGGAGGTGTCTGGTTGGGGGAGGAGGGCTGGGGGTCCCCCTAGGCCAGGGCGATATCTGTAGGCTGGGCACCCCCGTAAGCCCCTGTGTCCCCAGCCACCACCCTCAGTAGTTTGTCAGTACAGCCATCCCTGGGCCGTGTCATCCATGGGTGCAGTTGTCAACTCTAGGCGTGTAGGGCATGTTCCACGGAATGCGTAGCGGACCCCAAGTGCGCAACTTAGTGCAGGGGGCATCTGTGTCTGTCATGTCCGCTAACTGTACCGGAGATCCATGTACTCAATATCCCTTTATTTCTCTCTCCCCCCCCCCCTTTTTGTTTGTCTTTCTGTGCTTGTGTGCATCAGCATCATCAGGCGGAGGAGAAGTGGCATCGGGGCAGGAGGGAGCTGCATCTCACATGGCCCAGGAGGGCCATGCCACAGAGTCAGACTGGACCAGTGAGACGGAGGGCGAGGGGAGCTCCACGACGGGGACGACTGGACCCTGCAGCGACACGGACACGTCCTCGGAAGGGGGCTCCCTTGCGGGGGTGGCACCATCCGTGCCCCCCGCCATTACAGGTACAGCCGCCACCCAGCGCACCATCTCCGCCCTCCCAGCAGCCCCTCAGCGTTCGCCCCGTGCCCGCTCTGCCAGGAAGCCGGGCATCTCCTTCGCCCCAGGCACCTCAGGCCCTGCCCCTGTTACCCCCGCTGCCCTCAGTGAGGAGGTCATTGACCTCCTCCGAACGCTCATTGTTGGGCAGACTACCCTTTTGAATGCCATCCAGGGGGTGGAGAGGGAGGTTCATCGCAGCAATGCGTACCTGGAGGGCATTCATTCGGGTCAGGCTGCCCATCAGCGATCGTTCCAGGCTCTGGCCTCAGCACTGACGGCAGCCATTGTCCCTGTCTCCTGCCTGCCTCTACTAACTCCCTCCTCCCAGTCTCCTGTTCCTCTGCCTGTCCCACCCACACCATCAGACCAGCCTGCACACACCTCAACACCCAAGAGAAGCTCATCCAAACATAAGCACCACAGATCACGCAGACATTCACACACGCAACATTCCGATGCAGACATGCCAACAGTCACTACCACCTCTGTGACCCCCACCTCCTCGTCTCCCTCCTCCCTCCCTGTGACGTCTACACTCACACCTCCATTCACCTCACCATCAGCCAGTGTTTCCATCACCAGCACACCCTCCACTCCAGTCCGCACACGTGCAGTCACCACCCCCACTGCCATTTACACGTCTCCTGTGTCCTCTCCCACTGTGTCTGTCACCCCCTCTTCCACACCACACAAACGCAGCCACCCACCCACCCAACAGCCATCCACCTCACGACAGCCTATCCCTCCTGCACCTGCACCCAAAGACAGCAAACGTGACTCACCTACAACCACATCCTCTCCCTCCACTCCCATTCCCACTGTACCTACCACTCTCCATTGTCCCAAGAAGCTCTTCCTCGCCACTACTAACTTCTTTCCTGACCCTGAGCCCCCCCCTCCTTCTCGTCGGGGTAAGAAGAGCACCTCAGCCACCACCAGCCCTGCAGCCCCCTTGACAAGGGTGCAGGGGTATTGGAGCCCGCCAGCCCGCATGTCTGGATCTTCGCCCAGCAGCAAGGGGACAGCCAGCCCACCCCCTGGGAAGAGGACCAGAAGGCGGAAGGGTCGCCGCAGGAGCCCGCCTTCTACATCCCCCCCCGGACACCACCCAGAGACAGTCACCAGCCACAGCTCCAAAGGGAGGAAAGGGCCACAGGCCCACGACTAAGGAGGGCAAGGGCAGCAAGTCGGAGAGGTCAGGCAGCAGGCCTGCTGCCCAGGAGGAGCCCACAACCCCCATAGCCGCTGCCCCGGGAGGAACCGGCACAGCTGCCCCGGGAGAGCCCACCACCCCCATAGCCGCTGCCCAGGGAGGACCCAGCCCAGCTGGCCAGGAGGGCCCCACCACCCACAGCCCAGGTGGGCAGTGAAGGAGCACCATCCCCGCTGCCCAGGAGGGCACCACCAGGCAATTAGCAGTTGGCCATAGACCGGCCGCCGTCTCAAGAACCGCTGAACTGGGCCCCGCCGTCTCAAGAACCGCTGAACTGGGCCCTTCAGGGCAAGAACCGCTGAACTGGGCCCCGCCGTCTCAAGCTCCGCTCCGCTGGGCCCCGCCGTCTCACGCACCGCTCCGCTGGGCCCCGCCGTCTCAAGAACCGCTGAACTGGGCCCTTCAAGGCAAGGAGCGCTGAACTGGGCCCCGCCGTCTCAAGAACCGCTGAACTGGGCCCCGCCGTCTCAAGAACCGCTGAACTGGGCCCTTCAGGGCAAGAACCGCTGAACTGGGCCCCGCCGTCTCAAGCACCGCTCCGCTGGGCCCCGCCGTCTCACGCACCGCTCCGCTGGGCCCCGCCGTCTCAAGAACCGCTGAACTGGGCCCTTCAAGGCAAGGAGCGCTGAACTGGGCCCCGCCGTCTCAAGAACTGCTGAACTGGGCCCCGCCGTCTCAAGAACCGCTGAACTGGGCCCTTCAGGGCAAGAACCGCTGAACTGGGCCCCGCCGTCTCAAGAACCGCTGAACTGGGCCCCGCCGTCTCAAGAACCGCTGAACTGGGCCCTTCAGGGCAAGAACCGCTGAACTGGGCCCCGCCGTCTCAAGCACCGCTCCGCTGGGCCCCGCCGTCTCAAGAACCGCTGAACTGGGCCCTTCAAGGCAAGGAGCGCTGAACTGGGCCCCGCCGTCTCAAGAACCGCTGAACTGGGCCCCGCCGTCTCAAGAACCGCTGAACTGGGCCCTTCAGGGCAAGAACCGCTGAACTGGGCCCCGCCGTCTCAAGCACCGCTCCGCTGGGCCCCGCCGTCTCACGCACCGCTCCGCTGGGCCCCGCCGTCTCAAGAACCGCTGAACTGGGCCCTTCAAGGCAAGGAGCGCTGAACTGGGCCCCGCCGTCTCAAGAACCGCTGAACTGGGCCCCGCCGTCTCAAGAACCGCTGAACTGGGCCCTTCAGGGCAAGGACCGCTGAACTGGGCCCTACAAGGCAAGGAGCGCTGAACTGGGCCCTTCAAGGCAAGGAGCGCTGAACTGGGCCCCGCCGTCTCAAGAACCGCTGAACTGGGCCCTTCAGGGCAAGAACCGCTGGCCCTTTGGCAGACGTGGCAGGGCAGGATCTATCTCGGGCAGGGCTGGAGGATGTCCTCTGGCCAACTTGCCTCCTCCAGTGGCAGTGGGGTCTGTTATGGACTGTATGGACTGTGGCTTTGCTCTCCCCAGGATGGCCCAGTGGGCAGGCCACCCACTGTATGGACTGTATGGACTGTGGCTTTGCTCTCCCCAGGATGGCCCAGTGGGCAGGCCACCCACTGTATGGACTGTATGGACTGTGGCTTTGCTCTCCCCAGGATGGCCCAGTGGGCAGGCCACCCACTGTATGGACTGTTTGGACTGTGGCTTTGCTCTCCCCAGGATGGCCCAGTGGGCAGGCCACCCACTGTATGGACTGTTTGGACTGTGGCTTTGCTCTCCCCAGGATGGCCCAGTGGGCAGGCCACCCACTGTATGGACTGTATGGACTGTGGCTTTGCTCTCCCCAGGATGGCCCAGTGGGCAGGCCACCCACTGTATGGACTGTTTGGACTGTGGCTTTGCTCTCCCCAGGATGGCCCAGTGGGCAGGCCACCCACTGTATGGACTGTTTGGACTGTGGCTTTGCTCTCCCCAGGATGGCCCAGTGGGCAGGCCACCCACTGTATGGACTGTTTGGACTGTGGCTTTGCTCTCCCCAGGATGGCCCAGTGGGCAGGCCACCCACTGTATGGACTGTTTGGACTGTGGCTTTGCTCTCCCCAGGATGGGCCAGTGGTCATGGAATCCCCTCGTGGATCTGGCGTCGTGTACTCAAGTGGCTGAGGTGCCCCCCCTTCCCTTCCCCCTGAGGTGCCTGTCCTATTTTCTTTCTGATGCCCCTGCAGTGTTCTCTCCGTGGAGTTCTTGTCGTGGGACTGGGCCTTGCCCCTTTGCACAGGACCCCTGTGATCCACGGACAGTGGTTGGACTACATTTAGTAGCTGTATATATTTTGTACATAGTTTATTTATTTATTGGGATTACTGGTGTACATATTTCAATATATCTGCCCGTTTATGATCTCTTCTTTTGGTCTTTGCATTATTTCGGAGGGGGGTGGTTTGTGGGTTGTGACAGTGATCTGTGGGAATGCATTGATGTGTGTGTTGTAGTGGGTGTGGGTGGGTGGGTGTGTGCCGGTAATCTTTTCCCTCCCCTGTGTCGTAGGTGCAGTACTCACCGATGTCTTCCGCGCCGCCGGGCGTGCTCCTGGTATATGAGCAGGAATAGGAGTGCGGGGATGACCTGCAACTCTGGCTCCATACTGCCGGAATCTCGCGTGGAGTGCGTAGAGGTGAGCGTTTTCCCGTTCGTAGTCTGTTTCCGCCGTGTTCTTATCGGCGGTGCTCCCGCCCGGAAAAGGTGGCAGATTGGTGGGTCGTAATAGGGTGGGCGGTACATTGTCTGCCGCCGGGCTGTTGGCGGGAACCGCCGCGCTGTTTGTTTGTACCGCTGTGGCGGTCGGAGTGTTAAGTTGGCGGGCTGTGTTGGCGGTTCCCGCCAGGGTCAGAATTGCATATTTTAGACCGCCGGCCTGTTGGCGGCTTGGCCGCCGCTTTATCACCGACCGCCAGGGTCAGAATGAGGGCCTTTGTGTCTTTCGCTTCCATTTTTGCTAATCTCATTTGTGCTGGTTTTAGGACTCTTCACACTTTAGAATTGCTAACCAGTGCACATGCTCCCTCCTTAAACCATGGGAACACTGGCCTATACCCTATTGGCATATTTCATTTACTTGTAAGTCCCTAGTAAAGTGGCACTAAATGTGCCCAGGGCCTGTAAAGTAAATGCTACTAGTGGGCCTGCAGCACTGATTGAGCCACCCACTTATGTAGACCTTTAACATGTCTCAGGCCTGACGCTTAAGTCTCTGTGTGCAGTTTTACCTGCCATTTCCACATGGAAAAATAAACCTTTTGTCAGGCCCAAATGTTCCTTTTTAATACATATATGTCTCCCCTAGGGTAGGCCCTAAGCAGCCAAGAGAGCAGGGTGCTTCTGAGTTTTTTATGTTCTGGTAGTGAAAATCTCTTAAATTCATTTTTCACTAGTTCAAGACCTGCCTCTCTCATAAAATTACAATAGAGTTACCTTATAACATTTAATATGCTGTAATGTTCAAATGGGAGCAGGTAACCACTTATGTTTGCGCTGCTACCACCAGCAGTGCCACAGCAGTAGACCGCCTCCAGCTGTATTATGACAAATAATACAGCCTGGCGGTGTTCTGCTGGTGGGCGCTTCTGGCGGTAGCAGCGCCCTGTCCTGTCTCCTGCCTGAGGACCCCCTGGATCCAGGTAAGTCGGGTCTCCGACAGTAGAGGGGGGTGTGGGGTGTTGTGTGTGTGTGTAGGGGTGAATGTATGTGTGTGCATGAATGCGGGTGTGTGATGAGTGTTGAATGCATGTGTGCATGTACGGATGTGTGAATGCGTGTATGTTGTGAAATGTGAACGCATGTCTGCATGTTCGTTTGGAAGTGTGTGCGGATGTGTGTGTGATTGGATGTATGCATGCGTGTATGTATATGTGAATGATGTGTGTATGCGTGTGTGTGTGTGAAGGGGACGTGGATGTAGGGGGGTGTGGGGGTAGCTTAAGAGGTGGGGTGTAACTGGAGAGGTGGGGGGAGACCCATATCACTGGCAGGGAAGGAATTCCCTGTCACTGATATGGCCTACCGCCATGGTTTCCGTGGCGTTACGAACGCCACAAAAACCATTGCGATAAGCAAGGTCATAATCCTGCAGGCGGAACAATGGCGCCCGCAGGGCTGGAGATGGATAACTCCAGCCCGGTGGCTGTTAACGCCGTGGCGATCAGAGTGGTACAATGGTGGGTTGGCTTCATAATGTGGCGGTAAGTACCGCCAGCCTGTTGGCAGTACTTACCGCCACATTATCGCGAACCGCCGGGGTCATAATGACCCCCCAAGTGTGTGTAGCCTGTCTATGGTCACATCACTTGGTGTAGCTGACAGTTGGGCTTTGTGTATTCCTCCTAAACAGCCTCACATTATAAGCAGCTTAGGTGTACATGGATGGACCATCACTGGCAGGATGGGAGGGAAGAGTTGGGCACAGCACCCACTCACACTCAAATAGGCTGTGTCCTGCCTCAACACAAAGGGCTGCATTACCCCTGTAGTTAGTCTGGAGCGAGGGCAGGGAAAGCAGGGTACCTGGGACTTCAAAGAGAATTTTCTAGGAGCTTCCAGCGCCTTCCAGAGGAAGGGTACCAGGTATAAATATTTGATCTCGGACACCACCTCTTCAGTACACTGGGCCTGTAGATTCGCTGCCAGGAAGCAGAATTTCTGAGCTGCTTAAGGACTGACATTCTATCAGACTGCTGCTCTGCTAGACTATTGCCTTGCTGCGCTGCTGCCTTGCTGTGCTGAGTTACTGCCTGCTGCCCTCCTGCCTAGATGAGAAGGGCTGGACCTGAATCTCTTGAACCCAGAACCCCAGAGTGAGTCCAAGAGCTAGTTGCCTGGCCTCCTGATGTGAACGTCAGGGACAGAAGGCTCCAAAACCTTGCTCCTGCACTTGGACTCTGCCATCTGTGGGCCCAATTCACAAAGGTCAACTTATACCAAAAGTCTAAGTTTAGACCTAAAGTCTCTACTCGTAGTAAAGTTAGACTTTTGGTCTCAGTGTAGACTTTTGGTCTAAGTTTAGACCAAATATCTAAACTTAGACCAAAAGTATAACTTTACACATAGTAAAGTTAGACTTTTGGTCTAAACTTGGACCAAAAGTCAAAACTTAGACCAAAAGTCCAAGTAAAGTTAGACTTTTTGGCAGATTTTAGACTTTTGGTCTAAGTTTACCTTTGTGAATCAGGCCCCGTGAGTCTACCCTGCTAAGTGGTGCCACCCTAGTCCTAGACCCTTGGAAGTGGACCTAAGGTGCTCTGCCAGCCTCTGTGCATACAGCAGAACCAATGCATCTCCTTTGCTGCGTGGCAGAACCAAGGCATCATTGCTGCTGCATGCATCAGAACTGCCTCACACCTGCATTGCACTGAGCCTGGTGCCAAATGGGAACTACAGTGGTGCAGGCCCTCACCTCGCTCGTCAACAGCAGCCTCAACAATCATGACAGAATCTGCATCACAGCATTACCCCAACTGGGTGACACTTTCTTGACTCCAGACTTCTCAAAGCAAGCCCACATCAAGTGGATCATCAATAACGACGCAGCAGGACCTTGCACTTCAGCTTCGCCGCATCTCAGAACTTTCTCATTGCTTCACCTGTGCAACAAATCCTCGACATGGATCCCCACAATGCTCCCCAAACAGGGATTAAAGGTACTCTGTTCAGGGGTCCAAGTTCCATTACAATTGGTCTGAACTTGGGACTTTATCCCAGTTGGGAGCAACTAGATATCCACTGTTGGCGATTTATGCCTTTGGAGCTATTTTTTACAAGAATCTTTACAACTGAGGGCCTCATTTTCATGCCTCTTGGGCTGCCTCAGCAGTGGCACAATCATTGCCCTACACTGCCTCATATTTACAAACTGAAGCATTGGGCTCAATGCATCAGTTTGTAAAGCCCTGTGTCACATTTTTCCTGTACCTGGTACAATGTATGCAGGGTAGGCTGCATACATTGTGCTATTTAAAAAGCCACGTAGAACTGATGCAGTGAAATTTACAGTTTTTCACTGCATCCCTCTATGGCTTCACTGCATCAAGATTTTAATACCTTCTCAGACCAGGCGTGACATGGATGCAGGGCTTTTTACAATGGAACTCTCTTTTGTGTTCTGACGCATTGCTGGAGTTGTGTCAGTTTTCCAGCAATGCGTCACTTTAGTGTCAACAGATGCGTCAGAGTTTCTGATGCATCCATGAAAATGTGCACCATGGAGCTCTGTATTGTACATATGGTGCATCCATGGCACCATTAGGGAATTTGCAGCAGGCAGGGGCATAACAAAGGCCCCGCAGCTCCTGCAGTGCCAGTGGAAGCAGCTCCAGGGGGCCCCTCAGCACAGCACCTGGCCTGAGTGAGTCTGCTGGGGGGCCACTCCATGTTCTGTGCCGGGGGGCCCCTTCCAGACACATCAATGCCGGTGGATCAGTTTCTTGTAAATGAGGCCCTTAATATCTCTGGCTCTACTGATTGGATGTTTGTCATTTTCCTCTTGTGTTATTTATTAACAAGTACTCCATTTTTCTAAAACTGTTAATGGATCCTTTTGTGGTACGTTTTAACTGTGTTACTGTTTGAAGGGTTGCACAAATACTTTACACATTGCCTCTGAATTAAGCCTGACTGCTCTGCATCTAGCCACATGAGTAATTTAGGGTTTCCTTGTAACTTCACCCTGAGAAGAACTGTAGTAACTGCTTGAGAAGGGCTTGTCCAGTTCAACCAGTAATCAATTCATTACATTACCTCTTTGAAGAAAATATACTGCATGCCTCAGAAGCTACATTGGATGGACCCAACATGTTCCCCAGCATGTCCTATGTGTCCCACAGACCCTGATGGCTTCATACAGGTAGCATGGCACTGCCCTCTCATTCATAATTGTTTGTATTATCAATTAAATAACATCTGTAAGACTATCAAGTATGCCACTTCCCTTACTAATGGGATCCTCGCTTAGGGGGAAGTTGATAGCTTTGCTGTTGGTTCCTGCCCATTGTAGGATTGCAAGATCGTGGATGAGGGGGCCTGGCGCCAAACCTAGAAATGATATTACCTTTTGCAATGAGTGAGCTGAAAACTCTGCAACTTTACAGTCACCCAGAGCGAGACTCAGGAACGTTACATGAGTCTTTCATGAGTACACTGTCCTCAAGCAGATAACAGTAGGAGCTCCCCTTCCAGACCACTTTTACCTATCACACAGAGAGGCTACGGACACATAATAGCCCCTCATTAAGGCACAATGTTCAGCTGATGTAGATGATCATGTGCTACCTAGGAGAAATACATCTGATCTCCATTGTAGTTCTACTAATCCTCTAGGGCCGAGCTTTTAATTTGAATTTTGTATGTGTGGCACTGAAGGTAATATATTCATAAACCTGCATTCTATTTAACTATGTTTGGGTCGCTAACTCTATATCTACGTAAGCTATTCTAATTAAAAAAAAAAAGATTTGAAAAAAAAATTACAATAGAGAGTATTTTTCCCCTGTGGCATTGCCTTGGGAGGCACCATGAAAAATGCAAAACATTTTGTACCTTCTATGGCTGCTTATGTTGAGTTGTCCATCGACCTCAAGTAGCTTACGAATAATTGACAATTATGCTCCTGGAAATGTCTGAATAACCGGAATAATAATGGTAAATAAAGCCCTTAAAAACGATAATGCCCTTTGCCAATATTGCTGTTCTGGAGGCATTTATACAATAGTCTCTATGATCTTAGTTCTAACATTATCAAAAATGTTCACCTTCCTGTGAAAGAATGGAAGCCGACCCCATGAAGAAGGCTCTCTTTCCCTATCGCAAAGCCAGGGAAAGTTTCCTAGATCTGTGAATCATATAGACCAATGGTTCCTAACCTTTTGATTTCTGTGGACCCCCACTTTAACATTAATAGAACCCAGGGACCCCCACTGAATCATCATTAGAATCCGGGGACCCCCGCCTGAGTCATTACTGGAAGCTGGGGGACTAATTTGTCAATATTTGTTCATATTGTTTCATTTTCAAGGCTCTCGCGGACCCCATGAGAAGGCTTTGCGGACCCCCAGGGGTCCCTGGACCACAGGTTGGGAACCACTGAGTTATAGACCTATGGCTATAATATGACTATAATCAATATTGATTTTATTTTACAAAATGTTTGCAAGAAAATTAAATTCCAACTTTCTGGATCTGATACACCCTGACCAAACTAAGTCATTTAGGAGAAACAGGTGCATTACAATATCTGATGCGTACTCAACTGGAAGAAAAATAAGGAAAAAGTATTTTTGCTAAAAAAAAAAAAACTTATTTGGATGCTGAGAACAATTGTGACTGGTTAGTCTGACTTTTAATCGCACAGATACTACAGCACCTTGCCCTTGAACCACAATCCACAATTAATGCTCATGGCATTGGCAGGGTGCCATGTTCATACCATAAAACATTAGGGTAAATGATAATGTGTCACATCTATTCCATGTAACTAGCGGAGCCCTTCAGAGCTGTCTCCTTTACACACTACTGTTTCACATTTCAATCTATTTTTTTAGAAATATATTATAAAAACATGCAAACCATACACGTGTTTATACAATCTCATTGTTCTTATACAATGTTCTCTTGCCTTTGTCCTCACCTGAAATTTCCTTTCCCCATTAGAGTCCAAAAATAGGACTTTGAGGGGGTGAAATTAATCATACAACATCTGAGAGACTCAATTAAACAATACCCCAGGAGTAGTCAGCCCCTTGAAAGCGTACTAACAATTTAGGCGAGCAATGTGCTTTATTAAATATTTAGTTGTTAATCTTACCCCTAATGTATCCAATTTATATATATGCATCTATCCTTGTCGTCTGAACACTTTCTGCATTGAGCTTTGAAGCGTGGGGACTCTTTTTATTATCTCACGGATAGGAAAGATATATATTGAATTAATTGAATTGAATGTTCTCCCCGGAGCCATTTATTCGTTCAGGCCCTACATATTTCTGTACAAAAGGAGTTACTGAAGAGCTGATAACAATAATAATAATATTAGGCTTTTCTGGAGAGGAGTCAGAAACCACTTATTTGAAGCAAGAATTAGGCCCTCCTTCAGGCTGGGCAGAATAGGTTGAGGGTATTTTACCACACGTAGTATATACCATTACTCATTCGTAATGAATTTACCGCATGGGATGAATTCACCAAATGGGATATATTTCTCAGATTTCCAGTTTTCAAAGGTAAATTGAGGCATTAGGTGCAGAATCCGTTTCTAACGTCTTGAATTCCATATTTTGTGCATGTTTTCTGGACATTTCCCTCAATAATTTCAACAGGTTTGACCTGCCAAAATCTATCATGGGAACACAACGAGTGAGTGATGATAAACACACAATTCGTAATACCAATCCCTCTGCAAAGAAGAGTTTGCAGAGGGATCAGGATTTAGCCCATAATGAGGCCTTTAGAGAGGAATTGGGGCTTCAGCATTTTTGTTTGTATTGCATGGCTCTTAATGTGAGAATTCTTCTTGACTGCGCCTTCAGAGTGTCGAAAAAGGTCTGACCTCACACAGAACTAGTTACTGACAATGCCGTCCATTGGAATGCCACATAACCAAACGGACTTCGAAGTGTTCACTGGAGCACTGCAAATAATTCCACTTTCTAGTCTTTTAATAACAGTTGCACTTGGATGATCTTAAATACATTATTATTGGCCCCTACATTTATTCGTTACTATTGCTCATTCACTCCAGGGAAAAAACAGGGCCATTTAATGGGTAGTACAAAAAGGATTCCTCACAATAGAGTGTTTTTTAAGGGGCGGGGCCATGGGGTATGACGATGACGAGGGGAGTGCAGTGTGCATTCCCCTCAGTGCACATGTGTGTTTGGCCAGCCATCTCGGCCCAGCCAAACACACATGCGCACAGGGCTCTCTCCAGCCCAGCAACACAGCTTCCGGCTGCAGACAGCCTGCACAGGCTCCCAGTTTGCCTAGCAGCTCCCTGGCTGGGTGCTCCCAGCCAATCCTAACGCTGCACTTAGCAGCTTCAGGATTGGTGAAGGGTAGGCTGGGAGCCTGTGTGTGCCTGGAGCGATGAGGGAGAGGAGCAGTGTGGGGCGGGAGCAGAGCAGGTAAATTTAGTTTTTTAGAGATTTATTTTTTATTATTATTCCCCCCACTTCCACCCCACCATGCACCATGGTGCTCCACCCCTTTTAATCCCCTAGACTGGGCTTAGGGACAGCCTGCTGGGAGCCTTGGAGCATTTTTACCTTATTTTATGTTGATTTTTGTAGTGCCCTCTCATCTTTGAGGGCATCTTGCCACTAGGGTGGTCTGTGGGGCTTGCCCAGATGGGCTTTATGGAAGAGGCAGGACTTCAGCTTCTTGTAGAATGCAAGAAGCAATGAGGAGGCTCTGATGTTGTGTGGGAAGTTGTTCCATGCTTTAGGAGTGATGTATGTGAAGGCCCAACCTCCTGATCTTCTGTTGAGAATTCATGACATTTGTGCTAGTGAGAATCTTGCTGAGCGGGGGTCTCAAGAGGGTTGGTGGAACTGCACAGTGTCGTTCAGGTAGGGTGTGCCTGTTTTGTGTAGTGCTTTATATGTGAAAGTGAGGAGTTTGAACTGTTCGTACTGATGTATCAGGAGCCAGTGTAGTGTGATGTGAAACTGGCGTGGGAACTTGTGGACGAGTCTGACTGCTGTATCATGGAAGGTCTGGACCCTTTTTGTGAGGTGCCAATGGCCAGGGAAGGGTGGGTAGAAAGGCAAATATATATATTTTTAACGTTATTTACAGTGCTTAGAAGTGGCAGGCAGTATGTAACCGATATGTGAAGAAGAATTATAAAGGGGCTGTCAGACAGTCTACTAGGGTTCTTAGGGAGCAGATGCGGAGGAGGCTAAAAGGGCACAGGGGCTCTTTTTATATCTCTGCAGGGACATATCTATCAACAATGTGGCAGATACAATGACACCTGAGCCCAAGAGTGTAAAGGATATGCTGTATTCCAATAGCAAATGTTATAACTTCAAAACCAGAGGATTTTTGGGCCTAGTTTCCAAGCTTAAAGTCCGTGATATCCTTGGTATACCACTGAATCTGTTATGTGAAGGACTTAGGAATGGCAGGGTCTAAGTAGCGTCATATGGAACATAAATATACAGGGGCTTTTTCACACCTCATCACACCTACTGGTTGGTGGTTCCACACGCTGCCAACTCTCTATGGGCAAGAGTCCCTTGTATTTTCCCTAATACTCTTTTAAAAGTCATTCTATTGAGCTCTAGTAGTTCTTGAATCTCTGGATTAGCCCCCACTCTGTATGATAGGTAGTGCCGGTGAGCTGACGCTCATCATTGACATCTGTTGGCATTTACATGTCATGAGTTTGCATTCTGGCATTACTAACTTTGCCTTTCATCCTTTCGATGTCAGTAATCAGAGTAGCACTAAACTGGACAATAGCAATACCAGTTATTTATTGTAAAGTTCAATATGAAACGCTTTATAAAAACAAGTTGTTATTATTTTTGGGTCTTCCGTGAGTATGAAATCTCTCTTAAAACACCACTTTCCCTCCTCTCTTCCAGATTAGGCAAAGTTTGTATGTCGTCACTTGCATAATTTAATAGGTTGCTTGCTCACAGTTTCCCCACTGCTATTGTGAAAAAGAATAAAATACTCAAAAGTAAAAATCATTCAACTTTTGGTAAGAGTTAGGATATATTCTGTTATGCACTATCCTATTTCTATATTTCGCTTAACTTTATATTGTGTTCACATAAAATAAAGAACAACTTCATATTTTTGTTTTTTTGTCTTTGATCTATCCGAGCTATTAAAACGTCTGCATCTAATTATGGGTAAATAAATGGTACCTCTAAAATAATTTAACAATGCCAACCTTATCCAAACCCCACTTCCCTCATTCTCACTGTAAATGTTTTGGTTGGGCACGGCTTGAAAAGATTTGGTCAGGAAGGCCTTGGCACACAAAAAAGTTTGAAGATCTCAGGTATACATTTTGAAGATGTCTTGTTTAAAAGTAGTTGGGAGAAACAGGTTTTACTTATCAAATCAGTTTGTACATCTATTTGGATCACTGTTAATAACCGAACTATGTGACAATTGTTAGAGAAAAAAACATTTTGGGGGGGTTGAAGACAATTAATATTTTTATCTTTATCTATTTTATGATCGTTATTTTCATAGTTGACATATATTTTACATGGTGTAATTATCTTAAGTTACTCCACTTTGGTAAAGTGGTCCATTACAGCTTTATAAAGAAGTTCTAAAAGTGAATTTTACGTGTGTGAATGGAGCTCCGATCACCTTCAAATCATATACGGATTTAAAGCAAGACATTTCTTCATTTGTGTGGAACAAAATGGAAAAAATGACGCTCAAATCTCACTTTCATGCAAACCCATAAAAAGCTCAGGGGCATAGTTATACTATGTTTGTGCCAAATTTGTGTCATTTTTAACGCACATTTGGCGCAAACTTAACTTCATATTTATATTTCGATGCTAGACACTTCTACCATCAAAATATTGGAGTTAGCACCATTTTTTGGATGTGTGCTCCTATCTAGCGCCAATGAGAAGCAAGGTAGGGGTTCCCATATAAAAAATTATGCTAACCCCACAGCCCCATATTTATCCCCCTTGCTACAATGATGCACTGGGGGAGGAGGGGCTAAATAATGGTGCAAAACTTGCTTTGCACCATTATTTAAGGCCTGGGTCAGACCAGGGGTCAGGGGTCCTGTGGTCCCATATCTATGGTTAAACATGATGGAATGGGCCCACAGGTGCCCACCCTAAGCCCCAGGAACAGCCCACCCCCACCAGAGGCACACCAGAGGATGGGGACCCCATCCCAGGTAAGTAGGATAAGTATAGGTAAGTAATTAAAAAAATATTTTGAGTGTCATTGGGGCCCTAACATAGGTCCTTCTGAATGGCACAGGGTGCAATGGCCATGATTTGGGGACCCTTGTCCCCTGTGTTAGTCATTGAGATGGTGGGCATGACTCCTGTCTTTTATAAGACAGGAGTCATGTGGTATGGATGGTTTTGTACCAGTAAATGACGCTAGGCTTATTAGCATCATTTTTTGAGGTAAAACTCCTTTCACCCATACCGCCACCCTCACCCCCACCCAGCTAACGTAATTTTTCTGATGCTAGCCCAAGCTTAGCGTCGGCTTGTGGCATTCCATAAATTTGGCGCCTGGCTGGTGCTTTGGAATTACGCAAGCTGGCGCTATACTTTTTGCTGCAAAATTGCATTTGTGCAGTTTTGTGGCAAAAAGTATAAATATGGGCCTGAGTTTCATATGATGAAAGCTCCAAATTCGATCAAGTTAGAGGTTCGAGACATAGAATTCCTGGACCTATACAAAAATGACACAAAAAAAGATGTTGGCATGAATCTTTTCTCTTACATTTACAACTCTGCGAATTGCACTCATTGAGTCTTATTCACTGAACTTTTTGGGCTGAGGGTTTCTTAGTTTTAAAAAACCAAGCATGAATTACATTGAAGTTAGGAGTTAGACAAACCTACTAAGAGAAAAAGGTTTGTGAATAGGACCTATTATTATCACAACTATTACTAATAGTGGTAGCATTACTACTGCGGCCACTGCTGTTTGAATGCTACAACTACCACCACTACTACTAATACAGATACTACTATTTTTGTAGTAACAAAAAAATAGTAAATAATCATCATTGTAAATATATATATATATATATATATATATATATATATATATATATATATATATATATACCTATGTTTCACAAAGCAGTCCCAGACTGGCCCACAAACTGCTGGTACCAGTGACAGAGATGGACCGTTCTCCATGTATACTATTTCATGCAAAGCTAGAGCACCACACTCCAGGGAGCTCGTTTCTGTGAAATTTTATTGCAGGCAAAAACACCAAATCACACCACCAACGCATTTCAACCACCCTGTCTTGCTCACGGTATGTGATTCCTTCTTCACTTTTACCACTTATAGCATTGCCCGGGCCACATATTATGATGCATTGTGGGAATAAAAGTGATCATTTAAAAATAAATTACAATCAAAATTGATCTGGAGGCCAATTTATCAAACAATTTCCCATGGTATTGCTTTGTAATCCAACTACTTGTACAATTTGGCTTATAGCACCTACAGAGCAATGTTAATGAAATATACATTCCTTTTAAGCAATGGTATATACGTCTGACATCCCTTTAGGATCATCGCTCTGTTTACACCTGATTATATGTGGTTATCCTTAATAATATTATTCTGTACCATTCTGCAGGTAAAATATTGAATCCTTGTTTCACCTCAGGATTTTGCATCAATAATTACACTTACACCGACCAATGTTCCCACATCTTGTTCTATCTATCATATCAGTTGTAGGGTACCTATTTTAGTGTTCTGCTAAGTGTACTCTCTGGCCTTTACTCATAGTGTGGCATCTTGCTTCCATGTTATCGCTCAGTGCGCAATTCTAATGTATACAATGTTCTCATTGCTTAGTGGTGCCACCATGATTTCTATTCTGCAATATATTTATATTCTGCATTCCTGATATCCCTGTTATGGTGTTTGAATCCTGCCTAATAGTTTATATGTGTGTGTTTCACAAAGTAATTATGATAATCCACAATGGTTAGTATCATTTATCCATCCCTAGCCTCATTCTATTCTCAGTCATGAATACATGATGTAATTGTGTTTTGCATATGCTAGCCCTGTATGAATTCCATGTTTTCCAGCCCTCTTTAGGCTATGTTGTATGTGATATCTGACTTATAATTTCCTTCAGTATCACCCAAGCTGTGGTTTATATCTTATACTAGCAATTTTCCATAAAGTACCATTCTTCCGTTTCTGTAAAATGTATATCAATCAAATTGTTTACATCCTATACCACTTCCTTATTACTTAACGATGCACATGCATTTCCTCATCATTGTTTAGTCCATACGGAGTCTTTGTGCGTAACTTAATAATGAGGCGGGATTCTAATCTATATGTTGTTAATTCCCTATTTCCCCCTCTTTCATGTTTTGGTGTGCACACTATACCACAATAACTCATGGTCTTCCAATTACCCAATGCATGTTGTAAAAAGTGTTTGGCAATAACAGAACTAACATTTTTATTTTTCACTGCACATATGTGTTTCGATATTCATTTTTTCAAACTACAGATTGTATTTCCTCCATATCGTAGTCCACACTGATATTCAATTACATAAACCATGTAGTTCGTGTCACATATTATTCTATGATTAATCTTAATCTCCTGACCTTTGTAGTCTTGTACCATTTGAGGATTTTTACCTATTTGGCATGCTTTATATTTCTTATATTTCACAAACCTAAGTTATTCCTTTTTCAACCATGCCTGTTGCTTCGACATTGAGAAATGTCTTCTCACCAATTTATTTCTCAATGAGGAAACTTTTTTGTATGTTATTCTAGGATTTGGACCTTTTTTTGTCCAATGTCCGGGTCCTTGCTGAGCATACTCCATAATTTTTTTCTGACGTTGTCAATGTTCTCATATTTTTTACTGTTGGTCACAATCACTCTTATATGCTCATCCTGGTGGTCCTTCCTCTTATCGATGTTTCCTTGCATCAGGATACAATTCCGATCTGTAATTTTGGGTCTTTTTATGCCTTGGTTGATTTGTCTTTGTGAGTCACCTCTGAGTTTGAAACTCATCTGTTGTTTTGAAATGTGATAACATATCTTTATCGACTGAGCAGTAATGCCTCAATCTGAGGAATTCTCCATACGGTATACTTCTAATCAGTGATTGAGGATGGAAACTGGTTCCATGGAGAATGTTGTTCTTGGCTGTGGGATTTCTGTAAGGAGTTGGGTCCAAGAGTACATTCTTTATGTATACCCTGACATCCAAGAAGTCAATCATTGTAGTGCTGATGTTGTAAGTAAATATTAATCCATCCTCATTGTTGTTGAGGATGTTGAAGTACTCCAGAAGTTGTACTTCTGTGCCACTCCATATATTGAAGAGATCATCAATGCTTACATTCTTGTATCTCCATTTCATGTTTATTCAAATTATTTTCTATAATCTGTCTTAGTCTGTTGCTTACTTTCACCTGTTTCTTTTGTTGTATTTGTGTCGCCAATTCTTTGATCAATTTGTGAATCGCCTCTGTGTCAAATTTGCATATCTGATTATAATTGACATCGTATTTTTTTAACATGGCATGTTATTATCTACCCATTCCTCTAGCATTTCTGGTCTTGTATCCATATGACTCAGTAACGTGAATATGCTGAGGCCCCTTGGAACTCTCCTAACTTGAACATATTTTTCAAGCATTATAATTTCACAGCTTTTCTTTGTTTCTTTCTTTAGCAATATCTCCAAATGGATGTACATTTGCTTTAGACTTTGCTCACTTGCCATCAATTTGTCATTTCAGTTGTAATATTTGTTTGGATACATGTTTCTTTACTGAATAGTTCCTCCACTTCCTGAGCTTGCTTCCCTGCTTTAGCCTTCATTTTCATGTGTTCTTCCTTTGCAATTGAGTACTGCACTGGTTGACTCACTGAATGTGGTTGTGCATGCCTCTAAATATACTTTAATCTGTAGCAGCTTCCCAGTCTAATATGGCAGCAAGACTACAATCTCCAATGCTAGACTGTGCCACGTGATCGGGATACAAAGTAACAGTTCTTGGCTGCTTCAATACCAATTGAAAGTAATGTGGTGATGCAATGCGTCTCACAGTGTAACAGTTCTTCGCTTCTGCGATACCAGAGAGACACAATGTAGCAATGCAACGCGTCTAAGCTGCTCCAACAAAATCAGAATAAAATGTAACAGTTCTTTGGTATTTTAGTATCAAGTGAACAAATCGGTGCGTCTCACCATGTTGCAGTTCTTTGCTAAGTAGAAACAGTGTAGCAATGCAGCACATCTTACCTGTAGGGAGACATCCGTTCAGGTGGGGTTCTCCAACCCCACTCGCCCGACGCGCAACCTCCTTTGCATAGGTAGATGTTGCAGCTGTAGTGGTATCCATTTCTTGTTCTCCAGCCTTCACAATCCTCTTGGTATTAAATGTCAAAGTGGCTACAGTACCAGTTTCCCCATACTTTTATCTCTTTTGTCAGGCGCTACCATTCTAATTTATTAGCTTTCCAAAGCGGTCCTAAAATGGTGAGCAAACTGCTGGTATGATGTTTTTGCCTGCAATAAAATTTCAGAGAAGCAAGCTCCCTGCAGTGTGGCGTTCTTGCTTTACATGAAATTTGAAATATGTATACATGTATATATATATATCTCTCTCTCTCTCTATATATATATATATATATATATATATATATATATATATACATTTAAAAAAACAAAGGATACAGGTACGTTATAGTTAGGTTCCAAATTTACTCAAACAAAACCAGAGAAATTCAGCAGTTGTAGGTATAGTTATTTCAAGTAATTATAACTCACTGCCTAAGGTAACTATAACTCGCGCCCCCGCTATGCACAGTTTTTTCTTCAATAATTTGACTACTAATGTTTAATTGATATTTTCATTGATGTTATAAGAGTTGTCATGAGTGCTGTAATATCTGGGGAAATTAGCAGTGCATGGCGAGGATACAAGTAATAGTTACCTAAGGGATTTGGTGTGTGAGTCTTTGAGGAGGTCAGAGAGTGGGTGCGTGAGTGTTGAAGTGGGTCTGTGAGGGGCCTGGGAGTGTGTGCGTGAGTCGCTGAGTGCATCTGTGAGTACGTGCATGAGTTTCTGAGTGAGTCTGTGAGTGGGCGTGTGAGCCTGAGTGGGTCTGTGAGTGGATGCACGAATGTCTGAGAGGGTCTCTGAGTGGGTGCGTGAAGTGTCTGAGTGGATCTGTGAATGAGTTCATGAGTGTCCCAGTGGGTCTTTGAGTGGGTGCATAAGTGTCTCAGTGGGTCTGTGAGTGGGTGCGTGAGTCTCTGAGTGGGGCTGTGAGCAGGTGCATGAGTGTCGGAGTTCGTGTCTCAGTGCGCTCGTGAGTGGGTGGGTGAGTGTCTGTGTGGGTGTGTCAGAAGCTGTGTGAGGGACTCGGCCACAAAGAAACCTCACCTGCCCTTTTATCCAACAAAAGTCTACAGCTTTGCATGAAATACCCTACCAAGTGGAGTTCTGCCTCCTTGTTTAATTGTCCAGTATGTATTCTAAACTACAGCTGTGCAATGGACACAAGGAAATGTCACAAGAGACCTTGTGTGCATTTTGGTAACATGAATGTTCCTGTTGCCTCTTTCTCTAGAATTCTGTGATAACATGAATTCCCTTATAGAGAGGCCAACAAGACTACAAAGACATAAATCTCTACTAATCCAGGGTCCTTCTTTGTTTTGTGGAGATGTCTTCCTATTTCTTGGTATCAAGAATGCACCACCAAAACAGGTGGGAAACATACCTGGGTACCCTTTGGGAAGCTTTCCATCATCCTGGTAAAAAGCGGGAAGACCATTGGATACTACTAAGGTGGACAGTGCAGGGCCAAGCGGGCAGAGATTCCAGGTGATTTGCACATTTGCACACTCGTAGCAATTTAAAGGCACAACGTTGTACTCTAGGGGAGGGGGGTGTGGGGTCTGCCTCCCTTGGGCCCCAGGGACCCTATCCCCTAGGGCCCAGCCATAAATAAATGGAGGCGGGGGCCACGCAGATCCCTCCCTGGGCGGCCAATTTCAGCCCCGGGAACCCCACCCCCAGGGGCCTGGCCATAAATAAATGGAGGAGAGGGGATGCATAGTTCCAATCCCTGAGCCAATTTTGGCTCATGTGACCCCATCCCCCAAGACCTGGCCATATCTCCTAGGTACTCCTCAGGGCACCCAGTGTGCAATAGGACCACAGGGGGAGCCTCAAGGGCACTGTAGTCCCAGCTGCCTCCCTGCCTCCTTTGGGAGATGGCATTGCTCTTGCACACAGGGAGCTGCTAAACATGCTGCTCCCTTTGGGCAAGAGCAATAGCTTCATCTCTTTCCCTGCCCTGCATATCTGTGAAACCTCTGCTTCCAGCGAGTGAGGGCACTTTGACAGCTCTCCCTCTCTGGAAGCAGAGTGTTTGGCCTGACTTTACAGGAGCTGTCAAAGCTCCCACCAAGTCAAAGCAAACAACTGTGTCCTGTGGGTGAGCACCCCGGAACATAGCAGTAGCCATCCCTGGAGGGTGGAAGTCCGGAGGGCCATTATGAGCTCCATGAGGGGTCTACACACCCCCCCTCCAGCATTTAAGTTAGCCCTGGGGAGGTGGTGGTCCCCAGGGCTGGGGGTCCACAAAGGACCCCGTTCATCATTTATTTTCATCCCTGGGGTGGTGGCAGCCTCCATGGCTGCCGGGAACACCATATGGTCCTCCCCCATTACAAATAAACATTTTGCCCTAGGAAGGTGGTGGTCCCCAGGCCCCGCATATTTTAAAATCATCGGGGAGGTGTGGTCCCCAGGGCTAATATAAACCCTAGGACGGGGGCCCCTGTGCCCCCCTCCTATTAAAAAAAAAAGAAATCAGTGGATTAGTTGATTTTTCCAAACATTTAAAAAAAAAAGCTTTTTAGCCCTGCCAGGGTCCGTGAGGGACCCCTAGACGAAGGCCAGGGGCTCAGGGTGACCCTACCTTGACCCCTTTTCTTTTTCCGTGGGACTCAGCTGAAGCTGAGTCCCACAGTGGCTGCCAACGCTTCTTTGTTGAAGCATTTGGCAGCCAATCAGATACCAGCACGGGGACAGTTGGATCCGCAGAGGATCCACGTCCCTAGATATCTATATTTTTTAAATCTAATATCTCCAAAACCTTTGAATGGATTTACACCAGATTCCACGAAACACAATCTTTGGAACAAGAGTTAGCTTTCTGCCAAATTTGGTGTAATTCCGCTCAGTGGTTTAGTCTGTAGGTGTGTCTAAAGACCCTCAGGCAAAATGAATGAAGGAAACACATTTTAGAACCCCCCCATTTTTCTCGTCTCCCGCTGGACAGATCACCCCAAAACATTCAAGAGAACAACTGAAACCCCATCAAAGTACAAGTTGTGAAACTTCTGTGAAGATTCGTCTAGGGGCTCCAAAGTTATTGACAAAACCAAAAATGCTATTCTTGGAAACTAGGTCCTTGCTATAACTACCTTTTATATATATGTCCCAAGAAGTGTCAAATGCATTGTCTACACAAAGCTTGCACTCCAAGGCTGTAATCCAAAGCAAAATGTTTCTTGGCAAAGCGTTTCGATCACGAAAGAGATCTTCCTCAGCCGCAAACCAAAACTGTGCACTACAACCCTTAGAAAATATTACTCCGTCATGATGAGAAATAAAAATTGAGAAAAGACTTCTTCCTGAGCCGGTCAAGTCAGAATTATAAACAAAAGAAAGACTTAGGGGTTCATTATGACCCCGGTGGTAGGTGATAATGTGGCGGTAGTACATACCGCCGCATTATGACATTGGCCATTCCTACTGCTATTGTACCATCAGCGGCATTTTGAGCCTTCCTACCGCCATGGTTTTCGTGGCGTTCGCAATGCCACAAAAACCATGTAGGCCCTACCAGTGACAGTGAATTCCTTCCCTGTCACTGGTAGGAGGCTCCCCCTCCCCCCAAACACTCCCTAGATGCCCCTCCCCCGCCATCCACTCTCCCCTATTCACGCACACTCGCAGACACGCACCACGCATACACACACTCACTCACACTGGCATACACTCATTCATTCACGCATGCATCCATTCATTCTCGCACACATCCTACACACATTCACACTGACATGCAGACAGTCATTCACATTTCCATTTGTATACGCATTCCCACACAAGCATACACCCACGCACACAACACTACACACACAGTCGCATTCACACACACACTCACACATACACAAACCCCCCCCACACACACACACAACACCCCTCACCCCCCTTCCCTGTCAGAAGCCCAACTTACCTGCATCTAGGGGGTCTTCAGGCAGGGAACAGGGCGCTGCTACCGCCAGCAGCACCCGCCAGCAGAACACCGCCAAACCGTATCATGTGACATTATACGGCTGCCGGCGGTCTACTGGTGTGGTGCTGCTTGTGGTAGCAGTGCCACCTTTCCACCATCTACCAGTATGGCCACAGCTGGATTTCTGCCCTTCTTGTGGCAGAAATACGGCTATGCTCATAATCTGGCAAACGGATGGTAGCTGCGGATGGTCTTTTGGCGGCCGTCGCCACTTCGGTAGGCAGCTTTTACCACCAATGCTAAAATGTGGGACTTAATTTTTATAGTATAATGTTCTATTTCATGGTCACAATTGTATGCATTAGATTTGAATATTTATAAGCCACTTGAAAAGCAGGGCATTTAACAAAATTCATAAATAGAAAAATAAGAGCCAGTTCTGGACAAGTGGCCAAATGAATCCTGCATCAATTGCCAGGCTAAAATACAATCTATAACTTGAAGATTCAAGTAAATGACAGAAAAACCTAAAAAAACACAATTGGCCAGGCATGTCATAAAATGTCATATCACAAAACGACAGGATGAACTCACAATTCACCTAATACATGTATTTCCCGAAAAGACACAAGTAGGAAATTTTACACAATTAAAATCTGACAAACAAGCAGAGTGGGATTCACAACCATGCAGCCTGTAAACATTCCATGATGACCCTGTAGCTAAGACCCCATACCAGCTAAGGTCTAAGCAGAAAAACATGTGTATTCCTATGGAGCCACATGTGGTAGGTAAGGAAACAACCATAATGTTATTCAGTATGTAAGAAACTTGCGAAGTCAAAAAAACACAAAAAGCTGAAAACCAAACTCACAGAAAAATATCATAATAAAAATGTACATATTTTGAGTATTTAAAAAATAAGGCAGTACATGATTTATACCATTACATTAGCCAATATGTACTTAAAGCTCCTGGTACAGGTTAAGCCCCGGCTGCTTGGAATTGAGGTGAATAATGTGTTCCACTTCCACAGTTCGTAATCTCTTCTTTCCACCCCCTCCTCGTGATGTGGCAAGTACCCTATCAATTCCAAAGAAAGAGAGGACGTCAGAGTTTTGAGAATGTTCCTTGGCCCAATGTCGAGAAACCAGGTAAGACTGATCACAGTTCAAGGCCTCCTGTGAGGTTCTACCCCATTTAAAAAAAAACTTTTGGTGGCCCTTTATGGGCTATCCTGGACCACAGGGGAGCCTCAAGGCCTTACCCACGGTCCCATTGCTTCAGCAAGCAAGGAGCTGCTTTGAATAGGAGCTCCCTGGTTGCTGAAAACTCTGTTTTCTGACAGCGGGACCTGTCAGTAGTGGCTCCTCGAGGGGGTCCACGTAGCCCCCCTCCCACAAAAACAGGTCCGGGGCTTGGGAGTATGAAACGGACCCCTCTTTATATTTTTTACTATTTGTCCTGGGAAGGTGGTGGTCCTTGGGGCTGCAGGGGAAGTGGGGGTCCACGGGCCCCGCACACAATTTAAAGAAAGCCCCGGGGAAGTAGTGGTCCCCGGGGCTGCGGGAGGGCCACACAGGCCCCCCGGCACACAATTTAAATACAGCCCTGGGGAGGTGGTGGTCCGCGGGGCACACGGCCACCCACACATATTTTCGGCATTGACCCTGGGAGGTGGCGATCCGTTAATTTACGGTGGATCCGCCGCAACACCCGCCATAAATTTGAAAAAAAATGCTATTTAGCCCTAAGCCACCAGAGCTAAGGGATCAGGGTGACTCTACCCTGGTCCCTTGCCTGTTTTGGCACTTTTTTTGTGAGACTCAGCTCAAGCCAAGTTCCAAGATGGCTGCGAACACTTCCTGGTTTGAAGTGTTGGCAGCCAATCAGAGCTGTGCATTTCCCTGCACAAGCTTGTCTTTTTTTGCAAAATCTTCGCTATCACAGATATATAGAAATTTGAATTTCCTTTAATATCTCAAAAATTACTGAACGGATTTACACCAAATAAGTGAAAGCACAATCTGTGTACCCAAAGTTGTTTTTCTGCCAAATTTGGTGTAATTCCGTGTCGTGGTTCGGTCTGTAGCTTTGTTCAAAGGTCCTAGGAGAATTAACATGGGAAATGCTACTTTTTTGCCCACCCCTTTTTCTCGGCCCCCACTTGACGGATCACCCCGAAACTTTCCGTGCACAACAAGAATCACTGGGGCACATGTTTTAAAAAATATCATGAAGATTTATCAAATGGTGCCAAAGATATAGGCAAATTAAAAAATGCTTTTTTCTACGGAAAATAGGTCCTAAATATAACTAAAAAGTGGCAAATGGCACTAGGTAAAAAAAATATAGATATATATGTATATATAAATACATATATATGTATGTATATATATATATATACACATATATATATATATATATATATATATATATATATATATATATATATTACCACAGTCATGCAGCATATGGGACACCCTCACAATGCACCCGGGCTTGTCAGCAGATGCCACTGCCAAATATACAAAAACACAGCCACCACTTCACGGATGGATGTAAAGACGAGCCACTCCAGTATGCGATGCTTCTGTTTCCTCCGCTGTAATAAATTTCACCAAGCATCGCTGACTGGAGTGGCTATGTATATATAGATATAGTCCAGTGCTTAGTTTGTAAATAAGAATGTGCCAGTGCCCAAAGCTCTCCTCTTAAACACGTGGCTGCTGCAATTAAATGTGAGAACACGGAGTACTGAGCAGCTTAATCTTGAAGCCATCTCGGGCCTCTTTAATCCCTTTACAGCCACGCCCTGCACCCTCAGCTCACTCTTGCAGCTTTCTGCTTTCTCCCATTGTGACGTTTTTTTGTTTTTCTCTTCCTCCATCTTTCCCATATGTGTCTTTGGCTCGCAGTAAATGCTTGAGGCATACCAATAAGTGCCGGCCCTCAAAAATAAGTGCTGGTGCTCCACCTGAAACAACAAGCACACATTAAGCACTGATATAGTCATATCCATAATAATTATTGTGCATTTTAATGAACTTCGCTTGATTTTGATCAGCTTTTATAATGCATCCAATGGAAGCAGTTGTTATGTCAAAAATAGCTACATGCTTTTGACTTTCAGATTCTCTCATAACTAATATTCAAGCTGGGGATCTTTGTGCAAATATCTAAGGCCGGACATTTTGTTTTTACCAATAACGCTAATTTCCTTCTCTGCATTATGGGAGTTTTTTCTGGATTTAATTTCACAGATCAAATTGATTTCAAAAGAGTGCATTTATTTGTCTGGAATTGGGCGGTCATTTTACAAATCAATCATTTTTTACTGACGCTAAACCTATTTGTGTCAAAAAATGTATTGGGACGAAACCATTGTTGTCAAGGAGCATTCTGTATTCCAGAGAAAAAGTTAAATTACAATAGCTACATTCATCCACCCATTTTACAGTCAAGTCAAAAATAATCAATTTGTCGAGTTCTACCGAAGACGGTCTCATGAAGGATGATGTTCTAGAAGACAAACCTTAATAACAGAGCAGATGGGATGCGCACGAGCCTCTATTTTTCTTCCCATCTTTTAAGAAAAAAGCGAGATCTATTTTCCTGCTTGGGATGTTCAAAGTCACCAGAAATATGCATCCCCGAGTATGGTCCACCTCAGCATGGCACCAACCGAGGTCCAGATGTACCGTGGGGGAGGTGTGAAAAGATTTCTGTGTGTGAGTCATCGCTTTACTCAAGTGTATATGCCATGGCAACTCATAATGTCTCTGCGAGATGTTCACATTTGCAATGAATCACACGAAAATAAACGCTCCACGGTAACTAGGCATCACCCCACTGTGACCTGCCCTTGAGAGAGATGGAAGCAGGCCATTTCTCCTTCATACCACTTTACCACTGCCGCAAAGGTGCCATGCGCCTGACAGATGAGGTCTATGAGGTTATTTGACCTTAATACCATTAATGGAAAAACCTCTTAAAACAAGATAAGCTCCCAAAAGTAGATATGTTGATTTATAAGTGTGAGAAAACTGGGCTGTTTGCAGAAGCCTCCTAACTTTTGCCCCCAATTTTCACTTTTTGCTGGTGTTTTCCTGACTCTGATGGTGCCCTGGGTACTGCAAACCAGTCCCAGGGCCTGCGCTCTGTGTAAAATGAATATGCAAAT
This sequence comes from Pleurodeles waltl, assembly GCF_031143425.1. Taxonomy (NCBI): domain Eukaryota; kingdom Metazoa; phylum Chordata; class Amphibia; order Caudata; family Salamandridae; genus Pleurodeles; species Pleurodeles waltl. The sequence continues at coordinate 89,641,293 of NC_090437.1, forward strand.
TAGATGAATTATAATGGGCTACAGCAACCTACCTATAAGTCCCTAGTCTATAGTACGGCATGTAGATTTAGGGACCCCAGCATAGGTGGTGCACCCAAAGGTGCAGTGAGGTGCCCAGTGTCATTTCAAAGGCAGGCCTGCCTTGCTGGCTGCTTTTAAATTAAAGTTACATGCAAATTCGCAATTGGGTGGAGTGTAACTATAAGCAAGGACCTTATGAAATATGCTTTATAAGCCCTGGTGAGGAAAAATAGCCAGATATGTTTTTCCCTTATAGTAGTGAATAGGCTCCATAGACTAAAATGGGGAGACTTTATTTTAATTAATACAGTTTCCAAATGAGCTGGATATGGCAAGTTTGGTCTCCAACTGATTGTTATAATAAATGCAACAACTTGCCATTGTCGGATTTAATATAACTTTCACCTAGAAAGAGTTTTAGAACTCTTCCAAAAAGTTACCTGTTTCAGCTCTGTAGTGCCCTTCACTGATTGGCCAGCCTCTGGCAGCCTGGCCAGACTGCCCTGATGAGGTGTGAAGTGGCCTGGGCTGAACAAAATCTAAGTGCCTGGGGGAGGAGATCTGCCTCAGCAGGTGGTAAAACAGGATGGGGGAGAGCAGCCAAACTGGTCTTCAAAGGAGGGAAGAATATTTGGAGCAGCTCAGGACCTCCCCCATTCCCTGCAAACCCAGACAACCAGGTGCCCTTTTGATCTGCCATTTTGGATTTTTAAGGAATGTTGCTCCCTGGGATCGATTATTGCCACACGTCTCATGAAGTGGCCATCCAAGGGAATAGTGGCCTGCTTGTGATTGGACAGTTACCCCCCACACACTTTTCACCCCAGAAGCAAGGATAAATTTGGCAGAGCTGCACCCAGACCTCCGATCCCTATAAGGAACAACATCAGAAGAAGAAGGACTACCCTGATGTACCCTGACCTGCACCTGGACACTGCACTCTGAAGGACTGCACCAGCTGCACACTTGGGCATCATCGCAAAAAGGACTTTGCCTGTCTTCAACTGCTTCATGAAGGGACTCCCTGATTGTTACAGGTGAAAAACAGCTAACCAGCGTCCCCTGCATCAAAACCTGAAGGAACTGACCAGCTGACCAGGGGCTAGTGGTCATTTTTGGATTTGAACCGGTGCAATCTGGGAGTTGGAGTCCTTTTTTTTCTTTTTGTGTTGTCATTTTTTTAATTAAGAAATAGTAACAATACATGAGCACAGAACACATTGTACCCGTACATTTCGAATAGAAAGATAAGAAAAACATTGGGAAGGGCAATTATCTCGATGATCCCCAACTTGAGGAAAAGAGAGAAAGAGAAAATAAAGAAAAGAAGGGAGGGGAAAGAGGAGCCTCAGAGAGGAGTATGCCATCAGTGAAGGCTGAGAGTTGAAAAGGTAATCTTGACATACGAAGGAGAGAGTATCCTGGATCATGGCAGTTATCCCCTTTTTTTACATATGTGTTCACATTTGTTCTGGTCTCTGAGGCAACCATCCCCTCTCTGATAGCTGGCGGGGGGGGGAAGATGAAGGCACGTCTTCGCCTCCCATTTTGCCAGGCCTTGCATTGATCTCTATGAATATAGGATGGAAGGGGATATGGGTGGAGACAGGGTGGTAGGGGTTGAGCAGGTTGAGCAGTGTAGTTACTAGGACACCAGAATGGTACAGCACAGCACTAGAATAGATATAGAGAATCTATGCTAGAAAAAGAAGAATGATGGAGATTAATTAGAGGGGGAAGGGGGTGGAGGGAGTGGGAGGAGGTGTGGTGATGCACCCAGCGCTAGATGATGATTTGAGAGTGGCGAGGGGGGAGAGAAGGGAGAAGAGTAGAAAGGGGGGATGAAGGGGAGTAGTAGGAGGGGGGTAAGGGTGGGGAGAAAGGGGCGGGAACTTGATACAGAAAGGCATACCTGTGATCTCCTTTGTCTGCAATGGTTCAGCAGGAGATAAAAAGGAGGCAAGAGGAAGGGTGTAAGGTGAGGGGTACGTGTGGAACCATTTATGGTGTGGTAGCATAAGCAGCTTTAGCACTGACGGTTGCAGGCAGGATTACGGTGAGAGTGCCGGAGTAGTCAATGGGGCATTCAATGGTTTCCCAGGGAGGAAGGGTGCCCAGATCTGAATGAACAGGGAGGATTGATCCTGTAGATTATAGAAGATACATTCATGGGCAGTTGTGCGAATCATCGCCACTAGCCACTCCTCCGGGGTAGGTGGAGTAATAGATCTCCAGTGACCGAGGATGCAGATTTTAGCTGTCGCCAAAGCAGTGTGTAGTAGTCGGCGATGCAGTCTAGGCAAATCTGGCAGATCTCTTAAGTTGTGGAGAAGGATAATAGAAGGGAGGAGCGGCTGGCTAATGCCAATGGAGCCCCCAAGAGTATTTCCCACCTCCTCCCACAAGGGCTGTATTAAGGGGCAGTCACATAGGAGATGGGCTAAATCACACCGCGTCTCTGCACACCTCCAGCAGTTCGTGTGAGGTAGGAGACCTGTTCTGTGCAGTTTCACTGGGGTCCAATACCAGTCATGCATTATTTTGAAGAGACAGAACTTCAGGCGGGTTTCCCTGGTTCCCCTGTCTAGGGCTGTCATAATATCAGTCCAGTCCACCTCTCTGATTTCCATGTGGATTTGCCACCCAGGATGTAGGTTGTCCAGGACGGGTTGTGAGTATAGGTGATGTGTAAGCACTTCATGGAGACCAGACATCACTCCTTTAAATCTGCCCCACGTCACTAGGTAGGATAGAACCGGGGAGGGTTGAAGGTTCCATGGGTGGGCTCCATTTATGCACTGAAGATAGTGCTGGAGTAGTAAGTACCTGGTTGCAGTCCGTATTCCTCACGTAATATTGCAAATGATTTGAGTTCGCCATGCGCAATGACCTGGTCTAGGTGATCAATGCCAGCTACTTTCCATTTTGCCCAATGGATGGTATCTCCACCTATGTATGCATTCATTATCCCATATAGGGGCCTTTTGTGGAGATAAGGGTGGGAACCGAGAAGACGATGCGCCCGGTACCAAGCTGCATGCGTTGCCTCCAGCACTGGATTATTAGTGTTGAGCCTATAGGCACTGGGTCGGTAGACTGAGCTAAGGCTGCCCTGGCTGGTGAGCATCTTGTGTTCTACCAGAATCCATTGTGGCAGGTCTGGCACTTCAGGTACCAAATGTGCCAGTTGAGATAAATGAAGAGCTAGAGCGTTTTGCTCCACTGATGGGAGGCCCATACCTCCGCATGAGCCATGGGGTATTAGTTTAGCAGTCAACAGGCGGGGACAGGGGAGCCCCACATGAAAATTTTAATCTTTGTGTCAATTTGTCTAAGGGTCGATAGGGGTACTTGCATGGGTAAGATGCCCAACTCATAGGTGAAGCGCGGCAGAGTAACCATTCACACCACCTGGACTCTGCCCCACATAGAAAGTCTCAAGTGGGCCCATTTCTCAAAATCGCAGGACATTTGTGTCATAAGAGGATCTAGGTTGTCCGAGACCATGCAATCCAGTCCTCGGTTTACAAGGATCCCCAGATATTTAAGACGGGATGGCATCCAGCGGAAGGGGAAACCGTGGATCGCCGCCCTTGTGGTGTGGGTCGAAAGGGGTAGTGCCTCACTCTTGTCCCAATTCACTCGATAACCTGATGTAGCCGCAAATCCGTCGATGCTGTCCAGCAAGGCCGGGATGGAGCGATCCAGTTATTTTAGGGTGAGTGGAATATTGTCAGCATACAGGTATATCTTGGACTCCATCCCTTGCACGCCAAGTCCAGTATTGGGCTGAGATTGGTAAATGGTGGCTGCCAACAGTTCCATGGCTAAGAGGAACAGGAGAGGTGAGAACGGACATCCCTGTCTCATCCTTCTGTGAATCAGAAAAGCATCAGATATGAAGCCACCGCAACTAACCTGCGCTGTGGGACAATCATAGAGTAATCGAACCAAGGCTATGAAAGGGTGCGTTGAGGGATAATGCTAGAGAGTCCTCCGGCTTGTCCCTGACTTCCCATAAGACATGGGGATGGAGATGATTCCTGGAGGTACGTCCCGGGACAAATCCCACTTGCGTGGGATATATTAAGGCTGGAAGGGCTATAGAGCGGTAGCTGCCGCACATGAGAGGGTCTTGTCTGGGCTTAGGTAGGACCGCTATCACTGCTCTGTTGGAGATAGAGCCAAATTACCCTTCACTTCTATCCTCCCGTAAGCCATCATAGAAGAGATCCACTTTCTCCTGACCAGTTCATTTGTAGAATTCCACAGGGAAGCCGTCCTCTCCTGGTGACTTATGGTATGGGAGGTTAGATATAACCTGCATGATTTCAATCTTACTGATTTCCCTGCCTTCCTTCATCTGTCAAGCATGGAAAATGGGCACTGTTTAGATAGGATTCTAATTGGGCAGGGCTGGTCTCCATTTCCGGTGTGTATAGGTTCTGCTAATAGTTCACAAAGTCTCAGACTATGCGGTCACCGCCAAATGGCCGCTCCGCGGTCAGGAGACCGCGGATGCCATTCTGGCTTTCCCGCTGGGCTGGCAGGCGACCGCCAAAAGGCCGCCCACCGGCCCAGCGGGAAAGCCCCTGCAACATAGAAGCCGGCTCCGAATGGAGCAGGCTGTGTTGCAGGGGTGCGACGGGTGCAGTAGCATTCGTCGCGATTTTCACTGTCTGCAAAGCAGACAGTGAAAATCTTCATGGGGCCCTGTTAGTGGGCCCCTGCACTGCCCATGCCAGTGGCATGGGCAGTGCAGGGGCCCCCAGGGGCCCCACGACACCCGTTCCCGCCATCCTGGTTCTGGCGGTGTAAACCGCCAGAAACAGGCTGGCGGGAAGGGTGTCGGAATCCCCATGGCGGTGCTGCAAGCAGCTCCGCCATAGAGGATTCCTTGGGCCAGGGGAAAACCGGCGGGAAACCGTTGGTTCCCCTTTTCTGACCGCGGCTTTACCGCCGCGGTCAGAATGGCCCTGGAAGCATCGCCAGCCTGTTGGCAGTGCTTCGGTGGTCCCCGGCCCTGGCGGTCGGAATGACCCCCTATATCTTGTGGGCGAGTGAGGATCTCACCTGACGCGGAACCTATTAAAGGAAAAGCCTATGCTGAGTCCTGTTGGCGAAGCTGGGCCGCTAGGAGTCTGCCCGCCTTTTCCCCCATTCGTAGTGACGTTCCTCTAAGCGTTGCAATGCATATTCGGCTTAAGAGGTAAATAATTAATTGAGGTCCATCCACGCTTTCTCAAGGAATCTGCGTACCTGTGGGAAGGGTTTGTCGTTATACAACTGGGTGAGAGATATAATGGCATCTTCCAACTATGTTTGACGAGCTGCTCTTTGTCTATTGGCTAACGCTGCGTCTCACATCATTTGCCCCCGCAAGGTCACCTTCGCGGCCGCACATTTAAGTTGAGGGTAAGGGTCGGAACCCTGATTGTCTTGCAGGTAGGTGGATACATGTGATCGTAGCTGCGTTTTGCCCTGGAGCGTGCGGTAGCGGTGTATAGCAAAGCACCAGGGCTTGCTTCCTGGGGAGGGGAGACCTAGGTCCACAAAGATTGTAACCGGCGAGTGTTCGGAGAGAGCACCCTCTAGTATCTGCGCGTCCCAAATCTGTGTCACCAATGTTTGCGACACAAGGAAATAGACCAGTCTGGATTGGGTCCAATGCAATGATGAAAGAAAAGTATAGTCCTTTTCTGCCGGATGTATTAACCTCCAAAAGTCTAGTAGGCCCTGGTCGGCTAGCACATCCGTCATTATCACTCTATCTGGATTGTTGCAAATGTCAATGGGGCCTATCCTGTCCATCAATGCATCTTGTGCTTATGAGATAGCGTGTAGCGCCAATTGAGGAGAAGAAGGAAGAAGCGTTTGGAACCTCTGAGCGCATACACTGAACCTACACAAAGAGAGTGGCTCCCAATCTTTAAATTAGCCAATACATATCTCCCGTCGGGATCGGACCATGTACAACAACAGATACTGGAAGGGTTTTACGCAGTAGGATCGCCATTCCGCATTTCCTGGGCATTCCACCGCCCGCAGCCTGCGGCGCCCGACAGCTGCTAAAGATCACCTTCCCAACTCAGTTCTGGCACAGTTTGTTAGATTCTGCATCACCCAGGTGTGTCTCCTGTAGGAGAGCCACATCTGCCTTTTTGGATTGGAGGTAGGAGAATACTTTTTTCCTTTTCACATAATGGGTCAACCCATTGCCATTCGAGGAGATAACACAAAGCGGATGGGTGGGGGCCGTAGCGTTGCATGCCATAATACCAGGAAGTGATGAGTAGAGGGAGGGTAGTGGGGGCAAGGGTTGAGGGGATACAATAAGGGCAGAGGAAGATAGTTTGGCTCAGTGGGGGAGGGAAAGAGAAAGGGGGAGATGGGGAAATGAAGAGATGGAGGGGTAGCGCCGGGAGCCTACCAACAGTGGCCCGGAGAACGATAAGATGAGTTGGGCTGTGGAAGAGAGAGCGAGGAGCCTGAGGAATAGAAAATAGAGAGAAAAGAATGAGAAGATCCGAGTTGAGAGGGAGGAAGAAGGGTGCGTGGAGGGGACAGGGAGAAAAATAGCGAAACCAAGAAAAAGTTGGTTGAGATGGCAAAGGGAACTTGTTCTAGTGGGGAACAAACCCCCAAAGACTTTTAGCTGTAGACTGCGGGTCTGAGCCTGTGGAGACAACGCATCTGCGGGAGGGCCCCATAGGTGACCGGGGCCACGGGGGCACCGAGAGGGCAAGTGGAGGCAGGGGTGGGTGATGCTGCCAGCTGGGGGAGAGAGGGGTAAAGGGGGGGCAGAGGGAAGGGTAGGTGTGGATGATATCCAGAAGACAAAAGGTCTCTTTTGAGAAGTCTGCGGCGATGCAGATCTCATAGTCGTTGTGGCGGAACGGACCATGGGTGCGGGCCTCCATGAGTATCTGTCAAACCTGCGTGTGGCGCAGGAGGCAAGCAATGATTGGTCGGGGTCGAGACGCTCCATCCAGTCTTTTTGATCCTAGGCGATTTGCTCTTTGGATTTCCAGTAGTGGATCAAAGGTTATGCCGGTTAAGGCGGGGAGCACCTTCTGGATGAAGGCCTGGATGTTCGGCACCTCTTTGTGTCCTGGGAAACCAAAGAAGCAGACATTGTCCCTATGGCTTCTATCCTCCAAATCAATGAGTTTGCTAGGCAGAAAGAGGAGTTCCTGCTACCGGTCCGGCATGATGTTTAAACGGTCATCCGCGGTTGTTACGCATTGCTCCAGCCTTGTCATTCTAGACTGAAAACTTGCAATGTCTGAACAAATGGATTTAGTTTCAGTCGCTATCGTAGAGATGGTAGAGTCCATCCCTTCTAGCCGCCGGCCCACAGCTGTGATTTCTTACAAAATGCGCTCCATCGTGTTATCCTGCTCTGTGTCCACTACAAGGGTGGGCCTGTCTGACGCCTGTGGATCTGGGGCTAAGGCCACCGGACACGAATGCCGAAGGGCTTCAGGAAAAAGAAGCTTCCTTGCTGGCTTGCCAGACGTTTTTCCTGATGATATACCATTGGACATTTCCAGGCTGCACCCCCAGGTTCAAGCCACTGTTAGCATGTACCCAGTAGTAATCCAGGCATTGTCCAGGAATTAAAGGTTGAGACGTTACCACTTTAGCAACTTCTGTCCAGGTAGAAATATCCAGAATCACTGTGTAACGGTCTTAACATCTGGACGGGAGGTGAAGTGTCGTACTTCTACGGGACCATCACCCCTATCTTCCGAGTAGAGGGAGGGAAATATCATGAGTCTGTCCCGGGTGCCTCCAACGCTATCTATTCCACTTGCCCCATGTCCTATTCCCCTGTTCAGTCTTGGGCCGTTGCAATGCTCGTGGTACATCGCATCTGATGCAAGGATACTCTGACGCGCTTCTCCTGGGAACCACCGTTTTAGTTCTGTTAGCCCCATCAGCGAGGAAGAGCAATCCCCTGAGTCCTTTGTTTCCACCGATATTAGAGGGGGCTCTAGGTCTTCCGTGGGTCAGAGAAGGCCATACAGAGGCAGGGATTATAAAGTGGAAGTCTAGCCAGGATGGGATGTCAAGATGTCGTGCTGCCAGCCTTTTTTTCCACGTGTTCAAGAGAGGGGTTGATAAGGTGACCAAGGCAGCTTTATAGCCTCATATTCATATTCATATCTAGACCCCCAGGTTCGGCAGTTGATATTTTGACCTGCTGAAAGCGAATCGCTTCGCAGGGAGGGGCTCACCTCCTCCTGTAGGCTAGATCCCCGTGTTGTTGTGTCTCCCCTCTTCTTCTGCTCCCCCTTGCGTGATTAATGATGGGAGGGGAGGAGGAGATGAAGGATGAAAGGCAAGCTGGAGGGGGCGTACACTTTAAGAAGAGACCCCCAGGGGTGTCTTGGAGCCAGCTGCAGGGCTGGTGCGAGGTGCTTTTCAAATGCACCCCCCACAAGGCAAGACAGGGCCAATATGGCCCGTGGCTCCTCGGCTCACTGCTGCAGCTGCCAGCTCAGCCTCAACACGAGGCTGCTGCTTCACTGCTTCGTGAGGCCCACTGCTCCGATTGCGGTGTGCAGCCAGCCTCGCAGTCAATGTGCGGCAGCTCAACCTACCGGCCGGGGCAAACCACCAGCACACCACTCTGGACCGGCATTGAAGGCGTCCACTGCCCCCAGGGACCCCTGTCTCCATCCGGGGCCTCCCTAGACACAGAGCTCCTCAATCAGGTGGCCATCTCACAGCGTGGCCAGACCACTCCCCCTGGAGTTGGAGTCCTAACCCTCAAGGAGCAAATCAGAGTTTCTGGAAATTTGGAATGAGCTGAGGACTCCTAAAGGACCTTCGGAGACCTTCTGGAAGAAGATTCAGAAATTTGGAGAAGTTAGGGGAACTTTTTGAAAAAAGCCCCATAAAGGGACCAACCCGCCTTGGTGAGTCAAGCCGATTTACCTCAACCGCGACACGGCCTGACTTGCAGGTTCGTCCCACTGAAAAGCTCCTGGGGCCCCAGACTTCCAGGATTTCTCCAGGGGCTCCTGGAAAGGTAATCCGGTGACTTCACGTCAAAATCAGCTTGCTGGGTAGGGTCGACCCCCATCGGAAAGAAAAAGCTGCAACAAAGTGACAAAGCCTGAACGTAAAAGGTTGACACTGGACTTCTGACGTAGCGTATCCGACTAGAGCTCGAGGGGCATCACACCAAAATTCAGCTTTGGCCCAGACAAAGATTTCCATCCAAAAATCATCTAAGTCAGAATCTAGAATTCTTTACCAAGGTCTCCACCAACGCATATCCGAAAAGGGCTCCATGGAGGCCAGATCGGATTGGTGACTTCGTCCTGTTGAAGAAAATCCTCAAGAAAAAGACTAAGCCTGAAGGTAAACTTTTGACCGAGGCCTCCCGCTTTTTGTAGCCAACCAGGGCTCCATAGTGTTTGGCCTCAAACTTCGACTTTGCCCTAGTCTAGTGCGACCAGATGACCAGATTGGCACTTTGAGTTTCTATGCCCTAGAAAACATTAATTCTTTAAAAATTCATATCTACTGTTCCCCTTATCCAACTTTAAATGTTTTGGTGTCATTTTAAAGATACAAATACACACTATGTTTATAAATTGGTGTTGGATTTTTAATGTGTTTTGTGTTTAACTGGTTTACTGTTTTATTATTTCTAAATGCTTTACCCAACTCCTAATTTAAGTCTTGTCGCTCAATGCAAGCTACCAAGGCTTGAGAGGGATTTAATTTATTGAGACCTGACTGGACCTAGTGGGGGTTAGTGGCCTATTGCTAAGTGTATGCATTAATCTGCCCTTACCAATAATCCACTTTCCAACAATAAGTGGAGTGTTTTAAAAACAATTATAAATAAAAATGTTCCTGGCTGACTTACGGAGGGAATGACACTGCTCAGGTTGGGTTTATCACGTTTTTCAATGCCTTCCTCAGTTTACACTTTGGGAATATGTTTACCACTAGACATGGGGGTATGCTTAATATATTGTTCTGCAAGAGTATTTCCTTATATGTGAAGGAGCACTTCACTGTAGTGCTGACAAGGTTTTAGCCCTGTAATACATTGCAGAGCACAGAACCCCAAATACATCCTCAAGGAAGACTCATTCACAACGAAAAAGTTGAAAGACCAGTATTCTTAACTTTCCTTTAGTCTTGGAAGTCGTTAGGACCAGCTGCAAATGCAGAGATTGCTGACGGCAAGGAAGTGCACAGCCTGGGAAGCTCCAAGCAGCCCAAGATGGGCAGAGCTGAGCGTTCGTCGAGCAACCAAGAAAGACTTTAGGCACCTTGTGCATCCCTAGTCTTTGCGGACATAGGACTAAAAGTGCCTTTATCAGCCTTTCTTTGTAAGATGATTATGAATTGAGGGTGCTGCATCACCAACTGTGCCCTGATAAAATCAGTTTTGAGCGCCTGGAGAGAAGAGGTTCTCAACCAGTAAGGGAGAGACCCCAACTCTCTTTTTCATGTTCCTTGCTATTCAAAGGAAGTGCAGTGTTGGCACTAAGTCCTCATTTCCATAGGCTAAATTCCGATCCTTGTACAAACACCTGTTTGCAGAGGGATTGGAATTATGTGGCAGATTTATTAAGGAATTGTGTTGTCCTTGCCATTTGCCAGGTGACACAAGGCAATGCAATTCCTTAACTCAGATTACAAAGCCATACAAGGGACCTGTATGACTTACTAAAGAAGAATGTATTACGGAACCACACATGCCTTTACAACGTGTCCAGTACCAAACAGATGCCTTTACCACATATGCCCTCTCTACAGGGTCACTCCAAACTTTGTAAATTTCCTCCTCCTACTTTTTGCTGGATTTTTGCTTGTTGGCCCTAGTATTCTCTTCACTTCATTACTGTTAACCAGTAATACATTTCTTGTGCTATCTCCCTAGCACATGGTCTGATTGGCATATACCTGATCGGCATATTTAATTACATGTCCCCTTAAGTAGCACCTCAAAACATGGCCCAGGGCTGCCAGTGTAGCCTGAATGCAGTGTCCCTTGCCATGTACATTTGGCATTTAAAACTTGTTCTCAAGCTTTAAATTCCCATTTTATTACATATGTCACCCCTAATGTAGTCCCTAAGTAGGACATAAGGCAAGGTGCTGTGCAATTAACAGGTATGACATGTACTTTTATGTTTTACATTTCATAGTAGTGAAAATCACCCATATTCATTTTTTCACTACTAGCCCTCCCATAGCATCACATTGGGGACTCTTTATTACATTTAATAAGCTGTAATTCCTAAACCAGTGGTGGTAGATATGCCAGGTTTGGTGTCTATGAACTTGTAATGATAAACCCTCTTTAATGGTAAATTCGGATTTGTCATTACAAGTTTTAGAAAGTTGGCATTTTTCTGCCCTTAACCCTCTGTGTCTGCAGTCAGCTTTAGGTCACATGACAGGGTGTAACTGACAGTTGAGACTTTGTGAATTCACCCCCAGGCAGTCACATACTAGTGGGATTAGCAGGAACTGAACAGCCTTTCCACTGGCAGGATTGGGGGGCAACGCTGAGCACAGTCCCACTTACACCTGAGTAGGCTGGACTCTGCCACCACACAATAGGCTTAACAACCTTTTATTGTAGTTGCAGCCAGCTAGGAGCCAGGGCAGGCGCGGCAGGACACTCCTGGAACTTCAAAGAACCCTTCTGGAAACTTCTTCCAATGTGTAGGAGCAGGGCACCAGGGTATAAATATAGGGGTCTCAGACCCACTCTTCAATTTACTATTGGATCAGCGTAAAGACTCTCAGAGGACTGCCTGATACTGTGACCTGCTGTGCATTCTGTCAGATTGCTGCTGTACTGCTGTACCTGGAAGGACTGCTTTGCTGCCTGGACCCTGACCGTGAGGAATCCACAGGTAGTCAGTGTATCCACCAGAAAAAGCGTTACCGAAGGTAAGTAACTTGTTCTTCTGATGGATACAGCTACCTGTGGATTCCTCCCCTTATGAATAGAGTCCCAAGCAGTACCGCACTCGATGGTGGGTGCCCGCCTGATTACACTAAGAAATCTTGCAATACCGAGCGAGCAAAATGACCGTCCCTCCTCATCTCAGAGTCTAAACAGTAATGTTTCACAAAAGTATGGAGGGACGCCCAAGTTGCCGCCTTACCTATATCTATTAATGGAACTCCCCTCGCCAGAGCCGAGGATGCAGATTTAGCTCTAGTAGAGTGGGCCCTGATACCTTCAGGAGGGACCTTTTTTGCCAAAGAGTAACAGATCTTGATACACAAGATGACCCACCTGGAGAGTGTCCTTTTCTGTACAGCTTTGCCCTTTTTCTGACCAGCATATCCAACAAACAGTTGCTCATCCAAACGAAAGTCTTTAGTTCTTTCGAGATAAAAACTCAGGGCCCTCTTAGGGTCCAACCTATGGAGTCTCTCTTCTTCTTTAGACGGGTGGGGAGGAGGGTAAAAATCAGGAAGAGTGATATTCTGCGCTAAATGAAAAGGGGTTACAACTTTCGGCAGAAAAGCAGCCCTGGTTTTTAGAACCACTTTATCAGGGAAAAACATAGTGAAAGGGGGCTTAACGGAAAGTGCCTTAAGCTCTCCAATCCTCCTAGCAGAAGTAATTGCGATCAAGAAAACAGTCTTGAAGGCTAAATATCTCAATGGACATGAATGCATGGGCTCGAAAGGCGAACCCATTAAGAATGTTAAAACAAGATTTAAGTCCCACTGAGGCATGTGAAAAGGAGTAGGAGGAAAGCTATTCACCAAACCCTTAAGGAACCTATGTACAATGGGAGACTTGAATAAAGACGGCTGATCCGGAAGGCAAAGAAACGCCGACAGAGCTGCCAAATAACCCTTAACAGTAGCTATAGCACAGCCTTTCTTCGCCAAACTGAGAACAAACAAAAGTACATCTGAAAGATGGGCCTTTAAAGGATCTTTTTGGTTCTCTCCACACCACAACACAAATTTTGCCCATCTTCCGGCATAAATAGACTTAGTGGAGTGTCACCTGGACGATAGTATAACATCCACTACATCCGGTGGGAGAGAAAAAGAACTCAGGTTGCCCCGTTCAATCTCCAGGCATGAAGGTGCAGGCTCTGGAGGTAGGGGTGTAGAACCTGCCCCTGCGATTGAGAGAGGAGATCTGCCCTGAGCGGGAGATGGAGCGGAGGGCACTGAGAGAGTTGAAGTAGGTCTGTATACCATACCCTTCTCGGCCAGTCTGGTGCTACCAATATGACTTGGGCCCGGTCTTGACGAACCTTCCTCAAAACCAGAGGCATCAAGGGTATGGGGGGAAACGCGTAAAGCAACTGGCCGTTCCAGGACATCTGAAACGCGTCCCCCAACGCCCCTTGCATCGGATACTGGAGGCTGCCGAATAACGGGCAATGCGCGTTCTCCCGAGTGGCAAATAAATCCACCTGAGGAGTACCCCACATCTCGAAGATGTGGAGGACTAGATCCGGATGGAGATGCCACTCGTGATCTAATGAGAAGTGACGACTGAGAACGTCCGCACGTACATTCAACACTCCGGCCAAATGATTTGCCATCAAGCAAATCTGATGGTCCTGAGCCCAGGACCAGAGTCGTAGGGCTTCTCGGCAAAGAAGATACGACCCCACTCCTCCCTGCTTGTTTATATACCACATTGCAGTAGTGTTGTCCGTCAGGATCTGAACTGACTGACCACGAAGGGAAGGGAGGAAGGCCTTGAGCGCCAAACGCACAGCCCGCAATTCCAACAGATTGATATGCAACATCTGTTCCGCTGGAGACCAACGACCCTTGATCTCCAGGTCCCCCAGATGAGCTCCCCACCCTAGAGTGGAAGCATCCGATATCACTGTGGCCACCGAAGGTGGTAGCGAAAACGGTTTTCCTTGGGAAAGGTTGCCGTCCACTGTCCACCAATGAAGATCCGCTACAGCGTCCCTGGAGATCTTTATTGAATCACTGAGATCGCCCTTGTGCTGGAACCACTGTCTGCGGAGACACCACTGAAGAGCCCTTATATGCCAGCGAGCATGAGTGACTAACAGAATGCAAGAAGCAAACAGACCTAGCAGGCGTAAGACTTTGAGGACTGGAACTGCCGCTCCTCTTTGAAACCAAGGAATCAGCGCCTGAATGTCCCGTACCCGCTGAGGCAGTGGGTAGGCCCAAAACCTTGTTGTGTCCAATACTGCCCTTATGAACAGGAGGCGTTGAGAGGGCTCCAGCTGAGATTTGGGTACGTTCACCGAAAAACCCAGATCGAACAACAACTGAGACTTGGCTTTGATCAACCAATCGTCCAGGTAGGGAAAAACCGCTACCTCCCTCTTTCTGAGATGTGCTGCAACAACTGCCATCACCTTTGTGAAGACCCCGGGTGCTGAAGTGAGACCAAACGGGAGAACCGCAAACTGGTAATGTTGCGATCCGACCACAAAACGGAGATACTTCCTGTGCGACTTGATTATGGGAACATGAAAATACGCGTCCTGCAAGTCGACAGACACCATCCAGTCTCCTTCGTTCAACGCCAATAGCACCTGCGCTAGGGTCAGCATTTTGAATTTTTCCTGCTTGAGGAACAAATTCAAAATCCTCAAGTCTAGGATCAGCCTTAGACGACCGTCCACTTTGGGAATCAGGAAATATCTTGAATAACACCCCTGACCCCTTTCCGGCAATGGTACCAACTCTATAGCGCCCTTTGCCAACATGACTACAACCTCCTGTTGCCACAACAGAAGATGTTCTTCTGAACAAAAGGAGGGACGGGGAGGGAAGGGAGGAGGAAACTCCTGAAAGGGGAGAACATAGCCCTTTTCCACAATTCCTAGCACCCACGAGTCTGTTGTAATTGACCTCCATTGCTGCAGAAAAAGACTCAATCTTCCCCCTACAGGAGAAGTGTGACTGATAAAGTGGGGAAAACTAGGGCTGCTTCTGCTGTTGTCCACCAGAGGAGGATGAAGAAGAAGAGAGTTGCTGGGCTGGACCTCTAGCCCTACCCCTACCTCGCCCTCTGAAGGCACGATAGGGCGGGTTGGCAGGTTGTTGGGCAAAAGATTGAGACCTATGAAAGGCAGAACCTCTAGCAAACCCTCGAAACCTACGGAAAGGCCTGTACAATGTAGCAGAAGGGGTCTGCAAACCCAGGGACTTAGCTGTAGCCCGACAGTCCTTAAACCGTTCAAGGGCAGAGTCTGCCTTGTCCCAAACAGCTTTTCCCCATCAAATGGAAGGTCCATTAAAGTGGATTGTACATCTGACGAGAAGCCCGAAGACCTTAGCCAGGCATCCCTTCTCGTAGCCACCGATGTTCCCATGGCCCTGGCAATAGAATCCGTAGTATCCAAGCCAGATTGAATAATCTGCTGTGCAGCAGCTTGCGCATCCAAGAAAAGGACCCCAAAAGATTTTTGCACTTCCTGTGGCAGATCTTTTGCCATCTCCTTAGCAGAGTCCATTAGGGCATGAATGTATCTGCCTAGCACACAGGTGGAATTGGTAGCTTTCAGGGCCATGCTGCAAGAGGAGAACATTTTCTTCGAGGATTGCTCCATCCTCTTGGATTCTCTGTCTGTCGGAACACCAGGGAATGTACCGGGGGCAGACTTTCCAGAACATGATGCCTGAACCACCAACTCTCCGGAGTCGGGTGACGAGATAGAAAAACTGGATCTCCTGGGGCACTTCTATGCCTTCTCGCCACTGCCCTGTTCACCACAGGAGATGTCACCGGCTTTTTCCATAGGTCCATAATAGGCTCAGTCAAAGCCTCATTAAAAGGCAACAAAGAGTCAACACTGGAGGAAGAAGGATGAAGAACCTCTGTGAGCAGGTTAGTCTTAACTTCTGCCGTGGACAAAGGCAAATCAAGATAGTCAGCTGCCTTCCTCACCACAGCATGGAAAGAGGCGGCCTCCTCAGTAAACTCCCCCGGAGAAGCAATGTCCCACTCCGGGGAAGTATCCAAACCACTTGCAGTGGCAAGTCCCTGGAAATCATCAGAAGGCTCTATCTCACCTTCCTCAAGCCTTCTGTATTCCTCTTTCTCCAGAAGCCTCAACGCCTTCCTTCGAGATCTTAAATGCGTCTCCAGAGCCGGCGTCGACATGGACTCCATCGACGCCGACGATCTCAGACCTCGAACTGGTTCCGGAAGGCTCCCGGATTCAACCGGCGCCGGAGCCGGCCCGAAGTCGGCAGATGACCTCCTCGACGCCGAATGTACAGAAGGAGATGGAGCCGGTCTGGGTGAGGCCATCAATGATGCCAGATGGCGCGGAGAAGGAGTCGGATGAGAAGCCGACGGATCCACGGTCCCGGGCGAAGGACTCCTACCAGGGGAAACCCCCGGCGCCGGACCACCAGTCTCTGTAGGGCAGAAGGGCATGAATGGAGCAGCCCTGTACGACGCCGGCGAGCCCAAATTGAATGCCAATGGCCCCGTGGGACCCGCCGGTGCACCAGCAGGGGCCATGGATTGAAAAACAGCATACATCGCATTCAAAAATGCGTCCGGATCCGTCCCTGGAGTCGGGAAAGCCGGGTACTGCTGTGTAGACATCTGGGGAACATCAGGATCCCTCGGCGCCGGTGAGAAGCGAGGACTACCTTGAGTGACCTCATAGACTGAAGGTGCTGGTCACAACCCCGGACTCTCCGGCTGAGGCGTGACCATAGGACTCATCTCCCACGTCTTCTGGCGCCGTGACGAACGAGATCTCAACCTCGAACGACTCCTTGATCGGCTCCGCTCCGAACGGCGCTGAGAGTCATGATGACGCCGCTTCTTATGTTTTTTGGGAGAAGTATGGGAAGAAACCTTCTTGTGTTCCTTTTTCTTTGCCTTGGCCAAGAAAAGCTTTGCTTCGCGTTCCTTCAGAGCTTTCGGATTCATGCTCTGGCACGAAGAACAACCTTCCACATCATGTTCGGAGCTTAAACACCAAATACAATCCGAATGGGGGTCGGTCACTGACATCCGACCCCCGCATTCCCTACACGGCTTAAACCCGGACTTCTTCGGAGGCGACATTGTAACTTCAAGAGATCGCTACAGTTACCAACGGGCCAAGAAGGAAAAACCGTTGGAGTCGAATGCACGGAAAAAGGAAAAACTGACGTTAGTATGCCGACGGGGACCTCTTATTGGCACGTTGACATCAGACGGAGTCACGCGGAGCCGTGCCATTATGACGTCCTCGTCGACGTAGACAGCTAGGAAGAAGACTTTCCGTTGGATGCTGGCGCAAGGATCGAATTCATAAGGTGAGGAATCCACAGGTAGTTGTATCCATCAGAACAAGCTTCCACCATCTTGAACCCACACCTGGAACTAGGCTGCGTGTCTCCTGAACCCCAAAAATGTCTCAATCCTGTCCTGGACCCTAAGCTGTGGTGCTAAAGGGGCCCAGATAGCCAATTTCCAGATATGAGAACTTGTACAAAATGTGGCCAAAAAGTGTTCTGAGAACCTCGAGGAGACTGGCACCAACCTACTCATCTATTCGCCTAAGGTGCATTGCCAGTAGGATTGACTTTACAGCTTGTCTGCTATGTTCTTCGCTGCATTGGTGTTCAGCTGTGTGGTTCAGGACTTGTGTTTGTGCAGCACCATACAGTGATTTGTGTTATACAAAAATCCCAGATAAAATATTTGGCATCAGAGAGACCTCTTTTTAAATTCTCATTAGTCTCTTTTGGCTGTTTTTATTTTTTTTAAATGTTAGTAACCCTATCTTCCTCTACTACCATGGATATGGACCTGATGGATGTTGACCTCAGTAGTGTTGAGCTACAAAGGCTCTGCAAGGAGAGTGGGCTGAATGTGAGCAAGAAAGCTTCCAAAGTGGACTTACAGGTACCGCTTCAAGCATATGAGGTCAAGAGGATGTAAGTAGCAGCTCAAGTGGATGATGATGGGGGGAATCTGGAACTAAATGAGGACGAGGACCAGGACCCAGAATAGAACCCAGAGCTGCAGGGAGAAGCCCGTGCCCCCAGGAAGAGAACCAGGATACCCTTATCTGGGCAGAGAGCAGTGTGTCTTCCAGATGCCTCTCAAAAGTGGAGTTGGAGGACAGGAAGGAGGAAAGGAAGCTCAAGCTGGGGATGGCCAAATTAAAATTAGAGGCTGAGAGAGCCTTGGAGGAAAAGAGACTGGCCATGAGCAGAAGAGGCTGGAACATGAACTCAAACTTAAGGAGCTGCATAATAAAGCCAAGCAAGTGGGATTCAGCAGCAATGGTGGAGGTGAATCATCAGTGTATACTGCAGAGGTGAGAGTCGGCATACCCAAAGACTTGGTGTCCAGTGTGGGGTGGGGACTGAAAAGATCAAGATAAATGGTTTTTAACCTATATAGTAGCCCCAAGGGTACACAAGGTATCAGAGGAGTGCTGAGGTAGCTTGTGGAGGTATATGCCCATTGTGGGGAGGGGCACACTCCAGTTACTAGAGGTAGAAGATCAGACCAAGTATTCCCCATTAAAGCTATTCTTTTTTCCAAGTATGGGTTGATCTAGGAGAAATACAGGCAAAGGTTCAGGGACAGATACAAACTCTCAAACCAGTCTTGGGTGAATGTCATAGATTAAGCCGACGAGGCACTGAAGGGCTGGGTGAGGGGCAGCGAGTTAAATGATTTTAATGGTCTGTACACCCTAATCTTGAGGGAGCATCTGCTCAATACCTGTTTTACAGAGCTGCATCAACACCTGGTAGATAGTCAGCTTGCTAACTCTGGGAAGTGTGCTGAAGAGGCGGACCTCTGGGTCAACACCAGAGTGTCAAACAAGGTACCTGGGGGTGACCCCAAGAAGGGTGGCTCAGGTTCCCCCCAGCGGAAGGAGTGGGAGGTCAATAGAGACCTAGACAAAGCTTATGGTAAAAGGGAAGGAAATGGTTCCCATGTCCCTTCTGAGAAATAGGAGGGAGGTTCTGGTGGGCGGTGGCCCAGGGTACCCCATTTCCAACCATGCTGCTTTAATTGTCCTCAACTAGGACATAAGCAGGGGGAATTTGTCTGTCCTGGGAAACCGCCCACTGGTGGAGACTCAACAGGAGTGGCCCATGTGGGGGGGTAGACCCCAGGGTCAGGAGATAGAAGATGCCCTAATCTCCCTTCATTGGAGAGTGAGCTCAGAGGGTAGACTGGAGATCCCTGAGGGGGAGAGTTGTCACTTCTACCAGGTCAAAGTGAATGGGATCCCTGTCACTGCAGGACACTAGGGCCAGCTGGCCAATGGTAGTGGAAAGGCTAGTTCCCAGAGCAGAAAACCGGTTAGGTGTGTGGGGAAATGCAGGTCCAGGGGCAGGCCTCTGTCTGCCCCATGACCCTGGTATCCCTGGGGTGGAAAGGTGAACCAGAGAAGGGTCATACTTAGTCCCCAGGTGCCCATAGACTGCCTTCTGGGTAATGAGAAGAGCCAGGAGAAATGGCCACCCAGGGTGCCAGGAAAGCTCAGACATCTGGACATGCCACTCCCAAACGGAGGGTACGGAAGCCCAAATGGAGAAGTAAGGGGAGGAAGGATTCAACCCTGGCCCCTGTTCAGCAACAGGGTAAAGATCATGGGCTGAGATACTAGTCTCAGGTTACCACCTCTGCAGTGGTAGGAGGAAGAATGGAGAAAGGGTACCCAATACAGGGAGCTACTTCCTCCTACTCTGAGAAACCACAGAGGTCAGAGACTCCTGAATGGCCTGGGGCCTGGTTGTTGACACTGACAGCTGTCAGTGACCTCTGTTGGTTGTTGTTCTTATGTACATAATTTTCCTTGAGTTGAGGATAGAGGCCTCACCCCAAGGTTTGAATGGGCCACATCACTTTGGTCATGATGGCAGTGTCTGCTTACTGGGACGTATTTATGAGCTAGTTAAGGTTGAGTGCCGCATAGGTGGGGTCCACAGGTGAGAAAAAGGGTTCCCCATGGGTCAATTCAGTGGCTCAGGAGAGTGTAGATAGAGGGGCCTAACTGAATCCAGAGACGCATTGAACTGACATGTGCCCCTGCAGTAGAGGTCGCTTGTGCTCATTCTATTGCCTAAGCAAAGAAGCCCATCACGATATTGATGAATCTACCCTGATAATAGGCAGTAGTGGGGTTGTATTGGAAATGGCCATCTCCACAGGGTCACCCCAAACCTTTTGACTTCCTCTTCCTACTTTTGCTGGATTTTTGCTTGTTAGACTTAAGACTCTGTGCACTTCACTACTGCTAACTAATACAAAAGTGCTTATGCTCTCTGCCTAATGCTTGGTTTGATTGGCATATTTAATTTATCTGTAAGTCCCTTCTAGAGTGGTATACCAACTTCCCAGGGTCTGTATATTAAATGCTACCAGTGGGCCTGCAGTCATTGTTGTGTCACTCACAGGTGGTATTACCTTAAAACATGTCCCAGGCCTGCTATTGCAACCTTAATGCAGTGTCCTACTTCCATGTCGACTTGGCATTTGAAACCCCTTGCCAAGCCTTACACTCCCCTTGTATTACATATGTCACCCCTAAGGTAGTATCTAGGTAGCCCATAGAACAGAAAGCTGAGAACTAAAAGGTAGGAAATGTATTGTTAAGTTTTACATATCCTAGTAGTGAAAAACACCTACATTTGTTTTTCACTACTGTGGGACATACCCCTCCCACAGGACAACATTAGGGGTTCCCTATTGCGTTTAATAAGCTGTAATTACTGAACCAGCAGTGGTAGATATGTTGTGTCTGGTGTCTACGGATTGTATTAATAAACCCTCTTCCATAGAAAAGTCAGCTCTATCATTACAAGGTTGAAAATGACACTTTTAGAAAGTTGGCATTTTCCTGCCCTTAGCCTCCTATGCCTGCAGCCTACCTTAGGTCACATGACTGAGTGCTGTTTGAAAAGATTAATCGAGGAGGGGACGAGAAATAAGGGGGGTCCCAAAACGTGTTTTCCCCTTGCAATTTCCCTTAGAGATTTTAGACAAAACTACAACTCAAACCGCTGCATGGAATTACACCAAATTCAGTAGAAAGCTAGTTCCTGGTCCAGAAAGAGCCCTTTTTGTGATTTGGTGTAAATCCATTTAGACGTTTTCAAGTAATTAAAGAAAAAACAAAATTATATATCTAGGGACGCAGACCCTCTATGGATCTGACAGATCACATGCTGAAATCTGATTGGCTGATAAAACTTTAACCAGGAATGGTTAGCAGCCATTTTGGGACACAGACTCAACTGAATTCCAAACCAAAAGTAAAACAAAAAGGGGGCAGAGTAGAAATACCCTGATCCCTTAGATCTCGTGGTGGCACCCCCTAGGGTCCCAATCAGGGCCAAAATTCGAAACAATTTCCCTGCAAACATCATGGAGGAACCTCACATCTCTGATTTTTTTAAAAAAAAACACAAAGAGAAGTCCTCAGTGCTTGTTTAAAGTTGAGCCTCTAGGTGGACCATGTCCCAGGGCATAAATTGTTATGTATTTTGAGGATGGGCGCACATGGCCTACCTCCTAAGTCTAATCTCAGGCCCTGGGTCTGCCACTTCCCCTGGAAAGGCCAAATAGAAATTTGATTGGAGCGGTACTGCACCCCCCCTCCCATGGCCATTTTGGCCCCGGGACTGCCCCCTTCCTGGGGCTAGGTAAGAGAATAGAGGGGGAGGTTCACAGACCAACAGTATCCCAGGGACCACCACCTCCCCGGGGGCCATTATTAATAATGAAAGGGGAAGATTGTGGGGATTGCCTGAACACAAGATCCTGGGCATGTGGCTCATTTAAAAGGTGAAGTGTGTCATGTCAGACTTCAAACCCATCATTCATAAAATTTGGTGGCCTAAAAAAGTAAACAGGGGAAGATAGGATTAAGAAAAACCTGAAACTGTTCTACTATTGGTAACGCGCTGTGTGCAATATATATATATATATATATGTATATATATATATATATATATATAGAGAGAGAGAGAGAGAGAGTAAACATCCTCGCACCGATTCATAGCAAGGACACAGACACAGAAGGTGCTTATCGAGCAGCTTTTATTAAAGTGTTCTCATTGTCGTGCTACTGACAAAGCGTTTTGGCTGTATCCACAGCCTTCCTCACAATAGAGAAGCGCCATTTTACAATACCATTTTAAAGTGCATGTCACATGGTTTCCATAGGCAGTAACAACAGACTGTACCCCACTTAATGTACATCTTCAATCTTTCGTACACGACATTTCATTTCAAAATTGCTCATTTCAGTTATAGCGTCCAGTAAATATTTGCTTAAAAATATTAATAAGGAATTAATTAAAAACATCTTTTTAATAATTTGTAAATTACAATATGTCATCTATATCATTTGTTAAATTTAATTGATAGCAGGACTTTCTTCATCATGCTAATTAATTCAATATGATAATTTAGCCCTAGTGGGCTAAAATTCCTCAAGTTTGATGTAAAGCGGAGAGTGCTGATTCTGTGTGTAAAGCAGACACACCCTCTGGTTTGGAGCATGGGGCCAGCCAACAACAAGGAATACAGTAACTTAAGCCAATGAGCCCCCTACAGAACATTAGAGATCGATACCTGGCAAAACACGGATGCAGCACAGGAGACGGGCCTAGGGAGGCAGTGAGTTGGAGGTCCCACAGGTTCTCAGGATGGACACCACCTAATAAGTCTGCGTAAGCGAGGGGCATGACTGAGCAGGAAGAGGGCGAGCAGGTGGATAAAACATTTTCTAGCTATCGCGTCAAGAATTTTCAATTCTATTAAGGACACGGATGCGAGGATTATGCTTTCTCTTTCTTTACTGACTTAAACAGCAGCCAATCAAATACAAGTAACAAAAAAAACTACAACACCCAGGATGCCTAACATCCAATCACCGTCCATGTCCTCTGCTATGAGTCCTTTGACCTATGAAGTCACTTCCTCTTTCTTTGTTCAAACAGATACGATCAACTTGAAAACGAAACTTCTTACGCCATCCCGAAATCCGGAGTCATGAACTTCTTCTCCATTCCTAAGAACCGAAACTTGGATGGCTCCATGCCGGAGAAACAACCGGTTAGAACATTATAACCCAAACTTTCCTTGAGGTTACGAATTTCAGGCGTTCTTCTGATCAGAAGCTGTAACAATAAACAGGTAGGTAATATCCCATAAAATATACACAGTCTCAAACTTTATAATTGACAATAATGGGAGGGTTAAATGACAACATATCATAAGATATGCACAATAAATGATAATAAATATTCAATATATATAACAAGGGAGGGATAATCCTCACCTCCGTGTCCTTAATAGAATTGAAAATTCTTGACGCGATAGCTAGAAAAACTTTTATTCTATGTCAGGACCGGAGGCTCCGATTATGCTAGTTTAAAGCTGTTCCATCACCACACTAGCTACATCCAATACCGGTTTATGATAAAACTTACGAAAAGTATTTTCTGAAGACCAATCAGCCGCTTTCATTATGTCCTCTAAACGAGAACCTAAGGCAAATGATTTTTAAGCCATAGCCCCTCTAGCAGAATGGGCCCCAAATACAGAGGTGTCAATACCTGCTTCACTGATCAGCCATCTCATCCATCTAGCTAAAGTAGCTGAGGAAACTGGTTTAAAAGGTTTTTGCAAAGCAATTAACACTTGACCTTTAGCATCCTGTCGAAATTCTTCTGTGACAACTTCATAATCCTTTAAACACTGAACAACACATGATTTTGAATTTTCCGTATAAACTGGATAGGATACTGACCTGCAATTTGTTTTAGTTCTTCTTGTCACCGAAAAGGAGACTCCTTCTGGTGAAAAAGTTCTACCTGCTAAATCTAAGGCTCTGACGTCCGAAACTCTTTTGCAAGAGACAAGGCATAAAAGCATGGTCAGTTTAGCTGAAAGCTGCTTGCGAGACAAATATCTGTTGGCAGGCCAAGAATCAAGGAATTTTAAAATAATATTAACATCCCATAACACAGTATATTTAGCTTGAGGGGGTTTAGAAAGACATATACCCCTCAAAAGCTTGCAAATTAATGGATGTTCTCCAATGGGCTTACCTTCTAACTGAGAATGTCCTGCTGAAATGGCAGATCTAAAATTGTTTACCGTTCGATAAGCCAAACCCGAACTAGCTAGTTCTGCTAGAAAGTTAACAATCAAACCAATATGTGCTTCCACTGGATTGGCACCCCTTCCATCACACCAACTAGACCATCTGCGCCAGGCTGAATCATATCTCTTATGGGTACTACCGGCCCAGGCCTGTTTAATGAACTCTGCAGCTTGTTGCGAAACATCTGGGGTATTCCATCTCAACCTGAAATTAACCATACTAGAAGTGTTAACTTCCCTGACAAGATCAGAGGATGTTGAAGGCCCTCTGGACTCAAGAGAAGATTCGGACGAGGAGGAATCAGAAGAGGAGAGGCACAGGCTGAATGAAGAGCACTGGGGAACCAAGGCTGTGCTCTCCAAAACGGAGTCACCAGAACAATCTCTGTTTTCTGTCTCCGCACTTGAGACAGAACTCTGGCAATCATCAGAAAAGGAGGAAACACATAACCTCGAAACTGGGACCAGTCTTGAAGAAAGGCATCTGTCTTTAATGCATAAGAGTCTGGATGCCAACTGTAACATTTTTGATTTTGGCAATTGAGTCGTGAGGCAAACAGGTCCACTTTGCAACTGCCCCATTCCTTGACTATCTGAGCAAAAATCAGAGGATCTAACTTCCAGTCGCTGGAGTCTGATAGGTATCTGGAGTTCCAGTCTGCTATGATATTCTGGTCCCCAGACAGGTATTCCGCTATGACTACTAAATGCTGAGTTAGGCAAAAATGCCAGAAGTCCTTGGCAATCTCCGCCAGGATTCTGGACTTCGTGCCTCCCAATTTGTTGACATACCTCACTGCTGATATATTGTCCAGCCGTAATAGTATGCAACAATCTGTTTTCTGCGGGGAGAGGCTCTTTATGGCAAAATAACCCGCTAGAAGTTCCAGGCAATTGATGTGAAGGGATTATTCCCATTCTGACCATCTGCCCCCCGTCACTAGGGAGTTGCAGCGAGCTCCCCAACCCCATCTGCTGGCATCGGATTCTATCACTACCTCCGGGCGAGAGCCAAAAATCGCCCTGCTGTTTCAAGCTTCCATGTGATGAAGCCACCATTGAATTTCCGATCTTACTTCTGTAGTCAATGGGATTTGTTCTGAGTAACTCAGACCCTGTTGTAAATGTCTGATCTTGAGCCTTTGAAGTGCTCGATAATGTAGGAGTGCAGGGAATATCGCCTGAATAGATGAAGCTAATAAGCCCACTATTCTGGCTATAGTTTTCAATGATACGGTCTGGCAGGTTAAAACCGATCTCAATTCCCTCTTGATGTTGCGTATCTTCTGAGAGGGAAGAAGGAGTTGACACAAAATTGAATTAATCTGGAATCCCAGAAACTCTATTATCTGTGAAGGTTTCAACAATGACTTATGTACATTGATCAGGAAACCTAAATCCTGTAGGAGACTGATGGTCCAATCCAAGTGTGAGATTAGGACTTGAGGGGACTGAGCCATCAGCAGAATATCGTCACGATATATAATCAATCTGACTCCCTTGGTTCTGAGGCATTCCATCACTGGTCTCAGTAACTTTGTGAAGCACCAAGGGGCTGACGATAGACCGAATGGGAGTGCCAGGAACTCCAGGCATTGACCCTTCCACTGAAATTGTAGAAATCTCCTGTGGGGAGGAAAAATTGGAATCGACAAATAGCCATCTTTTAGATCCAGACGCACCATCCAATCCCCTTCTAACAGGATGTCCCTTAGCATGTGGATACCCTCCATCTTGAAATGTCTGTATAGGATCCACTGGTTGAAATCCTTTAGATTCAAGACTAAGTGGTGACCTCCTCCCTTCTTGTCTACTTCAAAAATAGGGCTGAGGAAACCGAAAGGATGAGGGGAAGCAAATTGTACGGCTCCTTCGTCTAAGAGAGCTTGCACTTCTTTGTCTATAAAATCTTGATTTGCTTGGGAAAAACACATTAGTAATGGGGGGGGGAGAGTTGTTTGGGGGTACTGACAAACTCCAGTCGAAATCCCTCTACCGTTTGGAGAACCCATGGATCTCTGGATATCCGTTTCCAATTTGTTAAGTAAGATGCAATTCTGCCCCCAAGTTTGACCTGAGAAAAATGAATAATGCTCACCTCTGAAACTTGAGTCTTGAATGGCTCCTTGTTGCCCCCTGCGATGACCCCTGCGGAAGCGGGGTCGACCCCCTCTGGGTCGTGTGGGGTAGAAGGTGGAGTCTTGATCTCCGTACCAACCACCTCTGCCTCTTGGGTAGTAGTTTTGGGGACTGTTAAAGGAGCTGCGGCCGGACATACGTCGCCCGTAACGACCGGCCTGCCAAAAACACCTCATTTGAAAACCTTCTTGAGTGACATTTGTGCTTTGTCAAGAGAAGAAAAAGTGGAGCAGAACTTGGCTAGGTCTTTGATGAATGAGGATCTAAAGAGCAGTCCTTCAGCTGAAGGTCCCACTTCTGAGGACGCAAGATCCGATAATTTGGGATTAATGCGCATAAGCACCGATTTCCTTCGTTCTGCTGAAATGGCACAGTTAGAATTTCCTAATAGGCACACAGCTCTTTGTGCCCACCCGATAAAAACATCAGTGTCCACCGGAGAACCAGATTCTTTAGCTACATATGCCAATTCCAGGATTTTAGTCAAAGGTCTTGAAAGGTCCAATAGTTTGTCTTGGCAGCTACGCCATGAGCGGTATAAACCTTTTTTGGGGTCTTTGGCGAATTTCTTCATGAAGGTGACCATGGTGGGGTATATCTCTGGAGTCTCCGAAACCTTGCCCTCCAGGTCAGGTCTGGGGCACTCCGCCTTCAGGCGTGACCTAACTTCTTTATCAAAACTTTTTCACAAATTGGCTTGAACATATTGCGCTACTTCGGGAGAGGGAACCCAAATGGAGGACCTGGGATGAATAATTTCTGTAGGATCAAAGTCCAGAACCTGGAACGGGCGGGGCATTTTTTTACTTTTCTTACTCAGTACAGGAACATCAGAAACATCTGAGTCGTCAGAGGAGGAAGTTTTATCAGAGGAAGAGGTAGAAAGGGGTGTTCCTTTTTTCGAACTGTAATTGTGTTCACCACTGCGTTTTTTCCGCAGTTTCTCGAAAGCGTCAGCATGGATAGCACTGACCTCTGCTCCTGGTTCCAGATTTTTTGCTTTATCTTTTACTTTTTTAGGTTCTTGTTGTCCCTGAGACCAACTCTGGGATCGAGTGAGGTCAAATATTTGCCCAGAAAATGGGCCTAGAGCTCTCATTAGAGCATCATTAACTGATTGTTGGACCCTGGTATCAAGGGCTTCCACCAGATCAACTTCAAGTTGATTGCCCAACTCCTCTGTGTAGTACTCAGCTTCTTGTTCATCCCATTGAGCCATGGTTCAATAGATCAGAAATATTTATTGAGGAGGAAAATTATTTTAAAAGAAGATACCAACCGGGGGAGTGCAAAAACCCCAAGTTCAGGCCAGGAAAAGGAGCCCTTGATTTAAAGTGTGGAGGGAGCGACCTGAAAAGCACTCTAGGCAGTAGCCTGGTTTTTATTTTACAACCCAGTCAGCTTTTAGTCTGCTGGGCGTCAGGGAGCAAGTTGCAAGTGAAGTCAAACAGGCACAGACGAGCACGCAGCACACACGAGCCAATCGATTTCCAAATCTGGAAAGAGATCGGCTCGAAAATGCATGCGCGCGCGTGTGCGCGCTAAAAATAGAAAAAAGACTTTCCGAGGGCAGCTCAGCTCCCGCTCCACCAAAAAAAGTCGGGCTGTATTTATTGGCAAAACGCCAATAATAGGAAGCGCGAGAGCGCTTAAACAAATACTATGAAAGCGCGCTGAATCGCGACGCTTATCTAAGCAAAATACACATGTAAAACACTCTTAAAACATCGATAATACAGGAGAGAAAATAAACGTGTAATTATCTGCTGGGAAGCAGCAAAGAAAGAGGCAGTGACTTCATAGGTCAAAGGACTCATAGCAGAGGACATGGACGGTGATTGGACCATGTGACAGGATGTTAGGCATTCTGGGTGTTGTCGTTTTTTCTGTTACTTGTATTTGATTGGCTGCTGTTTAAGTCAGTAAAGAAAGAGAAAGCATAATCGGAGCCTCCGGTCCTGACATAGAATTAAATGAACACTGGAAATCTGAATGCATAACAGTGAAAGGTGCTTACAAGTTGTGAGGAATTTATAAAATGGGAGAGAGGAAAATTAGCATCAAGAATATTTGAGCAATGCATTGTGGCTATTGCCAGAGAAGGAAGTAATGTGATGCAAAATGAGGATTTATCAATCAAACTGAGGCGCTTGGAAAGACTGCACAAGAACAAACTTTCCAAATGGTGGGAGAGCAGGTCTCTCCGATGTTACATCATGGCAGGGCGAGTAGCCAGAGGCATAAGAATACTGATGGCCCCTAGCTATGAGAATCCAGAAACTGATTTGTTTGCTGGAGTGGGCTGAAAACAATGCAGACTCCTCTAAGAGGATGACAGAAATCTTGCTGAAATATGCGGAGAAAAATAGACTCAAAATTATGGAGGAGAGTGAGAAATTGGGAGATAAAATAAAACAAAGTACAGATCAGAAAGCGGTGAAGAAATTCAGAAATGAAATTAAAGAGAAGTTTAAAGAGCATGAAGAGACAATAAAATTGAGAAAAGCCCAAACGTTTAAAAGAGACAAGATTGACTGTAGTACAGGTCAAATATATACCTGTGAAAAAACAAATAAGAATATGATAGAGATATGCAGTGGAAAGCCAAGACCGGGCACAGTAGAGGACAGCAGTGTCCCAAGTTCACAAGTGGATACTGTCTACACCAGGACAGTGCGCGCTCTACGGGCGACTAGAACGCAAAAACCCAACACTCTCAAGATAATGTAATTTATGCATTGTACTGATATGTTATTGTTTAACCTTTTGCATTGCAGAATTTAATCCAGAAGATTAATTCTTAAGGTGCTTATAAATACTGTTCATTTGCAATGTATTGCTGCAGGCTTTCAGAGTGAGTCAGGGTGAGGTCCCTTTCCAGGGCCTTCTAGAAGCTTTCCCTGCAGCATGCCTGGGTGTGGTTGTGGGCAGGGCCAAGAATCTATAAAAGGGAGCCAGCCCAGCTCCACGTGCTCACTATTCAGAGGTCCCAGTGCAGAGCAGCAGCAACTTCCTAAGCTCCTGTTCCGGTGGCCTGCCTCGACCTTCCAGGCCTCTGCGCTTCATACTACAGTGGTGATCCTTAGTCAGGGCGGTAAGACGGAGGTTGGGCTGGGCCCCCGACCCCGTAATCGAAGACGCTCAAATTCTTGGGCCTAATTCTTCATGTTAAAAAATTTGCTCTTGTGTGTGTAATTATGCGTTTTGGATTTTTCTTGGCATTTGCACACTCGCATTTGAATCGGCAAGACGCGCAATTCTTTCCTTGTGATTAATTCATGATATTCATTGTGCGCTACCATTCCTTGACAGTTACATGGTGGCCATTGAATCGGCAAGACGCGCGATTCGTTTCCTAGTGGTTTAACCCTTGATGTTCATAGTACGCTACCATTTCCTTGGCAGTTTCATGGTGGCATTCGAATCGGCAACACGTGCGATTCTTTCCTTGTGTGTAATTCTTGATATTCATTGTACGCTACCATTTCCTTGGCAGTTTCATTGTGGCATTCGAATCGGCAAGACACGCGATTCTTTCCTCGTGCTTAATTAATGTTATTTACTGTGCACTACCATTCTAAGGCAGTTCCTTGGTAGTATTCGAGTTGACAAGTCGCGTGATTTATTCCTTGAATCTACGTTGTGTTATTCCATCGTGCACAATCCTTATATGGTGTTTAATACTTATATAAAAACCTGCAATGTGCGCAATTCATTTTCCAATGTTTTGAGAGAACACAAAAAGACAAGAGTTCTAGATGTAATGCTGTGTGATCCTGATATGTATTCTTAAAATAAGATTCATAGGATGGTTCAGAAATTACTCAGATTGTTTTCTGATTCTCATGCTAAATAAAGTACTTGTATCTGAAAGTTTTATCTAACTTCTCTTGTTTCCCTTATAGGTATTCAGTCATCTAAAAACCTAGTCATTTTAAGACTATTCTAAGGTTGTTCATGTTTTCAGAATGACAATGCTTAGAGTCATAGCATAGTACTGATTTCATGAGATGTAATTTTGATGTGTGTTTTAACCTTTTGCTTTCTACAGGTCTCCTTCCCAGCTGTTCCCTTCCTAATCCCCTTTTCCGCACTTGGACTCTCTAAGACTCTGTGACAAATCTAATCAGAGTATTGGAGCTGTCTTGTGTTGGAAGTGTTGGGAAAGTGCACAGACCCCGAGGATCTGGTGACCCTGACAGATACTGACTTAGAGGAGGGCACAAGCCAGGGCATAAAAAATCAGGTCCCCACAGTGTTAGAAGTGTTGCATTTTTTATTCAAAGACAGACTGGCCAAACTCCACCCAAGAGAATGACAATTAAATAGGAGACCTCAAAGAGGAAGAGGAAGAGGAGGAAATGATGGATGGGGAGAGGCACAAAGCAAAGAAATCAACCTGGAACCTGACAAACCAGTGGGGCCAGCAAACAGAGATAACAAATGATAACACCATTATACAGTTGTCAACACTGACACTTATGGAGAAAGAAGAAAACATTTTAGCCTTAGGTCTGACATTCTGCGTTGAACAATATATGGACTATACTCAAATACGGATTGATCTGTACAATTTGTAAGGTCCTTGAAGTTAAAAGAAATACTTCAAGATGCAACCTAAGAAACTGAAAAAACTGGAAGGAACAGTGGGTAGACAGGAGCATGAACGTCTGCAAGTGGCAGACCTGCAATTAATTAAAGATGTATCTACATTGGAGAATGAGAATCTTTGATTGGGAAATGGGATAACAGAGGAAGAGATCATACTAAGAGACGGGCTGAAAGTTTTTGGTGAATCCCCAACACCATTTAAGTAAAAATCTAAATTCAACCCATTCCTCCATAAAGATGGTCTAAATCTGGTTTAGTGAGTTGGTTACACAAGAATAAAATAATCTGTACAGTACTATCAGAGAGTACCGAAAATAAAAAAAATGCTCAACATAAGGAATATTGGGAGTTTATAAAAACACTACCTGGCCAAAATGAGTGTGTAATTACAAACTCTGAGAAGGAGGTAATATTACCTTGTGGCCAATGGACAAGTATCTGTTTGGCGCATATAAACAGTTGAACAACTTTTTAGTTATGAAAGAGTGTTGGTCGACATATTAAAGAGCACTAAGCAAAAAGTACAATGATGAATTGAATGAGTGGCTTAATCAAGGGATATTGAGTTACATGGAGCATACATTTTTGAAAATAGAGCATAAAAGAACTCCAGTGTTTTACCTGATACCCAAGACACACAATGACACAGTCACCCCTCTGGGTCGCCCTAATTATATCAGCTATAGGGAGAACATTTGAAAACACAGTGAGATATGTAGATTACTTCCTTAGAGATTTTGTCAGTAGTTTGTCATCCTACCAACCGGAGACTTTTTAGGGAAGGTATTTGACATCCTGTGGGAAGACAACTGTCTACTAATGACAATAGGCGTAATGACTCTATATACAAGGATTCAGGCATGAAGATGAGTTGAGAGCTATAGTATATTTTTTGAGTACAAGACAATTAAGGCTGTTGAAACATACCAGGATTCTACTGACAATGACCAGAAGGTGTTTAGAGAACAATATTTTAACAATGAGGTGTTCAGGTAGATTAGAGATACAGCAATTGGCACCTGCCTATGCCCCAGCTATGCCAATTTACATATGGGCTGGTGGGAGAATATCAGGTTGAATGGTCCTACAATGTCATATTTTGATGTAGATATATTGATAATATCTTTTCAATCTGGAAAGGTACTGAGGATGAGGCTGAGGGGTTTGTGGAGAAGTTGAACAATAATGCACTTAATTTACATTTTACAAGTATGATCATGAAAACTGAGGTGCATTTCCTAGATTTGTCGATATATATGAGAAAAGACAAACTACAAATTAAATTGTATAAGAAATCAACATTGAGGAATACAATTTTACATGCAGCAAGCTATCACCCCCAAAATCTATTGAGAAGTATCCCTTATGGAGAATCTTTGAGAGTGAGAAGGGACTGTAGTGAAGAATATGAAGGGGTGCAGGCTCTACAGATATGTCTCAAAGATTTAGTGAAAGAGGATATTCCTCTGAGAATATAGAGCAGGCTTTAAGTAAAGCAAGGACTAAGGCAAGAGAGCAGTTGACTTTTGAGAGAAAAAGTAGGGGGAGAAAAGAAAAAGGACAATTCTCCGGGTTTAGGCTGATCACAAAGTATAACAGACAGGAGAGCGCAATCTGCAGGATAATGCAGACCCACTGGCATATGATTAGAACTAATCTGATTATTGGAAATTAGGTGCCAAGGAGGCTAGGTGTAACAATTAAAAGAGTGCAGGCAATGAGAGATCAATTGTTGAAAACCTTGCTAAAGTCTTTCAGGAAGAACAACAGGCTGAGAGGTTTGGAAGGTTTTAAAAGATGTGATAAGTGCAAAGCATGCTAATATGGGGAAAATACAAAATAATTTGAATTGCCTCTAGTTAAGAAGAAAAAACAGATTTGAGGTTTCTGTAATTGTCAAATTGAATTTGCCATTAATGTGTTGAGATGCCTCTGAGGACTTTTATATGTTAGTAGTACAACTCTCCCTCTACACACGAGAATTTTGTAACACTTAAGGGCCATCACAAAGAAGGACAAAACTTCTCCAGTAGCATGCCATGTGATATAATTTGAGATGTCATCAATGATCACATTGTCACCTACTATGTCATGAGTGATGTAATATGTGATGCCATAAGCAGTACATTACAAGGGCGCAAGTTAAAGTTAGCTCAGCTAACTATAATTGCTAAATTTCTCTGGTTTTGTGGAAGTAAATTCAGGATCTAACTGTAACGCCCCTGTAACCTTTGTTTTTTTTAGTTTATTGCGATGGATTTTTAAAATTCTATTTCCTAACTATAATGTCCTGTAACTGTTGTTTTTTTCAGTGAATCTCTATAGTTTTGGTAACGTATAGTAATTTTCATTACAATACGTTAATCCAAACACCAGAGGGAGTTGGCCGCAGCCTATCCCTCTGGGTGTGAGAATAGGTGTAAGAGGGTGTATCTGAGGTGGGAGTGGCTATGAGAGTCTCTGTTTGGGTGTTCCAGTGCGTGCATCAGTGTCTTAGTGGGCACGTCAATGTCTGAGTGGGTGGGTGAGTGGGTGCATGAGGCTCTGAGTGGTCTATAAGTGGGTGCATGAGTGTCTCTGTGGGTCTGTGTGTGGTTGCATCAATGTCTCGCTGGGTCTGTGCGTGGGTGCATCAGTGTCTGAGTGGGTCTGTGAGTGGGTGTGTCAGTGTCTGTGTGGGTATGTGAATGCGTGTGTGAGGGTCTGAGTGGGTCTTTGGGTGTGACAGTGTCTGAGTGGGTCTGTGAGTGGGTTCATGGTGGTCTGAGTGGATTTGTGAGTGGGTGCATGAGGTTCTGAATGGGATTGTGTGTGGGTACATGAGGGGCTGTGTGGGTCTGTGAGTGGGTGTGTGAGGATCTAAATAGGTCAGTGAATGTGCTGTGTCAGTGTCTAAGTGAGTCTGTGAGTGAGTGTATAAGACTCTGAGTGGCTTGTGATTGGATGTATGAGTGTCTCAGTGGGTCTGTGTGTGGGTGCATCAGTATCTCACTGGGTCTGTGAGTGAGTACAACAGTGTCTGGGCGCATGAGTCTCTGAGTACATGTATAAGTGAATGTTTAGTGTATGAATGAGTCTGTGGGTTCTCTTCCAAATTGTTTCATAATCTCAAATATTTTGTGAATAATCGGTGAAAATTTTGAATATTCAAAAATGTTTATGAATATCACACATGGCAATGCAAAATTATTTTAAAGTTGTAATCTACCCCAAAAAAACACTTACATCATACCTCTGGGGTCAGGATCCCCTCAAAGTACCCTTATGCCACTTTCAATTAGGATTCTCACCTCTGGGGACATGTGTGAAATAAAATGGCAGCTGCATCTTTCTATTCAGGTTGCGGTCAGCCAATTACAGCGAAATAAGTGAAAGCCTAATCTGTGTACCGAAAGCTACCTTTCTGCCAAATGTGGTGTAATTCCGTCCAGCGGTTCAGGATGTAGTTGTGTCTAAAGGTCCTATGGGAACTAACATAGGAAATGCAACTCTTTTGACCCCTCCCCCTTTTCTCGGCCCACACTTGATGGATCAGGCCCTCACTTTCCATGTGCAACAAGAATGACCAGGGACATCAAGATTTGTCAAAAGGTGCCAAAGATGTAGGGAAATCAAAAAAACACTTTTTCTATGGAAACTATGGGACATATTTATACTCTGTTTGCACTGAATTAGCGTCATTTTTTTTACTCTAGTTTGGTGCAAAACTAACTCCATATTTATACTTTGGCGCCAAATTTATGGAGTTAAAGTCATTTTTTGGACATTGAAACCTACCTTGCCTTAATGAGATGCAAGGTAGGCGTTCTCGTGCAAAAAATTACTGAATGGCCTTACGCCACATTTATTCTCCCGTGCAAAAATGATGCACCGGAGGAAGGAGGGGCAAAAAAATGGTGCAAAGCTTGCTTTGCCCCATTTTTTAACGCCTAGGTCAGGGCAGGTGTTAGGGCAGGTTAGAGTCATTTATTTTTTACTCTGACCTGTCTAACGTCATTTTTGGGTGCAAAACCCCCTTCTTCCACAGTGCCAGCCCCACATGACTAACGTCTTTTTTTACACTAGCCCACCCTTTCCACCGGCTTGCACCATTCCATAAATATGGTGCCCTGCTGGGACACAGAAATGGTGCATGCCCCTGCTAAACTTAAATTATAAATCAGGGCCTGGGTCCTAACTGTAACATTATAACTATCTACTGGCGACTGCCAGTAGGTTATATATATATATATATAGGTTTATATCTAACTATCTATCTATCTAAATACACATACACACACACACACACATATATATATATATATATGCATCAAAGAGGGAATCCTGTGTTTCTTCCAGGGCTCGCCTATCGAGGTTGGTGCTCAGTCAATGGGCACAGGACCCATTTCAAATCCACGCCAAAAACAATTCAAAATCTGGCACTCCTTGCAAAACAATGGCCTTCATTTATTTCAAAAATCCATAAAACAGAACATAGGGCAACGCGTTTCAACCTTCACGGTCTTCTTCCTTGGCCCTTCTTACAGAGTTATACAACAGAAAAAATGTGGCCCCTCCCATCTGCTATATATACCATCATCAATAGACATAGAAGATATATATCTATATATACATTTTTTTTTTTTTTAATATATGTATATTTATATATGTCCATAGGAATATACATTCTAATATCATTTTAAATGTCCATTTTATATTCTCTTCCCATTTTAGTATAATGCTCCTATTTAACCAAAAATCATATCACTAATCGGATGAGCCACTATTGTAACACAATGAATCATCAAATAAATATTTTTGTAGGCCTTTCAATCAAACAATAAGAGGTAATCTGACCTAACATTGTTCTAATGGGACCCTGCCTTGACATCATCCTATTAACCAATATGAACAGAAAGTTCCTCGTCCTTGTTCAATCCCCAAGGATAACGGCTATTAAGTTGAATAATATATTCAGACTCCAATCTTCTCAATTGTTTTTCTCTGTCCCCTCCTCTCGGAGTGGCCAAGACCCTGTCTATACCAAAAAATGTCATCTTCTCAACTTTCCCCTCATGCTCAAGATTACAATGTCTCGCTACTGGATACGCAGCATCTTTGTTCAATATCGCTCTCCAGTGCTCAAGAATGCGTTTCTTCAGAGGAAAAATTGTGTGTGTGTGTGTGTATATATATGATATGTCAAGCAGGGCTGAGAAAAGGGAGGGGTCAAAAAACATATGTTTCCCATGGTAGTTCTCATAGGAGTTTTGAACAGTATAAGGAAGTATGAAGGAACTAACTGGAGACATATTAAACAGGCTTCTTCAGAGTAGAAGCTTGTATACCAAAGTAAGGAGAAGAGCCCCATTCCCATAAAAATAGAGGATTATTTTTGCCCATTGGTATTGCTGTTTCTGCTGGGTAATAGGAAGGTGTGATCTTAGTATGGTCAATGAAGCAGCAAGAGATGGCTAGACAAAATGAGCATGATGTCCATTCCAAACTTACAAAGGACCTATTAGTAAAGCTGCGTTAAATAATTAAGGGATAAGTGGAGTCTGTAGGCTAAAGATTGAGTTGCACATGGACATCTTTAAATTCACCCAGGCTGTGGAGATCGTGACTGCAGCATTTCATGATACATCGCCATCATCAGCCCGCCCTGACCCAGCACCACACAGTATTGTAGCGCTGCCATCACCAATCCTCCAGAGAGGATGTTCTACTTCCCAATGGGCAGTAGCCCCCTGCAACCCATCTCCAAATAGAATTGCTAATCTTACAATTGTCTTGTGGGTCCTGCATTGTGGATCTAGCAATCTTCAGGTCCACAAAACTGAAAAAATTACTCTTGCCTGGCTTAGTCGGATAGTATGCTCCTTAGCAGCAAACACACTGTTCCTACCCCAGAGTCTTATACACCTTTACCCCAGGTTCATTTTAGTGATGTCTCACTCCTATCGTAAAAAATCAATTCATTGGTAAATAAATGAACTTTTGTTTCACTTCAGCTGTTGTGTCTGGTCATTATTCGTGCAGTGCTCACGCTTTCAATTTATATGCCATTCCACTCTCACAGGCACAGTCACAAACATTTTTGCAACCCCAATGTACAACAAGACCTCTGCTATCTAGGACACCTTTGAATTCCAACCCTCCACTGTAGATAGCATCAACCAGCTCACATGCACAAATACGAGCCCCAAACACCTCACCCACAGGAACTCCTCACCACGCAAGGCACTATCTCCATCATGAACTCTGCACACTCGAGAGCACCCAAGGACCCTTGCCCCCACCACATCTTCAACCTCGGATGCAAGACAATCGGTGATAAGCTCCTGAAGGTCCTGAATACCTCCATAACCATGGCCTTCTTCCCGGAGACCTGGAAACATGCTGAAGTGAGACCCCTCCTGAAAGAAATACCTGCCGACCCAGTTGAATTAAAGAACTACTGGCCCATTTCACTGCTCCCCTATCCAGTAAAAGTCTTCAAGAAAGTGATCAACCAGCAACTCACCCAATACCTAGAAGACCACAACCTCCTGGACCTCTCCCAATCTGGATATCAAGCTAACTACAGCACTAAGACAGCCCTGGCTGTTACCACAGATGACATCAGAGCCTCCTGGACCAGGGGTAAACAGCAGCTCTCATCCTGTTAGACCTGTCCGCTACATTTGACACCGTCTTGTACCATATCCTGATCAACAGACTCCACCACATCAGGATTCAAGGAAACACACTCAAATGGATTGCCTCATACCTCACTAGCAGAACCTTAAGATTCAGTCTTCCACCGTTCACCTCAGAACCCAAGATCATTTGTGGAATCCCCCAAGGATCCTCCCTCAGCCCATCCATCTTCAACACCTTCATGACCCTCTTGGCCATCACCGTCAGATCACAGGGACTGAACTTCATCTCCTACACTGACGACACAGTTCATCCTCTCACTGTCCAAAGCTCCCTCCACCACAAAAGCTAACTTCCACAGATGCATGATGATGCATGACTAATGTAGCGGGCTGGATGACGAACAACTGACTCAAATTTAACACCAAAGAAATGGAAGTCCTCATATTTTGGAACAACACCTTGCCATGGACTGACACATGGTGGCCAGCAGAGCTCGGCACCCCTCCCCCCGCTCCAACAGACCTCACCCACGGCATCAGCATCATCCAGGACAGCAAGCTACCCATGATGAAACAAGTTGACGCAGTCTCATCCACCTGCTTCTACTACCTTTGCATGCTCCACAAGATCTTAAAGTGGCTCCCAGCAGACATTAGAAAGACTATCACGCATGGCCCTCATCACCAGCAGACTTGACTACAGAAACACACTCTTCAGACAACACAGAACTCAGCGGTAAGACTCATAGTGGACCTTCCCAAAATGACCCACATCACACCCCATCTAAAAAACTACACTGCATCCCGATTCAGAAGAGATGCCAGCTTGAGATGCTGACCCATGCCTACGAGGAACTGCACAACAAAGGACCGGCATACATCAACAAATGCCTGACCTTTCAGCAACCATCCAGACATCTCCAATCAGCTTCCCTCTCCCTTGCAGACACCCCATGGATCTGTCGAGCCAACAGAGGAGGACGCTCCTTCTTGCACCTGGCAGCCAAGACTTGAAAAATCCTCCCCCTGCACCTCAGGGCCACATCGTCACTCCAGCAATTCAGAAGAGAACTAAAGAGCTGGATGTCAAATGATCATTCCTCCGCGCAGCAGCATACAGCTCCAGTGACTCG
Source organism: Pleurodeles waltl (assembly GCF_031143425.1). Lineage (NCBI taxonomy): Eukaryota > Metazoa > Chordata > Amphibia > Caudata > Salamandridae > Pleurodeles > Pleurodeles waltl. The sequence goes on from NC_090437.1 coordinate 89,679,929, forward strand.
AAACCTTCATGGGTGATCTGTTGCACTCTATAAAAGTTGGAGATTGATGGAAAGCAAACCATGATTGATGAAAACAATGAAAGACAATGACAAACAATGAGGATTAAATTCAAATTTTGCATTAAACGTGCTGGAATATTGTCAACCAAGAATGCTTGTCAGACAGACATTATAGATATATGACATGCAAGTAAAACATACCTACTGGATCATACATACATGTTAACACAGGAAGACGTGAAGTTAATGCGTTTCATGTCTGTTACACATGAGGGAGTCAATATGACCAATTGTGAAGGCACTGATAGTGCTTCCCTCTTTCATGACTGGCAGGAGACGTTAGCTAAAGGTAGTGGAATGTCTCAGTCTATTGTCCTGCCATCCAGTATTAGTGAGGGAGGAGAAACCTAGGTTTCGCAGAGCAGACTCCATACCAATTTATGGCAGTAGTCATGACCTTCCGAGCCATAAATGACCCCAGAGTCTATTTTGTGGCAGGTTTATCCAGAGATGGTTTCATAGTGATTGGACAACACATTGGTAGCCCACTATACAGATGATGACAGTGTGCGTAAACTAGCCATGGATTTTCCATTTGGGAACATTGTTCAGTGGTTTCTATTTTACTTTTGATCCTCCTCTACTTATTTTGGCACAGCCACGTTTTTGAGGGTTGGGTGACTTGCAGGCTGGTCTCTTCACACTCTGTGATTTAAACCACTGTTTTCAGTTCTGGGCTTTCATGCAACACCCTAACACATTGCAGATGTTTCAGTCTTGATTTGCTTCTACTGATCGGACAATAGTGACACAACTGACATGAATGATTTGTGGGTCATCCACACAAAAATAGACAGCATCCTCGATGACATGGAATTTGCAGGTCACCCTAAGCCTGGAGTTGAGGTGGACTATAGGTGGAACACTGCCAAACTGTCAGTAGTTTTATTTTTCTACTTTCCAACATTGTATATATTGCCTTTGGCGAATGAATATTAGATGAGTAGTCACAGGAAAGTATTATGACCATACACAACATATAGAATAGCAAATTCAAAGACCAACAGACAGCACATTTACGAGTGAATGAAGGTAGAAGTGCCCCACGAACAAGTGGGGCACCGGCCATGCTCAGCCACAATCTCATGCTTCTGTGCCTCCCACAGGAGGATTTCTTTGTGGCAACACCAAGATCAATGACAAGGGTACTTCCAAAGCACAGATGCAGCTAAATTACTACATATGACACCACTGAACTACGCACATATCATGCAATCCATGCAGGACTTCCAAAAATATTAATAGAATGATTCTAAAGACAAAACAATGCAGTGAAATTTGTCACTGCCCTATTTGCAAGCTATCTAGGAACAAAGGGCCCGGATGCCTGAAAAATCATTCCTTCCATCCCCCGCCTTCCAGACAACCGAACCAGGAGCTATCTATTAGTGGACCCTCAAAATCACAGAAAAGTAGAGGTAGGTCACTCGGAGTCCATGTCCCGCGCCCTGGAATGTAATGAACTCCAGTCTGAGAACAGAACCTAACTTCTCTGCTAAAGTGGAAGCTGGAAAGCTGAACACTGGAAACAACCAAGACACATTTTAGCTTCCACTTTAGTGACATGTCTTCTTTTATGAAATTAGTTAAATGAGTCATACATTTCCTAGTTTTGCACCTGCTCTTTTCATCCTGCTTCCTTCTTTAGCCTTGTTTTGTTCATAAAAATTATGTGAAGAGATTTTAATTTGAGCAATTTAAGGCTGTGGAATGGCTTTTGCGAATTCACCCAGAAGTCAACAAACGCTAATGTTAGTATGTTCAGGGGAAGGTTCACTGATGTTCTGATGTTAAAACTTTTGTAGATGGCAATAACGTGATCTTCATGACATAGGCCCTCATTACAACCCTGGAGGTAAATCCCGCTTACCGCCATGCTGAAGGCCGCCAACATACCGTGGCTGCGGAGGAAATCTACTACAGGTATTAAGACCCACATCTCATAATCTGCCACTATACAGACACCCACACAAATCGCCACACCAAAGGTCAGTGATAAACTGGCGATACCAAAAACTACACTGTCATGCCAACAGAACTACGCCCACACTATCACGACCCAGGAGTCAATGTGGCGGTCTTTCAACCGCGGTAATCCATTGGCGGTACACACTGCCGCGCTCAAAATACACACACATTTATAAAACACAACCACATTGGACAATTCCATATACACACACCTGATACACATACACACACCACACCCACACCACTATAAAACACACACCCACATTGCCCACAACCGCTTACAATTATATTTTTTTAAAGACGCACAGAGAGAGAGAATAGCAATCAAACCACCAGCATCCACCGGCACACAACACCATCACTCATACAACATCCACGCACCTCAAAGAACACACACTGACACAACATATCACATAGCACAACAAACATCACCTCACACATCACCCACACCACATTATGGCACCCCAAAGACACCCCAGGTTTTCTGAGGAGGAGCTCAGGGTCATGGTGGAGGAAATCATTCGGGTAGAGCCACAGCTTTTCGGATCACAGATGCAGCAGACCTCCATTGCTAGGAAGATGGAGCTATGGCAGAGAATCGTCGACAGGGTCAACGCAGTGGGACAGCACCCCAGAACACAGGATGACATCAGGAAGAGGTGGAACAACCTACGGGGGAAGGTGCGTTCCGTGGTTGCAAGACACCAGGTAGCAGTACAGAGGACTGGCGGTGGACCCCTACCTCCTCCCCCACAACTAACAACATGGGAGGAGCAGGTCTTGGCAATCATGCATCCCGAGGGTCTCGCAGGAGTAGCAGGAGGACTGGACTCTGGTAAGGCAAATCTCTATTACTATCACCCCCCTATCTGCATGCCAACACATCCCCCCACCCCTACCCCAAGAGACATGGACATTCCTCCACCATCACCCCAACCCATTGCACAACCCCCTCCACTTATTAGCACAGAAATAAACACAGTTGAATCACAAATCAATCTGGAGTCAGTCCGTACTTTCACAAATGTGGAATTGCAACCTCGCAGAAATATAGCAATGTCAATGTTCATGTCCACATACCAATGTTCGACAGTTTTTGGGCAGCAGTAAACATAACAGAAGGCAGAAAGTGTGACCCATATCTGTGAAATGGAAAGCCAAAGTGACATGTCAGGGTCCATACACAGAGGTAAAAAGGCAGATTCAGGCAATGTCCAACAGTAGTATGACATTAGAGGAGCAGTGCCAGTCTCTTACCTGTGTCTCACTGGAAGTATTGCATGATGATGTTGTTTCGGTTGTCTATAGCTTCTTCTTCTGCCTCCTCTTCTTCACTGTCCACAGGCTCCACAGCTGCCTCAAGACCAACATCAGGCCCATCCTCCTGCAAAAAAGGCACCCGGTGTCGCAAAGCCAGGTTGTGCAACATACAGCATGCCACGATGATCTGGCACACCTTCTTGGGTGAGTAGTATAGTGAGCCGCCTGTCAGATGGAAGCACCGGAATCTGGCCTTCAGGAGGCCGAAGGTGCGCTCTATTATCCTCCTAGTTCGCCCATGTGCCTCATTGTAGCGTTCCTCTGCCCTTGTCCTGGGATTCCTCACTGGGGTCAGTAGCCATGACAGGTTAGGGTAACCAGAGTCACCTGCAAATATCGAGGAACAACTGTTAGACATACTCCAACCCTTAGGGACTCTCCCATACCCAGACATCTATGATAACTGTGTTGGGACCTTGGGCTCACCAATTAGCCACACACAGTACCTCTGGAGTTGCCCCATCACATAAGGGATGCTGCTATTCCTCAAAATGTAAGCGTCATGCACTGAGCCAAGATACTTGGCATTCACATGGGAGATGTACTGGTCTGCCAAACACACAACCTGCACATTCATAGAATGGTAGTTTTTGCGGTTTCTGTACCCATGTTCATTCCTGCGAGGCGGGGGGGGGAACAAATGCCACATGTGTACCATCAGTGGCACCAATGATGTTGGGGATATGTCCCAGGAAATAGAAGTCACCTTTCACTGTGGGCAAATCCTCCACCTGAGGGAAAACGATGTAGCTGCGCATGTGTTTCAGCAGGACAGACAACACTCTGGACAACACGTTGGAGAACTTTGGCTGTGATATCCCTGATGCCATGGCCTCTGTTCCTTGAAAGGACACACTGACAGGACCTGCACTAGAGGGAGTATTCCTGTGGGATGGCGGATAGCTGACATCAGGTCTGGCTCCAACTAGGCACACAGTTCATGGATTGTGGCACGATCAAGTCTGTAGGTGATAATGTGGGTCTGTCTTCCATTGTCGACAGGTCCACCAGGGGTCTGTATACCGGAGGATGACGCTATCTCATCACCTGCCCTAGCAGAAGTGCCCTATGGAGGAGAAAGGTGAGCAGAGGGTCATACACCACATAAGTTTCACAAGGGTGTTTAGAACAATTGTGATGTAATCGGTGGTTGGCGCTGTCTGTCCGTATTCCTGCCCAAAAGTGCAGTGACGTAGTTAGTTGCCCTTCCATGTGCACCCCTGAAATGGCGGCTGCCTGACCTGTAAGGATAGCTAAGGGGAAATGAGGTAACTGTGCTGGCGTTGTGCAGCGTTGCGGTAGGCAGTCGAAGACCGCAGCGCAAATCAGCATTGGTTATCATTAGGCCCTATGGGTTCCAGGAGCCAATGACGATGTACTCCGGCGGTGACGGTATGCACCGCTGTGGACGTGACTGCCATTTTCTATCTGTTCACTCACTTGATACCTGACCTTCAACAGGAGAGGACCTACACTGCAAGTGCTGCTGTGACCTGAGTCTGGAAGCGACAATGGCTACAGTGTCTGGGGAAAGGGCCCCTGCCTTCACCGCGGAGGAGTTGGACAAGCTGGTGGCTGGGGTCCTTCCCCAGTACACGCTACTCTAAGGTCCTCCAGACAAACAGGTGAGTACACTGTGAGCATGATGCATGGCACATGAATGTATGGAGTGGCAGAGGCCAGCATGTGAGGCCAGCATGTGAGGATGGTGAGTGTATGTTTTCCAGGGCCAGGGTGGGAGGTCAGCACCCCTCAGAAGAAGGGTATTTGGCGTGCCATTGCCAAGGAAGTGCGGACCCTGGGGTTCTACCATAGATGGAGCCCCCACTGCCGCAAAAGATGGGAGGACCGGGGTGTCAAGAGGCATTTGCAGGAAACAAATGCATACCTGAAGTGCATTCATTCTGGTGTGGCAGCCTAACAGAGAGCATTTCAGGCTCTGGCCTCAGCACTGATGGCAGCCATTGTGCCTGTGTCCAGCCTCCCCCCTCCAACTTCCACTACCCAGACCCAATCCCCCAAGCACACCATCAGACCAGCATGCACACTCATCAACACACAAGAGTGGACATGGCAAACATAAGCACCACACATCCCACAGGCACTCACACAAGCACCATCCCCATGCAGAAACACCAGCATCCACTGCCTCCACTGTGTCCCCCTCCTCCACGACCTCCTCCTCCCTCCCAGTCTCGTCTCCACTCACACCTGCATGCACTACATCCTCAGCCACTACCTCCATCACCAGCACGCCTATCACCACACACCGCTCACGTGCAATCACCACCCCAACTACCATTTACACGTCCCCTGTGTCCTCTCCCATTGTGTCTGTTAGCCCTTCTCCCAAAGTACACAACGCAGGCACACACCCACTCAACACCCATCCACCTCACAACAGCCTCCAGCCCATGCACCTTCACCCAAACTCAGCAGACATACACCTCCTACAACCACTACCTCTTCCTCCACTCCCAAACCCCCTCCATCTTCCCGTCCCAGTGTGTCTAAAAAACTTTTCCTGGCTAACATTGACCTCTTCCCTACACCTCCCACTAGGCCTTCCCCTAGGTCCAGGATGTCCAGATCCCTGTCCAGCACCTCAGCCACCAAATCCTCCAGCACTGTGGTCCCTGCAAGTCCGGTAACATCGCAGGCGGCACCCATCAGCGCTGCCAGTGTGCCTCCCAGCGAGGCCAAGGATCACCCTATTCCGCCACGTGCCAAGGTGAAGAAGAGGCCCACATGCCGTAGGGAAAAGCCACACCAACCACCCAGCAAGACCTCCTCCAAGACAAAAGGGGACAGTGCCTAGGTCCCTGCAGCGACTTCCAAGGTGGGGAAGGGACACAAGGCTAAAGGGAAGTCAGCTTAGGGCACAGAGCCTCCGGCTGAGGGACTGGTGTCACCCCTTCTGCCAAACAGAACACCAGCCTGTAAAGCGGTGGACACCGCCGCAACCACCGCCACCTGCCCCGCCACCAGCACGTCTGCTGCCTCAGCAACAGTCCAAAGCATCATCCCCAGTGGGCAGCCGTCCGGGGCTGCAGAAGACGTCCTCCTGTCTCCCTCCACAGGTGCTGACACATGCACCACCAGCAGCATCTCCGCCACAGACACCACCTTAACCACCGCCACCTGCCCCGCGACTTGCACAGACAGTGCCACCACAGCCGACATGGACAACATTCCCAGTAGGCAGCCGTCCAAGGCTGCAGGAGACGTCCTGGACTCTGCACGGAGTACATGAGGCACCACAACCAGCACTGTTAGTACCAGCAGTTGGCAGGCAAAGTCGCAGCAGGGTGGAGTGTGTCTCTGACTCCATAGAGTATCATGCTACCTGTTCCCAGGAAATCTCGTGGCAAACACACCCAGGTGAGGGAATGGGAAGTGCCACACAGCATGTGCAGCACTCTGGGCACCATGCCCCCTCCAGAACCAGTGGAGAGATACATCCATTCACCCAGTCCTTGGCAGGATGAAGCACTCTGGGCAACATGCACCCTCCAGAACCAGTGGAGAACAGCATCCACTTACCCACTCCTTGGCAGGATGAAGCACTCTGGGCACTAAGGCCCCTCCAGAACCAGTGGAGAACAGCATCCACTCAACCAGTCCTTGGCAGGTTGAAGCACTTTGGGCACTAAGCCCCCTCCAGAACCAGTGGAGAACAGCATCCACTCACCCAGTCCTTGGCAGGATGAAACACTGTGGGCACTAAACCCCCTCCAGAACCAGTGGAGATTAGCATCCTCTCACCCAGTCCTTGGCAGGATGAAGCACTCTGGGCTCCATGCCCCCTCCAGAACCAGTGGAGAAAAGCGTCCACTAGAGAGACTGTGGCTTTTCACTCCCCAGGACCAATCAGTGGGCAAACCACCCACTTGAGAGACTTGAAAGACTGTGGCTTTGCACTCCCCAGGACCAATCAGTGGGCAAACCACCCACTTGAGAGACTGTGGCTTTGCGCTCCCCATGACCAATCAGTGGGCAAACCACCCACTTGAGAGACGTGTGAGACTGTGGCTTTGCACTCCCCAGGAGCAATCGGTGGGCAAACCACCCACTTGAGAGACTTGTAAGACTGTGGCTTTGCACTCCCCAGGAGCAATCTGTGGGCATGGAGCCCCCTCGTGGAGCAGTGGCGTCGTCCCATCATCTGACTGAGGTGCCCCCTTCCCCCTGAGGTGCGTGTTTATTTTCAAACTGATGCCCCAGCAGTGTTCTCTCTGTTTAGAGGCAGATATCATGTGTTTTGTGACCACTGGTCCACGGACAATGATTGGAACACTATCCGGACTTGTGTAGTTGCTGTACATATTTGCATATAATGATCTGTTACAGACCTGTTTCCATATCTGAATTTTCGATGATTACACTTGTTACAATCATTTCCTTTTGTCTTTGCGTTCTTCCAAGGGGGTTACAGGGTGTAAAAGTAATTTTGCTGCATGTATTTGTGTGTATGGTGTTGTGGGTGAGGGTGGGGCTTGGGGTGTTGCATGAGAGTGTCACTCTCTTTTTCTTCCTCTCCTCCCCTGTGTGCTAGGTGCAGTACTCACCGAGGTCGTCGCCGCCGTCTTTGCTGCTCCTGGTAGAAGAAGAGGTAAACCAACATTGGTAGCACCTGTAACTCGGGCTCCATGGCATCCTGGTTCCTCGTAGGGTGTTGAGAGGTGAGTGGTTTCCGTTCCAAGTACTGTTTCCGCAGTGCTTTTGATGGCGTTGGTACCGCCCCGGAAAAGGTGGCAGATTGGTGCCTTGTAATACTGTGGGTGGTACATTGTCCTCCACCTGTCTGTTGGTGGTTACCGCCGCGGTGTTTGTTTGTACCGCCGTGGCGGTCGGAGTGTTAAAGTGGCTGTCTGTGCTGGCGGTTTCCGCCATGGTCGTAATTCCATTTTTTTTGCCGCTGGCCTGTTGGCGGTATTACCACCGCTTTAACACCGACCGCCAGGGTTGTAAGGAGGGCCAAGGTCTCCATAGTAACCCAGCACAACACACTTAAATACTGAGACTGATGTGGAACTCCCTTTGCCATTCATGACGTTGACTTTTCCTCTCTCATATTGCGGATGCGTAAATACGTGAAAATATTTTATGCAAATATATTCCACATCTGTCATTTATCATCTACCAATCAATAAGGCAATGAATTGGAATATAAATTACTGATCCTCTACAGCAGATGATCAGTGAATGTACTGAGTATTACAAGGAAAAAATGTACATGATGGTTATTTTGTAGGGAGCAAAAGAAAATAGAGGTTGTGAATTAAAACAACAGCTAAAATAATGTTGATTTCATAAAATCATTATCTTTGTGCAAGCGTTGGGTTACTTGGTACATTGAGAGATGGCCTAGTGATTTTGGCCAATGGAGTAGCCTATTATCCTGTCAAAGATTCCTGTGCTATGTAGTGGACTACACTTACTGAAAACAGATATTACGAGAAGTAAGCTTACGAGTTTATCTACCATTTGCTTACTGTTTAAAAATATGTTTTTGAGTAATTTAAATATACACGTCGTACTGTGTCATTATTTGAATACAGGTAAATCTGCATTATGTGTGGGTAGAGTTTATTTCAGTAACTCATATCATCACATGGGATGGATTAAGTATAATGATCCTTCTGCAAGTTATATCTATCCTGAAACTATGTGTACATAAACATTTAATATTCCCACAAATCTTGTAGAACCAAAAGACATTGAGAGGTTGAAGTGGATTTAAAATGTGCCATAGTTGCCAAAGGATTTCAGAGCCCTCCAATCTTCCTGTCTCATAGTCAAATGCCGCTGGGCCGACACTACTATATTAAGGTCCACATGAAAGATGGGTGACATCCTTCATCCCATTTTTACTATCATCTATTTGTACCGTAAGTGACATCAAGTCATTTCCCATAATCCACCAGCACAAGAAGTGACTTCACTGGTTTCCCAAAACAGTCTTTCAAAGAAGAGGCCAAGCAGGAGAACTTCATTTCCCATTATCTGTCTGGACACAGCCCACCACTCCCTACTCTCTTTCCCCTCTTATGACCTACTTTATAGCAGCCACAGTGCACCAAAGGCAAGCTTGTTTATGTTTGTCTGCAACTGGACTAAGCCCACTACCAGGAACCCTGGTCTTTCCATACCCATCTCTATCCTGTACTCTCCTCCCCACTCTCAACCCCAGCTGGCAGTCTGCGTACTGCTGCCACACTACACCACACAACATAAAGGGAACATTCAAATGTGCCTCCTGTAAGTTCTCATGCAATCTCCCACACCCCACGCCTATGCCCACCACTCCCACATCAACAGCATCCAACACCCTACTAATTTGTACTCACACAAACCAGCCGCCCACTCACATAAACTACCTACATGTCACAGAGATATAGAAGCATGATAGATAATACGACCATGTCTGGGCCTGCTCTTCACCACAAAAACATGGCTAAACCCAACCTCTGCAATGGACATCATTTCAGCCTTCCCTGCTGGCTACAAGATCACCAGGCAGAACCTACAGCAGAATCCCAGAGAGAGAGTTACCATCATATTCGAAGATACTATCAGATGCACAACCTCCACTGATACCCCCATCAGCTACATGGAACACCTCACATTCAAGTTGAACATCATAGTGAACTTCTCCCTGCATGGAATCCTTGTATACAGACTGCATGGAATCCTTGTATATAGACTACCAGGACACCTCAACAATTTTGCCAGCCACCTCACAGATTTCTTTGTACCTCTCATCATCAAAACCAGCACCTTCTTCCTCCTCGGAGACCATAGCTTTCACCTAGAAAACTACACTAACCCAAATTCTATGTCTCTTCTAGAAAACCTTGGAAACCTCAGACTCAGACAGCACGTTATCAAACCCGCCCTCACCTCCAGGCACTAATTGCGCCTGATTTTCTTCTCAATCAGCAACGTCACTGTCGGAAGGTCAGTAACTATAACCTGGACAGACCACATCACTGTCAGTGTCAGCATACTCATCCTGCACCACCACAGACCTACCACCATCGGACCCAAAACACTACAGCTTGAAAAGCATCACGGAAGAGAATTGGATTTTCAACTACACGCCCTGACCGGAGCACTTCAGCAATTTGCAAAAAGCTATTAAGAACCTCAACAGCTGGATCACTGTAAGTGCTAATACCCTGGCTCCACTCAAGTGCAACCCAATAGCAAGAGCCCATTCATAGCCCAGCTGGTACACAGATAAATTCAGGCTTATGCAGGCCACTGCAAGCAACTGGAGAGCAAACGGAGAACAAGCCAACACACTACAGAAAAAGACATCTTCAAATCCAGGTTAAGAAGCTGCCATATGCAGATATGGAACAGAAACGCACATTTCTTCCAGACCGCATTGATGCTGACACAAACAGCAGCCAAGAAATCTTTGCCATCATCAAAGATTTAATCATGCCTCCTGCCGCCTCCAGCAACATCATCCCCTCGCAAGACATCTGCAACATGATGTCACTATTGTTCTGTAACATAATTATCTTAATATACAGCAGCTTCAACCATCAGCTGGACACCATCACAGTCGCAACTCAACTTCCCATCACAGCAGTGAGCAAACCCTGTACTCGTGGTCCTCTTTCACCGCATGCAAATCAGCCACTAGCAAGAAGACTACCCACTTGGGGCCCTGTTTGATCCTTGCCCCCCCACAACTTCACCAAAAGACACCTACCTATCAGCAAAACACTACCACCCAACTTCAATTCCTCCGTCAGCTCAGCCACATTCGTGGACACCTGGAAATATGCCACCATAATGGTCCTGTTCAAGAAATCATCTGCTGACCCAGCCATGCTCTCTAACTACAGACCCAGCTCCATCCTACAATACCCAGCCAAGGACTTAGAGAAACTAATCAAATGACTCTCAACAACTACTTCAGCAAACACCAGCTTCATAACACCACACAGTGCAAATTCAGGCACAACCACAGGACAGAAATAATACTCATCAATGTCACAGACAACATCCGCATGATGCTTGGCAGATGATATGAGGTAGTCCTCATTCTCCTGGACCTCTCGGCAGCTTTTGACACAGTCTCATAACCTGTCCTCATCAGGCACCTGTACAATATTATCATCCAAGGAGATTCTCTCCATTGGATCTGCACCATGCTAATGGAAAAAATACAAGCTATCAGGCTGGCACTTTACTTCTCAGAAGTCATCAGAACTAATCTGTGGTGTACCTCAAGGTTTATAGTTATCTTGATAAAAACATCCCTTCATGTGACTACAGCTGGTGCCCACCGAACTTGGATCCCCATAAGGTGCCCACGCTAGGAACCTCCGAACTATCATAGATAGCAAACTGGCCGTGACTGCACAAGTCATTGCCTTCACTGCATTCTGCTTCCAATTGCTGAAGATGCTGATGAAGCTCTTCAATTGGTCTCCAAGCAACACCAGATAAGCTGTTGCTTACACCCTAGTCAACAGAAAGATGGACTACAGGAACACCCTCCATGCCATGATCACCACAACTCAAAAGCAGACTACAAACCATCCATATTTTGGCAGCCAGACTCATCTTCTACCTCCCACACAGAATTCACATCACACCACGTCTCAGGGAGCGCCACTGGCTCCTGATACACAAATGACCTTGTTTTAAACTCCTCACTAACACATGCAAGGCACTACACAACTCAGGCCTTACCTACATGAACAGTCGCATCTCCTTCATCAAGCACCCAGACACCTCAGTTCAGCAAAACTCTTACTCTCATACATCCCATGGATACACAGAACCAGATCAGGAGAACAGGGGTTCTCTTGCATTGCCCCTAAAGTGTGAAACAACCTCCAACTTCACATCAGAGCCTCCTCCTGTCTCCTTGAATTTTGCAAGACGGTGAAGACCTCGATTTTCGATTAACCAACCTACCTTAGGCATTGCTAGGGACACACACTTGCTCAGCACCAAAATACCCTCGGTGATAGTGCTCTTTACAAACACACATACATAACATAAGAAAAAATAACATAACATACCAATCCTCATGTCTCTCCAAGCTTTGTATTGGATCACTCTAAAACTCTAAAAAAGTTAAAATCTAAAATGGCAAACACAATCCAGACAATTTGATACTGGAATACATCCCTTTTAATGCATTTCCACAGTAAGAAAAATCCTTGATCTAAACAAGCTGAATAGAATCAACAAAAGAAGGGGAAAAAGGTGTGCAAAACAAGGGTCAAGAGTATTGGAGAGGGACGTTTAAGAGATTTTAAGCATTAGGCACCAGTAGAGAAACTAGGTATCAGTGGACTTTACAGTGCTATGGTATAGGTAGTAGCTGAAGTACTGGGAAAACCTGTGGGGTACAGAAACCTATGTAGCGATGCAGATACAATGGCACACATAAGTCAAGGGTACTAGGATATAGGGGTTTGATAATTAATATGGCACCAGCATAGAGAGATGCAGTAGGGTGCAGGCAGGGTAATGGCACTAGGGTATGTACAGAAATAGAAGTGGGTAGTTTGAGGCAGAGAACCGGGAGAAGAACACAAATTGGAGAAAGACAGAAGAAACCAACGTGGGTATTGAAGAAGGCATGAAAAGAGCATAAAATGATGTCCCCTTGTTGCTCTTCTTTCAATTCTCTTACTTTCCACCTGACCGTATGCATTTATTGCATTCTTGCTCTCTCTTGCACTGTACCCTGTGTAATATTACTCTTCATTCTGTCTCATGTTCACTGCATCACATACAGTCCTCCCTTTAATGTTCTTCGCCTCTCGTTCTGTACCTTTATTCTCAATCTTTTTGTCTGTTCTTTATTTTTTATTATTATAGGTTACACTGTTTCCCTTATCTTTCATTCTTTCACTCTCACTCCATTCTTCGTATTCCACCTGTTTTCCCACATCTTTAGTTTTTCTCCTCTCCAGTTTTTTCCTTTGCTACCACTGCCCTCTAATTCCTTTATCATTTCATCCCCTCCCATAAGCGTGGCCACATCCTGATCCTGCCTCCATGCCCCATTTAAGTATTCTATTAGACACAGTATTGCCTGTACTAATAGTTAGTAATTAGGAGAGCAGGCAGTTTGAGAGATGCCCTGAGAAGGTATTGCCTGGTCCAGCTAAATCAAATTGTACCTCTAATCCATCTATCTGTGCAGGATGTTCAGGAAAAACTCTCATTGAAGGAAACAAGGCAGTGCAACCTTAATTCATATTTCTTAAGTGACCTTCCTGTGGTGTCCGCCCTCAATTTACATGAATTTTTACTTGAAATAATTATCACTTCACACAAAAATACTCTTCCATCTAGAGCAAGGTATTTGGAACTGGATAAACATGTTATCAATGGTCTCTTGCAACTTTAGATTGATATGAGTTAATGCTCCCCATGACCTGATGATAGCTATGCAATATCAATGGGCACTAAAGGAGGCTTAGCTAGAAGTCTACCACTAACATTTACTTCACTACAAAGACAAAACCTATTGGGTTTGTTAATGATTATGTTCCCCTAATTTAATGTTGAAAGCTAATGATATTTCATTAAATTATTTTTAATTCTGCCACAACAAGCTGAGGTCCCTTGGTGTGGAACATTTCCTCTAGGTGTTGGTTATTTTTTTAACATGGACACACTGTGAAATATCCATACGTGTCTTCTGTTGGTATTGTCTGGTATTCTACTTTCCCATGGGTATATCTGTCTTTGATCTCTAATCATGAGGTTGGAGAGTGGGTTTTGCTATGATTTTATACAGGCATCCTTTGTCTTTCTGAAATTGTGACCAGCAAACCTGGAAACTCAGTCCTGACTACAGCCATAATTACCAATGGGCATGAAATGAGTTGAGGCATTTCTCCTTGTTTCAGCCACATGGTTCTCCCTAATTGACAGACTTTCCCTCTGTTCTGCAGTTTTAAGGACCACTTAGCAATATCAAAGAGTTGATTACAAGTGTTTCCTTCTGTTGGGATGGAAGAGTCCTCTGCATGGTAAGATACATGTACCTCTGCTCAACTGTACTGTTGTCTGGATCTGGAATCAGTTTTTTTTTAATGTCATAGGCCAATATGGATCTTGCGTGTGGGCCATGACTTAGGCCTGTCTCACAGAGTGTGATCTATTAGAGCCAGGAGAGGCGCCGAAAGCATTATTTTCACAATGGTGGAAGGCTGTTGCCTTCACCAGGAGTTAAGCAGTACAAGCATGGTGGTGGTAGTGTAGTGATCAGTAGTAGTGAACATGACCTTCTTACCCTGTGTCACTGGAGTAAGGCCTACAGACTCACTCACTTTTTTAAAAGTTCCACTGCTGTGTGCTAACTCATCCTTGGCCTTCGTCAGGTAGATGTTGAGTGCTGCATAGCGCAGGAGTGATGACTCTGAGTTTGTTGTGTGTGTGCTTGGGTAGGGTACAGGAGAAGGATGGTGCAGTACTGTGAAGTACATGTGTGGTTAGTACATGTGTAGGGTATATCTGAGAAGAATACATTACATGAGAGATGTAGTGCTGTCCAGTGCATGTGCAGGGACAGCATGTGTTTAGTGTAAGCGTGCTTTGATGAAATACAATCCATGAAGGGTGAAGTGTTGTGCAGCATGCACATAGTGAGAGTTTGGGTTATCAGTGCATATGTTTTAAAATAAGCACACCCTGATTGCCTATAGGAAAACATCATTACTGAACAGTGCATGCAGATCAAGTGTGTATACTGAATGCATGTATATAAGTAAATGTACAATGCATTGGTGCAGGGCAGCCAGGGCCTCGTTTACAAGGAGCTTGCACCACCGCTGCATCATTTTTTTACGCAGTGGCAGCGCAATATTAACTCCATATTTCCCCCTTGTGCGTCATTTTCTCATAACATCAGATCTGGCTGCGTCAGATACCGACAATAATATGCAAGTCAGGCATTCCCTCTTTAAAAGTCACCCAGGACTGACACAGCTTTATGTACAAGTTTTTGGAAAATTATGCCCCCTTTGCATAAGTTGTGTACAGTCTCCAATTCGTCAAAAAAATAACGCCTGGTCAGACCATGCGTAAAAATGACATATTGGCACAGGTACATAAGGAGAACATACCCAAATCACCCTGGCAAGCTCTAGGACACCATGGACCTACTCCTGTCATCAATGAGCACCAAGAAAACCACCACAACCACCACCATCACCACCACCTCCACCATCACCACCACAATCACCACCACTTGCACTACAGAAGCAGCAAGGAGAAGAGAGCGCATATATTGACAGCGTACCTTACTAATTGGACTCAGGGAGAAAGAGGTAATCATGCATTACTGTCTGAGGAGGGAATCCAGATGCTATACCTCATTTCGCCAAGACTAAAGGCAACAGTCAACAGAGTTACCAACATCCTGCCACAGACAAAACTCCTGGCCCTGCTACGCATGCTGGCCTCAAGGTCCTTCCAGACAACAGCAGCCCAAGTGGCCAGAATCTCTCAGCCATGATTCTCCTTATTCTTACCATATGTCCCGAATGTCATCATCCGGCTGTCACCCTGATACATCCTCTTCTCCAGCACTTAGCAACTGCAGCAGGAGATCAAACAAGGATTCTATGCCATTGCTGGCTTTCCATATGTGCGGGGTGCCATGGACTGCACGCATGTGCAACTTCCCATCTCTACCGCAACAGGAAACACGCAAATTCCATCAACTCCATGAACGTCCAGGCCATTGTTGGCCATTGTGGGTTGATCACTGTGCTGATAAAATAACCCAGCAGTGTGCATGATGCAAACATATTTCTGGCACTCAATCATCAATCAACGATTCCAGGGTGGTAAATATGGGAATGGCTTACCTGTAGATAAGCAAACAGCAAGTACCCAACAGACACAATAACAAATAAAAATGGGGGACATAATACACAGTTCACTGTCTGCCTCTACAGATAGGAACTTCAGGATGAGGGCTGTTCCACATACAAGTACCATGCTTCATGTTACATATGAAATGCAAATCACTCTCCATACAAGTGAATACATTGCAAGCAAGTTTTACTGAGGTTGCATGCTGTAAAATCACACAGCAATTTATGGCAGGCAGAGAAATCTGGCCAACATCAGTGTTTAAAAGGGAGGTGTACCATATCTACTGGGGTGGAGGTGTTCCCATGCAAGACACATGGTCCATCAGCCATGTCATGGCTCCCACACCAGGAACTAGGTGCAAGGTGAGAAACCACAGCTCATGGAGGTGATGTTTAACTGTACAAATGAATAATAATCAGCAGAATAACTCCCATGTCACATGTGTGATATGTAATTTTACACACATTCATCACTCACCATGCCTCTGAGGCAGCAGCCTTGGCTGGAAGGTACACCTACACACACAAATAAAGTCCTGTAAGCAATGAAAAACCACTAAAACCCTTGATGCAAGTTTAAACATGTAAGCGCTAGGCAACTTGTGTGCAAGTCAAGTTTGAACAAACCATAAGGTCCCGTAGGCCCAAAATATTGTGTACCAACTGCCCTTCTCAGAGACACTGTGCAGTGCAAGAAGTTGTGTAGCTGGACTGTAGAGGACCACTCCCAAATTTTCAAGATCCATGTGTTGTCTGCACAAATTGGGCATAATGTTATAACACATGTACACAACGTTCCTTCATAGTGACATGCAACCATGGATCAGGAAATGGTTGAGTGCATACTGTGTGGATGGCATTATATCAACTGCCCTGGACAATATTGTCCACTCAAAGGCCTGTGCCAAAGTAATGTAGGCCAACAGCAACATCTGGGAACGATGATGGACCCATGCATGTTTCCGTGTTAGCCATGTCTGATATGTGATCACCTACCTAGAAAGGACCTACAAAAAATAATCCTATCCACATTCTGTCTCCCCACACATGTAGTGTGAAAACATAACATTGAGTGGACTAGAGCAATGGTAAATAGGCACTACCAAAATCTGCTGCAGATATATGACAGAGAGGATGTTGAATTGTATCATTTTTCTGCTCATGCACTGCACATGACATCACATATACTGATTGAATAGGCCCCTGTAAATGTCATGAACCAACATGATTGGCACATTAGGTGATATTACTGGGAGAAGTGCATGACATTATCACTACACCTAACACATATGGGCAGGATTTTATCCAATAAAGTAATCCTAAACATTGACATTGTCTTTTTTTTACATTTCAGCTGGCCAAGGATATGGGATACAATAGTGGGTAATGACCCCATATATAAACCCACAGACCGAGCCAGAGAAGGTGTACAACCAGGCCCCCATCCGGACACATAGGGGGTTATTCCAACTTTGGAGGAAGTGGTAATCCGTCCCAAAAGTGACGGTAAAGTGACGGATATACCACCAGCCGTATTACGAGTCCATTATATCCTATGGAACTCGTAATACGGCTGGTGGTAAATCCGTCACATTTGGGACGGATTACCACCTCCTCCAAAGTTGGAATAACCCCCATAATGTTGTGGAGAGGTCCTTTGGCCTGCTCACGGCCCGGTTCCACCACCTGGATGGTTCTGGAGTAGACTGTTATATCCCTCCCTCTCCTATCAACAAAATTATTGTTGTCTGTTTTATACTGCACAACATATGTATGCGCATAAATGTCCGCTGAGGGAGTTAAGCAACCAGAGGAGGAGGAAGAGCCAGTTCATGAAAAGAAGGTTGCAGGAGCTCGCAGATGCATACACATTTTGCAGAATATCTTCACATAAGTGCATGCTTCAACATGTAAATAAATGATAAAATGTAACATTTGAGTTTATGTCACAGTTCCAGTAAAAAACAACTCAATCACATCCAGGAAACAATAAGTAGGCCACAACAGTCATCAATCAAGTGGGAACACTGTTATTATCCTCAAAGTGTCAGACACAATGCACTGATCTTTGAAAAGTGTGGTCTGTAATGTTTGCATTGCCTGTCAAACAATCATGTTGTACTGAAAACCCACACATCTGCCAAATATGTGCTGGTAAAAAAGAAAAACAGATAGCTCTGAACTCTATATGTGATGCATTATGCTCAAACTTGATGCTAATATAGGAAAATAGTAGTGACAAACTGAGATAATAGATCAGTGTGAGATGTGTGACTAGTGACTACTCAATGGCCAAAATACTCTTCTTACTGGTGGCACACACCATACTCACAGCATTTGCTCTCACATGCATGACAAAGGTATCACAGAGGACAGTACGTCTGTATGTGTAGCACAGTGTCAATCAAATCAATAATCATCTTACATGTATGTCAAACAATGTAATCAGCACATCTCAAATAGTTGGCAAAGTAAATGAGTCAGGATACAGAATAATTTGTATGTGGATTTTAGGTCATCAGCTGTCATGAATATTTACCAAATACACCCTAATCACTGTGCAGCTGACAAAGGATATAGGCCCTCATTATGACATTGGCGGTAAATCCCACTTACCGCCATGCCGACTGCCACCAACATACCGCGGTGGCGGCGCATAATCGCCAACCATATTATAACACACACATACCAATCCGTCATTATACAGCCACACAAACAAGTCCGCCAGCCCAAATGTCAGTGATAAACTGGCGGTAGTAGAACCCACACCGTTCCCCCATCGCTAGTGGACAGGAGGCCCCGCCACAGGAACAACAGGCCATCAGCACCCATCCCCCTGCAGAAGGAGAACCACCCAGCAAATGTTCCCTGTGATCGAGGCAGAAGCCAGAGACTATTGCCAAGACCCCCACCAGGAAATAAGACTCTCCTGATTGTCACACTTGTGTCCCACTCTGTCACCCTGCCCACCTTGAACTACCATTGCTCTACTTCCTATGCCCCGTTGGACAATACACCTGTGATACAAATAGACTGGACTCTATCCTGGACTTTCCTCCATCATCACCCCAGCCCATTGCACTTCCCCCTCTACTTCTTAGCACTTAAATAAACACCCTTTGAAAAAATACAAGTATGAAGTATGTCAAATGATTTAAGTATGTATTCGTTTATCAAGGTTTAAACATTGCAATTCAACTGTACAGTAATGTATATATAGGATAAACCTGTAGTTGGCTGTCGTGAACATACCAGGAGCGATAGTGGGGCACCAATATCTGCAAATAGAGATGCCAAAGGGTACAGTGAGTGGCCATAGAAGTGGGACAAACAGCCTGCCAGTGACACTATCATAGACAAAACTGTCAATTTAATGTGAAGGTACACTGTCTTACCTGTGTGTCATTGGAAGTACTGACGAATATTTGCACTTCTGTTGTCCTCATCCTGAGCCTCCTCATCTTCACCGTCCACAGGGTCCACTGCTGCCACACGGCATCTCCAGCCTCCTCCTCCTGCAGAAAAGGTACCTGGCGATGCAAGGCAAAGTTGTGCAACATACAACATGCCACGATGATCTGGCAGACCTTCTTGAGAGTGTAGCACAGGGATCTGACCTGTTAGATGGAGGCAACGAAACCTGTCCTTCAGAAGGCCAAGGGTCCTCTCTATTATTATTCTTGTTCGCCCATGTGCCTCATTGTAACGTTCCTCTGCCCTTGTCCTGGGATTCCTCATAGGGGTCAGTAGCCAGGAGAGGTTAGGGTAACCAGAGTCACCTGCAAATATCGAGGGACAGCTGTCCACACACTAACCCTTAGGGCCCACACCATACTCATTCACCAACATATACTGGGTGGGAACCAGGGCTCACCTATTAGCCACACCCTGTGCCTCTTGAATTGAGCCATCACATTTGGGATGCTGCTATTCCTCAGGATAAAGGCATCATGCACAGACCCAGGATACTTTGCATTGATGTGGGAGATGTACTGGTCCGCCAAACACACCATCTGCACATTCATGGAGTGAAAGCTCTTTCGATTTCTGAACATCTGTTCATTTAGCCGGGGGGACACAAATGCAATATGTGTTCCATCAGTAGCCCCAATAATGTTGGGGATATGTCCCATTGCATAGAAATCAGCTTTCACTGTCGCCAAACCCTCCACTTTGGGGAAAACGATGTAGCTGCAAATGCGTTTAATCAGGGCAGACAACACTCGGGTCAGCACTATAAAGAACATCGGTTGAGACATTCCTGCTGCCAAGCCCGCTGTCACTTGGAAGGAGCCAGTTGCCAGGAAATGGAGCACTGATATCACTTGCACAAGAGGGGGGATCCTGGTGGGGTGACGGACAGCAGATATTAGGTCAGGCTCCAATTGGGCACACAGCTCCGTGACTGTGGCCCTGTCAAGCATATAGCTGAGGATTATGTGCCTGTCCTCCATTGTTTCCAAGTCCACCAGGGGTCTGTACACAGGGGAAGGTCTCTATCTCCTATTCATCCGCAGCAGTTGCAAACATTGGGGTAAAATAGTGAACAGCTGGTCATTATCTCTACATTCCAAGCACTACAGTTCAATGCATGTTGTGATATTAACAGTATTTTGTTGGAGATGATCAAATGGTGCATTTGTATACTGTGAGGCATTTGGGATCCATAGCCTGCCCCCCCCCCCCCGAATGGCATCCACCTGTCCTGTATGGAGGGACATTGGAAATTAGGTAATTCTGCTGACGTTGTGCGCCATTGCGGGAGGCGGTTGAGAACCGCCGTGCAACTCCTCATTGGTTAACATTGGGCCCTATGGGGTACAGTGGCAAATGGTGATGTACGCCGGCGGTAACAGTATGCAGCACTGTGATGTCACCACCATTTTCTGTCTAATTCCTCACTTGCTACCTGACCTTCAACAGGAGAGGAACTACACTGCATGTGCTGCTCTGACCTGTGCCTGGAACTGACCATGGCTCGTGTGACTGGGGAAAGGGCCCCTGCCTTCACCTCAACGGAGTTGGAGCGACTGGTGGATGGGGTCCTACCCCAGTACCAAATGCTGTAGGGTCTCCAGACCAACAGGTGAGTACACCGTGAGTACGATGCATGGGGCGTGAATGCATGGAGTTCTGTGTGTGAAGGCCTCATTTGGGGAGGGTGGTGGATGGGCCCTGGGCAGCGTGAAGCATGTATGATGACCCATGTCTGTGCTACTGCGGATGGGAAGGGCATGGTGGGCCATGAGTGTAACAGGCAGGACGGTCAGACTAATATCTTTCCCTGTAGGTCAGCGCCCATCAAAAGAAGGGTATATGGCATACCATCGCCAAGGACGTGCGGACCCTGTGGGTCTACGGCTGGCGGAGCACCCACTGTCGGAAACGGTGGGAGGACCTGAGACACTGGGCATGGAAGACGGTGGAGGCCCAGCTGGGGATGGCCTCCCAACGAGGAAGGGGTGCCCGTTGAACTCTGACCCCCTTGATGGCCCGCATACTGCTGGTGGCCTATCCAAAGCTGGCTGGGCATTTTGGGGCATAACAGCAGCAACAAGGGGGTGAGTACAGTGCCCCAATATACAACTTGTGCCAGGTGGGGTGGTAACCGGGTAGTGGATGTGGGCCCTGTGGGTGCCCCTAGCACAGTCCTGGCATTGCAGGGTAGGTCCCATGTTGGGCAGGGTTCTGATGTGAAAGTACTCCAACCAAGCTAGTTGGCATCCACTACTGGGCAGGGGTCTGTGGGTCTCAGGTATGCTGCAATTGGCGTTAGGTGTCCCTATCCATGGGCTGGTGACTAGCAGTGTGACTGGTAGTGCATTACCGAGTACGTAGGGCTGTTCCCTGTGTGTGAGTGTGTCGTGTACGCCAACAGTGGTGTTGTTGGAGCCATTGACCAAGTGTATCCTTTGTCTCTTTCTCCCCTTTTTGTTTTGTCACCCCGGCGGAGGAGCAGAGGCACCAGCGACAGAGGGAGCTGCATCCCACAGGACCCAGGAGGCCGAATTCACCGACTGTGAGGGCACCAGTGGGACGGAGGGCGAGTGGAGCACCACAGCAGAGACAGGAGGGGACAGTTCGGACACGGATACCTCCTCCGATGGGAGCTCCCTGGTGGTGGTGGACACTTCTGTGCCCACCCCAGCTACAGGTACAGCCACCACCCCCCTTTCCTGCACCACCCTCCCAGCACCCCTCAGCAAGTTTATTGTGCCCGCTCACCCAGGATGGTGGGCATCTCCTTCGCCCCAGGCACCTCAGGCCCTGCCCCAGTTAGCCCTGCTCCTCTGAGTGAGGAGGCTATTGGCCTCCTGAGATCCATCTCTGTTGGGCAGTCAACCATTGTGAACGCCATCCAGGGGCTGGCAGCCCAAATGCACAGACAAATGCATTCCTGGAGGGCATTCACAGTGGATTGGTGGCCCAACATAGATCAATCCAGGATCTGGTCTCCTCTCTGTTGGCAGCCATTGTCCCTGTTTCCAGCCTCCCCCCTCCAACTTCCTCTTCTCAATCCCATTCCCCTCAACCCAAACCTTTCCCAGGCACACAGTCAGACGAGCATGCACCCAGAACAACACACAAGAGTGGACATGGCAAACACAAGCACCACACTTCACCCCACAGGCACTCACACAATCACCATCCAGAAGCAGACATACTAACATCCACTGCCTCCATCGTGGCCACCTCCTCCTCGTCCTCCACCTCCCTCGCAGTTGCGTCGCCACTCACACCTGCATGCACTACATCCTCATCCACTACCACCATCACCCGCACACGTAACAGTACACGCCCCTCACTGGCAGTCACCACCCTACAGCCATGCACACGTCCCCTGTGTCCTGTCCCACTGTGTCTGTGCCCCTTCCTCCCAAAGTACACAAACGTAAGCACTCAGACACCCAGCAGCCATCCACCTCACAACAGCAGCCTGCCCAGGCACCTGCACCCACACACAGCAGACAGACACCTCCTTCCACCACTTCCTCTTCCTCCGCTCCCAAACCATCTCCCTCTTCTCACCCCAATGTCCCTAAAAAGCTTTTCCTCTCCACCATTGACCTCTTCCCTACCCCTACCCACTGTCCCTCACATCAGGCCAGGGCGGTCAAAACCCAGGCAAGCACCTCAGCCACCCAGTCCACAGGCAAAGTAGTGTCCACAACTACTCCAGGTGGGAAAGGATCCCGGCCACCAGCTAGCCAGATGGACAGGGTGCCAGCCCCAAGTGCATTGAGGAAGGGCAAGGAGTCGGCCCCAGCTGCAGGGCGGAAGGGTAAGGAGGCAGCCCCAGCTGCAGGACAAAAGGGCAAGGAGGCAGCCCCAGCTGCAGGACAGAAGCGCAAGGAGGCAGCACCAGCTGCAGGACGGAAGGGCAAGGAGGCTGCCCCAGCTGCAGGATGGAAGGGTAAGGAGGCAGCCCCAGCTGCAGGAAGAAGTGGCAAGGGGCCTGCAACAGCAGGTAGTAGAGACAAGGGGCCTGGTGCAGGGACTCAGTAAGAGCCCCCACCACCAACCATGGTGGTGCAGCTGTCCGAGCCTGCAGGGGAAGGGCTAGAGCCTCCCCCCACCACTTCCAGCACCGCCACCTGCCCCGTCACCAGCAGCACTACCAGCACCACTGCCAGCAGCCCCAGTGGGCAGCTGTCCAAGTCTGAAGGGGATGGGCTGGAGCCTCGCCCCACCGCTGCCAGCACCGCCACCTGCCCCGCCACCACCACCAGCACCACTGCCAGCAGCCCCAGTGGGCAGCCGTCCGAGGTGGAGAGATGGGCTGGAGCCTCCCCCACCACTGCCAGCTCCACCAGCAGCACCACCACTGCCTCCACTGAGCAGCCATCACCGCTGGCGGACAGTGTGTAGTCCTGCGTCCATGGGCTGTTGTGCGGCCTGGACCAAGCAAATCCTGTGGGTCTGACACCCAGGTGAAAGACTGTGACCTTGCACTCCCCAAGATCTGCATCACAGGGCTCAGTGCCCCTTCCAGAACCAGTGGAAGAAGCCATCCACTTACCCCATCCTCCTCAGGATAAAGCTCTCTGGGCACAATGCCCCCTCCAGAACCAGTGGAAGAAGCCATCCACTTACTGCGTCCTTCCCAGGATGAAGCTCACTGGGCACAATGCCCCTCCAGAACCAGTGGAGAAGCCATCCACTCACCCCATCCTCCCAAGGATGAAGCTCACTGGGCACAATGCCCCCTACAGAACCAGTGGAAGAAGCCATCCACTTGAGAGACTGTGGCCTTGCACTTCCCAGGACAGAGTAATGGGCATGTTGCCCCCTCCAGAGCACGTGGGCAAGTCACCCACTTAAGAAACTGTGGCCTTGCACTCCACAGGACCAAGCAGTGGGCAGGTCACCCACTTGAGAGATTGTGGCCTTGCACTTCCCAGGATGAAGCACAGGGATGATTGCCCCCTCCATAGCCAGTGGGTAAGTCACCCACTTGAGAGACTGTGGCCTTGCACTCCCCAGGACAGAGCAATGTGCATGTTGCCCCCTCCAGGACCAGTGGCATTGTACCATCTTCCAGCTGAGGTGCCCCCCCATTTCTCGTCCCCCTGAGGTGCCTGGCTATTTTCGACCTGATGCCCCTGCAGTGTTCTCTCTGTGTTGTTGCAGGAGTGAGGTGGGGCCTTGGACTATGTGAGTGTCCCTACACTTGTAAATATGTATATACTTGTTGATTTGGATGCACGTATTTATACTATTTTATCTTATTACACTCATTTTAATCAATTAATTTAGTCCTCACACTATTCCTGAGGGGTACGTAGTGAATATGTAATGTTAGTGCATCTGCTTGTGTGTATGGGGGTGGGGGTGTTGCATGTTGTGTATGTGTCACTCTCTTTTTTGTCCCCCTCCCCTGTGTGCTAGGTGGCAGTACTCACCGTGGTCGTCTTTGCCGGCGTTGGTGTTCATAGTGGAGCAGAAGGTAGAAGAGCATGGGGAACACATGCAACTCGGGCTCCATGGCGGCGTGGTTCTTCCTTGAGTCTCCAGAGATGAGTTGTTTCCCTTCTGTGCAGTGTTTCAGCCAGGATTTTGATGTCGTTGGTACCGCTCTGGAAAAGGTGGCGGATTGGCATGTCTTAATACAAGAGGCGGAACATAGTCTTCTGCCTGGCTGTAGGCGGGTACCGCTATGGTGCATGTTGATTTCACCCTGGCGGTCAGTGTGTTAAAGTGGCTGTCTGTCTGAGCGGTTTCCGCCGTGGTCATAATTTCATATTTATTACCGCCGACCTGTTAGTGGTATTACCGCTGCTTTAACACCAACTGCCAGGGTTGTAATGAGGGCCATAGTCTGCAGCTTTGGGTGAGCAATCATCATAAACACACTTCAAGTCAAGTCACACAAGCTTTATTCGGTCTAATTAACTATCAAAGCAATAACTTACAACAATAAAATCGTGATCTATACATAATAAATATATAATAACAAGATTAAAAAGTAGGTGATGAGGAAAAAAAAAAAAAATGAGAGATCTGCAAGTGTACAAAGAGAAAAAGTTGATATAAATCTTCACATGTGTGTCCCGTCCTATAAATGAGGGGGAAGTGTCAAAGTTCCTTTTTGTTGGCTGCCTTTAACTTCCTCATCGATAATTTATAAGAAATTCAATAAATAAAACAATTGGGTTGAATAAGGTGAAATCAGGGTTCAATTAATATCAAATCACTGTAATCCTTTAAAAAAAAAATATGTACGTATATGCCAGGCGGACGCAAGGAACTTTTGTTGAACACACAAATTAAGAGAGAGGAGCAATCTCTCAACATCAGCCTGAGGGCATCTTTGCACGTTCTCAACCCCATATTTCTACAAGCGGGCCAAAGCCATTTCCGCCGGGCAAAGCCATAGGCAGGACAAATAAACATAAAGTGCACTACATTTTCCACAGAACCATTACAGCAAGGGCATTTATCGGAAAGCAGGGTGGAGCTCCATGAACTAGAAAAGGACTTCAGAGGGAGGCATCCATACCTAAATCGAACATACAAACTTTTACTTAGTTGATCGGTAATTAAGTCCAGGAAGGGTTCGAAGTGGGGAAACCACTTGTAATCAAGGAAAAGAAACATCAACCTACCATGTGAAGTACATGGCAGATATTTTTCCCTAACATGGGACCAGTAAACAGATTTCAGGTGGTCCTTGTGAGCCCTCCTTAAATTATTGGGCTGGCTCCAGAAATCACTGAGTCCCAAGGTGTGGAACCATTCCGAAATGTACTTGAACCAAGGGATAGAAAGTACATTTGATCTATCCAATAAGTCTTGCAAAGACTCCTTGCAGGTGACTAATTCAGGGATAGTCCAGATACGAACCCAAAAAGTTAAAGGCCTTAAACCTATTACATCAGAAATACGGGGGAACCCTAGGTCCAAAAACACTGGAACCAGGGGCGTGCTACGAGGACATGCCAAGAGTGATCTTGCAAAATTATTTTCCCCCACGGATAACTTGCTAGATTTGGAGCAACCCCAGACCTCAGCACCATAGACCGCGGCACTCTGAGCCTTGGCTAGATAAATTTTAATAGCTGGGGAAACAACTTTCTCAGTATTAGACATTTGAAAGCGCAAAATTGCCCCTGACCTATGTGCTAGGAGGGCTAAGCTTTTCCCTACCTGGGCCTGCCAGTTCATATCGTTGCTGATTCTCACCCCTAAATAGTCAATAGGGCATACCTTGCTCAAGGAAACCTCATTATACAAGATGTTACATCGTTTTGAGCTACCAGGACCAAAGATCATACGTTTTGTTTTACTAGAATTGAGTTCCAATCCATGGTCTGCACAAAACACACTAAACCTGTCCAGGCGGACCTGAAGGCCCATAGGTGTTTTAGAGATCAAGAGGGAGTCATCAGCAAATAAGAGAATTGGAACTTTTGAATTATTCAAAGAAGGGGCATCGTTTTGACAGTCAGT
The DNA here is from genome assembly GCF_031143425.1 of Pleurodeles waltl. NCBI lineage: Eukaryota > Metazoa > Chordata > Amphibia > Caudata > Salamandridae > Pleurodeles > Pleurodeles waltl. The sequence continues at coordinate 89,707,099 of NC_090437.1, forward strand.
TGCAACTTGCACTACTTCATTGATCAACAACGAAAAGAGAGTGGGTGCCAGGACACACCCCTGGCGTACCCCCGCCTGATATTAATGCAATCAGTAAGTTCCCCCTGACTGCCCCATCTTACTCGAGCATAGGTGTTCTTGTGCAATCTTTAAATTAGATGCACCAAGTTCATCGGGACGCCAATTTTCTTTAGGACTTCCCACAATTTCTGCCTTGGAACAAGATCGAAAGTGGACTTAAGGTCAACAAAAGCAACATACAAATTTTGTTTGGCCAAGGTAACGTATTTCCAAAGTAACAAAAAAAGTCTGAAAACTTGGTCCATAGTGCTAATTTTGGAACGAAAACCAGCCTGGAGGGGAGATAGGACCTGATTAGCTTGGACCCAGTCCATTAGCCTGTCTAGAACTTGCTTAAAAAAACCCTTTTGAAGATTATCAATGAGGCTAATTGGGCAGTAATTGGTTGGCAGTCCCACATCTCCTTTTTTATGAATAGGGATAATTTCGGCTCCGAGCCACGAGTCCGGAATGGGGCTACCTGCTGCGATGGCATTTGATAAGGTATTAATGTACCACGCCCAAATAACGGGTTCAGACTTAAACAGGTCCCCCAGTATCTTATCAGGACCAGGAGCCTTAGCGGGTTTCAAAGAATTAATAGTTGCTGTAGTTTCAGCAATTGTAAAAACGATGACCTCCATGGGACCTTCAATGAGAGGTCTGCGTTTGGCACCCATATAGTCCTCGTGATACTGTTGCACGGATGAAGCATAAATCTCGGAAAAATGAGCCACCCATCTTTCAGGCTGGATGTGAAAATTAGGAATAGCATTACCCTCTCTATGCCTGTGAGTCAACAACCTCCAAAAAGAGCCCTCGTCTCGATTTTCAACTGCCTCCAGCAACTTCTGCCAGATCTCAAATTCCCAATTTTTCTTCGCTAGATTCAGGGCCTTGGTATAGCTAACTCTAGCGGCCCTGATCTCCTCCTGTGAGTGCATGCGGAGGGCCAGTTTAAGATTGAGCCTAGCAAGGTCGCAGTCATTGTTGAACCATTCTCTGGATCGGATAGTATCAGAAGTATATCTCACAGTGGTTTCTTTATAAAAAACATTCTGTAGAATATTTATCAATTCAGCATGAATTTTCAGGATTGGAAGACTATCGACCTCTTGATTTTCAAGACCGGAAAACAGCTGTAGAAAGGAAGAATAAATTTGTTTGACCAGGAGTGGGTTAGATGTAACCTTTGGCCAACTAACACGAGTTTGCCTGGAGTTTAGGGAAGGGATCGGAACATCAGTGATCTCTAAGTGTTGTGTTCTCCCAAATGCTTTGTTCAATAAAGTAAGACATAGAGGGTGGTGATCGCTATCATGACGGGGTTCAACCTTCATGTCCAGAGTGTGCGACCAAAGCCTGATGTCAACAAAAAAATAATCAATAGCACTGGAAGAACACTCCCGCTTAAAAGTGGGGGAACGATTTAGATCAGATCTAGTCCGACCATTACATTCCCTGAGTCCATAGCGTAGGCAAAGGGAGGCCATCTGTGTAGCAGCACAAGAACCAATGCTAAGAGGATCATCCTTCACTTGGGGAATACCCCAAGATTCATCTTCTTCAGTTGTTAAATTACCTACAAGGTTGTTGGATACAAAAGAACAGTTTATATCGCCCCCTATCACCAGATGGTTAGAAGGATGCAAAAGTTCCATATGCTCAGCTAGCTGAGTAAGTACCCTTGATTCCATATTGGGAGGGATCAACCTCGCATACACGTTGACCAAGGTCACTGTGAAACCAGGGTGAAATATGAGTCTAACACCCAATAAGTCTAATGAGTTAAGGGGTAATACAGAATGGTCGCATTGCAGTTTCTTATTCACTAAAATCATAAGCCCACCCATAGGCCTACCAAAGCCTCCAGAGGCAGGCTGGGCTGCGACATAATAAGTTGTAAACCCCTCAACATATATTAACTCTTCCGCCCATGTTTCCTGAAAAAGACATAAATCTTGCTTAGAGATAAAGTTAACCCATCCGGGATCTCCCATCTTTTTCCTTATTCCAGCCACATTCCAAGATAAAATATTAAGTACAGAGGGCACAAGTATGGGTCTAACTCTCGGGGATACGATTGAGTTCAAAGCCCTTGATCGTTTGCCTCTGTAAGACATAGCAACTGAAATGGGGAACACTGAAGGAGGAACATCGTTTAGTCAATCTAAATCAGATAACCAGGGGGAGCGGATCTTGGTCAAAGCTGATCGATTGCTATTAAGTGGACCCTGAGCCCTTCCCACATGAGTATTGGAAGGTCTATCAGTCCTTCGTGACTCCCCCCCCCGGAGAATACATGCAGAGACCAATTCCAATATTTCTACCAGATGTCAAAGAATGAGTCCGTAGGTTGAAAGCCATAAGGAAGGTTATCGACCACAGAGGTGTCAAAAAAGAGGATTGAAATATAATCAAGATCTGAGTCTGGTTGAGCATATCTACGTGCCTCCCAAATATCAGAACGGATAACAGACAGACATTTCCTCTGTATGCGAAACCAATAGACAACTTTATTAATGAGAGAATCGTGGGACTCTCTCTGCCCAGCAGATAACCTAGGGACCCCTGTCATGTAGATATATGCATCCTTCCTACTCTGATCATGTCTCCCCTTTGAATCTGTTGCCTGAATACATTTAAATTGACCTTGGCGTGAGACTCTTGGTGGACTTGCTGGCGCCTGTGCACCCTTCCCAACCATAGCTCCCATCGGCAGGGGATTTATACAGGGAGGACGTGGGTCGTTATTTGTTGAAGCAGGAATAAGCATGCGACCGGAGTCGGTGGGGTTGTCGTCAGATAGAGAGAGGCAACTCCCCTTTTTATTTGTTGCCATACTCATAGACTTAGCCCCCAGCTTTGGACATTTGGGGTAAGAAGCTAAGGGCCAGATGTAGCAACCCGTTTGCGACTCGCAAACGGCGAAAATCGCCGTTTGCGACTCGCAAACGTGGGTTTGCTATGCAGAAATGCATTTTGCGAGTCGGATCCGACTCGCAAAATGCATTTCAGACTCGCTAATAGGAAGGGGTGTTCCCTTCCTATTAGCGACTCGCACTGGTATGCAATTCCATTTGCGGCCGCGAAAGCGGCCGCAAATGGACTCGCAGTTACCATCCACTTGAAGTGGATGGTAACCCAGTCGCAAACGGGAAGGGGTCCCTATGGGACCCCTTCCCCTTTGTGACTGGACCAGATATTAATTTTTCAGGGCAGGGAGTGGTCCAAGGGACCACTCCCTGCCCTGAAAAACCGAAACTAAAGGTTTCGGATTTTTTTAAAGTGCAGCTCGTTTTCCCTTAGGGAAAACGGGCTACACTTTAAAAAAAGAAAAACCTGCTTTATTGACAAGCAGGTCGCTAACATGGAGGCCTGCTGACGTCAGCAGGCCTCCATGTTAGCGAGTGCCTATACTCGCAATGGGGCCGCAATTTGCGACCCACCTCATGAATATTCATGAGGTGGGTCATTGCGACCCCATTGCGAGTTGCAGTCGGTGTCTGAGACACCGTACTGCATAGCAATTTGCGAGTTGCAAATTGCGAGTCGCAGGGACTCGCAATTTGCAAGTCGCAAATTGCTTTTTTCGTACATCTGGCCCTAAGTTATCCCCAGTGTCTAATGTAGCTAGCACGTTAGGCCCTCCAGTCGGCTCAGAAAAGTGGTCATTCGTGCTAAGCGATTTACAATTACACAATACCTTCGTCTCAGATAATCCAGAGATTTTACCCAAAATAACCATTACCAAGGATTTTAAACTGTCCAGCTTCTGGGAAACATTTTCCAGTTCAAGTGACATCTTGCGTTGGGCCTGCCAGTCCAATTCCTCTGTATCAGGTTCCACAAAAAGTAAAGGCAGAGAGCAGCCTTGGCCCTCGCTAGAAGTGGATAGGAGTTGAAATCTATTTGAGCAGAGAATATCACTAGAAACTACAGACTTGGAACCCAAATGCAGAGAGTCCGTAAATTGGTTACATTCTGCAACTTCAACACTTGAAGTAGGCCTTATTGGCGGTGAAGGAATTGCAGCCTTAGATATAGGAGGGGGATGGAGGTCCGCTTCCACAGACAAATGAGGTGTCCGTAGTTTTTTGGTAAATAAGACCGGGATCTTCCTAAGAGTCGAAGTAGCCAGAATAGAAGGAGCGGTGATAGATGGACTCCTCAATATTGCCTCTACTTCCTCGAACAAGGAGTCAATAGCTTGAAATCGATTCCTAATGGGCTGAGGAGGGTCATCAATTTTCCGACCAGCTCGTTGCTTGTGTTTTTTGGCGCCAGAAGGTGGCGCAGGGACATCATCTGCCTTACTCTTCCCCATTATTCACTACGGCGTGTCCAATCCAAGGACTGGGGCCCCCAAAAACAAAAACAAAAGAAAAATTGAGTAGGGATGGCCCAGCCCGCGAGAATCGCCTAGGTGTAGAAAGAGAGCAGGGGTGCCTGGGAATAGGGGTCCCACCAGGTACTAACCAGGCACTGGCAAGCCTGCTGCTATCACAGTACAGATGAAAGAGGGGGGGGGCCCAGCCCAGCCTCCTCCGGTCTCCGACGGGCCCGCCCTTGGCCCGGGCTTTGCCCGCGCGCGTCCCACGAGGCGGGTGCGCTGTTCAAAATTTAAAGGGCTCCTGCCCCTTACTGCGATGCCGCCGCCGCCTCCTCCTTGGCTCCAGGTGCAGGTAAACACACTTATTTGGAAGCCCAGCAGAGCCACATTCATGTCCAAAACAGGACAGGACTTCCAGAGTACACAAATACTACTATTGGAGTCAGGATATAATTGGGGGCTAATTACTCTACTGGTCAACAATAGTTTCCTAACTAATACTAGTGTGCTGAGTATTGTAGAATATTTGTGCACGGACAAATGTCCCATGGCCTGAAAACAATGAAGAGCAGGAAGGACTGGACGATTCGGATGAGAAAGATGAGGAGCAAGCCCAAAATGTACCATCAGTAGCAGCAACATGGTTGATGTACCATTTACTAGAAATTTTGTTTGGCAGATGTGTGAATGACTCCCACAAATTCACAATATTAAGACTAAATGAATTTGTGTATCTATGTAAAACAACACATACAAGCATAACCAGTGTGCAGACAAGTTAACTGCATAGTCACAGTACACATCAGAACACTCATATCACATCTGTTTGTACTTGTCACAAGGAACACCAATGTAGCTATGTGTAACAAACAGTGCTGAACAACATCTGGTACTCCTACAATAGTATGCATGGCACAAAACGTTGCCAATAAGTCCACCATTGTCAAACACAATGGACATGGTGTGCCAGTGTAGATAGTGTGCAATTACTGTGTGTGTCTCTTACACAGCTAACCAGTTGGATGGCCTCATACTTGTGGAGGAATGTAAAGTCAAATCATAGTATGATGACTGAGATGTGACCCACATAGTATGTGCATTGAATCACAGACTAACACCTATAGTCTAGCTACGCAGCATACAAATCTGCAACCATACATAGAAACCATTAGGAGGTCTCATATCACACATACAACAACGAAATATTAACATTTCCCAGTGCAATATTGTTTACCCTACAACAAAGTAAACATGTAGCCTACCATGTTGGTGTGTTGCATTCACATACAAATGATGGCTACACGACCATGGTTACAGTCAGTACAAATGTGAAGACACAACACCAACATTCTGAGTATGGAACAATTACCCATTACAAATCAAGGTACATCCACCCAAGGTGCCAGACACTCATGAATCGCAGGATATATATTTGGGGTGTGACAAACATATCACAGGGGAACATCATGTCTGAATGCATACCCATTACCCATCTTCCAGTAATCACACATTTCAGGCACATATTGTGATGGGTACCAATGGCAAACATATATATGATTTGACTATACCGAACTAGTTGTGGCTAGACAATCTGCCTTTGTGATACACAAGTTCAAGAGTAAGCTTGCGAGACAAGAGAAGGAGCTGTTTCCATGTGAATGTGCAACACATATTCTCCAAAACACAAGCTCATACAGTCAATGTGTGTGTAGTACAACATGTTATGGTATGGGTTTCTGAAGGATCACAGGTAACATACATATCACCATGGGTCAATAATGTACCACCACACATACCTAGCAAATGTAGGGAGCAAGTTTGTTAACTGCATGCCAATTATATTGTAGAGTGTTTGCAACATACAAGGAGGTGCACTGCCTCATTGGCTATACTGAAACCACAAGGCTTCCAAGGATGGCAAATTATACGGAAATGAACTAGGTACCTAGCCTCTCAACAGTATTCAAGAGGCCACGGAAAAAACCCAGCAGTGTGGATCACCCTGGACTAATAGCTATGAAGTAACTGAACACACCCCAAAAGGCTCTTAAGTGTTACTCGGTCTAATTTCTGTATTGCAGGTACCTTGGTGGTTCATAAGTGCTGGACAACCAACATGCATAATCTGGATGACCAAGGTAAACATGTAGATGCCAACATGGGGCTGTAGAAAAGGTTCACAAATACACCCAATCTGCTGACAATGTGCATCACAATTCACTCACTCCTTCATGCACATCAACCATCCATGGCACAGTCCAACATAGTACATATGAGCAACAGAATGCAGGAAACATAGAAACAGAGGGGTGAAGGTCACATCAATTGATACTTCCTTGTTTAGACTTTATTGGGGATGTCTGGCAAGTCTGGGACAGACCCTAGTCCATATGACTCTCATTACCAGTCACAGTGTCAAACTAGATAGGTACTGCATGTGTACACCCACTGCTATGGATAAGCAACACCACAATGATGCAGAATGTAGTAAGAGTGTAATGTACACTGCCTTGCTGTCCTTAGTATGTCAGAGCTCAGGCAAAGGCATGCATGGTGGTCTACCATTGCAGCATCAGCATGAGTGAAAATCCTGTGAAACACAAATGATGTGCAATGGACTAGTCAGGGCACTTCACGTCGTACCCCATTTGAAAATGGCACTTTAAGTACCAAAGTATTCACAGCAAGTTCTGCGTGTTATGGGTACTGCAGGTTCTCGAAGGCCCTTTGCACACACTTTGTGGTCCTTGGGGTGCATGGAAATAAATGAAGGTGCTGCAGAGCCATATGCAGATATTCATGACAAACTTGTGGCATCAGGAGTCTTACATTGGCTGTGGCATCAACAGAAGGTGCACCCTCTTGTGCAGGGGTGCGTGGGCACATTCCAATATGAACCACACTCAGATTCAGAAGATATGCTATATGTAAGATGTGTGGCCAAAGACAACGTCAATCTCAGGAAGTGCACTGGCATTGTGTCCCCTGATGGCAGCTCTCTGGACGGGGAAATGGTAGCAAATAACCCCATCCACACTTGCCTGCATGGGAGGCTGTACCCCCCCCCCAAGTTTCCTGATGGACTGCTGTCTGCACTTTGGGACAGAGCACAGATCTGCAGAAGTCTGCGCTGTCACAGATGTGTGTGCTGACCCCAGTCCAGGGCAAATATGCAGCATTCCTGGGGTATCTCAAGCAGTATAATCAGGTGGCAATACACTGTTGGTACATAGGGCAACCATTCAAAAGTGTACTATGACACAGATATAGGGATTGTGCCCTATGCGTAGTCTGATCCTATTAATGCATGCACTTTCACATATGTACACTCCCAACACACACATTGGACACATAGAAAGACAGGAAGCATCTAAACCAAACTATTCACAGGCAACTCAGCAATCCCTGTAATGTGTTACATGCATCCCACATTACACTATACATAAAAATGATGTATTCTATCCGATGCGTCAGAAGCACAGCATCATGCTTTGTCAGGCCTTGTGTGAAATCCACACATTGGCTTGAAGCATCCAAAAAATTGACACATCAGCTGGAAGTGATGCAATGGATCAGCCATACTGCAAACTAGGAACTGTTAGTTTCAATTTCTCTTCAACTCAGTCTTTCTGTCTGTGCTTGGGAGAGGTTGTGTTGTGGTGTTCCTGGAGTGAGAAGTGCTGGTGTTGGAGTTTGTTGTGTTGTCTGCTGTCCCTGTTGTGTCCCTCACATCTTCATTGCCCTTTGTATTTAATTTTGTATTGTATTGTACTGTATTTTGTCTGGTGTACGTCTCTGGGGTTTTATATTTGTCAGTGGTAGCTGGGAGAGTTCTTTTATGTGGGTTGTGCATAGTGTGTTTGGGAAGGGACATGTCAGGGAAGGGAAGGGCAAAGACCATGATTGCCAAGGACTTTGGAGGGTTCCATTGGCTGGTGACGCACTGCCTGCTCAAAATGGTGGCCATGGGAGGTTGAGTTATACATGGGTATAAGACGGAGTCACGTAAGCAATGGTGGAACAAGGTCCGCTTCCACATGCAACCGATACTCGAGGTGGAGAGGACAACCCACCAACTGAAGCATCACTGGGCAGACTTGAACAGCAGGGAGCGTGACCTCATTGACTACCTCAGAATAGAAGTTGGTGGAACTGTTGGTATGTATACTTGCTTTGTGAAGAAATCTTTGGATCACACTTGCATATAGATGTTTGGTGGCCTTAGGGTCTCATTTACTAAGCTTTGATGCAGGATAGGGCTGCAAGTCTTATTGCCGCACTGCCCTACATCTAAATAAAAGGGCAGGAATGCATCTTATCCATTAAATACTGCACATTTCTGTACTTGTCCTCTGCGCTGGCACACAAATTGCTGCTGAGCGCCAACACATGCCCCAGTTCGCCATGGTGCAAGAGTGCCTGGTTTGCAAGGATGATTGTTTATCTGCTGGAAGGGACACCAGTAATGGTGTTTTCCTCTGTCTATGGGTGTAGTAGAATATAGGACACATAGGAAGTAGAAAAAACGGGGAGAAATAATGCAACTTCTCACCTTTGTACCATTTTGACAACCCCCCCCCGAGGTGGCGTAGGAATCTGATGCATTCCCAGACTTGTGAATATGGGCTGGAACACTGTGCCCCCCGAACATCAAGAAAATGATGCTCCGATGGCGCAGTGTGCCGCCAGGGCTCATAAGTGAGACCCATTGTGTCAGTGGGTCATGTATCTCAACCTTCAAATGCCAGCACCCCACAAAATATATTTTTGATAGACAAAGCATGACACAGAGGCTTCAAAATACTGGGCTGTCATGCACTCACACTGAGCATTGGCCCTCCCATACCTGGTGCACTTTCTCTGTTAGCACCACGGTGCACATGTTAACAGATGTGCTGTGGCAATCTGAGGAAGTGTGCACCTTTACAATTCATGACCTGCTGCCAGGACATTTTCTAACTTGTGCTGCCCCGAGTATGTGCTTTTTCAGGAACTGTCCTATTTGTGACACTCCAGTTGATTATGTCTCATGTAAATTAGACCTGATGTATGTAACTCTGTACAAAAGTCTGACATGCAGACTGTCATACATCTCAATATATCTCACACGTGTGTCAGGTTTTAAGACACTGAGCTTTGAGGATGCAGAAGATATGTATGTTCAATGTCTAAAACTATGCAACCCTGACAAATAACTATGGGGGTCATTCTGACCCTGGCGGTAAAAGGCAGTTACCGCCGGTCAGAAGACCGCCATAACACCACCGTGGCCGCGGTAACCCGCCAGGGTCATTCTGACCCACAATTGCCAAACCGCCAAAAACCCGACCTCCACTGAAGGCCGCCACATCAGCGGTCAGCGATAAACTGGAGATGACCAAACCTCCACCGTCACGGCAACAGAAATACGCCCATGCCATTACGACCCACGAATCCACACGGCGGTCTTTCAACCGCGGTATCCCATTGGCGGTACACACCGCCGCGGTCAAAATACACTCACATCTACAAAACACTGCCACATTGGACAATTACAAATACACACACCTGATACACATACAAACACCACTCCCACACAATCAATACGATATAAAACACACACCCACATCACCCACAAACCCCCACAAATCGAAATTCAGAGACAAGGCGCAATACACAGAGAGAGAGCACAGGGAACGCAAACCACAACACACACAGGAACCCAACATCATCCCCCACACTACATCTACGCACAAAACACCACACACCACTACACTCATCACCACAAACACCACCCCACACCTCATCCACACCACCCCATGGCACCTCAAAGACACCCCAGGTTCTCGGACCAAGAACTCAGGGTCATGGTGGAGGAAATAATTAGGGTAGAGCCCCAGCTCTTCGGCACACAAGTGCAGCACACCACAATAGGCAGGAAGGCGGAGCTATGGCAAAGGATTGTCGACAGGATCAACGCTGTGGGACAGCATCCAAGAAATCGGGAAGACATCCGAAAGCGCTGGAACGACCTACGGGGGAAGGTGCGGACGATGGTGTCAAGACACAACATCGCTGTGCAGAAGACTGGCGGTGGACCCCCACCCACTCCACCCGAATTCACAGCATGGGAGCAAAAGGTCTTGAACATCCTGCATCCTGAGGGCCTCGCTGGAGTAGGCGGAGGAATGGACTCTGGTAAGTCTAATCTCAACTACTTCACCCCCCCAACCACCAGCATGCCAACCCACACCACCACCCTCACCCCCAACCCCCCAGCACATATCCTCCCAGCTAATGTCTCACCAGCACAACCTACCCAAACCAACACCAACCCCTGAATGCCAACACAAACCATGGACACCCATCACCTAAGCATGACCACTGCACATACCCATCCCCCCCCAAACCACCCTCACAACTCCTCCCACAAGGGAATGCCAGCACTGGGGGACAAGGGCACCCACAAATCGCCTGCCATGGCACACACAGAAGCAATAACCATACTCTTTTACCCCTGCAGGGCCCGAACGCCAACATACCGGCCCGGAGGGTCCAGAAATGTCCATCCCACCCCCAGAACAGGCCCCCAGTGATGACAGCAGCTCTGTCGACCTAGAACCTGATGACCAGCCCGGACCATCGGGGACCTCTAGACAGTCGGTTCCCCTCAGGCAGCCACAGGCCACAGCAGACCTACCCCCCTCTGGAAACCCCAGCACAGCACCCACCCAGCGGGCCCATGACTCTGTCTCCAGGTCAGGTCAAGCAGCGGTGTGTCTACCACTACAGGGCACCCAGGGCAACCCACCACCCCAACAACAACAGGGACCTGGGGGCAGTGGTAGTGGGCACATCGTCCAGAGGACAGAGGCCCAGGAACAAAGGGGAACTGGGAGGGCTGCTGTGCGACAGAGGGAGGACAGGCCTAGGGAACCCACTGTCCAAGAGGCCCTCACCACCATCATTGGAGCGTACCACCACTCCCAAGAGACGATGGCGACGGTCCTGGCCAGGTTCCAGGAGATCCAGGCCAAGCAGGAGGGCCAGTACATGGGGTTCCGGGAAGAACTGCGCAGCATCAGTTCCGCAATGGGTACAATCGTGGTGGCACTCAACCAGATTGTCACCACATTGCAGGACCATGTGGCCCCCCAAAGGGCCCCTGCCACTAGCATGGAGGAAGAACAGCCCACCACCTCCGCCGGCACTAGTGGTCAGGAGGCCCCGACACAACAGCAACGGGCCACCCGGACCCCACCCCCTGCAGAACAAGAACCACCCCGCAAGAAAGGCCTGAGATCTAGGAAGAAGACAGAGTAGGATGTCAAGACCCCCGCCATGCACGGATCCCCCCCGGATGTCATCCCACTGTCCCACTTGTTCACCCTGTCCAAACTTGAACTGCCCCTGCTCCACCTTCCACAGGCATATGGACAATGCACCTGTGCGAACGAGAGTCTGGACTCTGCCATGGACATGCCTCCACCATCACCCATCACCCTTTTTGAACTATACACCAATTTTTGCACTTCAATAAACACAATTATTGCACAAAAACCATCTGGAGTCTGCTATTTATTTTTTAAACCAAATGTATTCGATATAACCAACCAAAAATGTCCAATTACATTGTGATGACAACATACCAGTGTCACACAGCGGTAGTCCATGGGGAAATAAACCAGAGGGCACTCTGTGGGGACCAGATCACTGAAATAGGAAGGCAAATTCACAACTAAGTTACCATACATTGGGGTGAAAGGTCAGACAGTAGAGAGCCAGTACTGTTACAGATATAATAAAATGCAGGAGTAGATTCTTACCTGTGTGTTACTGGAAATACTGCAGTATCACTCTGTCCCTGTTGTCTGTGTCGTCCTCTTCGTCTTCCTCCTCTTCACTCTCCGCAGGCTCCACAGCGGCCACAACACCACCATCTGGACCATCCTCCTGCAGGAAAGGCACCTGGCGTCGCAAAGCCAGGTTGTGAAGCATGCAGCAGGCCACGATGATATGACACACCTTCTTTGGTGAGTACATTAGGGATCCACCTGTCATATGCAGGCACCTAAACCTGGCCTTCAGGAGGCCGAAGGTCCGCTCGATCACCCTCCTAGTACGCCCATGGGCCCCATTGTACCGTTCCTCTGCCATTGTCCTGGGATTCCTCACTGGGGTCAATAGCCAAGGCAGGTTGGGGTAACCAGAGTCACCAATTAGCCACACACGCTGTCTCTGTAGCTGTTCCATCACATAAGGGATGCTGCTATTTCGCATGACGTACGCGTCATGCACTGACCCTGGGAACTTGGCATTTAAATGGGAGATGTACTGGTCAGCCAAACAGACCACCTGGACATTCATCGAATGATAACTTTTTCGGTTCCTGTACACCTGCTTATTGTCTTTTGGTGGGACCAAAGCCACATGGGTACCATCAATGGCACCAATGATATTGGGAATGTGTCCAAGGGCATAGAAATCACCCTTCACTGTAGGCAAGTCACCCACCTCAGGGAAAATGATGTAGCTCCGCATGTATTTCATCAGGGCAGACAACACTCTGGACACTACCCTTGAAAACATAGGCTGAGACATCCCAGATGAAATGGCCACTGTAGTTTGAAATGATCCACTAGCCAGAAAATGGAGTACTCACAGCACCTGCACTAGAGGCGGAATCCCTGTGGGTTGGCGGATGGGTGACATCAGGTCTGGCTCCAGCTGGGCACACAGTTCCTGTATAGTGGCACTGTTGAGTCTGTAGGTGAGTATGACATGTCGTTCTTCCATTGTCGACAGGTCCACCAGCGGTCTGTACACGGGAACATTCCTCCATCTCCTCGCAAGTCCCAGCGGACGGTGCCTAGGAAGGACAACATGGAGCACAGAGTCAAGCAACCCACAGGTAAGTTCCCACAGCCTGCAAAGTACACAAATCTCTCTGGATTGAATGGCTTGTATGAGTGTTGATGCAAGGCCTAGCCATGTGTGACGCAGTAGGAATTAAGCCATGTGGGCCCTTGAAATGGCGGCTGCCTGACCTGTGAAGTGTGACAATGTGAAGTGAGGTAATTGCGCTGGCGTGGCACGCCGTGGCGGTAGGCGGTCGGAGACCGCGGCGCAAAGCAGCATTGGTTAACATTGTACCCTATGGGTTTCAGGAGCCAATGACGATGTGCACCGGCGGTCGCGGTACGCACCGCCACGGGCGTGACTGCCATTTTCTCTCTGCTTAATCACACGAGACCTGAGCATCCACAGGAGAGGACCTATACTGCAAGTGCTGCTGTGACCTCGGTCTGGAAGTGACAATGGCTGCTGCGACTGGGAAAAGGGCCCCCGCCTTCAGTTCCGAAGAGTTGGAGAAGCTTGTGGACGGGGTCCTCCCCCAGTATGCGCTACTCTACGGTCCTCCAGACCAACAGGTGAGTACACGGGGGCCAATGCATAGTGGGCAATGCCTGTGATGAGTGGGGTGGATGTACGATGGAGGAGAGGGGAGCGAATTACGAATGCATGGCACGACAGATGAGAGCATGTGCCACATGGCAAGTTTGGGGAGGGGGGGCCACTCACATCGAGCATGCAGAAAAGTGATGATGTTTCTTTTCCCCCCCTGTACATGTCACATAGATCAGCGCCTATCAGAAGATCGATATTTGGCGTGCCATCGCCAAGGACGTCCGGGCCCTGGGAGTCCACAACAGACGGGGCACCCACTGCCGCAAGAGGTGGGAGGACATCCGCCGCGGGAGCAGGAAGACCGCCGAGGCTCTGCTGAGGATGGCCTCCCAACCTAGGAGGGGTGCCAGTCGTACCTTGACCCCCCTGATGTCCCGGATCCTGGCGGTGGCCTACCCCGATTTAGATGGGCGCTTGAGGACATCACAGCAGACACAAGGGGGTGAGTACCAGCACATTTAGCTATATTTGCGCGCAGTGGAGGTGCCTGGGTGGGGGAGGAGGGCTGTGGGTATCCCTAGGCCAGGGCGATTTCTGTAGGCTAGGCCCCTCCGTGAGGTATGGTCCTGTGACCCCGCCCCCCACCTCTGTAGGGTGCCTAGTAACGCTATTCATGGACCTGTGTATTCTGTGTGGGCAGTTGTCGCCCATAGGCTTGTAGGGCATGTCCCAGTGAATGAGTAGTGTACCCCAAGTGCGCAGCGTAGTGCAGGGGGCTTCTGTGTCTGTCCTCTCCGCCAACGGTGTCCCCAATGCATGCACTCAACTTGTCTTTATTTCTCCACCCCCCCCCCCATTTTCTTTGTTTTTCTGTGAATGTGTGCATTAGCATCATCAGGCGGAGGAGAAGTGGCGTCGGCGCAAGAGGAAGCTGCATCTCACATGGCCCCGGAGGGCCATGCAACGGACTCCAGTGAGACGGAGGGCGAGGGGGGCTCCACCACGGGGACCCGTGCAGACGTCAGTGACACCGACACGTCCTCGGATGGGAGCTCCCTTGCGGTGGCGGCAACATCCGTGCCCACCGAAACTACAGGTACAGCCGCCACCCAGCGCACCAGCTCCGCCCTCCCAGCAGCCCCTCGGCCTTCGGCCCGTGCCCGCACGGCCAGGAAGGCGGCCATCTCCTTCGCCCCAGGCACCTCAGGCCCTGCCCCAGTCACCCCTGCTGCCCTCAGTGAGGAGGTCATTGACCTCCTGAGGACCATCATTGTTGGGCAGTCTACCCTTTTGAATGCCATCCAGGGTGTGGAGAGGGAGGTGCATCAAAGCAATGCATACCTGGAGGGCCTTCATTCGGGTCAGGCTGCCCAGCAGCGATCGTTCAACGCTCTGGCCTCAGCACTGACGGCAGCGATTGTCCCTGTCTCCAGCCTCCCTCTTCTCACTCCCTCCACCCAGTCCCACTCCCCTGTTCCTCTGCCTATCCCATCCATACCTACAGACCAGCCTGCACACACCTCAACACCCAAGGGAAGCTCATCCAGACATAAGCACCACAGAACACACAAGCATTCACACAAGCAACATACAGATGCAGACATGCCAACAGCCACTACCTCCTCTGTGTCCCCCACCTCCTTGTCTCCCTCCTCCCTCCCTGTGACGTCTACACTCACACCTGCATGCACACCACCATCAGCCAGTACACCCATCACCAGCACACCCTCCAGCCCAGTCCGCACACGTGCAGTCACCACCCCCACTGCCATGTACACGTCCCCTGTGTCCTCTCCCAGTGTGTCTGTCACCCCCGCTTCCAAACCACACAAACGCAGGCAGGCACCCAACCAACAGCCATCCACCTCACGTCAGCCTCCAGCCCAAGCACCTGCACCCAAAGACACCAGACTTGACTCTCCTACAACCACATCCTCTTCCTCCACTCCCATACCCACTCCAGCTACCCTTCCCATTGCTCCTAAAAAACTATTCCTCTCTAAAGTGAACATCTTTTCCTCACCTGACCCACCCCCTCCATCTCGTAAGAGTTCCAAAAACACCTCAGCCACCACCAGCCCAGCAACTCCCAAGAACGTCGTGCCTGGTTTTTGGAGTCTGCCCTTTCCTTGGTCAGGGACATCGGCCAGCAGCAAAGGCATAGCCAGCCCCCCCCCCATGGGAAGAGGAGCAAAAAACTGAAGGGCAGGCGCGAGAGGCCTGATACGCCTGCCCCCAAGGAGGGTAGCCTTGCACCGTCACCTGCCACATCGGGTAAGGGAGCCAAGGGCCACGGAGAGTCTGCCAAGGAGGGCAAGGGCAGCAAAGTGCAAAAGGCAGGGAGCAGCTGACCTGGCCATGAGGGCCCCACCAGCCCCATTCCGGGGGTATCGGAGGAGACCCAGGGCCCCAGGACTCCATCACAGGAGGGCCCCACAACGGAAAGGTCCGATGCTGACTTGGCCAGGTGTGGTTCACTCGAAACACAAGACAGGCACCGCTGATCAGGGCCCCGCCGTGAGGAGCACCAATGAACAGGGCCCGCCGTGAGAAGCACCGCTGAACAGGGCCCGCCGTGAGGAGCACCGCTGAACAGGGCCCGCCGTGAGAAGCACCGCTGAACAGGGCCCCGCCGTGAGGAGCACCGCTGAACAGGGCCCGCCGTGAGGAGCACCGCTGAACAGGGCCCGCCGTGCTTCAGGCCCGCCGTGAGAAGCACCGCTGAACAGGGCCCGCCGTGAGGAGCACCGCTGAACAGGGCCCCGCCAAGACAGGCACCGCTGAACAGGGCCCTCCTGTCAAGCACCGCTCCGCTGGGCCCTCCTGTCAAGCACCGCTCCGCTGGGCCCTCATCTCAAGCACCGCTTTGCTGGGCCCTCATCTCAAGCACCGCTGGCCCATTGGCAGGCCCGGTTCTGTGTCGGGCAGGGCTTCACGAGGCACTCTGCCCACCATGCCTCCTCCATGGCCAGTGGACTCTGTAATCCACCTGATGGACTGTGGCTTTGCACTCCCCAGGATGGCACAGTGGGCAATCCACCCACTGTAGAGACTTGAGAGACTGTGGCTTTGCACTCCCCAGGATGGCACAGTGGGCAATCCACCCACTGTAGAGACTTGAGAGACTGTGGCTTTGCACTCCCGTGGGCATGGAGGCCCTTCGTGGATCTGGCGTCGTGGACTCATGTGGCTGAGGTGCCCTCCCTTCCCTTCCCCCTGAGGTGCCAGTATTTTATTTTTGTGATGCCCCAGCAGTGTTCTCTCCAATGGACTCGATCTCGTGTGTGGGCTTTGCCCATGTGTTGCTGCACATTGGCCCACGGACATTTGAACTTTGCAAAACTGTGCCGGACTTTTGCTACTTGTATATATATAGTTCTATATGTGTAATAATTCTTTATATATTGCTAAGTTCGCTATACTTAATTATTGCTATAATATAGTTCTATTTTTACAATCATTGCCTATTGTCTTTGCATTTTTGTTTTGGGGGTTTGGGGGTGTCACTCTGACTTTTTCATCTGCATTGGTGTGTAGGTATTTCGGTGGGGGTGAGGGTGGGGGTGGGTGTGTGGCGTATGTGTGTGCCCATAACCTTTCCTCCTCCCCCCTCCCCTGTGTCGTAGGTGCAGTACTCACCGTTGTCGTCTGCGGCGACGTTCGTGATCCTGGTAGAAGAGCAGGAAGGCAATGGCTGGGAGGATGTGGAGTTCCGGTTCCATGCTGTTCCGATTCCGCGTGGAGTGTGTCGAGGTGAGCGTTTTCCATTGGAAATGTCTGTTTCCGCCATGTTTTTATCGGCGGGGCTCCCGCCCCGGAAAAGGTGGCGGATTGATGAGTCGTGATAGGGTGGGCGGTACATTGTCTGCCGCCTGGCTGTTGGCGGTGACCGCCGCGCTGTTTGTTTGTGCCGCCGTGGCGGTCGGAGTGTTAAAGCGGCGGCCTGTGTTGGCGGTTCCCGCCAGGGTCAGAATTCCATTTTTTGGACCGCCAGCCTGTTGGCGGGTTGACCGCCGCTTTAACACTGACCGCCAGGGTCGGAATGACCCCCTATATCCGTTCAATGAGGGAACAAGGATAGGTAACTCGTGATGTGTATAACATCGTCATGTACATGTGAAAAAAAGAGTAAAGCACATGTAGTGCTAGTCCTGGATGAGTGTGGTCCGTGAGTCATTTAGGTGCAGAGTGCCATTACACCCTGCTACCATTGTGAAATATTGGGGTAGGGAGTCATTTAAAATGGTTCGACAATGTGCCCAACAGATGCATGTATTCTTTCATCACGTGTGTACATGTCAGCTTTCCCTACCAATTTATATCATTGAGGCATGCTAGATAAGTCATTTAAGTTGCTACAACCAGAAGGGGTCCATGGCCAATTGCAATTCATGTGTAATGTTCAAGATTTGACCACAGTGTTTGTGTTCTACAATCACAGTGCAATTTGTCATGTTATGTCTTTCAGGTGGACCCGAGCCTTACACCACTGGAGAGGCTGAGAGCTTCAGTGAACCTGATGCTACCAGTGAGTGTCATCCTGTATGTTTAATGGGTAGTGCAAGGATTCTGTTTGATGGTGGATGCTTCGTGCAATGACATGGTCAGTGTGCATCTATTCCAAATCAAACTTCATATGTTACATAAGAATCTTGACGGTAAGGTAGATGTTAGAATGTGCAGTTGCCTCTGACAATTATCAAGGAGGATTTGATTGCTATCACTGAGAGGTCACATGTTTGCTAGTTTGACTATAGAGCAATGACATTGGCCCTCATTCTGACCCTGGCGGATACAATCCGCCAGGGCCAACGGGCGCGGGATCACCGCCGACAGGCCGGCGGTGCCCCTAAGGGCATTCTGACCGCGGCGCTAACGCCGCGGTCAGACAGGGAAAACTGGCGGTCTCCCGCCAGTTTCCCGCTGCCCTGGGGAATCCTCCATGGCGGCGCAGCATGCTGCGCCGCCATGGGGATTCCGACCCCCTTCCCGCCGGCCTGGCTCTGGCGGTTCTTACCGCCAGAACCTGGCCGGCGGGAACGGGCATCTTGGGGCCCCCCAACAGGGCCCAACTAGGCTTTTCAGTGTCTGCGATGCAGACACTGAAAAGCGCGACGGGTGCTGCTGCACCCGTCGCACGCCTTCCACTCCGCCGGCTCGATTCCGAGCCGGCTTCCTTGTGGAAGGCGCTTTCCCGCTGGGCCGGCGGGCGATCTGAATCAGATCGCCCGCCGGCCCAGCGGGAAAGTCAGAATACCCCTCGCGGTCTATTGACCGCGGGGCGGTATTCAGGCGGCTTCCGACAGGCGGGCGGCAACCGCCGCCCGCCTAGGTCGGAATGACCACCATTATCTTTAAACATATGTGGTAGTGGATTTATAGGTGAACATGGCAAGGGATAGTATACTTATGGCTTGCCCACCCAGGGGGGATGATTCACAACACAGTAATGACAGCAAGGCTGTGTGCCAAAACCACAGGGTCCTAACAAGCCCTACAGGGTGGCTTCATGTAGTTTTCAATTTATGTTCCTGCTGTGTGTGCCACAGGACCATCACAAAAAATGATGTTCTTCCAGGACTGAGGGAATCGTGAATAAGGCCCAAAGTGTAGCAGGACATATGTCAACATTCCTTAACCATGCATTCTTAACAACGTGGACGTTTCCCATGCAAGCATAACCACACTTGCCAGAACAATGCATTGGGTTTATCTTTGCCTTAACCATGCATGTGCTAACCTACACATATGCGTGGTTAAGGCACAGAAACAGCATGTGTTATTCAGGAGAGGACCAAAAATGGAGAGAACTGTCCCAAGGACACCTTGGGTACCAGATACAGAATCCCAGGTATCCCCTAAAGAGGAGAACTCAGGATAACAGACCACGAGAATAAAGAAACATAAACAAATGTAAATTAGACATGCACAATGAAAAATGTATTTAAATATTATAATTGATTCTTTATCTATATAGACCAGTACTAAAACCTTAATAGACCAATAAATCACACTGTGATAAACATCCTTAATGTGCACCCTGGAATGCTAGAAGTATTAAAACACAAAAATCACAATCATACTAACTTCACTCATAAAGTCAAAAGGGCTATGGGGTATAATCATGCCTAGCCGGCAACTAGGTCTCATCAGTAATAAAACAACAAAGTAATTGTCCAATGTTGTTGTAATACCGTGGTATAAGCTGGCCCAACAGAAGGGATCCTCAGTATCTGTTATATATTTCTTAGTAGTTCCGCTTTCAGACTCAATAGTCCTTCTTAATTAATCAAATGTATTCTTTGATCCTTCCTTGTGTTGGATAAATTAATTGATTGTGGATTCCAAAGAAACGTCCATGTTGCCCACAACGAGTGTCTTATTCATAAATATTGGTGCCGACGTACGTTTCGGTGACTAGTGACCTAAGACAGGTCGCTCACCTTCCTCAGGGCACTAACCTTTGAACTTTTCACAGTAATTCCAGGGATGACTTTGTTCCATGCATGATTCTGAAATGTAAAACATAAAATAGATGTATCTGTAATCATGAGATCTCACAAGACAGGCAAAACGAAAACAAAACAAACACACAGACCGAAAAGAAAAAAAGGAATAAAAACAAATAAAAACAAACAAAAATAGAACAAAGAAAAAAAGAGAATAGAAAGAAATGAAGCCTGTGTCCAAATGTCCATGCAGAAGAGGAGCTTTTGTGATCCTTATAGATGCCTGTGAGGTAAGTGTAATTAAAATAAACATGTCCAAAGGTGTACCTCAAAACCCGAGTGCACAAATACTCTCTTCCTTAGTAGCCCAAGGTGCTCCATATAGAGAGTATTATAGAAAAGGTACTGATACCTAGATGTATATCAAACCAGACTAATAACATTAGGGGAATGGGCTCACTCTTAGTCGGATCTTATTTCCTCTGAAACAGGCATCTACAACAACTAAAACATAATATGTAGAATATATAACTCCTAAAGAAATTTAGTACCTATGATAATACCCTGAACGAGACATCTCATAAGCCGGAGTGTCTCCTTTTATTTATATATATTGATGTAAAAACGAGGACTCCTTATCACGTTTCTTACCTGATGTACATAACGATGGGGTGGATGATAAACAGTCTGCTATACGTGATGACGGGCCAAACCCGCTAATCACGACGCATAGGGCATGCGTAAAAAAGTCCGGCACAGTAGCCTGCTCCAAAATTACAAAGTAAAGAGCTCAGCACGCTCCTAAGATGAAAATAGTCATTGGAGTGACAAAAGGTCTCATCTGGATGAGAGATGCGATTCTAACTGGAGCAAAAGCAACAATGTTCACAGACTCGGAAGCCACGCCGTGGTCCGGATTACATAGATTCAGAGATGAACAACAATTTTTCATTGTGCATATCTAATTTACATTTGTTCAGGAGAGGACGCATAGGACGCCGTAAGGTCATTGGGGTTGGCACAGGCATGTGGGGTGGATTAAGGGATTGGGGTGGGTCAAGGGTTTGGGGGTGGGATATTTTTTTAAAGGGGTGGGTGTTTGGGTATTTTTTTTAAGGGCTTAGGGTGGGTGAGATAGTTTATTTTTTAAAGGGGTGTTGGAAGGCTTAAGGAAGGGCTGGAGGAGGGAGGAGAGGAGAAAGGATTGGAAGAGGACGCAGTGCGGTAAGTGTGGTTGGGGCAGGGGTGGTAGGTAGTTTTTTGCATTGGAGTGGATTTAGGTCTTAGGGTGGGTGGGTTGTGTGGAGAACTTTAGGTTTTAGGGGCAGAGGTGGGGGGCTTGGGGTAGTTTTTTTTGGGCTCAGGGCGTGTTGGGGTTCAAGGTAATTTCCTTTTTAGGAGCAGGGTGGGTTGGGCTCATGATAGTTTTTTTTTTAGGGCTCACAGTGGGAGGGAGAGTTAGGGTATTTTACTTATTGGGAAAGCTTTTAGGGCTCAGGGCGTGTGGGGGATGTTGGGGTAGTTTAGTTTTTAGGGGCAGGAGTGGGGGATCAGGGTAGTTTCATTTAGGGCTCAGCGCGGGTAGTGGGCTTTGGGTAATTTAGTATTTAGGGGCGGGCGGGGAGGAAGCTTAATTTTATGGGGCAATGGTGGGGGGGTCAGGGAAGATTTTTTTAGTGTTCTGGGCTGGTGGGTGGTGAGGGTACTTTACTTTTTAGGGGTGGGGTCGGGTTTAGGATGGCTTTTCTTTTAGGGCTCAGGGTGGGTTGTGGATTTGAGGTATTTTAGGTATTACGGTTGGGGGTAGTTTTGGGCCTCAGGGCAGGTTGCATGACAAAAACACAAATGCCGTTTCCACATATGCCTTTACTAGGCATGCTTTCATAACAAAATTTGTTGTAAAGGCATGCGTGGTAAAGGCATGCGTGGAAACAACGCAGTTGCGGTTCCGACCGTGTTGTTAAGGCATGCATTGTTCCACCATGCGTGGTTCCATTATACAATCCATTCTACACTTGGGAATACAGTTGAAGTGCCCCCTCTTTGTGTGATGCCCCATTCTCTATGTTGGATGGATCAACATTGTCTCCCCTGCCATCTTCACAAATATGCCAATGTGTGTTGGTCCAGGGGAATGTCTGCACAGCATATTCATACAACATTCCAGTACCCAATCCATCATCAGATAGTGTGCTGGACATGATAGTCTCCAAACTGTCCTGGAAACAGGGTCATACTATGAACAGCAGTAGCCATTGCCATCCCAAGATCCCTGTGTAGATGAGATGTAGGGCATGCATACATGCACCCATCAAATGGTTTTGCTGAGTGCTGGTGTGCAGCAAGTTGACATAAATATTTGACACATATGTACAGGCAATGAGCTGCTTAGTGGGACACATGCAGTTAATTTGGGAGCATGGAATAAGTCCTGTCACAGCCTACTATGTACTAACAGGAGTTCGTATAGGATTTGTTTCATACATCTCTGTGTGATGTGAGTGAGCTATCCACCCTCCATTTGCATATATGATACCTGTCCCATGTAAAAAATATGTAGTAATGTGCCCAGATATGTGTCCTTGCCATATCAGGCACCCAATGTTGTGACACAATACATATGACTTGCAATCCTTGCTTGTTAGACTTGGCATCCTTGGCGTTGTCTCCCCTCACTTTTTGCCTCTGTTTCCCAGGTTGTTAATGTGTGCTCGACTCTCTTTTTGCTGTTTTTGTTAATCTGGGCACTTTACCACTGCTATCAGTGCTAAAGTACAAGTGGTCCTATGTAAAATGTATGTGTTATTGGATTTCCATGATTGGCATATTTTATTTACTGGTAAGTCCCTAGTACCGTGCACTAGAGGTGCCCAGGGCCTGTAAATCAAATGCTACTAGTGGACCTGCAGCACTGGTTGTGCCACCCACATTAGTAGCCCTGTAAACATGGCTCAGATGTGCCACTGCAGTGTCTGTGTGTGCAGTTTTAAACAGCAAATTCGACTTGGCAAGTGTACCCACTTGCCAGGCCTAGACCGTCTCTTTTCTTACATGTAAGACACCCTTAAGGTAGGCCCTAAGTAGCCCCATGGGCAGGGTGCAGTGTATGTTTAAGGTAGGACATATACTAATGTGTTTTATGTGTCCTGACAGTGAAATACTGCCAAATTCGGTTTTCACTGTGCAAGGCCTATCTCTCTCATAGGTTAACATGGGGGCTACCTTTAAATATGACTAAAGTGTAGATTCCCTTTGGGAGCAGATGGACATGTGGAGTTTGGGGTCTCTGAACTCACAATTTAGAAATACATCTTTTAGTAAAGTTGGTTTTGAGATTGTGTTTGAAAGTGCCACTTTTAGAAAATAGGCATTTTCTTGCTTAAGCCATTCTGTGTCTCTGCCTGTTTGTGGATTCCCTGTTTGGGTCAGTTTGACAGTTGGCCTGTTTCCACCTCTCTCCAGACAGTGACACAAAGGGAGCTGGGGTGTAGCCTGCATATCCTGATGAGCCATCTGTGTCAGGGTGGAGGGGAGGAGTGGTCACTTACACCTGAAAGGGTTGTGCCTGCCCTCACACAATGCAGTCTCCAACCCCCTGGTGTGTGTCTGGGGCCTGGCCTGGGCAAGACAGTATCTCACAAGCAAGAGAGACTTTCCTTTGAAGTAGGCCTACTTCAAAGGCCAAAATGGGTATAGGAAGAGCACCGAAACCCCTGAAAAATAGATCACTTCTGAAAATCAAGAGGAACCTCTGCAAAGAAGAAGAGCTGAAGAGCTAAGAAGAATTGCTGCCCTGCCTGTGACTGTGCTTTGTGGAGCTATCTTGCAGTTGCTGCTTCTGCCTGTGAAAGGGGACAAAGACTGGACTTTGTTATGCATTCCTGCTTGTGAAGAAATCTCCAAGGGCTTGACCTGAGCTTGCCTCCTATTGTTGAAGTCTCACGGCCATCAAAGACTTCCCCTGCCAGCACCTGGACTCTCTGCTGAGACTCCTGCCCTGCCAAGTGGTGCCCTATCCAGTTTCTGGGCCCTTGAAAGGTGAAGCTGGCAGACAAACACTGAAAATCCACACACAGACTGCTGTGCGGAGAAATTTTTGATGCACCTTTCGAGACGCGGCTGAGAAACGACGCACCGCCAGCTTCACTGCAGAAATCTACGCTCCAGCTGCATTGCGGCTGGAGAAATGACGTGCAACACCCACTAATGGAGGCTGATAACAACGCAAACCCCGTGCAGCACGGTTTTGGGATACCGTGCAACCGCATTTTTGAGGCAACATCGCTGGGCACGTAAAAACAACGCAAAGCCTGCCCGGACCCGAGGATGCCTGTTGGGATCGACGCATCGCTCTCTTGCAGAGGAAAAACTATGCACGCCGACCCGACCAGAGGAGGAACGACGCACGTCTTGCTTGTGTGTGAGAAATCGACACATCACAGGCCTTTTCAAACACACACTAGCCTGTGCGGTGTTATTTTGACACAACCCTGGTACTTTTTCATGGTAACAGTGTTAGCACTGTTTTCTAAAGAATTTAAGACTCTTTTTTCTTTTTAATTCATAACTTGACTTTTTTTCTTGTTTTCTTTAGATAACTATTACCTATTTTTCTAAACCTGTGTCATGTCATTTTGTAGTGTTTTCACTAAGTTACTGTGTGTGTTGGTACAAATACTTGCCTGTGCCAAGCTACCAAGGGGGTGAGCGAGGGTTAGCAGAGGGTGAATCTCCTTTACCCTGACTAGAGTGAGGATCCTTGTTTGGGCAGGGGCAAACCTGACTGCCAACCAAAGACCCCATTTCTAACATTGCTCATCTTACTCGGGCTAATGCTAACGTAATCAAGGGCACTGGAAGTTGCAGAAGGGACACTGATGATCAATACAACATGAAGTGTGTGCCATACCATGGTCACAAAACAGCATTGTTCCTAAGCATACTCAGTGCTGAGATGGCCATGCCTAGATGTTTCACAATGGTGCATTGCTCTTTCCAACATTTGCTTAGCCTTGGTACTTTGACCATGATCATTTTGGAGATGATAGATATTGTGCAGAAGTATGATCACTTTGACCTTCAAGATATATTAGGGATATGTAAAGTGCAACAGGTGATGTTTGAGGATAGTATTTACGCATCATGGGTGATGATCATTTACCATGTTAACCTTTGTATAACATGTTTTCGTTATGATTACTCAGGGAATGTTACCCCAGACCAAACTCAGGAGCACCAGATTAAGGAGTCCCGTTACCGGCACATCTGTAAAATGCACAAGGCATTTAGGAAGATGGGGAAGAACTTTGAGAAGGAGGAAGCATCGGGGGCCTGGAATGCATTCCTACAAAGTGTACCAACCAAGGAAACTCCTACCAACAGCAAGGCTCAGGGTGCAGACAAGCGTGGGCCTGCAGGAACAGGACCATCCACCTCCACCAGCAGTCACACACACCAAACTGTCTCCCATACTCAAATCCAAGGACTCACACCAGACTTCGAGCAGGACATGAGTAAAGAAGTAGTGGACCTTATGTTTTGTGATGCCAGCCTGGAGCATAAGATGGGTAATATGCTCATCCTGCTTCGGGAGTTTAAGCAGGCAGTGCGGGGACACAAAAGGTGAGGATTAGCCACAAGGACCCTTTCTTCCCCTTCTCTCTAGATAGTTGTTTTTATTGTAGGTGTTTTTAGATAGCTTAGTTTAGATAACTTAGTGAAGTGTATAGTATTAGCAGTTTGTAGTTATTCATAGGGGTGGGTACATTTGTACGGGTTTGGTTTTATTAGGAGTTTTTAGAGGGTGGGGGGTTGATGTGTAAGTTATATTTTTATAAAAAAAAGAAAACAATCTAAAAAAATAAAAAAGTTTTACAAATATATATTTTTTAGGCCTAAATGTTTAGTAAGTTTATGTATAGCTGTAGTTACTGTTGTCTTTGTCTGTTGATGTGTTTTAAGGATTGTGGGGGTTGATATTTATCATGTGGTTTTAAATTTATAGAGCATGGTGGGTTAAGTGCACATATCTGTAGGCAGTAGTTAATATATGTGTGTGTGCTATGTTAGGATAGTTAGGTTTTGTATGTTAGGTAGTGTTAGTTACATATATATAGTAAGGTGTTAATTAAATTTAGTTGTCTGCTACATATGTCTCCATCGTGATTTACAGTGTAGGAATTACCAAGTCTGCTCAGGTAATATTCGGTACATGGCTTTGTCTTTGCTAGCGGTATGTGGCTACATGTGTGACTAGGTGATTTCACTACGGACAGATACCTGTCAGGTTGGCCATGGAAACACATGAGCTATCTACAAACATCGTTGAGCAGTGCACATGACAATCTAGATGTGAGTTGATACACAGCCCAATACCGGTATTCACATACAGATGCTCTGTGTAGGGGAAAATCATGTGAAATACACTGTTGTTGTTATTGCACTCACCCTAATCCAAGGATTTATTACTCACATAATAAGGGCTGCCCCTTGCACACTCACACATGCATCATTTGCTTGTTGCAGCAATGTTGTTTGTTTTCTACTATCTATGGTTAGAGCAGCCCCCTATGGTGTGAGTTACATCAACTTTCACTGTCACTGCATGATGCCTGTTGCACTTCATGCTTGGGAGCCTCTGTAACTGCTAGTTAGTCAACATACCTATCAGGTTCAGCAAATATGGTTCATGCTGTCTGTGTACCTTGGTCTCTAGATCCAATTCACACATGTTCCTTTGGCAAGTAGTCAGTGTATTTGCATCCCACAAAACAACATTTTCGACTTAGTCCTGCCTCAGCCATACATGCAATACACAGGTTGTAGTTAGTGCATTTATTTACAAGTGAAAAATTATATGTTGTTCAGAAGGGCAATTCATGAAACAACAACCCCAATAGATGTTTCAAGCCAGTGGATCTCCAGAGAGAGTATCTATGGGAAGAACATTTCATGGGACATTTGTAGGTGAGAAGTGCTTCATCGAGGAGGAGAACCACAGGGTAGACTGGTCCCTATAACATTTCACAAATGTTTGAGGTCAACAGAGAGAGAGTCAAGTGGAGGATGGTGCCAATTGTTTTGACGCTGGCATGTTTTTAAGCACAGTACAAAGGAGAAAGTGGGTATGTGCAACAGAGAAATGCTACTGGGCACTTTATCTGGAAAAAAAATGTGCAGTCCACAACTTCTTCCTCTGATGCATGTAGTGCCTCTTATGAAAGGGGTGTTGTAGGTGTTAAAGTAAAGGGAGGCACACACACATCAGGGACTGAAGATGTGCATCCTTTGTCCACTGCAGCTTTCATCTGTGCCAGCACATAAGGCAGGAGAGCAGCAAAGACGATCCACTGTTTTTGCAGCATTACAGTGGTAGGTACCCATGGATGCAATGAGGGAGTCCTGCTTCTGCTCCATGGACTCCAAGACATTTCTGATTGCCCCCAGCTGGTTGGAAACCTCACTGGTGTCATTTGCTCATGCCTCTGCCTCATGACACCTGTGATGACAGCCAAGGAATGCTGGAGGCCACGGAGCAGACAGTGGATGGCTCATATGGTGGAGGAGTTGTCCTCATTTGGACTGAGGCAACTATGGACTGCCTCTAGGGTGCACACCATTCTCCCCATCCCTGCCCGCACCTGATCTGCCATCTCCGCTAGACTCCTACCGCAGCCTTTTGAAAAGTTAGCTCAGGGCTCTGGGTGGGCTGGCAGGTGGTGTCTGTTGGATGTTGGGCAGATCATCTGGGAACCCCGCAATGCTGTCAAGCCTCTCTGCGACCAGAGATGATGTCTGGATGGTGCCCAGGATTTGTTGGAGGGTGTCCGAGTTAGTGGTTTGTAGCTTGTCTTCCACATCACCTGTAAAGTCCAGGACAGGATCTTCCTCTGCAATGAGATAGAAAAATATTAATATTGAACATTCAAGGTTTCAGAAGTAGAACTTTCAGTTCAACAGTGATGTGTAGTACACCTGTTAGGCATGGGTATTAATGTCAAATTTCACAGTATTTCAGTTAATGGTGGCAGCATCTCTTCGTTGTTCTCACAAGCACTGTGTCCATATTCTAAGTGGATAGGCCCTGTCCTACTGGGTATTTGACAATCACTAACACTCCCCCATTTCAACACACTCAGAGTTGTTTATCTGCAGAGCGTCACATGTTGTGTGACTCAGGCCCACATCCTTGTATGTGCACATGCCTCCTCTGATCAGCTACTTTTGGGTCCTGGCACAGAGGTTAGAGTCACACAGTGATGCTACCCAGATCATACATTCATTCTCACATATCTACAACACATGAATTATGCATGACCATATCAAATGGTGCTACATTTTGCTTTGTTATTGAAAACTGGGTCTGGCATCACCACACATGGTAGTAGTGTTTTATGTAGTAGGAAGTACTTACGTATGATTCCCACAACCCACCCACTTCAGCCTGGGTACTTCTATGACTCCTGTCATTTGTGATGGCTAAGTGTTTATAAGTATCCCTTGCCACGCCACTGTTTTTTATCCTCCACATTTTCCATGTGACACCTTGGGACAATGTTGCATCATACTCCCTCCTGGCTTGTGCTACATGTTCCCCCAGGTCCAAATGACATGTATGTTGTATTCCCTAATGGGTTGTTCTCTTCCCAGGTGTGACACAAGCATTGCACAGTCAGACCCAGTAGTGCATGTGTATTTGTGGCTACATTGCAGGACACATGTCCATTCCCACCTCCCCAGTATGCACAGTCTCCCCATTTAGACTGAAGGGCAGTTTGACATGCACAGTCAGCACCTATGAGGCACAGCAGAAGCAGTGGCCCACCAGGCCCACACATCATCATTAGTTTGTACACACATGCCCTGTGGTGTGCATCTCTTACCTTTCCAGCCACCCAATTCGATTCATTAGTTGCGAGGCGTTGCTGTGGTCCCTTCTAGGGCAGCTGACGCCTGTGTGCCCTCACCCTGCATGCCAGGTCAGCTGGGTCTAATTTAATTTCATGCAGGGTACTATAGATGTGTCTCTTGCCATGTCCCTAGGTGTGGATACCTCCCATAGCCCACACCTGAACCGCCTCTCAGATGAGCTGTTTTTCCTGTGACACAGCCATTCCATTTGGAGGACTTACATTCTAGATTTGTGTACATGAGCCCAAGTAGGACCGAGTAGTTATGTGGTGCAAGGTGGCCTGCATTGTCACAGTCAGGTTTAGCAAGGTAGCAGTATGCATGCTTGGTGTATTGTTCCAGTCCATGTTTTTTGCTGTGTTTTCTGGGAGTTGTAGTTGTGGTGAGTACTGTTGTACACTGCATTGCAAGTGCCAGAATACAAAGAAAGCCAAACATAGACTGATGCTGCACTTCACACCTTGCAGGTAGTAAGGTGACAGATCTAGCTGTGCCAGCATACCACCCTCGGTCCTGCAGACAGTTTGTTGTAGCACTGGGACATAGCTGCCTGCACCCTATGACTTAACCTAGTTGCCACATTGCCCCCTCCCTTTAACTTACCCTTTGGTTCTTGTAGCTCATCATAGGCCACAGTGTCCTATCCTCGGACTCCTGTCACCAACTCCTCAGGGATGACGGGTGCCACCATCTCCTCCAACTCATCCAGCTGCTCCTGGGGCACCGGACTCCTACATCTGGTCTGCAATGCTGCCTATCGGGTGTTGGCCAGTTTCTCCCTTGTCCTGTGCTTGCAATCGTGTCACCACTTTTTTTCAATCGATCATTGACCTTTTGACCTCTACCATACTGTTGACCTTGTCCACAATGGACTGCTATATGGCCTCTTCCCTCCAAAATGGCAATTTTGAGGTGACAAAGAGCTGGTGTTGATGCTCTGTCACCTCAGTGATCAGGATATTATTCTCTTCCTCACTAAACTAGCACTTCCTCTTCATCTTCCCCTTCTCCTGGGAGTCTGTCTGGACATCCTGGCTGATACTGGGGCTTCTGGGGTTGTTCTGGGGTCTCATGTCTCCTGGGTTATCCATGCCTGCTTCTTGAGTGTGTCCTGTTGTTTTTTTCAAAATGCAGTATTGTTAAAATGTTTTTGATGTTTTCAACACTCTAAAGTGAAGCTAGGATGGCTCTTCCTCTTCCCCTTCTCCTGGGAGTCTGTCTGGGCATCCAGGCTGGTACTGGGGCTTCTGGGGTTGTTCTGGGGCTCATTTGTCTCCTGGGTTATCCATGCCTGCTTCTTTAGTGTGTCCTGTTGTTTTTTTCAAAATGCAGTATTGTTAAAATGTTTTTGATGTTTTCGACACTCTAAAGTGAAGCTAGGATGGCTTGCGTCAAAATATGTGCTGCTATTCAGCCTAGCATCACCTTTGCAGCAGTAGTGTCTTTTTTTCTGACGTAGCGCACAAGCTACCGGCACTTTTTTATAGTAAATATTAGTACCACAGCACTCATGATCGACAGTTAACAATGTCAAAATTAAGGTAAGTAAACCGTAGTTCACATTGTTTGAAAGTCCAAGATTCAAAGTTGGTGTTACAGTCCTTTATGTGCTCCAGAACACTGTATAACATTTAGAAAAGCAGCCAACATGTGTTTTGTCACCTCCAGAGACAGAAAGGTGAAGAGAAAGGACAGAACGACATGCTATAGGATCCCTCATATATGTGAGAACCATATCTGCAAAATTAGGTGATAAGAAAAAGGAATATGTGTACATAGGAGGGTAATACTGTGAGTCAAGAGGAAGCCACCAACTAGTGTGTAAATGTACATGAGAGACTAAATGTACTTTAGGTTTTGGATAGTATGGTAGCCAAAGCAAGAAAGGAGTAGTCAGAAAATGCCCAGTGAAACCAAGAGAGGTAATGTAAGTTCCTAGAACTTGCCTAAGTGGTCTATGTCGCATATCTTGAGCACAAGGATGGGAATGGGTCTTGGCACTTTATGAGTCAAGTAGTACTATAGAGGAGAAGGGAGAAACATCCCTTATAAATTCCTATGAATCACATTTGCAATGCTGTTTGTACTGTCGAGAAATCCCAGCAATGATGCTACTGACCTTTACAGTAAGGCCCTGATTTATATTTTTTGGTGCAATAACTTCACTAATGCAGTTTTGCACCAAAAGGTTTAGCACTGGCTTGCACCATTTCTGTCCACCAGCCAGGCACCATATTTATGGAATTGTGCAAGCCGGTGCAAAGGCCGACGACACCCTCAACACCGTCGAACACCTGCACTTCCAGACCACACCAACCCAAACACCTCCCTCAGAGGAACCCTCATCTACAGACCCCCCAGACTATGGCCTCAGTTCTGGGACTCCATCGCTGACCTCGTCAGCAGGCACGCCCTAGCCTCCGCCGACTACGTCCTCCTCGGCGACCTGAACTTTCACCTGGAGAATAACAAGGACCCCAACTCCACCACCCTAATCGACAGCCTCGCCACCTTCGGACTCAGACAAGTCGTCCCTACTCCAACACACTCCACTGGCCACACGCTGGACCCCGTCTTCTCCGCTAGCCCCCACGTCACCTTTAGCCACACCACCAAACTCCCATGGACCGACCACCCCTGCATCCATTTCACCTTCCAGAAACCCACCACACACCTCCGCACCTAACAGATCCCCCGCCGCAACTGGAGCAAAATCAGCCAAGACCAGCTGAACACCAGCATTGCCCGAAAACCACCCACCAAACCCACCAATCCCGACTTCGCAGCCTACAACCTCTGGCGCTGGATCGACGACTGCGCCAACACTCTCGCCCCACTCAACAAACCCTCCAAGAGAGATGCCAACAAGGGAGCCAGCTGGTTCACCTCGGACCTTCGAGCCTCCAAGCAAACCTGCCGGAAACTGGAGAGAAAGTGGCTCCTCGAACAGACACCGGACAACCATGCCGCCTTCAAGAACGCCATCCGCAATCACCATCACCTCATCAGATCTGCCAAGAAAACCTCCTTCAAAGACCGCCTGAACAACAACGCACACAACAGCAAGGAGCTCTTCAACATCGTGAATGAACTCTCCAACCCCAGCTCCAGCGCAAACGGCATCCCACCTTCACAAGACCTGTGCAACTCCCTCGCCGCCTTCTTCCACCACAGGATCACAGACATCCATGACAGCTTCAACAGCCAAACCTCCCCACCAATTACCGACTCCTCAGACTCTTCACTCACCTTCAACTACGACCCCCTGCTCGTCGGGACCAACATGAACGAAGACGACACAATCAAAACCATGGGCACCATCCACTCTGGATCTCCGTCAGACCCATGCCCGTACCACATCTTTAACAAAGCAAGCGCCACCATCGCACCCCACCTCCGCAAAGTCATCAACATCTCCTTCGAGACCACAACCTACCCCGAGAGCTGAAAGCATGCTGAGTAAAACCCCTACTCAAGAAACCCATGGTGGACCCGAGACACCTCAAGAACTTCCGCCCCATCTCCCTGCTCCCTTTCCTGGCCAAGGTCGTCGAGAAGATCGTCAACAGACAACTGACCCACTACCTAGAAGAAAACAACATCCTGGGCCCATCCTAGTCAGGGTTCCGCAGCAACCACAGTACCGAAACCGCCCTCATAGCCGCCACGGATGACATCAGGGCCCTGCTTGACAACGCCGAAACCGCGGCCATCATCCTCCTGGACCTCTCAGCCACCTTCGACACCGTCTGCCACCGCATCCTACGCACACGCCTCCACAACGCAGGGATCTGGAACAAAGCTCTGGAGTGGACCACCTCCTTCCTCTCTGGCAGAACCCAGAGCATCCACCTCCCCCCTTTCTGCTCCGAAGCCTCCAAGATCATCTGCGGCATTCCCCAAAGTTCGTCCCTCAGCCCTACACTATTCAACGTCTACATGGCCCCGTTTGCCCGCTTCGCCCGGCTACACAACCTCAACATCATCTCCTACGCCGACACCCAACTGATCCTCTCCCTCACCAAGGACCCCCTCACTGCCAAATCCAACCTCCATGAAGGAATGAAGGCCGTTGCCAAATGGATCAGGAGCAGCAAACTGAAGTTGAACTCAGATAAGATGGAGGTCCTCATCCTCGCCGCCAACCCCTCAGCCTGGGACGACTCCTGGTGGCCGACCGCTCTGGGAGCAGCCCCAACACCCACCAACCACGCACGCAACCTGGGCGTCACCCTCGACTCAACACTCTCTATGACCAAGCAAGTCAGCGCCGTCTCCTCATCCTGCTTCAACACCCTCCGCATGCTCCGCAAGATCTACAGACGGATCCCCACAGATACCACAAGAACAGTCACCCAAACCCTCGTCAGCAGCAAACTTGACTATGGAAACGCCCTCTATGCAGGAGCCCCGGCCAAACTCCTCAAACGGCTGCAACGCATACAAAACACATCCGCACCCCTGACCCTCGATGCCCACCGCCACAGCCACATCACTCCCCTTTTGAGAGACCTACACTGGCTCCCCGTCAACAAAAGGATAACCTTCAAGCTCCTCACCCACGCACACAAGGTGCTTCACAACACCGGCCCAGCCTACCTCAACAGATGACTCACCTTCTACACCCCGTTCCACCAACTCCGCTCAGCCGACCTCGCCCTCGACACCGTCCCCCGCATCTGAAGAGCGACTACCGGAGGCAGATCCTTCTCCCACCTCGCCCCCAAGACTTGGAACACCCTTCTCATACCCCTACAACAGACCGAAGACCTGCTGACTTTCAGGAAGCGGCTCAAAACCTGGCTATTTGAGCAGTAGCAGCACTCCCCCTCCCCTCAGCGCCTTGAGACCCTCACAGGTGGTCGTGCGCTCTACAAATACACTGATTGATTGAGAGGGTGGGCTAGCGTAAAACAAATGGCAGTAGTCGGGTGGGGCTGGCGCTATGGAAGAAGGGGGTTTTGCACCAAAAAATGACGCTAGGCAAGTTAGAGTAAAAAAAAAAAGACTCTAACCTGCCTAGAGTCAGTTTCTGATGCAAATGTATCCATACCACATGACTCCTGTCTTGGAAAAGACAGGAGTCATGCCCACCACCCCAATGGCCAGCACCGGGGACCAGGGTCCCCTGGGCATGGCCATTGCACCCAGTGCCATGTAGGGGAGCCCATTTCAGGGCCCCCTATGGCACTTTAAAAAATACAATGCAATACTTACCTGCACTTTCCTGGGATGGAGTCCCCCATCCTCCGTAGTCCCTCTGGTGTGGGGTGTGTCCCTGGAGCCTGGGAGGGCACCTGTGGGCTTATTCCATGGTGTTCCACCATGGAAATAGGCCCGCAGGTCCCCTAATGGCTGCCCTGACCGTAGCGTTAACAAATGGGGCTCCTCTCTCCTGTGCACCATTTTTGCACAGGAGTATAAATATAGTGTTAAGGCCATAGAGTCAAGATAAGATAAGACTTTATTCGGTATGAAAAAATTCAACCATTAAAACAGGTAAACAAGCAATACATAGATTAAATTAGCAATAAAAACAGTATATAAATATATCCATTAATTAAAAACAAAGAAAACCTAATTATTAAGAATTAAAAAAACAATTCTTAAAAATACTCTACATTGCTGCGCCAAGTAATAGCTCCCCTCAGGAACGATCCCAACCACCGCCATACCAATACTTCTGAAGCCATTTGCTGCCACAAAAAAGCAGGACGATATTGCACAAAACCCTTGAGCCTCAGCAAAGGGAATAAAAAACAACTTCTAAAAGGTGTGTAAAAAACACAAAATAATGTAAAATGGGTCAAGGACTGCAAAGACACCCCGTCACAGGGACAGGCTCTAATAGATTTTTCACCATACTGGCCTAACGGGAAACATAGGTTGCTTCTAATAACCCCGAAACGAAATCGAGTAATAAGAGACCTTTCCCTCACATCATTTATCTCTAAGAGATGGGGCTCAGGGCCTGCCCCCATCTTTAGCATGATAAAATCCCTGACCGATTTTTCCCCTAACCCCCCCTCTCTTTTGGCCCCCAGGATTCTCAAGAAATTATCCTTTACCCAGTTTTTATCACGGCTGATCAGACCCTCAGGAGTGTCAAACAGGTCAGGCCGCCCCAAATCGTGGGTTGCCTTTCTGATATACATCAGACAGGGAATATTCTTTACATGGTCACAGGCCAAGCAGTCCCTTAGAATCTCTCTATTAAAGGTGGCATGTTCATTACTCCAAATAGAGATCCATAGCAAGAGGGGAGCCAATTGAATAGTGATCTAATTCCAGATGAAGGGAAAAACCAGAGGTATTTTGGCCAACTCCCAATAGCCTTCTGCAGAAACGGTTTTCTTCTACAGTAGGGGCTCGGGTATCCATATACCCCCAAAGTGCTGCACCATACAGCAGGACAGAGAGACATTTCTGCCTGTAGATTTCAAGCAAAGACTTAATAGGTTTACTTCCTACTCTTGCAGCAAAATCAAATGTAGCACCAACTGTGGCATGGAAAAGCGTACCCCTTTTGGCAATACAGGGTTTCCATGAACCTTTATCGTCAAAGATAACCCCTAAATATGGGAATTCATGAACCCTGCTAATAATTTGCTCTTCAATCTTCAGCTCCCCCACCCTACTCAAAGGTCTTCCACATACCATAAAGTGTGATTTTTTTATAGTTAATCTCTAAGCCCAAAGCTGACATGAAATAAGCACAGGCTCTAACTGCTTCACGGAGGCCATTCATAGTGCAGGCCATAAGGACCGCGTCATCCGCCTACGTCAGTACAGGGGCATTAATGCCATTCACCTTAGGGACGTCCCTGCAGTGTTCCACCAGGAAGTCGGACAATCTGTTTGTATATAAAAGAAAAAGAGTGGGGGCCAGGACACAACCCTGGCGAACGCCCCTTGTGAGCTTAAAAGTCTCTGAACACGCCCCATTTATCCCCACCCTCACATTTGCAGCCGTTCCTGAGTGAAGGTACCGGAGCAATTCCACAATGCTAGGATCCATCCCTAACTGATTAAGCCTCTCCCACCGTATAGCCTGATTTACCTTGTCAAAGGCACAGCTAAGGTCCATGAAGGCAAGGTAGAGGGTGCCCTTCCTAGCTTGCGTATATTTCCCAATCATCATCAGTAGATTGAGGCACTGTTCCCAAGTGCCAAGACCTTCCCTAAATCCGTACTGGTCCCGGCTCAGAATTTCATTATCTACCATCCAGGCCTCAATACGCCTTAAGATGATCCGGCCCAGAATCTTCACTGAAGAATCAAGGAGGGAAATGGGGCGATAAGACTTAGGATCATTCCGATCCCCCCTTTTTAAACACTGGGATAATACAGGCCAATCTCCAGGAGGCAGGAATTCCCACAGTAACTGCAGCATTAAGAACATTTAACAGGATAGGCACCCATAACTGGGGACAGGATTTATAAAGATCCATAGGGATCGAATCCGGGCCTGGGGCTTTATTACTAGCCCTACCCTGGAGTGCATCAATAACCTCCTGGATCAAAAACCTTAGAGCTAAATTTGGAATCAGATCATACTCATTATCCCGGTTATTTCTTAGGAGGATTCCCTCAAAGATTCTGCAAAAATAATTTACCCAGGCCTCTGGAGCAATATTGCAGCCCAGACCCTCAGGTGTTTCTGTTTCAAAAGAATCTCTATTTACCTCCGTCAAAAACAAACCAGGGTCCTTTAGGACTGTAGCACGCTCCAGTTCCTCCCAGGCTTTTTCTTTAAGTTTTAACTTATTTTCCATCAGAGCCCTTTTATACTTAGTCCTTGCTTCTTTCACAAGGGCCCTATCTCTGGGGTATTCTTTTAGGGCCATTTTCATGTTTACCCTAGCATCCTAACAGGCCTTACCGAACCACCCACATCTACGCTTACTGGGGCAACTACCTATTGAGAATAACAAATCTCTAAATGCTGTGTTTATTTCAGATATTGCAGCCATAACTTCCTTGGGACTAGGAGTCTCTGCCAAAAGTATTTCTGTAAAAAAATGTAGGTTGTCCCACACCACACTTTCTACAACTTGTTGGGAATCTACCTGTTTCCAACCAACTCGCCTGCCCTGATCTCTTATCTTCACTGATATGAGCCCACCCCGTCCTAGTTTACATGGAACCCTTGGGAGTTTAAAGCAAACTGTAAGGGGGTTATGATCACTAAAGCAGTTCCCTAACACCTCTCCTCCAATCATCAGATCTTTCAGTAGTGGGGACATAAAAATATAATCGATTGTGGTGCCACACCCTCTACCCACAAAAGTTGGGAGCTGGTAAGTGTCTACTACTTCAATGTCACAGAAATTCAGAAGGCCCATCTTCCTAAGTCCCTTAAACAGAACCCTGCCTCTAGAATCCTGAACACCTTCTGCCAAGTAATCCTCACAATCGCACTCGAAAGGATTTACCACTGTACTAAGTCGTCCCAACTTTGCATTAAAATCTCCCGACACAATGGCACAAAATTCCAACCCCACCTCCTCCATTCTACACTTCAATACCTGAAGAACGGAGAAGAGGGCCCTGATTTGGCACCTCACATCCCAGACAGCATTATAAAAATTTACCAAAAGGACATTAAAATTGTTTGGAAAAATTACCCAAACAAGCAATATACCCTGGTGGTCACAGTTAATTTGGAATGCACCCACTATTTTGGAGAAGCGGATTAGGGTAACCAGACCACCTTTCGAGCAGCCTCCAAGGGACCGCACAGCCGGGACTGCAAATCGATCATATCCATCCCATGCAGCCTGCCCATCCAACCAGGTTTCCTGGAGCATGATAATATCGTAATTAGCCAGGCACCTGATCCATGCCTGGTCAAATAACTTGGCATCATACCCTGCAAAGTTCCATGAAATGAGACCACACTGCGGAATCTCCCCCTCCGGCACCACCCTTGGCATATCACTATTCTTAAAAACTGCCCGATTCGCTGTCTGAGTCTTAGTGCATTGTCAGTCCACCCCTTCCAAATCAGAATTTCTAATGCCATCAGCTCTCCTGCTGGTTGACTGCTGGGCGTTCTGACCTAGGAGGAGATTCCTACCGCATTCAGAAGAAAACTCAGCACCCTGTCGACTATGATGATTAATAAAGTAACCCAACGGGCCATACCAATTTTTCCTACTCTTGGAAAAGCTGGGCTGTTTGTGGAGGGAAGCCATTGGGCCAGGCCAGGATATCTGACATTTATAATATTACAATCCTCATTTTCCTCCTTTTTTTAGGCCCGACCCAATCAATTCTTCTAACAAACAAAATGTCCTTGAGATCCTTACATGAAAAATCTCAATTTTTACTCAACCAATGGCCAGTCTTATTTTTTAGTTGGGCCGTAGATTCATTAGCACCAAGGGCCAGAGCAGGGACATTTGTCAACACCACCACGTAAGGGGCACATGCCGGGAGGAGTTCCAAGCAGACCAATGAAGAACTTTTCTTCAGCTGGTTCTGAATGTGCTTTCGACCCAACTGTTGGCGATCCCCCCAACTGCCACAGATCCACAGTCAGGTGGCCTGCTTCTACTAGATCTGGTTTCTGCCCTCCCACCCATTGGTAGGGCAGTAGATGAATCCAACACAGACTCAGCACAGGCACCCTGAGCCCCAAAATTTACAAGTTTATCCAATTGCTGTGGCATTCTCCCCAAGGCCCCAGAAGCCTCCTCCTGCAAGATCTCCTCCTCACTTGGTTGAGACAGGAAGCTAGGGGCCACAAGTCCGCATGTAAATTGGCTGGCCCTCCCTTGTTCACATAGCCGGGAAACTGCTTTTTCTATAGCTAGTAATTTCGCCACAACATGAGAAAGAATATCCTCAATCATCTCCTTAAATTTTAGCAATAAGTTAGTTGCATCACAACCCAAAGACTGGCAAAAGTCAGGACCACTATTCAGCCCCTTGGGGATTTCCAAAAGAGATGATTTCATTTTGGACACCGTTTTCTTTAATATCTTTTTCTTCCTCGGGGAAGGACTACAATTATCCAGGGGGCAAGCCGGGGGAGAGGACAGCAAGAGCCTTTTACTTCTTCTTGCAGGCCCTGGACCACCAAGATCCCCCATTATCTCAGCATGGGCGAGCTCAGGAGCGGCACATTGATCTCTCCCAGGTTGGACCGCCTCCTCATCCAAGCCCTCTGGGGGATCGCTAAATCACTAACTACTGAAACATGACGCCAGTCCTTCATCTACATGGATAGCCTCCTCTCCGCCAGATCAATTTCCTTGGTCACAACCCCAACAGCTCTTGCAAGGAAGGAGTCCAATGTGGTGTTTGAGCTACCCTGCCTACCAACACCAACACCACTCATAGCTCCAGTTTGCTGACCCTTTTTCCTGCCCATTACGCAAGCGGTAACACCTCACTAAATAGGTCAGCAAAAGTCACAGATTAAAACACAGTCTCTCACCTATATCACACAATGGATCTCCAGGCACTGGTAATATATAAGATAGACACAGACTCACCAGCCACAGAAAAATAAATGGAAGGTGGCCCAGCCCAGCCTCTAACGGTCGATAGACGGGTGCAAGACGGGCCCGCCCTTGGCCCCGGCGCATCCTGCGCAGCGGGAAAAGCACATGCGCTATAAGCGCTCCTAGGGCTTGCTCCACACGGGTTCTGGGACACGGAGTCCCCCAAGCATCAGCCACAAAGTTTGCTCCCCGCGCAGCGGGAAAAGACCATGCGCTATAAGCGTTCCAGGGTGTTGCTCTGCCCCCTGCTCCACACGGGTTCTGGGACACGGAGTCCCCCAAGCACAAGCCACAAAGTTTGCTTCCATAGAGGCAGTTTTTTGCACGGGAACACCTACCTTGCATCTCATTGAGGCAAATGTAGGTTTCCACTTCCAAAAAATGCCTTTACTTCCATAAATGTGGCGCTAGGCGGGTCTAGCACTAAACTATAAATATGGAGTTAGTTTTGCACCAAATTAGAGTAAAGAAAATGATGCTAATTCGGTGCAAACACAGTATAAATATGCCCCTAAGTGTAAAGGCAGAATACTAATAATAGTAACCAAAGTTTGTTGAGCAGTAGAAATCTCCCACTCCATGTAAATAGTGGCTCATCTTATAGCCAGGTAAACTGTGGTAATAGTAAAATAAAAGAGGCTGATTAATGTGTATTTATCATGAGTCACAATGAAGGGTACATTCTCAGTGTGAGACCAGACATGTGTCTCTAATAAAGAGTCATCTATGTGTGGTTGTCATTATCCCATGTAGCTGTCTTTCAAAAAACTTTAGTGCAGTGATAGTGTGTCCCAAATTGTTAAGAGCGTGGTGGTTATATACAAAAAGTATTGGTATCACAAGAATCTCATTGCACTCGTAACCGCGTGGCTAGACAGCCCAGGGTAACCTAAGATAAATGATTATCTTGGCCCAACGTGAGCACAAATGACATGCCCAAGAAGTGTTGAGTGATTATTTTAAACATAAGAGAAACCATCCTTCTTTGGAAAATATAGAGTTCAAAGAATCAATTCTGAGGTTAATATTGTGAAAGTTAAGAGGATATTGGTAATAGAGATAAAGTGACAAGCAATTTACCTCATTAGAAGTGGACGCTAACAGTTTGACAGGTTTAACTCTTGGTAAAGGTAATGGTGGTAAAG
Source organism: Pleurodeles waltl (assembly GCF_031143425.1). Taxonomy (NCBI): domain Eukaryota; kingdom Metazoa; phylum Chordata; class Amphibia; order Caudata; family Salamandridae; genus Pleurodeles; species Pleurodeles waltl. The sequence continues at coordinate 89,747,894 of NC_090437.1, forward strand.
TGACAAACAAGTTATCCTGTGAGGAGTAGACACTAATAATTTATCGGGATTACCTCTCAAGTAGTGGGGCTGAAATCTTTGCGTGTGTGATACAGTCAACCCTGAAAAGTTGATCCTGTAAGTAGCCGAAGATAACAATTAAATAATTATATAGGCAGCAGTATAGCTAAGTAATGACTGCCCTCTTTCCTAAAGGTATACAGAGGCTACCTGCAGTGTTGGTAGACATGTTTGTGTCCACATTTGAAGTAAATTTCAAAGCGCACAGGAGCCTAGTATTAAGTAACTGCAAAAACCGTGTAAAAGAAAGCAGACCACATGGCAGCTTTGGCAGCCATGTTGGAATGGCAAAATGAAACATAAATATGTATGTCCCATGGTGAGTTTGATCAACCACAGTGAGGAGCTCAATCGTAACCAAAATATGGGGCCAGATGTAGCAATGTTTTGCGAGTCGCAAATGGCCCGAATCGCTATTTGCGACTGTGCAAAATCAGAAATGGGATGCAAAAACCCCATTTCCGACTTGCAAAAAGCGATGTGAGCCGTCAGCGACTCGCAAAATTTGCGACCCCATTTTTCGACCCGAAAATAGCAAGTCGCAATTTGCGAGTCGCAAACCTTATGCAATTGCAACTCGCAAATTGCGACTGGTTGCAAAAAGCCCAGTTTGCACTTGCAATTTACCACTAACTCAGAGCAGGTGGTAACCATAACCAAAGTATAAAAGGAGACCCAGAAGGCATCTGGGTTACTCAAGATGGCGGAGATATACCTGATAGCAGTGTGGAGGAGAGTCCACGCCGCCCAGCTGAGGAGGAGGAGGGGCCACAGACAGGAGAAGATATATAGAACAAGGCAGACTCTTTTTCAGCAAACTGAGGAAGAGATCTATGACAAATATCACCTTAGCAGCGCTGCCATACTAGAATTAATTGATTTACTGAAACCACAGCTAGAACACCAGACTCTGCGTGGCTGCGCCATCCCTACGCATGTGCAAGTGCTATGCTCACTGCACCTCTTGGCCTCAGGGAGCTATCAGGGGGTCATTGCTGTGGCAGGTGGGGTATTTCAAAGTGCAGTGTCAAGGTTCCTCAGGGCATTCCTAGATGCCTTACTCACACACATATCTCACTTCATATACCTACCAAGGAATGAGGCAGAAATTAACAGCACCAAGCTGGACTTTTACCGCATTGCCAACTTTCCCCATGTCATAGGGTGTGTAGATGGGACACATATTCAAATATGCCCCCCTGCAAACCTGGAACATCTTTTCCGCAACAGAAAGTGTACCCACTCACTGAATATACAGGTTGTTTGTGACGCCCATTATGTCATCACTGACATTGTAGCTAAGTTTTCAGGCAGTACCCATGACTCCCTACATTTTTAGGCACAGTGGGATACATCAACGCCTGGAACGTGGGGAGTTTGGAGACGGATACCTCCTAGGTAGAGCTGCATACACCATGCAGACAGGTCACTGTGCACACCAACCAGAACTTTCTAACAGTGTAATGTTTGTGCCCAACAGGTGACAGTGCATATGCTCTAAGGCCATGGATTATGACTCCGTTTTTAACACCCAGCAATGAATGTGAGAGGCGATACAACAATGCACATAAGAGGACCAGGAACCTTATCAAACGCATCTTTGGACTCCTGAAAGCAAGATTCAGATGCCTCCACCGCAGTGGAGGTGCCCTTCAGTATACCCCCATTACTGCATTCAAAATTGTGGTCGCATGCGCCATCCTCCACAACATAGTCACCCGACGTGGGCTACCTCTCACCCCTGCAGACCCAGATCCTGATGATGAAGAGCAAGAGCAACCACATCGCCATCATGGGGATCGGAGTATAGCTAATCAAGGCAGACTGAGACGGGAACACATCGCAACACAATACTTTGGAAGGTACGTGTCAACTCCAACCATACTCACCTATTGACCAAAAACTCCATTTGTTAAGTGGAACAAAAAAAATATTTAATTTGTGCAGAAATAGAACTATTTACAAATAATGACTGTTCATGGACATGTAAATGCAAACCATGCATGGGGCACATTGATGTCATGTGCCACATCAACAGGGCCAGGGTAATGTCTATGTCCTTCTGCGGCTCCTGCCAGCCTGGCTGGTCCCTGGTGCTTCTGCTGTGCTCTGCCTGGTACTCCGGAGCACCCTAGTGTCAGTGGCAGAGACACTGCTCACTGTAGAGCCCTCCTCACTGTCCTGGGGTGTTTCCCCTGTGCCCCTGGACAGATGCCGTGCCTCCATTAAGTCTATCACGTGTGTGATACGTCCCAGGCCCCTACCCACATCTCCCGCAAAATGGCCCATTTCGACCTGGAGGCCAACTGTCCTCCTCGACAGGCCTGTGGTGTTCACAGCCAGTCTGCCGATGGATGTGGCCATCCTATCTAGTCTTTGTAGGAGCTGACGGTCCCTGCGCTGCCCACCCTCGGCCTGGGCCAGTAGTCCTGCCGCAAGATCCCTCATGGACAGGGCAAGGTCCCCAGTGTTCGTGGCAATCAGGTCGATTCTGGAGTTAAGATGCTACATGCTGGCCTCATTATTGCGGACAAAGCGGGGCAGCACACCACTAATCCTCCCTAATATGTTATTTTGCAGGCGCTGACCACGCAGCAGCTGTGCCTCACTGTGGCTGGGAGGTTGACGGCCGGACGCAGCCTGCAGCCCTGATCTCCTGTACCTGCGTCGCCTGCGCAGCGGTGGCTGCCCTGTGTGTTCACCTGTATCACTCCTGCCTGTTGCTGGCGCAGCCTCATGGAACACAGTTGCAGCAGGTGTTGACATTTCAGGGATGATGTTGGCTGTACAGGTGGGAGTGCTGGCGGCTCCTGCGCTGTCCTCATGGGGCTGGCTGCTGTGGGGTGTGGTGGTGTCTTGTGGGAGACCTGTGGGACATGGGGAACAGACTGTCAGTGTCTACTATCTGTTGCACACTTCCTAATAAACAATTGCCTATGAACTGCCTACTTGACTACATTTCCCATAATGCATCATTCTGGTGTTTGCTACCCTGAAATGGAGCTATCTTGTTTGAGCATGCCCCTGTCTACATGGTGGGTGGGGGTATGGCTTTGATAGGGGTACAGGCATATCACATGGTACTCACCGGTTGATGTGGTGGGCTCTGAGGTGTCCAGGTCTCCAAATCCTGATACTGCCTCCTGCTCCAGGGTCTCCTCCACCCTTTCTTCCAGGGGTGTGGGTGGTGGTACTGAAGATGGTCCCCCTCCTGTGCCTCTTATCTCCCGGAGCCTTTCAGCCACCCTCTCCTTGGTCCGGGAGCGGAGGTCATACCACCTTTTTTTTTATTTCGTCAACACTCCTGTGGCTCACCCCCAGGGAGTTGATTTTCTCCTGGATGTCCTGCCACAGTTGTCTTTTGGTGGCTTCTGGCACATTGAGGGCTGCCTTCCCAAATAATTTGTCATAATGCTGACAGCATTCATCTGTCAGCACCTCCAGCTCCTTCTCTGAGAATTTAAGTTTTCACTTCCTAGGAGTTCCTTCCATTGCAGCTGCTGTTTCTCCTGTGTGCAGTTCAGCAGTTAAAAAGGGTGTGGTCCTCCCTCCTCCCAGGTGTATTTGTAAACTTCCTGGCTGTGATGTCATCATCATGTGCCAGGAAGTGTTTCCAGAGTGTTCTGGAGTGGTTTCTGGAGTGTTCTGCAGCACCTGTAAGCAATTTACAAGGGACTCGCAATTTGCGACACCCACTCGCAAATTGCGAGTTCGTTTTTTGCACGGTCGCAAAAAGCGACCTCGCAATCAGCGGACTCGCTCTCTGCGTTGCGACTCCGGGTGCGAGTCGCTATTTCAACACTGACATTGTACCTGCATTTCATTTCTCGCAAATTGCGAGTCGCAAACATTTTGTTTCCTACATCTGGCCCATGGTCCTTACATTTTGCTATACTAGTAACCTAGTTTAGTGGTTGTCATAACCTACAGAAAGTGTGTTATATGGTATATTATGTTAGCCTGAGCGTTGACCCATATCCGAGATTCAGAGTAGAATAATCTTAAGACTTAAATGTAATTAGAGAAAGAACACACAAAGAGTATAACCCAAAGTATAGCAATTAATATGTACATAAAGAGAAAGTAGTAAATACTGTTATCATTCACATATTCATAGCTATTACAATTATATATTCTACATTAATAAAATCATTAGCATGAAACACTGGAAGGATTCTTCATATAATGTTCAAAATTATTGATTGCCATGGAGGTTTTTAACATTTACATGTTCTTATTGGTTCGTCTTTTAAGTATACATTAACATAGTGGTACTTTGTAACATTATATCAGCTGCCCAGTCTTCTGTTAGAACTATATAAAAATCAGCAAACATGTCTTTAATTAAGAGCTGTATTGCTTCATTATAGGAAACCTAATAGGGAAAATAGTAATTGCTGTTAACAAAAGCAAAGTTAATGCATACGATATTACAAAGGCAGAATACGTGTAGAGAAAAGTTGAAGCATATGGTGGTCGAACCGTTAAGTCAACAAGCACCATGACAAGTGTGTTGTCCATACAAGTTTAAGATCATCAATAAGCATGTACTTCCAGTATCTCAAAGCAAATTTAATGTCTCAAAAAAACATACAGTTCCCTATCAGAGTTAAGACCCTTGTGTACAGCCCATAGCTTGATGATCCATTTAGTTTCCATTCTTCTCAGAATCAGGATTCTGTCCTCCCCTCTGGGTCCATTCTCAGCCACAGCAATACCATGTTAACCAATATTAATAATCTCAGAGCCTGCATGATTTTGCTGTACAAATGGCAAAAGATTATGGCCCTCATTACAACTTTGGCGGTATATACCGCCTACCGCCGCAGCGACGGCCAACAAAAGACCATTCCCTGATTACCAGCAGTCCACCAAATTATGACCATAGCCGGAATTCCGCCAGAAGGATGGCAGAATTCCGGCTGCGGCCATGGTGGTGGATGGTGGTAAGGTGGCTTCTGCTGCCAGCAGCAGCGCCACGCCAGTAGACCGTTGGAGACTGTATCATGACACATGATACGGCCTGGTGGTGTTCTTCTGGTGGATGCTGCTGCTGGCAGCAGCACCCCGTATCCTGCCAGAGGACCCCCTGACGTCAGGTAAGTGGGGTACTCCAACAGGGGAGGGGATGAGGGGTGTTTGTGTGTGGGGGGGGTGCGTCTGTCTGTGCATGTATGCGGGTGTGAGATGCGTGTTGTCCGTGTGTGCGTGTATGGATATGTGAGTGCATGTATGTTGTGTGCATGTATGTATGTCTGTGTGTGTGTGTGGATGTGTGTGTGAATGGATGTATGCATGCGTGGATGAATCTGGGTATGAGTGTATATGTGTGTGTTAGATGGTGCGTGAAGGTGTGTGTATGTCGTGGGGAGGGTTTGGAGTGGGGGGGTGTGGGGGACACAAGGGGAGGGGGATGAGTGTGGGGATGACCCCTATCAGTGACAGGCAAGGGATTCCCTGTCACTGATAGTGCCTACGTCCATGGTTTTCGTGGCAGTAAGGAAGCCACGAAAAAAATGGAGGTAGACGGGGTCATAATCCCGCAGGCGGGCTAGTAACAGACGCCTGGCTGGAGACTGCAGTCTCCAGCCTGGCGGTTGTTACCGCCGTGGCGGACGGTGTGGTACATTGGCGGTTTGGTATGAGCAAAACCGCCAATGTCATAATATGGGGAATCGTACCGCCAGCCTGTTGGCAGTACTTTTCTCCATTTTACTGCCGTCCGCCAGGGTTGTAATGAGGGCCTATGTCACTTTCTAGCTCAGCGTGGATGGCACTGTGCCAATCCTGTGCTTAAAAACCTTGCTAGAAAAAGAGACATTTGAGGTGAGCAAATCTAGAGTTTAGCTGGTGTTGCAGGGTGCTCCTTAGTGGAGCTGCTCTCCACCTAAACTTGGTACCTACCCAGAGTTCTCTCTTCTGCTTTGAATAATTTATCTGTCACTCTAACCGTGAAAGGGTGTTGTTTTGCCTTATACTGGGTGCTCCCTTGTGTATCAACAAAGTTAAACCTCTCTGAAGAGATAAAATGACATTGAAACATATGTCAGGGGTTGCTGTTTCTGCTCATTTTAGGTTGGCTTGGATGGTATTGTACCAGTCCAAATCTGTAATACTGTGCTTGGAGTGATGAAAGGCTTTTGTCATTTTAGAGCTCTGCAAGGATGGCACTGAGCCAATCCTATGCCTGTTGCATACAAAACACATACAAAAATGTTAATCTTCAGTAGAAGTTACTAACTAAACTAGTATACTTCACTTCTATTTCTCTTACCTAAATAGATGAAGTGATGTCTTCTACCTCTCACAATCTTCCAAAACATTGCATGGTTTTTTAAACGATCCTTCTTAATGGTGGTGGTAGCAGGCTAGTGAGTTAACAGGGAAGACTGAGACCATACTACCATTACGACACAAAGACCTGATATTAATACAGAATATAGCAGTAGTAACTTTTTTCTGAGAAATGGGGAGCTGGTATTTAATTAATTTATTAAAATAATTAAAACTAAGGTGTAAATTCATAAGTCACACCTCAATATATCACACAGAATGGAAGAAGAGTGTTAAGGGTTTGAAAAATGGATGGGAAAGGGCAGTTGGGGAAACGTGTGTCATAGACGGACAATACACAACAATAATATTCATCAGGTCGATAACCCACACATCATCATCATCATCATCAAAACTGTTGAGGAAGGAAATACAGGAATGGGAGTTCAATTAAATGCACTGCAAACAGACCTTCAGCCCCAAAGATCAAGTTATTATATATCTAAATGTTCTGTCATCTTGGTGTGAAAAATATAAATTATAGAGGAGTGAATCCACACACTTATAAAGATTATGATTGCTGAAAGAAAAATTATACTGCATATAAATGCCAAATTGGGTGGTGCATCTGTATTCTTTTTGGAATGTCCATCTTCTTTGGTGCCTGGCTAAAGCAGTCCGGGAAGGAGAGCAGGAGTCTTATGGAGCTTTCACCTTTCGTGCAAGAGAAGAGAAAGCCTGTGGATTGCAAAACATTAGCAATATTTAAAGTCAAGGAGAAGAACAGAGAAAGTAAGCTTTATGCTGAGGTGACCAAGAGGCAGAGCAAGTGCATGGGGTTATGCAATCATTTAAGATGGCGCGTGTGCACTTAACTGAAAAGTAGGAGCATTTTTAGAATCAATTTCAGACAAGGAGCTCCATGTAGCTGGCAGATCAATCTCACAACTGTCAGAACATTTAGCCGAGTCCATCAACCCGGTGATGATGTGACATCATGTCTGTGACAGCCCACGACCACACCCACATAATAGAGGAGTTTAACTTTGGACCAAGAACACTACTCAGCAATTCCCAAATCAACGCACCTCTCTCCAGTCTACAGGGCTGAGTAACTTTTTGGAGCCTTCATGTTGGTTTTCCTTTAAAGTAGATACATTCCTTGAATGAGACTGAGAGAAATATACTTGTAGTGCACTGTTGATGAACAAGAACAGCAAAAGAATTTGAGCATTTTGTGTAGAATTGTATTTGTTAACTAAACTGACTGGTTTAGTCTCTGAAGAACCAGAAAAAAGTACAGCAAAGAGTGGACCATGCAAGTAAATCTAGCTACGTATGAAAGGGCCAATCACCTTCTGACAAAATCACCTATCAGCCCCCAAACATTGCAAATCATCAAAATCAAATTTACAAATTAGTTGAGCAAACTCAAAGTCAGCCACCAAATGAATCATCACTCACACTCCCTCAATAAGATATCACTCATTGGTGTAATAGTTACCTGTTTGAATCCAAGCACTGTGGTGCACAATTGTCATATTGTATCTCCTCTTTTCCTTTGCAACAACACATTAACAGTCTTGTAAAAGAATGATCTTCACTGGCAGGCCTTCTCTCCAATGCCCTTGAAGGGAATGGGGAGGCTTCTTCCGCGCACACTGGTCCCACTTCGATCTAGCCATACATGTGAATGAATGGTAGAACTGCATAAGTCAAACACAAAATGTATAATGTTCCTCTAGCAATATCCTTTTTTGGCAAAGCAGTCCAACAATAATCTGAACGTACTATGGTGGCTTACTCAGTTAGGGAAGTAGAGTTTGTCCTCAAACTCAGGGGGTTCACCCAGAAGGTGGTCAGGCTAACGCACTTGAGTCTGACCATTCACCTTCATCCTCCTCCTGTGGTGTTTCAGGAACAGCATAACTGTGTGGTATGGAGTGTTGCTTCATGTTCATCATGGTCAATCTATTCACATTTTGAGGTGAGAGACTGGTCCTTCTGACTGTGACAACGGTACCAGGTGCATTCTATGCATGCTCAGTAGGCACACTGGCCACTGAACAAGCCAGATAGATACTTTATTGCCCCTCTGCTGAGCTCTGGCCACTGGGGCATCTTCCCATACCAACAGATCAATGGGTTTTGGTCTACATAGACCTCTTTCAAGCCATCCACATGGTCTTGGACAATCCTCTGTATGGTGCTGCCACTTGCTCAACATCTGTTGCCTTCGCCTCTGCACTCAACTTAAGCCCTGCCACTTGAAACCAAGCCATGGCATAACTTAGTTCTGATTCTTCTATTGCTAGTGCTGCTGTTGTTGGTGTTGTTGTTACTGGTGTTGGCTGTTGTGAGACAGCACTGTCCTCTCCAGAGGTTGAAGACTGCACACCAGAACTTCTGCCTAGGACTCTAAGTTCTAGCCATTCTCATTCTAGGTCTCTCACTTGCTCAACATTCAACGTCTATTATAGTGAAACATCCCCTTCTGAAAAATGAATGAAAGTGGCCAGTAATTTGTTTTTACCAAGAATCAAGTATTGTGGCACACTTTTACTCTTTGAAGGGCACAGTCTCTGTTGGCAGCCTTGGATTAACAGGCGAGTGAAGGATTAAGCTCTCAACCAACACATATGCTTCTCCATTGCCATTCACACAGGCAAACCTTTTTTAACTGGTCCTGTAGCAGATGCAACAGTGGGATAGCTTGGCTCATCGTACTGCCCTACTTGCTGACTTCCCATGTGAAAACCTCAAAAGGAAGTAGCTTTTGTGTCAGACATTTGAGTAGGCTTCATTTGTCGATCTCTATGGTCATGCTATTCCCAGCTCCGTCCCCTTCTCCTTGAAGGACATAGTCGGTGATTGGTCTGTACTGCTCAAACAGATGTTGAAACATATAGAAGATAGAGTTCCAACGTGCTGGGACCTCCCGTATAAGGGCTTAAACGAGTATTCTATTAGCACGCTGAATGATCCTCAACTGCTTCCGGGCTTTAAAAGAATAGCTGAAATAAGTGCTGATTAATCTGCAGGTGGCCAGTATGTTGCTGACTATGTTTTCTTTTTTAACAAAGTCCTGCATAATCACGTTGATGTAATGTGCCAAACACAGGACCTTCAAATATCGACCATCTTCTATGGACTTGACTATATTGCTACCATTGTACGTGGCAACAAATCCAATTCTGAGATCTCCGGGTCGCAGCCATTCAAACACCTTGCTGCATGGGATTTCTCCATGGCGAACAACGCCAAAGTTTCATGCCGCCGAATGCCCGAAAAAGTTTTCTTCAGTCCTGAGCCCGGGAGATAGCTAGTGCCTAACCTCCACAAAAGAGATCCAGCGTTCAGTGATACACATGTAATCACTTGCTTGACAACTGGTCCACATGTCTGTCATCATGTGGATAATATGAACCCCACTCTGCTGCAAGGCTTGTCCAACCAATTGCAACACATCATGATGGAGTGCTGGAAAAGCAACCCTGGCAAACTAGGGGGCATATTTGCAAGACCCATAGTGCAACCAGAGCTTCACTTTTTGGGAAGCTCCAGTGGTGCTGTGCATTAAGCATATTTACAAGGGGACGCTAAGCCACCTTTTGTGGCTTAACGCTACCTTGTAAATATGCCACCCTGACCCACTTTTCTGCGACAGAGGAGCGTGTTATGGGTGTTGCTGTGGGTTTTGCTGTGAGTGTTCTACCGCAATATCAATTCCTTTTGACGCTGCACCAGATTTACATGAATTTGTAAATCTGTGGCAGCGCCAAAAACTAACACCAGCCTAGGGGTGGGGTTAGCATGGCATGTGTGCTGCATTCTGCAGCAGACTTAGAAGTGCCAGATCACCATTGTAGGTTGTTTATGTTCAGGAAGGGACACCTTCCTGCATGTAAACAATCCTTCCTTTGAAAGCAGACACCCTTGCACTATGGTGCAAGGATGCAGAGCTAGGGGAAACACAGGGGTGCACTGTATGTTTGTAAATATGGTGCATCCCTGCATTTCAGAACCAACGCAGTGCTGACAATTTTGGCGCAGAACTGCGCTGCACCAGTTCATTGTAAACATGCCCCCTGGTCCGGCTGGTAACATTTCATTTCGGGCATATGGCCACCACAAATTCCCAAAACTTGACTCCTTCCACAAAAGGAAATTGGAGGAGGTTTAACACTAACAGTTTTGATAGCTTGCTGTTGTACAATCGTGCCACTGGGTGGTTGTGCCCCTCCTACCTTAACATGCCCGCAGTAGTAGCTTTGATTTTTTTCTTTTTTGATGCCACTGATGCAGCTGACATTTGGAGAGAAGTAGGAGGTGGTAGCCTTATTGTGCATCTCGGGGTAGTCACTGTATAAGGTGGTGTCTCCATTTGAATCTTGTGCCACTTCAAGGCTGCTGATGTGGGCAATGCTGTTGGTGCACTGCTGGGGAGAGGGCTGCTTTGTGTAAAGCTGTCCCCCTCTTCTTCCTCATCACCTTCCACTGTGATCAGAGCTGATTCCCCTCTCTCTTCACGACCTGCAGCAATTTTTTTAAGGTGCTCCTCCCACTCGATTCGTTGATGTTTTTTCATGAGAGTCGTTTGGCCTCCAATTCCATAGTGTGAACGAGGCTTACTCCGAAGAACACTGATGTGGCAAATGGAGGATATTGCAATGTTCTCCTCCTGCTAGCTAATTGTAATGAAGTCCCAAACTGGGGAAGAGACGTTTTTTAGAGTGCCACTGGTGCCACTGCAAATAGCCGGAGAACTGGACGCCGGTGGATTTGTTGAAGATTGCCTCTCTGCAGTGCATACTCTGACTAAGATATTGGTGGATATAGGTCTCAGCGGGGGCCTTACAAATATGGAAGCTGGCAGTGGTGGTGAAGGTGGAACCAGTACCACATCCCTCTGAGCAGGTTGAATAGGAGGGGTAATGCTGGTGTCCTCTGAGCTAGCTTGCATGACAATGACTGGCTCGTCCTCCTACTCCCCTTCAGTAATTTTAAGCCTTTCATTAACTTTCTTTCTCCCTTGTGTCTCGTGGCAGGTCTCGGACTAACCCGGAGTCAAGTCCATGTCCAGTTCTTCAGAAGGGGGCTTGGAAAAAATGGTGGAGGACCATTTCCTTATTTTGCTGAAGACTGGTAAGTCAATGGTTTAAGAAGAGGTACATCTTGATTAGCTGGAAGCTCAACCTCCTGTTAACATCCTACTTCAGGAAGAACTTTTGCTAGCTCTGGCAATGGCTCCTGCTGGCCAACTTGCTAAGTTTCCTGTGCCAATTGGGTACTAGTTTGCGGCTGAGACAAATTCAATTCAGACTCACTGTTTGTCGCCATGATTGCAGTGGCTGCCTCACTGAGAGACATGGATTTGGGCTTAGGTTCGGGTGGTGCCGCTGTTGATGTGGAAGTGCTGCTCCCAGCTTGCAGGCCGGAAGACGGAGCAGCAGGCCCATCACGTGTCCTGAAAAAGGTGGAGGGTTGCATGTCAGGCAATCTGCTTCTTCTTTTCCTCACTGGCCACTCTCTTGGCAGGAACACATTTCTTTGGGGCTATCTATATGCTCTGTCATTTGGCACTAAGCTGCACAAACAGAAGCAAGCAGAGGAAGACTGAGGTGGTGTGGCGTGTTGTCACTTAGAGTCAGCCTTCTGTCCGGTAGCACTGGGGGTAATGTCTCTTGTGAAATGTGACATTTTTGCAGTTTGAACTATTCATAGTACAGACAGTATAATTCAGTGAGGTTATCCCAAACAACAACAATAGAGTAACAATTCCAATCCACACCATAACATAATATTTCAATCCGGATAACAACATACAGATGTAACTGCTTGCTTTATGCGAATCTAAGGAGAAACACCTGTGGCATGTATGGGGGTGTAGAAAAAATTGAATAATCCTTAAAAGAAATGAAAGATGGTGGGTATCAATGGTAGATAGGGGGCGCAGGGGAAAATGTAATAACCCTTAAAAAATCAATGTTGATGTGCACCTTTGGCAGACAGGTGGTGCACTGGAAAATGGAATAATCCTTAAAAAAATGAATGCTGATATGCATATATGGCCAAAGAAAAGAATACCTATGGTAGGCAGGGGGTAGAGGGAAAATGTAAAAAAAGTAATTACTATTACTAGGGATTATGAAAAATCCATATATACAATGATCATCAAGTACATTAAACAGATAGCTGGTAAAAAAGTAAACAAATGAATACAAATGGCATGGACCTCTCCTATCTATATTCCTACAAAATGGCTTTGAAAACTGGAAAAAAAAGTGTATTAATACACTAGGTGGCTGGTTTAAAATGGCCACAGGCCACATGGTCAAATAACAACAACAGCAAGGAAGGAGGCATGGAGAACAAAGAAAACATGCAAGCCTATGGTAAAAGCACAATGATTGACTAGACAAAATGGACGCCAGCCACATAGTCAAACAACAGCAAGCAAGGAGGTATGGAGAACAAACAAAGAATACAGGCAGCCCTATGGCACAATCACACTGTCCTCTTACACCAAATGTCTTCCAGCCACATGGTCAAACAACAACAGCAAGCAATGAGGCATGGACAACAAAGAACACATTCAGGCCTATGGCAAAACCACACTGGCTGGGTACACCATATGGCCACCAGCCATATGTTTCAACAACAACAAGCATGGAGGCATAAACAACAAAGACCACATGCAGACCTATGGCAGAAGTACACTGACTGGCACCTCAAAATGGCTGCCAGCCACAAGGTCAAACAACAACAATAAGCAAGGAACCATGGACAACAAAATACACATGCAGGCCTATGGCAAAAGCATACTGGATGGCTACACCAAAAGGACACAGGACACATGTTTAAACAACAACAAGCATGGACAACAAAGATCACATGCAAGCCTTTGGCAAAAGGACACCGACTGGCGCCACAAAATGGCCACCAGCCACATGACCAAACAACAAAAACAAGCAAGGAGCCATAGACAGCAAAATGCACATGCAGGCCTACAGAAAAGGCACACTGGCTGGCTACACCAAAAGGGCACTGGTCACATGTTCAAACAACAAGAAGCAGGGAACCATGGACAATAAAGAACACATGCAGGCTTATGGCAAAACCACACAGACTGGCAAGGAGGCATGGACAACAAAGAACACATGCAGCCTATGAAAAGTGGCTCTGAAAAATGGCCACTGGCCACATGACATGGAGAACAAAGACAAAAGTATGACCTGTGACAAACACACACACACAAATACATTAGCCATACAAAGGAGGTATGGTAAACAATGAAGAAAACACTACCATTAATTCAACAATACTAAAAACAAAAATCAAGTCAGTTATGAAAACTTTTACAACAAAAAACATCCTCCCAAGGCATGATATTATTAACCCACCAAAAGCCACGTTTTTGCAGAGAAAAAAGGGAAATACAAAAAAACGCATTTCTGTATTCAATCCAATAATATCCCTAGCCTAAACCGTAGATGTTTTAAAACAACATATACTGCAGAAACAGATTTCTATGTACCCAAAGAAGAGTATGAACTGGATGGCCCATGGGCAAGTTAATCCATATGGTAAAAAAAATGAGTAGTGCAAATTTAACAAACATGGAGAAAATATACTTAGCTCTGCAATTTTTTTCCCTGTAATTGATACAAAATTAAATGCAAAAAACTACTAGGCCCCTACTGCAACCCAGGGCTACCCACCACAACCACAATCACATTTAAAAAGGAACAAAAAGGACAAATAAAAATAGTGTTGCGTGTCCTCTATCAAATGGCACCCTTATCTTATTCTTGAACTTACTTGTTGTGATGTTGCAAAAAAATATACATATATCCAATCCAATCCAGTAGTATATATGCAGCATGAATTTCAGACAAAAAGAGTGACCGTTTCACCTTGAAAACCAAAATTAAAAGCGACCAAAAGATGAACAAAGCCCTTGGGGAAGCCTTCTGGGCAGGAAGAGGAAGAGTTTCAAGGGCATTTGCTTCCTGATAAAAACAAAAACGCTTAAAAAACATGTTTTTCACATTAAAAAAGAACCTGGACTGTCCGTTTGAGTTAGATATCAACTCAAAAAGGTATGTTGAGGTAATTTAGCTGATTCTCGAGTAGAAAATCTACTCAAGAAACAGCTGCGCAACCGCTTGCAATCTCCAGCATCCCAAAATGGCAGGGGAAGGCTCTGTGGTGAAATTGCACTTTTACCAAGCTTCATGTGTGCGAATGAGATTAGAATTCCTCCACGCACTTGATGGCGGAATTTGACAGGAATTCCATATTATACATGTAATGCATTCACCCAAATTCTCCCAACTCCTCCAGTGGAAATATATTTCTGCTCTGACTTGTTTATGACATCACTGATAATATTTCAAATGACATTATTTTTTTACATGAGTCATTTATGACACATGGATGGACTGAACTGCAAAAATCTGGCACAGGAATAATTAATGTCAGTTATTTAACTTTGGTATATGGGGACACCCATGACAAAATGCTGGTCCTGACACAGGGGACATAATTGTTGATATATCAACACAGCATTCACAGCACAGTCTGAAACACATGGTGACACCCCCTGCGGGTATATCAGATTTAATTGACTTTGCACAGCATAAAAAGGATATGAATAGTTAATGAGTGCCCTTTCAGCACCTATCGCATTTTAGCAAATCTCTGTGAAACTTGTGCTTTATAATTCACTATTTGACCCCTTTCTTTTCAAAAGTTTTACAAAGGGAGAAACCCCCTAGAAGACATCAGGATTACACACTGTGCTTACTTATTATAATTGGAGGCAAGCATTATGCCCCAGAACCTTCAAAGATCAAGTCAGCATCATAATGTAGGTGGTACCTAAAATAGACATTTGGCTGTGTTATGTATGCTAAATCATACAGTTATGAAACTTCAGAGATGTCATTTTCAGTGATGATAGGGTCATGTGATACGCCTACCTGGAAAAAATCAGGGTCATAGGTCATATAATGTCATTTCCTGTGATGTGATTAAGGACAAAGTGTCACTTCTGCTACCCCTGACATTTTGGTGAATCAATGCCTATGCAGTAGCACCCGGAAACTAGGCAGTGCTAGCTGATCAGCTAGAAGTTGGGGTGCCATCAAACAATGTGGGTGCATCAGCTGCAATCAGTACAGGAAGTTTAGCAAGACAAGTGGTTAGCAAACAGCTAGAGTATGACACTGCGCATGCACATAGAGAGGTTGACATAATCACAACACACAGTCTCCCTAACACTCGCTCTGACTCACCACAATATCAGACCAATGTTAGACAACGATCAAGCAGGATGCTCAACCTGATTATAATCTGGCATAATTTAAAGAGTACTGCTAGTACACAAGCAAAAGAAACCATGAGAATGACCAACATACACACTAATTTAGTGACTTTGACAGTTATAATATTTAGGATGCCCTTTTCCCTTTGAGAGAGTACCCAGGACAAGAAGTGGGAGGGTCAATTAATGTGCATCTCTCCCAATTCTTTGCAAACCTTGGTAATATTAAGAAACAATTACCTAACTCCAAAACATCTGTGCTCTGTGGCATACTAAGGGATTGGTTGTTTTAGTATGTATAACAAACCATTACTTGGCAATGCACAAAAGGAAAAAAGATTCAAACAAATCTGAGCTGATAGCGTTACAAATGCAATAGTTTGAACAATTTGTAAAAGGGAAGGCCAGGGAGAAGGGGTTGGAGCCCAAGTCTGCAATGTGACACTTGTCACACTCGCGTGTGGCATATGCCACAACTCTTGTGACATATGCCGCAGCATGTCATGGTTTTCTGACATGCTCTTTCGTGAATACTTGCAGATTGTGATAGTATGTGTTTTCCAAAGGGCTCTCTTTCTCTTGAGTAAACTAAAGAAAGAAAGAAAATGGAAAAACAATATAACAAATATTTTCGGGGGTGGGGTTTGAACTTTAGTCTACAAGGTTTGTTATTATCAGAACAACCACTATACGAACTGTTCTACGGACAGATTTAACTACCAGAAGAATTTTAATCTTAGAAAAGGTATAGATCCTTCTTCTATTTCCATGGTGATTTTTAGGTTACATGCCACAAATTCACAGTTGCTTTTCTAGCTTTATAAACAAATAACCCTGCCTCTCTGGCATTGGCCCCGGTCATTTATTTTTTTTATACAAGCTTCCTCTATCTCTCATTCCACAAAGTAAGGGATTTCTTTCACTGCAAACATTCCTCCCCCTTCCACATGCCATAGCATGTCACACATTATTAGCATGCACTGCCATGACTAAATAGGCCACAGATCGCCCAGCCAGTGCCAGGGGGTGATTTACAATGGGACCTCTTTCATTTGGCTAAAATTGAAAAAAAATAAAAAAACAACTTCGAAAACATTTTTTTCCAGGTGAGGTTTGAACACTGGTCAAAAAGTAATGATAACCCTAAGAGATAACCACTGGACCAAATATGACAAGGGTGATATGACCTGGCAAGATGCCTTGTAATCAGAGAGACAGCGATGAAGTCCTTCTTTTGTTTCCATGGCACTTTTCACACTTAATAAACAAATAACCCTTACTCTCTTTCACCCTGGCACTGGCCTCATGCATTTATTTTTATTAAACAAGCTTCCCCTATCTCTTATTCTAAAATTAAGGGATTTCTTTGACTGAAACCTTGCTCCTCCTTCCACATGCCACAGCATGTCACAAATTTCCAAACTCCGCTGCAATGACTAAATAGGCCACTTATCGTCCAGACAGCACCCAGTGGTAGATTTACAATGGGACCTCTTTCATTTGGCTAAAAGTAAAAAAAAATAAAAACAGCTTTAAAAATTATTTTTCTCCTGGTCAAAAGCAAAATTAACCCAAACACCTAACCACTAGACTAAGCACTGCATAAGTGCTTTACCTACCAAAATGCCTTGTAATCAGACAGAAAGTGATGAATGCCTTCATTTATTTCTATGACAATTTTTAGGTTACATGCAACAAATTCACAGTTGCTTTTCAAACTTAATAAACAAATAACCCTTACTCTCTTTCACCCTGGCATTAGTCCCATGCATTTGTTGTTATTATACAAGCTTCCTCTATCTCTCATTCTACAAATTAAGGGATTTCTTTCACTGCAAACATTCCTCCCCCTTCCACATGCCATAGCATGTCACACATTATTAGCATGCACCGCCATGACTAAATAGGCCACAGATCGGCCAGCCAGTGCCAGGGGGTGATTTACAATGGGACCTCTTTCATTTGGCTAAAATTAAAAAAAAAAAAAAAAACAACTTCGAAAACATTTTTTCCAGGTGAGGTTTGAACCCTGGTCAAAAAGTAATAGTAACCCTAAGAGCCACTGGACAAAATATGACAAGGGTGATATGGGCTGGTAAGATGCCTTGTAATCAGAGAGACAGCGATGAAGTCCTTCTTTTGTTTCCATGGCACTTTTCACACTTAATAAACAAATAACGCTTACTCTCTTTCACCCTGGCACTGGCCTCATGCATTTATTTTTATTAAACAAGCTTCCTCTATCTCTTATTCTGAAAATTAAGGGGTTTCTTTGACTGCAAACCTTGCTCCCCCTTCCACATGCCACAGCATGTCACAAATTTCCAAAATCCGCTGCAATGACTAAATAGGCCACTTATCGTCCAGACAGCGCCCAGTGGTAGATTTACAATGGGACCTCTTTCATTTGGCTAAAAGTAAAAAAAATGAAAAACAGCTTTAAAAATTATTTTTCTCCTGGTCAAAAGCAAAATTAACCCAAACACCTAACCACTAGACTAAGCACTGCATAAGTGCTTTACCTGCCAAAATGCCTTGTAATCAGACAGAAAGTGATGAATGCCTTCATTTATTTCTATGACAATTTTTAGGTTACATGCAGCAAATTCCCAGTTGCTTTTCAAACTTAATAAACAAATAACCCTTACTCTCTTTCACCCTGGCATTAGTCCCATGCATTTGTTGTTATTATACAAGCTTCCTCTATCTCTCATTCTACAAATTAAGGGATTTCTTTCACTGCAAACCTTGCTCCCACTTCCACATGCTGCAGCATGTCACAAATATCTAGCATGCACTGCCATGATTGAATAGGCCACAAATCGTCCAGACAGAGTTCAGGGGGTGATTTACAATGGGACCTCTTTCATTTGGCTAAAATAAAAACAGAAAAGAAAAACAACTTCAAAAGTGATTTTTCTCCAAGTGAGGTTTGATCCCTGGCCAAAAGCAATGTTATCCCATACAGATGGCCACTTGACTAAGCACAAAATGTATGGCTTCTGATGGTAAAATGCCTTGTAATGTAGGTCTGCCTAGTATTTATGTCGGAAAGTTTTGATTTTATTAAAGACAGGGAGGCAAGTATTATGCTAATGCTTCTCTTGCTTTAATGAATAGCAGCAGTCAAGAAACAGAATGAACTACGGATCCCATGTGGCCAGGACAAAGGCCAATGATGCGACAAAAAACAGAATACAGAGATCCAATCAGGGGCTAGGAAACAGGTCTCATACCTAACTTACCTGCAAGAAGCCCTCTTTTCTTGAGCGAGAAGTAAGGATATGAAGGAAACATTAGAAAGATTAAACAAATAACAGCCACAGCCAGAATCCACGTAAAACAATCCTGGAGGAGAAGAACCCAGGAAAGAAGAGAGGGATCCTCTTGACAGCTTGGTGGCATGAAGCTGAACGATGCCCACTCAAATGAAGAAAAAGTTGTTGGCTGATCAAGAGACACTTTCGTCCTGATTGGATGATGCAGTTGGTGTACAAACAACGGCAGGGTGGGAAAATACATAGCATTAGCAATTTTATGGAGGGATAATACTTACCTCTGTTTCTTTAATAAAATTAAGACTTTCCGTCATAAATACAAGGAAGATCTACATTTTATGTCAAGACCAGAGGCTCAAATTATGCTTGTTTAAAGCATATCAACTAACAGAGATGAAGCAGTTACTACAGGTTTACAATAAAAGGTTCTAAATGTAGAATCATTAGACTAATCTGCGGATCTCAGAATGTCCTCCAAATGGGAGCCTGCCCAAAAGGTTCTGGAAGCCATGGCAGTGCGAGTAGGATGGGCTCCAAAGACAGAGGTGTCAATACCAGCTAAGGACATTACCCTTTTAACCCACCGGTCCAATGTCAGGGAGGAAACAGGAGCATAGGGTCTTTGGAAAGAGATAAGGAGTTGTGTTTGGGAAGACGTTCTGAGATGCACTGTTCTTTGTTCGTAAATCTTAAGGCAATTACCCACACAGAGGTTAGGTTGAGAGGGAAAATAAGGGTAAATACAGAAGACAAATTTGTCTTAATGTGTCTATGGATGTTGAACGAGACTCTGTGGGAGTAAAAAAAGCGTGATGAAATATCTAAAGCTCTAACATCAGATAAAGGTTTACTAGAAATTAAAGACAAAAGCATAGTTAACTGGTCTCAAAGTTTTTTCAATGGAAGGAGTTGGTTAGATGGCCAAGAGATAAACAGTTGCAAAACTAAATTAACATCCTACACTTGACTATATTTACAAAGAGGAGGATTAGAAAACTTTACTCCCTTTAATCGGCAATAGATGAGTGGGCGTTCTCTCACCGGCTTTCCATTGATGTGCAAAGAGGACTCCAAAGGAGACATTGAACCTCCAATCAATATCGGACCACACCGGGCATCCCAACCAGCG
The DNA here is from genome assembly GCF_031143425.1 of Pleurodeles waltl. Taxonomy (NCBI): domain Eukaryota; kingdom Metazoa; phylum Chordata; class Amphibia; order Caudata; family Salamandridae; genus Pleurodeles; species Pleurodeles waltl. Next base: position 89,767,962 of record NC_090437.1, read on the forward strand.
AAGATGGTTCTGCCATTCCAAGCATCTAAATGGTCTAGCCAGCATTGAAGTTCTATTTTGGAGTCCTCGTCCAGGGGAATGGAGTCTGAATAGGCAAGACCTTTGCGGACAAGACGGATCTTCAGCCTCTGAAGAGCTCAATGGTGCAAAGGAGCCGGGAAAATGGCCTAAATTGATGAAGAAAGCAGACTGACAATCCTGGCAAGAGATCTGTGTTAAATACTTGGTAATTTCAGAGTGTGACGGATTTCTACTTTTATGGCGATGACTTTGGATTGAGGAAGATGTAAAGTGGTGTCTGTAGAATTTATAAGGAATCTGAGGAATTCTGTCTATTGAGTTGGGATTAAGACCGACTTTTCCTTGTTGATAAGGAATCCTAGAGAAAGGCAAAGGCTGTAACATATTTGCTTAACTCCTTTATGAAAGAGTCACCAAAAAAGTGCCCATTTGGCTTAAGACCAGGATCTAACAAAGCCAGGTGAGCTAGTTTGGGGTCCAACTTTAACAGCAAGCCCCTGCGATGCTCATGAGTAAGGGCGGAATTTGCGTTTCCCAGCAACCAAAAGGCTGTCTGGGTCCACATTGAAAAATCCACTTTTTCCAACCTTGCAGTTTCTGCAATGTCAAAAATATGTGACAATGGGCCCACAATATTCAGTAGTTTATCTTGACACTCCTTGTCCACGCCTTTATGAGAGTCCTTCCTAAACTTAGAAAAGAAAGTCAGCATATTTGAATCTATGGAAGGGGTAGAAGCAATATGGAAGGGCAGTGAAGGTCTGGGACATTTAGATTTAAGGTTTGCCCTGGTCTGTTTATCCAGAGGAAGGCGTATATTAGCTGACATGGTCCGCAGGGAATTCGGGTGATGTATAAACTGGGGGTCAAACATGGGATTACCCTCGGCATCAGGATTATCATCGGAGTCAACGTCTGCCACGTCCTCATCTGTATCATAGATTTTAGTCATCACAATTCTTTTGTGACTATTTTGTAAATTCTTTCTTTTGTTTTTTTTATTTGAAACCAGAGGTAGATGGAGAATTCCCCTCCTTGGAAGGAGGCCTTGGAGGAATATTGTCCTTTGTCACATGTGAGGCATACTCACAAATCCCAAGCGCAGTCTGTTTAGTATTAATATTTTCTGTGGTAAAGGCTTCCACAGTAGTGCACTTTCTGCTTTCCCTCGCAGATAGAGCCATATTGGATTGAGTCATCCAATTCAAAACAGTTGTTTCAAATTGTTTGGTAACCTTGTTCATAGATGCTGACACAGCTTTGGACACAGAAGCTTGGATAAAGTCTTTAAGACTATTTTTAAGCTCCTCATCATTTTCCTCAGAATCCTGGGAAAAAAGAGGATGGATTGTGTGACTCCATTTGTCATTTATTAATTTAGTACAAATATATTTAATGGAGTAAAATAGGAATAGATGAAAGAAATTAAATAGGGCCCTAACGTGAAGAACTTCATAGATTCCCAAAGCCCAAAACTGGAGGGAAAAAAAGGGTTAAATGTCAGGGTGGTTGATTCATCTCCAAAAGGGAAATACAAGCTGAGGAGGGTGTGTGAGGGGCAGGAAGCCACACCCCTAGAAGTGCAGATGTGGAAATGAGGACAGTCACACTTCGCTTCGGAGGAAAAGGAGACCAAAGTGCCGGGAAGAAGTGTATATCGACGGTGAGCAGGAAAGGAGAACCATGGAAGGCCAAAGGACAATGCTCATTTGTCAAATGAGATATGGGAGAGAGCACTGCAACACACAAGGATAACTCGTGTGAGCGCAATGAGAAAATTGCTAAAGGGTACTAAAGCACGCACACACAATGCAGCGTACATAGAATAGGTTGCAAGCAGAATACATTTATCGTAACAGTAACAAACAATAATCAATAAATAATTCCACATTGAAACTAGAAATGGGATATTGTTATCTTGACTGCGAGCAGCAAGAAAAGAGGGCTGCTTACAGTTAAGCTAGGTATAAAACCCGTTGCCTGGTCCCTAATAGGATCTGTGTACTCATTTTTTTGTTGATCTTGTTTGGCTTTGTTCCAGGCCGCATGGGATTTGTAGTTTGTTTGTTTTCTTGACTACTGCTATTTATTAAAGCAAGAGAAGTATTAGCATAATATGTGCCTCCGGTCTTGACATTAAATTATAGACACAGTCATAAAGTCCTACATTTATTTCTGTGGTGATTTTCAGGTTACATGCCACAAATTCACAGTTGCTTTCCACACTTACTAAAGCAAATAACCCTTCCTCTCTTTCACCCTGTCACTGGCCCCATGCATTTCTTTTTCTTATACAAGCTTCCTCTATCTCTCATTCTACAAATTAAGCGATTTCTTTCCCTGCAAACCTTGCTCCCCTTCCCACATGCCAAAGCATGTCACAAATTTCTACCATGCACTGCCATGGCCCCTGTGGCCCCCTGCACTTGTTCTATGCCAACCTTTTCATGGCGGTCAGACTGCTATGAAAAGGCTGGCGGAGAATAAGGTTGTAGTCAGCAGTGTGGCGCTGACTTTAGCGGCACCCTGGCTGATTACAACCTGCACCACCATCAGCCCGTAAGGATCTGAGATCCTGGTGGGGATGGCGGTAGGTTGGCGGTTGTGCCCACTAACCTCATAATGTGGCGGTCGGACCGCCAAAGCGTCGGTGTTTTGGCAGTTACCTTGAGGCTTGCGGTCTTTGGACTGCCAGCCTCGTAATCAGGCCCATAGTGTTTATTTCACTCAGTAATGTTCAATATTGATGTGGTTTTTGTTTGTGTTGTGCAATTAGGGACTGTGGGCTTGTGGAAAATATATGCAAAGAACAGTCAACATAAGTTGGATGGTGTATGTGAGTTCATAGATGCTGTTGGACTGCCAGTCCTTAATTAGAAGCAACTGGGGCCTTGTATCCACTTGTCATGACAGAAAGTTAGCTTATTCAATTTGCATGATTACTTCTCCAGCTGCAATAGACTTGGAAACTGTTATGACTGTGATCCTTTTTTCCCATGACATGCATATGTTCAGCTTAATATGATAGCATTCTAAAACAACTGAATGTTTAATGCCATGATGTGCCCAGATGCTGAGTCCAACTAAGACAATGCCTCAAAGCAAAATATTTAGCAAAATATATTATTTATCTCACTGCAGCTGTTTGGTGTTGTAGAGTGTATGACAATTACCAGAGTCTTACCTCTCTAGCAGCCTTAAAACAAAATATTATCATCCAAAAATTTTAATTACTTCCATTACACTATGTACACTTGCTTTTTAGAAATGTGTTTGAACTAATTTGTAAACGATTTATAAATTGCATGTTAGTATTTCATAATGTTACTTCAAAGTTAATTTAGCAATCATTATTGTTTTTGTTCATGATTTCTGTTAAAGATTTATTTTTCATAAAACGAAAATAATTTTTCTTGGGTGAAAAACCATTCTCCTGTTACTCAAACAACCATGAGAAACAGGTGTATTTGTGTTACTAAGTTAAACATAGGCGCACAAATATCTTTGTCTAAAGGGTCCTTGTTTACCGTGTAACCTACTGCTCTACAGTAATCTGAATGAAAACGAACCTTTGTAAGTATACTGTTCTTTCATTGGTCATTAATATGGAAAATGTAGCCTCAATTCCCTAAGAGACTGAACTCCACACTGAACAGTTAACTCCAAAAGATGATGCAGTAGGAGCAGCCGAAAGAGTATTAAAAAAAAGCGAGACAGGAAATATTCTAGTTCAAGGAATAGATGGCACGGATGCATGGCTGCAAAGGTGATGGTCTGCCTTTACCAAGAAAGTGACAATTTGAAAATGAAGTAAGTTAAGTCATGTCTGTTAATATTATAAGCAGCGGTTGTGAGAGGGTTCTGTGATGTCATCAAATATTAAAATCCACAACTAAGTTAACAAAAGTTGTTAGAGGGAATGTTATGTATATGCTTCTGTAGTGATGTTGTTTAATGTACAAATCAATAGTAACCTTTATAATTTGGAAAAATAAGACAGCAGGTACTATTACATTTTATTGACAGTATGTTTATGGTGCTGTGTTGGTGTTTTGAAAAACAATGACAAAGTGAATGCATTGCTCTTGTCTGGAAAACTGGTTAAAAAGATGCCCATTGTATCATTTTTATTTACATTGCACGGTTGTAAAACTGCTCTTGTGATATATTTGCAGAAGCAGGTCACTGTATCCAAAAGAACAAAAACTAGAATGGATAAAGTGCGAAAACTGCAGACAGTGGATACATTCTGACTGTGCAGATGTGCAAATAACAGGACATTTTTTGGCCACACCATTTTATGGTGGATGCCACAAAGAATTTCCATTTGCAATGGACAGGTAAATATGCATCCTAATATTGCAATATATGCACTGCTTCTTGAACGGGAAAGTTCTAAAGTATAATGCACACTAGATATGGATGATAAGGCAGCTTGTACTGCATAACTCCACATTTATATTTTATGAATGATACAAGTGATACTTTCACTGTTCTTCTTACCCTATTTGCAAATACGAATCGATGGTAAATTAATAGGAGGTGAAGGATAATGACTTTTGACGAATATAGTAGAACCAGGAAAAACATATTTCCTTTTACCGAATGTATATCCCATGACATCATTTGAGGCTGGAATTTCTGCATGTTCTCCCTTTAGGTTGGACCTTAGGCAAGATGCTAAAGACAGATTTTCTCACATTTCATACTACAGCAGAATACTGAAATGTCATGCATAAGAATGTTTATCTAATGGGTTTGGGCATCCCAGTGCAGGTATATCTTGCTATAGAAGTGAACCACCACAAATGTGAAATTATGATAATTTTAAAGTTTTTGTGAAACGAAATTTCAACCAGTTATTAATAATACTGCACTATGCAAGTAACCAATCACAATTAATTTGGTTTAAATAAGGTCACAAAATTAGTGAAAATGCATTTATCATATTAGTGTAATGTGTTTAGGAACCAATAACATGCTGCAGGAGGTTGCTTGGTGTTTGAAGATAACTCAAAACATGGAACACCCATCCCTTTCAAGATTCCTGTACTCTTTTAAAAAGATTAGTTAATAAGGACACAATTTATGAACTATCCATCTCTCTTCTAACCATTAATCAACTTCTTTTCAAAAGCACATTCCTCCATAGCTACATAGTGATGTCATAGGAATACTTTACTACATTAACCAGGCTCTCCAGCTGTATGAGTGAAACTGAGACTCATAGACCATTTTGAACATGCAACATAAGTGGACATTAATAGCTGAACATATGGTTAAGAAGTAATGTAAACTTGGCAATGAGTCTTAAAATCTAGATCAGAGATATGTGCAAAAACAATACTGTCCTAAATGAAGAAATAATGTGAGGTGCTATGGTGAATGTATTCATCCAAAAATAAGATGCCTGACTCATAGAGAGAGAATTAAAATGTACATCAAAGCTCATATTTACAAAGCTTTTACCCAAGCACATGTGCATCACTTAAGGGCTTATTCACAAACTGCATTTTATTTTTAAAAAAATGCTATACACAAACATGTAAACTGTATACCTTTGCCTTTCCTGTGGTTTTTGTGTGGAGATCTCCAGCTCAAGATTCTCTGCATAGGTAGGTGTATGTTATAAATCAATCAATAAATCAAATGCATTTTTTAAGCGTGAAGCTGTTTCGCCCGACGTCTCCCTGCACTCAACAGCATGTTAGAGTAGTAAATATGGAAGGTACCAAGAGGATTGGCTGGAAAATTGGGAATAATTATAATTAAAGTGAAGGGGCTGGTGAGGAGTAAGGAGGGGTTTATGGAGGGTCAGGGAATATGAGAGAGGGGGTTAGGGAGAAAAGTCGTCCCACCCACAAAAGAGTACACTCATTCCTATTCAAGAAATTTAGGACTGAATTTAAGAAAAGTGGTGCTGCATCCAAAGCAGTGCCTCTTTTCTTGTGTCCCCATTAACGCCACCAGGTGGGCGTTGTATTTAAGAAACGGTGCACAAAGGTGGTAGTTAGAACCATAACGTCAACATTTTTTATGCTATTGTGGCACTTAGCTACACTAGTGTCAAAAATGTTGGCGTTAGTATAGCAAAGTGCAAGCAGGCCCATTGATTTCAATGGGTGTGTCATTTCGACACCTGCTCTGAGCAGGTGTTAAAATTGACAGAACAAAATGGCACAGTGTAATCCTTTAAATTTCACGGTGCCATTTTTTCGGGCCTCCTTCTGGGAAAACGCCGCTCTTGCATACATTGTGACTGGCGCAGGCATAATGCGGTGCAAGGGGTTACAAAGTGACGCAATGTATGTATTGCACCACATTGGTAATATGGCGTGGGGAAAAGGCTATTTTAGTGCCACCTTAGCATCAACAAAATGACACTATGGCAGCGCTAAACTGGCGCAAGGGCCAATTAAATGTGCCCCTTACTTCTATAGTTCGTACAGCCCAAAACAGTAGTGAATCAGTTCAGCTCAGAGGTGAACTAAGCCCAGCACCACACATGGCAAACAACTGGTAATGCACTACCCTCCCATAGAAAATAATCACAATAGGGACTTAAAATAAACACCCCATAGGAAATCATCTTACATAAACATAAATTATAATAAACATCTTAAGATAAAAATAAATATATTTTAATTTTAAAACTGGCACGTAAAATTAGAACTTTTGAATTTAATTATAAAATTTGTTATTAAATTTTTAGCATTTAAAAGTTCATGTAACAATACATTCTCTAAAATATAAGTAAATATATTTGGATTCTTTCTGTGCATCCTCCCTAATAATTATTAAAGCACAAACAAATTCTTCTACTTTAGGTCCAATTTCATTTTTGTATTTAAAATTCTGAAAAGTAATTTCGATTTATTTTTTTCATTCACACTAATTAAACCTTTAACGCAGAATTATGTTAATAGCAGTAGCACATTTGCCTTTAATTCTACATTTAAAATATATACTTAAAGTTTATTTTCATTCATATTAAACATACAAATATTTTTTAAATGTTTTGTTGGTCCATTTCAGTAAATGTCAAACACATGAAATTATGATACAAAGCATAGGCACCATAAGCAATCAACCAACACAGGTTTGTCAAGAGGACTTAAAGAGTTATATTAATGGTTTAAGATGAAGTGAGGATTAAACATCGATCTCTAGGAGCAGCTAATGTGGTGAATTTGGTAAAAAAAAAAGAGAATGTGAAGGAAAGAAGGTATGTCCAATCCTAGCTTTTGTGTGGCCCTGGGCAAGTAGTGTTTTTAGGGCCCTGATAAGGTCCATTGAGCCCATCACAAGGTCCCTTCCTCCTTCTTGCCTTGGTAACAGGAGCCATCTTGCCTTTATCTGTTGATCTTCAGAAAAAACAAGGCCAGGACTCTTATATCTTTATAATAGTGCTCCCAACAACTTGGCTTAACAGACGACATGCAAGTACCCACCTAAATAAGTTAGGAACAAAACAACAAAGACACATAGGCTGGCGCACATATATAAGCAAGCAGACAAACAAATTAAAAGGACACACTCAATAACATACATGCTGACTTGCACCTATTACAGGTGCAGATACGTGTAGGCAAGTGAGGCTCCACCTTAGCCTTGTTACACTTCAAGACTTACCTCCTGTGCAAAAGTGGTAAGTTCTGCTTCCAAAAGAGTGGTTCTATTTTTTTTCCCTCTGTACAATTTCAACTCCGGTACATCCCCTGTTGCATGCCAAAAGGCAGCATGTGACAGGATGAGAAGGCTGTGGGACTTGTTAGATCAACCACATTTTGCTTATCTTTAGAAGGGCTAAAGAGAACTGCAGATTTCTCTCTCCTAAACCCTACTGAAGATGAACATGGACAATAAACAGTGAGTCAAGTGAAGCTCGGGGAGGTGCCAGAGTTGGGGTGACTTGGGATTGGGGAGCCATGGACTGAGACTGGGCCCTTGAAACATCAAAAGACATCTGAATTTTAGATTAAAGAGGAAGGATTATGGCAGTCGTGAGTATAGGAATACACAGACATCAGTGGCACCCTCTAACTTTGCCCTCCTAGATCACACTTGTTCATGTCACTGGATGACAATTTAAAGATAATCATGAACAGTTAGAGGGATGGGGAATAATAAAGGTCCAGCATGAACACTCCTGGAGAAGTAATGAGTATACTGATCCTGTTAATCCTCCAAATAAGCACGACTACTGTATTCAGAGAGAGTGAAGGTTGGGGGAAATATTTATATTTTGGAGGAAAAGGCATCATCCACTGAGACTGGTAGCATGCTTCATCACCGGGCAGTTCCGCATTGGGACAGCACTGCAATGCCCATCAGGTCCCTCAAGGGTGTCTAATAATGATGAAAGTTATTTCTAATGGTGTAAATTTGTGAGTGTATAACATTAACGAGGTACTCCCACCTCACTTGTTTATTATTGTTGTGATCCTTGTAAAAGGGATAAAAACAAATTGGAACATGAAGGAAATTACATTTCTAAGAATCTTGCTTTCACGTAAAATCAGCAGATCTATGGCAATTCATCAGAACCTAGAAATTTCAAATCTATTCTACAGTGGCATTCAAATTCAGTAATTAAAAGATACCTAAGCATAGTACCTACCAAGTGTCTGTGGAAATCAGAGTACTTCTAATATATTGTAAAAAATACTGTCTCTAAAATTCTCCAACATAATCCCTGTTTGGCTTATGCACTTTATTCCTTACAATATTCCTTATCAGCATCACCATCCAGTATTCCCTGGTGCCTTGCACAAACAGATAAAAAGCATGCAAGATTGGGATAGCATTGAAGTTAATCACATACAAAATATGTGTCTCTGCCATGCTCTGATGCTGTTTATCTGCAATGATCATCAGTGGGAGGAGTTTAGGCTATTGAAACAGATTGTCAATCTCTTTCTCTTTCCTTCTCCATGAGTGAAGGGAACCACCCATACCAGAGGCATTGATAAGATGTGCCTATTGCAAACAGATATTCTTTTTATTACATCACATTGTATAATGCTGGATTACTTTGTGGGTGGGGTCATATGGGGGAAAGCTGGCTTACCTTTGTAAAAACTTGTAAACTTCGTACTTGTATAGCACACTTTCACCCTGTGGGCATCTTGGCGCTGTACACATACCACTGTGGAACCCTTCTGGCTTTCCCTGTGAAGTGCCCACTCCTGGGCACCCCCAAGGTGAAGCCAGGCATCCCACCGCTGTTGTGGAGATTAAGCAAGCTATTGCTCAGAGTTACAGAGTGGGACCCATGATTAGATTGGTACCGAGGTGAGAGTTATCAGGTCTGAGAAAATTGAGCCCAAGACCTGCCGAGGCAGGAATTAAACCCTGGTCTCAGGCCAGACCTCTGCATCAGGGTCTGCCGCTCTAACCATTGAGCCACACTTCTCCACTTTGTCTAAAGGCAAGCCTAAAAGCAAAGGAGATGTCATTGTCAAGAGGCCCCTTTTCCAAGAAAGCATTGACATAAGGTGAGAAAAATAACACAAGGCCATCATTTAGTAGGTGTGTCACAAAAATGTGCTTATAGGCTGTAGGAAAGGAAATATAGTTGGTACAGCCATCCTTGTGGTGCAAATATGCATAAACATACAAGACATATTAGAATTGGGTCTTCAGAGAGAGTGTGAGAGAAAGAAGGGTTCAAACATAATAGATGGTAGTGCAAGGACATGTGCTGGGGTCAGGCTAGACAGAAAGAACAACAATTAAGCTAGCAGCCCTAATACAGAGTTAGATGAAGTTGAAAGTCTTTCAAACAAGATGAGAGAGGAAGGTGCAGTGAGAATAGAAGCAAAATAGTGGTGGCTTATACACATTTAAATGGCAGATTTGGAAGTTTAGAGACCATGGTGGAAGAAAGGTCTGAATGGTCCTCATCAGGTGAAGTTGTAAACAGAGCTGATAGGAGATCTGGCATCATAATCACCCTAAGTAAGAAAATGAGAAAGATAAAAGCCCATTAGTGTAAGAATCCTTGAAAATGAAGAGATTAAATGACCACATCGTGGCTCTACGGGGCATATTTATGAGTGGGTTTTGCCATGCTTACACCACGCAATGTAGTACATGTGTGGCACAAACCACTAAGTCATGTTTTTGAACCCATGCAAAGCCACGTTGCATGGCTTTGAATGGCTTCAGAAATATAGAGTAAGGCAATGCAGTGCAAATCGTTAAGTTGTCTTATCTTCCCTGCGTAGGCATTCCCTCCGCAGTGTCGTGGGTGTTCCCACACAACTCCCATGGATTTTGACACATTCCCATATTTAGAAGGACTAGTAAACTTGGAAATGCACCAAAATCTTATGACTACCTAGGAGAGGTGTAACGAGGAGAAATGTGTATATTTTCCTTGTTTTTACCTCTCTCTGGGTGTTGCACTCTGTCGCACAAAAAGAAGGGTGAAATGCCTCCCAGGATTTTTTGGGCAGAAAGGTGTACCTTCCTACACAAAAACATTCCAATCTGCAACAGAGGCACTCTTGCACCATGGTGCAAGGGTTCCTGCCTTGGCACTAGGTTGCCACAAGGGCACCAGTGCTGGGGGAAGGACAGCAGTGTGCCGAATTGCATAAACACTATGTAATTCTGCCATTTGCCAGTAACCCAAGATGGTGCACCAAGGTGACCTGCTGTGCTGGCCTGCACCACAAAGACCTAAAATATTGGCCTAGCTGGGTAGCATTTTGAATACAAATAATAGTGAGATCACACAGGCAAGGCAGTACTTCCAGTGAACACCAGCTGAGGGTCGATTACAAAGACTATTTAACCTATTAGTATAGGAATAGAATATGAAGGTATGACACATGAAATAGGGTGACTCAGAAGATGCACGATTGAAGGGAATCAATCAGTAATTCAACCTGAGACTAGAGGTTAAAGGGACAATGTGTGCATTATTTTAGAAAGCAACAGCAGGGGAGAAAGTAGTAAAAAATTAACATTAAGGAAAAGAATAACTGAACTGAGCAGTTGTGCTTGACAAGCATATTATTAGGAGGCTGATCCTAATCCATCTAGGTGATGGTTAGCTAGTATTATGAAATCCTTAGTGTGTAATGCTTCTTGAAGAGAAAAGTTTTTATTTATTGATTCAGATCCTATTTTTATACTAGATACATCTGTGGCATTTATACAGTAAGCTTATTATGATTTTCATCTTTGCTGAATAGCAAACAAAAATTCAAAGATATGCTGTATAATAAAATACATACAGCACAAGAATTAGATCTATTAAACACAAAGTCAAGTAGGTTGAATAGTGGCACAGCTTAATCTTTTGAAGGAATATTGCTCTTTATGGCATTCACCATGTAGTACGCTATAAATAGTAGAGCACATCATATGTCATACAGAATAAACGTAAGATATTTTGAGATATTAGTGAAAGATTCATGTAAGTTATAAAATTATTAATACAGTAGCATACCCAGCAGAATGTCAATAGATGCCATAATTATTAGGGTAGGATTAGTATTAAGGTGCCTGGTGCAAAGGCACTGCTAATTGTCCGATAAAAGTTTAGAAGAACATGTATTATCTTATGTGAGTTTTAACAACTTTCATATTTATATAATAATTCTTAAAGGCGATCATACATAACCGAAAAGTAAAAGTCAACAATTGGAATAATCATATATTTTCATGGTTTCCAATATACTCAAAAGCTTTGCATTGGGTATGTGTAGACTATTCTTGCATCACTCCAGACTCAGGGCATCATTATGACTCTGGAGGTCCTCGGACCTCCAGACTCAAGGTGGCTGTCCAACTACCACATTATGACTGTGGCAGTCGGAGCCGCCCCAGGACTACTATCCCTGCCAGGAAAATGGTTCCCAATGGGCTGACAAAGGTCTTGGTCGTAGTCAGCCATGGGAGAGCTCATCACCGCTGCGCTGATTACAACCTTGTTTTCCATCACCCTTTTCATGGCGGTTTTCCCACCATGAAAAGGCTGGCAGAAAACAAGCGCAGGGGTCCTCCTGCTCAGCACCTTCAAAATGTGCGCTGTCTGCAAGCAGCAGCATTGCCCCAGAGTCTATTATGAGCCAGCAACAATGCTGTAGTACCTTTCCCACTGGGCTGACCAGAGAAGACCTTCAGGCCATGGTGGTCTGCTCTCCATGGGGCCGGTGGGCGGCTGGGCGGCCCACCGGCCTTGTAATGAGGCCCTTAATCTTGAGTTAGATATATAAGTTGTGTTACTCCTATCATACTCGTGGAATGTATGCAGAAGTCAAGATTTCAAGGGTAATTTTTATCATGATAGTAGTGTATTGTGGTAATAGTAAATAAGGTAGATTCTTTATAAGTCTTTTCAGTAAGTGAAATAATGTAGAGCAGACTGTAGTTGGAATATATAGAGTTGGTTAGTTAGTGACAGCAGAAAATAACCATTTAGAAAATTCTCAGCTACTTGCCATGTGATAATGCAGTCAAATTAGAGAAACATTGCTTTTCTAATTGTCAAATTGTCTTTTATCATGAATAGGAAAATGCCAACAATGTTATCAAAGAAATCAAACCAAATGTTCCTTTTCTCAAACCCTACATTTATGCCAAAATTTAAACAAGAATTGAAGATGAGAATGACAATATTAAATGAGAATGATGTGAGAAAAAATGTAAGCCCATCACCACACTTTGTGACTTATTTAGTAAATTAAACCATACCTATAAAACCAAAACCATTACTATATGATCACTTTGTATTGTAGGCAAGGCGTCTACTGGAACAAATTCAAAAAGTTCTATGTTTTTCAGTATGCAGCCGAAATACACCACTCCTAATTGATGTATTTTTACCAGAGGTGAGATTTTACATCAATTAAACGATCAATGGTTTTCAAATGAAATAAATAAATTACTTCAAACTGCTTTTAATAATGTTTTTGTAGCTCAGTACATAAACTAGAAGTAAATACATATAATATACAGATAAAAAAGAGGTATTTTATTGGCCCCCGCAGATGCAGAGTGTTGTCCTTTTCATAAGGTCATACATTAAACACAAATTGTAGTCACTTTGATAGATGAGACTGTGGCTGGGATTAATTGTCATTCCTGTGTGTCTGTTTAGTGACCCAAAATATATGCAAAAATGCTTTGTAACTGAATGCGGATAAAACATAACTTCTGACTTTTGGCCATTTGTCTATATCTTAAACTCAAAATTGGTGTCCTGCCAAATTGTGAGGGCCTCCTACACCATTAGCTACTGCTAAAGTACTGAGGCCTAGAATTAAGAGGGCCTCCTTGCGCCTCATTTGCATCATTTGTTTTGTGCTAATGTGGCCCAACGAGGGCAAAATTGCTGTGCCAGATTTACAAAGTGGCATAATGCATGCATTGCACCACTTTGTAACTTCTTGCTCCACATTATGCCTGCACCAGGCATAATGTGTGCAAGAGAGGCATTCCCTTGTGCGGGGGGCGAAAAAAAGGTGCAAAGGAATCTAAAAGATTTCTTTGCACCATTTTATGCTACTTTTTTATTGCCTACTCAGAGCAGTCATTAACAGGGGCACACCATTATTTATAATCGGCTCTTATGTATTGTTCAGGGTTAGTTGCAAAATTCTGGCACTAAACCTGAACAGTACATCAATATTGTCAAAAATGTTGAGACTATTGCCCTCTGCCCTGCGCCATGGTGCACTGTATTTTAAATATGACGCACACATGGTGGTGGTAGAGGGGCGCAAAGAGGCGCAAGGAAAGTGGCTCTGCACTGAGTGCAGTGCCACTTTTCTTAAATCTGCCCCTGAGTTTCTTCATAAACAGTCAATTCACTTTAGAAAAGCATGTTTATGCAAATTCAGTGTCTTGTGAATGCTCCATAAAGTGCTTCCTCTGTTGCCAATTTAAGTGCAAAACATAGTCCTGTCAATGTCTCCTGACTAGAATACTACAATGCACTATATTTTGACCTTCCTTCTAAAACATTGATCCACTTGCAATATGTTCAGAAACAGGCAGTAACAATTCTGACTTACATGAATTGCAACAACTCGGTCACACAGACACATATTCCATAGTTTACACTGGCTTCAAATAAATAAGAGAGTGGTGTTTAAATTCATAAGCAATGCCCACAGCACATTCTGTCAGCAACTGCCTGGTGATTATTCACTCTCAGGTTCATAGATAAATTCCAAACAGACTTCTATGATCTGCTGATACCCTTCTACTTTACATTCCTCAACGTTATGATGCTTCTCAGAGGAGGAGATCTTTTTAATTTCTCAACTATAAGTTATAGAATAGACTTACACCTGCAGGCTGAGCCCAATCACATTACATTTTTTAAGTCTCTTAAACAGGTAGGTTGTGTCTCTAGTGCCAAGGTAGTCTTTTCTGGGTATTTTTGTGCTGTATAAATATGTATCATGATGATGATCATCAATAGACAGCAAACATTATTTCAACTAACAGTGCTCTAACTAAATCATAGAAAACGTCAAACTACATAATATAAACTTTAATTTGTAACGATTGACAGTTAATAGCTACACAATTCATTTAAAGACATTTTTGCATTTATTATAAGTCCAATACATTGATAAGGATAGATTTTTAAAACATATTTATTAAAAGCATTTTTTACAAAGTTACCTGTTGCCTGTGTGAAACTACTGTATGCTAATTTGTATTAACTCTACAGCAGATGCCCAGAGAATCCTTGGCCTTAATGAAGCAGACTTCTATGATCTGCTGATACCCTTCTACTTTACATTCCTCAACGTTATGATGCTTCTCAGAGGAGGAGATCTTTTTAATTTCTCAACTATAAGTTATAGAATAGACTTACACCTGCAGGCTGAGCCCAATCACATTACATTTTTTAAGTCTCTTAAACAGGTAGGTTGTGTCTCTAGTGCCAAGGTAGTCTTTTCTGGGTATTTTTGTGCTGTATAAATATGTATCATGATGATGATCATCAATAGACAGCAAACATTATTTCAACTAACAGTGCTCTAACTAAATCATAGAAAACGTCAAACTACATAATATAAACTTTAATTTGTAACGATTGACAGTTAATAGCTACACAATTCATTTAAAGACATTTTTGCATTTATTATAAGTCCAATACATTGATAAGGATAGATTTTTAAAACATATTTATTAAAAGCATTTTTTACAAAGTTACCTGTTGCCTGTGTGAAACTCCTGTATGCTAATTTGTATTAACTCTACAGCAGATGCCCAGAGAATCCTTGGCCTTAATGAAGCATGAAAATTGCCTCCAGAGTAGGTGGAATATCCTTGATATGTTCCTCTTACAGGAAGACTAGCAGGGTTGAAACAAGAACTAGTTTCACAAGTAAATGTACAGTGATGCCTCGATAAGTCAACTATTTTTCCAACAGCCCGTTTTGCACCAACCCCAGTGGGAGGGAATCTATCCCCAGGACTGGTTCTGAATGACCCCAAACAGGATTGCTAATTTCCCTGACTACCAACCTGTGTGGGCAGACAATATCTTCACAAGGGAGGATGTTTTCTCCATCTTGAATTTTGGGGGATAAAATACACAGTGAGATTGTTTTCAATTGGACAAAAATAAACTGGTTCAAAAATGTATAGGGTTGTCCCATGGAATATTTACTACATCTGTTCGGGAGGAGCCATATGTTGATTTCACTTACTGGCTGGTGCCCACAAGTCTTTCACCGGCAACCCACCATTCTCAAAACACTTTCCGGACCTTTGGTAGAACAGAACAGATCAGAACTCGGTAGGACTAAACATTGCTTTCTGTGATCTGATAGAAGCCCTGAAGGGCTGGACCTGCTCCATCTTGGACTCAGGAAAAAGAAGTGGACTCCAAGGGTCATTCGACTGCTCTCTTGTGATACTGCAGGGACACAACAAGCTAAAACATGGATCTGCCTTGGTTCCTGGACAACCATGACAGGATCAAGCTCTGAAATTATATAAATCTTCCTTTAATATTTGGACGCCTTAGGTGAGGGTGAAAGAGAATGAGATCTGCAAAATTGGGACTTAGAACATTTTTGGATTGCCAGAGCTCCAAAGGACTGAGACCTACCGCCAGAGTTAATCTAGAAAATGTGCAACTATCTTAGTAGGAAGAAACAGGTGTGTCCTCCTTGGAACTTCTTTAGAGCAATACATCTGTTTCAGCAGAACCTTGGAGAAAAGGTATCCTGTCTCCTGTAGTGCTATTCACATGTAACCTGCCACTTTTCCCCACTAGAGGAATCCAAGCTCCAAAAAATAGAGCAAGTGCCTAATTTAGATTTTGACTGATTGTACTTTTTTACAAATGCAACAAATACCCTGTCAACCTTTTTTAAAGTGGATTAGGATATTATGCACTTGTGAGAAGGTAGACGGAATAAACAGCTTGTTTGTGATGGAGTACCCTTCCATCTAACTCTAAACCAGTCCCTAAGTCCCACCATTGAGTTTGGGACCGGGTATGATGCCAAACGTAGGTGGCCAACATAATGACTTTTATGGGCAGGCAATTTGAACTTTCCCGCTCTGAGCTTTTCTTCCCAAAACCAACAGCTTAAAAGGGACTGGACTCACACCAGTACCACTTTAGTGAAACATACCTACATACAGCATGCTGCATTGCTTCATTTAGAGGAGCTGATTTAGGTTTTGGCACAGAAGGTATACTGATGCAATGGCTACAGAGTACCCTCTTCTCCAAGCTTTTGGTCTATTCGCCCAATTTACATGTGAATGGAATTCCAGGTTTGAAAAAATAAAATTAAGTCCATTGGCTTAAACCTGTCTCCAACTGACCAATGGCCTTAATTTGAGCTGGTGGTTGCAAGGCTTCTGTCAACATCAGGTATATCTTGCTGGTGCAGGGAAGTAAAAACAATGACTCCCACACTATGGGGATCATTAGGTTATTTTATTTTTCAAAAACAAACAGCCACTTTGAGATTTGTATTATGACAATTACAACACTTTGTAAAATTTTGACAAATGGCCCTCATGTTCAAGAGAGCTATCCTTCAAACCTTCACTACTTTACTAGGAATTGCCGTTCATGCCAATCTATAGAAATGTTGGTGGGGTGTCCTAACATCTCTAAATGTAGCAGGTGGAATAAAGGAAGTGTGTCTGACAAAGTCAAACAAAACCTGAACTAAACTGACCGGTCAGACATCAGTTATAGTTTGGCATCACCATATACATGAGACATATTAGTCTGAGCATAGATTAGTTTAAAAGCCTAGCCCTTTCACACATGATAACATGTTTCATACAGGGCCCTGAGCACACTTCTAGGAATTAAACTACGGCTTGTAATTCAAATGCGGCTAGTAACACCATTTATAGGTCCAACTTGAATTATGAGCTACTTGGAAACTCCGAGGGGCTCATTTACAAGCCCCTTGTGCCTCCTTGTGCCACCCTAACATAATTTTATTTACGCTAAGGCGGCTTTGAGGAGGCCGCCATATTTACAAAGTGGTGCAATGCTTGCATTGTGCCACTTTGTAACCCCTTTCCCCACATTATATCTGTGCCAGGTATAATTTATGTAAGGGGGCATTCCCACACAGGAAGGCCCAGAAAAATGATGCAGTGAAATCCACAAGATTTCACAGGACCATTTTTCCCATAAATGTTAATGCATTTAAAGGGCATTTTAGGGTAGGAGTTAAACTGACATCCCCATTGTACCTAATGGGTCCCCCTGTCCTCTGCTGGACTACCGCTATAATTTATGCCGCTAATCCAGCAAATCAACACAATAGCGTCATAAATGTTGGTGCTATTGTGCTAACCTGTGCCATGGTGCACTGTAAAATAAATACAGCGCTAACATGGTGACATTAGGGGGGGACAGGGCAACACAAGGAGGACCTAAGTGTCTGTTTACTTTCAGCAGAAGATTTTGGATGCTAAAAAAGGATATAATATGCACAAAAACTTCTGGGGAAATGAGGAATTAAGTGAATAATCAAACCCATAATGGGAGATTACCTAGTAAATCTTCTTTAAATAAGAGATTGACGGGGTTCAACAAATAATTTCCATTAAATCAGCACCCCTCCCAGAATTAACGTTACATAGAGTACTGCTCATATTGAGTATCAAAATTGAAACCCCACACCCTGGCTCTCTTTATTAGGCTCGTAACTACTTAGTGAAAAAAAGCTCTCCAACAAGTAGCCCATGACGTGCCTGTAGCTATTCGGTCCCATGGAAGTATCTCTCTGAAGTGTAGTCCAGCATAGAATAGAATTCAGAGGGTCTAGTAGTTTTAAAGATATCAGCGCTACACACCTCCATAGCTTTGGAATTTAGGTTAGTTGGAAACAGCAGGGCCACACACTGACACAAAAAAATCCAGACACCCACACAAGTCTGCCACACCAAAGGTCAGTGATAAACTGGCAATAACAAAAGCAACACCGTCACGCCAACAGGAATACACCCACACTATCACGACCCACGAACCCATGCGGCGGTCTTTCAACCACGGTAATCCATTGGCGGTACACACCGCCGCGCTCAAAATACACACACATTTACAAAACACAACCACATTGGACAATTCGAAATACACACACCTGATACACATACACACACCACTCCCAGCCACTCAATACAATATAAAACACACAACCCACATCACCCACAAACCCCTACGACAAAAATTGAGAAAGAAGCACACAGAGAGACACCACCATCAACAATACTAGCATCCACAGGCACACAACACCATCACTCACACAACATCCATGCACCTCAGACAACACACACAAACACATCCCCTCACACATCACAACACACACCACCTCACACATCACCCACACCACACCATGGTACCGCAAAGACACCACATTGTTCTCTGAGGAGGAGCTCAGGGTCATGGTGGAGGAAATCGTCCGGGTAGAGCCACAGCTATTCGGATCACAGGTGCAGCACACCTCCATTTCTAGGAAGATGGAGCTATGGCGGAGAAACATAGACAGGGTCAACGCAGTGGGACAGCATCCAAGAACACAGGATGGCATCAGAAAGAGGTGGAACGACCTATGGGGGAAGGTGCGTTCTGTGGTCTCAAGACACCAGATTGCAGTTCAGAGGACTGGCGGCGGACCCCCACCTCCTCCCCCACAACTAACAACATGGGAGGAGCAGGTCTTGGCTATACTGCATCCTGAGGGCCTCGCAGGAGTAGCAGGAGGAATGCACTCTGGTAAGTCAAATCTTAACTATTACATGCCCCACCCTACCTGCATGCTATCACATACCCCACCCTCACCCCCACCCCCCCTTAACTCCAACACCTCACAAATGTCCCACTATCCCAACCCACACATCCCAACACCAAGCCTTGCATGCAACACCAAAGCATGGACACCCATCACCAAAGCATGTCCACTACAGATACTCACATAGATCCCCAAACCAATTATCACACAAGTTCCTACACAAGAATGCAAGCACTGGAGTACAGTGTCACCCACCCATTGCACACAATTGTTGTAATTTAGTAGCGATTAGCTTAAGCATTAGCAGAAGACATCTTGTATTTAGCAACTATTGTGAACATTTCGCGGAATCCATTTTGTATTCATGGCAGCCATTATCTCTGCCACATGCTGCCATGTGCTCGCCATGTGCTCTGTCCTGCCTTCCTGTTAACTACTCTCGAACATCTGTCTAGTGACAAGTTATATTTAGCATCTCTCACTTTGCACATGCCCAGTAAGGTCTGCATCTGTTAGTAATTAGTAACCAACAGTAATGTGTCTACTAGTCCTTGAAAACTGTTAGCCCCTCCTACCTGTTGACTGTGCATTTCCATATGGCCATATATGTATATAAGTCTTGCTTCTATAATTGTACCACCTTCTTTTAGCCCCTGGTGGGTATAAAAGGACCATGCTCTCTTAGTTCAGTGTGTTACTTCAAACATTACCGAAGGGTGTTGTTTGAACTCTAGTACCACCTCAAGAGGTTTAATAAACTTTGTCTTTTATATCAGTTTCTGTGCCAACTTCTTCCTATATGGTCCGAGGACTTTGTGCAGAGAAGGCAAACCCCATGCACTAGTAGGTCTTGCTGAGGCTTACTTCGACAAATTGGTGCCCGAACAGGGACTCATCGGCGACTCGGCCGCCCGACGGATTGGTTGCGACGAAGGATTGGGATCTCGCTGCGGACAATCAATGCCTGAGGAGACCCGAGTCTTGCCAACCACAGCGTTTTTCCCTTCTTTCTGATTTGACCATCCAGGTGGCGCCGGTCCTCGACTGAAATCCTTTTTGTTAATTTGTCGTGCAGTGACCATTTGGTCGATTTTAGAACTTGGCAGTTGGAACCTGGACGCCCTGTGATTGGTAAGAGATGTTTTACGGCACTTGCTGTGGGTTTTGATGCCTTTGTTTCACCACTTACTGTGGCTCTCGTGTTTTGGGTGACTAGTCAATTTGTGTCCTTTGAATTGATATATAAATTGCAATTTATACAGGCAGGTGATGAGGAGAATTTTCTCCAATTTAATTTTGATTTGAACGGCACCTTAAGTGCTACTTTGATTATAATACTGCATATTCTGCACTATTTTTGGCATGCCTGTTTTTAGCGCACTTCGTAGGATGTGTTGCTTTTGTAATGGTACCAATTTGAGACTGGAAGAATCGCAACCGGCACCCTCAGAGGGGACACCTAATAGAGATATGTATGTTAAACATGGTCTTTCTTCTATAATGTACAGCACATTATAGAATAAATACACTCGTGCGGATCCTGAGTTACGTTGGCCTATGTATGGGTCATTTGATTTGCGAAAGATTGAGTATGTGGAACAATGTATGTGTAAGCGAAGGTCTAGGCAAGATATGTTTGACTGTGTATGAATGTGGGAGAAAGAAGTGCATGGATGAGTGAAGCGTGAGCAAGCCTTGCTTGAGAAAGAGCAGCGGAAGAATGTATATGTGAAAGCATTGGAAATGAGAAAGAAAGAAATAAACGATTTAAAGGAGATAGAAGAGAAAGAACGTAAATTACAGGTAACTGGCCAATACACGGTTCGGCAACCTCTCTAGCCTATTCTTAATAAACCGCACGATGATTCTTTGTTACTAGATCGCCCTCCACCTCCGTATGTCGTTCCTTCTGCCCCTCATAAGTTAGCTAAGGTCTCCGGTACGGAGTAACAGAAGATACAAGACAGTCGCTCTATGTTGCCTGCTGACCGTGCATCTGAGCTTAGATCTATTGCTCGTAAAACAATTCGTAGCGTTGTCTCTGCTTCTGAACTTTTAGACAACATGAAAGGGTAGATGGAAAAGGAGCAGCTATATTTTACTGAGGCATTTGGCACAAAAGTTATCGAACTATTTCGGAAATATTCTGATGAGTTAGAGCCTGATGATGTAGCAGCTGATCGTAAGCAAATGCGTGATGGTGTTTTTGTTTTCTCCCAGGTGGCTATTGCAATCAGGCGTTTGGTGAAATTATGTGTTGCGGCAGTCCGTTTGCAAGAGGAGAAAAGGGCCGTGGACATAGTTGCACGGGCATCTCAGACCGGCGGGGTGCAAGCTTCCATCTTCGGAACAGATAAGACTATGATAGTTCACGCAAAACCAATGCAGGAGGCCGCGCCTTTGTATGTCCATCCTAAAGGATCGGGTACAAGTGATGATAAAACTTCTGTCGATGCTAAGGGTTATTTTATTTATAATTGGGTGTATACTCCTTGGAATAGGGCAGATGTAATGGCACTTAAAACAGCATTACCTGACCCGTGGAAAAATCCAGCCCCCTTTTATGAGGAAGTTGAGGGAGCAATTAGTTCTTGTACTATGACTTTGGCTGACATTGATTTATTTTTCGGATTGATATTACCACCAGATATTTGGAGAACTGTTTGTAAAGTTGATGATCGTGTAGTTTTTGGGGCGTCATGGAAAGAATTAGAACAGATGGACGGGGATAGGGAACCTGCGAAAAAGCCATATCAGTTGATTCTAGATCTTCCCGCAGCCATATTAGTTAAGTTAAAAACGATTATTCTCCCTAAAAGATAGATTGGACTGTTTTAGCGTCTTGTAAGCAAAAGGCAGATGAATTGGTCTCTGATTTCTTTACACGCTTTGAAGAAGCATTTCATGATTTTAGCGGTCAGTTATTGTCAGATGATACGGGCAGACAGTTGTTCGTCGATAAATATGTCGCAAATCTGTTACCAGGAATAGCTAGTCATCTAAAAGCTAGTGAAAGTTCATGTACTACCTCTACTCCGGTTTCTCTTTTGACTATGGCTCAGTATTATGAACGTCAGGAATTAGAAGCAAAAGGTAGCGAGGATAACAAGATTAAAGAATTAAAGATGAAGGTTATATTGGCTCAAGATTATGGTCCACCTTTTAGAGGTAGTGATAGAGGTGGACGTGGATCTTATGGTTCTTCTTGCACTCGTTCGAATTTGTCTGTTGATCAGTGTGCGTATTGTAAGAAATTTGGGCACTGGGCTGCGAATTCTCCAGCACTACGTGTTCAGCAGTGTTCACGTGGTCGGTGACAAATGAGAAATCGCTCAGGATATTCAGGGCCTAGAAGAAGCACGAATGATCATGCTAGGGTTGATGCTAATGTACAAGGGCAGGATGGGTTCAACACTTTTGATAGACGGAACCAATACCAGATGTCTAACTATGTGCAGCCTGATTTCCAAGATTCTGCTTATGCATAGGATTGCCTAGGATGGGGTAAGGAATCAGTTGAAGTTCCAGTTGATCAGAGGGGTCCCTATGTTACAGCACATGTTTTGGGTTCTACTGATCAGTTTCTGGTTGATACAGGAGCTACTCGTAGCACCTTGTCTAAACAATTGATTCCAAGGGCCCCCCTGTCTGGCTTAACGATTACATTGATAGGTTTCGATGGAACACCTTCCCCTAGCCCATTGTCACAACCACTTGCATTCCATGTTGATAAATTTACTGCTCCATGTCCGTTTTTGCTTTCTCCAAATACACCAGACAATATTGTGAGTCTTGATATGCTCAAGTATTTCAGGGCTACGATACAATGTTCTCCTGAAGGGGTGCGTGTTATTTTGAATGATAATCATCCTGTGATGGAAAGAGTTTGTCTTGTTAAAGAGGATATTGCATTAGCTTCACTCCCTAGTACTTTGTGGGCTACTTCAGATACTGATGTGGGACAAATGATTATTCCACCAGTACATATTAGTGTCAAGGAGGGAGCTGTATTGCCACGTTCGCCTCAATACAAAATTTCACAGGAGGGCGAAGAAGCACTCACACGAATTGTGCATGATCTTAATGCAGTTGGAGTTGTTGAGGAAGTTCCGTATCATGTTTGTAACAGTCTGATTCTTCCTATTCTGAAAAAGGATACTGATACTAGGATTTACCGATTCATTATTGATTTACGAGAAGTGAATAAGATTGTGGTACCACACTATTCTGTGGTATCTGACATCACAACACTTCTTACTTTGGTTCCCCCGACAGCAACTAAGTTCTCTGTGATAGACTTGAAGAATGCTTTCTTTTCGATTCCTATTCATCCTGACAGCCGATATTTGTTTGGTTTTACTTTGAATAAACAATCATATAGATTTTGCAGAGTTCCTCAAGCCTATACTGAGAGTCCTAGTATTTATAGTCAAGCGTTAAAATGACAACTTGATTCTTTTGTTTTGCCTGAAGGTGTGGCTCTCATACAATATGTTGATGATATTTTGTTGGCAGCTGATACCCCTGAGCAATGTGAAAAGTGCACTTTGTCCTTACTTTCTTTTCTTGCTTCACACCATCATAAAGTGTCACAAAAGAAATTGCAATATTGTAGACCAAAGGTAACCTATTTAGGTCACCTTTTGTCTAAGGAGGGCCGTGCACTTACATCAGATCGTATTCAAGCAATTGTAGACACACCAGTGCCCGCTACTCAGAAAGATGTTCGTGCATTCCTTTGGTCTTACTTCTTTTTGTAGGCAATGGATATTAGGATTTTCACACATTGTCAAACCTTTGCTAGCACTTTTGACTAAAGATACTCCAATGCCCCTCCCATGGACAGATGACTGTGAGACTGCTTTCCGGCAGCTACTACAAGCCCTTTGTTCAGCACCAGTGTTACGTACTCCAGATTACACGTAGCCATTTGCAATTTACGTACATGAGAAAGATGGATGTGCATTGTCAGTTTTAGTACAGACACATGGCGATAAGCAGCGTCCCTATGCATATTTTTCAGCAGTACTTGATCCTGTCGCTCGAGCGTTGCCTGTGTGTTTTCGTTCAGTTGCGGCAACAGCTGTGTCAATACGTCAGAGTGAAGGGATAGTTTTGTCACATAAACTGTTGGTGTTAGTACCCCATGCGGTTGATGCCCTTTTAAATCAAACAAAGACGCAACATTTAACTAGCGCTCGCCTGACAGGATTTGAATTGACATTGCTGGCTCCTCACATTACACTGAAGATATGTGCAACACTAAATCCAGCCACTTTGTTGCCATATCCGGTGACTCAGCCTCAGTCACAAGAAACACATGATTGTATATTCCTTACCGAAGAACAGACAAAGGGTCGTATTGATTTGCAAGATACGCCTCTTCCAGATGTAGATGTGATGGGCCTTGTTTGAAGTTGCCAGACGGTACGACCTCAGCTGCATATGCAATCACCACAATACACACAGTAGTGGAGACAGCTCGTATACCACAGAAGTCAGCTCAAGCAGCTGAACTAATAGCTTTGACACGAGCATGTGAGCTTAGTACTGACTTATGTGTGAACATTTATACAGACAGCCGCTATGCTTTTGGAGTGGCTCATGATTTTGGTTTGCTTTGGAAGGAGAGAGGCTTTCTCACATCACACGGGATGCAGATAATGCACGGAGAATTAGTGCATAACCTCTTGACTGCATTGACATATCCAAAGAAAATAGCTATTGTGAAATGTAGTGCACAAAAGAGAGTGACCGATAAGATAGGGCAAGGTAATGCCCTTGCGGACCTGAGGTACTGGGCTTTTCAGAACCGGTACTGATCCGGTAACCCAGCGGTGCCAGGGTACACCCAAAGACCACGGGTACTTTCCTGATTCAGACCACAGAAACTCAGAGTCTTCTAGGTGAAGTCAAAGATCCAATTTATTGGCTGCAGCCAAGTAACAAGCGTCCTAGAAGTACAACAGCACGGTTTGTATGTTCTCAGGAGACTGTGTTTCAATGCAAAGTCAGGTTTCCTTATATACAGTTTTTTAAGCTTCAGGCAAACATTCTTGACATTTTGGTTGGTCATTCACATGTTTTCACTACAAAGGAAAAAACAGTGTCATGATGAAACCTCATATTTCACGTCATCCAACCCATAATAAATTACCCGGCAAGGCCTAGTATTTTACATCAGATAAGTGTGGACCCCCAATAAAAACAGGCACCTCCCCCTCGTAAAGTAAGAAGAAGAAAAGAGCAGGTGCAGGTGTGAGCAAGATTAGGCAGGGTGTGTGAGCGATAATAAGGGTTTTATGGCATGGTGTGCCTTGATGCTATCTGATTCGGCCACTGGGAGAGGGACTGACCAAACAGGTTTGGCCTGAGGCAATGGTTCCAGCTTGCCCAGGTCAGAGAAAAGTCAATCAAGGTGTACGTGTCCTTGGAATCAAATCTGACTGTATTATAAGCCTATGTGAGGGCAACTTTTAAAAATGGCTGCCGTGTATAAAATGGGAGCCACGAGTGCAGGACGAAAATGGCGATTTCGAGGTGAAAACGCTGCTGGAAATGAGCGAAAATGCTCATGCTTAGTGTACTAGTCATTATCGGTCTTTTGATACTAAAATCGTACTGCTGTGGCAAAGTAAATTACATGGGTCCCGAATTTTTAGAACCACAAACCCTCCTTTTGCCCTTACATAGGTAATAAACCTATTCTCATGCTAATCTGAGTCCAGGTCTATGTTTATAAGGCCATGGAGATGTTGCTGGAGCAAAATTCTAGTACTTGGTAACTCTCTCTGGACAGGTCTCCTCGAACATGAAGTAGCACAAAAGGCCACATATGGCAGGACAAAATAAGGAATACCTCTATCTGCAGTAGGTGGCATAAGATCACACACCCAACAATTAGTGATGTTCACTACTAACTAGTGTTGATGCAGAAGCTGTACAAAAGAATTGCTTACGAATTCTGATCTTCTAACCTGCTCATGTTCAGAAAAAGGGTGAAAAGAGTGCAAAGAAACAATAGTAGGAAAAGACATAGGTTGGGAAGTGGGTGCAGAAGTCAATTGAGTAGAGAAAAACAATCCCACCCATAAATTACAACGTCATGTTTAAAAGACACTAGAAAACACGTTATTAAGAACATATAGACAACGGGAGAAAGTAGTGACCACTATTACAGATGAAATAATAATTTTCACAACCCTAACCAAAAAGCAAATCCTAAAATTATCTTGTAACATTTTTAGGGCTCCTCTGCATTTCAGTAATTTTTGTATGTTCAGGTGGAACAGTGGTGACTCTCATCAATGCTCTAAGGTGAAAAGGGGGTACTCTTTCCACAGAAAATGGACTTTATTCTGCTTTTACTAAACAGAATAGTACTTTAAAACAATGCCAGCAAAACAATCAGTCTCCTAACACCTAGTCTATACAATCACACGGAAACCTCTTGTGAAACCAACTATGCCCAGAGTCCGTTCAAAAAGCCTCTCTGGCAGACTTCTATTGTCCATCAAATTTTCTTTTGTTGTTTTCTTTCGCATGGGCCTCTCAATTCAGGCCTCTTCGTGAGAAAAGTATTGCTTAGTTGGAGTGCCCTCCTGGCAAACACCCACAGCTCACTCGAAAGTCTCAATGTCTTAAAGCAATGCACCAGTGTCTCTCCTCTGTGGCAGACACTACAAACAATGTGCTCTTCATTGATCAAGGGCACAAATCATCTCGTGCAGACCCAAGCACCATTAATCGGGAAATAGCTCAAGCTCAGCAGCACTTTCAGACTCCAACACTCATTATTTAGTGTCAGAGGACGCTCAAGCTGCTCTTTCATGGGCACCACAATATAGTGCCTTTTTCCAAACTTGAAATCTCCGGTGCACTGCCCTTCTTCCGTTGGAGCAAAGAAAAGGGGGTGTGTGGCCAAAACTCAGGCCAAGGGGCTCAAGGGATTGCACACTGTCAGAGGTTACCAGCACATGACAGGTAGAGAAATGAAACCTCAAAACAGCTCTGCCATCAACAACAGGAATCCTTCTCTTTAGCTCCTTTACACTGAAACTTTGGCTCTGCGATGTCCAACGCCGTCTGATGGAGCAAGTACGATACCATGCGCTGGCGATCGCTGTCCAGCTTTGCTACTTTCTGGGTGCTGAGACTGTAGGGCCAAGACGTCCGTCTTTCATCTGTAGCTGTCACTGATGGGAATTAGGCTTAAATCAATGTCCTGCAGGTTATTATGACTTGATACCCGCAGAATCTAGTGACGTAGGAAATGTGCCACAGTTGTTAGTTTCCTTCAATTTAGTAAAAAAACAGTTCATGGTTTTTAGCAAGGGGACTGCAAGCAGGTGGTCTGCAATCTTCAAAGGAGTAGCCATACACCATGGGCATAAAATACAAAGACAAAGGCAGAAGGGCAAAACAGGGTCTCTAGCATCTTTAATTGGGTTTTCTCCATTATTCTCTGCCATCTATAGCTACATGAGAATTCTATCTGAATTGATTTCCTCACACAGTGG
This sequence comes from Pleurodeles waltl, assembly GCF_031143425.1. NCBI lineage: Eukaryota > Metazoa > Chordata > Amphibia > Caudata > Salamandridae > Pleurodeles > Pleurodeles waltl. The sequence continues at coordinate 89,795,755 of NC_090437.1, forward strand.
CATTGTCTAATGGGGTAAACACATATTTTCCTCAATGATTAAGTCTAGGTGTTCCTCCTTACCTTAGAACATCTCAATAGAGAAATCACATGATACCGATTATCAGGGACATGTAGAAACCTTCCTTTAAAAACTGTGCATCAGGTGCACTATGCAATACATAGGCTAATAGTCAAATGTGCAAACAAAAAGACAAGAACTAGAGGGTCCTGATATTTGCATGATTAGGACACATCTGATCCCACCAAAAATTAAAGTAGCAGGAACAGAAGGGAACCGAAAACCAAATTAAAATAGACATTTAAAATTCGTCATGTTCAAAAAGGTAAACATAAGATATCTCCTATTGAGATGGAAAACTTGTCTTACTATAATATTGAGTCAGTTAACCAGTCTATCGCTACCCTGACAGTCAGGCTGGAAAACATTGAAGCAGGCCTAAGGCAAATTCTTGAAAACCAGTCTGGTCATACCAAAGGGAATTATACATAACATGGGGGTCCCTGGTACATCACTGCAGTCTGGAAATGTGAACCTGAACAATACATCAATAATAATAAAAGGTCTGACTGGTGAAAGGAATTTGAAAAAGAGAAGTGGGACTAGGACATAGCTAAAATCTCAATAACTAAGCATGATGCGACATTGGTCAGGGGAAGTAACAAAAGAAAAAATCTATAGGAAGAACAAAAAAATTATTTGGGTGATAGTCAGGCATGTGACACAACACCGAGAGTACGGGTGATACACAAAGGCCAAAGTTACACAAATTTTAACTCTACCGTTGGTGACTACACCATATACGGTACTCCTAGCTAATGTTTCAGTTCCTTCTTCAGGAAAAAATGAAAACCTGGTTTTCTTTTAAGGAACAAAAGCCATATGCTACTTAGGAAACAGAACATCATTAACTAATGTAATATAGAAATTAGGCCACCTTGAGTCACATATCTATAATTTCATCCTTAGGTCCAATCAAGGCTACATAAATGTAGGGCTGCCTGTTCCTTTAAGGGAAGGGGCAGTAACGTGACTCACTGCAGGTGACACACTTTGATCCTGTATATCTCTTTTTATTTTCCTTCAATACCATTATAGCCAAATAGACATGCACTGGTGAAGTGTTGTCTTTTATGTTCACAGCATGAAATATCATTATCTGTGGAATTTAGTAACCAGAACAAGTTCAACCAACTGTTGCGTAGCGATGGGCATCGTCATGACCATCCCCTCACAACACAGGGGAGCTTGTAATAGTATCAAAAGCAGCAACAAACATGCAAAAAACAAATTAAAAATAATAAAAACGCACAAAACGTCAAGCCATCAGATATACTTGCTGCATATCAAGCACAAAAAGCATAGACAAAACAATAGCATGTGTGAATAAGCGGTGACACACAACACCATGTCATGTACTTTATGCACTGTAAACCTGCAGCCCAAAACCCAATATTTGGGCCTGTTAAATTTGTCAGATTTAAAATCCTTACCCTCCTTTTGACAGTAGATCACCAGGCAATGGAAATCTGCTGTCAAATATAACTTTACTGTTTCTCTTCTAACATACAGGACCAGCAAGAATAATTCATGATAAGACCAAATACATGAAAATAAATTTCCATTACTTAACTGTTACCCTCTTGTCAGTTACTTCGCAACATCAAGCCACCTTGGTTTTACCTTTCTAAAAGTAAAAATTGTTACACTGACAGTCCATATTAATTTGGCACCTACAATTTCCACTGTGAAAAATAAGTCTTAATTGGCAAATCGTTCTCATTAAGGCATGTAGCCTTCAAAAAAATTTTTAAAAAAGGGCTGCATCTTATTTTCTGTCTAAGACTTAATGCAACACTTCGTTTTCTGTCAAATAAAAGCAACTAGCAGGCATCATTTTATTTTTTTAGAGCGGAGACACAAATGTATCAGTTCTGCAGAGCATTTAACATGATGTTGGGACTTTCGAAGAAACCCCTTTTTTGTATATTTTCCCTTTGGAATTAAGTTCTTTAATTGTATTGATGTTCTTCTGGAGAAACCAGAAATCCCACTTTTAGAAGCCTGTAGGGTCATTCTGCATTTCACAGAGACAAGGCCCTAATTTAAAAGGTCACAAGTGTCAACATGACAGTCTCCTCCATTGTTTATGGGAAAACTAAAGATAGCATCTCAGCAGCGTGACTTGAGCCAGCCTCTGTAGCTCTCCTAGCTTCTGCCACTCTGAATCTGTCAAAGACAGTAGGCCTTCCTATTTTCCTTCTAACCTGCAATAATTCACTCTATTTTAAAAATAAAAAAATTTCCTTTTTAGGCGCTAAAAAAATTATCTCTATTTCCAGATTATTAAACTACATTTACTGTGAATAATTCACAAACCTTAATAACACACATACCAGTTGTTAGAATAAATGCTTGTTGCAATCCCATGCAATGGTACATATTTCATCAACCTCGAATGAATGAACGTCTCAGTAGGCCCAGCTGAAGTTAGAACCTTCAACCTCGATATTAAAACAAGCCTTTGTACTGGCACATTGACTCATTGAATCATAAGAAGGCACAACCTGCAAATATATATCAAACCTAAATGTATGCATTTACTGAAGCCTGAGACACTTTAAAAAGTACTCTGAATGAAAGAAAATGCAGTTTAAACAGTGCTTTTGCCCAAAATCGACTTTGATATTTTAGGCGTTAAAAAATCAATATCCTACAATTTTCTTGCATAATATGCATTACCAGAATGTCTATTACACAATCCATGAGTCAGCCATTGAAAATATTAACTTATACTTTATAGAAATGAGCTTGTTTGCTCCTGCGCCAAGGGAAAATTGCACATACAAATGTCATTTTAGCGGTGCAACATAACTTAAATTAAATTTTAATGTTAGGAGGTCATAGTATAGGTATTAAGCTTTATAAATATTAAAAAACGATTTTGAAAGGCACTTATTTTTTAAATAATTTTTCCATAATTAATCATTTTCTTTTTTAAAAAAAATAAGAACCCAATTATTCTTTTTTTTGGTGATAATTCCACATATAAAAGCAAGCTGCATCCCTTGCCTATTATTTGGGATACATTAACTCACAAGCCTAAGCGCATAAGCCTAACTTGAAATGCGTCACATTTTTGCGCCACTTTCATTTAAAAGGAAGGTTATGCAAAATTCCACCCATGTTTAACTGGGAAAGTGCTGGCTGAATTGAACATTCCTATCAAATATACTGCAGCTGAAAAGTTTGCCTGTGAACATCTAATACAATGCATCTAAGAAAAATGCTGTAAATTTATTTATTTTTTTGCAAAAATAGATAATTTCGGTTTTTTTTTGGGGCCCTATTTATATCTATTGAATGTGTTTTCTAATTTATTAAGCATTTAACGGCAGTTTTGTATATGTGCACAATTGCTCATTCTATAAATTAAAGAGCAACATATAGCTATGTTAGCACACCACATGGTTCATTTCTGGATTTTTTCTAAGTTTCTACTTAATATTAATTAACCAACATTTTACTTAACAAACTGTAAAAATCAAGAAGACCCACAAACACACATTGAGCTCATTTCAAATATAAACAGAAAACACTCTATACACACAATACAGCGCGCTTTAGCCATTTTTCATAAATAGCGCCGTCGCAATTTACTTACAGAACCGTTTGCAGATCCTAGTTGTAAGTCATATTTACAAGATAAAAAAGAAAACTTTTCTCAATTATTTCCAAGAATAGCGGACCCATACTTTATTAAACGTGATGGGGCCTACTCCGTGCTTCACATATAGTTCATAGGTTGGAGTTCCAATCGGAGGAACCGGACATGAGTCCTCCAACCGGGAGTCCCTTTTTCAACCAAGACAAAACAAATTTCCAAGTCTGCTAAGACCAGGCATCTTCGCTCACTAGTCTAGCTTCAAGCTTCAAAGGATTATCGTTTACGATAGTCTCGTGAATACACGAGTCCTTCGGCTTTGGTGCTTGCAAGTTCCAAATCAAAGTGATCCCAAAGTGATACCAAACCAAATGTCCAACTTAAGGACCAAACCAAGTGTCCAACTAAGGACTGGGAGACGCTCCACTTATACTTAACTGAAAATATCGATGACGTCACCAGAAGACTTGTCTTATCGTTTCGCTCTACCAAACATCAAGGGTCCAAATCAGGGCGATAGCCAGGGCAGCAGTCCTTCGTAGCCGTCGGGAAGCGGGGAACCTCGCAGCAAAGACTTTCGGACCACGTCGACATGCAGGGGTCGATGAAGTGGCGGCCTTCCTCCAGAATTTTCACACGAAGCTCCCCACGGACCTCAGGCTTGGACCGGTACCGCTGGTATCGCCCCACGTTGGGCGCCAACTGAGGTACTGGGCTTTTCAGAACCGGTACTGATCCGGTAACCCAGCGGTGCCAGGGTACACCCAAAGACCTCGGGTACTTTCCTGATTCAGACCACAGAAACTCAGAGTCTTCTAGGTGAAGTCAAAGATCGAATTTATTGGCTGCAGCCAAGTAACAAGCGTCCTAGAAGTACAACAGCACGGTTTGTATGTTCTCAGGAGACTGTGTTTCAATGCAAAGTCAGGTTTCCTTATATACAGTTTTTTAAGCTTCAGGCAAACATTCTTGACATTTTGGTTGGTCATTCACATGTTTTCACTACAAAGGAAAAAACTGTGTCATGATGAAACCTCATATTTCATGTCATCCAACCCATAATAAATTACCCGGCAAGGCCTAGTATTTTACATCAGATAAGCGTGGACCCCCAATAAAAAAGGGCACCTCCCCCTCGTAAAGTAAGAAGAAGAAAAGAGCAGGTGAAGGTGTGAGCAAGATTAGGCAGGGTGTGTGAGCGATAATAAGGGTTTTATGGCATGGTGTGCCTTGATGCTATCTGATTCGGCCACTGGGAGAGGGACTGATCAAACAGGTTTGGCCTGAGGCAATGGTTCCAGCTTGCCCAGGTCAGAGAAAAGTCAATCAAGGTGTACGTGTCCTTGGAATCAAATCTGACTGTATTATAAGCCTATGTGAGGGCAACTTTTAAAAATGTCTGCCGTGTATAAAATGGGAGCCACGAGTGCAGGACGAAAATGGTGATTTCGAGGTGAAAACGCTGCTGGAAATGAGCGAAAATGCTCATGCTTAGTGTACTAGTCATTATCGGTCTTTTGATACTAAAATCGTACTGCTGTGGCAAAGTAAATTACATGGGTCCCGAATTTTTAGAACCACAGACCGCGTAGCACATGAGACTGTGATGCAGCGAAGTACTACTTCTATGTATGTAGTGAAGTCACAAGCTGAACGTTGGCATAATGCTAGACAAGACGTATTAGATATACAGAAATCTGCTTCTGTGAAAGAACGTGAGCAATGGTCTGAAGAAGGAGAATTGGATGATGAGGTCTGTTGGCGGAATAAGCAGATGGATAAATGGAAATTGCCTATTAGCTTTTGTACAACCTATGGTTCAGATGGCACATGGGCTGGCACATGTTGGAGCTTCAACAATAACGAAGTTGCTTATGCAAGTTTGGGAGCATCCAGAAATTTCCAGTACAGCTAAGAGAGTAGTACAGTCTTGTTTGATCTGTTTACAATACAATCCTGGAAAAGGGACACAAACTCCTGCAGGAGGGTTTGCTACACCAACTGCACCTTTCGAACTTCTACAAATGGATTATATTCAGCTTGAACGCTGCAACAATTTAAAGTATGTCTTGGTGGTGGTATGTGCCTTCGGTAAGTGGATAGAGGCGTACCCCACAAAGGATAATACTGCCATTACCACAGCGAAGGTGCTTTTGAAATAATTTTTCCCTAGGTTTGGTTTTTGCAGACTTTTATGGAATGATAACGGACCTCATTTTGTTGGGGAAGCTATTAAGTATGTCCTGAAAGGATTAGGGATCAAACAGAAGTTCCATGCGGTTTTCCACCCACAATCAGCAGGGTTGGTGGAAAGGTATAATGCTACTTTGAAGCTGAAGTTAGCGAAGATACAGGCTTCCACATCTTAAACTTGGCTGGATGCATTACTGTTGGCATTATTGTCTATTAAGTCAGTGCCACACTCTCGAACAGGCCTTACCCCCTATGAAATAGTATTTGGAAGGCCAATGAACATTTGGGGAGTTCCTAAGCCAAATTCTGTATATGATGTACTTTGTGTCCTGATGAATGATTATTTGGCACAGTTAACCGACAATTTGGTTTCTATTCATTAACAGGTTCGAGAAGCACTTCCTGACAGATCTACAGGTGAAGGCTATGAACTCCGACCTGGTGACCAGGTGATGATTAAGTCCTTTGAAAGATCAAGCAGCTTAGAACCAAGGTGGCGAGGCCCAGAGCAGGTGCTCCTTTCGACAAGGACAGCAGTTGGAGTGACGAACCAAAAGAATGTGGTCGATAGTACTCATTGCAAGAGAGTGCTACCTACTTGGGTGGAACCTGCTGTGCTGACCGATCATCGAGAGATTTTTACTACGGAGAAAGGCCATGCTATATCACTTGATGAATCTGCGGAGTTCTTCCCGGACCATACGATTTCTGGAGTGTCGCGATATAATTTGAGACCGAGAAAAGAATCTGTAGTGCTGAAAAAAACTGGTTGAGCTACCGCCCTGGGTTAGTGAACGGAGAGCCAATGTGGCAAGGGGGGGATCAGTCATGCATTAGAGTAGTGACACCCGTCTTGTCCTATGGTAAAGAAATCAGCGGATGCCCAGGGATAAGAGCTCCAACGATTCTTTTTAATTAATTTCTGGAAGGGTCGATTATCACTGTTGCTTAAATGAATAACAAAGTGATCATTAGTACTATGGGGTTTGTTGTTGTTTTGTTGGTTATAGCAATAATCACCTAGTTTGTTGAAAAGAAGGCTCCTGCTCGGGAGTTTTTTGTTGCCACTACTCCAATACCAGAGGATCACTATTACTTTACGGTTCTCTATCAGGAGCAGAAACACCGTCAATCGTACTTCAATAATACTTTCATTCAGATGTTGCATCATACTCATAAAGCTACAAATACTACTAACTGTTGGGTATGTGGAATTATACCTGTGCATCAAAAGAAAGGAGGAACACCTTTTATTCCTCTTCCATTTTCACACAATGGTTCTTGTCAAGCTTGGTATACGCTTTTGTTTGCATCTGGAAAACGTACAGAGGGCGGACTTCTTTTTCGCCTTAATAAAGTATGCTACCAAGACAAAGATGGGTATCCCCAAGCCAAAGGAACTAAATGGGAATGGGAAGAGTATCAACCGGACAATATTTCAATACCATATGTCTTCACAAATATAAGAGACTCTGACAAGAAAGAACAATTTGTGATTTCTGTCACAAAAACTAAAGCAGATTTATGTATATGTAGCATTGGGCGAATTGCAGTGGGGACAAGCGATTGTACCTTGATTTTAACTATTGAGGGTGTAAATAATAGTAGTTTTACAGCTTCAGATAATACATATTTTGTTTGTGGTAACTATGGATATAACCAGCTACCTGTTGGGTGGTCAGGTGTGTGTTATGTGTCATTTCTATTACCCACTGTGTTTTTGGCACCTGCATCATATCACCGTGATTTTAAACTGTTCAATGACATCATTAAAAATAGATATAAAAGGACAATAAGTACAAATGAGGTAGACCAAATGGACGCTAGCCTGCAACAATATGTTGATTTTAATTTAGGATTGTTCTCCTTTGTGGGTGCTGCGTTAAACAGTAGGAAAGTGAGACGATTGACTAGGGTTGTGGAAGCTGTTACCAATCAGGCAGCTCTGGCACTTGGGAATATTACTGAGGAGCTCCATATTGCGAGGATTGTAGCGCTCCAAAATCGTATGGTAATAGATGTGATATTAGCTGATCGAGGTGGTGCATGTCGCATCATCGGTAGTAGTTGCTGCGTTTTCATTCCATATTACTCACCTTCAGTATATGATGCAATATCTAAATTGCATAAAATTGCTGCAGAAATTCATATAGAGACTGGTACTTGGACTTTTCTGGATGTTTTTGGGCTCTTGTTTCCGCTTGGGGTTGGAAACTACTGACTATCCTGTGTGTAATGATTGCAATATTTTTCACATGGTGTATCTGTATTCAGTGTGGTCCAATGTTCTGCTCCATGTGTACTACTGCTTGTATGCCTACCAAAAGAAATATTACAGAAATGAAAGCACAACACATGTTACATAAGGAAATAGCTGAAATGATGAGCATAAATATACAAGATGAATATTTAGATTATCCCAGAAAGACAAATGCCTTCAGCTAATGCTGAAAGGGTCGTCTGTTGTAATTTAGTAGCGATTAGATTAAGCATTAGCAGAAGACATCTTGTATTTAGCAACTATTGTGAACATTTCGCGGAATCCATTTTGTATTCATGGCAGCCATTATCTCTGCCACATGCTGCCATGTGCTCGCCATGTGCTCTGTCCTGCCTTCCAGTTAACTACTCTCGAAAATCTGTCTAGTGACAAGTTATATTTAGCATCTCCCACTTTGCACATGCCCAGTAAGGTCTGCAGCTGTTAGTAATTAGTAACCAACAGTAATGTGTCTACTAGTCCTTGAAAACTGTTAGCCCCTTCTACCCGTTGACTGTGCATTTCCATATGACCTTATATGTGTATAAGTCTTGCTTCTATAATTGTACCACCTTCTTTTAGCCCCTGCGTGGGTATAAAAGGACCATGCTCTCTTTAGTTCAGTGTGCTACTTCAAACATTACCGAAGGGTGCTGTTTGAACTGTAGTACCACCTCATGGGGTTTAATAAACTTTGGCCCTCATTATGACCTTGGCGATCGGACCGCCGGGCTGCCGCCAATGCGGTCATTTGGAGATCCCCACTGGGCCGGCAGGGATCTCAGCCGGAACACAGGAGCCGGCTCCAAATGGAGCCGGCGGTGTTGCGGCCGTGCGACTGGTGCAGTTGCACCCGTCGCGACAGTGAAAAGCTGCTCGGGGCCCTGTCAGGTGGCCCCTGCACTGCCCATACCAGTGGCATGGGCAGTGCAGGGGCCCCCAGGGGCCCTGCAACGCCCCGTACCACCAGCCTTTTCATGGTGGTTCAAACCACCAGAAAAAGTCTGGTGGTAGGGGGACTCGTAATCCCCTGGGCAGCACTGCAAGCAGCGCTGCCCTGGCGGATTACAACCACCAGGGCCATTGTGGCGGGAAACCGCTGGCCCCGGCGGTGCGACCGCAGCGCTTCCGCCGCGGTCGTAATGCCCTGGGAAGCACCGCCAGCCTGTTGGCGGTGCTTCCTCCAGAACAGCCCTGGCGGTCTTGGACCGCCAGGGTTGTAATGAGGGCCTTTGTCTTTTATTTCAGTTTCTGTGCCAACTTCTTCCTATATTGTCTGAGGACTTTGTGCAGAGAAGCCCTTGCACTAGTAGGCCTTGCTGAGGCTTACTTCGACACAATGGCACACACAGATGCAATAATCAAGCCTTTAAACCTCTGCAGGACCCCTACCCAACGTCACCGGACAGGAGGTTCCAGACATGTCCACTCCCCCCACAGAAGAGGCCCACATTGATGACAGCAGCTCTGTCCAACTGGATCAAGATGAACAGCCCGGCCCATCTGGGACCTCGGGACAGTCGGTTCCCCTGACACTGGCACAAGCCACCACAGAGCCTCTCCCCTCAGGATACACCAGCACAGCACCCACCCAGCGGGCCCATCCCTCTGTCCCCAGGATACGTCAAGCAGCAGTGTGTCCACCACTACAGGGAACCCAGGCAAACCCACCAACTCAAGAAAATCAGGGACCTGGGGTAGTGGCAGTGAGCACACGGTTCAGGGGACAGAGGCACAGGATAACAGGGGAACTGGGAGGACTGCTGTGCGACAGGGGGAGGACAGGCCCAGGGAGCCCACTCTCCACGAGGCCCTCTCTAACATCATAGGACCGTACCATCATTCCCAGGAGACGGCTGCAACGGTACTGGCCAAGTTTCAGGAGACCGAGCAGCTGCAGGAGGAACAGTATTTGGGGATCAGGGAGGAACTTAGGTCCATCAACACCACCCTGGTCACCATTGTAGGAGTGCTGAAGGACCTTGTGAACACCAGGAGGGACACTGTGGCACAACAAGGGGCCCCTGACACTAGCCTGGATGATGAACAGCCCACTACCTCCGCCGGCGCTAGTGGACAGAGAACAATGCCAAGACCCCGCCAGGAAATGAGACCCCCCCTGAATGTCATCCCTCTGTCCCACTTCGTCACTGTGTCCATCCATCAACTGCCCTAGCTCCACTTCCTATACCCCTTTGGACAATGCACCTGTGAAACAAATAGACTGGACTCTGCCATGGACAATCCTCCACCATCACCCCTGCCCATTTTACAACCCCCTCCTCTATTTTGCACTGAAATAAACACCCTTGAATCACAAAACAAGGTGGAGTCAGTCTGTGCTTCACAAATGTGTATTTGCAATAACTATGGAATATAGCAATGTTGATTGTATTTTCAACATACTGATGTAACACAGCTCTAGTCCATCAGGTAATATAGCTGAGGTCACACAGTGGGACCCACATCTGTGAAATGGAAAGGCAAAGTGACAAGTCAAGATCCATACACTGGGTGAAAGTGACTGACATATGATAGGTCTAACAATTGTATGAGAGGTGTGAGGCAGTGACATCTTCTTACCTGTGTCTCACTGGAAGTATTGCTGGGTAACGTTGCTTCTGTTGTCAATATCCTCTTCTTCTGCCTCCTCTTCTTTACTGTCCACAGGCTCCACAGCTGCCACAAAACCTCCTTCTGGACCAACCTCCTGCAGAAAAGGCACCTGTCGTCCCAAAGCCAGGTTGTGCAGCATACAGCAGGCCACGATGATCTGGCACACCTTCTTTGGTGAGTAGTAGAGAGAACCACCTGTCCTATGGAGGCACCGGAATCTGGCCTTCACACGGCCAGAGGTCCTTTCGATCACTCTCCTAGTTCGCCCATGTGCCTCATTGTAGCGTTCCTCTGCCCGTGTCCTGGGATTTCTCACTAGGGTCAGTAGCCATGACAGGTTGGGGTAACCAGAGTCACCTGCAAATGTCAAGGGACAACTGTTGGACACACACTTACCCGTAGGGACAACCCCGACAACTATTCACAGGGTATAGGGTCCTTTTTCTCACCTATTAGCCACACACAGAGCCTCTGGAGTTGCCCCATCACATAAGGGATGCTGCTATTCCTCAGAATGTAAGCATCATGCACTGAGCCAGGAAACCTGGCATTCACATGGGAGATGTACTGGTCGGCCAAACACACCATCTGCACATTCATTGAATGGTAGTTCTTCTGGTTTCTGTACACCTGTTCACTCCTGTGGGGGGGTACCAAGGCCATATTTGTCCCATCAATGGCATCTATGATGTTGGGGATATGTCCCAGGGCATAGAAGTCACCATTCACTGTTGGCAAATCCTCCACCTGAGGGAAAACGATGTAGCTGCGCATGTGTTTCAGCAGGGCAGACAACACTCTGAGCAACATGTTTGAGAATATAGGCTGGGACATCCCTGATGCAATGGCCACTGTAGTGTGAAAAGACCCACTTGCCAGGAAATGGAGTACTGACAGGACCTGCACTAGAGGGGGGATTCTTGTGGGATGATGGATTGCTGACATCTTGTCTGGCTCCAACTGGGTACGCAGTTCCTGGATTGTTGCAAGATCAAGTCTGTAGGTGACTATTACGTTTCTCTCTTCCATTGTCGACAGGTCCACCAGCGGTCTGTACACCGGAGGATGCCGCCATCTCACCACCTGCCCCAGCGGACGTGCCCTATGAAGGAGAACAGCGAGCAGAGAGTCAGCCAACACTGAGGTATAACTAAATGTCATTAGCAAACATTTGTAAATCCGCAATGTGCATGTTACTGTGTGTATGCAAGGCCTAGATAGGTGTGATGCAGTTATTATTAATGCCATGTGGCCCCCTGAAATGGCGGCTGCCTGACCTGTAAGGTGGGACAAGGGGATATGAGCTAACTGCGCTGACGTTCAACTCCGTCGCGGTAGGCGGTCGAAGACCGCAGCGCAATCCTGCATTGGTTAACATTGGACCCTATGGGTCCCAGGAGCCAATGGCGAAGTATGCCAGCAGTGACGGTACGCACCGCCGCGGTCGTGACGGACATTTTCTGTCTGTTCACTCACTTGATACCTGACCTTCGACAGGAGAGGACCTACACTGCAAGTGCTGCTGTGATCTCAGTCTGGAAGTGACGATTGCTCATGTGTCTGGGGAAAGGGCCCCTGCCTTCACCTCAGAGGAGTTGCAGAAGTTAGTGGATGGGGTCCTCCCCCAGTACACGTTTCTCTACCGTCCTCCAGACAAACAGGTAAGTACACTGTGAGCATGCTGCATGGGCAATGCCTGTTTGGAGTGGTGTGGATGGAAGATACATGGGGGGAACTGAGGCCTGCATGTGCAGACGGTGAGTGCATGTGCGTCAGGGCAAGAGTGGGAACATGGGCCAATGACTGTGACGGTCCGGAAGGTTAAAGTTTTTCCTTTTCCCCTGTACTATTCCTCTAGGTCAGCGCCCACCAGAAGAAGGATATTTGGCGTGCCATCGCCAAGGACGTTCGGACCCTGGGTGTCCACCACAGACGGAGCACCCACTGCCGTTAAAGATGGGAGAACCTTCGCCGCTGGAGCAAGAAGACGGCAGAGGCCCAGCTGGGGATGGCCTCCCAACGTTGGAGGGGTGCCCGTCGCATCATGACGCCCCTAATGTTCCGGATACCGGCGGTGGCGTATCCAGGGTTGGATGGGTGTTTGAGGGCATCACAGCAGCCACAAGGGGGTGAGTACCGTCTCATCCATCTGACTCTGCGCACATTATGAGGTGTCTGGGTGGGGGAGGTGGGCAGTGGGTTACCCTAGGCCAGGGCGAGCTTTGTAGGCAAGGACCCTTTGTGAGGCAGGCTATGTGGCACCCCAACCCCACCAGTGGTAAGAGCCATCTACACCTAGTCAGGCTCCTGGGACTTCCATGTGTGCAGCAATCGGTCATAGACCTTGTACCCCATGGCCCTGTGATTACTCTAGGAACTCTAAGTGCATGGCATAGTGCAGAGGGCTGGTGTGTTTGTAGTGTCCGCCAAAGGGTAGTGGTATTGCATGCACTGAACATGTCTTTCTTCTGTCTTTCCCCCACCCTTTTTGTGGTCTCCCTGTTCTTGTGTGCAATAGCATCATCAGGCGGAGGAGCAGTGGCACCGGAGCAGGAGGGAGCTGCATCCCACTTGGCCGTGGCGGGCGAGATAACGGAGTCTTAAGCCACCAGTGGGACGGAGGGCGAGGGGAGCTCCACGGCAGGACAGGAGGTGACTTCAGCGACAGCAACTCCTCCTCTGATGGGAGCTCCCTTGCGGTGGCGGGCCCCTCTGTGCCCCTCGCATCAACAGGTACAGCCACCACCCCCCTACCAGCACCTCCCTCCCAGAAGCCCCTCAGCGTGTGTCCCGTGGCCGCTCACCCAGGAGGGTGGGCATCTCCTTTGCCTCAGGCACCTCAGGCCCTGCCCCAGTCAGCACTGCTACCCTCAGTGAGGAGGCTGTTGACCTCCTGAGATCCCTCACTATTGGGCAATCTACCATTCTGAATGCCATCCAGGGTGTCGAGAGGCATTTGCAACAAACAAATGCATACCTGGAGGGCATTCATTCTGGCCAGGCAGCCCAACAGAGAGCATTTCAGGCTCTGGCCTCAGCACTCATGGCAGCCATTGTCCCTGTGTCCAGCGTCCCCCTCCAACTTCCTCCACCCAGACCCAATCCCCTGAACCTCAGCCTATCCCAAGCACACCATCAGACCAGCATGCACACACCTCATCACACAAGGGTGGCTCAGGCAAACATAAGCACCACACATCCCACAGGCACTCACACAAGCATCATTCCAATGCAGACATACCAACATCCACTGCCTCCACTGTGTCCCCCTCCTCCACGTCGTCCTCCTCCCTTCCAGTCTCATCTCCACTCACACCTGCATGCACTGCATCCTCAGCCACTACCTCCATCACCAGCACGCCCATCACCACACACCGCTCACGTGCACTCACCACCCCCACTACCATTTACACATCCCCTGTGTCCTCTACCAGTGTGTAGGTGAGCCTACCTCCCAAAGTACACAAACGCAGGCACACACCCACCCAACAGCCATCTACCTCACAACAGCCTCCAGCCCATGCACCTTCACCCAAATTCAGCATTCGTACACCTCCTACAACCACTACACCTTCCTCCACTCCCAAAACCCCTCCATCTACCCGTCCCAGTGTGCCTAAAAAACTTTTCCTGTCTAACATTGTCCTCTTCCCTACACCTCCCCCCCCACCGTCCGTCCCCTAGGGCCAGGCTTTCCAGGTTCCAACCCAGCACCTCAGCCACCACATCACTGGGCACAGTGGTCCTAGCAACAGTGGGCTTTTGGAGGGCGCCAAGCATCAGGGAAGCCAGTGTGACACGTAGCGAGGGCAAGGACATTCCGCCACCTGCGAAAGTAAAAAGTTGCCCACATCCCGGAGGGAGAAGGCGAAAACACCTGCCACCAAGGGCTCAGGGAAAACAAAAGGGGATGGTGGCAAGACAGCTGCGCCACCATCCAAGGTGGGGAAGGCCATAAAATCAAGGGCAGGTCAAGAGAGGGCATGGTGGTACCAACTATGGGACCAGTGTCACACCTTCTGTCCACGTCCACGCCAACCGATACAGCGGAGGAGACCGCCACCTGCACCGCCACATGCACCGCAATCACTGAGCCTGCCACCAGCACCACAGTCACTGAGCCCGCCACCAGCACCGCAGTCACTGAGCCACCACCAGCACTGCCGCCACCAGCACCGCTGCCACAGAGTCCGCCACCAGCACTGCAAAGCCCCATCCAGAACCAGTGGAGAAAGGCATCCACTACCTCTTTCCTTGGCAGGATGAAGCACTCTGGGCACAAAGCCCCCTCCAGAACCAGTGGAATATTATATCCACTACCTCTGTCCTTGGCAGGATGAAGCACTCTGGGCACAAGGCCTCCTCCAGAACCAGTGGAGAAAGGCATCCACCTGAGAGAATGTGGCTTTGCACTCCCCAGGATAAAGCAGTGGGCAAACCATGCACTTGAGAGACTTGAGACCATGGCTTTGCACTCCCCAGGGTAAAGCAGTGGGCAAACCATGCACTTGAGAGACTTGAGACCATGGCTTTGTACTCCCCAGGATAAAGCAGTGGGCAACCCATCCACTGGAGAGACTTGAGAGACTGTGGCTTTGCACTCCCCAGGATAAAGCAGTGGGCAAACCATGCACTTGAGAGACTTGAGACCATGGCTTTGCACTCCCCAGGATAAAGCAGTGGGCAACCCACCCACTGGAGAGACTTGAGAGACCGTGGCTTTGCACTCCCCAGGATAAAGCAGTGGGCAAACCACCCACTGGAGAGACTTGAGAGACTGTGGCTTTGCACTACCCAGGATACATCAATGGGCATGGAGCCCCCCTCGTGGAGCAGTGGCGTCGTGCACTCATCCGGCTGAGGTGCCCCCCTTCCCTTCCCCCTGAGGTGCCTGTTTCATTTCAATCTGATGCCCTTGCAGTGTTTTCTCAGTTTGAAGTCTGGTATCGTGTGTGGGCCTCACCCATGCATTTTGGGCCCAGTGGTCCACGGATGAGGGTGGGGGTGTTGCGTGTGTGTGTCACTCTTTTTTCCCTCCCCCCTCCCCTGTGTTGTAGGTGCAGTACTCACCGTGGTCATCCTGGTAGTGTCGCGCCGCGTGGTGCGGTGCGAGCCGAATGTTCGGCACAAGCCGGGCGTTCGGCTGGGGCCGCACAGCGCGTTTCTAAAACGCGGCGCGCCCCCAGCCTTTCATCCACTTTTCGAGGCCCCAGGCATTGCATGGGGCCTCGCTCTATCGTTTTCCACCGCCTTGCTGGGGTCTCCTGACCCCCCTTACCTGTTCTTCTTTCTTCCTTCTTGTCCTCTTTCTTTTCTTCTTTCTGGGGTCTTTTTGTTGTACTTTTTTTATGTCTTCTTCCCTTCCCAGGTTACCTTTCTCTTCCCAGCATTCATTGTTCCCTATTCTCTATGGTTTCTATTCTGTTTTGTTCTATGTACCTCTCCCTGTCTAATATGGTGTCCTTTTACTTCCTGTGGGTCACTTCCTGTCTTTTGGTATATAAGGGCTGTGTTTTCTTCATTTCCTTGCGCTGCAACACTTTCTGCTCAGTTAGTGTCTTCGCTCCTGATTTCCTCCCTTTTTGGTTCTGGATTTCAGCATTCTGTGTTTCCTGACTTTTGCTCCTTTTGGATTCCTGTTTGTTTGTTCTTGTTTTTTCCAGGAATCTTCCTGTTTGGAGGTTTTTCCCCTTTTCCTAAGGGTTTTTTTCCCTCTGGCACTATTTTCTGAAGGGCACGGTCTGTTCTTGGCGTCTCCATTGCCTACAGCACCGTGGCTACCAGAAAGAGTCGCCCCTTTTTGGGCCAAAGTCGAACATTGAAGATCCACGCCACCAGATCTGCAAATTCCAGGCGCAAGCAGCACGTGAGTCGTGACAGATTGCAGCGCCAAACCATTCCGACGTCCTCAAACACCATGGATGACTCAGTGGCGGCTGCTGCAGATCCGGAACAATCTCTTTTGACCACGATTCAGCAACAAGCTCAGGAATTGCAACAACTACGCAATGAAAATGCTGCGTTACGACAGGCTTTGGCTCTCCGCACCAGTGATGTTCCAACTATCTCCGCTTCCACCCCTTGTTTCTCTGGTGAACCAACCAAGCTTCGCGAGTTCCTGGATGCATTAACAGTGTACTTCGCCTTCCGACTTACCCAATTCTCCCACGACAGGACCAAGGTGGGTTATCTTATCAGTGCCTTATCCGGTCCAGCCTTGGCCTGGGCAACCCCGATGGTGTCCTCCAACGACCCTGTATTGTCGGACTATTCCACCTTTGTGAGTCGCTTCAAACAGATGTTTAGCCGTCCTGGATTGGAAGCCTCTGCTGAAGAAGCCCTATGTGACATCCAACAAGGCTCGCAAGACGTCCTGCAATATATAACCCGTTTTCGTCAGCTGGCGGCAGAGACCACTTGGGTGGAACGTACTCTGGTAACTTTATTTCGTAGAGGACTCAAAGAAGAAATAAAGGATGAACTAGTACATTCTACCAGAGCAGAAGAGCTCCGTGGCCTGATGGATCAAGCACTGTCCATCGAATATCGTCTTCAGGAACGGAGATCGGAAAAGAAAAGGAGTAGAGGGTTTTCCCAGCCAAGTAGCTCACGAGCTTGCCTACAGCGTTCCGAGGAACCTCGCACTCCTGCTAGAGACATCGAAGAGGCCCCATGCATACCATCTCTACTGATTTTATGTGTTCACTCCCACCATCAGCAGGAAACCGGGTCATCATGGTCACGGTGGATTCTTTCACGAAGATGGCTCATTTCACTGCCCTGAAAAGGCTACCCACTTCTCAAGAACTAAGTCAAATATTCATTGATCATATCTTCCGTCTCCATGGACTTCCACATACCATAATATCTGATAGAGGACCTCAGTACATTTCCCGATTTTGGAGGCATTTTTGTAAAACACTGAATATTAATAGAGCCCTGTCTTCAGGATTCCATCCTCAGACCAACGGCCAGACCGAGCGTCTGAACCAAGGACTAGAGCAATATCTTCGATGCTTTTGCAATTCTACCCAAAGTAACTGGAACACTTACCTCTCTATAGCAGAATTTTCCTACAATAACTCAGTCCATAGTGCCTCCAAGGTCACTCCCTTTTTCTGTTCATATGGTTTTCATCCTACCTCTTTTCCTACTTCTCCACAATCCAACTCTCCTCTACCCGCTATTACCTATTTCTCCAAACGCCTTCTCCAAATCCATAGACTAATTCGATCTAATTTGTTACATACCAAGAGATATATGAAGAAGGCTGCTGACAAGAGACGTGCTACCAATCCAGACTATCATCCGCAAGATAAAGTCTGGCTCTCCTCCAAATTCTTACCCTCACGTCTTTCTCAAAATAAGTTCACACCTCGTTACTATGGGCCTTTCCGTATTCTTCAGTTGGTCAATCCTGTCACTGTCCGTCTTCACTTACCTCATACATGGAAGATTCATCCGGTCTTTCATGTTTCTCAGCTTAAACCTTATGTGCCTGACCCTTACTCACGTCAGTTTCCTTGTCCACCTCCTGTACTCGTGGATGATGTTCCTGAATATGAAGTACAGGAAATTTGTGACTCTCGTCTTTTTCACAAACGCCTTCAGTATCTGATTCATTGGAAGGGTTATCCTCTCAGTGAATGCTCTTGGGAAGATGCATCTTCTGTTCACGCTCCTCGCCTGATTCAACGCTTTCACCGTTTATTTCCTCTCAAACCTGGCCCTTCGGGAGGGGGACCTACTGTCGCGCCGCGTGGTGCGGCGCGAGCCGAATGTTCGGCACAAGCCGGGCGTTCGGCTGGGGCCGCACAGCGTGTTTCTAAAACGCGGCGCGCCCCCAGCCTTTCATGCACTTTTCGAGGCCCCAGGCATTGCATGGGGCCTCGCTCTATCGTTTTCCACCGCCTTGCTGGGGTCTCCTGACCCCCCTTACCTGTTCTTCTTTCTTCCTTCTTGTCCTCTTTCTTTTCTTCTTTCTGGGGTCTTTTTATTGTACTTTTTTTATGTCTTCTTCCCTTCCCAGGTTACCTTTCTCTTCCCAGCATTCATTGTTCCCTATTCTCTATGGTTTCTATTCTGTTTTGTTCTATGTACCTCTCCCTGTCTAATATGGTGTCCTTTTACTTCCTGTGGGTCACTTCCTGTCTTTTGGTATATAAGGGCTGTGTTTTCTTCATTTCCTTGCGCTGCAACACTTTCTGCTCAGTTAGTGTCTTCGCTCCTGATTTCCTCCCTTTTTGGTTCTGGATTTCACTCTGGATTTCAGCATTCTGTGTTTCCTGACTTTTGCTCCTTTTGGATTCCTGTTTGTTTGTCCTTGTTTTTTCCAGGAATCTTCCTGTTTGGAGGTTTTTCCCCTTTTCCTAAGGGTTTTTTTCCCTCTGGCGCTATTTTCTGAAGGGCACGGTCTGTTCTTGGCGTCTCCATTGCCTACAGCACCGTGGCTACCAGAAAGAGTCGCCCCTTTTTGGGCCAAAGTCGAACATTGAAGATCCACGCCACCAGATCTGCAAATTCCAGGCGCAAGCAGCACGTGAGTCGTGACAGGTAGAGGAGCAGGAATACCATTGCAGGGAGTATCTGGAGTCTGGCTCCATGGCGTCCTGGTTCCTCGTGGGATGTGGAGAGGTGAGTGTTTTCCCTTCCAAGTCCTGTTTCCGCTGTGTTTTTGTTCGCGTTGGTTCCGCCCCGGAAAAGGTGGCGGATTGGCCTCTCATAATAGTGTGGGCGGTACATTGTCTTCCGCCTGTCTGTTGGTGGTGACCGTCAAGCTGTTTGTTTGTACCGCCGTGGCGGTCCGAGTGTTAAAGTGGCTGTCTATGTTGGCGGTTTCCGCCATGGTCGTGATTCCATTTTTTTTACCGCCGGCCTGTTGGCGGTATTACCGCCGCTTTAACACCGACCGCCAGGTTTGTAATGAGGGCCAATGTCTCAGCTTGCTTTTATACATAGTATACTAAGTCAAGTCATAGGCCCTATTATGACATTGGCGGTAAATCCTGCTTTCCACCACGGTGACTGCCGCCAACATACCACTGCGGTGGTGGATATCTGTATGCCATATTATGACACACACACACCAAACCGACAAAATACAGCCACATACACAAATCCGACAGCCCAAAGGTCAGTGGTAAACTGTTGGTACTAACACCCATACCGTTATGCCAACAAAACAACGCCCACCACATTATGACCCACGAATCACAACGGCTGACATTCAACGGCAGTAAACCATTGACGGTACACACCGCCGCGCTCAGATTGGACACCCAAATACTAAACTACACAACATTGGCCAATTAAAAAAACACACACCTGACACCCATACACACACCACACCCACCCACCCACACCACTATAAAACACACTCCCACACTACACACAACCCCTTACGAATACAAATCATTGCCACCAGACAGACATCAAGACCATTGTGACAACTACACACACACACCCATACATCGCTCATGCACTCCACTATGCACACCCAACCACAGTACCCAAAACCCACACACTTAAACACACCACACAACACCCATGGCCCCACAAAGGCACCCCTGTATCACAGATGAGGAGTTGTGGGTCATGGTGGAGGGAATAGTCAGGGTAGAGCCACAGCTCTTGGGAGCACAGGTCCAGCAGTTATCCATTGCAAGGAAGATAGAGCTACAGTGGAGAATCGTGGAGAGGGTGAATGCTTTGGGACAGCATCCAAGAACAAGGGACAACACCAGGAAGAGGTGGAACGACCTACGGGGGAAGGTATGTTCCGTGTAAGCAAGACATCAGCTCGCTTTACAGAGGACTCCTCACCCCCACCTCCTCCCCCATACTTCACAGCATGGGAGGAGCAGGTCTTGTCAATACTGCACCAAGAGGGACACACTGGAGTAGCCGGAGGACTGGACACTGGTAAGTCAACATTTACCACTTATCCCCCAATACCTGCATGCCATCTCACCCCCTCGCCATCACTCCATTCCATCCCACACAGTGCACCAACGCAGATGACTAACCCCAATGCCAAGCCCTGCATGCCATACCAATACATGGACAGCCCTCCCAGCCCTGCAGGGACACCCATCACCAAAGCATGCCCAGCATAGGGGAACTAACAATCCCACAATACATCACCAGAAACATTCAAAGATGGCAGGGCAACATCAACGATAGAGGGGAAGCTAGGGATGTACAATATGTCACAGGCATGAAGCATAATACATCACTTACATCCCTACAGGTGCCACAGCCAATCTCAGCAGAGAGGAGGTGCCACGACTATCCAGTCCTCCAACAGAAGATGCCCCCAGTGATGACAGTAACCCTGAACTTCTGGATCTGGATGAACTACCTGTCCCATCAGGGACCACTGGACAGTCGGTTACCCCAGCCCACTCACAGTCCACCACAGAATCTCCCCCATCAGTATTCAACACCACAGCACCCACCCAGTATCCCCACAGCTCTGTCCCTAGGATACGTCAATCAGCAGTGTGCCTACCTGTACAGGGACCCCAGACCACACCCGGTCCCCAAGACAATCAGGGACCTGGGGTCAATGGCAGTGGGCACACTGTTCAGGGGACAGGGGCACAGGGCAACAGGGATACTGAGAGGACAGCTGAGTGCCAGGGGGAGGACAGCCCCAGGGAACCGACTGTCCAGGAGGCACTCACTAATGTCCTGGGGGCTTACCAACAATCACAGGTCACAATGGGCCAGATGCTGAACACCATGCCGGAGAACAATCAGCTGCAGGAAGAACACCATCAGGAGATCAGGGAGGACTTGCAGGCCCTCAACACTACCATGATCTCCATTGAAGGGGTGCTGGCAGACATGGCCAACATCATGAGGGAATGGATAGCACACCATCTGGCCCCTACCACTAGCCAGTCTATTGACCAGCCCACCACTTCCGCTGCAGCTAGTGGACAGGAGGCCCCACACAGGACCCACAAGCCACCAGCACCCCTCCCCCTGCAGAAGGTGAACCACCCTGCAAACGTTCCCTGCGATCCAGACAGAAGCCAGACACTTGCCAAGACCAAGACCACTGCCAGGAAATGAGACTCTCCTGATTGTCCTCCTTGTGTTCTACCCTGTCACCTTGTCCACTTTGAACTGCATTTGTTCCCCTTCCTGTGGCCTTTGGACACTGGACCTGTGCTACAAACAATACCCTGGACTTTCCTCTACCATCACCCCATTCCATTGCACTTTTCAGTCAATTATTTGGACTACAATAAACTCACTTGAACACAATTTGAGTGACATTGTTTAATGTGTTGAAAATGTGAATTTAGAGGAACAGTCACATCTAGTGAAAATGATCTGAACACTGTGATAGCATACAATTAATGAAATATAACTGTCTGTAGTGATCACATCAGGACATTGTTGTCACATCACCAACATCTGGAAAATGAGAAGCCATAGGTGATAGTAAGTTGAGATGCAAAGGAAGTGAATGCCATCATGCTACAGTCACACAGATGAAATCAATAGTCAGAGCAATGATCAGTTCCACTGTCTCACCTGTGTGTCATTGGAAGTATTGATGTGTAACTGATGTTCTGTTGTCCACATCCTCCTCCTCTGCCTCCTCCTCCTCCTCACTGTCCTCAGGGTCCACTGCTGCCACAGGGGCATCTCCAGTCTCCTCCTCCTGCAGAAAAGGTACATGTCGTCTACTACTACTATCTGGCAGACCTTTCCGGGTGAGTAGCACAGGGATCCACCTGTCAGATGGAGGTACCTGAACCTGGCCTTAGTCTTCTGGTTCACCCATGTGCCTCATTATAACGGTCCTCAGCCCCTGTCCTGCATTCCTCACAGGGGTCAGGAGACACAATAGGTTTGGGTAGCCAGAGTCACCTGCAAGTATTGAGGGACAACATTTAACCTTACACAATGCTACGGGTATAACACCTGAAGGCATACACTGACATACAGTAGGTGGGGACTCTGGCTCACCTCTTAGTCACACCTTGTGCCTCTGTAGTTAGGCCATCACATTTGGGATACTGCTATTCCTCAGGACAAAGGCGTCATGCACCGACCCAGGATACTTGGCAATGACGTGGTAGATGTACTGGTCCACTAGGAACATCATTTGCACATTCAGTGAGTGGAAACTCTTAGGATTCCTGAACACCTCCTCCTCCTCCACCTTCCTCACAGTCTCGTCTACACTGACACCTGCATGCACTGCATCAACATCCACCACCAGTATCACCACACCAAGGAGCACCCACACCTCACTATCAGACACCTCCACAACATCCATCCATGTGTCCTTTGCGTCCTCTCCCATCATGTCTGTTCCCCCTCCTAAAGGACACAAACACAAGCACTCAGACACCCAACAACCATCCTCCTCACACACACATGCACAAAGTCCCCATGCACCTGCACCCAAGTCCAGCAGACATACACCGACAACAACCACTCCTTCAACCTCCACTCACATCCCTCCTCCCTCCTCCCTCTTCCCGCCCCACCATCCATAAGAAGCTTTTCCTTGCCCAACTTGACCTCTTCCCTCCCCTTCCCCCTGTCCTGCCGGTAAGAGCAGGGTCCCAACGACCAGCCCAGTACCTCAGCCAAACAGTCCACGGGGACAGTGGAGGCACCTCCTAGTCGTGGAGGCAAGACAGTGAAGAATCCCACTCCACCAGCCAGGAAGGGTAAGGATCCCACACCTCTTGTCATGAAGGGGAAGGAGCCCTCAACTATTGTCATGAAAGGGGAGAAGCCCTCAACTCCTGCCATGAAGGGGAAGGAGCCCGCACCTCCTGTCATGAAGGGAAAGAAGCCCTCACCTCCAGTAGAGGCTGGCTTAGTGACACCACCACGAGTGTTCACGGAGCCCTCACCTCCAGCTGAGGCAGTGCTGCCCACTCCTCCTGCAGAGGCTGCACCTTCACCTGCTGAGACAGTGCAGCCCTCACCTCCAGCAGAGGCTGCCGAGGAGGCACCTTCACCTGGGGACACAGTGCAGCCCTCACCACCAGATGAGACAGTGCAGCCCTCACCTCCAGCAGAGGGCATGTAGGCCACCCTCCAGGAACTGCTGTACAAGGAGCCTTCTCCAGAACCAGTGGGCAAATCACCCACCTGAGAGACTGTGACCTTGCACTCCCCAGCATAGGTAAATGGGCATGGAGCCCCCTTCAGAACCAGTGAGCAAGTCAACCACCTGAGAGACTGTGACCTTGCACTCACCAGCAAAGATAATGGGCATGGAGCCCCATCCAGAATCAGTGGGCAACTTCCCGACTTCGGCTGAGGTGATCCCCACCCCTCATCCCCCTGAGGTGCCTGCTCACTTGCAAAATGATGCCCCTATAGAGTTCTGTGCGGATGATGTCAGGAAACAAGTTGGGCCTTGGACTGTGCCCTGGGGCCATGTGGGCCCTTAGTACTTTGGACTGGGCATTGGCCCTTTGTGGACATTTGAACATATCTCTTTGTTATCCAATTTGTTAATTTGGTGGCTGGTCCCATTCAATACATTCTCATTACTGCCTTCTTGTTGTCCTTGCATGAATATGCTGTGTGTCATGTGCCATTGTTTTTCATCTGCAGCTGGTTGTGTGTATGGTATGTGTGTGTGTCTGGTGTGTGTTGTGCATGTGTGTGTCACTCTCCTTTTCCTCCCTCCCTTCCTTGGGTGCTAGACGGCTGTACTCACGGACGTCGTCGGCGTTGGTGTTCCAGGTGGAGCATGGCATAGAAGAGCATCAGGAAGACTTGCAGCTCCGGTTCCATGGTGGTATTGTCCTTCTCTGTGCCTCTGATGGTGAGTCTTTAGTCTTCTGTGCAGTGTTTCCGCCAGGCTTTTGATGGTTTTTGGATCCGCCCCGGAAATCATGGCGGTGTGCTGTGTCGTGATATGGTGGCCGGTACTTTGTCTTCCGCCTGGCTGTTGATGACTACAGCCGTGGTGCATGGTGTTAACGCCCTGGTGGTTGGTGTGGTACATTGGCTGTCTATGGGAGTTCTCACCGCCATGGTCACAATTTGGCGGTAATTACCACTGGGCTGTTGGCAGTATTTCCGCCGCTTTATCATTCACCACCAATGTCATAATGACCACCATAGTGTATCAAAGTGTCTGAGAGAAATATAAACAATGTCTGGTAGAATATCGAAGTGGAAAATATTGTGTGGACAGAATATCATGTCAAAAAGTTTGGAGAACAAAATATTGATATGGTAAGTACAAATAGGTATGTATAGATTTACTATTGTTAACTCCACATCTATACCTTGAAAAAAAATATGTGTGTGTATATATATATATATATATATATATATATATATATATATATATATATATATATATATCGTCAAGGTACATAGATGTTGGAAGAAATATAGGAAGGCCTTAGCACAGTCAATCTTAAGTAAGACCCCATGGGAGGATTTAGCTAAACGTGTGAAACTAGAAAGAACTCCCTGGTTTGAAGAACGATAAATAGGCCTTGTTTTGCCAACGTAACTGTACTGTTTTATGTCATGAAATTTTGAAGCAACAATGGGTGGAACATTTTAAAGGGGTTCACAGCTTTGGCCTCAGTAAAGGTGCGGAGGACCAGGGTAGTTTTCTAGTGGGCAGAGCTAATATTTTCCTTACTTTAGATAAAGTTTCTCAGAGTATTCAGGTGTTATCTCACAATAAGGCCCAACGGCCCAAAAGTATACCCTCTGACTTGTTTGTGGACAACATTGATCTGGTGGCCAGCCTTGACAATGGATCTCAATGCTGTAGTGAGGGTGGGTGGCAGGACTCATGGTCTACTGCTGTAATTGCACCGATATCAACTCACATTGCAATCAGCCGATATCACTAATTGACACAGAGGTGAAGGTCCTTGTGAGGGTACTCTTAAATAGATTGATGTTGAAAGCAAACGCAAATTATATATTTTTTTAGGTCCAATATGGCTTTTGGCCAGGCAAATCAACAACAGATCAATACTTAAATTTATATTTAATCATAAATAAGTATACTGTTGCCCGGCCTGGATCACTTCACCTGGTATTTATGGACCTCATGTCTACCTTTGAAAGGGTCAATTTCAGGGAACCGTGGGGCCTGCTTCTTGTGATGGGGATGGATCCAGACACTGTGCATCTTTTATCAAACTTGTATACCAACACCTCAGCTTTGGTACGGTATTCACAGGGTGCAATTGCACCCAGCACTTTGGCACCAGTGGGGATGTCCACCAGGGATGTATATATGCCCCTTTAGTGTTCACCCTTTACATTAATGGACTTGAACAGGCTTTCCTTTCAGTGCAGGCTGACTGCCTAAGGGTAGGTACTAGACTGCTTCCTGTTTTATTGTACGCCTCATGGCATAAACTGTAGTGGGCTTGCAGCCACCACTGCACACGTTTGTTGTGTTTATAGACAATTTTGACCTTGGGGTAAACTTCACAAAATCATATGTCAGGTCCCTGATACACCAGTTCCAAAACTTTTAAGGTGGGCAATCACACACTGGCCAAGGTATTGGCTTTTTCTTACCTATGATGCTAAGGCAACATGGGCAGTAGCCAGTTTAACCTAGAGTTTGAACTCTTGGGCCCTCATTACAACATTGGCGGTAAAAGCCACTTACCGCCGTGCAGAAGACCGCCAACACACCGCCGCGGCCGTGGAATTACGCCACAGCTATTATGACCCACAGCACGGAATCTGCCAAAATTCAGACACCAACACAAGTCCGCCACACCAAAGGTCAGTGATAAACTGGAGAAAACAAAACCTCCACCGTCACGCCAACAGAAATACGCCCACACTATCACGACCCACGAATCCACGCGGCAGTCTTTCAACCACGGTATTCCATTGGCGGTACACACCGCTGCGCTCAAAATACACACACACATACAAAACACAGCCACATTGGACAATTCCAAATACACACACCAGATACACATACACACACTACTCCCACACACTCAATACAATATAAAACACAGACCCACATCACCCACAAACGCCTACTAGCAATAATTCCGAAAGAAGGCCAGAGAGAGACAGCACCAGCAAGAACAACAGCATCCACAGGCACACAACACCATCACCCACAGAACTTCCACGCACCTCACACAACACACCACTACATATCAGCACACTTATCACCACACACTCCACACATCACCTACACCACCCCATGGCACGGCAAAGACACCCCAGGTTCTCGGAGGAGGAGCTCAGGGTCATGGTGGAGGAAATCGTCCGGGTAGAGCCACAGCTATTCGGAGCACAGGTGCAGCACACCTCAATTGCAAGGAAGATGGAGCTATGGCGAAGAATAGTGGACAGGGTCAACGCAGTGGGACAGCACCCAAGAAATCGGGAGGACATCAGGAAGAGGTGGAACGACCTACGGGGGAAGGTGCGTTCCGTGGTCTCAAGACATTTCCTGGCGGTTCAGCGGACTGGCAGCGGACCCCCACCTCCTCCCCCACAACTAACAACATGGGAGGAGCAGGTCTTGGCGACTCTGCATCCTGAGGGCCTCGCAGCAGTAGGTGGAGGAATGGACTCTGGTAAGACAAATCTTAACTATTACATCCCCCACCCTACCTGCATGCCAGCACATACCCCCACCCTCACCCCAAGCACTCCAGTTCCTCACATATGTCCCAACATCACAAACCACACATCCCAACACCAAGCCCTGCATGCAACAACAAAGCATGGACACCCATCACTAAAGCATGCCTACTGCACATACCCATACAACCCCCTAAACCATCATCACACAAGGTCCCACACAGGAATGCAAGCACTGGGGTACACGGTCACCCACCCATTGCACACCATGACACACACACAGATGTAATAACCATCCTTTTATACCCCTGCAGGACCCCTACCCAACGTCACCGGACAGGAGGGTCCACACATGTCCACACCACCAACAGAAGGGGCCCACAGTGATGACAGCAGCTCTGTCCAACTTGATCTAGATGACCAGCCCGGTCCATCGGGGACCTCTGGACAGTCGGTTGCCCTTACCCAGTCACAGGCCACCACACACCTTCCCTCCTCTGGAAACACCAGAACAGCACCCACCCAGCAGGCCCATACCTCCGTCCCCAGGACACGTCAATCAGCTGTGTGTCCACCACTACAGGGAACCCAGGCTAACCCACCACCCCAACAACAACAGGGACCTGGGGGCAGTGGTAGTGGGCACACGGTCCAGGGGACGGAGGCCCAGGAACACAGGGGAACTGGGAGGGCTGCTGTGCGACAGGGGGCGGACAGGCCAAGGGAACCCACTCTCCACGAGGCCCTCTCCTCCATCATGGGAGCCTACCACCACTCCCAGGAGACGATGGCAATGGTACTGGCCAAGTTTCAGGAGACCCAGCGCCTGCAGGAGGAACAGTATAGGGGCTTTAGGGAGGAACTCAGAACCATCAGCTCCACCCTGGGCACCATCGTAGGGGTGCTGAAGGAAGTACACAACACCAGGAGGGACACTGTGGCACTAGAAGGGGCCCCTGACACTAGCGTGGACGATGAACTGCCCACCACCTCCGCCGGCCCTAGTGGACATGACGCCCCACCACAGGACCACCACACCAGCACCCCACCCCCTGCAGAGGGAGATCCACCCCGCAAACTGACCCTGAGATCCAGGAACAAGACAGAGCACGATGTCAAGACCCCCGCCAAGAAATGAGACCACGCTGATTGTCATCCTACTGTCCCACTTTGTCACCCTGTCCATACTTAAACTGCCCCAGCTCCACTTCCTATGCCCATATGGGGAATGCACCTGTGAGACTAATAGACTGGACTCTGCCATGGACATTCCTCCGCCATCACCCCTCACCATTTCACTACCCCCTCCAATATTGAGCACTTAAATAAACACACTTAAAGCACAAAACAATCTGGAGTCTGTCTGTGATTTTGAAATAGTTTATTAGCAATTACAGTGACAAAATGCTCTTTCAATTGTAATGTCAACATACCTATGTCACACATCTCTAGTCCATGAGGAATCTAAGCAGATGTCACACAGTGGGACCCACATCTGTGAAATCGTAAGGGAAAGTGACAACTCAGTGACCATACACTGGGTGAAAACAACAGACAGTAGAGAGGTAGTAGTGTTAAAGTACATGTAGTAGGCAGGTCTATACTCTTACCTGTGTCTCACTGGAAATATTGCTGGATCACTGAGTCCCTGTTATTCATGTCTTCTCCCTCTGCTTCCTCGTCTTCACTGTCCACAGGCTCCACAGCTGCCACAACACCGCCATCTGGACCATCCTCCTGCAGAAAAGGCACCTGTCATCGCAAAGCCAAGTTGTGAAGCATACAGCAGGCCACGATGATCTGGCACACCTTCTTTGGTGAGTAGAATAGGGATCCACCTGTCATATGGAGGCACCGGAACCTGGCCTTCAGGAGGCCGAAGGTCCGCTCGATCACCCTCCTAGTTCGCCCATGGGCCTCATTGTAGCATTCCTCTGCCCTTGTCCTGGGATTCCTCACTGGGGTCAGTAGCCATGACAGGTTGGGGTAACCAAAGTCACCTGCAAATGGCTACGGACAACTGTTAGACACACACTAACCTGGAGGGATATCCCCAGACCCAGACAACCATTCCCACTGACTAGCATCCAGGTGCTCACCTAATAGCCACACACAGTGCCTCTGGAGTTGACCCATCACATAAGGGATGCTGCTATTCCGCAGGATGCTGGCGTCATGCACTGAGCCAGGGAACATGGCATTCACATTGGATATGTACTGGTCTGCCAAACATACCATCTGTACATTAATCGAATGATAACTCTTCCGGTTTCTGTACACCTGTTTACTCCTGTTGGGGGGGACCAAAGCGACATGTGTCCCATCAATGGCACCTATGATGTTGGGGATGTGTCCCAGGGCATAGAAATCACCTTTCAATGTAGGAAAATCATCCACCTGAGGAAAAACGATGTAGCTCCGCATGTGTTTCAGAAGGGCAGACAACACTCTTGACAATGCGTTGGAAAACATAGGCTGGGACATCCCTGATGCTATGGCCACTGTTGTTTGAAAAGAACCACTTGCAAGGAAATGGAGCACTGACAGCACCTGCACTTGAGGGGGGATTCCTGTGGGATGACGGATTGCTGACATCAGATCTGGCTCCAACTGGGTACACGGTTCCTGGATTGTGGCACAGTCAAGCCTGTATGTGATAATCACATGTCGCTCCTCCATTGTCGACTGGTCCACCAACGGTCGGTACACTGGAGGATGCCGCCATCTCCTCACATGTCCCAGCGGATGGTGCCTATGAAGGACAACAGCGAGCACAGAGTCAAAACACTCAGAGGTACGTACCCACAGTTTACACAGAACACCATTCATACATAAAAGGTGGCCTGTATGTGTGTTGAGTCTAGGCCTAGGTATGTGTGGCGCAGTTGAAAATGAAGCCATGTGGGCCCCTGAAATGGCGGCTGCCTGACCTGTAAAGTGGGACAATGGGATGTGAGGTTGTAGTGTAGCCATTTTTTAATGTAGCTTTTTGCCCGTTTGCTTAAAGTATTAGGCCTCTGTGCACTTTGCCCTAGATGCATTTTATTTAGCCTCGCACTGTTATTTACAATAACCAGTTTCACGGTCTTGTTTTATTTTCTTCTATCAGCACTGAAGTTCTCAAACAATATATTCTTGCTCGCTCTGTGCTTCAGTCAAGGATACAGTCTGGTACATTGCCAATAGACGTGGTAGAAGTTTAGTCTTTAGGGTTCGTAGACACATTCTTACGTAGGGACGTTTCTTAGAACACCGGCGTGTTAGTTATGAAAACACTTCCTAGTCCTGGTACACGTAAGAGGGAGATTCCGACCAGGAAACCACAACTAGACGCTGACTGCCCTGTTGCAGATGCTGATCCCGATCACAGGCCTTTGCTCAGGTATGAGGTTCGATGTCCTCCCGGGGGAACCTGAAAGGCAGGCTTAGAGCTTAATATGCTGTGCTCAAAATAGAAATTAGTAGAGAGAACGTAATCTAGTTACACTATGATAGCGTTATTCTTATGTTTCACTCTCCTCGTTACTATTTCAATCCTACTGTGTTGTATGGTTCTGGTTATTGCGGCTCACGCCTTGTTATCTAAAATGCAGCTAGGAAATGCTTCAGAACAGTAGAAAATGTGCTGTTATCAACTTTTCCATCATTGTCATACTTCATAGTTGTTTATATGCATTATCACTTTCTCAGCGCAAATAAGCCTTTTAGAGCGATAGTCGTGCTCTCCTATTGCAGAAAATGCTCATATTTAAATCTGGATTGAAGTCAATGAAAACAGCGTTTAAAGGCCGCGGGCAATGTTCCCTGTAAGGCGCGCGCACACCTTTCCTTCCCCCATCGGGCAGGCCCCTTTGGCAAGCGCGCACGTTGCAACGTTCTTGCAACGTCGCTCCCTGCATCATGCACAGCAAATGTGACAAGACAACAACAAGACGTAAAGGCACCTTCATTGCTCATTCACCGTCTGAATGGACAGAACACTTTTTTTTGTACGCTTGCCAGAACGAACTAGTAGGCCTAAAAATGGCTCACCCTTATAAATCCGATTAGTCATAGCGAGTGGCTGAGCAGATAACTTGAGGCCTGTAAAGGCCGCATCATCGAAGGGCTAACGCATGATGTAGGTTTCCAAACAGACGATAATATGGAACCAGAGTTCATCTAAACTGAAAGCCCAGGTAACTACTCAATTGCTCTGGAACTGTCATGCATAATGTTTTTGTAACTCCTATAGCCTAAGCTAAATATCTTCTTTCCAATTACAGCCAGTCACCATTTGCATTTGAACAGGCAGGCGTGAGTACCAAGGAAGACCAGGTAAATCTGTAGACGTTCCAGGTGGGATTAAGGGTCTCTACATAAATCCCGTTCATGATCCACACCTTTGCTTCTATTACAGGTTTGTCGGACCGAGCAAGTTAAAGATTTGAATGGACCGACATGTGTAGAAGCATAAGGACCAGGTAATTATTTGGTAGGTACCCCATCTGAGTCACCTGGCACATTATAATATGACAACATGATGTAACCAACTGTTAACCATATTTTCTTTTGCTGCAGGCATCTCAGACAGTACTGGTCATTATTTGGTAGATTTCACTTGTGATGCACCTAGTACATTATAAAATGAAAACATTCTTAAACCCTTTTTTTTTGTTCTTTTGCAGGCTTCTTAGACAGTTCTAACATTGGTTAGAAAAGGCAGACGTGACTACAAGCAGAAAGACCAGGTAAATATTTAGTAGTTTTCCCTTGCAGTACATCTTGAACACAAGCATGTGCTGTAACCATGTTTTTTCTTCTATTGCAGACATCTTAGACAGTGTTACATTGACAGGCAGGTGGGAGATCAAACAGAAAGGCCCAGGTAATTGCTTGCTACATTTTCCAAGAGATAGCTCAGTCTTGTCTGGTAGATTGCATTCAATAGCATAAAAACCAACTTTAAATAATGTTCCTCACTTTAATTAATGTCCTTTTTTTTTTTGCAGGATTTGCGGCACAGTAGGCTCAGACTGATTGCCACCAAAATGTTCAAGATCAAAGCTGTGACTTCATCAGAGAGCAGTGCTTCACCACAAAGGAAGAAATGCTGTCTTGTGTTCAAAGAAGAATGGCTGAAAGAAATTGTGGAGACTGAGACACAGAAGTCCAGGAGCAAGGTTTGCGTACAACTGGGAGAGCTATTTCTATACAATCCAGAAGTAGGCCTGATTTGCAAAGTATGTGCAGAAGCAAAGATCGGAGGGGACTTTTCTACTGGGAAAAATGGAGTGATAGCTGGAAGCTGGACTACTTGAAACGCCATTTATGTAGCAGAGTTCATGAATCTGCTTTGGTGACACTGAGAAATAAAAGTGCTGCTGCCAGGCTGGGTTTTGGAGTGCGCACCATGCTAACGGAAACCGCCAGTGACAGAGCAAACAGACTAGAAGTAGTTGAACGGCAAAGATCCCTGCCTGAAGAGATAAAGATTCTCATCAACAATGTGTTGCTAGCAGTCAAAATGAACACATCAATGTTATCTGTTCAAGACATCCATGACCACGTCGCATTGTATGTGAAGATACCAGACAGCTGGAGGAGCAAGAACTATGCCTTTGAGTTTTTGGAGGCCATCAACAGCGTAATACGCTCTGACCTCATGGCAGAACTTCGCAGTGCTCGGTATCACACATTGATAATTGATGAGAGCACAGATATTTCAGTTACAAAAATGCTCATCCTCTATTTCAAGTTCCGATCTGTAACATCAACAGAGCACAAAACAGTGTTTGGGGGAATTGTAACTCTGAGTGCATGCAATTCGGAGGCTATCACTACAGCTGTAAAAGAGTTCTACACTGCCAATAAGCTGGACCTTATGAAAATGGTCATGTTTACATCAGATGGTGCATCAGTGATGCTGGGAAAGAACAATGGTGTTGCTACCCGCCTCAAACAATCCATTCCTCATCTAGTTGAGCAGCACTGTGTTGCGCACAGAGAAGATTTGGGAGTTGATGATGCCTGGAAAAAAGTGCAGATGATCAGGGAAATGGAAACATTACTGAGGACTGTCTACACTGTGTTCTCCCGCTCACCTTTAAGAAAGTCCAAGCTGGACGAAATTGCTTTGGTCACTGAATGTGAAGCGGTCTCCTTTCGGCCACTCAATGAGGTGCAGTGGCTTTCAAGGCATTTTGCTGTTGGTGCACTCTTGCGTAATTATGAGGTTGCTCTCAAATACTTTGATCATGAAAGAGTTGAGGAGAATGACCCAATTGCTAAATATTGCTACAAAAAACTATCGGATTCAAACTACCATATTTCCTTTGCAGCACTAAATGACATTCTGGGTGAACTTGCATCTTTGTGCAAGTTGTTTCTGAAAAGCTCTTTGACCACCGTTGAAGCTGTACAGTATGCAAGAGCAAAAATTACCCAAATAAAGGAACAGTACTTGGGCGACACTGTCTTTTGGAGTGACACAGTAAGAGATCTGATGGCTTCGTGCAGAGAGGACCGAGAGTATGATAGTGAGCCAATGTTATCTTTCATTAAACTTCTTTGTGAGCACATGGAAAGAAGGTTCCCAGAAGATGAATTGAAGGAATGGACAAGCTTTGATTTCCATACAGTAACAACACAATCACAGTTTGATTTTGGGACTGAGAATGTACAAAGACTTGTTGAGAAGTATAAGAAGGTCTTGGTCCTGGGTGATTGTGACACCCCTGGTGATGTTGTTCGGCAGTACAGAGATTATAAATATGTGGTGGCAGCACATATAAAAAACGGATTGTTTAGGACCTTTCAAGACATGGTGAATTTCACTCTGCGGAATGCTGCACAGTATAGTGTTGTATCTCAGCTTGTTGATATCTGTGCAACTTTCCAGGCTTCAAGTGCAGACTGCGAACGAGGATTCAGCCTCATGAACTCAATCAAGTCCAAATTGAGAAACAGACTAGAGGAGAGTCACCTAGATATGCTGATGAGGAGAAAGGCTTACCTCTCAAATGGGAAAGTTGATTTAGACCGAGTTTATCAGCACTGGAAAAATGGCAAGGACCGTCGAGAAAAACAAACATGTCACACATCTAACGTTGACACCTGACTTGTCTAAACTCTGATGCGGCTTCTCCTACAGTCCGTGTGTGGGTGGGGTAGGAACATTTCTCAGCCTGTATCTTGGCAGGGGCATCATGGCATTCATCAGCAGTGTGTTCTTCAAAATGTAAATGTTAACCAATTGTACAACTGGCTGTATTTGATGTGCGGGGTCCTCTGCAGCACTCTGAGAGTATTCATTAAAGTTTCATAATGGTTCAACCTCCTGATTTCTGTTTTCTCTAACTGGGGTGTAGGTGGCACTTAACAGGTCATGTCCTTGGGGTGTGCAACCAGGTCACAAAACTGCCTTGATGCCCTATTGCATGGAGCAATGATATCCCTTTTTTCCTTTAGTGGTATGGAGAGGCTAATGCCAAAGATCTTGGCTAGTTATGCGCTGCACGCGCGTGAATGGTCAATTTCTTGGTGCACGTATCCTTGGCTGCAGCCCACAGAGACCGCACACTGCCGCACACAGTGGAAAAAAATTAGAGGGAACCTTGCCCACCACCCCCACTACCATTCGCACGTCCCCTGTATCCTCTCCCAGTGTGTCTGTGACGCCCCCTCCCAAGATACACAAACGCAGGCACACACCCACCCAGCAGCCATCCACCTCACGACAGCCTCCAGCGCATGCACCTTCACCCAAGTCACCAAACGTACACCTCCTACAACCACCACCTCTTCCTCCAATCCCAAACCCCCTCCAGCTACCCGTCCCAGTGTGTCCAAAAAACTTTTCCTGTCCAACCTTGACCTCTTTCCCACACCTCCCCCACCTCGTCCGTCTCATAGGTCCCGAACTAGCACCTCAGCCACAACATCACCGGGACCAGAGGTGCCTGTAGACACCGGAATCTGGAGTGCACCGGCCACCAGGGCAGCCAGTGTGGCACGGAGCCACAGCACAGACAGTCCCCCACCTGTGAAGCATCAGAAGTTGGCCAGTGCCCGGCGGGAGAGGGGGAAGACTCCAGCCACCAAAGCCGCTCCCAGGGGTCCCGGTGGGAGTGTGGAGTCAAGTGTGACACCTTCCAAGGTGGGGAAGGGCCACAAGAAACCCGGCAAGTCTGGGAAGAGCAGCACAGCGCAGAAGACTGCCATCATCCCCACTGCCCAGGAGGCCACCTCCAGCACAAGCCCACCTGCCCACGGCAGGACCGCTAGCACAAGCCCAGTTGCCCAGGACAGGACCGCCAGCACAAGCCCAGCTGCCCAGGACAGGACCGCCAGCACAAGCCCAGCTGCCAAGAACAGGACCGCCAGCACAAGCCCAGCTGCCCAGGACAGGGCCGCCAGCACACGCCCAGCTGCCCAGGACAGGACCGCCTGCACCAGCCCAGCTGCCCAAGAGGGGCCCGCCAGCCCAGCTGCCCAGGAGGGGCCCGCCAGCACCAGCCCAGCTGCCCAGGAGGGGCTCGCCAGCACCAGCCCACCTGCTCAGGAGGGGCCCGCCAGCACCAGCCCACCTGCCCAGGAGAGGCCCGCCAGCACCAGCTCATCTGCCCAGGAGGGGCCCGCCAGCACAAGCCCCACTGGGCCATGAAGGCCCGCCAGCAAAAGCCCCTCTGGGCCATGAAGGACCGCCAGCAACTGAGTCCCTGCAATGGAGACTGCCGCCTCAAGCACCGCTGAACAGGGCACCGCCATCTCAAGCACTGCTGAACAGGGCACCGCCATCTCAAGCACCGCTGAACAGGGCACCGCCGTCCCAAGCACCGCTGAACAGGTCTCAAGCACCGCTGATCAGGGCACTGCCATCTCAAGCACCGCTGAACAGGGCACCGCTGTCTCAAGCACCGCTGGCCCATGAGCGGCAAGGGCACTGACACAACTGAGTCCGTCACGGGGGAATGATGCTGTCTGGGCACCATGCCCCCTCGAGAACCAGTGGAGACTGTCATCCACTATCTCAGTCCTAGGCAGGATGAAGCACTCTGGGCACCATGCCCCCTCCAGAACCAGTGGAGATTCACATCCACTACCTCAGTCTTTAGCAGGTTGAAGCACTCTGGGCACCATGCCCCCTCCAGAACCAGTGGAGATTCACATCCACTACCTCAGTCCTTAGCAGGATGAAGCACTCTGGGCACCATGCCCCCTCAAGAACCAGTGGAGACTGTCATCCACTACCTCTGTCCTTGGCAGGATGAAGCACTCTGGGCACCATGCCCCCTCCAGAACCAGTGGAGACTGTTATCCACTTGAGAGACTGTGGCTTTGAACTCCCCAGGATATGGCAGTGGGCAACCCACCCACTGTAGAGACTTGAGAGACTGTGGCTTTGCACTCCCCAGGATTGAACAGTGGGCAACCCACCCACTGTAGAGACTTGAGAGACTGTGGCTTTGCACTCCACAGGATATGGCAGTGGGCAACCCACCCACTGTTATCCACTTGAGAGACTGTGGCTTTGCACTCCCCAGGATATGGTAGTGGGCAACCCACCCACTGTAGATACTTGAGAGACTGTGGCTTTGCACTCCCCAGGATTGAACAGTGGGCAAACCACCCACTGTAGAGACCTGAGAGACTGTGGCTTTGCACTCCCCAGGATGGTACATTGGGCAACCCACCCACTGTAGAGACTTGAGAGACTGTGGCTTTGCACTCCCCAGGATATGGCAGTGGGCAATCCACCCACTGTAGAGACTTGAGAGACTGTGGCTTTGCACTTCCCAGGATTGAACAGTGGGCATGTGGCCCCCTCGAGGATTTGGCGTCGTGCACTCAAGCGGCTGAGGTGCCCCCCCTTTCCCTCTCCGTGAGGTGCCTGTTTAGTTGCTCTCTGATGCCCCTGCAGTGTTCTCTCCGTCATGGTCGGGGATCTTGTGTGGGCCTTCGCTCATACCGTGTGGTCCCAGTGTTCCACGGACTTTCTTAGAGCACTACCTGGACTACTATGCTTGGTATATCTTTTGTACATGGTGTATATATATATATCTGCCTACTTGCTTTTAATATATTACAATGGTTACACTCATTTTCTATTGTCTTTGCATTCTTCCAGAGGGTTTGGGGGGTGTAACTGTGATGTATTGATGTGCATTATTGTGTGTGTTGTAGTGGGTGAGGGTGGGGGTGTTGCATGTGTATGTCCCTGTTTTTTCCCTCCCCCCTCCCCTGTGTCGTGGGTGCAGTACTCACCATGGTCTTCGCCGCCGGCGTTCGTGCTCCTGATAGAGGAGCAGGAAGACTATTGCAGGGAGAATTTGGAGTTCCAGATCCATGGCGTCCTCGTTCCTCGTAGGGTGTGTAGAGGTGAGCGTTTTCCCTTCGGGATTCCTGTTTCCGCCGTGTTTTTATCCACGGTGAATCCGCCCCGGAAAAGGTGGCGGATTGGCCTGTCATAATAGTGTGGGCGGTACATTGTCTCCCGCCTGTCTGTTGGCGGTGACCGCCGCGCCGTTTGTTTGTACCACCATGGCCGTCGAAGTGTTAAAGTGGCTGGCTTTGTTAGCGGTTTCCGCCACGGTCGTAATTGCAATTTTTTTACCGCCGGTCTGTTGGCAGTCTTACCGCCGCTTTAACACCGACCGCCAGGGTTGTAATGACCACCTTGGTCTCCAAGCATTTTAGTTGAGCTATATCAGTCCAAGTGCATCTCCAAGGTTCTATGTGGCTATGATGTATGGGGATACATGAGGGTTGATAAGATCCAGTTTGCTGAAAATATGTTTATAAGACGGATTCTGCAGGTACTGTAAAGCCCCCTGGCCTTCTCTGTCCATGACAAGCTTAGGGAAAAATGAATAGTAAACATAGCTGCTCTCATATATAGCTATATCTCAAATAGTATCTACTTTCTATGTAACCTTTAATGCTAAAAGTAAAAAGTATGGAGATTTTTAATGTACTTCTGATTTTCTATTGCAGAAAAAAATCAAAATTCTCTAAAAAATAGAAGGCCTAATTAGATATAAAGTAGAACTAGTGCTCATGAGAGGATACCTCCTGCCCTTTGATGAAGATGAACTTGATGAAGTTCAAACTATGAAAAAAGTAAAAAGAAATGCTCTAAAATAGGACTTTTGTTTTGTCTTGTTCAGTATATTGAACGATTATTTAGTACATTTAAGTTAACTCTTGTACAGTATTACACTTGATTTACGTAAAAAAACTATTAATAAACTATTTGTGACTAAAATGAAATGTGCATAAATGTTTTTGTGGTTTCTTTAATTATGAAACCAAACTAATGGTGGTATTTGTACTAGTATATGGGATGTGCGTACCACAAACATGTTCTTTTTCATTCTTATATTGATTCTATTTCATATCTAATATTTTCCAAACAAAAGAATATCTTGTCATGAGCAGTCACAATGATATTGTACATTACATATTGGTTTTGGGAACTTAACTATCAAAATGATCACCATATAGTGCAATATTTAAGATGGCGTGCTACATCAACTAGACTTTCATGTTATTACTAACTGAAACTGTGTTAATATAGAAGGCACTTGTTGGAAACGGCCCTCTCTGCAGGGTCATCCCTAAACTTTTTAAGTTCACTCCTACATTTTTGCTGAATAGGATTTTGTTGGCTTTAGGACTCTGTGCGCTTTCCCACTGCTAACTGGCGCTAAAGTGCTTGTGTTTCCTGCTTAAAACAGGGTAATATTGGCTTAGCCACAGTTGGCATATTTAATGTACTTATAAGCCCCTAGCAAAGTACACTACATGTGACTAGGGCCTATTAATTAAATGGAACTGGTGGCTT
The DNA here is from genome assembly GCF_031143425.1 of Pleurodeles waltl. Taxonomy (NCBI): domain Eukaryota; kingdom Metazoa; phylum Chordata; class Amphibia; order Caudata; family Salamandridae; genus Pleurodeles; species Pleurodeles waltl. Next base: position 89,834,899 of record NC_090437.1, read on the forward strand.
GCAGCACTGATTGCACTGAGTGTGCCACCCACTGAAGTAGCACTTTAAACATGCCTAATGCCTGCCATTGCAGCCCGTGTGTATGTATTCTTAAACTGCCATGTTGACATGGTAAAGTAAAGCTTTTAGTAGGCCAAAACTTTCCTTTCTAATACAAATAACTTACCCCTAGGATAGGCCCTGGACAGACCAGAGGGCAGGATGCACTGTATATAACATGTTGGGCATGTACCTTTAAGTTTTACATGCACTGGTAGTGAAAATCTCTGAAAGGTGTTTTCACTACTGCAGGGCCTACCTCTCCCATAGGATAGTATTGGAGTTGCCTTATTACATTTAAAGTGTAATTTACAATTAGGAAGAGCTAATACCTTCAAGTCTGGTGTCTCTGGAATCATAATTTAAAACCCAAACTTATGGTGAAGTTGGATGTTAAATTGCAATTCTGAAAATGCCACTTTTAGCAAGTTTGCATTTTTTTGTGTTAGCACTTTGGTGCCTGCAGTTGTGTCGGATCAACTCACTGGGTGAAGTTAGCACTGGGCTTTGTGAATTCCTCCTAGATAGCAACACACAATAGGAGCTTAGGTGTGTCAATGTGGGCCTTCACTGGCAAGCAGAGCAGCTGGGCACAGCCTCACTTACACCAGAATGGTTATGTCCTGTATCTACGCAATGGGCTGCATACCCCCTTTATTTAGTCTGGAGGCAGGGAAGGTAGTACATCTGTGCACTTCAAAGTCAGGTTTTCACAAGTCTCTCCCACTGCAATGTCAGCTCTGGGTATGAATACTAGACCCTGGACACCAGCGCTTTAGTAAACTTGTGGATCTGGGGATGTTTTGCCAGGAAGGATTGCTGTGCTGCTAAAAGAACTGCCATTCTGCTGTACTGCCACTAAGAAGGAGCTGCTACCTTGCTGGGATTACCTGCTGTCCTCTGGCCTGGGGAGCAATAACTAGACCTGGAACCCAGTAGACACCTAGGACCCAGACTCAAAGGGCTAGTCGGCTAACATTGTGATCTGAGCCTCAGGGATATAACAGGCTCCTCACTGCTCCTGGACCCGTCTTCAACAAGTTCCTGATCCCCCAAGGGGAGCATATCAGGTCCTGGGCACTTGGTGTGGTTCTTGAGCTTATAAAGTCAATCAGATGCCATGCCACGCACAAGTATAATCAGCAGGTATCACCGCCAGTTCCTCTCTTCACATAGCAAGCATTGTCTGGCTGTGTAGAATGCCATAGTGAGTATCCAGCCTGCCCATCCACAATGCCTAGCCTGCTCTTCCTGTCCTGTCAACCATAATCAGTGATGCTTTCCCTGCTCCAGCAGAACATCTTCCTTGCGAAACAGAACATTTGGAATCAAATTTTAGAAGGTAAACCTTCTGAGAGATTAATCTGGTGCTATATTTGACTCTTGCTCTATTGTAGTCGGCTTGAAATTTAGACTTTGACCGATCCAGTGAGACCAGATAGGCCTAATTGCAGTTTATTCTTTAAAAATTCATAACTCTGGTTTTACTGATTGGATTTTTGTCCTCTTGATCTGGTTATGTTAATTACTATTAACATTGGCGGTAAAAGCCGCTCACCGCCGTGCAGAAGACTGCCAACACACCGCCGCGGCCGCGGGAGTCCGCCACAGCTATTATGACCCACATCTCGAAATCCGACAAAATTCAGACACCCACACAAGTCCGCCACACCAAAGGTCAGTGATAAACTGGCGAAAAAAAAACCTCCACCGTCACGCCAACAGAAATACGCCCACGCTACCACGACACACGAATCCACGTGGCGGTCTTTCAACCGCGGTATTCCATTGGCGGTACACACTGCCGCGCTCAAAATACACACACTTCTACAAAACACCACCACATTGGACAATTCGAAATACACACACCTGATACACATACACACACCACTCCCACACACCCATTACAATATAAAACACACACCCACATCACCCACAAACCCCTACGACCACTATTACAGAGAGAAGGCCAGAGAGAGACACCACCATCCACAAACTAGCATCCACAGGCACTCAACACCATCACCCACACAACTTCCACGCACAAAACACCACACACCACTACATATCACCACACTTATCACCACACACACCACCCCACACATCACCTACACCACCCCACGGCACAGCAAAGACACCCCAGGTTCTCGGAGGAGGAGCTCAGGGTCATGGTGGAGGAAATCGTCCGGGTAGAGCCACAGCTATTTGGAGCACAGGTGCAGCACACCTCAATTGCAAGGAAGATGGAGCTATGGAGAAGAATAGTCGACAGGGTCAACACAGTGGGACAACACCCAAGAAATCGGGATGACATCAGGAAGAGGTGGAACGACCTACAGGGGAAGGTGCGTTCTGTGGTCTCCAGACACCACCTGGCGGTTCAGCGGACTGGCGGGGGACCCCCACCTCCTCACCCACAACTAACAACATGGGAGGAGCAGGTCTTGGTGATTCTGCATCCTGAGGGCCTCGCAGGAGTCGGTGGAGGAATGGACTCTGGTAAGTCAAACCTTTAACTACCATATCCCCCACCCTACCTGCATGCTATCACATACCCCCACCCTCGCCCCCTCCCCTATCACTCCAACTCCTCACAAATGTACCAATAGCACAAACCACACATCCCAACACCAAGCCCTGCATGCAACACCATCGCATGGACACCCATCACTAAAGCCTGCCCACTGCACATACCCATACACCCCCCTAAACCATCATCACACAAGCCCCCACACAGGAATGCAAGCACTGGGGTACACGGTCACCCACCCATTGCACACCATGTCACACACAGATGCAATAATCATGCTTTTCCACCCCTGCAGGACCACTACCCAACATCACCGGACAGGAGGGTCCAGACATCTCCACCCCACCCACAGAAGAGGCCCACAGTGATGACAGCAGCTCTGTCCAACTGGATCTAGATGACCAGCCCGGACCATCGTGGGTCTCGGGACAGTCGGTTCCCCTCACACAGGCACAGGCCACCACAGACCTTCCACCCTCGGTAACACCCGCACAGCACCCACCCAGCGGGCACATACCTCCGTCCCCAGGACACGTCAATCAGCTGTGTGTCCACCACTACAGGGAACCCAGGTTAACCCACCACCCCAACAACAACAGACACCTGGGGGCAGTGGTAGTGAGCACACGGTCCAGGGGACGGAGGCCCAGGAACACAGGGGAACTGGGAGGGCTGCTGTGCGACAGGGGGAGGACAGGCCAAGGGAACCCACTCTCCACGAGGCCCTCTCCTCCATCATGGGAGCATACCACCACTCCCAGGAGACGATGGCAACGGTCCTTGCCAAGTTTCAGGAGACCCAGCGCATGCAGGAGGAACAGTATTTGGGGTTCAGGGAGGAACTCAGAACCATTAGCTCCGCCCTGGGCACCATCGTAGGGGTGCTGAAGGAAATACTCAACACCAGGAGGGACACTGTGGCATTCCAAGGGGCCCCTGACACTAGCATGGACGATGAACTGCCCACCACCTCCGCCGGCTAGTGGACAGAAGGCACCGCCACAGGACCACCACACCAGCACCCCACCCCCTGCAGATGGAGAACCACCCCGCAAGAGGTCCCTGAGATCCAGGACCAAGACAGAGCACAATGCCAAGACCCCCACCAAGAAATGAGACCACCCTGATTGTCAACCCACTGTCCCACTTTGTCACCCTGTCCATATTGGAAATGCCCCAGCTCCACTTCCTATGCCCATATGGGCAATGCACCTATGAGACAAATAGACTGGACTCTGCCATGGACACTCCTCCGTCATCACCCCTCACCATTTAATTTCCCCTCCAATATTTTGTATGTAAATAAACACACCTAAAGCACCAAAAGATCTGGAGTCTGTCTGTGATTTTGAAATAGTGTATTTGCAATTACAGTGACAAAATTTCCAGGAAATAGTAATGTCAACATACCTATGTCACACAGCTCTAGTCCATGAGGAATCTAAGCAGATGACACACGTTGGGACCCACACCTGTGAAACCGTAAGGGAAAGTGACAACTCAGTGACCATACATTGGGTGAAATCGACAGACAGGATAGAGGTAGAAGTGTAAAAGTACTTGTAGTGGGCAGGAATGTATTCTCACCTGTGTTTCACTGGAAATATTGCTGGATGACTGAGTCCCTGTTGTCAATGTCTTCTTCCTCTGCTTCCTCCTCATCACTGTCCACAGGCTCCACAGCTGCCACAACACCGCCATCTGGACCATCCTCCTGCAGAAAAGGCACCTGTTGTCGCAAAGCCAAGTTATGAAGCATACAGCAGGCCACGATGATCTTGAACACCTTCTTTGGTGAGTAGAATAGGGATCCACCTGTCATATGGAGGCACCTAAACCTGGCCTTCAGGAGGCCGAAGGTGCATTCAATCACCCTCATAGTCCGCCCATGGGCCTCATTGTAGTGTTCCTCTGCCCTGGTCCTGGGATTCCTCACTGGGGTCAGTAGCCATGACAGGTTGGGGTAACCAGAGTCACCTAAAAGCCACACCCGGTGCCTCTGTAGTTGACCCATCACATAAGGGATGCTGCTATTCCGCATGATGTAGGCGTCATGCACTCAGCAAGGGAACATGGCATTCACATGGGAGATGTACTGGTCTGCCAAACATACCATCTGTACATTCATGGAATGATAACTCTTCCGGTTCCTGTACACCTGTTCACTCCTGTGGGGGGGGGCCAAAGCCACATGGGCCCCATCAATGGCACCTATGATGTTGGGGAAATGTCCAAGGGCATAGAAGTCACCTTTCACTGCAGTCCTCCACCTGAAGGAAAACGATGTAGCTCTGCATGTGTTTCAGCAGGGCAGACACCACTCTGGACAACACGTTGGAAAACATAGGCTGGGGCATCCCTGATGCCATGGCCACAGTTGTTTGAAAAGACCCACTTGCAAGGCAATGGAGCACTGATAGCACCTGCACTTGAGGGGGGATTCCTGTGGGATGGCGGATTGCTGACATCAGGTCAGGCTCCAACTGGGTACACAGTTCCTGGATTGTGGCACGGTCAAACCTGTAGGTGATGATCAAATTTCTTTCCTCCATTGTCGACAGGTCCACCAGTGGTTGGTACACCGGAGGATTCCGCCATCTCCTCACATGTCCCAGCGGACGGTGCCTATGAAGGACAACAGCGAGCACAGAGTCAAACAACTCAGAGATATGCACCCACAGTCTACACAGAACACAATTCATACACAAAATCTGGCCTGTATGTGTGTTGAGAGTAGGCCTAGGTATGTGTGACGCAGTTGGTAATTAGGCCATGTGGGCCCCTGAAATGGCGGCTGCCTGACCTCTAAAGCGGGACAATGGGATGTGAGGTAACTGTGCTGGCATTGTACACCGTCGCGGTAGGCGGTCGAAGACCGCAGCGCAATGCTGCATTGGTTAACTTTGGACCCTATGGGTCCTAGGAGCCAATGACGATGTACGTCGGAGGTGATGGTACGCACCGCCGTGGACGTGACCGACATTTTCTATCTATTGAATCACTCGCTACCTGATCTTCGACAGGAGAGGACCTACACTGCAAGTGCTGCTGTGACCTCGGTCTGGAAGAGATAATGGCTCGTGCGTCTGCGGAAAGGGCCCCTGCCTTCACATCGGAGGAGTTGGAGAAGCTCGTCGACGGGGTCCTCCCCCAGTACACGCTACTCTACGGTCCTCCAGACCAACAGGTAAGTACACAGGGAGCATGTTGTATGGGCTATGCCTGTGTGGAGAGGGCTGGTTGTAAGAAGGAAGGGGGCAGAGTTCTGCGTGCATGAAAGACGGTGGGGGCATGTGCCACATGGCAAGGGTAGGGATGTGGGCCACTCACTTTGACGGTGCAGTTGGTAATGACTCCTCTTGTTCCCCTGTACATTTCATGTAGGTCAGCGCCCACCAGAAGAAGGATATTTAGCGTGCCATCGCCAAGGACGTCCGGACCCTGGGGGTCCACCACAGACGGAGCACCCAATGCCAGAAGAGATGGGAGGACATTCGCCGCTGGAGCAAAAAGACGGCGGAGGCTCAGCTGGGGATGGCCTCCCAACGTGGGAGGGGTGCCCGTCGAACCATGACCCCCCTGATGTTCCAGATCCTGGCGGTGGCCTACCCTGAGTTGGATGGGCGCTTGAGGGCATCACAGCAGACACAAGGGGGTGAGTACACTCTCATTCTGCTGACTTTGCGCGCAGTGGAGGGGTCTGGGTGGGGGAGGTGGGCTGTGGGTTTCCCTAGGCCAGGGCGAGTTCCGTAGGCTAGGCCTCTTCGTAAGGCATGGCCCTGTAGCCCCCCACCCCACCTCTGTAGAGTGCCAAGTACAGCTATTCATGCACCTGTGTCATCTATGTGTGCAGATGTCCTCCATAGCCTTGGAGGCCATTTCCCTGGAATTGCACTGTAGAGCCCAACAGCGCGACGTAGTGCAGGGGGCTGCTGTGTCTGTCTTGTCCGCCAACTGTAGCGGTAAGCCATGCACTCAACCTGTCTTTCTTCTGTTTCCCCCCCCTTTTTTGCGGTCTCCCTGTTCTTGTGTGCATTAGCATCATCAGGCAGAGGTGCAGTGGCACCGGAGCACGAGGGAGCTGCATCCCACATGGGCATGGAGGCCCACACTACGGACTCTGAATACACCAGTGGGACGTAGGGCGAGGGGAGCACCACGGTGGTCACAGGATCTGCAACCAGCGACACGGGGAGCTCCCTTGTGGTGACGGCAACATCTGTGCCCCCCACTTCAACAGGTACAGCCGCCACCCCCCCTACCAGCACCGCCCTCCCAGCAGCCCCTCAGCCTTCGCCCCGTGCCCGCTCACCCAAGAGGGTGGGCATCACCTTCGCCCTAGGCACCTCAGCCCCTGCCCCTGTCACCTCAGCTGCCCTCAGGGAGGAGGCCATTGACCTCCTCAGCTCCCTCACTGTTGGTCAGTCTACCATTTTGAATGCCATCCAGGGTGTCGAAAGGGAGTTGCAACACACAAATGCATTCCTAGAGGGCATTCATTCTGGTCAGGCTGCCCTTCATCGAACCGTTCAAACTCTGGCCTCAGCACAGACGGCAGCCATTGACCCTGTGTCTAGCCTCCCCCCTCCAACTTCCTCCACCCAGACCCAATCCCCTGTACCTCTGCCTATCCCAAGCACACCATCAGACCAGCCTGCACACACCTCACCACACAAGGGAAGCTCAGGCAAACATAAGCACCACACATCCCACAGGCACTCAAGCAAGCATCACACACATACAGACACACCAACATCCACTGCCTCCACTGTGTCCCCCTCCTCATCGTCTCCCTCCTCCCCTCCAGTCTCGCCTACACTCACACCTGCATGCACTACCACTACAGCCACTACGTCCCTCTCCAGCACACCCACCACCACACCCCGCTCACGTTCACTCACCACCCCACTACCATTCACACGTCCCCTGTGTCCTCTCCCAGTCTGTCTGTGACGCCCCCTCCGAAGATACATAAACGCAGGCACACACCCACCCAACATACATCCACCTCACGACAGCCTCCAGCGCATGCAACTGCACCCAAATCCACAAAAGTTACACCTCCTACAACCACCACCTCTTCCTCCAATCCCAAACCCCCTCCAGCTATCCGTCCCAGTGTGTCCAAAAAACTTTTCATGTCCACCCTTAAACTATTTCCCACCACCCCCCGTCCAACTCATAGGTCCGGTACTAGCACCTCAGCCACACAATCACCGGGACCAGTGGTGCCTGTTGTCACAGGTATGTGGAGTGCACCGGCCACCAGGCCAGCCAGTGTATCACGGAGCCAGAGCACAGCCAGTCCCCCCTGTGAAGCACCAGAAGTTGGCCAGTGCCCGGCAGGAGAGGGGCAAGGCTCCAGCCACCCAAGCTGCTCACAGGGGTCCCGGGGGGAGTGTGGACTCAGCTGTGACTCCTCCCAAGGTGGGGAAGGGGCAGAAGAAACCCGCAAAGTCTGGGTGGACCATCACGGCGGAGAAGATCGCCATCATCCCCGCTGGCCATGAGGCCACCGCCAGCCCCATTGTCGCTCTCCAGGAGGACCCCGCCAGCCACAGCCCAGCTGTCCAGGAGGACCCGGCCAGCCACAGCCCAGCTGCCCAGGAAAGCCCAGCTGCCCAGGAGAACCCCGCCAGCCACAGCCCAGCTGCCCAGGAGGGCCCTGCCAGCCACAGCCCCGCTGCCCAGGAGGACCCCGCCAGCCACAGCTCAGCTGCCCAGGAGGGCCCCGCCAGCCACAGCCCAGCTGGGCAATGAAGGACCGCCAGCCCCAGCCCAGCTGAGCAATGAAGGACCGCCAAGTCAAGCACCGCTGAACAGGGCAAGGACCGCTGAACAGTGCAAGCACCGCTGAACAGGGCAAGGACCGCCAAGTCAAGGACCACTGAACAGGGCAAGCACCGCTGAACAGGGCAAGGACCGCCAAGTCAAGCACCGCTGAACAGGGCAAGGACCGCCAAGTCAAGCACCGCTGAACAGGGCAAGGACCGCTGAACAGGGCAAGGACCGCCAAGTCAAGCATAGCTGAACAGGGCAAGGACCGCTGAACAGGGCAAGGACCGCCAAGTCAAGCACCACTGAACAGGGCAAGGACCGCTGAACAGGGCAAGGACCGCCAAGTCAAGCACCGCTGAACAGGGCAAGGACCGCCAAGTCAAGCACCGCTGAACAGGGCAAGCACCGCTGAACAGGGCAAGGACCGCCAAGTCAAACACCGCTGAACAGGGCAAGGACCGCCAAATCAAGCACCGCTAGCCCATGAGCGGCAGGGGCAGTGACGCAACAGGGACCGTCAATGGGGTGAGTGATGCACTCTGGGCACCAGTCCCCCTCCAGAACCAGTGGAGACATGCATCCACTCCGTCTGTCCTGCACAGGATGAAGCACTCTGGGCACCAGTCCCCCTCCAGAACCAGTGGAGACTTGCATCCACTCCTTCTGTCCTGCACAGGATGAAGCGCTCTGGGCACCAGTCCCCCTCCAGAACCAGTGGAGACATGCATCCACTCCGTCTGTCCTGGACAGGATGAAGCACTCTGGGCACCAGTCCCCCTCCAGAACCAGTGGAGACATTCATCCACTCAGTCTGTCCTGCACAGGATGAAGCACTCTGGGCACAAAGCCCCCTCCAGAACCAGTGGAGAAAGGCATCCACTACCAGAGTCCTTGGCAGGATGAAGCACTCTGGGCACAAAGCCCCCTCCAGAACCAGTGGAGACATGCATCCACTCCATCTGTCCTGCACAGGATGAAGGACTCTGGGCACAAAGCCCCCTCCAGAACCAGTGGAGAAAGGCACCCACTACCTCAGTCCTTGGCAGGATGAAGCACTCTGGGCACAAAGCCCCCTCCAGAACCAGTGGAGACTGTTATCTACTTGAGAGACTGTGGCTTTGCACTCCCCAGGATGGTACAGTGGGCAAACCACCCACTGTAGAGACCTGAGAGACTGTGGCTTTGCACTCCCCAGGATAAAGCAGTGGGCAAACCACCCACTGTAGAGACTTGAGAGACTGTGGCTTTGCACTCCCAGGATGGTACAGTGGGCAAACCACCCACTGTAGAGACTTGAGAGACTCTGGCTTTGCACTCCCCAGGATAAAGCAGTGGGCAAACCACCCACTGTAGAGACTTGAGAGACTGTGGCTTTGCACGCCCCAGGATAAAGCAGTGGGCGAACCACCCATTGTAGAGTCTTGAGAGACTGTGGCTTTGCACTCCCCAGGATAAAGCAGTGGGCAAACCACCCACTGTAGAGACTTGAGAGACTGTGGCTTTGCACTCCCCAGGATACATCAATGGGCATGGAGCCCCCTCGTGGATCTGGCGTTGTGCACTCATCCGGCTGAGGTGCCCCTCCTTCCCTTCCCCCTGAGGTGCCTGTTGTATTTCTATCTGATGCCCCTGCAGTGTTCTCTCCGTCATGTTCGGGTATCTTGTGTGGGCCTCGCCCATGCATTTTGGGCCCAGTGGTCCACGGACTAGGAATGGTGCATTACCTGGACTACTATTCGTGGTGTATATTTTGTTAATAGTGTATATATGTATATTTTTGCTTACTCTATTTTGATATATTACAATGGTTACACTCATTTCCCTTTGACTTTGCATTCTTCCGGGGGGGGTTGGGTGGTGTTACTGTAATGTTTGGATATGCATTGGGGTGTGTGTTGTAGTGGGTGAGGGTGGGGGTTGGGGTGTTGCGTGTCTGTGTTCTTGTTTTTTGCCTCCCCTATCTCGTAGGTGCAGTACTCACCGTGGTCTTCGCCACCGTCGTTGGTGCTCCTGGTACAGGAGCAGGAAGACTAGCACAGGAAGAATATGGAGTTCCGGCTCCATGGTGTCGTCGTTCTTCGTGGAGTGTGTAGAGGTGAGCGTTTTCCCTTCGAAATGCCTGTTTCCGCCGTGTTTTTATCCGCGGTGAATCCGCCCCGGAAAAGGTGGCGGATTGGCCTGTCATAATAGTGTGGGTGGTACATTGGGGGTCATTCTGACCCTGGTGGCCGGTGGCCGCCAGGGCCACCGACCACGGGAGCACCGCCAACAGGCTGGCGGTGCTCCCACGAGCATTCTGACCGCGGCGGTTCAGCCGCGGTCAGAAGCGGAAAGTCGGCGGTCTCCCGCCGACTTCCCGCTGCTCGGGGGAATCCTCCATGGCCATGGGGATTCTGACACCCCCTACCGCCATCCTGTTCCTGGCGGGTCTCCCGCCAGGAACAGGATGGCGGTTTGGGGTGCCGCGGGGCATGGGCACTGCAGGGGCCCCCGTAAGAGGGCCCCACTGTGTATTTCAGTGTCTGCAATGCAGACACTGAAATACGCGACGGGTGCAAACTGCACCCGTCGCACCCCTGCAACTACGCCGGCTCAATTCTGAGCCGGCGTCCTCGTTGCAGGGGCATTTCCTCTGGGCCGGCGGGCGCTCTTTTGGAGAGCGCCCGCCGGCCCAGAGGAAATGTCTGAATGGCCGCCGCGGTCTTTTGACTGCGGTGCGGTCATTTGGCGGCGGTACCTTGGTGGACGGCCTCCGCCGTCCGCCAAGGTCATAATCACCCCCATTGTCTTCCGCCTGTCTGTTGGAATTCTGTTTCAAAAAAAATTCCGCCGGCCTGTTGGCGGTCTTACCGCCGCTTTAACACTGTCCGCCAGGGTTGTAATGACCACCTATGTTTCTAACCTGTTTTGTATTTTTTTGTGGTGTTTTTACTGTTTGAAGTGTTGCACAGATACTTTACACATTGCTTCTAAGTTAAGCCTGAGTGCTCTGTGCCAAGCTACTAGGGGTTTGAGCACAGATTAATTTGGAGTTTGCTTGTGCCTTACCCGGACGAGGATTGTGGATGCTACTTGACCAGGGCTCCGACCCCAGTCAACCAGTAAAGCAATTTCTAATAGCACTTAATTGTTGTGTATATTTTTGCAAATGTGCAGAAAATGACTTGTCTGTAACAATTCAAAATGGCAGGAATTTTAGTTGAGTTTCTAGAATGAAAAACTGAAAATAAATAATCAGAAAGATTTAAGTGAGTAAAATTGGTTGTATAATTCTATGCCATCTGGGGGCTCCTTAGAGGACCCCCAGTACTGCCATTACAGTCTTCTGAGTTTTCTAGGCAGCCCTAGCTGCTGCCACCTCACATACAGGTCTATGCCCTCCTGTTGCTTGAGCAGCTCAAGCCCAGGAAGGCAGAACAAAGCATTTCCTTTGGGAGAGGGATGTTACACCCTCTCCCCTTGGAAATAGGTGCTACAGGCATGGGAAGAGTAGCCTCCCAGAGCCTCTGAAAAGTGCCCTCCTTGTATAATCCAGTCTATTCCGGTTCAGAGACCCCCAGTCCCTGCTCTGGTACGAAAGTGGACAAAGGAAAGGGGAGTGACCGCTCCCCTGTCCATCACCACCCCAGGGGTGGTGCTCAGAGCTCCTCCAGATGGTCCCTGGGTTTTGCCATCTTGGATTCCAAGGTGGCAGGGAACTCGGAGAGCATCTGAGTGGCCAGTGCCAGCAGGTGACGTCAGAGCCCTCCCCTGATAGGTGCTGACCTGTGTAGCTGACCAATCCCCCTTTCACTGCTATTTAGGGTCTCTCTCTTGGGTGGTTCTCCCGATTCAGATTCCAGGACTCCAGCAGGAATCCTCTTCATCCTTTACTTCACCTCCTTACTGAAAAAACTGCATCTGTACTCTCCAGGAACTCTACAACTGCAACAACGAAGCAAAAACGACCTCTGCAACATTGTATCTTCAGCTCCTGCCAGCAACTGCAACTGTTTCCCAGTCATGCATCATCAGAGCACAGCCAGTCTTCAGCCTGCACCAGAAGAACAAAGGAATCTCCCTTGAAGTGAAGGAGTCACTTCCCTGCTTCAGCAGGCACCCCTCTGCAGTGACGACCGGTGGCTTGGGTCCCCTCTCCTGACAAACTGCATGTATCCATCATCATGGATGGTGGACTGAAGTGGTCCCAATGGTCCTGACGTCCAACTGTTCAACTTTGGTGGAGGCAAGAGCTTGCCTCTCCATGCAAGACAGTACCCCCGTGCACCGCGTGTTTTGCAGTTGTCGATGCTTTTTGGCATCTTTCCATGTATGTCTTCATGGTCTGTGCAGCTCCGCCCCCAGCACTCCTTCCTGCGACACACAGCTTCCTGCGTGGTTCTCCGGAGGCGTGAGATCCCTTTGTGTAGTGCTGCATGGGTCTCCTTTTGCACCTTCTTAGTATCTGTGCTGTGGAACTCCTGTGTGCGCTGCCTGGTCTTCTGAGGGCTCTCTGAGTTGCTGAGAGCCCCCTCTGACTCCGACTCTTGGGTAGAGTCCACCAGGTCCCTCCTGGTCCCAGGCAGCACCATTTTCCCTTAACCGCAAGCTTTGCTTGTGCCAAGGCTTGTTGGTGGAATCCAGGGAGGCAAACTAGACTGCAATCTTCCATCTGGCATGGGACATCTTCTGTACCAACCAAGAACCAGTATCTGTCTTCTTGGGTGCAGTACTGATTGTTGTTCTTAACCGGTGGTTCTCCTTTTGCACCCTCATCCGGGTTAGCACTGGCTCCTGTTCTCCCTGGACTCCTCAGTGCATCTTGGACTTGGTCCCCATTCTTCCACAGGTCTTCAGGTCCAGAAATCCATCATTAGTGTCTTGCAGTCTCTTCTGGTTCTTGCATATTCTTTTTTCTCGTGTTCTTGTGTGTTATGGGAAAGTTACTGTGATTTACTCCTGCTTTCCTGGGCTCTGGAGTGGGTTCTATCACTTACCTTTGGTGTTTTCTAATACTCCCAGTGCCTCTCTACACACTACATTTGCCTAGGTGGGAAACCGGCTTTCGCATTCCACTTTCTTAGTATATGGTTTGTGTTCCCAATAGGCCCATTTCTAACTATTGTGAATCTCACTATTTGCACTGTTTTCCAACCGTTTTATAGCTATTTCTTCATACTATGTGTATTACTTACCTAAGGGAGTATAGTCTCTATGGTATTTTTGGCATTTGTGTCACCAAAACAAAGTACCTTTATTTTTGTAACACTGAATATTTTCTTTCATGTGTGTGAGTACTGTGTGACTACAGTGGTATTGCATGAGCTTTGCATGTCTCCTAGTTAGGCTTCATCCACACTACCCCTAGAGAGCCTGGATTCTAGACTACGTTTCACTAATAAGGGTAAGTACCTTAAGTACCCACTACAAACCAGGCCAGCCTCCTACATGAAGATATCGCTAAAAAATAAAATGTGTGATTTAACTTCAAGAAATGAACATCTTTTGCTTTAATTAAACCCAGATTCTTGCCATATCTGTTTTTACTGGCTGTAGAAATCTGCATAGCTAGTGATACAGTGCCTGTGTTCCTCCTTTCAACATGATGAAATTGGTATACTCCTAAGTGGCATGTTTAACCTTATCTCTAAGCCGCTAGTATATAAACCCAGGACATGCAATTAAATTTCAATATTGGTCTGTGATCCACTAAACTAATGGTGTAAAACATGAATTCAGGCTAACCATTATACCGGGTAGCAGTTTAAATATTGAAATTCAACCCATCAAATTAACCAATTTTCCCTCTCATAGCTTCCCTTTAAAAGATTAACATGTCACCACTACGTAGGACTTTCTGCCCATGGAGCATGATGTGTGGTATTTACAAAAAAGAACATGTCAAAATATAGGGGCAGAATTTCAAAAAGGACACACAACATATTGCAGAAAGACAAATTAAAGCGATATGTGAATGGAAGAGAGCAGAACAGTGGCACATTACAAACATATAGCGCAGTTCAACTCTCTACCTACTTTCGTGCACTTGTGGCTGGTTTGCTTGCTCAAGAGAAGTATAACCAGGAACACTAGCAGAACTAGCAGGATCAGCAATTTCAGCAGAACATCTTTTGTTATGCTGACTGTTAAAGAGAGTACAATTTTTTAATCCTCCTTTCCCGAAATAAATATAATCATATGTGCAATTTGTTTTTGAGTTGAGCAGAAAACACTGTATCTCTCTTAAAATCCTTTCTGCAAAACTTTGTTATGTTAAAGTTTTTGATGTCTTTACTGTTCTGTATAGCCCATCTGTGGTATGTTTCCATTTTTGCAGAAGAATTAAAGCAAATTTGTCTATTTTCTATCCATATTTCATTGTTCAGCCGAAACGTTGTGTGGGTGAGTGTTTAAGAGAGTGTATATAGCAAAGATCAAAGATTTGAGAATGTCCTCCTCTTCTCAATTCCTAATATTGTCTAGGGTCCCTCACAAGGCAGGTTCTTCTTCTACCCTAGCAGGTTGGGTCAGATAGGCAATGCATTTGGCAGGTATCCACTGTAGGAAGGCAGCCTCTTTCTAGCCTTGTTACCCTCATGTTTGGCCTGTTTGTGAGTATATGTCAGAGTGTTTTTACTGTCTCACTGGGATCCTGCTAGCCAGGGCGCCAGTGCTCATAGTGGAAACCCTATGTTGTCAGTGTGTTTGATATGTGTCACTGGGATCCTGCTAGCCAGGACCCCAGTGCTCATAAGTTTGTGGCCTATATGTTTTCCCTATGTGGTGCCTAACTGTATCACTGAGGCTCTGCTACCAGAACCTCACTGTTTATGCTCTCTCTGCTTATAAAATTGTCACTGCAGGCTAGTAACCATTTTCACCAATTCTAATTGGCACACTGGAAGACCCTTATAATTCCTTAGTATATGGTACCTAGGTACCCAGGGTATTGGGGTTCCAGGAGATCCCTATGGGCTGCAGCATTTCTTTTGCCACCCATAGGGGGCTCAGACAATTCCTACACAGGACTGCCACTGCAGCCTGAGTGAAATAACATCCACGTTATTTCACAGCCATTTTACACTGCACTTAAGTAACTTATAAGTCACCTCTATGTCTAACCCTCACTTAGTAAAGGTTAGGTGCAAAGTTACTAAGTGTGAGGGCACCCTGGCACTAGCCAAGGTGCCCCCACCTTGTTCAGGGCAATTTCCCCGGACTTTGTGAGTGCGGGGTCAATACCTATGTGTAGCTTCACAATGGTAACTCCGAACATGGCCATGTAACATGTCTAAGATCATGGAATTGTCCCCCCAAGCCAAACCTGGTATTGGGGTGCCAATCCCATGCAACGCCGGGGCTCCAGCATGGACCCTGGGTACTGCCATACTAGCTCTCTGGGGTTTTCTCTGCATCTACCGCTGCTGCCAACCCTCAGACAGGTTTCTGCCCTCCTGGGGTCTGGGCAGCCCAGTCCCAGGAAGGCAGAAAAAAGGATTTCCTCTGAGAGAGGGTACACCCTCTCCCTTTGGAAAAAGGTGTTAAGGGCTGGGAAGGAGTAGCCTCCCCCAGCCTCTGGAAATGCTTTGAAGGGCGCAGATGGTGTCCTCCTTGCATAAGCCAGTCTACACCGGTTCAGGGAGCTCCAGCCCCTGCTCTAGCATGAAACTGGACAAAGGAAAGGGGAGTGACCACTCCCCTATCCATCACCACTCCAGGGGTGGTGCCCAGAGCTCCTCCAGTGTGTCCCAGACCTCTGCCATCTTGAATGCAGAGGTGTGAAGGCACAATGGAGACTTCTGAGTGGCCAGTGCCAGCAGGTGACGTCAGAGACCTCTCCTGATAGGCTCTTACCTGGTTAGGTAGCCAATCTTCCTCTGAGGACTATTTAGGGTCTCTCCTGTGGGTTTCTCTTCAGATAACGAATGCAAGAGCTCACCAGAGTTCCTCTACATCTCTCTCTTCGACATCTGCCATGGATCGACCGCTGACTGCTCCAGGACGCCTGCAAAACCGCAACAAAAGAGCAGGCAGACTACCAGCAATATTGTAGCGCCTAATCCTGCCTGCTTTTTCGACTGTTTCCTGGTGGTGCATGCTCTGAGGGCTGTCTGCCTTCACCCTGCACTGGAAGCCAAAAAGAAATCTCCTGTGGGTCGACGGAATCTTCCCCCTGCTACCGCAGGCACCAAACTTCTGCATCACCGGTCCTCTGGGTCCCCTCTCCTCTTGACGAGCGTGGTCCCTGGAACACAGGAGCTGCATCCAAGTGTCCCTGATAGTCCAGTGGTCCTACTGTCCAAATTTGGTGGAAGTAAGTCCTTGCCTCCCTATGCCAGACAGTAATCCTGTGTACTGCGTGATCTGCAGCTGCTAGGGCTTCTGTGCACTTTTGCAAGGATTCTTTCTTGCACAGGACAGTCTAGGTCCCCAGCACTCTGTCCTGCATTGTTCAACTTGCTGAGTTGACCACCAGCTTCGTGGGACCCTCTTTTGTTGTGTTGAGATGACCACTGTGCTCAGGTTTCTTGAATACCTGTTCAAGTGCTTCTGCGGGTGCTGCCTGATTCTGTGTGAGCTCTCTCTGTTGGTGAGTACCCCCTCTGTCTCCTCCTCCAAGGTGCTACCTTGTGGTCCTTCCTGGGCCTGGACAGCACCCATTATCTGCAACCACAACTCTTGCAGCTAGCAAGGCTTGTTTGTGGTCCTTCTGCGTGGAAACAACTCTGCCTCCTGCAGCACGCCATGGGACATCTTCTGACCAAAGGAGAAGCTCCTAGCACCTTCCGTTGTTGCAGAATCTTCGGCTTCTTCCACTCAGAGGCAGCCCTTTTGCACCTTCATCTGGGGTTTAGTGGGCTCCTGCCCCCCTGGACACTTGCGTGACTCTTGGACTTGGCCCCCTTCCTTTGCAGGTCCTCAGGTCCAGGAATCCGTCTTCAGTGCTTTGCAGTCAGTTGTTGCCTTTGCAGAGTCCTCTATCTCGACTTTACTGTCCTTCTGGGGTAGTAGGGTAAATTTACTCCTTCTTTTCAGGGTCTTGGGGTGGCGTATCTTGGGCACCCTTAGTGTTTTATTACACTCCCAGCGACCCTCTACACACTACACTAGGCCTGGGGTCCATTCGTGGTTCACATTCCACTTGTGGAGTATATGGTTTGTGTTGCCCCCAGGCCTATTGTCTCCTATTGTATTCTATTGTGTTCTACATTGTTTGCGCTACTTTTCTAACTGTTTACTTACCTGATTTTGGTTTGTGTGCATATTTTGTGTATTTTACTTACCTCCTAAGGGAGTATATCCTCTGAGATACTTTTGGCATATTGTCACTAAAATAAAGTACCTTTATTTTTAGTAACTCTGAATATTGTGTTTTCTCATGATATAGTGCTATATGACATAAGTGGTATAGTAGGAGCTTTGCATGTCTCCTAGTTCAGCCTAAGCTGCTCTGCTATAGCTACCTCTATCAGCCTAAGCTGCTAGAACACTATTAATCTACTAATAAGGGATAACTGGACCTGGCACAAGGTGTAAGTACCATAGAGTACCCATTATAAGCCAGGCCAGCCTCCTACATCCACTCTTCTGTTCTCTATCAAATATAGTTTATACAGACTGGGCAATATCATTCATATGTTGCAGCATTTTTAGCTATTTGTCACAGTATAAACTAGATATTTAATCACGATTTAACTAATTACTGCCGACTATCATGAAGGTTTCCAGGGGACTATATAGTTTCACCAATACTTGGCGTCAACAAAAAAATTCTCTCTTTTCTATTTGACTTACTTTGAAGATAGGACACCTTACCAGTCAGTTAAAGCCCTGAAGAAGTGTATGTAACTTTGAACTGTGGCTGTTATATTTTGTTGGCAGCTCTGCCATAATAAGAAAAGTCATTCGTTATAGGATAGAAAATAAAAGAATTGGGAAATTGTCGGCTTGTTCAGTGGTGATGTTCTCAGATCACAGTGAATTGATATTCTATATGAATTTGTGACATGTAACATAAAATCACCAGGGAAAGTAAAGCAAGTACATATCATCTTGTCTCTGATAGTAGGCTTGGTATAGTGGTTAATTGCATGATAACTATTGTCTCTGACCATGATTCAAACCCCACAAAGAGAATTTTTTTTTAATGTTATTTTTCATTTTTTTTTATTTTACCCAAATGAAAGCAGTCCCTTTGTAAATCACCCTGAGCACTGTCTGGGAGATTTGTGGCCTTTTTATTCATGGCAGTGCATGTCAGAAATCCATGACATGCTGTAGCATGTGGAAGGTGGGGCAAGGTTTGCAGTGAAAGAAATCACTTAATTTGTGGAATGAGAGATACAGGAGCCATTTATAAGAAAAGGGAGTGCACGGGGCCACTGCCAGGATAAAAGACAGGAAGAGTTATTTGTTTATAAAGCATGAAAAGCAACCGTGAATTTTATTACAAGACTCGGAGGCTCATATTATGCTTTCCGTTCTTGCTTTAATAAACAGAGCAGCCAAGAAAAAAGTTCATTCCCCAGAAAACCCTGATAAAGAACTACTGCGTTGCTTCATAGAACAAACAATTGTATATTGAATACAACAATAACTATCTTAACTGAGAGCAACAAGCCCTCTTTTCTTGCTGCTCGCAGTCAAGATAAATATTCTGCCCCCAAAATTATTTCTCTCTTATAAAAGTTTACTTTTATAAACCACAGTAAAATCATATTGTCCATTTATTATTTTTTAAATCATTCTGTTGTGGCTTGCTTGTGATCAGCACTCATTTGGAATGTTGGTTTCAAGTTCCCTTTCCCGCAGAGAGTTAAGTGCTTCTTTCATTACCCCTCTTTCCCCTTTGAGGGACGCCACTTTACATCAGATAGTGTTTGACGTTGGAAGAGCAGATGTTTTTTTTAGGAGATAGTCTCTGCTTCATAACTTCTGCCAGAGCGATTTCTATCACGCTGATAAGCTTGGAGCATTCGCTCCGTGCTACTTCATGTCTCTGTATCGTTAAGGCTTCCAATTCAGCCCGTCCATTGACACACCTATTCCCCTTTAGGCCCTCCTGGGTAAACCTTAATTTTTAACCCTTCATTTGCTATTTTAGTTCTCAAATGACCGAAGCCTAGTTTTTAATAGGGTATGCATTGTGCCACTCTGTAAATATGGCGAAGTAAAATGTCCTCCTTAACTCAACAGTAGCATAAAAAAATGATGCGAGTTTGGTGCTAAGAGCTGCTAGGGCTTTGTAAATCTGGCCATAGATGTCTCTTCTTCCTATTATTCCTCCATAGGGGTTTATTTTCAGGCCAATAGATTTTCCAAAACTAAATTATCGTCAATTCATTACCCTGTTTTTCACTCTCAACCTAAATTGTGTAGTGACAATTGTATGAAGACTTACGTTTCAGGAACTGCAGATCTCAGAAGCTCCTCCTCTTCCCAACACCTTATTTCCTTTCAAAAACCTCGAAAGCCTGTGTTTGCTCCTACTTCGGCCCATTGAGTTAGGTGGTCATGTCTTTGGCTGCATTTCTACCGATTCTTTTGGCACCCATTCAGTCAAAAGGGCTATGGCCTCTCGGGCATTTGGGGGGGGGGCAAGTTTACATGATATTCTCAGATATGCAGATTGTTCAAACATTAATAGGTTTAGAACCTTTTGTTTTAAACCAATTGATCATCCGTCTGAATCTGTTATTTCATTGCTTTGAACAGGCATGGTATAATCTTCTGGGTCATCTAATAAAATTTATTTTTCTATTGTGATACAGCTTAGTAGTTCCTCCCCAGGGTTTTCTGAGTAATGAAATTTTTTCTTTGCTCCCGTGTTTATTAATGCAAGAAAAGAAAGCATAATATTCTCCTTGGCATTTTTAATAAAATGTAACCTTTCAGACACCATGGCAAGGAAAATCTCAATTTGTGGCATGTAACATAAAATCATAATGTACATAAAATGACGACCACCATACCATTTCTATGATTCCAAGGCATTTTGCCACATCATGCTATCAATGCTTTTGTTGGTATAGTGTTTAAGTATGCAGGTACATATCCCTTTTTACCGGGGTTCAAATCCCACATGGAGAAATTCATGTTTATGTTGTTTTTCATTTTTTTTAATCTTACCCAAATGAAAGAGGTCTCATTGTAAATCAACCCCTAGCAAAGTCTGAGAAATGTGGGGCCTATTTACTCATGGTATTGCATGTCATAAATTTGTGACATGCTGTGGCATGTGGCCTGGGGGTGCCTGGTTTGCTGTGAAAGAAATCCCTTAGTTTGTGGAATGAGAGAGAAAGGAGGCTTGTATGATAAAAATAAATGCATGGGGCCAGTGCTTGTTTGAAAGAGAGGAAGGGTTATTTGTTTATAAAGCTAGAAAAGCAACTGTGAATTTGTGGCATGTAACCTAAAAATAACCATGAAAATAAATGAAGGACTGCAAAACCATTACTATGATTACAAGATATGTAGCAATAATGTAGGGCCAGTAACTTGGAAGGTATAGTGATTAAAGTAGATTTTCCTAGTAAGTTATGAAGGAAAGTCTTAATTGTATTAAAGACATGGAGGCGGGTATTATGACTTCTAATCTTGCATTTAATTACAACAGTAGCAGTCAAGATAACATGATAATCAACACTTCTGAAGGCTGAACGAAAATAGCCAATGGGAGGAAAAAACATCAGCTTCACACAGAAGAGACATCCAACTGAGCCATCAATGGAAGCAGTGCAGAAGAATAGTTTGACAGTCTCAAGGAAGAAACTGGAAATTCACAAGGAAGTTGATTGAGAAGTATTGTCTATGAGGGAATGAGGGAAAGAAACAGCATAGAAAAAAACGGTGGGCTAATACTCTCCTCTGTGTCTTTAATTAAATTAAGACTTTCCTTCATAACTTACTAGGAAAATCTACATTTTATGGCAAGACCCGAGGCTCATGTTATGCTATTTTAAAGCATATTAACAACTGTGGTTGAAGCTGTAACAACTGGTTTACAATAAAAAGTATGGAAAACAGAATTGTTAGACCAATCAGCTGATCTCAGAAAATCCTCAAACCGGGAACCAACCCAAAAAGCTTTAGAAGCCACAGCACCTCTGGCTAAATGAGCCCCAAAAGAGGAAGTATCAATGCCTGCCAGTGACATGACACATTTAACACAGCGGTAGGAAATGAAACAGGCTTAAGGGGTTTCCTAAAAGAAATGGGAAACTGGGTATCCGAGGAGGTTCTGAAATCAACTGTAAGGTGTTCGTATACTTTAAGACATTGTGCTACACAAAGTTTGGGATGATCTGGGAAATGTGGGTAAAATACAGACGTTAAATTTGTCTTTGTACTTTTAGAAATAGAAAACATCATGCCTGAAGCTGTAAACTGTCTAGATGTAATATCTAAAGCTCTGACATCAGAAAGACGTTTAATGGAAATAAGACACAATAATACAGTAAGTTTGGCTGACAACATTTTAAGAGATAATGCCTAATTATCTGGCCATGCCAGGAATAAGTTTAAAAGAACATTTACATCCCATAAGGAACTGTATTTTGGCATAGGAGGATTAGAAAACCTTACTCGCTTTAAAAGTTGACAGATGAGAGGATGTTCACCAGCTGGCGTTTCATTGAAATATGAATGATTGACCAAAATAGCCGATCTATAGAGGCTGATGATACGCTAAGTTTTACCTTTACTGGCAAGAAAGTTAATAATGTAGACTAGATCCACGGAAAAGGGATTGATATTTTTTCCATACATTTTCAAAGAAAGGGAGCACACTGCTTACACTCCAGCAACACAGTATGACCCCAAAGCATTATGGTAAATGCAGTCGAATTCGTAGTCCATTCAAAACGTAATAAAGTCTTTCACCACCGTAGGTGCAGCAAGTACCGTTTATCCTGGTACAAGTGTTTCTGGGAGACACCTGTGCGCCATGAGTGGAACTTTAACCCAGAGAAGATATTTGGCGGCAATTCAAGCCCCTATACCATGCTGCTCCCTGCTGATGACGGGCTAAACCCAGAAACAAGTGTAGAGGGATGTATAGCACTTGCTGCACCTACGGAGGTGAAAGACTTTATTACTTTTTTAATGGACTATGGACTATGAATTTGACTGCATTTAGGGGTCATACTTTGTTGCTGGAATGTAGGCAGTGTGCTCCCTTTCTTTGAAACCGTCTTATTGACGGCTCACTTGAGCCACGGCTGACGAGCCTTGGGAGGCACCTGTGCGCCATGAGTGGTACTTTAACCCGAGAAGACATTTGGTGGCATTTCAAGTAAGATCCTACACCATGCTGCTCTCTGCTGATGAAGGGCTAAACCCAAAAACATGTGTACAGGGATATACAGCACTTGCTGCACCTACGGAGGTGAAAGACTTTATTACTTTTTGAATGGACTATGAATTCAACTGCCTTTACCATGATGCTTTTGCGTCATACTTTGTTGCTAGAGTGTAGGCAGTGAGCTCCCTTTCTTTGAAACTGTCTTATTGACGGCTCCCTTGAGCTCGGCTGATGAGCCTTGGGAGGCACCTGTGCGCTATGAGTGGTACTTTAACCCAAGAAGAGATTTGGCGGCATTTTAAGCAAGCCCCTATACCATTTTGCTCCCTGCTGGTGACGGGCTAAACCCGGAAAGTCGGACTATGAATTCAACTGCATTTACTATGATGCTTTGGGATCATACTTTGTTGCTGGAGTTTAGGCAGTGTGCTCTCTTTCTTTCAAACCAAAAAATGTTTTTCAATACACTTGTCTGACCAAAGAGCCCAGGTTGATTTGAAGGCTTTGGTTGTTCAAGGGGCCCAGGATTTGTTGATATAATTTGAAGTTTCTGATGAAATGAACCTAGTATGTTAGGCTGACCTGTCACCTTCCAAGTTGAAAGAACATGGGACTTGTGCAACAGTTGATGGTGTGGATTGCCCGAAGGGTCTAGAAGAAGAGAGGGGAAGGATGGAAGAAGAACAGGGAAATCAATGGACAGTTCTAGAAGGGACGGGAGCCAAACTTGAGCAGTCCAAAAAGGAACCACTAGAATAAGAGTTGCTGCCTGTGGCCTGACCTGTGCCAAAACTCTGTTTATCATGATGAAAGTGGGGAACACATAGTTCACCCTTTGGGATCAATTCTGAGAAAAAGCATCTGAGGCCAGAGCTAATGGATCTGGACGGGACTGAAAAATAGAGGCAATTGGTGATTGAGTCTGGAAGCAAAAAGGCCTTTATGGAACCGATCCATTTGCAAGAAAGATTGTTGAAGAAAGAAGGATGAAGTTTCCAGTTGTTGGAATCTGTTAGGAACCAAGAATGCCAATCTACTACAGACGTTTGTGAACCTGGAAGGTATTCCGCCTTCAGGGAAATGTTGTTGCTGAGACAGAATTCCCACAGGCTCTTCTCTAACTCTGCTAGGGGTTTGGATTTTGTTCCTCCTAAATGGGTGATATATCTTACCGCAGAAACATTGTCCACGCAAAGAAGAATGGAAAAATAATTTTTGTTTTTCGCGATACTTCTGATTGCAAAGGAGCCTGCAAGCATCTCTAACCAATTGATGTGCAATATGAATTCCTCTGGCGACCATGTACCTCCAGTTGAGATGTCTCCACAACGGGCACCCCAACCTATCAGGCTTGCATCTGATTCTAATAAAAGATCTGGGGCTGATGCAAAGATAGTTTTGCTATTCCAGGTGTCTAAATGGTCTACCAACCATTGAAGTTCTAGCTGGAATTCGGTGTCTAGTCTTATGTAATCAGAATATGATAGACCCTTGCGCAAATGACGTATTTTTAATCTTTGCAGGGCTCAATAACGTAAGGGACCTGGAATAATTGCTTAAATGGAAGAAAAAAGGAGACCTACTATTCTTGCCAGTGCGCTCAGAAAAATGGAAGCACTGCATGGGTCTGAATGATCACTTATTTGATAGTCTTTATTTTTGCACAAGATAAATGCAGAGTGGCTGAAGAAGAACTTATTAGAATTCCTAAGAATTCTATCTGTTTTGAAGGATAGTTTAGTTTAATTTAGTTTAATAGATTTATAAAGCGCATGGCTACCCGAAGGCTTCCCAGTGCTGAAAGAGGACAAAGGCATCACAGTGAGAATTTATGCTGGAAAGTGAAGAGTCTTCAATTTACCTCGAAAAGAGAGTTCGGAATTGTCCATTTGAAGTTACAGGGGGAAGGAATTCCATAGATTCACTGCTTTGAATGTAAAGGACCTACCACCCCATCTTGTTTTTGTAACACAGCAGGTGTTAATTAGAGCAGCAGATGAGGATCTAAGAGATCTCTGGGGGGTGTAGCGTGTGATCATGCACTTGATAAAGGAAGGTCCCCTACCATGAAGAGCTCGATGTACCATGCACAAAGCTTTACAATTAATCCTTTGCTGGATAGGAAGCCAATGGAGGGAGGCTAAGGTGGGTTTGGCCGATGCAGTTCTGGGGATGGCCATGAGTAGCCGGGCTGCCGCATTCTGCACTATCTGCAGTCTCCTTAATACACAGAAGGGAGAACTCAGGAACAGCACGTTCCCATAGTCTAGGCGGGATAATATGAGGTCTTGAATAATAAATCTTTTGGCAAGAAAGGGGAGAGATTTTAAATGTTTTCTAAGCATTCTTAGAAGATTGAAGCAAGAAGCCGCTCATTTTTTTGCATGCTGTTTCATCGATAGACGGAAGTCCAGCCATACTCTAGGCATCTAGAACAGGATATAGGAAGGATTTTTCTCTGTTGATGAGGAATCCTAGTTCTGAAAGGAGAGAACAAGTGGTTTGTATTTGTAAATGAAGAAAGAGTATGGATTGATTCATTCATAGAATGCCGTCCAAATATATTATTACCTGATTCCATGAGATCCGAGAAAGGCTACCACTGGTTTCATTAGTTTCATTAGTTTGGTGAAGTACCAGGGGGCTGATGAAAGACTGAAAGGAAGGAAAGAAAAATGGTGCACTTTGTTGCTCCACTAGAATTGTATAAATTCGCAATGCTCTGGACAAATGGGGACGGATAAATATGTGTCCTGAAGGTCCAAATGAACCATCCAATTGTGTTGTTTTATCGTGTCCCTGAGATGAAGAATGGTTTCCATCTTGAAATGACAATATACTACGAAGTGATTGAACTGTTTGAGATTTATTCCAGGACTCATTTTCTTGTTTTGAAGAAGAGGGAGCTAAAGAAACCTGAAAAATCGGGGGAAGTTGTAGGAAAGTACCATCTTGCCTGGCATGTTACCCCCATATTTCACTGTATATATGTTGCTTTAGTGTATGTGTCACTGGGACCCTGCCAGCCAGGGCCCCAGTGCTCATAAGTGTGCCCTGTATGTGTTCCCTGTGTGATGACTAACTGTCTCACTGAGGCTCTGCTAACCAGAACCTCAGTGGTTATGCTCTCTCTGCTTTCCAAATTGTCACTAACAGGCTAGTGACCAATTTCGCCAATTCACATTGGCATACTGGAACACCCTTATAATTCCCTAGTATATGGTACTGAGGTACCCAGGGTATTGGGGTTCCAGGAGATCCCTATGGGCTGCAGCATTTCTTTTGCCACCCATAGGGAGCTCTGACAATTCTTACACAGGCCTGCCACTGCAGCCTGAGTGAAATAACGTCCACGTTATTTCACAGCCATTTACCACTGCACTTAAGTAACTTAGAAGTCACCTATATGTCTAACCTTTACCTGGTAAAGGTTGAGTGCTAAGTTACTTAGTGTGTGGGCCCCCTGG
This sequence comes from Pleurodeles waltl, assembly GCF_031143425.1. NCBI lineage: Eukaryota > Metazoa > Chordata > Amphibia > Caudata > Salamandridae > Pleurodeles > Pleurodeles waltl. The sequence goes on from NC_090437.1 coordinate 89,860,994, forward strand.
CACTAGCCAAGGTGCCCCCACATCGTTCAGGGCAAATTCCCCGGACTTTGTGAGTGCGGGGACACCATTTCACGCGTGCACTATTCATATACATATGAATAGCGTCACAATGGTAACTCCAAACATGGCCATGTAACATGTCTAAGATCATGGAATTGTCACCCCAATGCAATGGCATTGGGGAGAGAATTCCATGATCCCCCGAGTCTCTAGCACAGACCGGGTACTGCCAAACTACCTTTCCCGGGGTTTCACTGAAGCTGCTGCTGCTGCCAACCCCTCAGACAGGTTTCTGCCCTCCTGTGGTCCAGCCAGGCTTGGCCCAGGAAGGCAGAACAAAGGACTTCCTCAGAGAGAGGGTGTTACACCCTCTCCCTTTGGAAAAAGGTGTCAGGGCTGGGGAGGAGTAGCCTTCCCCAGCCTCTGGAAATGCTTTGATGGGCACAGATGGTGCCCATCTCTGCATAAGCCAGTCTACACCGGTTCAGGGATCCCCCAGCCCTGCTCTGGTGCGAAACTGGACAAAGGAAAGGAGAGTGACCACTCCCCTGACCTGCACCTCCCAGGGGAGGTGCCCAGAGCTCCTCCAGTGTGCTCCAGACCTCTGCCATCTTGGAAACAGAGGTGCTGCTGGCACACTGGACTGCTCTGAATGGCCAGTGCCAGCAGGTGACATCAGAGACTCCTTCTGATAGGCTCTTACCTGTGTTGCTAGCCTATCCTCCTTCCTAGGTAGCCAAACCTCCTTTTCTGGCTATTTAGGGTCTCTGCTTTGGGGAATTCTTTAGATAACGAATGCAAGAGCTCATCAGAGTTCCTCTGCATCTCTCTCTTCACCTTCTGCCAAAGGATCAACCGCTGACTGCTCAGGACGCCTGCAAAACCGCAACAAAGTAGCAAAGACGACCAATGCAACCTTGTATCGCTGATCCTGCCGCTTTCTCGCCTGTTTCCTGGTGGTGCATGCTCTGGGGGTAGCCTGCCTCCTCTCTGCACCAGGAGCTCTGAAGAAATCTCCTGTGGGACGACGGAATCCTCCCCCTGCAACCGCAGGCAACAAAAGACTGCATCACCGGTCCTCTGGGTCCCCTCTCAGCACGACGAGCGTGGTTCCTGGAACTCAGCAACTCTGTCCAAGTGACTCCCACAGTCCAGTGACTCTTCAGTCCAAGTTTGGTGGAGGTAAGTCCTTGCCTCCCCACGCTAGACTGCATTGCTGGGAACCGCATGATTTGCAGCTGCTCCAGCTCCTGTGTACTCTTCCAGGATTTCCTTCGTGCACAGCCAAGCCTGGGTCCCCAACACTCTAACCTGCAGTGCACAACCTCCTGAGTTGTCCTCCGGCGTCGTGGGACTCCCTTTTGTGTCTTCGGGTGAGCTCCAGTTCACTCCTCTTCCAAGTGCCTGTTCCAGTACTTCTGCGGGTGCTGCCTGCTTCTGTGAGGGCTCCCTGACTTGCTGGGCACCCTCTCTGTCTCCTCATCCAAGTGGCGACATCCTGGTCCCTCTTGGGCCACAGCAGCATCCAAAAACCCTAACCGCGACCCTTGCAGCTAGCAAGGCTTGTTGGCAGTCTTTCTGCGAGGGAACACCTCTGCAAGCTTCTTCAGGACGTGGGACATTCATCCTCCAAAGGGGAAGTTCCTAGTCCTCTTCGTTCTTGCAGAATCCACAGCTTCTACCATCCGGTGGCAGCTTCTTTGCACCCTCAGCTGGCATTTCCTGGGCATCTGCCCACTCTCGACTTTGTCGCGACTCTTGGACTTGGTCCCCTTGTTCCACAGGTACTCTCGTCTGGAAATCCACTTTGGTCGCTTTGCTGGTGTTGGTCTTCCTTGCAGAATTCCTCTATCACGACTTCTGTGCTCTCTGGGGAATATAGGTGCACTTTACACCTACTTTTTCAGGGTTTTGGGGTGGGCTATTTTTCTAACCCTCACTGTTTTCTTACAGTCCCAGCGACCCTCTACAAGCTCACATAGGTTTGGGGTCCATTCGTGGTTCGCATTCCACTTTTGGAGTATATGGTTTGTGTTGCCCCTGTACCTATGTGCTCCTATTGAATTCTACTGTAACTTTACATTGCTTGCATTACTTCCTTTTGCTATTACTGCATATTTTTGGTATTGTGTACATATATCTTGTGTATATTTGGCATCCTCATACTGAGGGTACTCACTGAGATACTTTTGGCATATTGTCATAAAAATAAAGTACCTTTATTTTTAGTATATCTGTGTATTGTGTTTTCTTATGATATTGTGCATATGACACCAGTGGTATAGTAGGAGCTTTGCATGTCTCCTAGCTCAGCCTAAGCTGCTCTGCTATAGCTACCTTCTATCAGCCTAAGCTGCTAGAAACACCTCTTCTACACTAATGAGGGATAACTGGACCTGGTACAGAGTGTAAGTACCCCTTGGTAACCACTACAAGCCAGGCCAGCCTCCTACATTGGTTGTGCAGCGGTGGGATAAGTACTTGCAACTACTTACCACTTTGTCATTGTGTACTTTTCATAAGAGAATAATATACAAAACAAGTTCAGTGTATGTACACCTAACCAAAAAGTTTTGCTTTTCTTCTCTTACACTATCTGCTAAGTGCTAAAAAGTACTCCTAAACTTTCAAAAAGTTTCTAAAAAGTTGAAAAAGTTTTTTTCTGTTTCCATAAAAAGTCCTGAAACTTTTTCTCTCTTTTATCTGTCCCTAAACCTTTCTTCTATCATGTCTGATGTAGGAAATTCTCTTAATCTGGTCAGCTCAGCTTATGACCACCTTAACTGGAAGGGTTTGAGGAGTCTCTGCATTGATAGAGGTTTAGGGGTGGGAAAGAATCCCTCCAGAGAATTGTTATCTAACATGCTCATTGAGAATGATAAGGCCTTAGCTGGCACATCCATTGAGAAGTTAGGAGATGGTTCACACTCTGACTCAGGGGCACCCCCAGTAAGAGTGTTAGACTGTGACCTTCCCAACCTGCCCCTTAGCAGACCACCAAGCATAGCTGGTACTAATGTGAGCTCACATCACAGTAGGGATGTTATTCCTGCAGGCCAGGATGTTAGGGTGCCAACTGTTAGGGACAGGTCTCCCTCTGTTCATTCACATCGTTCTTCTGTGTCAAAGCATGCCCAACCCACCCACCCTGATGACAGAATGTTAGAAAGGGAACGCAATAGATTGAGAGTGGAAGAGTCCAGGCTGAAGCTTAAACAGCAACAGCTGGCTCTAGACAGGGAATCTTTAGACTTAGAAAAAGAAAGACCGAGGTTGGGGTTAGGACCCCATGGTGGCAGCAGCAGTATTCCAGATAGTAATCCTGTGAAAGAGCATGATTCTAGGAATCTGCATAAGATAGTATTACAAGGAGGGTGATGACATTAACAAGTGGTTTGCTGCACTTGAGAGGGCCTGTGTTGTACCGGGGGTCCCTCAAAGGCAGTGGGCGGCTATCCTATGGCTATCTTTCAGTGGAAAGGGTAGGGATAGGCTCCTTACTGTGAAGGAAAGTAATGCCAATAAGTTTACAGTTTTGAAGAATGCACTCTTGGATGGATTTGGCTTAACCACTGAACAATACAGGATTAAGTTCAGAGAAACCAGAAAATAGTCCTCACAAGACTGGGTAGACTATGTTGACTATTCAGTGAAGGCCTTGGAGGGGTGGTTACATAGTAGTAAAGTTTCTGACTATGAAAGACTGTACAATCTAATCTTGAGAGAGCATATTCTGAATAACTGTGTGTCTGATTTGTTACACCAATATCTAGTGGACTCAGATCTGACCTCTCCCTAAGAATTGGGAAAGAAGGCAGACAAATGAGTCAGAACAAGAGTGAACAGAAAAGTTCATACAGGGGGTGACAAGGACGGCAAGAAGAAGGATGGTAAGTCTTCAGACAAGGGTGGGGACAAATCTAAAAATGAGTCTTCATCAGGCCCACAAAAACACTCTGGTGGGGGTGGTGGGTCCAAATCCTCTCCTAATCAAGTAAAGAAACCATGGTGCTATTTATGTAAAGTAAAAGGCCATTGGACAACTGATGCCAGTTGTCCAAAGAAAAGCACCAAGCCTCCCACTACCACAACCCCTACTGCTACACCTAGTGCCCCTAGTAATAGCAGTGGTGGTGGGAGCAAACCTACTAATAGCCAATCCAAGGGAGTAGCTGGGCTCACTTTTGGTAATTTAGTTGGGGTCGGTCTTGTTAGGGAGACCACAGAGGCTGTGTTAGTCTCTGAAGGTGCCATTGATTTGGCCACCTTGGTTGCTTGTCCCCTTAATATGGATAAGTACAAGCAATTTCCCCTAATAAATGGTGTTGAGGTTCAGGCCTACAGGGACACATGTGGCAGTGTTACCATGGTAATAGAGAAACTGGTACACCCTGAACAACACCTACTTGGTCACCAGTACCAAGTGACAGACGCTCATAACAACACTCATAGCCACCCCATGGCTGTTGTGAATCTCAACTGGGGGGTGGGGGGGGGGGGTTACTGGTCCAAATAAAGTTTTGGTTGCCTCAGATTTACCTGTAGACTGTCTACTAGGGAATGATTTAGAGACATCAGCTTTGGCAGAAGTGGAGTTGGAGGCTCATGCAGCAATGCTGGGCATTCCTGGGCATATTTTTGCTTTAACCAGGGCTCAGGCCAAAAAGCAAAAAGGACAGGGTGACTTGCATCCTGGAACAATGGACAAAGTGCTCCCTAAAGCTAGGGTTAGTAAGGGTAAATCCCTACCCTCTATCCCTCCCTCTACAGATGATTCAACTTCTGAGGAAGAAGAATTTCCCCCCTGTGCAGAACCTTCACCAGAGGAGCTAGAAGCAGACACTGCTGAGCTTTTGGGTGGAGGGGGGCCTGCCAGGGACGAGCTGAGTGTGGCACAGCAAACCTGTCCCACATTAGAGGGTCTAAGACAGCAAGCTGTCAAACAGCAAAATGGGGATGTCAGTGACTCACATAGAGTTTACTGGGAGGGCAACCTCTTGTATACAGAGGCAAGGGACCCAAAACCTGGAGCAGCCAGTGTAGGAGGCTGGACTGGCTTGTAGTGAGTACCAAGGGGTACTTGCACCTTGCACCAGGCCCAGTTATCCCTTATTAGTGTATAGGGTGTCTAGCAGCTTAGGCTGATAGATAATGGTAGCTTAGCAGAGCAGCTTAGGCTGAACTAGGAGACGTGTGAAGCTACCACAGTACCACTTAGTGTCATATGCACAATATCATAAGAAAACACAATACACAGTTATACTAAAAATAAAGGTACTTTATTTTTATGACAATATGCCAAAGTATCTTAGAGTGTACCCTCAGTGAGAGGATAGGAAATATACACAAGATATATATACACAATAGCAAAAATATGCAGTATAGTCTTAGAAAACAGTGCAAACAATGTATAGTTACAATAGGATGCAATGGGGAAACATAGGGATAGGGGCAACACAAACCATATACTCCAAAAGTGGAATGCGAACCACGAATGGACCCCAAACCTATGTGACCTTGTAGAGGGTCGCTGGGACTATTAGAAAATAGTGAGAGTTAGAAAAATAACCCTCCCCAAGACCCTGAAAAGTGAGTGCAAAGTGCACTAAAGTTCCCCTAAGGACAAAGAAGTCGTGTTAGAGGAATAATGCAGGAAAGACACAAACCAGCAATGCAACAACTGTGGATTTCCAATCTAGGGTACCTGTGGAACAAGGGGACCAAGTCCAAAAGTCACAAGCAAGTCGGAGATGGGCAAATGCCCAGGAAATGCCAGCTGCGGGTGCAAAGAAGCTTCTACTGGACAGAAGAAGCTGAGGTTTCTGCAGGAACGAAAAGGGCTAGAGACTTCCCCTTTGGTGGACGGATCCCTCTCGCCGTGGAGAGTCGTGCAGAAGTGTTTTCCTGCCAAAAGAACGCCAACAAGCCTTGCTAGCTGCAAATCATGCGGTTAGCGTTATTGGACGCTGCTGAGGCCCAGGAGGGACCAGGAGGTCGCAAATTGGACCAGCCGAGAGAGGAGACGTCGAGCAAGACAAGGAGCCCTCTCTGAAGCCGGTAGCACCCGGAGAAGTGCCAGAAACAGGCACTACGAGGATGCATGAAATGGTGCTCGCCGAAGTTGCACAAAGGAGTCCCACGTCGCTGGAGACCAACTTAGAAAGTCGTGCAATGCAGGTTAGAGTGCCGTGGACCCAGGCTTGGCTGTGCACGGAGGATTTCCGCCGGAAGTGCACAGGGGCCGGAGTAGCCGCAAAAGTCGCGGTTCCCAGCAATGCAGCCCAGCGAGGTGAGGCAAGGACTTACCTCCACCAAACTTGGACTGAAGAGTCACTGGACTGTGGGGGTCACTTGGACAGAGTCGCTGGATTCGAGGGACCTCGCTCGTCGTGCTGAGAGGAGACCCAAGGGACCGGTAATGCAGCTTTTTGGTGCCTGCGGTTGCAGGGGGAAGATTCCGTCGACCCACGGGAGATTTCTTCGGAGCTTCTGGTGCAGAGAGGAGGCAGACTACCCCCACAGCATGCACAAGCAGGAAAACAGTCGAGAAGGCGGCAGGATCAGCGTTACAGAGTTGCAGTAGTCGTCTTTGCTACTATGTTGCAGGTTTGCAGGCTTCCAGCGCGGTCAGCAGTCGATTCCTTGGCAGAAGGTGAAGAGAGAGATGCAGAGGAACTCGGATGAGCTCTTGCATTCGTTATCTAAAGTTTCCCCAGAGACAGAGACCCTAAATAGCCAGAAAAGAGGGTTTGGCTACCTAGGAGAGAGGATAGGCTAGCAACACCTGAAGGAGCCTATCACAAGGAGTCTCTGACGTCACCTGGTGGCACTGGCCACTCAGAGCAGTCCAGTGTGCCAGCAGCACCTCTGTTTCCAAGATGGCAGAGGTCTGGAGCACACTGGAGGAGCTCTGGACACCTCCCAGGGGAGGTGCAGGTCAGGGGAGTGGTCACTCCCCTTTCCTTTGTCCAGTTTCGCGCCAGAGCAGGGCTAAGGGGTCCCCTGAACCGGTGTAGACTGGCTTATGCAGAATTTGGCACATCTGTGCCCAACAAAGCATTTCCAGAGGCTGGGGGAGGCTACTCCTCCCCTGCCTTCACACCATTTTCCAAAGGGAGAGGGTGTCACACCCTCTCTCAGAGGAAGTTCTTTGTTCTGCCATCCTGGGCCAGGCCTGGCTGGACCCCAGGAGGGCAGATGCCTGACTGAGGGGTTGGCAGCAGCAGCAGCTGCAGTGAAACCCCAGGAAGGGCAGTTTGGCAGTACCAGGGTCTGTGCTACAGACCACTGGGATCATGGGATTGTGCCAACTATGCCAGGATGGCATAGAGGGGGCAATTCCATGATTATAGACATGTTACATGGCCATATTCGGAGTTACCATTGTGAAGCTACATATAGGTAGTGACCTATATGTAGTGCACGCGTGTAATGGTGTCCCCGCACTCACAAAGTTCAGGGAATTGGCTCTGAACAATGTGGGGGCACCTTGGCTAGTGCCAGGGTGCCCTCACACTAAGTAACTTTGTACCTAACTTTTACCAGGTAAAGGTTAGACATATAGGTGACTTATAAGTTACTTAAGTGCAGTGTAAAATGGCTGTGAAATAACGTGGACGTTATTTCAATCAGGCTGCAGTGGCAGGCCTGTGTAAGAATTGTCAGAGCTCCCTATGGGTGGCAAAAGAAATGCTGCAGCCCATAGGGATCTCCTGGAACCCCAATACCCTGGGTACCTCAGTACCATATACTAGGGAATTATAAGGGTGTTCCAGTAAGCCAATGTAAATTGGTAAAAATGGTCACTAGCCTGTTAGTGACAATTTGGAAAGAAATGAGAGAGCATAACCACTGAGGTTCTGATTAGCAGAGCCTCAGTGAGACAGTTAGTCACTACACAGGTAACACATTCAGGCACACTTATGAGCTCTGGGGCCCTGGGTTACCAGGGTCCCAGTGACACATACAACTAAAACAACATATATACAGTGAAAAATGGGGGTAACATGCCAGGCAAGATGGTACTTTCCTACACAACCCCCCCCCCAAACGAAGGACAATAAGACTAGCCATGACCTGATGAGTCTTCATTGTCTAAGTGGAAATATCTGGAGAGTCCATCTGCATTGGAGTGGCTACTCCCAGGTCTATGTTCCACTGTATAGTCCATTCCCTGTAGGGATATGGACCACCTCAACAATTTAGGATTTTCACCTTTCATTTGTTTTAGCCAAAGTAGAGGTTTGTGGTCTGTCTGAACAATGAAGTGAGTGCCAAACAGGTATGGCCTCAACTTCTTCAGAGCCCAGACCACAGCAAAGGCCTCCCTCTCAATGGCAGACCAACGCTTTTCTCTAGGGGTCAACCTCCTACTAATAAAAGCAACAGGTTGATCCTGGCCCTCAGAATTAAGTTGTGATAGGACTGCCCCTACTCCTAATTCAGATGCATCAGTTTGGACATAGACTTTTTTAGAGTAACAAGGGCTTTTCAGGACAGGTGCAGAGCACATGGCCTGCTTCAGCTCCTCAAAAGCTTTCTGACAGTTTGCTGTCCATAATACCTTTTTAGGCATTTTCTTGGATGTGAGGTCATTAAGAGGGGCTGCAATGGAGCCATAGTTCTTAATGAACCTCCTGTAATACCCAGTGAGGCCTAGGAAGGCTCTCACCTGAGTCTGAGTGGTAGGGGGAATCCAATCAATAATTGTTTGGATTTTCCCCTGTAGTGGTGCAATCTGTTCCCCACCAACAAGGTGTCCCAGATAAACCACCTTACCCTGCCCTATCTGGCACTTTGAAGCCTTGATAGTGAGGCCTGCCTTTTGCAGGGCCTCCAAAACTTTCCATAGGTGGACCAGGTGATCATCCCAGCTGGAGCTAAAGACAGCTATATCGTCCAAATATGCTGCACTGAAAGCTTCCAGCCCTTGCAGGACTGTGTTCACCAACCTCTGAAAAGTGGCAGGTGCATTTTTCAAACCAAAAGGCATTACAGTAAACTGGTAATGTCCTCCAATGGTAGAAAATGCAGTCTTAGGTTTAGCATCTTCTGACAATTTGATCTGCCAATACCCTGCAGTCAAATCAAAAGTGCTTAGATACTTGGCAGATGCCAGTTTATCTATGAGCTCATCTGCCCTGGGTATAGGGTGAGCATCAGTTTTGGTTACCAAGTTGAGACCTCTATAGTCTACACAAAACCGCATTTCCTTCTTTCCATCTTTGGAATGGGGTTTTGGTACCAGTACCACAGGAGAAGCCCATGGACTGTCAGAGTGCTCAACCACTCCTAGTTCTAACATTTTCTGGACCTCTTGCTTTATGCAGTCTCTGACATGGTCAGGCTGCCTATAGATCTTACTTTTGACAGGTAAACTGTCTCCAGTATCTATAGTGTGCTCACACCAAGAAGTGGTACCTGGCACAGTAGAGAAGAGTTCAGAGAATTGATCTAGGAGATTTATGCAATTGTCTTTCGGCTCAGCAGTAAGACAATCAGCCAAAACTACACCTTCCACAAGAGCATCTTGATCTGTGGAAGAGAAGAGATCAGGTAGAGGATCACTGTCTTCTTCCTGTCCCTCATCTGTTGCCATGAGCAGGGTGAGATCAGCCCTGTCATAGTAGGGTTTCAGGCGGTTGACATGGAGCACCCTAAGGGGACTCCTGGCAGTGCCTAAGTCAACTAAATAGGTGACTTCTCCCTTCTTTTCAACAATTGTGTGGGGTCCACTCCATTTATCTTGGAGTGCTCTTGGGGCCACAGGCTCCAAGACCCACACTTTCTGCCCTGGTTGGTACTGAACCAAAACAGCCTTCTGATCATGCCATTGCTTCTGGAGCTCTTGGCTGGCCTGAAGGTTTTTACTGGCCTTTTTCATGTACTCAGCCATCCTTGATCTGAGGCCAAGTACATAATCCACAATATCCTGCTTAGGAGCTTTTAAAGGTTGTTCCCAACCCTCCTTTACAAGTGTGAGTGGACCCCTAACAAGGTGTCCAAAAAGAAGTTCAAAGGGGCTGAAGCCCACTCCTTTCTGGGGTACCTCCCTGTAGGCAAAAAGGAGGCATGGTAGAAGGATATCCCATCTCCTGCGGAGTTTTTCAGGGAGACCCATAATCATGCCTTTGAGAGTTTTATTAAATCTCTCCACCAGTCCATTTGTTTGTGGATGATAGGGTGTTGTGAACTTGTAAGTTACACCACACTCCTTCCACATGGCCTTTAAGTATGCAGACATGAAATTGCTTCCCCTGTCTGATACCACTTCCTTTGGGAAGCCCACCCTGGAAAATATTCCCAGGAGGGCCTTTGCCACTGCAGGTGCTGTAGTGGTCCTTAAAGGAATAGCTTCAGGGTATCTTGTGGCATGGTCCACTACCACCAAGATAAATCTATTGCCTGAAGCAGTAGGAGGGTCAAGGGGGCCAACTATGTCAACCCCTACCCTTTCAAAGGGAACCCCAACCACAGGCAGTGGAATAAGGGGTGCCTTTGGGGTGCCACCTGTCTTGCCACTGGCTTGACAGGTTTCACAGGACTTACAAAATTCCTTTGTGTCCTCAGACATCCTAGGCCAATGAAACAATGGAACCAATCTGTCCCAAGTTTTCATTTGACCCAGGTGTCCAGCTAGGGGAATGTCGTGTGCCAGGGTTAGGAGGAACTTTCTGTACTCCTGAGGAATCACTAATCTCCTGGCAGCTCCAGGTTTAGGATCCCTATGCTCAGTGTACAAGAGGTTGTCCTCCCAGTAAACTCTGTGAGAGTCACTGACATCCCCTTTAGCCTGTTTGACAGCTTGCTGTCTGAGACCCTCTAATGTGGGACAGGTTTGCTGTGCCACACTCAGCTCCTCTCTGGCAGGCCCCCCTTCACCCAAAAGCTCAGCAGTGTCTGCTTCCAGCTCCTCTGGTGTAGGTTCTGCACACGGAGGGAATTCTTCTTCCTCAGAAATAGAATCCACTGTAGAGGGAGGGATAGTAGGAAGTGGTTTGCTTCTACTAGCCCTAGCTTTAGGGAGCACTTGGTCCATTGTTCCAGGATCCAAGCTTCCCTGTCCTTTTTGCTTTTTGGCCTGAGCCCTTGTCAAAGCAAAAATATGCCCTGGGATGCCCAGCATTGCTGCATGAGCCTCCAACTCCACATCTGACCAAGCTGATGTCTCCAAATCATTCCCTAATAGACAGTCTACAGGTAAATCTGAAGCTACCACAACTTTCTTTGGACAAGTAACCCCCCCCCAGTTGAGATTAACAACAGCCATGGGGTGGCTAAGTGTGTTGTTGTGAGCATCGGTTACTTGGTACTGGTGACCAAGTAGGTGTTGTTCAGGGTGGACCAGTTTCTCTATGACCATAGTCACACTGGCACCAGTGTCCCTGTAGGCCTGAACCTCAACACCATTTATTAGGGGTAGCTGCTTGTACTTCTCCATATTAAGGGGACAAGCAACTAAGGTGGCTAAATCAATAGCCCCCTCAGAGACTAACACAGCCTCTGTGGCCTCCCTAACAAGGCCAACCCCAACTAGGTTACCAATAGTGAGCCCAGCTACTCCTTTGGATTGGCTATTAGTAGGTTTGCTCCCACCACCACTGCTATTAGTAGGGACACTAGGTGTAGCAGTAGGGGTTGTAGTGGTAGGAGGCTTGGTGCCTTTCTTTGGACAACTGGGATCTGTTGTCCAATGGCCTTTTATTTTACATAAATAGCACCATGGTTTCTTTTCCTTGTTCTGATTAAAAGAGGATTTGGGCCCACCACCCCCACCAGAGTGTTTTTGTGGGCCTGATGAAGACTCATTTTTAGATTTGTCCCCACCCTTGTCAGAAGACTTACCGTCCTTCTTTTTGTTGCCATCGTTGTCACCCCCTGTATGAACTTTTCTGTTCACCCTTGTTCTGACCCATTTGTCTGCCTTCTTTCCCAATTCTTGGGGAGAGGTCAGATCAGAGTCCACCAAGTACTGGTGCAACAAATCAGACACACAATTATTAAGAATATGCTCTCTCAGGATCAAGTTATACAGGCTGTCATAATCAGTAACTTTACTGCCATGTAACCACCCCTCCAAGGCCTTCACTGAATGGTCAATGAAATCAACCCAGTCTTGTGAAGACTCCTTTTTGGTATCTCTGAACTTTATCCTGTATTGTTCAGTGGTTAAGCCATAACCATCCAGGAGTGCATTCTTAAGAACTTGGAAATTATTAGCATCATTTTCTTTCACAGTAAGGAGCCTATCCCTACCTTTTCCACTAAATGATAGCCATAGGATAGCAGCCCACTGCCTTTGAGGGACATCCTGTACAACACAGGCCCTCTCAAGTGCAGCAAACCACTTGTTAATGTCATCCCCCTCCTTGTAAGGGGGAACTATCTTGTGCAGATTCCTGGAATCATGCTCTTTTGCAGGATGACTATGGGGAATACTGCTGCTGCCACCATGGGTTTCTAAACCCAGTTTCTGTCTCTCCTTCTCTACTTCTAAAGTCTGTCTATCCAAATCCAGCTGTTGCTTCTTGAGCTTCAGTCTGGTTTGTTCCACTCTCAATCTATTGAGCTCCCTTTCTAACAATCTGTCATCAGGGTGGGTGGGAGGGACATGCCTTGAAACAGAAGTATGGTGAGAATGGACAGAAGGAGACCTGTCCCTTACAGAAGCCACCCTAACAGCTTGGCTAACAGAAACATCACTACCAGTATGGTGAGAATAAATGCTTTTGCTATGATGTGAGACAACACTATTTATATGGTGTGGCTCATCATCATTACCAACTATGCTAGACTGTCTAGTAATGGGCAGGCTAGGAAGTTTCTTTCCTGAATCTTTTCCTGGGGGAGTCCCTGGATCTGATTGAGAACCATTAGCTACTTTTTCTACAGATTGGGCACTTATGGCCTTATCCTGTACTCTAAGCATGTTAATTAACAGTTCTAAGGAAGGATTCTTCCCTACACTCAAACCTCTCTCTATGCAGAGATTCCTTGCTCCTTTCCAGCTAAGGTGATCATATGCAAGTTTGGACAGATCAACATTTTGGCCTGTGCCAGACATTTTTAGAGAGAGTTAAAGTGATAGTAAAAGATAAAAAGTTTGTCAGAGCTTTTAGAAAGACAGAGAAAAAAAACTTTTAAAACTTTTTAGAACTTTTTAGAAAGTTAGAAGTACTTTTCAGCACTTAGAAAAGAGTGAAAAGAGGAAATGCAAAACTTTTTGGCTATGTGTATATACACTGACCTTGTTTTGTATATTTTTCTCTTATGAAAAGTACAATGACAAGAGTGGTAAGTAGTCTCAAAGCACTTATCCCACCGCTGCACAACCAATGTAGGAGGCTGGACTGGCTTGTAGTGAGTACCAAGGGGTACTTGCACCTTACACCAGGCCCAGTTATCCCTTATTAGTGTATAGGGTGTCTAGCAGCTTAGGCTGATAGATAATGGTAGCTTAGCAGAGCAGCTTAGGCTGAACTAGGAGACGTGTGAAGCTACCACAGTACCACTTAGTGTCATATGCACAATATCATAAGAAAACACAATACACAGTTATACTAAAAATAAAGGTACTTTATTTTTATGACAATATGCCAAAGTATCTTAGAGTGTACCCTCAGTGAGAGGATAGGAAATATACACAAGATATATATACACAATAGCAAAAATATGCAGTATAGTCTTAGAAAACAGTGCAAACAATGTATAGTTACAATAGGATGCAATGGGGAAACATAGGGATAGGGGCAACACAAAACATATACTCCAAAAGTGGAATGCGAACCACGAATGGACCCCAAACCTATGTGACCTTGTAGAGGGTCGCTGGGACTATTAGAAAATAGTGAGAGTTAGAAAAATAACCCTCCCCAAGACCCTGAAAAGTGAGTGCAAAGTGCACTAAAGTTCCCCTAAGGACAAAGAAGTCGTGTTAGAGGAATAATGCAGGAAAGACACAAACCAGCAATGCAACAACTGTGGATTTCCAATCTAGGGTACCTGTGGAACAAGGGGACCAAGTCCAAAAGTCACAAGCAAGTCAGAGATGGGCAAATGCCCAGGAAATGCCAGCTGCGGGTGCAAAGAAGCTTCTACTGGACAGAAGAAGCTGCGGTTTCAGCAGGAACGAAAAGGGCTAGAGACTTCCCCTTTGGTGGACGGATCCCTCTCGTCGTGGAGAGTCGTGCAGAAGTGTTTTCCCGCCGAAAGAACGCCAACAAGCCTTGCTAGCTACAAATCGTGCGGTTAGCTTTTTTGGACGCTGCTGAGGCCCAGGAGGGACCAGGAGGTCGCAAGTTAGACCAGCCGAGAGAGGGAACGTCGAGCAAGACAAGGAGCCCTCTCTGAAGCCGGTAGCACCCGGAGAAGTGCCAGAAACAGGCACTACGAGGATGCGTGAAACGGTGCTCGCCGAAGTTGCACAAAGGAGTCCCACGTCGCCGGAGACCAACTTAGAAAGTCGTGCAATGCAGGTTAGAGTGCCGTGGACCCAGGCTTGGCTGTGCACGGAGGATTTCCGCCGGAAGTGCACAGGAGCCGGAGTAGCTGCAAAAGTCGCGGTTCCCAGCAATGCAGCCCAGCGAGGTGAGGCAAGGACTTACCTCCACCAAACTTGGACTGAAGAGTCACTGGACTGTGGGGGTCACTTGGACAGAGTCGCTGGATTCGAGGGACCTCGCTCGTCGTGCTGAGAGGAGACCCAAGGGACTGGTAATGCAGCTTTTTGGTGCCTGCGGTTGCAGGGGGAAGATTCCGTCGACCCACGGGAGATTTCTTCGGAGCTTCTGGTGCAGAGAGGAGGCAGACTACCCCCACAGCATGCATAAGCAGGAAAACAGTCGAGAAGGCGGCAGGATCAGCGTTACAGAGTTGCAGTAGTCGTCTTTGCTACTATGTTGCAGGTTTGCAGGCTTCCAGCGCGGTCAGCAGTCGATTCCTTGGCAGAAGGTGAAGAGAGAGATGCAGAGGAACTCGGATGAGCTCTTGCATTCGTTATCTAAAGTTTCCCCAGAGACAGAGACCCTAAATAGCCAGAAAAGAGGGTTTGGCTACCTAGGAGAGAGGATAGGCTAGCAACACCTGAAGGAGCCTATCACAAGGAGTCTCTGACGTCACCTGGTGGCACTGGCCACTCAGAGCAGTCCAGTGTGCCAGCAGCACCTCTGTTTCCAAGATGGCAGAGGTCTGGAGCACACTGGAGGAGCTCTGGACACCTCTCAGGGGAGGTGCAGGTCAGGGGAGTGGTCACTCCCCTTTCCTTTGTCCAGTTTCGCGCCAGAGCAGGGCTAAGGGGTCCCCTGAACCGGTGTAGACTGGCTTATGCAGAATTGGGCACATCTGTGCCCAACAAAGCATTTCCAGAGGCTGGGGGAGGCTACTCCTCCCCTGCCTTCACACCATTTTCCAAAGGGAGAGGGTGTCACACCCTCTCTCAGAGGAAGTTCTTTGTTCTGCCATCCTGGGCCAGGCCTGGCTGGACCCCAGGAGGGCAGATGCCTGACTGAGGGGTTGGCAGCAGCAGCAGCTGCAGTGAAACCCCAGGAAGGGCAGTTTGGCAGTACCAGGGTCTGTGCTACAGACCACTGGGATCATGGGATTGTGCCAACTATGCCAGGATGGCATAGAGGGGGCAATTCCATGATCATAGACATGTTACATGGCCATATTCGGAGTTACCATTGTGAAGCTACATATAGGTAGTGACCTATATGTAGTGCACGCGTGTAATGGTGTCCCCGCACTCACAAAGTTCAGGGAATTGGCTCTGAACAATGTGGGGGCACCTTGGCTAGTGCCAGGGTGCCCTCACACTAAGTAACTTTGCACCTAACCTTTACCAGGTAAAGGTTAGACATATAGGTGACTTATAAGTTACTTAAGTGCAGTGTAAAATGGCTGTGAAATAACGTGGACGTTATTTCACTCAGGCTGCAGTGGCAGGCCTGTGTAAGAATTGTCAGAGCTCCCTATGGGTGGCAAAAGAAATGCTGCAGCCCATAGGGATCTCCTGGAACCCCAATACCCTGAGGTACCTCAGTACCATATACTAGGGAATTATAAGGGTGTTCCAGTATGCCAATGTGAATTGGTGAAATTGGTCACTAGCCTGTTAGTGACAATTTGGAAAGCAGAGAGAGCATAACCACTGAGGTTCTGGTTAGCAGAGCCTCAGTGAGACAGTTAGTCATCACACACGGAACACATACAGGGCACACTTATGAGCACTGGGGCCCTGGCTGGCAGGGTCCCAGTGACACATACACTAAAACAACATATATACAGTGAAATATGGGGGTAACATGCCAGGCAAGATGGTGACGTCAGAGACTCCTTCTGATAGGCTCTTACCTGTGTTGCTAGTCTATCCTCCTTTCTAGGTAGCCAAACCTCCTTTTCGGGCTATTTAGGGTCTCTGCTTTGGGGAATTCTTTAGATAATGAATGCAAGAGCTCATCAGAGTTCCTCTGCATCTCTCTCTTCACCTTCTGCCAAAGGATCGACCGCTGACTGCTCAGGACGCCTGCAAAACCGCAACAAAGTAGCAAAGACGACTACTGCAACCTTGTATCGCTGATCCTGCCGCTTTCTCGCCTGTTTCCTGGTGGTGCATGCTCTGGGGGTAGCCTGCCTCCTCTCTGCACCAGGAGCTCTGAAGAAATCTCCTGTGGGACGACGGAATCCTCCCCCTGCAACCACAGGCAACAAAAGACTGCATCACCGGTCCTCTGGGTCCCCTCTCAGCACGACGAGCGTGGTCCCTGGAACTCAGCAACTCTGTCCAAGTGACTCCCACAGTCCAGTGATTCTTCAGTACAAGTTTGGTGGAGGTAAGTCCTTGCCTCCCCACGCTAGACTGCATTGCTGGGTACTGCGTGATTTGCAGCTGCTCCGGCTCCTGTGCACTCTTCCAGGATTTCCTTCGTGCACAGCCAAGCCTGGGTCCCCAACACTCTAACCTGCAGTGCACAACCTCCTGAGTTGTCCTCCAGCGTCGGGGGACTCCCTTTTGTGATTTCGGGTGAGCTCCGGTTCACTCCTCTTCCAAGTGCCTGTTCCGGTACTTCTGCGGGTGCTGCCTGCTTCTGTGAGCACTCCCTGACTTGCTTGGCGCCCCCTCTGTCTCCTCATCCAAGTGGCGACATCCTGGTCCCTCCTGGGCCACAGCAGCATCCAAAAACCCTAACCGCGACCCTTGCAGCAAGCAAGGCTTGTTTGCAGTCTTTCTGCATGGGAACACCTCTGCAAGCTTCTTCACGATGTGCGACATCCATCCTCCAAAGGGGAAGTTCCTAGTCCTCTTCGTTCTTGCAGAATCCACAGCTTCTACCATCCGGTGGCAGCTTCTTTGCACCCTCAGCTGGCATTTCCTGGGCATCTGCCCACTCTCGACTTTGTTGCGACTCTTGGACTTGGTACCCTTGTTCCACAGGTACTCTCGTCCGGAAATCCACTTTGGTCGCTTTGCTGGTGTTGGTCTTCCTTGCAGAATTCCCCTATCACGACTTCTGTGCTCTCTGGGGAACATAGGTGCACTTTACACCTACTTTTCAGGGTCTTGGGGTGGGCTATTTTTCTAACCCTCACTGTTTTCTTACAGTTCCAGCGACCCTCTACAAGCTCACATAGGTTTGGGGTCCATTCGTGGTTCGCATTCCACTTTTGGAGTATATGGTTTGTGTTGCCCCTGTACCTATGTGCTCCTATTGCAATCTACTGTAACTTTACATTGCTTGCATTACTTCCTTTTGCTATTACTGCATAATTTTGGTATTGTGTACATATATCTTGTGTATATTTGGCATCCTCATACTGAGGGTACTCACTGAGATACTTTTGGCATATTGTCATAAAAATAAAGTACCTTTATTTTTAGTATATCTGTGTATTGTGTTTTCTTATGATATTGTGCATATAACACCAGTGGTATAGTAGGAGCTTTGCATGTCTCCTAGTTCAGCCTAAGCTGCTCTGCTATATCTACCTTCTATCAGCCTAAGCTGCTAGAAACACCTTTTCTACACTAATAAGGGATAACTGGACCTGGTACAGAGTGTAAGTCCCCCTTGGTACCCACTACAAGCCAGGCCAGCCTCCTCCAGAAGTGACTTAAATTACTTGTTTGGCCAAAAGAGATTCTATTTCTGAGGAACTGAGGTCGCATATTTCTATGTAAAACTTTGGTGGAGAAGGAATTCTGTTTGTATATGGGTCAAATAGAATTTGATCATGTAACCCTGAACTGTACTTAATACCCAAGGATCTAACGTTAATGTTCGCCATTTTGGAAGAAATAAACGAAGGCGGCCTCCTACAGAAGGAGGGCCAAAAGCAGGACTTATTTGTTTGTGAATGGAATCTGGAACTCCTCTGACCCCAACCACGGGAACCTCGGCCACCTTGTGGATAGAATTGCGGCTTGTATTCTTGTGAGGAAGAGTTGTATGAAGAATTGAAGGAGCCTCTGGATCCCTAGTGTTGCATGTTGCGGCCGGTAAAGTGGCTCCTTCCTCTTCCAGCCCTAGCAAAAACCCAATGTGTAAAAACCTTTTTAAGTGAACATTGGGCCATGCCCAAAGAGTCGAATGTAGCTATATATTTACCCAGTTCCTCTATAAAGGAATCTACAAAAAGCATACCATCCGCTTTTAAGCCTGGATCCATGGTCGCTAGGTATGTGAGCTTTGGATCTAATTTTAACAAGAGACCCTTCCTGCATTCGTGGGTAATGGCTGAATTGGCGTTACCTAGTAAACAAAAAGCTTGTTGTACTCAGAGGGACAAAGTTTCCGGATCAACAGGGGAATTTCCCAGCCTAGCTGCCTCTGCTAAATCAAAAATGTGAGCAGGGGGTCCAATGATGTCCAGTAATTTATCCTGGCAAGTGGACCATGCCTTGTCTACTCCTTCACGTGGATCCTTTCCAATTTTAGAGAAAAAAGTTATCATGGGAGGATCTATGGTAGGGGTAAGAGAGATTTTGGAAGGTAAGGAAGGATCAAATCAAATCAAATCATTAACATTTATAAAGCGCGCTACACACCCGTGCGGGTCTCAAGGCGCTAGGGGAAAGGGGGGGTTACTGCTGCTCGAATAGCCAGGTTTTTAGGAGTCTCCGGAAAGCGGAGTGGTCCTGGGTGGTCCTGAGGCTGGTGGGGAGGGAGTTCCAGGTCTTGGCCGCCAGGAAGGAGAAAGATCTCCCACCCGCCGTGGAGCGGCGGATGCGAGGGACGGCAGCGAGTGCGAGACCAGAGGAACGGAGGAGGCGGGTGGGGACGTAGAAGCGTTGGTTGAGGTATTCCAGTCCCTTGTTGTGGAGGGCTTTGTGTGCGTGGGTGAGAAGTCGAATGGTGATCCTTTTGCTGACTGGGAGCCAATGCAGGTGTCTTAGGTGTGCGGAGATGTGGCTGTTGCGGGGTACGTCGAGGATGAGGCGTGCCGATGCGTTTTGAATGCGTTGCAGGCGATTTTGGAGTTTGGCTGTGGTCCCGGCGTAGAGGGTGTTGCCGTAGTCCAGGCGGCTCGTGACGAGGGCGTGGGTCACGTTTTTTCTAGTGTCGGCGGGGATCCAGCGGAAGATCTTGCGGAGCATGCGGAGGGTGAGGAAGCAGGCGGAGGACACGGCGTTGACTTGCTTGGTCATGGAGAGAAGAGGGTCCAAGATGAAGTCGAGGTTGCGGGCGTGGTTTGTGGGGGTCAGTGCGGTGCCGAGGGCCGTGGGCCACCAGGAGTCGTCCCAGGCGTACGGGGTGTTGCCGAGGATGAGGACTTCGGTTTTTTCAGAGTTCAGCTTTAGGCAGCTGAGCCTCATCCAATCTGCGACGTCCTTCATACCCTCTTGTAGGTTGGTTTTGGCGCTGGCGGGGTCCTTGGTGAGGGAGAGTATAAGTTGGGTGTCGTCGGCGTAGGAGGTGATGATGATGTCGTGCTTGCGAACGATGTTGGCGAGGGGGCTCATGTAGACATTGAAGAGTGTCGGGCTGAGCGATGAGCCTTGAGGTACGCCGCAGATGATCTCAGTGGGTTCTGAGCGAAACGGAGGGAGGTAAACTCTTTGGGAACGGTTTGAGAGGAAGGAGGCGATCCAGTCCACGGCCTGGCCTTGGATCCCGGTGGAGCGGAGGCGGGTGATTAGGGTGCGGTGACAGACGGTGTCGAAGGCAGCCGAGAGGTCGAGGAGAATGAGGGCGACTGTTTCACCGTTGTCCATCAGGGTTCTGATGTCGCCAGTGACTGAAATGAGGGCGGTTTCCGTGCTGTGGTTGGTTTGCAATCCGGTTTGTGAAGGGTCGAGCAGGTTGTTGTTTTCCAGGAAGGTGGTCAGCTGTTTGTTGACGGTCTTCTCTATAACCTTGGCTGGGAAAGGCAGAAGAGAGATGGGGCGGAAGTTTTTCAGGTCGCTCGGGTCAGCCGTAGGTTTCTTTAGTAGGGCGTTGACTTCGGCGTGTTTCCAGCATTCGGGGAAGGTAGCAGAAGAAAAAGAAGAGTTGATGACGGTCTGGAGGTGCGGGGCGATGATGTCGTCGGCTTTGTTAAAGATGAAGTGAGGGCAGGGATCCGAAGGGGCGCCGGAGTGGATAGAGTTCATGATGGATTTGGTTTCTTCAGTGTTGATGTGGGTCCAGTTGTTGAGGGTGATGGCCGGGGATGCGGGTTCCGTGGTGTTATGTTGGGTCTGGTGTCCGAAGCTGTTGTGGAGGTCGCTGATCTTGCGATGGAAGAAAGTGGCGAGGGATTCGCACATATCCTGTCAGGGCGTGACGGCATTGGCGTTAGCGTTGGGGTTGGAGAACTCCTTGACGATGCTGAAGAGTTCTTTGCTGTTGTGGCTGTTTTTGTCCAGTCTGTCGGTGAAAAAGGTCTTTTTAGCAGCGCGGATCAGGCGGTGGTGTTCGCGGGTAGCGTTCTTGAGGGCGGTCATGTTGTCATCGGTGTGGTCCTTGCGCCAGGCCTTCTCAAGGGCGCGACAAGTTTTCTTTGATTCTTTGAGGGTGTCAGAGAACCAGAGAGGTTTTTTGGTGTTGGTCTGTCGATGCGTGTGTTTGAGGGGAGCAAGGTTGTCTGCGCAGTTGGAGATCCAGTTTGTGAGGCTGAGGGCTGCGTCGTTGGGGTTGGTGGTGAGGGTGGGTTGGTTGGCGGCGAGTGCTGAGAAGAGTTGCTCTTCGGGGATCTTGTTCCACTGTCGACAAGGGATGGGTTGAGTGCGGAGGTGGCGGGTCTCGCGTCGGAATGTGAAGTGGACACAGCTGTGGTCGGTCCAGTGTAGAGCAGAGGTGTGGCTGAAGAAGACGTGTTTGCTGGCGGAGAAGATAGGGTCAAGCGTGTGTCCGGCGATGTGGGTGGTGGTGTTCACCAGTTGTTTGAGGCCGAGGTTGGCGAGCAGGGTGGCGGTGTTGGGGTCGTTGTTTTGTTCCAAATGGAAGTTGAGGTCGCCTAGGAGGATGTAGTCCGGTGAGGCGAGGGCGTGCGGGGAGATGAAGTCGGCGATGGCGTCGCTGAAGGGGGCGCGCGGTCCGGGAGGACGGTAGACGAGGGATCCTCTGAGGGTGGTCCTCGGGTCGGTGCGAATCTGAAAATGCAGGTGTTCAGCGGCAAGGGGGGTGTCTTCGGTGGAGGTGGTGACGCTGATGGAGTCCTTGAAGACGATGGGGATACCTCCTCCTACTTGGTTGGTGCGGTCTTTTCTGGAGATCTTGTAGCCTTCGGGGATGGCGGTGGCGATGTCTGGAGCAGAGGAGGCGTTCATCCAGGTCTCCGTGATGAAGGCGACGTCCGGTGCTGTGGAGTCCAGGAGGTCCCAGAGTTCAACGGCGTGCTTGTGGACGGAACGAGCGTTGACCAGGATGCACTTGAGGTGGTTGATGGTGCGTGGGCTTGTGGTAGTGGTGGTTGCGTGGTGGAAGATGCGTTTGCAGGAGTTGCAGGCGAAGGGTCCATGGGTGCGTTTGGGGTGAGCTTGGAAGCAGGTGTTGGAGCGTCCTGGGTTGAGGGCGAGGAGGGTCGTGGGATCGTAGCGGATCAGCCGGGTTTGGGAGAGCTGGGGACCAGGGGACGTGGCGCTGGGCCAGGCGCGGACGGGCGCAGACGGGCTTGCCTCTGGCGCGCCAGTGGCGTGCCCGCTGCGCGCGCCCACTGCGCAGTCGCGCAGCGGCCGCCATATGAGGTAGGAGGGGTCAGCTGGGGGCGAATGGGAGCTGGGGGGGGGGGCGGGGGCGAGCAGGAGGTCGCCGTGGGAAAGCGCGAGGGAGGGGGGGGACAGGTAGAGTGAGAAGAGCTGGGGGAGGGGGGTTTAAGGGTGGAGGGGGGAGAGTGTTAGGAGGTTTGGGAGGTTAGGAAGAGAGATAGGAGTTGGGTTTTGAAGATAGGGGAGGGGGGTTGTAGAGGTGGGTGAGGGTGAGAGGTAGAGTGAGAGGATAGGAAGAATAGGTAATAGAGGGGGTGGCGGGAAGGGGGGGAGAGATAGAGAAATAGATAGAGAAAATGGATAGATAGAGAAATCGATAGATAGAGAAATAGATAGATAGAGAGATAGGTGGATAGGAGGAGGTGGGGAGTGAGGGAGTTAGATAGTGAGATAGAGAGATAGAGAGATAGGTGGATAGGAGGAGAGAGGGAGGTAGATAGCGAATGGGTTAGATAGGGGTGATAGAGAGGGGGAGGCGAGTGAGGGAGGGGGATGAGGCAGGAGCAGGAGGGCAGGTGCGGGGAGAAGAAGACGGAGGGGGCAGAGGAGCAGAAGACAGAAGATAGAAGACAGAAGAACAGAAGACAGAAGAACAGAAGACAGAAGAACCGAAGACCAGAAGAACAGAAGAACAGGAGAACAGAAGAACAGAAGAACAGGAGGACCGAAGAACAGGAGTCCAGAAGAACTCAGAAGAGCGGAAGTTCACAGAAGAGCAGAAGATCACAGATGAAGATACGAAGAACAGAAGGCAGAAGACAGACAGAAGACCTCAGAAGAAGATGGAGAAGAAGAGAGGCGACAGGAGAGGCAGAGAAGCACACAGAAGAAGAGAGAAGATAGGGAGAAGAAGAGTACAGAAGAAGATTACAGGCGAGGAGCGAGGAGGAAGAACAGAGAAGAAGAGAAGAAGAAAAGAAGCAGGAGCAGGAGAGAGGGTGAGTAGCGCGGGGCAGGGCGAGGGCTTGGGAGGTGGGGGGTACTTACTGTGAGGTGGGTCTCAGGAACTCGGGAACCTGGAGGAGCTGGAGGAGCTGCAGCGGCAGGGGGAGCGACCTACCCTTGGGTCAAGGGTCGCTACCACTGTCGCGCAGCGGCCGCCATATGAGGTAGGAGGGGGGGGAGGGGTCAGCTGGGGGCAAATGGGAGCTGGTGGGCGGGGGCGAGCAGGAGGTCGCGGCGGGATAGCACGAGGGAGGGGAGGGACAGGTAGAGTGAGAAGAGCTGGGGGAGGGGGGTTTAAGGGTGGAGGGGGGAGAGTGTTAGGAGGTTTGGGAGGTTAGGAAGAGAGATAGGAGTTGGGTTTTGAAGATAGGGGAGGGGGGGTTGTAGAGGTGGGTGAGGGTGAGAGGTAGAGTGAGAGGATAGGAAGAATAGGTAATAGAGGGGGTGGCGGGAAGGGGGGGAGAGATAGAGAAATAGATAGAGAAAATGGATAGATAGAGAAATCGATAGATAGAGAAATAGATAGATAGAGAGATAGGTGGATAGGAGGAGGTGGGGAGTGAGGGAGTTAGATAGTGAGATAGAGAGATAGGTGGATAGGAGGAGAGAGGAGGTAGATTGCGAATGGGTTAGATAGGGGTGATAGAGAGGGGGAGGCGAGTGAGGGAGGGGGATGAGGCAGGAGCAGGAGGGCAGGCGCGGGGAGAAGAAGACGGAGGGGGCAGAGGAGCCGAAGACAGAAGATAGAAGACAGAAGAACAGAAGACAGAAGAACAGAAGACAGAAGAACCGAAGACCGGAAGAACAGAAGAACAGAAGAACAGAAGAACAGGAGAACAGAAGAACAGAAGAACAGGAGAACCGAAGAACAGGAGTCCAGAAGAACTCAGAAGAGCGGAAGTTCACAGAAGAGCAGAAGATCACAGATGAAGATATAAAGAACAGAAAGCAGAAGACAGGCAGAAGACCTCAGAAGAAGATGAAGAAGAAGAAAGGCGACAGGAGAGGCAGAGAAGCACACAGAAGAAGACGGGGAGAAGAAGAGTACAGAAGAAGATTACAGGCGAGGAGCGAGGAGGAAGAACAGAGAAGAAGAAAAGAAGAAAAGAAGCAGGAGCAGGAGAGAGGGTGAGTAGCGCGGGGCAGGGCGAGGGCTTGGGAGGTGGGGGGTACTTACTGTGAGGTGGGTCTCAGGAACTCAGGAACCTGGAGGAGCTGGAGCGGCAGGGGGAGCGACCTAATCTTGGGTCAAGGGTCGCTACCACTGTCGCGCAGCGGCCGCCATATGAGGTAGGAGGGGGTGGGGAGGGGTCAGCTGGGGGTGAATGGGAGCTGGGGGGCGGAGCGAGCAGGAGGTCGCGGCGGGAAAGCGCAAGGGAGGGGGGGGACAGGTAGAAAGAGAAGAGCTGGGGGAGGGAGGTTTAAGGGTGGAGGGGGGAGAGTGTTAGGAGGTTTGGGAGGTTAGGAAGAGAGATAGGAGTTGGGTTTTGAAGATAGGGGAGGGGGGGTTGTAGAGGTGGGTGAGGGTGAGAGGTAGAGTGAGAGGATAGGAAGAATAGGTAATAGAGGGGGTGGCCGGAAGGGGGGAGAAATAGAGAAATAGATAGAGAAAATCGATAGATAGAGAAATCGATAGAGAAATAGATAGATAGAGAGATAGGTGGATAGGAGGAGGTGGGGAGTGAGGGAGTTAGATAGTGAGATAGAGAGATAGAGAGATAGGTGGATAGGAGGAGAGAGGGAGGTAGATAGCGAATGGGTTAGATAGGGGTGATAGAGAGGGGGAGGCGAGTGAGGGAGGGGGATGAGGCAGGAGCAGGAGGGCAGGCGCGGGGAGAAGAAGACGGAGGGGGCAGAGGAGCCGAAGACAGAAGATAGAAGACAGACAGAAGAACAGAAGACAGAAGAACAGAAGACAGAAGAACCGAAGACTGGAAGAACAGAAGAACCGAAGAACAGAAGAACAGAAGAACAGAAGAACAGGAGAACCGAAGAACCGAAGAACAGGAGTCCAGAAGAACTCAGAAGAGCGGAAGTTCACAGAAGAGCAGAAGATCACAGATGAAGATACGAAGAACAGAAGGCAGAAGACAGGCAGAAGACCTCAGAAGAAGATGAAGAAGAAGAGAGGCGACAGGAGAGGCAGAGAAGCACACAGAAGAAGAGAGAAGACGGGGAGAAGAAGAGTACAGAAGAAGATTACGGGCGAGGAGTGAGGAGGAAGAACAGAGAAGAAGAAAAGAAGAAAAGAAGAAAAGAAGCAGGAGCAGGAGAGAGGGTGAGTAGATGAAGATCACAGATGAAGATACGAAGAACAGAAGGCAGAAGACAGGCAGAAGACCTCAGAAGAAGATGAAGAAGAAGAGAGGCGACAGGAGAGGCAGAGAAGCACACAGAAGAAGAGAGAAGACGGGGAGAAGAAGAGTACAGAAGAAGATTACAGGCGAGGAGCGAGGAGGAAGAACAGAGAAGAAGAAAAGAAGAAAAGAAGCAGGAGCAGGAGAGAGGGTGAGTAGCGCGGGGCAGGGCGAGGGCTTGGGAGGTGGGGGGTACTTACTGTGAGGTGGGTCTCAGGAACTCAGGAACCTGGGGGAGCTGGAGGAGCTGCAGCGGCAGGGGGAGCGACCTACCCTTGGGTCAAGGGTCGCTACCACTGTCGCGCAGCGGCCGCCATATGAGGTAGGAGGGGGGGGGTCAGCTGGGGGCGAATGGGAGCTGGGGGGGCGGGGGCGAGCAGGAGGTCACGGCGGGAAAGCGCGAGGGAGGGGGGGACAGGTAGAGTGAGAAGAGCTGGGGGAGGGGGGTTTAAGGGTGGAGGGGGGAGAGTGTTAGGAGGTTTGGGAGGTTAGGACGAGAGATAGGAGTTGGGTTTTGAAGATAGGGGAGGGGGGGTTGTAGAGGTGGGTGAGGGTGAGAGGTAGAGTGAGAGGATAGGAAGAATAGGTATTAGAGGGGGTGGCGGGAAGGGGGGGAGAGATAGAGAAATAGATAGAGAAAATGGATAGATAGAGAAATCGATAGATAGAGAAATAGATAGATAGAGAGATAGGTGGATAGGAGGAGGTGGGGAGTGAGGGAGTTAGATAGTGAGATAGAGAGATAGAGAGATAGGTGGATAGGAGGAGAGAGGGAGGTAGATAGCGAATGGGTTAGATAGGGGTGATAGAGAGGGGGAGGCGAGTGAGGGAGGGGGATGAGGCAGGTGCAGGAGGGCAGGCGTGGGAAGAAGAAGACGGAGGGGGCAGAGGAGCCGAAGACAGAAGATAGAAGACAAAAGAACAGAAGACAGAAGAACAGAAGACAGAAGAACCGAAGACCGGAAGAACAGAAGAACAGAAGAACAGGAGAACAGAAGAACAGAAGAACAGGAGATCCGAAGAACAGGAGTCCAGAAGAACTCAGAAGAGCGGAAGTTCACAGAAGAGCAGAAGATCACAGATGAAGATACGAAGAACAGAAGGCAGAAGACAGGCAGAAGACCTCAGAAGAAGATGAAGAAGAAGAGGGGCGACAGGAGAGGCAGAGAAGCACACAGAAGAAGAGAGAAGACGGGGAGAAGAAGAGTACAGAAGAAGATTACAGGCGAGGGGCGAGGAGGAAGAACAGAGAAGAAGAAAAGGAGAAAAGAAGCAGGAGCAG
Source organism: Pleurodeles waltl (assembly GCF_031143425.1). Lineage (NCBI taxonomy): Eukaryota > Metazoa > Chordata > Amphibia > Caudata > Salamandridae > Pleurodeles > Pleurodeles waltl. The sequence goes on from NC_090437.1 coordinate 89,887,761, forward strand.
GAGAGAGGGTGAGTAGCGCGGGGCAGGGCGAGGGCTTGGGAGGTACTTACTGTGAGGTGGGTCTCAGGAACTCAGGAACCTGGAGGAGCTGGAGGAGCTGCAGCGGCAGGGGGAGCGACCTACCCTTGGTGATGTGGACATTCAGATTTAAGTTTGGCCCTGGTCACTTTATCTAGGGGCAAACGGAGTCTAGAGGTTATGTACTCACACACATGGTCTGTCGGAAACCACTCAGTAGAATTAGGGTGGTGGATTAATGATGGATCAAACACTGGAGCACCCTCAGAGTCAAAAACTGTGACCACTGCAAATGGATCGTTGGCAACAGTCAAAATATTTGCCTTCTTAGAAGGAATCTCCGAGAGGGAAGCCATGACACCAGCATCATCAATATCTGACTCCAAATCATACATGTCATCATCAGTGTCCGTAATGTGCTAAATGAGAATGGGAAATGACGCTGGAGCACTATGTTTAGTTTTTGACTTACATTTTGCTATGGTCAAAAGAACCTTACCACCAGAATTCCTGGTATTTGTATTATTATTCCCCTCGAAGTAAGGAGGCCTGTGAGGAACTGCGTCCTCTGTCGAGTGTAAGGGTATCTCACTGTCCATTTGCGCAGTTTCTTTATTTTGCGAGGGATTACGATAGGATGGTGCAGGACAACCCATTGCTTTGCGCTTTCTGCATTTCCCCACAGAATAGGCCAAAATAGATTTAGAAACTCGGTTAATGACTGAGCTTTCAATATCTTTTGTAATTTTATCCATAAAGGTTACCACAGCCTGTGCCACAGAAGACTCAATAAAGTCATTTAAGTCGTCATTCATGATTTTCTGACCTTCCTCCTCCAGAATGCAACTTTTATTGCTTCTTTCCATGACCAAACTGAAGCTTACTGAAAATTCAGCTTCTAAAGGGTTAAACTGAGAGGAACTGAGAGGAGTGTCCGAAGGGTGTGTATAAAGAAATAAGGAAACACCCCCAGAGGCAAAAGGGGCATGTGAGGAACTCCTAGAGGCTAGAAAACACCTAGGCTCCGTCTGTGGGTGGTAACACAGGTCAAAACACCCACAGAAATGATCCTTGCCAAGGAGATAGTCGGAAAAAACTCACCAGAGCAGGACAGGCAAAACGCAGTAAGTAGACAAAATGCTTGTGAGAGCGAGTGTTGTGAAACAGAAGTCGCTAACTGTGACATAAAATGGCAGCGCGCTGTCTCTCACGCTGTCCGCGCTAGTAAGAGAAGCATGCATGCGCAAATGCGGTAATGTGCCGACTGGGATTCTGCTATAAAGGATAGAAATACCTTACAACTGCCATCACAGTCATGCAAAGCTGATAAACACATTAATGAAAATGTTTTCTTATTTGTCATATAGCGGTAAACAAAAGTATAATACTTACTTATCTTGACTGCGAGCAGCAAAAAAAGATGGCTGTTAACAGTCTTAGGGGGTCATTCTGACCCGGGCCACCGACCACGGGAGCACCGCGGTCAGAAGCGGAAAGTCGGCGGTCTCCCGCCAACTTCCCGCTGCTCGGGGGAATCCTCCATGGCTGCGGAGCGTGCTCCGCAGCCATGGGGATTCTGACACCCCCTACCGCCATGACCCGCCAGGAACAGGATGGCGGTAGGGGGTGCCGCGGGGCCCCCGTAAGAGGGCCCCACTGTGTATTTCAGTGTCTGCAATGCAGACACTGAAATACGCGACGGGTGCAAACTGCACCCGTCGCACCCCTGCAACTACGCCGGCTCAATTCTGAGCCGGCGTCCTCGTTGCAGGGGCATTTCCTCTGGGCTGGCGGGCGCTCTTTTGGAGAGCGCCCGCCGGCCCAGAGGAAATGTCTGAATGGCCGCCGCGGTCTTTTGACCGCGGTGCGGTCATTTGGCGGCTCCCTCCAGGCGGGCGGCTCCCGCCGCCCGCCGGGCTCAGAATGAGCCCCTTAGTCACGCTATTCGTGGATGTGAAGCTGACTTTTTTTTCCTACCATTTGCTGTTTTCGTTCAGACTTCGGAAGTGTTGATTATCGTGGTATCTTGACTGCTGCTGTTAAAAAAAAAAAAGCAAGATTAGAAGGCATAATATGAGCCTTTGGTCTTGCCATCAAATTAGATGGCTTTAACCCTTTAACCCCACCTGGGTAAAATCGTTATAGTTTTTATTTTTATTTTACTCAAACAAAAGAGGTCCCATTGTGAATCACCCTCTGGCACTGTCTGGGAGATTTAGGGCCTATTTAGACATGGCAGTGCATGTCAAAATTGGTGACATTCTGTGGTAGGTGGAAGGGGGCTAGTTTGCTGTGAAAGAAATCCCTTAATTTGTGGAATGAGAGACAGAGGAGGCTTGTATAATAACAATAAATGCATTGGGGTAATGCCAGGGTGAATGAGAGTAAGGGTTAATTGTTTATTAAGTGTGAAAAGCAACTGTGAATTTGTGGTATGTAACCTAAAAATGACCATGGAAATAAAAGAAGGACTTCATCACTATCTCTCTGATTACAAGGCATTTCAGGGGGTCAAACCATCCATGTAGTGCTTGGACTACTAATTAGGTGTTGGTCGTTGTATTGCTTTTGACCAGGTTGCAAACCTCTCCTGACGAAAAATAGTTTTTAAAGATATATATATATTTTTTTTTTTTATTTCAGCCAAATGAAAGAGGCCTCATTTTAAATCACCCCTTGGCACTGTCTGGATGATTTGTGGCCTATTTAGTCATCGCAGTGCATGCTAGAAATTTGTGACATGCTGTGGCATGTGGAATGGGAGGAAGGTTACAATTAAAGAAATCCCTTAATTTGTGGAATGAGAGACAAAGGAAGCTTGTATAATAAAAATAAATGCATGGGGCCAGTGCCAGGGTGAAAGAGAGTAAGGGGTATTTGTTTATTAAATGTGAAAAGCAACTGTGAATTTGTGGCATGTAACTTAAAAATCACCATGGAAATAAAAGGACTTCATCACTGTCTCTCTGATTATAAGGCATTTTTGCAGGTGAATTTAATGATGTAGTGCTTGGTTCAGCAGGTAGCAGTTGGGGCTCATGCTGTTTTTGACCATGGTTCAATCCTCACTTGGAGAAAAAAAAAATGGAAGTTGTTTTTAATTTTTTTCAATTTTAGCCAAATGAAAGAGGTCCCATTGCAAATCCCCCTGTGACAGAGCCTGGACAATTTGTAGACTATTTAGTCATGGCAGTGCAGGCTAGCAATTTGTGACATCCTGTGGCATGTGGAAGGGGGGAACAAGGTTTGCAGTGAGATAGATTCCTTAATTTGTGGGATTAGAGATAGAGGAAGCTTGTATGATGAAAAAAAATGCATGGGGCCAGTGCCAGGTTGGAAGAGAGGAAGAGTCATTTGTTTATAGAGAGTGAAAAGCAACTGTGAATTTGTGGCATGTAACCTAAAAATCCCCATGGAAATAAAGGAAGAACTTCATCACTGTCTCTGTGATTACAAGGCATTTGGCAGCTCACAATATCTGTGTGCTACTTTGGCTAGTGGCTACGTGGTGGGTCAATGTTGCTTCTGACCAGGGTTCAAACCTCACCTGAAAATAACTGTTTTTTCATTTTTTTTCAATTTTAGCCAAATGAAAGAGGTCCCATTGTAAATCACCCCATGGCACTGTCTGGATGAATTGTGGCCTATTTAGTCATGGCAGTACATGTTAATAATTTGTGACATGCTTTGGCATGTGGAAGGGGGAGCAAGGTTTACAATGAAAGAAAACCCTTAATTTGTGGAATGAGAGATAGAGGAAGCTTGTATAATAAGAATAACTGCCTGGGGCCAATGCCAGGGTGAAAGAGAGTAAGGGTTATTTGTTTATTCAGTGTGAAAAGCAAATGTGAATTTGTGGCATGTAACCTAAAAATCCCAATAGAAATAAAAGGAGTTCATCACTATCTCTCTGACTACAAGACATTTTGGCAACCCAACCCAATCATTTAGTGCTTGGTCTAGTGTTTAGGTGTTTGGGTTAAGATTGCTTTTGACCAGGATTCGAACATCACCTGGAGAAAAATTGTTTTTGAAATTGTTTTTCTTTTTTTAAATGTTAGCCAAATGAAAGGGGTCCCATTGTAAATCAACCACTGTGCACTGTCTGGCCGTTTTGTCGCCTATTTAGTTCTTGCAGTGGATTTTGGAAATTTGTGACATGCTGTGGCATGTGGAAGTGGGAGCAAGGTTTGCAGTGAAAGAAATCCCTTAACTTGTGGACTGAGAGAAAGAGGAAGCTTATATAAGAAAAATAAATGCATGAGGCCAGTGCCAGGGTGAAAGAAAGGAAGAGTTATTTGTTTATTAAGTGTGGAAAGCAGGTGTGAATTTGCGGCAGGTCACAGATAAATGAGCATGGAAATAGAAGAGGGACATCCACAATATGCCCATGATAAAAAGACTTTTAGCAAACAAATTATTATTCATATAATAATCTAGTGGGTAATGCCATTGTATGCAAGTTTTCCTGTATCAAGGGTTCAAACCCCACCTTCAGTTTTTGACTTGCATATGTTTTCTATGGTTTGTTATTTTTATTTTATCCAAATGAAAGAGGGTCCTTTGGAAATCACCCCAAGCAATATTTGCATCACCCACAAGTACTATTTGCAGTTAGACATATAGCAGCTTGTCAGAAATCTGTGACATGCTGTGGCACATGTCACATGAGTTGTGACATATGCCACACGTGAGCGTGACACGTATCACATGCCAAGAATGGGTTTCAACACTTACTGGATAAAAGACTGTTCACCTGAGGGCAAGGCTGTCCTAGATTAAACCAATGATCCGACCCAGGGCTCTACCTAATGCGGCCGCAAGTGAGTCGGTGAGCCCTTTGGGCGGTAGACCACAGAAAAGTGTAATTCTCATGAACACAGTGCAGATGTCCTTCTATCTCATGAACTAGAAAGCGTCAGCACCTAGAAGCACTGCAAAGAGGCACATGATCGAACAATGTGGAGACAAAAGCGGAAGTCTGTGAAAATGGTGATTCTTGCTCCCTCAGTGAAAGCTGAAGTAATGACTAATTGTGTCCATGCCTACCTCAATTAAGCCTCTGGAGAGCCCACTCGATGGATTGCACTTGGGAGGACATAATAGAAGAGATTTCTTCGCATGTGCTGCAGCACTACCTGGTATGCCAATGAACAAGCCCGTCATGCTCTCAACTGACCAGTGACTGAGGAGACCCCAAAATCAATGTCTTCAAAAAAGCCCGGGCACAGAGAAAAGTGCCAAACCTTTGGTGATCAACTGAATTTCAATGAGACGTCTTATTCAGGGAAGCAAACCAGGGGCGCACTGGAGCGAAAATGTCCTCAGGAAAGGAAGATTCACCCCCCTCCCCCACTACCAAGTAAGACCTGCAGAACTGCCTCAGTGACCCTCATGGTAAAATAGGCAATATGGTTACCAAGCAAATGGAGGAACTAAAGTATGATGTCAGTGATCCTCTCAGATATGATGAAGGACCTTCAAGCACCAGGCGATCGGATACCTAGATGACATAGCGGCCATGAGCCAAGAACTGGAAATGAAAGAAGACCAACAGACCAAGATGGAGAAGAACACTAAAGTGCAGTGGGACAAGTGCTTAGACCTAGAAGACTGCTCCTGTCATGATAATATCAGAATTCTGAATGTAAGGGAAAACAAGCAGTCAGCGGAAGTGGGTTAGCATTGTCAACAACTATTTTGCTTTATATTGAAAGAAGACATGAACTGTTCGGGCTCACTGGGTGAGAGCTGCAGAGAGTCACTTGGAGCCCACTTTTGAGACTTTATTGATAAGCTGGCGGCCTCCTCCTTTAAGGACCGAATAATGAGAAAAAAATGAAAACTGGATGTGATTAACTATCATAGTCAAACTGTGGATATTTTTCAGGATATCTCTCGGAGCACTCACACCGACAACAGCATAGCTGAGGAGGGAGTTGCAGAAGATGGACGTTTCCCATTTGCCCTGCGTTTCCAAGTGAAGTCTAGGATTTATGTGGTCCACACAGTAGAGGGAGCACAGTAAATCCTAGGCCATGCCAGTGAGGCTCCAGACACATATTTGAAAGAGGAAGATCGAAACAGTATAAGATCAAGGGACAAATAACGTAAGAATCTTGAGTATAAACAAAATGGGTGCTCAGACAGATGATGGGGATCTAGGTGAAGATCAAAAAGGATGAGATGACAGGAAGGGTCTTGCCCATTGCCTACTTTCTTTATTTTAATGCAAGCCATCACTGACTGGGACTTCCCTGGCTACTGTCATATACTTAAACTAGCAAAGCTGACACTGTTGGAGAGCTACGATGACAGGAGACTATGATATGCAAATTGAAGTAGGTGGGTGTTCTAGTGCGGTGAAAGGAGTTGCAGGCTACCAAACATTTTCACCACTGCTTCGGAGCAGCTGCAACTTTTATTTTCTGTAGAAGTTGGAGGGAGGGCGTTGGAAGGGGGAGCGAGATTTAGGGCAAGTTGTTGGAGAAGAGGATGGCAGACACAGTGGGTGCAGACTTGAAACAGCCATTTCTAGGTGCTACAAGGACATCTAGACCATACAAGTATACTAGCTTCTATAGTAAGTCAATCCTTCGAATTAAGGTAGGGTGAGAATCCTAGCATGAAATGTGAGAGGGTTGAACTCCTAGTTAAACTACATGAAATATGGAGGGAGATAAGGAAAGCTCTTGCAGATGTAGTGTCCTTTCAAGAGAGGCAGTTGCAATCCTGGAATGTCCATCTCATGTGGCACAAACTCTACCCAACACACAGCTCTTCTAAGCAACTAGAAAGAATAAAGGGGAGGGTCACGAGATGCCTGTATAGGGATTTCACTCTGGAAAAGCTCAAACTAGTAAAGGACACAAAGGAGAGCCACTTTCTCATATCTGGAGGGACTGAGTCCTGATAGGAGCCTTAGTATACTAAGGGGCATATTTACAAGCCCCTAGAGCCTCCTTGCGCTGCCCTAGCGTCATTTTTTTACGTTAAGGTGGCGTCAAGGAGGCCTTTTCTCCACACCAGATGGAAGCATTGTGCCACTTTGCAACCCGTTGAGATACATGATGCCTATGCCAGGCATAATGTCTGCAAGGTGGGCTTTCCCCCATTAGGAGGCCCAGAAAAATGGTACAGTGAATTTTATGAGATTTTACTGCACCATTTGTCCTACCATTTTTAACGCATGCCTAAGACAGGTTTCAAAGTGATGCTCCCATTGTTTTCAGTGGGCCTCCACATGGATTGCTGGACTAGCGCCATCATTTTTGGCGCTAGTCCACCAATGCACCACAATAGCGTCACAAATGTTGATGCTATTGTGCTAACATATGCCATGGTGTTCCGTATTGTGAATACAACTCTACAATGGTGTCGTTAGGTGGGTGCAAGGGGCACAAGAAAAGTGGTGCATCATAACTGATGCACCACTTTCTTATAAAAATCCCCCTACATGTTTATGCTAACTAAAATAAAGGCCTAGAACCCATGCAGTGTCCTCTTGGTGAGGAATTAAATATAGTTCCAAATTCGCTGTTAGACAGACAACCGAAGGACAGATACTTTCAAGGTGCCATAAGTTGTTTCCTGCTGGAAGAATTCAGAGATGCAGGCCTCATAGATGTATATGGAGGGACAAGAACCCCTTGAAGGAATACAGCTACTTCTCCCACAAACATAGATTTTATTCACAGATTGACCTAGCTTGGGGCACTCATAAATGGGTAAGCGAGCACTCACATTACATCTCATGGCTGATACGATATCGTACCACTCCTTGCTGCTATGGGAGGTTGACTATGCCTGTAGAGTTTGGGAGAGGCGACACTAGAAGTTGGACAGTGCACTCCTCAAGGATCAATTAAATCCTTAAGAGAATATATCATAAATTATTTAAAAAATAAGGACACAAGTGAGGTCCCCCACAGTTATTATAACAGAGAGAGTTTGTTTGTAAATAATAAGAATAAGACAATAATAAGAGAGAATCCAAAACTGAAAGAAACGTTTTGTAAGCAATTTTCAGGAGTTGGTAATAGGGTAAAAACGTGATTAATAAGTATTAGAATGGGTCCATACATATAGAGAACAGAAACCACGGGCCCTTGAAGATGTAAATAAAAGAAGAGTAGTGAGAAGCCATAAATGTGATGGCTGTAGTATGTTATCAATGCATTACAAACAGTAAGGTTTTGTCATGGTGTAACTCAGGAAACATAATTCTTCACCAGCTACCGTAGTAAAATGTGGTATACTTAATTATTTGTCATGCAATAAAGGATATGTTGGTGAAACAGATCATGTGCTACATTTCAGTATAAATTAACACAAATCTTAGGACCAGGAAGGTCAAAGCCCCATTAGTGAAGCATTTTCTTTAAACGGAGCATAATCACTAGACATTCAATGGTTTATTTTAGAAAAACTGGGAACAAAAAGATGTGGTAATTTGATACACAGCTGACAAGGTTTCAGTATGTTTAGGAGTGACATTTCGAGGTTTTCAGTTGGCTTATGTGTGACATTTTGTGTGATATATATGATAGTGAGTGACACTTTTTAGTAGCAAAACAAAGTGCGAATGTCAGAAAAGTACCCATTTGTTTGCTATGTAATGGTCTTTTAACAGCTGTAACACCCGTTTAAGTGTTTTAAACCACCTAACACTTAGGGGGTCATTACAAGCTTGTAACCGCACTCCCGCGGTCCCCATTACAACATCCCCGCTGGGCCGGCGGGCGCAAACCTAGTTTACGCCCGCCGGCCCAGCGGGGATGCGGCCGCAACATAGGAGCCGGCTCCTAATGGAGCCGGCGGTGTTGCGGCCGTGCGACAGTGTGACAGCTATGCAGACAGTGAAAAGCTGCACTGGGCCCTGTTAGGGGGCCCCTGCACTGCCCATGCCAGTGGCATGGGCAGTGCAGGGGCCCCCAGGGGCCCCAGGACTCCCCTTACCACCAGCCTCTTCCTGGCAGTGCAAACCGCCAGAAACAGGCTGGCGGTAGGGGAGTCATAATCTCCCCAGGGCGCTGCCCTGGCGAATTATCACCGCCGGGGCTAAAACGGCGGGAAATCGCTAGCGCCGCGGTCATAATATGGGTCTCCGTACCGCCAGCCTGTTGGCGGTACGGACGCCACTTTGGCCCTGGTGGTCTCAGACCGCCAGGGTCGTAATGACCCCCTTAGTCTTGTACTTACGACTTTCAGCCTTGCTTGTCACACTGAATAATGGGTGGCAGACAAACAAGGCTACATTTTTTCCAAAAATACATCTTTTTCTCATAAATTCTGGTGGGAACTGAAAGACAAACAACTAGGGGCTAGATGTAGCAAGCTTTTTGCATGGTGCAAACAGCGAATTTCGCAGCGAATTTCGCTGTTTGCGCCATGCAAAAAGCACATTGCGATGCTCATTCCCATTTTGCGAGTCGGTAACCTGGTTACCGACTCGCAAAATGGGAATGCGACTCACAAATAGGAAGGGGGGTTCCCCTTCCTATTTGCGATTCGCATTGCGATGTAGAATTGCTTTGTGACTGCAAACGCGGTCACAAAGCAATTCGCAGTTACCACCAGAACCCATTCGCAAAAGGGAAGGGGTCCCCATGGGACCCCTTCCCCTTTGTGAATGGCCCTGAAAACATTTTTTCAGAGCAGGCAGTGGTCCTGTGGACCACTGCCTGCTCTGAAAAAATTAAACAAAAACGTTAATTTTAATTTTTTCATTTGTATTACAACTCGTTTTCCTTTAAGGAAAACGGGCTGCAATACAAAAAAGAAAAACTGCTTTATTTAAAAGCAGTCACCGACATGGTGGTCTGCTGTCTCCAGCAGGCCACCATCCCTGTGAGTGCTGCGAATCGCAAGGGGGTCGCAAATTGCGACCCACCTCATTAATATTAATGAGGTGGGTCTTTGCGACCCCCTTGCGATTCGCAGATGGTGTCTGGGACACCATTCTGCATCCGGGTTTGCGACTCGCAATTTGCGTCGCCCAAACCCAAAATTTCGCACATCTGGCCCATAGTGTGCTCTTGTGAAGTCGTAGTTATCTGGATTCTTCTAGTTATTGCTCACATTTAATCTTTACCTCCCTTACACTTTAAATAGTACGTTCCCCACCTAAAGTTGACAGGTGGCACGTGTTGTTCTTATTTCCCTGTAAATAGATATGTTAAGAGAAAAACATGAGGAGAAACCTATAATTTCTCCAGAATGTTTACATTTTAAATAGGTTTATAAAAAACACACCATTCCTTAAAGAATTATGTCTGTCTCGAAATGCATTAATGCACATTGGGCCAGATGTACAAAGCTTTTTTCATGTTGCAAGCATCCTGATTCAGAGAATCTGGCTGTTTGCCACCAGAAAAATGCATTTTCGGATGTACTAAAACCTGTTTTATGATTCAGTAACCTATTACCGAATCACAGAATAGGTTAGCAATTCGGTATTATGAAGGGGCATGTTGAGGGAGCCACTTCCTAATGGCGACTTGCAGTGGTATGCATGAATGTTTCACAACCGAACTGCGGTCGCAAACATTCACTTTTTTACCACCAAATTCAATTTGGTAGTAACCTATTTGCACACGGGAAGGGATCCCCAAGGGACCCCTTCCCCTTTGTGAATGCATGAGAAAACTTTTCTTAGGGGCAGGCAGTGTTCCCACAGATCACTGCCTACTCATAAAAAATGAAATCAAAACGTTTCATTTTTCTTTTTGAAACGCATCCTGTTTTCCTTTATGGAATACTGGCTGCATTTAAAAAAGACAAAATAAAAACATTGCTTTATTTAAAAGCAAACATAAACATAGAGGTCTGCTGTCCCCAGCAGGCCACCATCCCTGTATTTTAATTGGTTCCCAATGAGTTGCAAATTGCGACCTACCTCATGAATATTAATGAGGTAGGTCAATTGTGTCCCCATTAGGAATCTCTAAATGTGTCCAGGTCACATTAGTACATAGGTGTTTGTGATTTCCTAATAGCGAATTGCAAAGATTTGCTATTAGGAACTCGCAAATCGAAACCTACACATCAGGCCCATTGACAACAGGAGCAGTAAAGTGAAGGCGTACTTTTTACCGGCATGTCATGAATGCTTTGTTTGCCTGCATAATATTCTATCTCTGGGCTTTCAGCAGCAGAGGTGGGAGAGGGGAACCTTGAAGCTGTAAAGCACCAGAGAGAACTCTGGCGCCAGACGAGAAAGCAGTTGTAGTCGCCCAAGACAGGGACTTCAACATTACTGATCTCTAGTCAGGGGCCCCTCACTTGATCATCCTGCTGTTGGGACAGGTTTGTTGTGCTCCAATTGGCACCTAATGCTGCTGGTACTCACTGCTGGCGTTGTACAGGTTCTAGACAGACAGAGGCTCTGGCAAAATATCTTTCCGAGGCTGCTGAGGTGGGCCAGACTGGCAGGACTTGCAAAACAGTCCTGCCTCAGTGCTAATGAATGCGACCTTCTCCATGGTGGTATGTTAAAAAGGAGCCACTCCAGAAAAACAAAGCTGCGTCTGTCACTTCATTGTCTTCCTCTGTGTGCCAATCACATACTGCATAGTCAGTGGGGCAGGCACCTTGGCGGAAAACAACACAGGCAATGTGCTACCCCGGATCTACGTGAGGACTGTCTGATAATGTTCACCAGGACAACATGCTGACAGCGGTCCACCTACAATGCTGGCTGACTGAAGGTGATTCCCCTGCTACTGCGCACCTAACTGGAGATTTGATGAATGGTGAGGTTAATAGACAAATAAGTAAACTAGATGAAGCGTTGCCAGTTTATTATGGAATAGAGCACTCGCTAAGTAGCACAGCGCACTCACTGCTGGTAAGCTCGCTGCTTAAATGTAGCACCTCGTAAGGCGCGCCTTGTGGGGTGGTTCCAGAGCACTACAATGCATGTCTAATGTATTTTAGTGCGGTGATGTGGAAACCAGCACTAAAATGCGGTAGTCTAACCCCTGTTGTGTGGTACATGTACAATCACTTTTAGTTAGCGTCAGAAAGACTGTCAGTGATATATTGTATTGATTGACTGCTGTTTTATTCAACATCAGTAGGGAGGGCTTATGGTATTTTTTTTGTAAATATTTCAAAGTAGTTAATAAGCAGCAATGCTTCCGTTTTTCAAACAATCTAATAGTATTGTGTCACTGTAACTCAAATTAGGCACAGACAAAATTGTATCCCAAACTTTATCTTAATGTGAATAACAGGAAATAACAGGAAATATCAGCAGGTCAATCAATCAATCAGGCTGATCACCTGTGAGGGTATTCTGGCGCTAGGACCATACTGCGGCCAGTCAAAGAGCCAGGTCTTGAGTTCCTTTATGAATAAAGTCCACCCAAACCAAAAGACAAAAAAATGTGTAAACTATCAATTAGCACTGGGTGTCTTTATGTGTTATTGACTGTGATTCATGAATATCTTTTGAAATGCCAAAGTAGATGTTTATGTTTCAAAGAGAGATTATTGTACCTCAGTATAGCTTTCTGATTTCAAATAAATTATATTTTTATATTTTCATTACAAAGAATCTGATTAAAGCCATATATACATTTTTTAAACAAATCTGTGGTACTGTGTTTTTACCTATATAATGTGAATGAGATATGAATGTGAATGCTGAATAATATTATTAGCTATTAGGTTGGTTATTTTCAAGGGGAGCTTTTGTGATTTGGTTTAAATAACCCTATCCTCTTAGCTTGAGGGGTACTCTCATTCATTCTTTCAGAGGTCCCCCAGGGTACCCTCTGACATGTCTTTAAGGCTCTATTGAGGCTTCTGTGTGTAAAGGAAGGGGCAAGACAGCACCAACAGTGAAAGTCAATTCTTAAGACCCTGGAGGCGGAGCTTAAAGTAGCAGAGGTGAGCTTTCAAAGATCGGCATTGCCACGCTGCATTCAAGTCTTGGCTAAAGTGAGAGGGCACTTGGACCTTCTAGCTATGAAGAGATTTAAAAAAAAGCACTGTTGTGCTCAAGACAAATATTTTATGAAAAAGCGGATAAGGGGCCAGATGTAGGAAAATGCCAATTTGCGACTTGCAAATTGCGAGTCCCTGCGACTCGCAATTTGCAACTCGCAAATTGGTATGCAGAACGGTGTCTCAGACACCGTCTGCGAGTCTCTATGGGGTCGCAATGACCCACCTCATTAATATTGAGATGGGTCGCAAATTGCGGCCCCATAGCAAGTCTAGGCACTCGCAAACATGGAGGCCTGCTGTCGTCAGCAGACCTCCATGTTCGTGACTGCTTTATCAATAAAGCAGTTTTTTTTTTTTTTTAAATGTAGCCCGTTTTCCTTAAAGGAAAACGAGCTGCACTTAAAAAAAAAACGAAACCTTTAGTTTCGGTATTTTTTCAGGGCAGGTAGTGGTCCCTTGGACCACTACCTGCCCTGAAAAAATTGTTTTGGGTCCATTCGCAAAGGGAAAGGGGTCCCATGGGGACACCTTCCAATTTGCGAGTGGGTTACCATCCACTTGAAGTGGATGGTAACTGCGATACCATTTGCGACCGCATATGCGGTCGCAAATGGTATTGCATGCCACTCCGAATCGCAAATAGGAAGGGAACACCCCTTCCTATTTGCGATTCTGAAATGCATATTGCGAGTCGGTCCCGACTCGCAATATGCATTTCTGCATAGGGAAATGCGATTAGCGAGTCGCAAATGGCAATTTTTGCCGTTTGCGACTCGCTAATCGTTTCCTGCATCTGGCCCAAGATGAACTACCCACTGGCTTGGAAGGTTGCATGACCTAAGGCAATCAAGCAAATCTCTGCTTTGAAAGGAGATGGAAGAAAGTCTACTGAGACGAGGGAGCATTTAGGAACTATTATTCAGGACTATATTTGGGACCTAGTGGGCTCAGGGGAGGTGGACAACTTTATTAGTTGAGCTGGTATGCCGCAGCTGTCGCACACACCCAATAGAAGGTCTTGGGGGCTATTACAGATTCAAACCCCAATAAGTCTCCAGGGCCCAATACATTGTATAAATATTTCTAATCAAACCTGACGTCTGATTAGAAATGTAACTCCTTCCTGCACTTGGGCTTAGTCACACCTACATGACCAAGGCCCATCTCACACAAATATACAAAGAGAACAACCACAGGGCCTTTGTGAGGTGTCTCAACCTATCTTTAAATCAGATGCCAGGATCTTTACAAGGGTCCTGGCAAATAGACTGAAACCCCAAATGCCCTACCTAATTCATTCCAACCATTCTGAATTTGTATCCAACAGGCAGACAGAAGATAATATCCAACAAGGGTTCTAGCTCATACAAAAGGCAACCTGCAGAAGGACTCCCTGACAATTTTGGTGCTGGATAATGAAAAAACATTTGACAGTGTAAACTGGTAATTTCTTGAACACAAGAAAAGAAAATGAGCTACAGCTAATATTCGCTGTTGTTTACAATGTAAAACAACCAAACAATCAAGATAAATATAATACAAAAAATGATATTTATTCCATATGTATGTACAACAACAAAACAACAATAATACAAGTACAATATATAAATATTTACATGTTCAAAGGGAAAGACACACACACTGATATATATATATATATATACTGAAAGACAAAGGGGGTCGACCGCGGAAGCACCGCCAACAGGCTGGCGGTGCTTCTGGGGCCATTCTGACCGCGGCGGTAAAGCCGCGGTCAGAAAAGGGAAACCGGCGGTTTCCCGCTGCCCCAGGGAATCCTCCACGGCGGCGCTGCAAGCAGGTGTGCAATACTCAGAGACATGGCCAAGGTAAGAAAGGCTGAAAGACGACCACCACTGAACAAGACACACAAGCTGAAACGTCAAGACTGGGCCAATAAATATCTCAAGACTGATTTTTCTAAGGTTTTATGGACTGATGAAATGAGAGTGAGTCTTGATGGGCCAGATGGATGGGCCCGTGGCTGGATTGGTAAAGGGCAGAGAGCTCCAGTCCGACTCAGACGCCAGCAAGGTGGAGGTGGAGTACTGGTTTGGGCTGGTATCATCAAAGATCAAAGATGAGCTTCTGCGGCCTTTTCGGGTTGAGGATGGAGTCAAGCTCAACTCCCAGTCCTACTGCCAGTTCCTGGAAGACACCTTCTTCAAGCAGTGGTACAGGAAGAAGTCTGCATCCTTCAAGAAAAACATGATTTTCATGCAGGACAATGCTCCATCACACGTGTCCAAGTACTCCACAGCGTGGCTGGCAAGAAAGGGTATAAAAGAAGGAAATCTAATGACATGGCCTCCTTGTTCACCTGATCTGAACCCCATTGAGAACCTGTGGTCCATCATCAAATGTGAGATTTACAAGGAGGGAAAACAGTACACCTCTCTGAACAGTGTCTGGGAGGCTGTGGTTGCTGCTGCACGCAATGTTGATGGTGAACAGATCAAAACACTGACAGAAACCATGGATGGCAGGCTTTTGAGTGTCCTTGCAAAGAAAGGTGGCTATATTGGTCACTGATTGTTTTTGTTTTGTTTTTGAATGTCAGAAATGTATATTTGTGAATGTTGAGATGTTATATTGGTTTCACTGGTAATAATAAATAATTGAAATGGGTATATATATTTTTTTTGTTAAGTTGCCTAATAATTATGCACAGTAATAGTCACCTGCACACACAGATATCCCTAACATAGCTAAAACTAAAAACAAACTAAAAACTACTTCCAAAAATATTCAGCTTTGATATTAATGAGTTTTTTGGGTTCATTGAGAACATGGTTGTTGTTCAATAATAAAATTAATCCTCAAAAATACAACTTGCCTAATAATTCTGCACTCCCTGTACAGCACCACATTGGATAGTTTGAAAATCCCACACCTGACACACATTCACACACTCGACATACCTACACACTCCACTAGATAGCACACTCCTACACAACCCACAATCCTTTGCAAACAAAATGTCACACACAGCCACAGAGCAGCAATAACCAATGCAGATTTCCTAAAACAACTTCTGGCACCTATACAGATTTCACCACGCATACATCACACACCTGCACAACACACCATTTACATTTACACACAACAACCGTCACCCACTCACATCACAGCACCTACACCTTATCACTTACGTTTCTTCAGCCTTTTTCTTTTAACTCTACCTCACTGTCTGTACCACCACTACCACGTCCCCACAAAAACTCCCAAGTTTCACTGATGATGAGTTGAGAGTCCTGGTGGACGAAATTGTCATGGTAGAGCAACACCTGTTCGGACCACAGGTCCAGCAAACATCAATAGCCAGGAAAATGGAGTTGTAGCAAAGAATAGTCGACAGGGTCACTGCTGTAGGGACCTATCCATGCACTAGGGAGGACATCAGGAGGAGGTTGAACAACCTCCGGGGGAAGGTGCGTTCTATGGCATCCAGGCACTAGCTGGCGGTACTGAAGACTGGCGGTGGGCCCCCACCTCCTCCCCCTACTTTCACATCTTGGGAGGAGAAGGTCTTGGACATACTTCATCCTGAGGGCCTGACAGGAATACCTGGGGGAGAGGAGTCTGGTAAGTCCCCACAACATTCATGTGACCCAATTGCTTTGTCCTGCATGCTCCCTCACCACCTTTCCCCACCTCAATTAACAGACCACCCACCACCTCTCTGTCCAAATGTCCTAATACCACTCTCTGGCATGCACATGTCCACTAAACTCATCTGGCACCACAGTCCTTGGCAATGGCATGTGAAGTACTTGGAACTGACAGCACTACAACAGAAGGCAATAGCCCACCATTATGAAAACCTGAACAGTGCACCAAAAGTGAGGTGTCATGCAAGCGAAACTAACTGCCAATCTAACCTACCATGAATGCCCAACTTTGAAACAGTTTATGGCAATGGCAGCAATGCAAAGGCCCACTCCCACTATCATTACAAGCAAAACACATCTACAGCTGATTGCCCCATCAAACTGCCCTTAGAAACAAAGATTCCTAAGATAAAAATTTACTCACCTGGGTGTCAACACCAGGACAGTGCGCGCTCTACGGGCATCTAGAATGCAAAAAAACAACACTCGCATGATAATGTAATTTATGCATTGTGATGATATGTTATTGTTTAACCTTTTGCATTGCAGAATTCCATCCAAAAGATTCATTTTTAAGGTGCTTATAAATACTGTACATTTGCAATGTATTGCTGCAGACATTCAGAGTGTGTTAGGGTGTGGTCCCTTTCCAGGGCCTTCTAGAGACTTTCCCTGCAACATGCCTGGGCATGGTTCTAGGCTGGGCCAAGACTCTATAAAAGAGAGTCAGCCCAACTTCCAGTGCTCACTATTCAGAGGTCCCGGTGCAGAGCAGCAGCTTCTTCCTGAGCTCCTTTCCCGGCGGCCTATTTGGATTTTCCAGTCTTCTGCACTCATCTCTCATTGGTGATCACTGTTTCCAGGCGGTAAGACGGTGTTTGGACATTTTCCAACACCGTAATTGAGAATTTTCATATTCTTGATTTTAATTCTTAAATGAATAATAGATTACTTGTGCGCTGCCATTTTTTGACATGTGTATGGTAGTTTGCAAATAGGGAGGGCGCGCAATTTATTCCATAAAGATTTGACTTCGTTATTACATTGTTGTTCATTGCGCGCTGATATTTCTTGACATTTACATGATGTTTTACGAGTTGGCAAGACGTGCAACTCGTTTCATGAGCATTTAATTTTGTTGTTCATTGCGCGCTACCTTTTCTTGACATTTACACGGTGGCTCACTTCTCGTGTGTAATTCATGCTGTTCATTGTGCGCTACCATTTTCTGGCATTTACATGGTGGCATTCGAATCGGCAACACGCGCGATTCTTTCCTTGAGTGTTTTTTCATGTTATTCATTCTGCGCTACCATTTCTTGGCATTTGCATGGTGGCATTTGAATCGACAAGACGCGAAAAAACATTCCTGAGTGCTTTTCATGTTGTTCATTGTGCGCTACCATTTCTTGGCATTTGTATGGTGGCATTTGAATCGGCAAGACGCACAATTCTTTCCTCGTGTATAAATAATGTAAATTACTGTGCGCTACCATTCTAAGACATTTTCTTGGTAGCATTTCAAGTTCACACGTCGCATGATTTATTCCTTGAATCTACGGTGTGTGATTTCATGGTGCACAATCCTTTACGGTGTTTAATACTCATATAAAAATCTGCACTGTGCGCAATTCCTTTCCAATGTTTTTTCTGAGATGAACACAACAATACCAGAGTTCTAGATGTAATGCTGTGTGTTCCTGATATGTATTCTTAAAAGGAGATTCATATGGTTGTTTAGAAATTGCTCAGAGTATTTCCTGAT
Organism: Pleurodeles waltl; assembly: GCF_031143425.1. NCBI lineage: Eukaryota > Metazoa > Chordata > Amphibia > Caudata > Salamandridae > Pleurodeles > Pleurodeles waltl. Next base: position 89,906,127 of record NC_090437.1, read on the forward strand.
TCTCATGCTAAAGAAAGTACTTGAATCTGCAAGTCCTATTTAACTTTTCCTGTTTCCTCCTCCGGTATTCGGTCATCTAAAGCCTAGTAAGTTTTAGGACTATTTTAGGGTTGTTCATTTCTTTTGGGAAAAGACGAGTTGTAGCATGGTACTGATTTCATGAGATGTAATTTTGATGTTGTGTTTTAACCTTTTGCTTCCTACAGGTCTCCTTCCCAGCTGTTCCGGTCCTAATCCCCTTTTCCCCACTTGGACTCTCTTAGACTCTGTGATAAATCTAATCAGAGTATTGGAGCTGTCTTGTGGTGGAAGTGTTGGGAACGTGCACAGACCCCGAGGATCTGGTGACTCTTACAGAATAGTGAGCCCACAAATTATTATCCTCCTGGTTTGTGTATGTTCTCAGCATGGCCACACTGGACGAGCTAGTCAAGGCTATCACCCAGCTCCAGTCAGAAGTGGTATCATCAAAGGATTTGACAAATAGTCTAGCTGAGAGGGTGAGTCAGTTACAGAATAAGGTTGAGAAGAAAGAACAAAGTCCCACAGGTATGTCTTGGCCAGGTACTTCTTCTCAGACTTCTGGAGGTAATCCGACTAACATTTCCCTCAATGTTCCTTCAGCCATTCCTTTAGCTCCCCCAGAACGCTTCGCAGGTGATCCCTTGAAAGCGCAATCTTTTCTGGTTCAAGTGGAACTTCACTTCACTTGCAGACCACATACTTTCCCCGATGCCCAGTCTAAAGTAGCTTTCTTGTTGTCATATCTGTCTGGAAATGCAGCTACATGGGCTATTCCTCTTGTGCGTAAAAATAGTCCCCTGTTGTACAACTGGAAACATTTTGTTCGTGAATTTGAGAGAGTTTTCGATCGTAGAACTGTAACACAGTCAGCAAATCATGAATTATTATACTTACGCCAAGGGAATCAGGACTTAGGCGGTCATGCGGACCGCGGCGGCCATTCCAACTTTCCCGCTGGGCCGGCGGGCGACCGCCAAAAGGCCGCCCGCCGGCCCAGCGGGAAAGCCCCTGCAACGAGGAAGCCGGCTCCGAATGCAGCCGGCGGAGTTGCAGGGGTGCGACGGGTGCAGTGGCACCCGTCGCGATTTTCACTGTCTGCAAAGCAGACAGTGAAAATCTGTATGGGGCCCTGTTAGGGGGCCCCTGCACTGCCCATGCCAGTGGCATGGGCAGTGCAGGGGCCCCACGACACCCCTTCCCGCCAGCCTGGTTCTGGCGGTGAAAACCGCCAGAAACAGGCTGGCGGGAAGGGGGTCGGAATCCCCATGGCATGGAGGATTCCCTGGGCCAGGGGAAAACCGGCGGGAAACCGCCAGTTCCCCTTTTCTGACCGCGGCTTTACCGCCGCGGTCAGATTAGCCCAGGAAGCACCGCCAGCCTGTTGGCGGTGCTTCCGCTGCCCTCCGCCCTGGCGGTCAGAGACCGCCAGGGTTGGAATGAGGGCCTTAGTATCATATTTAGCCAACTTTAATCGGCTGGTCGCTGAGACATCCTGGCCTGAAGAAAAACAAGCGGCCTTGTTTTACAGGGGACTCAAAGAGGAGCTAAAAGACATCTTAGCGCAAATCGACCCACAACCTGCAAACTGTCAAGATTTAATAAACCTTGTCTTGATGATTGATCTACTCAGACAATGAGAATGAACATGTTCAACATGTCAAGAAAATTTTGGCAGCCCTTCGTAAACACCATTTATATTGCAAGCTAACCAAGTGTGAGTTTCATGTTACCACAGTTGAGTTTTTAGGGGTTATCCTTACCCCTCAAGGTATGGTGATGGCAGAAAGGAAAGTAAAAGCCGTATCTGAATGGCCCATCCCAAAGACTGTTCGTGATGTACAATGTTTCCTGGGCTTTGCAAATTTTTATCGGAGGTTCATCAATCATTTCTCCCAGACAGTGGCTCCAATTACTAAGTTATTAAGAAAGAAAGAAAAATGTGTATGGTCCCCAGAAGCAGACCAAGCCTTTTCAACTTTGAAAGAAGCTTTCTCCACTGCCCCAGTCTTGACTCATCCAGATGCTGATCGACCTTTCATAGTGGAAGCTGATGCTTCAGATGTGGCAATAGGAGCAGTCTTGTCACAACGAAACAAAGACACTGGTCAGCTTCATCCTGTAGCTTACATGTCTCGGAAGTTGAACGAAGCCGAACAGAACTATGTCATTGCTGAAAAAGAGCTTCTGGCGATTCGTGACGCCTTTAAAGAATGGAGACATCATTTGTTGGGAGCTAAATATACTGTCACAGTATATACTGATCATCGCAATCTTCAGTTCATGAGTTCTGCCAGACTTTTGACTCCTCGACAATTACGCTGGATGCTGTTTTTTGCCGAGTTTGATTTTGTGGTAACCTTCCGGCCTGGTAAAGATAATCGCAAAGCTGACGCCTTGTCCCGCCAAGAGTCTACCACATTGCCTGCAGTTCAAACCTCCAGAGCTATCATTGCTCCTGACAAGGTCCTATGTATCATAAAAACAGAAGATTTCTTTGAAGACATCCGCAATTCATTCACTGTTGAAAAATGGCAGGCATGGGCCCAAGCAGATCCGAAAAGATCAATCAAGCAAGGATTACCCTTTCACGATGCTCGTTTGTTCGTGCCCATTACCAAACTTCGCAAGATAGTGTTTCATTGGTTGCATGTTATACCTACAGCAGGTCACCCTGGTACTCCTAAAACTCTTGAATTAATCCAACGCTATTTTTGGTGGCCTACCTTAACAAAGGATGTAAAAACAATGGTAAACAACTGCTTAGTCTGTGCTCACACTAAAACAAGTCATTCAAAACCGAAAGGGTTGTTACACCCACTCCCAACCCCAAGTCGTCCGTGGGAACACATCTCTTTAGACTTTATTACAGGTCTGCCAGTGGTTCAACAGCATTCAGTAATTCTGGTGGTAGTAGATAGTCTCACAAAATATGGCCATTTCATTGCCTGTAAGAAATTACCCACCTCTAGTGAACTGGCAACTATCTTACTGAAAAGAGTGGTTCGTTATCATGGACTGCCAAAAGTGATCCTCTCCGATCGGGGATCGCAATTTGCCTCCAACTTCTGGAAGACGTGGTGTAAAACACTCCAAGCGACATCTACCCTATCTACTAGCCACCATCCTCAAACAGATGGTCAAACAGAGAGACTAAATCAGATTTTGAAGCAATACCTACGAGCTTACGCTGAAAAAGCACTTAATTCATGGACATCAATGCTCTGGTTAGCTGAATTAGCCTACAACAACTCCTTCCACACTTCTACTGGCGTTACACCCTTCTTTGGTTTGTTTGGCTATCATCCTGACACCTTGCCCATCACAATTCCTCAAGAAAGTTCTCTCACTCCAGCTGTGTCAGAAATCATTCAACATTTGCATCAAACTTAGAAATCGATTCAACAACATTTAGAAAAATCCAAACAAAAATACAAAAAGCATTATGACAAGAAACATTGTGAGGGACCGCAGTATCAACCTGGTGACAAAGTGTGGCTTTCCACAAAACATATAGGGGGTGATTCTGACCCCGGCGGTCAAGGACCGCCGGGGCCAGGGTCGGCGGGAGCACCGCCAACAGGCTGGCGGTGCCCCGCAGGGCATTCTGACCGCGGCGGTTTGGCCGCGGTCAGAACAGGAAAACCGGCGGTCTCCCGCCGGTTTTCCGCTGCCCTATGGAATCCTCCATGGCGGCGCAGCTTGCTGCGCCGCCATGGGGATTCTGACACCCCATACCGCCATCCTGTTCCTGGCGGTTCGCCAGCCAGGAACAGGATGGCGGTATGGGGTGTCGTGGGGCCCCTGGGGGCCCCTGCAGTGCCCATGCCAACGGCATGGGCACTGCAGGGGCCCCCGTAAGAGGGCCCCACAAAGAATTTCAGTGTCTGCCTAGCAGACACTGAAATTCGTGACGGGTGCAACTGCACCCGTCGCACCTTCCCACTCCGCCGGCTCCATTCGGAGCCGGCTTCCTCGTGGGAAGGGGTTTCCCGCTGGGCTGGCGGGCGGCCTTCTGGCGGTCGCCCGCCAGCCCAGCGGGAAACACAGAATCACCGCAGCGGTCTTTAGACCGCGGAGCGGTGTTCTGTCGGGGGAACTCTGGCGGGCGGCCTCCGCCGCCCGCCAGAGTTAGAATGACCCCCATAGACTTCAAGAAGAAGCACATGTTCAACCCCAAATTTATAGGTCCTTACACTGTTCTTCAGCAAATCAATCCTGTGACCTATAAACTACAATTGCCAAAATCATTACGGATTCATCCAGTGTTCCATACTTCCCTCTTAAAAAAGGCAGTCCAAAAGGTCCGCCCTCATCCAGCTCCTGTTCTAGTACAGGGGGAAGAAGAATATGAAGTCAAGAAAGTTTTGGACTCTAAACTGAGAGGGCGTAACCTATGGTACTTAATCTCATGGAAAGGTTATGGCCCTGAAAGTAATTCATGGGTTTCCGCATCTGATGTTCATGCTCCAGTACTTGTGAGACGCTTTCATCGTCTGAATCCAGGTAAACCAGGCCCTAGAGCGCGCCTGGGAGAGGGGAGTACTGTCAACACCAGAACAGTGCGCGCTCTACGGGCATCTAGAATGCAAAAAAAAAACACTTGCAAGATAATGTAATTTATGCATTGTGATGATATGTTATTGTTTAACCTTTTGCATTGCAGAATTCCATCCAAAAGATTCATTTTTAAGGTGCTTATAAATACTGTACATTTGCAATGTATTGCTGCAGACATTCAGAGTGTGTTAGGGTGTGGTCCATTTCCAGTGCCTTCTAGAGACTTTCCCTGCAACATGCCTGGGCATGGTTCTAGGCTGGGCCAAGACTCTATAAAAGAGAGTCAGCCCAACTTCCAGTGCTCACTATTCAGAGGTCCCGGTGCAGAGCAGCAGCTTCTTCCTGAGCTCCTGTCCCGGCAGCCTATTTGGATTTTCCAGTATTCTGCACTCATCTCTCATTGGTGATCACTGTTTCCAGGCGGTAAGACGGTGTTTGGACATTTTCCAACACCGTAATTGAGAATGTTCATATTCTTGATTTTAATTCTTAAATGAATAACAGATTACTTGTGCGCTGCCATTTTTTTACATTTGTATGGTAGTTTGCAAATAGGGAGGACGCGCAATTTATTCCATAAAGATTTGACTTCGTTATTACATTGTTGTTCATTGCGCGCTGATATTTCTTGACATTTACATGATGTTTTACGAGTTGGCAAGACGTGCAACTCGTTTCATGAGCATTTAATTTTGTTGTTCATTGCGCGCTACCTTTTTTTGACATTTACATGGTGGCTCACTTCTCGTGTGTAATTCATGCTGTTCATTGTGCGCTACCATTTTCTGGCATTTACATGGTGGCATTCGAATCGGCAACACGCGCGATTCTTTCCTTGAGTGTTTTTTCATGTTATTCATTCTGCGCTACCATTTCTTGGCATTTGCATGGTGGCATTTGAATCGACAAGACGCGCGATTTTTTTCCTGAGTGCTTTTCATGTTGTTCATTGTGCGCTATCATTTCTTGGCATTTGTATGGTGGCATTTGAATCGGCAAGACGCGCAATTCTTTCCTCGTGTATAAATAATGTAAATTACTGTGCGCTACCATTCTAAGACATTTTCTTGGTAGCATTTCAAGTTGACACGTCGCGTGATTTATTCCTTGAATCTACGGTGTGTGATTTCATGGTGCACAATCCTTTACGGTGTTTAATACTCATATAAAAATCTGCACTGTGCGCAATTCCTTTCCAATGTTTTTTCTGAGATGAACAAAACAATACCAGAGTTCTAGATGTAATGCTGTGTGTTCCTGATATGTATTCTTAAAAGGAGATTCATATGGTTGTTTAGAAATTGCTCAGAGTATTTCCTGATTCTCATGCTAAAGAAAGTACTTGAATCTGCAAGTCCTATTTAACTTTTCCTGTTTCCTCCTCCGGTATTCGGTCATCTAAAGCCTAGTCAGTTTTAGGACTATTCTAGGGTTGTTCATTTTTTTTGGGAAAAGACGAAGCTTAGAGTTGTAGCATGGTACTGATTTCATGAGATGTAATTTTGATGTTGTGTTTTAACCTTTTGCTTCCTACAGGTCTCCTTCCCAGCTGTTCCGGTCCTAATCCCCTTTTCCCCACTTGGACTCTCTTAGACTCTGTGATAAATCTAATCAGAGTATTGGAGCTGTCTTGTGGTGGAAGTGTTGGGAACGTGCACAGACCCCGAGGATCTGGTGACTCTGACACTGGGCTGGTAATCTAGATGCCAAAGTGGATGCACGTGCAGATAGAGGTTAATACCTATTGCTTACTCCCATACTGTGTCCCTACTCTGACACTATTGTGCATTGTCCAGCTTTTGTTGTGCCATGTATCATGCCAGACACTTCACTAGGCAACAAAGGTGAACACCCATGTCAATAGTCAGACAACAGAAAATGGTATCAGCAGTCTAACGAATACCAACATAGTTCTACATCTTTAAGCATGGTGTATGGTATTGAAATTACAGAGTCTCATGTTGTACTAAGTACGATTTTGCAGCAGCTGTCATTGACATTTCTGGGGATAATGTTAAGACACTATGGGGGTTATTCTAACTTTGGAGGAGGTGTTAATCCGTCCCAAAAGTGACTGAAAAGTGACGGATTTACCACCAGCCGTATTACGAGTCCATTATATCCTATGGAACTCGTAATACGGCTGGTGGTATATCCGTCACTTTACCGTCACTTTTGGGACGGATTAACACTCCTCCAAAGTTAGAATAACCCCCTATGTGCATCTCACACAATATCAGTAATACTCTAAAGGAAACATTACTTGTTGTATCACTTACAGCAACTATGTTCCACTTCTCCCTTAGGTAACCTTGCCATTGCCACCATGGAGAGGATACCAGAGGCTGCCACTACCCCTCTGGGTGAAGGCCCCAGTGAGGACAATACCCCTAAATGTGTGGACACTGAGGACAAAGCTGGCCCATCAGGGACACCTGGTCAGTCAACAACTGTCAGACTCACTGTGCACACAGTGATTCCTCCCAGCCCTGTTGCATCAACATCACAGGCAATTATTCACTCCAAACCTGTGCCCCAAAGATTCTTTCATCCATTGTGTGCCCCCCAGTACAGGTACCTGAGTTTCACCTTGTCACACCTGACAATGATGGTCCTGCCACTCACCTATGTCAGTGCACAGAGACATGCACATTGGTCTGCAAAGTAGGAACACACTGATAGCTATGTTACAGGTAGGTCACATACAACAGAAACCATTGTAATGATAGAGGCTCTGGTTCAACATTTTCAAATGTGTAAGACACATATGGACACAGACATGACACCATTTGACCACCTCCAGTACCAAACAGGTCTTCTTGGTGGGAAAACACACTTTCACCCCAGTGTCCTGACAGTCTGGCCATATTAGTCACACTTCACATACTCATGCCAATCAGTACCTGGTTTCATCCATGTCCACTTCTCATGTCTGCCTGCAATTCACATCTGCCTGAGGTGCTGTCTGTGACTTGCCAATGATGAAGAACCAAACAGAAAGTCAGCAAATCTGTGATTGATAGAGATAACGGATAGGACATAGCTGTAAACATACATCAATTCTGACAAGTCAATTTCACAAGTGTCACTTTCCATGTGCAGTAACAAATCAGGACACTGTATACCACTATGTTCTGTACACAACACCAAATTACAAACTGCATGCACAACTGACTCATTAGCATTGGAGCTACCTCATGGATGATGGTAAATAGGAGGTGACATGCCAGCCATCAATTATAGGTTACAAAATGAAATCTCACCATTAAGAAGACATCACATACCTTGTGTCAGTTGAAGTACTGATTGATGAGGATTGATGAGATCTGCCCTGAAGTCTCCAGCTTCATATTCATCTGGCTCATCATCACTTGGCAAATCTGCATTTCCACTCACAGGTTATGCTGCCTCCCCCTCATCTGCTATGAATGGTATCTGAAGTCTCAGGGCAAGGTTGTGGAGCATGCAGCAGGAAAAAGTTATTTGACATCTTGTTGGGTGTGTATGGGAGGGCACCTCCAGATATGTCGGCGCAGTGAAATCTTGCCTTCAGGAGCCCAAAAGTCCGCTCAACGACACACATTGTCCCTCTGTGGGCCTCACTGTAGCGGACCTCCCCCGGCGTGGTTAGGTACCTCCCTGGTGTCAACAACCAAGGACCGTTTGGATAGCCTGAATCCCCTGTAAGGAATAGTATAACAACACAAACATATCTAAGACATGCACATTTGTGATATCAAGAGATAAACTTAGCAAACAAACATGTCAAATGTGACTTACCAACCAGCCAGGCCCTCTCTGTCTAGAATTGTGTCACCTGCAGTGTGATATTGCTGTTGTGCATGATGAGGGGATCATGGATTGATCCTAGATACTTTGCACAGACTTGTGAAATGTACTGTTCTGCCAAACACACCACTTGGACATTGATGGAATGGTAGTGTTTCATGTTCCTGTATACCCGTTCATTGGCACTGGGAGGAACCAAGGCAACATGGGTGCCACCTATGGCTCCAACCACATATGAAATGTGTCAAATACAGAAGTTGGGGAAACCTGATGGAGCTGTCCAGGTGTTTCAACAATGCACACAGACTAGACTAGACTTTACATGGGCTGAGAAATCCCTGCAGTTAGGGCCACTGTATTCTGAAAGGACTCAGTGGCCAGGAAGTGTAACACTGACATAACTTGAACAATGGGAGTTATATTATTGGGATAGCGAATGGCAGCCATTAGATCTGGCTCCAAGTGATCGCAAAGATCCATGATTGTCTGCCTATCCAGGCGATAGATCTGTATTATATGTCTGTCCTCCATGGTATGTAGGTCTACTAGTGGGCGGGACACTGGAGGCTGTCTTCCTCTCCTCAGGCCACGGTAACTATGAGGAAAAACAAATAGATTGTAGGTGACTTTTATAATGTACACATATTGAATATGTTCATATACAAGTGCTGTTGATGTCAGATACAACATATGATACCTGAAGTACAGCATCTTGCTATGCATCCTATGGCACTCCCCTTGGTTCACATTCCCTGAATCCTCTAATGTACTATACATGCAAATTTATCTGTGAGTGTCAGTATTTGATAGTCCAACTTAGTTTAAATGTGGAACATATTTATTGCATCTATTCTACATTACCAACACACATAGGATGTTGAGAATATGTGTACTTTTCCATTACCACCATTCCCTCTGTCACACAGCTTTTACTACTCACATGCACAATTAGACTACTAAACATGAAGGTAGCACTTACTGATATTTCGTACAATATATGGAATTGTTAATGATGCAGATTACAGTACTTTTCCGTTCATATATTTGTATCAAAATGGCAGCTGCCTGACCTACTGTACTGGACATGAGGAAGTGACCTAACCCCGCTGGCAGATGTCATCATGGCGGTAGGCGGTTACAACTGCGGTGGACATTGCCATTTGAACACATTGCTCCCTTTGGCGTACTTGGGCCAATGGCAATGTCTGCTGGCAGTGACGGTCCTGTACTTGGTGGACATGACCGCCATTTTCTGCAGTATTGCTCACTTGACTCCTAACACTGCTGCCAAAAAGACCTCCACTACCTGAGCTGCTACTAACTGAGCCCCTCTGGGAGCTATCATGCCGCGTCCTGCAAGGTGATAGGGCCCCAGCATTCACCACAGAAGAGCTGGACATGCTTGTGGAGGAAGTCCTACCCCTGTATGAACAGCTATATGGTGCACCAGAGGAGCAGGTGAGTCCAATGGTATACCAATGTGTGAACGGTGGAGTGTATGATGGCGTACATGAAATGTAAAGTAGTGAAGGTTTCACCAATCATGTCTGGGTGTATGGAAATGTGTACATGTGCTTAGGTAGACATACAGAAGTGTCACATGGTTGATAGTATGTAATCTAACTTCCTTAATACACAGCAAAGATTGCAGCATAGACAATAATAATGGTGTGGGGAACAATTGTGTAGACACTCCATGTTATGGACAATTAGGTGGCCTGGTCATATGTGTTTAGTCAATACCAGGTACTGATCATGCATGGTGTATGAAACACTCCACTTCACACATGGGCTGCCTGCAGATGCTAAATTGTGAAGGAGATTAAACTTAGAGGATGGGAATGTTTGCCTGCTTGCTGTGGCTGAAGTGTTCTGACCTCTTGTGTTGGTATTGTGCATGTGGACATAACTTTCTCCTTTTGTCTTTGTCATCCATGCAGGGCAACACCCATTAAAAAAGGGAATCTGGCGTGCCATTGCCATGCAAGTGCGGATCCTGGGGGGTCCACATCCGGTGGAGCACGACTATAGGAAGCGGTAGGAGAACCTGAGACGCTGGGCCCAGAAGACCACAGAGGCCCCACTGGGGATGTCCTCCCAATGAGGGAAGGGTGCCCATCAGACCTTGACCCCACTAATGGCCCGCATTTTGGAGGTGGCCAAACCACAGTTAGATGGGTGCTTGAGGGCAGCACATCAGCCACAAGGGGGTAAGTACTGATTACACACATTTAAATCCCTCTGCCAGTTCAGTGTCTGATGTTTAAGTCTAAGCTGTAACAATGTGGTAAGTGCTAAAGGTAAAGGGTCTCCTAGGAACACATAGAAGTACAGTTGCTACCGTCGGTACACAGGTGTGGACGTGGTATTGTGTATAGGGAAGTATAACTCACCCATGTCAAGCCTATTGTATAGCAGCATGTGATGATGCACAGGTGACTGTGTCATATGTGTACCTCTACAGTGCTATACATATGTGTTTAGTGCTGTGTCATCCTTCCCACCTACTGATTCATAGTTCAGATATCATATTGGTACGTTGTCCAATTCTTAGGTCTCAGTCCATTCCTATTCCACTGGATCTGGCTCTATGTGCAACATAGGGGCTCACTGGTGAGAATCAGGCCAAATATTCCTGAGTTGTGAAATAGATGTCAAATTCATGCGAGGGTGTTATCTCGTTCAGAAATGTCACATGGCACACTTATTACACTTACTCATAGGTGTGAGGAGATGTCCCCATTGTTAAGTGTGGACTGTACATTGGCAAATATAATGTTTGATCAGGGTGGACATCCTACATGATGAAAAGCATAGTGGCAATAATATATTCCTAGTGCAAGACATATCATAGACATGTGAGTTCAGACTATCTGTACCATATACATGTTATTGAGAAGGTAAGTAGCTAGCCTGCTATTCCCTTGCTCATGCTACATAGAGCAGGACATTGCCTATAAAGGTACAACATACACCGTGGTACTTCCTGCCATTTTAAAGATTTAAGAATAAGGTTTGGCATATTGTGTTGCATGTGTTGTAGTTGACAGTTACATGTTGGTGTAATGGTATGTGTTGTCAGTCAAATTGCTGGACTCTACGTGTATGTGTCAATCATCGTTACTTTAAAAATGGTTTATCTCAGTGTAACTATACTCCAAAGATGTGAGGTGACTCATGTCTGAACTGTGGATAGTGATGTTGGTCATTTGATCTTGCCATCTTGAGGCTGCTACAGTGCATGATGGAACTATACAGTGTATGTGGAACTGTATGTGCCCTTCATGCACACAACAGGTGTCCACTGTATTTCGGGTGTTGGCATGGTTTCTGTGGGTGTATCCTGTGTGCTAAGTAGACCCCAATTGCTGTACATGACTTTGTTTTCTATGTAAGAATGACTAAGATGAGTAAGGCCAGAATGTCTGTGTGATCCTTTGCAAAAACACAGTTGATACATGTGTTGCTGAAATGACTTAGGAGTCAATTATACTTCAAAATTGGATATGCCAAATAGAGTAGATGCATCTGAGTTTTTTACTGTTTTGAATGTTATAGACATGTTTTAGAAATGGGGTCTTTGGTTGGCAGTCAGGTTACCCTCGTCCAAGCAAGGACCCTCACTCTAGTCAGGGAAAGTTACACACAATCCAAATTATCCTGTGCCCACTCTCTAGTAGCTTGGCACTGAGCTGTCAGGCTTAACTCAGAAGCCAATGTGTAAAGTATTTGTAATAAATCATACAATAACACAGTGGAACACCGCAAAAATACACCACACAGTGGTTAGAAAGATATATAATATTTATCTGGTAAAATGCAGATCAAAACGATTAAGATGCACAAGTATATGTTGAGATATCACTGTAAAAATGATATAAAGTGTCCTTAGTTTCTTAAAAGCAACAATTGTCTCTTGCAAGTAGAAAGTACCTAGTTTGCATTCAAATTCTCCACAAGGAACCTCAGAGGAGGAGATGCGTGGAAAACAGGGAGGTTTGTGTTGATTTCTCTGGCCGCACACGGCGGTGTTTCATTTATTTTTCATGCAGGGAAGGCTTTGCGTAGATTTCTGTTGCTCGGTCTTGGATCCTCTTCGGGTTGCGGGGTGGGCCCGGGACGATGCATTGAAATCCATTGCTTGCAGGGCAAAGACACAGGGTCTGCGTTGATCCGGTGGACGTTGCATGGAAATTATTACCGCACGGCAGGCACTGCGTCGATTCCTCTCAGAAATTCGAGCTGTGTCGTTCCAGCTCGGCTTTGCATCGATCCAGTGGGCCATGCATGGAATTTCCTGTCGCTAAGCTGGCGTTGCGACGATCTTCTCCTTGCGAAGTTGGGCTGCATAGTTCCAGTTCAGCGTGCGGTGAATATTTCACCTTGATGCAGGCTGTGTGTTGTTTTCTGCAGGCTGTGCGTCGATTTCAGCCGCACAGGGAATTCTTCTTGCAGGAATGAAGTCTTTTTGGTCCTGAGACTTCAGGGAACAGGAGGCAAGCTCTATCCAAGCCCTTGGAGAGCACTTCTTCAGCACAGCCAGAGAGTAGCAATGCAGCAGGGCAACAACAGGGCAGCAGTCCTTCTCAGAAAGCAGTGAGGTGAGTCCTTTGGGCAGCCAGGCAGTTCTTCTTGGCAGGTTGCAGGTTCTAGATCAGGTTCTTCTCCAGAAAGTGTCTGAGTTGGTAGGGGCAGAGGCCCTGTTTAAATACCCAAATGTGCCTTTGAAGTGGGGGAGACTTCAAAGAGTGGCTTAGAAGTGCACAAGGTCCTCTTTCAGTTCCATCCTGTCTGCAAGGCTCCCAGTAGGGGGTGTGGCAGTCCTTTGTGTGAAGGGAGGCTACTGTTCTTTTATATGTTAATGTCAGGCCCTCCACCCTCCCAGCCCAGGAAGACCCATTCAATATGCAGAATTAGGGGAGTGAGGCTAAGCATCCTGTGTTTGGGGTTTGTCTGAGTGAATGCACAAGGGAGCTGTCAACTGAACCTAGCCAAACATGGATTGTAAGGCACAGAATGATTTAAGTGCAGAGAAATGCTCACTTTCTAAAAGTGCCATTTCAAAAATAAAAATATTAAATCCAACTTCACCAGCCAGCAGGATTTTGTATTACTGTTCTGGGCATACTAGATATGACCTTCCTACTCCTTTCAGATCAGCAGCTACCACTCAAACGGCCCTAATGTTAGCCTATGACAGGAGCAGGCCTCACAGCAGTGCAAAATGAATTTAGGAGTTTTACACTACCAGGACATGTAAACTACACAGGTACATGTCCTGCCTTTTGTCTACACAGCACCCTGCCTTATGGATTACCTAGAGCCTACTTTAGGGGTGACTTATATGTAGAAAAGGGGGAGTTTATAGCTTGGCAAGTACTTTTAAATGCCAAGTCGAAGTGGCAGTGAGACTGCACACACAGGCACTGCAGAGGCAGGCCTGAGACATGATTAGGAGGCTACTTATGTGGGTGGCACAACCAGTGCTGCAGCCCACTAGTAGCATTACATTTACAGACCCTGAGTGCATGTAGTGCACATAACTAGGGACTTACAAGTAAAGTAAATAGGTCAATTGAGTATGAGCCAATGTTACCATGTTTTAAGGAGAGAGCATATTCACTTTAGCACTGATTAGCAGTGGTAAAGTGCGCAGAGTCCTAAAGGCAGCAAAAATGAGGTCAGAAAAAGAGAAGGAGGAAGGCAAAAGGTTTGGGGGTGACCCTGGAGAAAGGCCATTTCCAACATATCCCCCTTCCAGCCTAAAGCAAGGGTAAGCTAATCAACACTCTGATAGACTTCCCTGCTTAAGGCGATAGAACATGGACAATGGCCCACTATTGCAGGGGCACTTGCCAGTTCTACACATTTCTGACTCAGTGAGGTTCCTCTGTCTATACTCTCTGGGGCCACTGAACTGACCCATGGGGAACCCTTCTCCTCATCTGAGGACACCATCTGTGAAGATCCTAACTTTAATTTGCTCACAGATGCATCCCAGTATGCAGACAGTTCCACCATGGCCAACAAAGTGATGTGGCCCGTTCCACCCCTTGAGTTTGACTTCTGTCCCCAACCCAGGGAAAACTCTGTCCACAAGGACAGTAACCAACAGGCAACACTGACTGCTGTCAGTGTCAGGAGCCAGGCCCTAGACCATCCACTGCTAAGTGAAGACCCTGCGTGGGGCCTTTGAATCAGTTTCTCCTCCAGCCGGGGGCTGGCAGGGAGCTCCCAAAGGGCTCCTGAGGCATCTTAGAATGGGGGGCAGTAGCCCCAGGGGTCTTGCACCCCTTCTCCATTTTCACCAGTTCAGGGGTGGGCCCGGATTCTGGTCACTCAGCCCAGGGTCTGTACCCTGAGGCTGAGCAGGGGACCAGGGTGAGTCCTTCCTCACCTTGCTCCTTCCTATGGCCTTCCGTGCCCTCCTCTGAGGAGTGGTACTGCCAGACAACTGAACTGTCACGGGGCCCTTAGGGGTCACCCCTCCCAGCTCACCTGACACCGGGGAGCTCCTATCAGGGGACTGTCTTTCGGTGCAGACTAGGTTACCCTGCTTGGGTCCCCTGTGGAAACAGTCCAAGCACTGGGGCTCGGAATAGGGTTTCCTGGGCCTCGGACCAACCCCACCTCTCCTCCTACCTTTAGAAGGGACATGGGACCCTTTTCCCCCTTACCATTTTGGGACCTATATGGGTCACTGTTTACCTCCCCCCACTCTGTGAGGGAACCTAAACCACTCTCCTTTTTATCACTCCCAAATGCCTTTTCAGACACTCTGGTGCTCACCCAGAGGTCTGCCTCCTTTGCAAGTTCCCTGAGGTCAGAGAACTTACAATAAACCAAGTGCTGGTGTAGCTCAGGAAAACAGTGACTGTGCATGTGCTCTCTGGCCAACAAATTGTCCAGCCCCTCAAAAGTGTTTAACATACTACCCTTCACCCAACCATCCTGTGCCTTACAAAAGTGTCCTACAAAATCCTCCCATGACTGGTGAGACAGTTTCCTACTGGCCCTGAATCTCAACCTGCACTCCTCTGGGGTGAAGCCATATTTCTTGACAAGGGTCTCCTTCATGGTTGGATAACTCAATCTGTCTCTCCCATTTAGGGCCAGAAGGGCATCCTTCCCATTACCAGGTATATGACCCCATAGAACAGCCCCCCAATCTTCCTCAGGAATCCTGTGCACTACTATGGTGACCTCATACACCTCAAACCACTTGTCTACGTCCTCCCCCTCTCTGAAGTCAGGTACCAAATCTCTGGGTCGGTTGTTCTCTTTCTCAGCACTAGACATTGTAGTTTTGCTGCCACCACTGGACTCTACTTGCTGTGCTTTTAAGTCCAGTTCCTTCAGACTCAGTACATGATCCATTTTTCTTTCTGCTAAAGCCCTTTCAGCCTCAGCTCTTCTCTCCTCTGCCAGGGCTTTGTCAGCCTCAGCTCCTCTCTCCTCTGCAGCCAGCTGAGCTAGCTGCAGCATCAGGTCCCTCTCAGCCTGTCTGTCCCTAAGCTCCTCAGGGGACAGGGAACAGGAGGAGACACTGCTTCCCGCATATGATCCAGTAGGGGACTCACTCTCTGTGGGTTCCCTTTTCTTCTCTGGAGCCACTGCTAAGTCATTTTTCTCCTCCTCCTCATTATCCTTCTCAGGGCCATCACCCCTTTGGTGGCTGCCTGTTCCTCTTTCCAGCGTGCTTCCTCAAAGTCTACACAGCATCCTGCAGTTCCTGCTTAGTGGATCTCTTTGACACAGCCAGGCCCCTCTCTCTGCAGAGCTCCCTCAGCTCGGCCTTGGTGAGGGATTCAATGGGGACTATATATGACTCATCGTAATTTTCTGTGAAGCTGGAATCCATTTCCAAGCTGTACTAAGATATCACAGGCACAACACAAAGTTCCAAGTTTATGAAGGAGAAGTAGGATTCAAATTTAAAAAAATGACCAAATGGAGAAAAAAAAGGACCAGAAAAAAAAGCAACTCGTAATGATCTTTAACTCTGGGTAGGTAGTGTACACATACCTATTGTATGTTACTGCACAAACACAAGTCCTATCCTCACCGCTGATCACCAATGTTAGAAATGGGGTCTTTGGTTGGCAGTCAGGTTACCCCCTGTCCAAGCAAGGACCCTCACTCTAGTCAGGGTAAGTTACACACAATCCAAATTATTCTGTGCCCACCCTCTGGTAGCTTGGCATTGAGCAGTCAGGCTTAACTTAGAAGGAAATGTGTAAAGCATTTGTGCAATAAATCATGCAATAACACAGTAGAACACCACCAAAATACACCACACAGTGTTTAGAAAAATATATAATACTTATCTGGTAAAATGCAGGTCAAAACGAATAGGATGCAATAAGTATATTTTGAGATATCACTGTAAAAATGATAGAAAGTGTCTATAGCCTCTTAAAAGCAACAATTGTATCTTGCAAGCACAAAGTACCTGGTTTGCATTCAAATTCTCCACAAGGAACCACAGAGGAGGGGATGTGTGGAAAACAGGGAGGTGTGCATCGATTTCTCGGGCCGCACACGGCGATGCGTTGTTTATTTTCCACGCAGGGAAGGTTTTCCGTCGATTTCCGGTGCTCGGTGTTAGATCCTCTGCAGGTTGCGGGATCTTTGGATGCCCCGGGGACAATGCATTGAAATCCGTCGCTTGCAGGATGAAGTCACAGGGGCTGCGTTGATCCGGTGGGTGTTGTGCGGAAATTTCTAGCGCACGGCAGGTGCTGCGTCGATTCCTCTCAGGAAGTCAGGCTGCGTTGTTCTGGCTCAGCTTTGTGTCGATCCAGTAGACGGTGCGTCAAATTTCCTGTTGCTACACTGGCACTGCATCGATCTCCTTGTGAAGTCAGGCTGCGTCGTTCCGGTTCGGCGTGCAGTGAATTTTTCACCACGATGCAGGCTGTGCATCGGTTTCTGTAGGCTGTGCGTCGATTTCCCGTCGCACAGACAGTTCTTCTTGCAGGAATGAAGTCTTTTTGGTCCTGAGACTTCAGGGAACAGGAGGCAAGCTCTATCCAAGCCCTTGAAGAGCACTTCTTTAGCACAGCCAGAGAGTAGCAAGGCAGCAGGGTAATGGCAAGGCAGCAGTCCTTCTCAGAAAACAGTCAGATGAGTCCTTTGGGCAGCCAGGCAGTTCTTCTTGGCAGGTTGTAGGTACTGGTTCTGGTTCTTCTCCAGGAAGTGTCTGAGTTGGAAGGGGCAGAGGGCCTGTTTAAATACCCAAATGTGCCTTTCAAGAGGGGGAGACTTCAAAGAGTGGCTTAGAAGTGCACAAGGTCCCCTTTCAGTTCCATCCTTTCTGCCAGGGTCCCAGTAGGGGGTGTGGCAGTCCTTTGTGTGAGGGCAGGCTACTGTCCTTTGGCATGTAAGTG
The DNA here is from genome assembly GCF_031143425.1 of Pleurodeles waltl. NCBI lineage: Eukaryota > Metazoa > Chordata > Amphibia > Caudata > Salamandridae > Pleurodeles > Pleurodeles waltl. The sequence goes on from NC_090437.1 coordinate 89,923,886, forward strand.
TCAGGCCCTCCCCCGTACCAGCCAGGAAGACCCATTCAATATGCAGATGTAGGCAAGTGAGGCTGAGCATCCTGTGTTTGGGGTTTGTCTGAGTGAATGCACAAGGGAGCTGTCAACTGAACCTAGCCAGGCGTGGATTGTTAGGCACAGAAGGATTTAAGTGCAGAGAAATGCTCACTTTCTAAAAGTGGAATTTCAAAAATAGTAATATTAAACTCAACTTCACCAGTCAGCAGGATTTTGTATTACCATTCTGGGCATACTAAATATGACCTTCCTACTCCTTTCAGATCAGCAGCTACCACTCAAACAGTATATGAGGGTAGCCCTAATGTTAGCCTAAGACAGATCAGCAGCTACCACTCAAACGGCCCTAATGTTAGCCTATGACAGGAGCAGGCCTCACAGCAGTGCGGAATGGATTTAGGAGTTTTACACTACCAGGGCATGTAAGCTACACAGGTACATGTCCTGCCTTTTGTCTACACAGCACCCTGCCCTATGGGTTACCTAGGGCCTACCTTAGGGGTGACTTACATGTAGAAAAAGAGGAGTTGAAGGCTAGGAAAGTACGTTTAAATGCCAAGTCGAAGTGGCAGTGAGACTGCACACACAGGCACTGCAGAGGCAGGTCTGAGACATGGTTAGGGGGCTACTTATGTGGGTGGCACAACCAGTGCTGCAGCCCACTAGTAGCATTTAATTTACAGGCACTGGGTCCTGGGGTAATGTAGTGCACTTGACTTGGGACTTACAAGTAAATTAAATAAACCAATTGGGTATGAGCCAATTTCACCATGTTTTAAGGAGAGAGCATATGCACTTTAACACTGATTAGCAGTGGTAAAGTGCGCATAGTCCTAAAGCCAGCAAAAATGAGGTCAGAAAAAGAGAAGGAGGAAGGCAAAAAGTTTGGGGGTGACCCTGCAGAAAGGCCATTTCCAACAACATGGTTACATTTGATATGTGATAGCTAAGCAACGTGCTGTGTTGTAATTGGAATGTGATGAGGTAACTTTCATAGACCATGACATCTGGCAATGTACTGAGCAAATGTAGATTTGGAGTAGGTATGAATTTTAAATCAAAGTTAACATTCATTTCCATTGATGGATTGTTGTTTCACAGTAATGCTCTGTATAGGGACACACTTTTTATGTTAACAAATCATCTTGTGCAGGAATAGCTTGTGTTTTAGCTATACTGATAGGATGGTGATGAGGTGGTCAGATAGTAGGCTTATGATGGGTGTGACAATGTTGTAATATGAGTTTGTGGAATGTATGTTGTTGTTGGGACATGATGTTGGCTCAAAAAGGCTTCTACCTGGGGGTGTTTAAAGAATGTGATGACCCTACCTCTTTTTCTGTTTCTCTGCTTCAGCATTGGCAGGCCGAATGGGGAAGCTGCTGGCCATGGGGCCCAAAGTCATGATTCCACCAACACCAAGGGACCCAGTGGCCCGGAGGGTGAGGGGAGTGCCATGGGGAGACAGGAGCAAGTTCTTCAACTTCATCACTCCCGATCCGGGACCGCCCAGCACCATCTCAGTCTGCCACCTCCCTTACTACCACCGCCCTCCCTGTAGCTGCCTACCAAATTGGCCTTGTCCGCTCACCCAAGAGGATGGGTGTCTCCTCTGCCACAGGCCCGTCTGCTCCTGCCCTTGTTAGCCCTGCTGCCCTCAGTGAGGAGGCTACTGACCTCCTGAAGTTCATCTCTGTGGGTCAGTCGATAATCGTTATTGCCATCCAGAGACTTGCACCTCAGATCCAAAAGAGTAATGCTTCCTGGAGGGCATTCACAGTGCACTGTCTGGCCTACAGAGATCCTTTCAGGCTCTGGTCTCCATTCTGACGGCACCCAGTCACCCTTTGTCTCCCATCCCCCTCCACCTTCCACTTCCCAGTCCCAAACCCCTCTTCCCCGACCCAGCCAAAGCACAGTGACAGACAGGCTTGGATCCACCTCAACATTCAAGGGTAGCTCAGACAAGCACAAACACCACAAGACACATCACCGGCATGCACACAAGTAACATTCAGATGCACAAACAACAACAGTCACAATCTGCCCTGACACCCCTATGACCCCTAGCATCACTGGCAGCACACTTGACACACCTGCAGACACTACACCAACATTCACAGATCCAGCCACCACACCAATCCTTTCCATAGACAGCACCACAGCAGACCCTCAGACATCCACCTGTCACCACACCTGCAGACATCACAACTCACTGACACACCTACATGCAGCACATCCACCATACCTGCAGTCACCACCCCAACAGTCACCCACCCACCACAGCATCCCCCAGCACCTCCACCCCCTCATCCCAAGACACATAAATGCGAACACTCACCCACCCAACAGACACCCACCACTCACAAACATACCTCACACAAACATGCACCCAAGGCATCCACACCAACACTCAGACAACCACTCCCTCTCCCATCACACCAAAACCCTTTTGCTATGGCTGTCCCTGTGTGTGAAAAAAGCTTGCCTTTCAGAGTTTTCCGTTTTCCCTACTCCTCTTCAACTCTGTGATACCCTTTGACGTTCTGTGTCCCTTGTCAAGTTCGGCCCTTCCACCTCCAAAACCTCTCCTGCCCAATGGCAAGTACCCTTGCCCCCCACCCTGCCAAGAAGTCTTCCCCTCCTAAAAAAAACCTCCCCTAGACCCAAGAATAAGCCAAACCCCCTCAAAACCAGATCCCAAAGGCACCCTTCTAAAACCTAAACCCAAACCCCTCCTCAGCCACCTTCCCCAAATAACCCCTGAGGTGCCTGCCTGTCCCATAGATGCCCCTACCTGTAGAGGTTATATGGCAGTCAAGTTCGGTGCACACATATGTGCACTGTGTGCATTAAGACTGTTATTTCTGGACTGGCCTATGACCTTTGTTTTTCTAATATTTTAGATTATAATAATAATTTAAGACAACCTGGTGCTGGTTTACTGCTTAAATCTGTGCCAGGGGGGCGTGGTCAAGATGGCAGAGCGCTAAGACGTTCCTTACTGCGCTCCGCCGCCTCGGCCCGAAGCAACGACCTGTGACCAGCCTGGGGGAGGCCCGGAGGCTTCCCCCATGTATTGCGGCTTTCCCCAGGAGTCCCGGGCGCGGCGGTACCGGTCGGAGCCGGGCCCTGCCGCGCCGGCGAGAGAAGCGGAGCTTGGCCTGACGGCCTGGGCGTGGCGTGGGATGCTGCCTGCGCAGCGAGACGGGCCTTCTCCCTGGGGTCCCTGGAGCCTGGGCCCTGAGGTTTGAAAGTTTGGGAGCCCTTCTGGGGCTCTCCGATGACCGGAACGTGCAGAGGGGCCTGGCGCTAGATGCTGGTGGCGCCTGATCGGTGAATGGGGCCTTTGGAGCCCATTTAAACTGCCGGAGACCTCGTCATTGGGCGCCCTGGACTGAATTGGTGAGCTGCGAGAGTTGGTGGACGGCGGGGAATTGGTTCCTGGTCCTTTGGGTTGTAAACCCCAGACATTTTGGCCGGTCTCCACAATTTTGTCCTCAAAGAAAGGATTCTGCAGCGGGCCCGCAACCTCCGGTCGGTCCTCTTTCGAGGGCATGAGCTTCAGCTTTTCCAGGATCTATCAGTGCGGACTCTGAAGAGGCGGAGAGAGTCCAGGCCGATCACGGATCACTTGAGGGCAAATAATGTGCCCTATTCCTGGGGCCACCCGTTTCGCCTGGTCTTTCGCTGGGAGGAACAGCTACGGCAGGTGAAGTCAGTCGCGGAGGCCGGTCGAGTCCTGGGCCTTGAGGACCCAGGCAGGGAGGCGAGTGAAGGGGCGGCTCTATCGGTGGGGGGACCCCCTCGGTGGTGGAGAAGAGAGAAGAAGAGGTAGTTGCAGCGCCCGACAGCAATGGAGTGGCGCTCAGAGAGAGAAGCTGTTTTGAGCAGCGTGGCGGCCGGCACGTCGGCCTAGTCTGGGTGCCCGGGGGCGCCTGGGAGTACTGTGAATCACAGTTGTCATATTATGTTGATGTTTGCAGAGGGTCGGGCGGAGGGGGCAATGGATCGAGTTACGGATAGTATGGAACTAACTGCCCCGTGGAGATTTTGCCTCATGAAGATGGATGACCAAGGACTTTTGTGTCACATGTTCCTGTTGTGCTGTTTTGTTTTTTGCTGTTGGTTTCCCCCGCGATGCTGGTCTTCTGAGAAGGCATCTCTGGGCCAGCTTGCACTAGGCGGTCTAGATGCTCCTGTGAAAGGTAGTACCAGGCTGTGCTCTTGTCTCCCTGGCATGCTCTTTTCAGTCTAGGTTATGACTATTAAATGTATAAGCTTAAATGTTAGGGGGTTAAATAACCCTACTAAGAGGCTAGCTATTCTCTCAGCCTTAGAGAGGTCGGGAAGTCATGTATGCCTCCTGCAGGAGACGCACCTTGTCCTTAAAGATACTTTCTGTATGCGTTCCAAGTGGTTTCCCAGGAAGTTTTGGTCCTCCCTGCCGTCAAAGCATGCAGGGGTGGCGATACTTCTTTCACGCACATTCCCCAGGGAAGTAAAATCCAAAGCGCATGAGGTCCCGGGAAGGCTCTTGTCCTTGCGGATCCGAGTGGGGGGTTTCACTCTCATGATTGCTTCCTTGTATGCACCCAATTCCCGTCAGGAGGCCATCTTGAAACAGTCTTTGACACCGATATTGCAGTCCCTGGACGGTGCCTTGTTGCTGGGAGGTGATTTTAATTTGGTAATGGATGGGGACCTGGATCGCTCAGATCAACGGTATGGTCAGACTGGGTCCTTGTCGGATTCTGGGCGGCAGTGGCTTAAGAAGTGTGGGCTGGTGGATGTGTGGAGGAGGGCGCACCCCACGTTGAGTGATTACTCCTTCTACTCACAGGCAACCAAAACATATGCTAGACTAGACCTCTTTCTGGCATCCCAGGAGCTTCTCCCCAGGGTTAGAGACCCGGCGATTGAGCCGCGGGCCTTGTCGGATCATGCTCCGATAACAGTTGAGATTCGCACAATCATGGAAAGGGTTGTTCCATCAGAATGGCGATTTAGAGACTCGATGCTTAAGAATGGGGAAGCGGTTGAGGCGACCCGAAGGGCTATAAGAGATTACCTTAGCTTTAATGACAATGGGACGACAAGCATTGCAACACTATGGGAGGCGTTGAAGGCTGTCCTGAGGGGTGAGGTGAAGTCGCTCTCTTCTAGGGATAACAAGGCGAGGACCCGACTCCGGGGGGACCTGGAGCAACGGGTGAGGCTGTTGGAGCGCTCACATAAGCGTCCCTGCGCTCCTAGGATATGGCAAGAGCTAGAGAGGGTCCAGAAGCAGCTGAGCCGGTTGGATTGGGACAGGGCAGAGTATGCGGTGGCCCGGCTCAATCACAAGTATTATGTAGGAAGCAACAAGGCCGGCAAGCTACTGGCGCATAGGTTGAGAGCACAGCGCGCAGCGTCTTTGATAAAAATTGTAAGATCCCCTTCGGGGGCGGAGGCACGTACGAGCGACCAAATTGCACAGGCTTTTGCGGAATTCTATCGAAGTCTCTATATGGCTGAGATGCCCGGAGACGTAGCCCCAGAATCCTTCTTAGAGGGCATAGCAATCACACCTTTGTCGGCGACGGACTTTGCCTCGCTAGATCATCCTATAAGGGCTGAGGAGGTTATATCTGCGATTGCTCGCTTGCAGATTGGGAAGTAACCTGGTCCTGACGGCTTCTCCGAGCATTTCTATAAATCCTTCTGCGCAGAACTTGTTCCCGTCCTTGTGCGACTTTTTTACTCTTTTCGGCAGACGGTTGTGCTTTCGCCTAGTATGTTAGATGCCACTATCGTAGTTATTCCGAAACCGGGGAAGGACCCCAAGGAATGCGCTTCGTATAGGCCGATCTCCATCCGGAATATTGATGCCAAACTGTTTACCGGTATTTTGGCACACCGTCTCAATTATTACATGCCGGGGCTTGTGGACCCCGACCAATCGGGATTCATACTTCACAGGCAGTGCAGCGACAATACCAAGCGATTGCTCCATCTCTTGGATAAAACGGAGCGTTCCCGTAAGGCAGCGCTCTTCCTGTCAGTTGGGCTCAGGTTTTCTAACATGGATTCGATGTATTTATCAAGAACCTAGGGCAGCGGTCCGGGTCAATGGGACTCTTTCTTTGCCTTTCACTGTCCAAAGAGGTACCAGGCAGGGGTGCCCTCTTTCGCCCCTTTTGTTTGCGCTTTACATGGAGCCACTGGCTCAGAGGCTCCGGGACAATCCTCTGATTAAGGGCATTAGGTTCGGGGGGGATGAACACCTCATCACGCTGTATGCGGACAATGTTATTTTTACCTTGGCGGAGCCTGTAAACTCATTACCGCCTCTAATGGGTGTTATTGAGGAATTTGGGCGGGTTTCGGGGTTCCGTATGAATATGCTTAAATCGCAGGCCCTGGGTCGGTTTATCCCTGCGGAGCATGAAAGGGACTTGAGGGCCCGTTTCCATTTTACACGGTCTTCCTCTGGGCTCCCATACCTGGGGATGGAGCTGGGCGCCACGGTTGCCAGTACGGTAAGGTTAAACTATTTGAAATTAACGCGGGAGGTACAGCGCAACTTGGAATCATGGGGAGGCTTAGACTTACTTGGTTGGGTAGGGTTGCAGCGGTGAAAATGACCATTCTGCCGCGTATACTTTATTTGTTCCAGGTGCTCCAGCTGCAACCTCCCCCGAGGACGATAGCATCCCTTCAAACAGCGGTCTTAAGATTTATTTGGGACGGGAAGGCGGCGCGGGTATCAAGGCAGGTCCTGTACCGCCCTAAGCGGGAGGGGAGACTGGCAGTCCCATGCTTCCTTCGATACTTTCAGGCAGCACAGCTGCGCTTTCTTTTGGAATGGAGTCGGCCAGTCTCGGAAAAGCATTGGTGTTTCATGGATCAAGCAGTGGCGGGCCCTCACATATGGAAGGAATCTTGGCTTAGGCGCCGTCATAGGGCGCAGGGGCTATATATTTCCCCGATCACGGAGGTTACGATGAGAGTGTCGGATCGGGTGGCCGGCAGAGCAGGCCTGACGACTTTCCCGTCCCCGCTGACTCCACTGGGCGCGAACCCTGACTTTGGTCCGGGCCTACAGACTGAGGCATTGCGTCGGTGGTATAAGGGGGGATGCAAAAGGGCAGGTAACTTATTTGACGAGTATGGGGTTATCCCCTTTGATCAGCTGAGGGAGAAATATGGCCTGATTGAAGCTGATAGGATGATGTACTATCAAGTAAGACACTGGGCACTGCTCCCGGCCAATAGGATATTAATTGACAGGACGTTAACTCCATTTGAAAAATGGATTCTAATGAAAAAGGATGATAAGCGTGTTGTCTCGGAACTCTATGCCCTCCTGCGGGGCGAGACCCATCCAATCAAAACTAGGGGTCAATTGAGATGAGAGAAGGAGCTTGAGAGGGAACTTTCGGAGGATGAGTGGGAGAGTGTTTTTTATAGGGTGCATCATACAGCATATAATGCAGCGGGTGCAGAGACATCTTACAAGGTAGCCTCCTACTGGTACTACACCCCTAACAGGATTCATGCTTGGAATCAGAATAAATCCAGTAGCTGTTGGAGGGAGTGTGGGGGGGCACGCTTGTGCACCTACTATGGCATTGCCCCAAGTTGCACAGGTATTGGAAGGACATAATAGACTCCGTGGATAGGGCATTTGATACTCAGATCCCCAGATTTCCTGCGTATGTTTTGTTTGGTCTACCTAACCCGCTCACCTTTTCCCTAAGATCTTTGAAGGGTCGGCAGATGGCCCTGGCCTTGAATGCGGCCGTACAACTTTTGCTTTCAGTGTGGGGGACAGAGCAGATCCCGTCAACAGTCTCTTGGCTGCACAAGCTATGGTTTATTCTCGCCATGGAAAAGTTACCTTTGGCTTCACAGCTTCAAGGTGGGGACTTTAGGGAACTTTGGCAACCGTTCCTGCATATTCTATCGGGGGAGTTTTCAGAGTTGACATGCCCAACCTATCTGAGGGTTCTTAACTTGATCTGATTGTCTGAGAGGTCACCTTTGAAGAGAGGACAAGTCTGGTTTCATAACACATGATATTAGAGCCTGAGATCGTTTGATTAACGTATATCTAACCAGCAATGGGGAAACGTAGTTGTGTTCACTGTATTATCTTTTTTTTTTTTTTTTTTTTTTCTTGTTTCTCTTTCATTGTTTCGCATGTAATATGCTAATGATGCGCCTGTTCGCAATATAGTGATGTAGTATATGTTTAAGTGCGATGTTCTAAAATTGAAAACTTAATAAACAGACTTGATCTATAAATCTGTGCCATGCATTTCTTTCCCTAGTATGGAATTATTCTGGCTTACATTAGTTGTGTGTGTGTGTGTGTGTGTGTGTGTGTGTGTGCTGCTTGGGCTACCTGTGTTGTTTAGCCAGCATGTGAGGTTGTGTGCAGTGCTTTTGTCTGAAAGTGGTAGGGTGTTTATTGTGTGATGGACAATTGTGTGTTCAAGATTTTTTCTTGTGTTTGTATTGAGTCTTGTTTGTGCTGAGATGTGTTTGTTGGTGTGTTGTTTGGCTTTGTGTGCTTTGACTGCGTGCGTGTTTTGTGCATGGTATGTTAGATACGATGTTCTATGTGAGTTGATTGATAAGTAGTATGGTCATGTATTGTGTATATTTTTCCTGTTGGTGTTACGTTGTGATGTATGTGTAATGTGTCCCTCAGTAGTGTTACCTGTAGGTCCCTGCCAAGAGATTGGAGATGGTGCGGTTATGTTGTGGTTGTGATGGGTTGTGGTGCTGTGGGGTACTGTGTGAGTGTGGGCCTGTGCAGTGTTGCCATGCATACCTGTGTATGTTTGTGACGTGTATGTGTGTGTGTGGTGGCCATAGCATGGTTGTTGTGTATATGCAAGTGTGTGTGTGGCTGTACGTGAGTGTGCATATTAGTGTGCTGTTAAGTGTGTGTCGCCCTTGCAGCCCCTTCCCAAATGATTGTTTGGTGAGTGTACAAAAATGTACAATCTACAACAGTACCAGATAAGTGTGTGTATTTATGGTTGGTGTCATCGTCGCAGTCTAATTGAGGTTACATGGCGGCTCCTGGCGAGTATGGCTTCCTGAAGGTGGGTGTCTCCTTTTATGCAGTTGGTTTCCACCTGGATTTCCGTGGTGGTGGAAACCTTGGTGGTGTGTAACCTTGTAATCTGTCTGGCAGAAACATGGTCTGCAGGTGGCTATTGTCATCTGTGGCAGCCAGACCGCAGTGGCTTTGCTATCGGTGCTTTTGGTTGTGTTCTGTACTGAATACTGCCAATGTCATAATTTGGCGGTCTTCTCTGTCAACGTGTTGGCGATATGACCGCCACTGCCAACACTCCCCCAAGCTCGTAACGAGGCCCTAAGTGTATATGCAAGAGCTAGGTGGATTGGATGGGGGTTTACCACGCATGCCCCTACAACACAGTCTTTACCACGCATCTACAACTACTGCACACGTCTTTACCACACATGTCATTACCACAAACATAAAAAGCAGTACATTGAAGTATCATTACAATGCATAACTTTAACATGTAAATTCCACTACTAAGCTAACATTCATCTTGCATCGATAGGTATCTATAGGCAACTGTCAGTGAATATAAAACAATGGTTGTTAATATGCTTATAAAAATGCTACTAAAATGTATGTTCAAAATGAAATAATAGTGACAATGTATATTATATTAAGCATACAAATCTGAATAGAAAAACAATTTTACATGGTGGATCTTCAAACAATATAGTACACTGCCACGTAGTATGCCTAAAACCCAACACTCAGCAAAGGCTGTGCGGTTACTCTGGGTGACACTGTTGAAAAGACGTCAGACATAACCACCCTCCTCTGCAATGGAAATCGAAGTTAGAGAGAACATCGAGGAAATAAAAATGCTAGCATCCACTGCCAGTGACCCCTGTGGCTCAGTTTTGAGGGAGGTAGCCCAAAACATCCGCATGAATGTTGCTAGTAGTATGCCCACAATACCCAAATGAAAGAGAATGGTTCGGAAGCAGAGCAGGTGAGTAATCGCCAAAGAGTAACAGCACAATCCCACTCTGACATTAATATCCCCCAAACTTACATTTTCTTACACTAATGAACCTTTTCCTAAAATATGACAATGCAAATGACAATGTAAATCCTCTCAAAAGAATACTAATCTTTAACACAACCCATAACTTAGTAACTCGTGAGAATACTGAAATTTGGATGATAGATGGAACTTTTAAGTCACCACCCCATCCATTCACCCAAATTTATACTATTCATGCTAACATAAAGAACACAACTGTCCCATTAGTGTACAGCATACTGCCTGACAAGCAGTTCCCAATGCACACTGAATTTTTATCAGTAATAAAAACCAAAACTTTGAATAAAAGTCCTAGGAAAATTATAATTGATTTTGAGTTACAAACGATTAATACTATTACAAAAATGTACCCTCACATCCAAATTCAAAGATGTTTATTTCACTTTCCCTGGGAATATTGGAGAAAAGTTAAAAAACAAATCCTTAGCTGAGGATTACATGTCAAGCAGTAAACTACAGTATGAGTTGAAAAAACTAACAACTTTGGGGCATATTTAAGAGTCCCTAGTGCCTCCTTGCGCCACATTTGAGTCATTTTGGCCCAATGAGGCCAAAAACACTGCATCATATTTACAAAGTGGTGCAATGCATGCATTGTGCCACTTTGTAACCCTTGGCGTTACATTATGTCTGTGCCAGGCATAAGGAATGCAAAGGAGATGTTTCCCCCTTTGGGGGACCACAAAAATGGCGCAAGGAACTCTAAGAGATTTCCTTGCACCTTTTTGTTTGGGCACTTTTAACGTCTGCTCAGAGCAGGCATTAAAAGGAGGCTTCCATTGGTTAGGATGGGCCTCTGGGTGCTTTGCAGGATTAACGTCAACATTTTTTACAGTAATCCTGCAAAGTGCTGGACTAGCGTCAAAAAGTTTGATGCTAGGCCCCTAACTACTGCCATGGTGCGCCGTATTTCAAAGATGGCGCACACATGGTGGTGTTAGGGGGGCACTAAGGGGTGCAAGAAAAGTGGTGCTGCACTGTGTGCAGCGCCATTTTTCTTAAATATGTCCGTTTGTGTTTTGTACCTTCTGAGTGTGTGGATGAATTTGAAACTTCAATTTCAGAATCAGAATGTTTTACACAAAATAAGGAAAAATTGGTGCCACTTCTAAATTACTTCAAAGGCACTCTGATTGGTCAACTAAGCAGGTCGGGTCACAGAAGGAAGCCAATGTTTCCCATTGACTGGTGGAACTGTTAATCAATATGCTTGGAGGGAGGCGCTAAAACAAACAATACCATACAAGGATTTCACAATTCCTTTAACAAATCAATTTGAAAATCTCACCCTAGCCTTTAAAATGTCCTGGAATCTTTGAAGAAAGAACAAAGTTTTCAGGAAATGAGAATGGCACAATCCTCGTCAGGTACTCTGAACCCGTGTGTATCCACAAAAGCAAAGCAAAGAAATGTCAGAGAGACTATTGGCAAAAGTCCATCAATTTCTGTGGAACTCCAGACTAATTAGACAATATTGCATACATTTTACACTTCTAACATTTACTAACAGCCTGTACAAATACTTGCCTGTTTTATCAACATTTATAAATTCAATTGGATTTTTTAAAACTAAATTATGAAAAACATTTCTATTTCTACCTGTAGTTGTCTTCTTTTTTCAACTCTTGGTGATATTTCATACCATCTCTCACCAAGAGTTTTGAGTAATCCAATAATTCAAAGAGCAAAACCGAAATCCGAAGAAAAGTCCAATACTCATTTTGGTAGGGGTAAAAAAAGCATCTCCTATGTTCCACTGGTTGGCAATCTACAAACATGTTAAAAAAAGAAAACCAAAATGAAATTCCTGAATGAAAGCAAGTTGTTGAAAAATAGATAACATCCAACGTTCACAATATAATTCCCAAAATGCATCCAGCAGTAATCTATCCATGAATCCCAAGTTTCTCCATCAACGACTTGGTCTTTGTCTTCAATGGCACCAAATGGTAAAACATCATGACCAAAAAAATAAAATTGTGCTTTTATTTGACATAGGTTTAAAAAGGTTATTACCATTTCTTTTACCAACTTTTTTAAAGCTGTTTTGAAAAACAACAACCATCCTGCAGTGTGCATCAGAATACAACCTGCATAGGGATGTCAAAGTGGGAAAAACAACAATAAAAAACAATTCTTTACTGTACAACATCTATCTACCTCCTCTAATCTCTCCTAACAATAAACATAGACTTCAATATGTTTTAAAAAGTAAAGTGTATTTTCTTACCTGACCGCAGCTCTACTTTGCATCCGATCTTGACAGAGATGTTCCACCAACTATAGAAACCAACACAAAGCCTCCTACATTAAGCCTGAAAGCAACATTTTCCCCATTAAAATATATGGGCAACCATGGGAAAATAGGTTGAAAAATATGAAACAAATATGTTATGCTCTATATAAAAAATATGTTATATATTTATAAAAATAAGTTTTGTCTTTTACTATTTAATGAAACCTTCAGATTTTAAATACATATTTGAACTAATAAACCAGGTGTGATTATTTATCTATGTCACTAAAATTATAAGAAATGCTCTAATATTTGTCCAATTTGTTTTTAATGTTGTTTAATTTATTTACATTCTACGTATTTTATAACTTAATTCTACTCATTTCACAATTTAGAATAATAATAAATGCTATATGTTTTAATGCTTAAACATTAATACTCAGATAATACTCTTCCCCACCTAATACCCATATATCTCTTGGATCCTGTCCCTAAACATTTGTATAGAAGTCTCTAAAATATCTTAAATAAATAAATGATACTGTTACAACATGCTCTATATTTTAATGTTTAAACATCAGTAGTCTGTTATTAAAATGAATACCTGAATAGTAATACACTTCCCCACCCAATACCCTTACATCCCATACATCCCCATACTTACAGCTACACTTACTTATAAACTTACCCAATAATGCATTTAAAAAAAATGTGTGGTAAAGGCATTCATGGTAAATTCATTCATAGTAAAAAAAATCAGATTTTTTAAAACTATTAATATAAATATTTCATTAAGCAATGTTCTAATGTTTGTTTTTAATGTTACTTACATTTCTAAAGCATTTTACATATTTTGTAACTGAGGCCTGATTTAGAGTTTGGCGGATGGGGTTACTTTGTCACAAACGTGAGGGATATCCTGTCTGCCGTATTACGATTCAATTCTATCGTATGGGAACCATAATACGACGGACAAGATATCTGTTACATTTGCGACGGAGTGACATATCTGCCAAACTCTAAATCAGGCCCTTATTTCTACTCAATTCACAATAACAAATGTTGTGTATTTTAACGTTTAAACATTAATACTCAGGTAATAAAATTAATACCTGAGTATTAATCTGATTCCCCTCCCAATACTCCTCTCCCCTTGCATCCCATCCCTAAAGGTTTGTGTTGCAGCCTTGAACAAATTTAAATAAATAATATATATTATTGTATAGTTGAATGTTTAAACATTAATCCTCAGGTATTATAATTAATACTGGAGCATTATTTTAACTTTCACTCCCTATAGCACTACATCCCTTGCATCCAATCTCGGAAGATTTGTGTTGCAGTCTTGAACTTATTTTAAATAAATAATACTGGTATTAAATGTCCTTAATTTTAATTTTTAAACATTAATACTCAAGTAGTATAATTTAATACCTGAGTGTTAATACGGTTCCCAACCCAATACCCCTATGCCCTTTGAATCCCATTCCTAAAGTTTTGTATAGAAGTATTTAAAATATTTTAAATAAATAATACTATTATTAATGTTAATGTTTAAACATAGAAACTAGTGTGAAACCCATGGATGATTTAGGAAAGCTATAGATTTCTAAAAGTTGACAATATTTAGAATTCAGCAATGAGTCATATGTGTAGATCCTTCAAGGTTTTCTTAAAGAAACTAAGGGCCAAATTACGAGTTTGGCGGTCTGAGGACCGCCAAACATGTGGTGGCTGTCAGACCGCAGCACTCCTGGCGGGCTGACCGCCAGATTGCAACCCTGGGGACTGCCGCCACTGCCAGGATCCCAGCGGGGTGGTGGCGGTCGGAGTCGTGGTCAGCCTCGGCGGCACTGACTCAAGCACTGCTGTGCTGATCACGAGTCCTCTTTCTGCCAGCCTTTTCATGGTAGGATCCCTGTCATGAAAAGGCTTTCGGAAAGCCAGTGCTGGGGGTCATGGCTGGGATGCACTGCCCATGCTCATGGCAGTCAGCACCTGAGGGTGCTTTCGTGCCATGGCATTGGCTTCTGCCAGCCTAACCGGTAGAAATATCGTAATACGATGTTTACGCCGGTCAGCCCGGTGGAAACATCGTAAAACGACTGGGGGGAGGCTGCTGGTATAATGGCAGCCAACTCCCCATGGTTTTGGGGGTTGGATCATTCCAACAGCCAAAGTCATATTGAGACCCTAATTGTTAAAAAAAAAGAAATATTGAAAATAGGGAGGAAAAAAGTTACCTTTGTGATAATATCTTCATCTGTAACTTGAGGACACAATGGCCGATTTACAAGAGCAATATACAATTACATCTTCTGGACCATTCTGGTTGCAGGGACATAGAGGGTTTGTAGGTTCTCCAAGAACCCAAGGTATCAAGAGCCAACAACTGATCTTCATCCTACAAAGGTTTTTCATTGTGTATCAAGAATAGACCAATTCATATAGTGAAATATGCAGTGAAAAATGGGTATCAAGGAAACCTATGCATTCTTTACATGGCAACAAGATATGGAGTTTAGGAGTAGTGGTTAATCATACATACCTGACTTTGTGGGTACCTCTACTAGCATATGATTTAGAGCAGAGGTTCTTAATCATTTGACTTTTGTGGATCCCCGCTTAATCATTGGTGGAACCCCAGGACTCACATTGAATCATTATTGAAATCCAAGTGCCGTCACTGAGTCACTGAGTCACCAAGTCATTATTGGAAGCCGGGGTCCCAGCATAAGCATCTCAGATGATTTAAAATGCAAAACAAACACACACAAAATAAATAAAACAGCATTCATCAAACAAATACATAAATAATTAAATATTTTATTTAATTCTCAAACAAATATAAAAAATCTGATTTTAATTTTAATGGGAAGGTTACAGAATTTCTGCATTCGATTTAGGCGAGTCATCGTCCATACTATATTTAGTTTGATGCACATCCACAGCTCCAACAAACCAATCTGAGGACACTAACTTTGTATTTGTAGCCTCCAGTTTCAAATTCCTTCACATTTACAGAACATTTTAAAATTGATAACTGTAAAATATGCTCCTTCATTTATATACACATTTTTATTATGTCAATATTATTGAATTTTCTCAGCAGTTGTGGACCCCCTGAGTAGGCTTTGTAGACCTCTAGGGGTCTCTGGACCACACATTAGAAACCACTGATTTGGAGGGGAGTATTCAAAATGTCTACTTTCTTATACACTGGCTTGCATCTGAAAGGCACAAATGCAGTGACATCCAATTGGTAATGACAAATGTTCTACTATTCTATGCTCCCACATGTCTTTCAATAAAAATGGTACCTCACTTGTGTGGGTAGGCCTGGTGCCCACTACAAGAAACTGACTAAAACACAACATGGACACATCAACTTTTTCCACAGAAAACTGACCCTTTTCTCTAAAGTGCGTAGCTGTGTATTTTGGACCCTAGCTCAGCTGACACATAGGGAAACCTAGCAAACCTGTACATTTTCTAAAACTAGACACATAAAGAAATCCAGGTTGGAGCGCCATGAGTGGCTCTCACCAGGTTTCTTGTTTTACCCAGAATCCCTTGCAAATCTCAACTTTGACTAAAAAACACTTTTCCTCACATTTCCGTGATGGAAAGTTCTGGACTCTGCAGGGAGCCATACACTGTCTCCACTTAGCATTCCCCTAAGTCTCCCAATAAAATGGTACCCCACTTGTGTGGGTAGGCCTAGTGCCCACAACAGAATACGACCCAAATCACATCATAGATACATCACATGTTCCCACTCAAATCTGTCCCTTGTTTTTTGCAAAGTGGGTAGATGTGGATTTTGGGCCTAGCTCAGCTGGCATCTACGGAAACCTAGCAAACTTGCATATTTTTCAAAACTAGATACCTGGAGGATTCAGGGTGATGTGACTTGAATGGCTCTTATCAGGTTTTTGTTACCCAGAATCCCTTACAAAACTCAAAGTAAGACTAAAAAACACATTTTATTCACATTCATGAGATAAAAAGTTCTGGAATCTGCGGGAAGCCACAAACTCCCTTACACCAAGCAGTCACCCAAGTCTCCAGATAAAAATGGTACCCCAATTGTGTAGGCTCAAAACATTTCTTTTGCCTCCCATAAGGAGCTCATACAAGCACTTCTTTGGGACTGCCATTGTAGCCTGAGTGAAATAGTGTAAGCACTATTTCACAGCCATTTTCAATGCACCAGGTCACTTATAAGTCACCTATATAACTTACCTTCAGGCACTGAAGGCTAGGTGCATAGTACCTGTGTGTGTGGGCACCTCTGCACTATTACACCCTCTCCCTTTGGAAACAGATGTTACAGGCATGGGAGGGGTATCCTCCCAGAGCTTATGGAAATGCTTTCAAGGGCACAAACTGTACCCTCCTTGCCTAATCCAGTCTACAACGGATCAGGGATCCCCAGTCCCTGCTCTGGTGCAAACCTGGACAGAGAAAGGGGGAGTGACCACTTCCCTGTCCATCACCACCCCAGGGGTGGAGCGCAGAGCTCCTCCAGAGTGTCCCTGGGTTCGGCCATCTTGTTTTCATGGTGGTCAGGGAACTCTGGGAGCATCTGAGTGGCCAGTGCCAGCAGGTGACGTCAGAGTCCCCTCCTGGTAGGTGCTTACCTGGTTAGGTGACCAAATCCCCTTCTCAGGGCTATTTAGAGTCTCTCCTCTGGGTGTTCCTCAGATTCGGATTGCAAGACTCCAGCAGGACTCCTCTGCATCCTTTGTTTCACCTTCTACCGTCGGATCAACCGCAGAACTGCTCCAGGACCTCTACAACTTGCAACAAAGTATCCAAGACAGCTACTGCAACTCTGTAACTCCAGCTCCTGCCAGCAACTGCAACAGTTTCCCAGTCATGCACGCTCTGAGGACTGCCTGTCTTCACCCTGCGCCAGAAGGACCAAAGGAATCTCCTGTGGAGTGACAGAGTCACTTCCCTGCTTCAGCAGGCAACTCTCTGCAGTGACGACTGATACTCTGGGTCCCCCTCCTGACAACAAGCTTGGATCCCAGAACACAGACCAAAGTGACCATGACTGTCCAAAGGCCCAACTGTCCACATTTGGTAGAGGTAAGAGCTTGCCTCCCTGTACCAGACAGTATCCCAGTGCACCCCGTGTCTCCTCAGTCCGAGTTGACACCTCCAGGTCTCTGCTGGGCCATTGCAGCACCTTTTCCCACCAAATGCGTCTCTTGTGTGAGCCAAGGCTTGTTGGCAGAATCCAACGAGGAAAACCAGCCTGCATTCATCTACTGAAAGTGGGACATCTCTTGCACCAAGCAGGAACCCGCACCTGTCTTCTTTGGTGCATCTCTGACTTTCTTTCTTCCAACAGGAAGTTTCACTTTTGCACCTTCATCCGGGTTAGCAGGGGCTCTTGTTCATCCTGGACTCTTCAGCTGTTCTTGATATTGGTCTCCTCTCTCCACAGGTCTTCAGGTCCAGGAATTCATCGTTGGTGTCTTGCAGTCTTGCTTGGCTTTTGCATTATTCTTTATCACGACTTCTAGTGTGTTCTGAGGAACCTTGTTGTACTTTACTCCTGTTTTCCTTGGACCTGGGGTGGGGTACTTTACTTACCTTTGATGTCTTCTTACACTTCCAGCGCCCTTCTACACACTACTCTTGCCTAGGTGAAAACCGACATTCACATTCCACTATTTTAGTATATGGTTTGTGTTACCCCTAGGCCCATTGTAACGTATGGTGATTTTGACTATTTGCACTATTGGATGGCTGTTTACTTACCTGATTTTGGTTACTAGTGTATATTTTGTGTATAATGCTTACCTCCTAAGGAAGTATGGCCTCTAAGATATATTTGGTATTGTGTCACTAAAATAAAGTACCTTTATTTTTGGTAACACTGAGTATTGTCTTTCATGTGTGTGAGTACTGTGTGACTACAGTGGTACTGCAAGAGCTTTGATGTCTCCTAGTTCAGCCTTGGTTGCTCTGCCTACAGCTACCTCTAGACAGCCTTGCTGCTAGACACTGACTACATTTCACTAATAAGGGATAACTGGGCCTGGTATAAGGTGTAAGTACCTTAGGTACCCACTACAAACCAGGCCAGCCTCCTACATTGGTGGTGCAGCGGTGGGATAAGTACTTGCAATTGCCTTATCACTGTGCCACCGGTGCTTTTCACAGGAAAGTGTACTCTATACGTAGAGCTATACATAAGTATACCTAGCGGTCTCACTTGCGTTCTAAAAATTCTAAAACGTCTACAAATTTAGATAAAGTAGGTCTGGTTACTCTTTTCACTTTTCTCTAACTTCTCTATCACCATGTCCACCTCTGAGGCCAACCCTGAGTTTGTCAAAACTACCTATGAGAACCTTAACTTTAAATGTTTGAGAGGCTTTGGTTAGAGAGAAGCCTAGGGATTGGGAAGAACCCTAACAAAGAATTAATTTGAAATCTCCTCCTGCAGGATGGACAAGGTAGAGGCGGTAGAAGGGGTTTCTGACGAGGTAGATTCAGGAGAGGGTCCTGAAGATGCAGGGGAGGGTCCTTTCAACAATCTTTCTGCTGAAAAACCACCTAGTGTAGGTGGTAGTGGAAGGGGGTCACACACAAGTAGGGACGGCTAGAGGCCAGGTCACTAGGGTTATACCAGTTAGGGAAAGATCAGCCTCTGCTCATTCCCGTGTCACTTCATTCTCAGACGTGTCCCACATATCCAACTCTGAGGACAATTCACCAGATAGGGAACACAGAAAGCTGAGGTTAGAGGAGGCCAGACTGAGGCTGCAACAGCAGCAGTTGGCCTTAGATAGGAAAGTACTAGCTGTGGAAAGGGAAAGACAGGGGTTGGTGTACGTTCCCCATGGTGGCAACAGCAATTGCAGTTTCAGAAATTATAGTGTTAGAGAAAACACATTTGATTCTAGAAACTTGCATAAAAATGTTCCCCCTTACAAGGAGGGGGATGCCATCTACAAGTGGTTTGCAAACCACTTGAAAGGGCCTGTCAAGTTCAGAGGCTCCCTCAGGTACAGTGGGCTGCTATTCCGTGGTTGTCCTTCTCTGACAAGAAGAGATAGACTCCATACTGTCACAGAAGAGGATTCAGAAAATTACTATGTTCTGAAGACAGCACTCTTTGATGGATTTGGCTTAACCACTATACAATATAGGATTAAGTTCAGAGAAACCAGAAAAGAGTCTTCACAAGATTGGATACACTTTGTGGGCTGTTCAGTGAAGGTTTTAGAAGGTTGGTTACATGGCAGCAAAGTGTCTGATTATGAGGGTCTACATAATCTAATCCTGAGAGAGCATATTCTTAACAATTGTGTGTCTGACTTGTTGCACCAGTATTTGGTAGACTCAGATCTGACCTCTCCCCAAGAATTGGGAAAGAAGGCAGACAAATGGGTCAGAACAAGGGTGAGCAGACAAGCTCATACAGGGGGTGACAAGGACAACAATAAAAAGATGGATGGTAAGTCACATGATGAGGGTTGGGACAAAGATAAAAAGTCAGAGTCTTCATCAGGCCCACAAAATTCCTGTGAGGGTGATAGGCCCAAATCCTCTTCCAACCAACAGATAAAGCTTTGGTGTTATTTGTGTAAAAGCAAAGGCTATTGGGCTAAAGCTCCCATCACGACAACACCTGCTGCTTCCACTAGTGCCCCTAGTAATAGCAGTGGTGGTGGGAAGAACACTACTAATAGCCAATTTAAGGGTGTAGCTGGGCTCACTTTTGGTAATGTAGTGGGGGTTGGTCTAGTTAGGGAGACCACTGAGGCTGTTTTAGTCTCAGATAGTGGCAATGACCTTGCTACATTGGTTGCTTGTCCCCTTAATATGGAAGTACAAGCAACTACCCCTAATCAATGGTGTTCAGGTTGAGGCTTACAGGGACACAAGTGCCAGTAGGACTATGGTGATGGAAAAACTGGCAGCCCCTGAGCAACACCTACGTGGTCATTAGTACCAAGATACTGATGCCCATAACAACACTATTAGCCACCCCATGGCTGTTGTGAATCTCAACTGGGGGGGTTACTGGTCCTAAGAAAGTTGACCTACCTGTAGAATGTCTACTGGACAATGATTTGGAGACATCAGCTTGGGCTGAAGGGGAGTTGGAAGTTCATGCAGCAATACTGGGCATTCCAGGGCACATCTTTGCTCTTAAGAGGGCGGAAGCCAAGAAGCAAAGGCAAAAGGGAAACTTGGATCCTGGAACAATGGGGCAAGTGCTCCCAAAAACTAGGGGTAGAAAGGGCAAACCCTTGTCCACGATTCCTCCCTCTCCAGAAGATTACCCTTTTGACGAGCAGGAGTCAACTCCTTGTGCAGAACCTATGCCAGAGGGGCTTCAGCCTGACAAGGCTGAACTCTTGGGTGCAGGGGGGCTTGCCAGGGAGGAACTGAGTGTGGTACAGCAGTCCTGTCACACACCAGAGGGTTTAAGACAGCAACCTGTCAAACAAGAAGCAGGGGATGTCAGTGACTCTCACAGAGATTACTGGGAGAATAATCTCCTTTATACTGAGGCAAAGGACCCAAAACCTGGTGCTACCAGGAGACTGGTCATTCCCTTGCAGTATAGGGAATTCTTCCTAACTCTGGCACATGACATTTCCCTTGCTGGACATCTGGGACAAAGTAAGACTTGGGACAGGCTGGTCCCTCACTTTCACTGGCCTCACATGTCAGAGAACACAAAAGAGTTTTGTCGCTCTTGTGTCACTTGCCAGGCCAGTGGCAAGACTGGTGGCACTCCAAAGGTCCCCTTAATCCCACTGCCTGTGGTAGGGGTGCCCTTTGAGAGGTTTGAGGTTGATATTGTTGGCCCCCTTAACCCTCCAACTGCTTCTGGAAACAGATTCATCTTAGTGGTAGTGGACCATGCCACAAGATATCCAGAAGCCATTCCCTTAAGGACCACTACAACTCCTGCAGTGGCAAAAGCCCTCCTGGGAATATTTTCAAGGGTGGGCTTCCCTAAAGAGGTAGTATCAGACAGGGGTATTAACTTCATGTCTGCATACTTAAAAGCAATGTGGAAAAAATTTGTGGTGTGACCTATACATTCACCACACCCAATCATTCACAGACAAATGGACTGGTTGAGAGATTTAACCAAACTTTCAAAGGCATGATCATGGGACTCTCTGAAAACCTCAGAAGGTGATGGGATGTAGTACTGCTAGGCCTCCTTTTGCCTACAGGGAGGTGCCCCAGAAGGGAGTGGGCTAAAGCCCCTTTGAACTCCTTTTTTGACACCCTGTTAGGGGTCCACTTGCACTTATCAAAGAGGGGTGGGAGCAACCCTTGAAGTCCCCTAAACAAGACATTGTGGATTATGTGCTTGGCCTAAGATCAAGAATGGTTGAGTACATGAAAAAGGCCACTAAAAACCAGCAGGCCAGCCAAGAGCTCCAAAAGTAATGGCATGACCAGAAGGTTGTCCTGAATGAATGCCACCCTGGACAGAAGGTGTGGGTATTTGAGTATGTGGCACCAAGAGCACTCCAGGACAAATGGAGTGGATCACATCTTATAGTGGAAAAGAAGGTTGGGGTCACATATCTGGTAGACCTAGGCACTCCAAGAAGTCCCCTAAGGGTACTTCATGTGAACTGCCTGAAACCCTACTATGATGGGGCAGACTTAACCCTACTTATGGCCAATGATGAGGGACAGGAGGAAGAGAGTGACCTTCTCCCTGACCTCTTCTCCAACACTGCAGCTGATGGCTCAGTGGAGGGAGTTGTTCTTGCAGACTGCCTTACAGCAGAGCAAGAGGAGGACTGCAACAACCTCGAAGGTCAATTCTCTGAACTCCTTTCACTTACACCTGGTCAGACTACTTGGTGTGAACATACTATTGATACTGGAGATGGTTTGCCTGTCAAAAGTAAGATTTTTAGGCAGCCTGGCCATGTCAAAGACTGCATTAAATCTGAAGTTCAGAAGATGTTGGACCTAGGAGTGATTGAGCACTAGATAGCCCCTGAACCAGCCCAGTGGTGCTTGTACCCAAACCTCATATTCAAAATGGAAAAAGGGAAATTAGATTTTGTGTAGATTACAGAGGGCTCAATACAGTAACAAAAACAGATGTCCACCCTACACCCAGGGCAGATCAGCTTATAGATACACTAGCATCTGCCAAGTATCTAAGCACTTTTGATTTGACTGCAAGGTATTGGCAGATCAAATTATCAGAAGATGTTAAACCTAAAAGTGCATTTTCAACCATTGGAGGGCGTTACGAATTTACAGTTTTGCCCTTTGGTCTGAAAAATGCACCTGACACTTTCCAAAGTCTGGTGAATACAGTCCTCCAAGGTCTGGAAGCATTTAGTGCAGCATATCTATATGACATTGCTGTATTTAGCTCCACTTGGTCCACCTGTGGAAAGTTTTGGAGGCCCTGCAAAAGGCAGGCCTCACAATTAAGGCTTCAAAATGCCAGACAGGGCTGGAGAAGGTGGTTTATTTGGGACACCTACTTGATGGGGAACAGATTGAACCACTACAGGGGAAGATCCAGACTATTTTAGACTGGTCCGCCCTACTACTCAGACCCAGGTCAGAGACTTTTCTTGGTCTCACTGGGAATTACAGGAGGTTCATTAAGAACTATGGCTCCATTGTTGCCCCTGTTAATGACCTCACTTCAAGGAAAATGCTCAAGATGATATTATGGACAGCCAGCTGTCAAAAAGCTTTTGAGGAGCTTAAGCAGTAGCTGCAGTGCAAGCCTCAGAGAGCTGGTTTGGCGCTACAGGGGGTCCACAGTGGAGCCCCCAGGATGCATGGAATTGGCTCCCCAATAGTAAATTTGGAATGGGGGACAATTCCATGATCTTAGACATGTTACATGGCCATATTCGGAGTTACCGTTGTGAAGCTACATATGGGTATTGACCTATATGTAGTGCACACGTGTAATGGCGTCCCCACACTCACAAAGTCTGGGGAAATGGCCCTGAACTATGTGGGGGCACCTTTGCTAGTGCAAGAGTGCCCTCACACTTGGTAACTTTGCACCTAACCTTCAGCAAGTGAAGGTTAGACATATAGGTGACGTATAAGTTACTTTAGTGCAGCGAAAATGGCTGTGAAATAATGTGTGCGTTATTTCACGCAGGCTGCAATGGCAGGCCTGTGCAAGGGTTTGTCTGAGCTCCCTATGGATGGCAAAAGATATGCTGCAGCCCATACGGATCTCCTGGCACCCCAATGGCCTGGGTACCTAGGTGCCATATACTTGGGACTTATAAGGGGGGTCCAGTATGCCAATTGAAATTGGTAAATGTAGTCACTAGTCTACAGTGACAAATTTAAAAGCAGAGAGAGCATAAGCACTGAGGTTCTGATTAGCAGAGCCTCAGTGACATAGTGAGGCACTACATAGGCATACACATTAGGCCACAAACTATGAGCACTTGGGTCCTGGCTAGCAGGATCCCAGTGAGACAGGCAAAAGACACTGACATATAGGTTTTTATCTATGAGCACTGGGGCCCTGGCAAGCAGGATCCCAGTGACTCAGTAAAAACACACTGACACACACTCACAAACAGGCCAAAAGTAGGGGTAACCATGCTGGAAAGAGGATACTTTCCTATGGGGGGGGGGGTTACTGGTCCAAAGAAAGTTGTGGTAGCCACTGATTTACCTGTAAAATGTCTGCTAGGCAATGATTTGGAGACTTTAGCTTGGGCTGAAGTGGAGTTGGAGGCCCATGCAGCAATGCTGGGCATTCCTGGGCATATATCTTTGCTCTTACAGGGGTTCAGGCCAAGAAGCAAAGAGGACAGGGAAACTTGAATCCTGGAAAAATGGACCAAGTGCTCCCAAAAACTAGGGGTAAGAAGAAGGCCCAAACCCTTGTCCACTATCCCTCCCTCCACAGATGATTCACCTTTTGAGGAAGAGGAATTCTCTCTCTGTGCAGAACCTACACCAGAGGAGCTGGAAGCTGATACAGCTGAGCTTTCGGGTGAAGGGGGCCTGCCAGGGAAGAGCTGAGTGTGACACAAGAAACATGTCCCACATTGGAGGGTCTCAGACAGCAAGCTGTCAAACAGAAGAATGGGGATGTCAATGACAGCCACAGAGTTTACTGGGAGAATAATCTCCTCTACACTGATGCAAGGGACACTAAACTTGGTGCCACCAGGAGACTGGTCATCCCCCTTCAGTATTGTACATTCCTCCTAACTCTTGCTCATAACATTTCCTTGGCTAGGCATTTAGGCCAGAGTAATACATGGGACAGACTTGTTCCACATTTTCACTGGCCCCATATGTCAGAAGACACAAAGGAGTTTTGTCGCTCCTATGTCACCTGCCCAGCCAGTGGCAAGACTGGTGGCACCCCAAAGGCCCCTTTTATTCCCACTGCCAGTGGTTGGAGTGCCCTTTGAAAGGGTAGGGGTTGATATTGTTGGCCCCCTTGACCCTCCAACTGCTTCTGGCAATAGATTCATCTTTGTGGTGGTGGGCAATGCCACAAGGTACCCATAAATTATTCCCTTAAGGACCGCTACAGCATCTGCAGTGGCAAAAGCCCTCCTGGGAATCTTTTCCAGGGTGGGTTTACCTAAGGAAGTGGTATCAGACAGAGGTAGTAACGTCATGTCTGCATAGCTCAAAGCAATGTGGAAGGAGTGTGGGGTTACCTACAACTTCACCACCCCTTATCATCCACAAACTAATGGATTGGTTAAGAGGTTTAGTAAAACTCTCAAAGGCATGATCATGGGACTCTCTGAAAAACTCAGAAGGAGATGGGATGTCTTCTTGCCATGCCTCCTTTTCGCCTACAGGGAGATACCCCAAAAAGGAGTGGGCTACAGTCCCTTTGAACTCCTATTTGGTCACCCTGTTAGGGGTCCTCTTGCTCTTGGTAAGGAGGGTTGGGAACAACCTGTAAAACCTCCAAAGCAAGACACTGTGGGCTATGTACTATGTACAATGGACTAGAATGGCTGAGTACATGAAAAAGGTCACTAAAAACATTCAGGCTAGCCAAGAGCTCCAAAAGCAATGGCATGACCATAAGGCTGTCCTGACAGAGTACCACCCAGGACAGAAGGTGTGGGTATTAGAGCCTGTGGCCCCAAGAGCACTCCAGGACAAATGGAGTGGATCCCATCTCATTGTAGAAAAGAAAGGTGAGGTCACCTATCTGGTGGACCTAGGCACTGCCAGAAGCCCCCTTAGGGTGCTTCATGTCAACCGCCTGAAACCTTACTATGACAGGGCTGACTTAACCCTGCTCATGGCTACAGATGAGGGGCAGGAGGAAGAGAGTGACTCTCTCCCTGGCCTCTTCACCAACACTGAAGCTGATGGCTTAGTGGAAGGAGTAGTTCTTGCGGACTGCCGTACTGCTGAGCAAAAGGAAGACAGATTGTAAAAATCTCCTTAGACAGTTTTCTGAACTCTTCCCACTCACACCTGGTACAACTACTTGGTGGGAACATACCATTGACACTGGAGACAGTTTACCTGTCAGAGATTGCATAAAAACAGAAGTTCAGAAAATGTTGGATCTAGGAGTTATTGAGGCTTCTTATAGTCCCTGGGCCAGCCCAGTGGTGCTTGTCCCCAAACCGCATAGTAAAGATGGAAAGAGAGAAATGCGGTTTTGTGTGGACTATAGGGGTCTTAATGCAGTAACCAAAACAGATGCTCACCCTATACCCAGGGCAGATAAGCTAATAGATACACTGGCATCTGTCAAGTATCTAAGCACCTTTGATTTGACTGCAGGGTATTGGCAGATTAAATTGTCAGAGGATGCTAAAGCAAAAACTGCATTTTCTACCATAGGATGGCATTATCAATTCACTGTTATGCCCTTTGGTTTGAAAATTGCACCTGTCACTTTTCAGAGGCTGGTGAATTCCATCCTCAAAGATTTGGAAGCTTTCAGTGTAGCATACTTAGATGATATTGCTGTATGTAGCTCCACCTGGGATGACCACCTGGTCCACCTCTGGAAAGGGTTGGAGGCCCTGCAAAAGGCAGGCCTAACTATCAAGGGTTCAAAGTGTCAGATAGGGCAGGGGAAAGTGGTTTATCTGGGCCACCTGGTAGGTGGAGAACAGATTGAACCTCTACAGGGGAAGATTCAGACCATTGTGGACTGGGCTCCCCTACTACACAGACCCAGGTCAGAGCCTTCTTAGGTCTCACTGGGTATTACAGGAGTTTCATTAAGAACTATGGCTCCATTGTTGGCCCTCTTAATGACCTCACCAATAAGAAAATGCCTAAAAAGGTATTGTGGACAACTAGCTGTCAGAAAGCTTTTGAGGAGCAGAAGCAGGCAATGTGCTCTGCACAAGTCTTGAAGAGCCCAAACTACTCCAAATAATTAATTGTCCAAACCGATGCTACTGAATTAGGGGTAGGGGCTGTACTATCATAATTTAACTCAGAGGACCAGGATCAACCTGTTGCTTTTATCAGCAGGAGGTTGACCCTTAAAGAAAAGCGTTGGTCTGCCATAGAGAGGGAGGCCTTTGCTGTGGTCTGGGCCTTGAAGAAGCTGAGACCCTACTTGTTTGGGACTCACTTCATTGTTAAAAAAAGACCACAAACCTCTATTATGGCTTAAACAAATGAAAGGTGAAAACCCTAAATTGTTGGGGTGGTCCATTTCCCTACAGGGTATGGACTTTACAGTGGAACATAGACCTGGGAGTACCCACTCCAATGCAGATGGACTCTCCAGATATTCAACCTTAGACAATGAAGAATCTTCTGGGCAAGTTTAGCCTTATTGTCCCTCGTTTGGGAAAGGTTGTGTAGGAAAGTACCATTTTTCTTGGCATGTTATCCCCATTTTTGCCTGTCTGTCAGTATGTTTTTGCTTGTCTCATTGGGATCCTGCTGGTCAGGACCCCAGTGCTCATAGTTTATGGCCTAATGTGTGTGTCTGTATAGTGTTTCACTGTGTTACTTAGGCTCTGCTAATCAGAACCTCAGTGCTTATGCTCTCTCTGCTTTTAAATTTATTTGTCACTGTAGGCTAGTGACTTAATTTACCAATTTCAATTGGCACACTGGACCCCCCTTATAATTCCCTAGTATATGGTACCTAGGTACCCAGGGCATTGGGGTTCCAGGGGATCCTTATGGGCTGCAGCATTTCTTTTGCCACCCATAAGGAGCTCAGACAAACCCTTTCACAGGACTGCCACTGCAGCCTGCGTGAAATAGCGCACATGTTATTTCACAGCCATTTTCACTGCACTTAAGTAACTTATAAGTCACCTATATGTATAACCTTCACTTGCTGAAGGTTAGGTGCAATGTTACTAAGTGTGAGGGCACCTTTGCACTAGCAAAGGTGCCCCCACATAGTTCAGGGCCATTTCCCGGGACTTTGTGAGTGCGGGGATGCCATTACACGTGTGCACTACATATAGGTCAATACCTATATGTAGCTTCACAATGGTAACTCTGAAAATGGCCATGTAAGGTGTATAAGATCATGGAATTGTCCCCTCATTCCAAATCTGGTATTGGGGAGCCAATTCCATACTTCCTGGGGGCTCCACCATGGACCACCAGTACTGCCAAACCAGCTCTCTGATGCATGCACTGCAGCTACAGCTGCTGCCACCTCACAGACAGGGTTCTGCCCTCCTGGGGTCTGAGCAGCTCACTCCCAGAAAGGCAGAACAAAGCATTTCTTTTGGGAGCAGGGTGTTACACCCTCTCCCTTTGGAAATAGGTGTTACAGGCTGGGGAGGGGTAGCCTCCCCAAGTTTCTGGAAACGCTTTGAAGGGCAAAGATGGTGCCCTCACTGCATAAGCAAGTCCACACCAGTTCAGGGACCCTTTGTACCCTGCTTCAGTGCAAAACTGGCCTCTGTAAATGCTTTGAAGGGCACAGATGGTTCCCTCCTTGCATAAGTCAGTCTACACCGATTCAAGGATTCCCCCAGCCCTGCTCTGGTGCGAAACTGGACAAAGGAAAGGGGAGTGACCACTCCCCTGTCCATCACCACCCTAGGGGTGGTGCTCAGAGCTCCTCCAGTGTGTCCCAGACCTCAGCCATCTTGCTTTACAGGGATGTGGGGGCACTCTGGAGGGCTCTGAGGGGCCAGTGCCAGCAGGTGACGTCAGAGACCCTTCCTGGTAGGTCCTTACCTGATAAGGTAGCCAATCCCCTCTCAGGGCTATTTAGGGTCTCTCCTGTGGGTTCTCTTCAGATCCTATTTGTAGGTTCTCAGTAGGAATCCTCTGCAACTACTAATTTATCCTCTGACCTCGGATCAACCACAGCCTGCTCCAGGAACCGCTGTAACAGCAAAAAAGTATCCACAAGGGATACTTTTCTTCTGCAACTTCAGCTCCAGCCAGCAACTGCAACAGTTTCCACGGTGTGCACGCTCTGAGAATTCCCTGTCTTCACCCTGCACCAGAAGGACCAAAGAAATCTCCCGTGGGGTGACAGAATCACTCTCCTGCTCACGCAGGCACCTTCTAGGTCGACGACTGGTTCTCTTGGACTCTTCTCCTGATGCTGAGCGTGCTCCTTGGAACACAGAGGGTGGACCCCATTGACACTGATTGTCCTGAGGTCCTGCTGTCATAATTTGGAGGAGATAAGACCTTGCCGTCCCCCAGAACAACAGTACCCCTGTGCACCGTGTCTTCTTCACCCCCTGAGGCCTCTGTGCACTATTTGCAAAATTCCTTCGTGCACAGCCTGGCCCAGGTCCCCAGCACTCTATCCTGCGATGCTCAACTCGTTGAGTTGTTCTCCGGCGGCGTGCTACCTTCCTTTGTAGTGCTGCACCAACCGTATTTTGCACCTCCTTTGTCCCCGTGTCCTGGGACTCCCCTGGGTGTTACCTGGTGCTCTGAGGGCTCTCTGAAGTGCTGGAAGCCCCCTCTTCCCCCTCACACAGAGTTGAAACCCCCAGGTCCCTCCTAGGTCCAGATAGCGCCTAGTTGATGCAAAACATAACTTTGCCGGAACCAAGGCTTGTTGGACGAATTCAGCACCAAAACTCGCCTGCATCCAACTTCACAACGTGGGACATCCTTTGCATCATGCAGAAACCTGCTGGCATCTTCCTAGGGTGCATTTCTGAAGTCTTAATCCAACCGGGGACTCTTCTTTTGCACCCTCTTCTGGGTTTTGCAGGGGCTCCTGTCCTTCCAGGGACTTCTTTTGACTTCTGGACTTAGGGGGTCATTCTGACCTCGGCGGTAAAAGGCGCCTACCGCCGGTCAGAAATCCTCCATAATCCCGCCGCGGTCGCGGAAACCCGCCACGGTCATTCTGACCCGCAGAAGGCAAACCTCCGAAAATCCGACCGCCACAACAGACCGCCAGACCAGCGGTCGGCGGAAAGGTGGAGGTGACAAAACCTCCACCGTCACGCCAACAGAAATACGCCCATGCCATTACGACCCACGAATCCACGCGGCGGTCATTCAAACGCGGTATTCCATTGGCGGGACACACCGCCGCGGTCAGAATACACACAAACGAACAAAACTCAGCCACATTGGACGATTTGAATCCCACACACCTGATACACATACACACACCACTCCCACACACACAATACAATATAAAACACCCACCCACATCACCCACAAACCCCTACGCTAAAAAATTCGTAAAGAAGGCAAGAGCGAGACACCAGCATCCAAAAAATAACAGCCACAGCCACTCAACACCATCACCCACACACTATCCACACACAAAACAACACACACCACCACACTCAACTCACTTAAATACACATACTCCACCCCACACATCATACACACCACCCCATGGCACCCCAAAGACAACCCCGCTTCACAGACGAAGAACTCAGGGTCATGGTGGAGGAAATCGTTCGGGTAGAGCCCCAGCTGTTCGGCACACAGATACAATACACCAGCATTGCCCGGAGGACGGAGCTATGGCAGAGGATTGTCGACAGGGTGAACGCAGTGGGACAGCACCCCAGAAATCGGGAAGACATCAGGAAGCGATGGAACGACCTACGGGGGAAGGTGCGTTCCATGGTATCCAGGCACAACATCGCCGTGCAGAAGACTGGCGGAGGACCCCCACCTCAACCCCCACAATTCACATCATGGGAGGAGGAAGTCTTGAACATCCTGCATCCTGACGGCCTCGCAGGAGTCGGCGGAGGAATGGATACTGGTAAGTTGAAGCTTCAATACTGCTTCCCCCCCACCTGCATGCCAAATCAGACCCCAAACCTCACCCCCATCCTCGAACCCCACCCTCACCCCCACCCCCATCGTCACCCCCACCCTCACCCCCACCACCATCCTCACCCCCACCACCATCCTCACCCCCACCCCCAGCACACCTATTCCCCGCCAATGTCTCACCATCACAACCCACACATCCCAAAACCTAGGCCTGCATGCGTCCACTAAGCATGGACACCCATCACCAAAGCATGCCCAATGCATATACACATCCCCCCCACAAGCCACCCTCACCAAAGCCCCCACACACGAATGCCAGCACTTGGGGACACGAGAACCCACAGATACACCCATATGCCACACATTGAAACTATAACCATACCTCTATACCCCTGCAGGACCCGACCGTCAACACACCGCGGCGGAGGGGCCAGAATTCTCCACACCCCCCACCCAAGAGGCCGTCAGCGATGACAGCAGCTCTGTCGACCTGGACAGCGATGACCAGCCCGGACCATCGGGGACCTCTGGACAGTCGGTTCCCCTCACACAGGCCCAGGCCACTACAGACCCAAACCCCTCTGGGAACACCAGCACAGCTCCCACCCAGCGGGCCCATGCCTCTGTCTCCAGGGCGCGTCAATCTGCGGTGTGTCTACCACTACAGGGCACCCAGGATAACCCACCACCCCAACAACAACAGGGACCTGGGGGCAGTGGTAGTGGGCACACCGGCCAGGGGGCAGAGGCCCAGGGAAACAGGGGAACTCGGAGGGCAGCTGTGCGACAGGGGGGGGAGGAGAGGCCCAGGGAACCCACTCTCCACGAGGTCCTCACCACCATCATGGGAGCATACAACCGCTCCCAGGAGACGATGGCGACGGTACTGGCCCGGTTCCAGGAGATCCAGGCGCTGCAGGAGGAACACTATCGGGGGTACAGGGAGGACATCAGAGCCATCAACACCACCCTGGTTACCATGGTAGGGCTGCTGCAGGACCTCGTCAACAACAGGGCGGACACTGAACAACACCCAAGGGCCCCTGCTACTATCCTGGACCAAGAACAGCCAACCACCTCCGCCGGCGCTAGTGGACAGGAGGCCCCCGCACAGCAGCAGCCCACCAGACCCCCATCTCCTGCAGGAGAAGAACCACCCCGCAAGAGGGCCCTGAGATCTCGCAAGAAAACAGAGTAGGATGTCAAGACCCCCGCCAGCAAAGGATACCACCTGATGTCATCCCACTGTCCCACATTGTCACCCTGTCCATCCTTGAACTGCCCATGCTCCATCTCTCCACAGGCCTCTGGACAATGCACCTGTGTGACTGTTACTCTGGACTCTGCCATGGACATTCCTTCACCATAGCCCCCACCCACTTGAAACCACCCATCCCATTTTGAGCACTTCAATAAACACCTATTTTGCACCAAAATATCTGGAGTCTGGCTGTGATTTCAATAGATTGTAATTGACATGACAGTGCAAATATGTCCTTGTACATGGTGAAGTCAACAAACAGCTGCCACAAAGCTGTAGTCCATGGGGAAACGAAGCACAGGACTCGTAGTGGGGACCCCAGATCTGAAATAGGGAGGGAAAAGCCAAAACTCAGTCATCATACACTGGGGCAAATAGACAGGCAGCAGAGATGCTGGAGAGTAGTTAACATTTACTAAATTATCTTTGAAATGTTACCTGTGTCCTATTGGAAGTACTGTTCAATGATTCTGTCCCTGTTGTCTGTTTCAGCCCCGTCGTCTTCCTCCTCGTCACTCTCCTCAGGTTCCACCGCTGCCACAACACCACCGTCTCGACCATCCTCCTGCAGGAAAGGCACCTGGCGGCGCAAAGCCAGGTTGTGAAGCATGCAGCAGGCCACGATGATGTGACACACCTTCTTAGGTGAGTACATTAGGGATCCACCTGTCATATGCAGGCAGCGAAACCTGGCCTTTAGGAGGCCAAAGGTGCGTTTGATCACCCTCCTAGTACGCCCATGGGCCTCATTGTACCGTTCCTCTGCCCTGGTCCGGGGATTCCTTACTGGGGTCAGTAGCCACGACAGGTTGGGGTACCCAGAGTCCCCCACTAGCCATACACGGTGTCTCTGTAGCTGTTCCATCACGTAAGGAATGCTGCTATTCCTGAGGATGTAGGCGTCATGCACTGACCCTGGGAATTTGGCATTTACATGCGAGATGTACTGGTCAGCCAAACACACCACCTGGATGTTCATTGAATGGTAATTTTTTCTGTTCCTGTACACCTGCTCCCTGTCTCTTGGGGGAACCAAAGCCACATGGGTCCCATCAATGGCACCAATTACGTTGGGAATATGTCCAAGGGCGTAGAAATCACCCTTCACTGTAGCCAATTCGCCCACCTCAGGGAAAATGATGTAGTTCCTCACGGATTTCATCAGGGCAGACAACACTCTGGATAACACCTTCGAAAACATGGGCTGAGACATCCCGGAAGCAATTCCCACGGTTGTCTGAAATGACCCACTTGCCAAGAAATGGAGTACTGACATGACCTGCACCAGAGGGGGAATCCCTGTGGGTTGGCGGATGGGGGACATCAGGTCGGGCTCCAGCTGGGCACACAGTTCATGGATAGTGGCACGGTTAAGACGGTAGGTCAGGATAATGTGGCGTTCTTCCATTGTCGACAGGTCCACCAGCGGTCGGTACACGGGAGGATTCATCCGTCTCCTCGCCCAACCCAGCGGACGGTGCCTAGGAAGGACAACATGGAGCACACAGTCAAGCAACCCACAGGTACGTACTCACAGCTAGCACAGTATACGATTCTCTATGCAGTGAATGGCGTGTCTGAGTGGCTATGCAAGGCCTAGGCCTGTGTGACGCAGTTGAAATTGAGCCATGTGGGCCCTGGAAATGGCGGCTGCCTGACCTGTGAAGTGTGACAATGGGATGTGAGGTCAATGCGCTGGCGTGGCACACCGCGGCGGGCGGCGGGCGAAGACCGCGGCGCGAAGCCGCATTGGTTAACATTGAAGCCTATGGGTTTCAGGAGCCAATGGCGAAGGGCGCCGGCGGTGGCGGGACGCACCGCCGCGGTACGCACCGCCGCGGACGTGACCGCCATTTTCTATCTACTTATCCACTTGCGACTTGAACTTTCACAGGAGAGGACCTATACTGCAAGTGTTGCTGTGACCTCGGTCTGGAAGGGACAATGGCTGCTGCGACTGGGGAAAGGGCCCCTGCCTTCACTGGAGAGGAGTTGGAGAAACTTGTGGATGGGGTCCTCCCCCAGTATGCGCTACTCTACGGTCCTCCAGACCAACAAGTGAGTTTAATTCAATATGGATTTGGGGCCACTGGCTGGCTTGGGGGCCTGGCGGGGATGGGGGGCATGTTGGGCATGGCGGGGGGGCATGGCGGGGGGCCTGGCGGGGATGGGGGGCATGTTGGGCCTGGCGGGGGGCCTGGCGGGGATGGGGGGCATGTTGGGCATGGCGGGGGGTATGGCGGGGGGCCTGGCGGGGATGGGGGGCATGTTGGGCCTGGCGGGGGGCCTGGCGGGGATGGGGGGCATGTTGGGCATGGCGGGGGGCCTGGCGGGGATGGGGGGCATGTTGGGCATGGCGGGGGGGCATGGCGGGGGGCCTGGCGGGGATGGGGGGCATGTTGGGCCTGGCGGGGGGCCTGGCGGGGATGGGGGGCATGTTGGGCATGGCGGGGGCATGGCGGGGGGCCTGGCGGGGATGGGGGGCATGTTGGGCATGGCGGGGGGCATGGCGGGGATGGGGGGCATGTTGGGGCTGGCGGGGGGCATGGCGGGGGCATGGCGGGGGGCCTGGCGGGGATGGGGGGCGTTGGGCCACTGGAAAGGAAAATGCTGACAAACTTGAACGTGGTATTCCTCCCTCCCTGTACGTGTCACATAGGTCCGCGCCCATGAGAAGATCGGGATTTGGCGTGCCATCGCCAAGGAAGTCCGGGCCCTGGGGGTCCACCATCGACGGGGCACCCACTGCCGCAAGAGGTGGGAGGACATCCGCCGCGGGACCAAGAAGACCGCCGAGTCTCTGCTGGGGATGGCCTCCCAACGTAGGCGGGGTGCCTGCCGTCAACTGAGCCCCCTGATGTTCCGGATCCTGGCGGTGGCCTACCCTGAATTGGATGGGCGCGTGAGGGCAGCACAGCAGACACAAGGGGGTGAGTACA
Organism: Pleurodeles waltl; assembly: GCF_031143425.1. Classification (NCBI taxonomy): domain Eukaryota; kingdom Metazoa; phylum Chordata; class Amphibia; order Caudata; family Salamandridae; genus Pleurodeles; species Pleurodeles waltl. The sequence goes on from NC_090437.1 coordinate 89,958,671, forward strand.
AGCATTATCTACTCTGTTGTCGCGCAGTGGAGGTGTCTGGGTGGGGGAGGAGGGCTGGGGGTCCCCCTAGGCCAGGGCGATATCTGTAGGCTGGGCACCCCCGTAAGCCCCTGTGTCCCCAGCCACCACCCTCAGTAGTTTGTCAGTACAGCCATCCCTGGGCCGTGTCATCCATGGGTGCAGTTGTCAACTCTAGGCGTGTAGGGCATGTTCCACGGAATGCGTAGCGTACCCCAAGTGCGCAACTTAGTGCAGGGGGCATCTGTGTCTGTCATGTCCGCTAACTGTACCGGAGATCCATGTACTCAATATCCCTTTATTTCTCTCTCCCCCCCCCTTTTTGTTTGTCTTTCTGTGCTTGTGTGCATCAGCATCATCAGGCGGAGGAGAAGTGGCATCGGGGCAAGAGGGAGCTGCATCTCACATGGCCCAGGAGGGCCATGCCACAGAGTCAGACTGGACCAGTGAGACGGAGGGCGAGGGGAGCTCCACGACGGGGACGACTGGACCCTGCAGCGACACGGACACGTCCTCGGAAGGGGGCTCCCTTGCGGGGGTGGCACCATCCGTGCCCCCCGCCATTACAGGTACAGCCGCCACCCAGCGCACCATCTCCGCCCTCCCAGCAGCCCCTCAGCGTTCGCCCCGTGCCCGCTCTGCCAGGAAGCCGGGCATCTCCTTCGCCCCAGGCACCTCAGGCCCTGCCCCTGTTACCCCCGCTGCCCTCAGTGAGGAGGTCATTGACCTCCTCCGAGCGCTCATTGTTGGGCAGACTACACTTTTGAATGCCATCCAGGGGGTGGAGAGGGAGGTTCATCGCAGCAATGCGTACCTGGAGGGCATTCATTCGGGTCAGGCTGCCCATCAGCGATCGTTCCAGGCTCTGGCCTCAGCACTGACGGCAGCCATTGTCCCTGTCTCCTGCCTGCCTCTACTAACTCCCTCCTCCCAGTCTCCTGTTCCTCTGCCTGTCCCACCCACACCATCAGACCAGCCTGCACACACCTCAACACCCAAGAGAAGCTCATCCAAACATAAGCACCACAGATCACGCAGACATTCACACACGCAACATTCCGATGCAGACATGCCAACAGTCACTACCACCTCTGTGACCCCCACCTCCTCGTCTCCCTCCTCCCTCCCTGTGACGTCTACACTCACACCTCCATTCACCTCACCATCAGCCAATGTTTCCATCACCAGCACACCCTCCACTCCAGTCCGCACACGTGCAGTCACCACCCCCACTGCCATTTACACGTCCCCTGTGTCCTCTCCCACTGTGTCTGTCACCCCCTCTTCCACACCACACAAACGCAGCCACCCACCCACCCAACAGCCATCCACCTCACGACAGCCTATCCCTCCTGCACCTGCACCCAAAGACAGCAAACGTGACTCACCTACAACCACATCCTCTCCCTCCACTCCCATTCCCACTGTACCTACCACTCTCCATTGTCCCAAGAAGCTCTTCCTCGCCACTACTAACTTCTTTCCTGACCCTGAGCCCCCCCCTCCTTCTCGTCGGGGTAAGAAGAGCACCTCAGCCACCACCAGCCCTGCAGCCCCCTTGACAAGGGTGCAGGGGTATTGGAGCCCGCCAGCCCGCATGTCTGGATCTTCGCCCAGCAGCAAGGGGACAGCCAGCCCACCCCCTGGGAAGAGGAGCAGAAGGCGGAAGGGTCGCCGCAGGAGCCCGCCTTCTACATCCCCCCCGGACACCACCCAGAGACAGTCACCAGCCACAGCTCCAAAGGGAGGAAAGGGCCACAGGGCCACGACTAAGGAGGGCAAGGGCAGCAAGTCGGAGAGGTCAGGCAGCAGGCCTGCTGCCCAGGAGGAGCCCACAACCCCCATAGCCGCTGCCCCGGGAGGAACCGGCACAGCTGCCCCGGGAGAGCCCACCACCCCCATAGCCGCTGCCCAGGGAGGACCCAGCCCAGCTGGCCAGGAGGGCCCCACCACCCACAGCCCAGGTGGGCAGTGAAGGAGCACCATCCCCGCTGCCCAGGAGGGCACCACCAGGCAATTAGCAGTTGGCCATAGACCGGCCGCCGTCTCAAGAACCGCTGAACTGGGCCCCGCCGTCTCAAGAACCGCTGAACTGGGCCCCGCCGTCTCAAGAACCGCTGAACTGGGCCCCGCCGTCTCAAGAACCGCTGAACTGGGCCCTTCAGGGCAAGAACCGCTGAACTGGGCCCCGCCGTCTCAAGAACCGCTGAACTGGGCCCCGCCGTCTCAAGAACCGCTGAACTGGGCCCCGCCGTCTCAAGAACCGCTGAACTGGGCCCCGCCGTCTCAAGAACCGCTGAACTGGGCCCTTCAGGGCAAGAACCGCTGAACTGGGCCCCGCCGTCTCAAGAACCGCTGAACTGGGCCCTTCAGGGCAAGAACCGCTGAACTGGGCCCCGCCGTCTCAAGAACCGCTGAACTGGGCCCCGCCGTCTCAAGAACCGCTGAACTGGGCCCTTCAGGGCAAGAACCGCTGAACTGGGCCCCGCCGTCTCAAGAACCGCTGAACTGGGCCCTTCAGGGCAAGAACCGCTGAACTGGGCCCCGCCGTCTCAAGAACCGCTGAACTGGGCCCCGCCGTCTCAAGAACCGCTGAACTGGGCCCTTCAGGGCAAGAACCGCTGAACTGGGCCCTGCCGTCTCAAGAACCGCTGAACTGGGCCCTTCAGGGCAAGAACCGCTGGCCCTTTGGCAGACGTGGCAGGGCAGGATCTATCTCGGGCAGGGCTGCAGGATGTCCTCTGGCCAACTTGCCTCCTCCAGTGGCAGTGGGGTCTGTTATGGACTGTATGGGCTGTGGCTTTGCTCTCCCCAGGATGGCCCAGTGGGCAGGCCACCCACTGTATGGACTGTATGGACTGTGGCTTTGCTCTCCCCAGGATGGCCCAGTGGGCAGGCCACCCACTGTATGGACTGTATGGACTGTGGCTTTGCTCTCCCCAGGATGGCCCAGTGGGCAGGCCACCCACTGTATGGACTGTATGGACTGTGGCTTTGCTCTCCCCAGGATGGCCCAGTGGGCAGGCCACCCACTGTATGGACTGTATGGACTGTGGCTTTGCTCTCCCCAGGATGGCCCAGTGGGCAGGCCACCCACTGTATGGACTGTATGGACTGTGGAGTCCCCTCGTGGATCTGGCGTCGTGTACTCAAGTGGCTGAGGTGCCCCCCCTTCCCTTCCCCCTGAGGTGCCTGTCCTATTTTCTTTCTGATGCCCCTGCAGTGTTCTCTCCGTGGAGTTCTTGTCGTGGGACTGGGCCTTGCCCCTTTGCACAGGACCCCTGTGATCCACGGACAGTGGTTGGACTACATTTAGTAGCTGTATATATTTTGTACATAGTTTATTTATTTATTGGGATTACTGGTGTCCATATTTCAATATATCTGGCCGTTTATGATCTCTTCTTTTGGTCTTTGCATTATTTCGGAGGGGGGTGGTTTGTGGGTTGTGACAGTGATCTGTGGGAATGCATTGATGTGTGTGTTGTAGTGGGTGTGGGTGGGTGGGTGTGTGCCGGTAATCTTTTCCCTCCCCTGTGTCGTAGGTGCCGTACTCACCGATGTCTTCCGCACCGCCGGGCGTGCTCCTGGTATATGAGCAGGAATAGGAGTGCGGGGATGACCTGCAACTCTGGCTCCATACTGCCGGAATCTCGCGTGGAGTGCGTAGAGGTGAGCGTTTTCCCGTTCGTAGTCTGTTTCCGCCGTGTTCTTATCGGCGGTGCTCCCGCCCCGGAAAAGGTGGCAGATTGGTGGGTCGTAATAGGGTGGGCGGTACTTTGTCTGCCGCCGGGCTGTTGGCGGGAACCGCCGCGCTGTTTGTTTGTACCGCTGTGGCGGTCGGAGTGTTAAGTTGGCGGGCTGTGTTGGCGGTTCCCGCCAGGGTCAGAATTGCATATTTTAGACCGCCGGCCTGTTGGCGGCTTGGCCGCCGCTTTATCACCGACCGCCAGGGTCAGAATGAGGGCCTTAGTCTCCTTCTTTTGTAGATCTTCAGGTCCAGGAATCCACTGTTTGTTGTTTGCAGACTTGGTTGGTTCTTGCAATAATTCCAATCACATGGTGTAGTGTGTCCTAAGAAAACTTGCAGGACTTTAATTCTGCATTTCTGGGCTCTGGGGTGGGATAATTTACTTACCTTTACGGTATTCTTACTCTTCCAGCGATTCTGCACACACTACACTTGTCTAGGGGGGAATTTGTGATTCGCATTCCACTTTCTTAGTATATGGTTTGTGTTGCCCCTAGAACTATTTTCTCCCATTACATTCTATAGCATTTCCTATTGTTTGCACTATCCTATGTCTAATTACTTGCCTTATTTTGGTGTCTAGTGTATATATTGTGTATTATACTTACCTCCAGAAGGAGTATTGCCTCTAAGATAATTTTGGTATTGTGTCACCCGGATAAACTACCTTTATATTTGGTAACACTAAGTATTGTCTTTACTTGTGTAAAAGTACTGTGTAACTATAAGTGGTTTTCAATGAGCTTTGCATGTCTCCTAGTTCAGCCTAAGCTGCTCTGCTACAGCTACGTCTATCAGCCTAAGCTGCTAGAACACTACTACATTTCACTAATAAGGGATAACTGGACCTGGTGTAAGTACCCAAGGTACCCACTACAAACCAGGCTAGCCTCCTACAAAAGGTCCAACTGTCCAAATTTGTCCAGACAGTATCCCAGTGTACCCCGTGTTTTGCAGCTCCTAGGGCTTTTGTGCGCTTCTCCAAGGAATTCTTTGTGCACAGCATAGCCCAGGTCCCCAGCACTCTATCCTGCGATGCTCAGCTCTCTGAGTTTTTTTCCAGCGGCGTGGGATCCTTTTGTGTAGTGTTGCAAAGACCGCCATTTGCAACTCCTTTGTGCCAGTGTCATGGGACTCCTGTGGGTGCTACCTGGTCTTCTGAGGGCTCTCTGAAGTGCTGAGAGCCCCCTCTGTCTCCTCAGTCTGAGTTGAGATCTCCAGGTCCCTCCTTGTCCGGGGCAGCGCCTTTTCCCACCAAACGCGTCTCTTGCGTGACACAAAGCTTGTTGGCGGAATCCAACGACGGAAACCAGCCACATTCATCTACTCGACGTGGGACATCTCTTGCACCAAGCAGGAACCCACAGCTGTCTTCTTTGGTGCATCTCTGACTTTTTTTCTTCCAAACAGAGGTTTCCCTTTAGCACTTTCATCTTTAACCTTTGGTGTTTTCGTACACTCCCATCACCCCTCTACACACTACTCTTGCCTAGGTGGGAAACCAACATTCGCATTCTACTATTTTAGTATATGGTTTGTGTTACCCCTAGGACCATTGTAAATTATGGTGATTTTAACTATTTGCACTATTTCATGACTGTTTACTTACCTTATTTTGGTTACTAGTGTATATTTTGTGTATAATACTTACCTCCTAAGGGAGTATAGCCTCTAAGATATATTTGGCATTGTGCCAATCAGGGTAGCAGGGGCTCCTGTTCTTCCTGGACTCTTCAGCTGTTATTGGACTTGGTCTCCTCTCTGCAGGTCTTCAGGTCCAGGAATCCATTGCTGGTGTCTTGGAGTCTTGCTTGGTTTTTGCATTATTCTTTATCACGACTTCCAGTTTGTTCTGAGGAAACTTGCTGTACTTTACTCCTGTTTTCTTGGGCTCTGAGGTGGTGTACTTTACTTACCTTTGGTGTTTTCTTACACTGCCAGCGCCCCTCTACACACTACTCTTGCCTAGGTGGGAAACTGACATTCACATTCCCTTATTTTAGTATATGGTTTGTGTTCCCTCTAGGCCCATTGTGGCGCGAGGAGCATTGATGTTGGGAACGAAATCGGAGGAGGCCGGTTGTGTGGACTGCGCATCGTTCCTGATCTGATATCATATCCAAGAGACCCCATCAGTCCCAAGACCGAAGCTGCCAGCATGGAAGCTGTTACGGCTTCTGCTGATCCCAGGGGGCCCAAACGCTCCCCAGCGAGTGGAGTCTGCTGAAATACGAGACGCATAGCCTCGTAAAACTCCTTGAGTTGAGCGAGGGTCGCTCTGGCTCCCCGAAAGGGGAGGAGACTCAAAGTCGACCCTGGCATCAGGTCCGTGAAACCATGCTCAGAACGTCGACGTTCCCGACTTGCCTCATCAGCTGACAAGAGAGGTGAAGTCAAAGTCCGCTTGGACTTCTTCTTCTTCTTGTGGCTCTTCCCCGAGTGCCTGGAGGATCTCGAGTGAGATGAAGAGGTTTTGGGGTGCCTGGAGTGGTCCTGCGACCTCCTCTTCGACCGGGACCTTGACCCCCGAGGAGTCGCCACAAGCTTCAGGGACCGCTCCTTCAAAGCTTTTGGAGCCATGGCCCAGCAGTCAAACATGACTTTGAGTTGTGGTCCTGATCAAGATACCAGAGACATACCTCAGGGGGGTCCGTTACTGACATGGCACGGTGTCAGGCGCCACATGCCTTGAACCCCGTCTTCCTAGGTGACACTCTACACAGACTAGAAAACATCTTTGACAAAAAGGTCGAAAAGGGCCTGTCAAAAAAGACAGAGGGTAGCTCAATTCCAGATCTGCGCTCACCGGTATGGAAGCATCAGAACTGACATATGCATGCCTGGAGGTACCTTTATGGGAGATCGTGACATAACAAACGGCTCCAACGATGCCAATGATGCCACATGACCTCCTCCTCGACTGGGACACTGACCTCCGAGGAGTCGCCATGATCTTCAGGGACTGCCCACAAAGCTTTCGGAGCCATGACCCAGCAGTCGGAACACGACTTTGAGTCGTGGTCTCGGTCCAGACACCAGAGACATACCTTATGGGGGTCCGTCGCTGACATGGCGCGGTGGCAGGCACCGCACGGCTTGAACCCTGTCTTCTTAGATGACATTCTACACAGACTAGACAAAATCTTCAACAAAAAGGTCTAAAAAGGCCTGTCAAGAAAGACAGAGGGTAGCTCGATTCCGGATCTGCTCTAACCGGCGCAGAAGGAAAAGAACTGACATACGCGCTCCTGGGTGGTATCTTTACAGGCGACGAGACGTCATAAAGGGATCCAACAACGCAGATAACACCATACGTTTCCGAATGACACCACCCAATGCACGCGCAAGGGTATTGCTCTGCAAAGGTTACGTATACCAAGCTGATGCCGGGGAATTCTAATGTAAGGAATCTGCAGCTAGACAGAGTCTCTACCAGATAATGCATTACCAAAGGTAAGTAATTTGTTCTTTAGTGATGGTTGCTAGCTCCAACGGGCTGAGTGTAGTATTAAAGCCGGGAGAAGGTAGCGAATAAAAAACATCAAGTTTATTTCCAGATCCTTAATGGGTCCAGAGTATAGGTGCTCTGTTATTGAAACAGAAGCTTTGTGTATTTTCTGGGATATAAGGAAAATAAGGACAAGGGGCAAATTGTGTAGTGGATACTGACCATAAACCCCTAAGTATGTTTGTTGTAAAAAAACAAAAGCTTAGATGTAGCATTGAGTAGAATTTGTAGATGGGTGCTCTTTCTACAAGAATTTTGATTTTAGTGTGGAATACATCCCTGGGGTTCAAACTAGAGTGGCAGGCTGTCTCTCAATTTTGGTATCTGACACACAGGATGTGACTGATGATGATGATGTGTGGCATCTTGATGATTACAGTGTATGTGAGACCATTAGAGGTATTATAAATAAAGATGAGTGGAAAGATTTGGTTAAGGGTGATGTAATTTTACAGGAGATTATCAGATTGATTGAGGGAGAGTCGAATTCCAAACAAGGAGTGAGTGTTGACAGCTTGGAATACTGGAATGTTAGAAATAAACTATCTGTGAAACAAGAGCTATTGTGGAAAAGGGAATAGTACCAGGCTTATCCCTCCCATGTGTGCCCAAGTAAGTTAATTTGGTTGCTATCACAAGCACACCTGGGAACTTATACAGGGAGTGCAGAATTATTAGGCAAATTAGTATTTTGACCACGTCATCCTCTTTATGCATGTTGTCTTACTCCAAGCTGTATAGGCTCGAAAGCCTACTACCAATTAAGCATATTAGGTGATGTGCATCTCTGTAATGAGAAGGGGTGTGGTCTAATGACATCAACACCCTATATCAGGTGTGCATAATTATTAGGCAACTTCCTTTCCTTTGGCAAAATGGGTCAAAAGAAGGACTTGACAGGCTCAGAAAAGTCAAAAATAGTGAGATATCTTGCAGAGGGATGCAGCACTCTTAAAATTGCAAAGCTTCTGAAGCGTGATCATCGAACAATCAAGCGTTTCATTCAAAATAGTCAACAGGGTCGCAAGAAGCGTGTGGAAAAACCAAGGCGCAAAATAACTGCCCATAAACTGAGAAAAGTCAAGCGTGCAGCTGCCACGATGCCACTTGCCACCAGTTTGGCCATATTTCAGAGCTGCAACATCACTGGAGTGCCCAAAAGCACAAGGTGTGCAATACTCAGAGACATGGCCAAGGTAAGAAAGGCTGAAAGACGACCACCACTGAACAAGACACACAAGCTGAAACGTCAAGACTGGGCCAAGAAATATCTCAAGACTGATTTTTCTAAGGTTTTATGGACTGATGAAATGAGAGTGAGTCTTGATGGGCCAGATGGATGGGCCCGTGGCTGGATTGGTAAAGGGCAGAGAGCTCCAGTCCGACTCAGACGCCAGCAAGGTGGAGGTGGAGTACTGGTTTGGGCTGGTATCATCAAAGATGAGCTTGTGGGGCCTTTTCGGGTTGAGGATGGAGTCAAGCTCAACTCCCAGTCCTACTGCCAGTTCCTGGAAGACACCTTCTTCAAGCAGTGGTACAGGAAGAAGTCTGCATCCTTCAAGAAAAACATGATTTTCATGCAGGACAATGCTCCATCACACGCGTCCAAGTACTCCACAGCGTGGCTGGCAAGAAAGGGTATACAAGAAGGAAATCTAATGACATGGCCTCCTTGTTCACCTGATCTGAACCCCATTGAGAACCTGTGGTCCATCATCAAATGTGAGATTTACAAGGAGGGAAAACAGTACACCTCTCTGAACAGTGTCTGGGAGGCTGTGGTTGCTGCTGCACGCAATGTTGATGGTGAACAGATCAAAACACTGACAGAATCCATGGATGGCAGGCTTTTGAGTGTCCTTGCAAAGAAAGGTGGCTATATTGGTCACTGATTTGTTTTTGTTTTGTTTTTGAATGTCAGAAATGTATATTTGTGAATGTTGAGATGTTATATTGGTTTCACTGGTAATAATAAATAATTGAAATGGGTATATATTTTTTTTTTGTTAAGTTGCCTAATAATTATGCACAGTAATAGTCACCTGCACACACAGATATCCCCCTAACATAGCTAAAACTAAAAACAAACTAAAAACTACTTCCAAAAATATTCAGCTTTGATATTAATGTGTTTTTTGGGTTCATTGAGAACATGGTTGTTGTTCAATAATAAAATTAATCCTCAAAAATACAACTTGCCTAATAATTCTGCACTCCCTGTAAAACCAGAGAGACTAGCGATTTTTTCCGGGGTCCAATCTTGATAGCCATGTGGAGAAGTCTATCCAAGAGTGTGTGGAGTGCATGTCTAGTGAAGAGTATGCAAAACAAGAATGCAGCCTATGGTGGTGAGATATTCTCCTGAAAAGGCTTGGAAAAAGGTTTCCCAGGACATTTTGTGAACTGTAACTATAAGAACTGAACAGTGACAGTTTTAATTAACATGTTTTCACTCTGTCCAGAAATGCACATATCTCGGAGCACAGAGACAAGCATCGTGGTGGACTTTCTCAAAGAGGTGTTTGGCAGGGATGGGTTACCAAAATGCATCCTCATAGACAAGAAGGTTCAGTTAGTCTCATGGGAAATGGAAGAATTTTTATCCCAGTGGGGAATCAAGCATAAAACGTGTTCTCTGTGCCATTTTGAATCAACTGGTATGGTTGATAGATTCAACGGGGATTTGAAACAATCTATACAGATTGCTAGACTACGGGGCAAAGACTGGAAGAATGAAATACAAAAAAGATAGAAAATAATCACTAGAAACTCCATTCTGTCTCTGGTAAGATACCCTTCAAACTATTTAGGTGTAGAAAAACAAAGTAGCTGATGTGGCCAGCTTAGATAATAAATAAGGATGTGGGTGCTTCCGTGGTAGAGGATGAGTGGAGGGAAATACACATGGAAGGGTGGCAAGGAGGAAATACGTTTTTGACTACAAATACTCCACGTGGCAAACCAAAGCAAGGGTGGGTGATTTATTGAGGGCGAAGAAACCCCATGGGGTTGGCAAGATTTCAAAATTTTCAACACCATGCATGGAAGCACAGCACAGAGCTCTTCATGTTTCTCTGTGAGAAGAATCTGGATGCCGCGTTTCTAACAGGGACATGGCTTAGCAATGAATCAGCCCCAGACATAGGCCCTCATTACAACATTGGCGGTAAAAGGCGCTTAGCGCCGTGCAGAAGACCGCCAACACACCGCCGTGGAATTCCGCCACAGCTATTATGACCCACATCTCGGAATCCGCCAAAAGTCTGACACCCACACAAGTCCGCCACACCAAAGGTCAGTGATAAACTGGCGAAAACAAAACCTCCACCGTCACGCCAACAGAAATACACCCACACTATCACGACACACGAATCCACAGTCTTTCAACCGCGGTATTCCATTGGCGGTACACACCGCCGCGCTCAAAATACACACACTCTTACAAAACACAGCCACATTGGACAATTCGAAATACACACACCTGAGACACATACACACACCACTCCCACACACCCATTACAATATAAAACACACACCCACATCACCCACAAACCCCCACGACAAAAAAATCCGAAAGAAGACCAGAGAGAGACACCACCAGCAGGAACAACAGCATCCACAGGCACACAACAACATCACCCACACAACTTCCACGCACCTCACACAGCACACCACTACATATCACCACACTTATCACCACACACTCCACCCCACACATCAACTACACCACCCCATGGCACGGCAAAGACCCCCAGGTTCTCGGAGGAGGAGCTCAGGGTCATGGTGGAGGAAATCATCCGGGTAGAGCCACAGCTATTCGGAGCACAGGTGCAGCACACCTCGATAGCTAGGAAGATGGAGCTATGGCGCAGAATAGTGGACAGGGTCAACGCAGTGGGACAACACCCAAGAAATCGGGAGGACATCAGGAAGAAGTGGAACGACCTACGGGGGAAGGTGCGTTCCGTGGTCTCAAGACACCCCCTGGCTGTTCAGCGGACTGGCGGCGGACCCCCACCTCCTCCCCCACAACTAACAACATGGGAGGAGCAGGTCTTGGTGATTCTGCATCCTGAGGGCCTCGCAGGAGTAGGTGGAGGAATGGACTCTGGTAAGTCAAAGCTTTACTATTACATCCCCCACCCTACCTGCATGCTATCACATACCCCCACCCTCACCCCCAGCGCCCCAACTCCTCACAAATGTCCCAACATCACAAACCACACATGCCAACACCAAGCCCTGCATGCAACAACAAAGCATGGACACCCATCACCAAAGCATGCCCACTGCACATACCCATACACCCCCCTAAACCATCATCACACAAGCTCCCACACAGGAATGCTAGCACTGGGGTACACGGTCACCCACCCATTGCACACCATTACACACACAGATTTAACAAACATCCTTTTATACCCCTGCAGGACCCCTACCCAACGTCACCGGACAGGAGGGTCCACACATGTCCACACCACCAACAGAAGAGGCCCACAGTGATGACAGCACCTCTGTCCAACTGGATCTAGATGACCAGCCCGGACCATCGGGGACCTCTGGACAATCGGTTCCCCTCACACAGGCACAGGCCACCACAGACCTTCCCCCCTCTGGAAACACCAACACAGCACCCACCCAGCGGGCCCATACCTCCGTCCCCAGGACACGACAATCAGCTGTGTGTCCACCACTACAGGGAACCCAGGCTAACCCACCACCCCAACAACAACAGGGACCTGGGGGCAGTGGTAGTGGGCACACGGTCCAGAGGACGGAGGCACTGGAACACAGGGGAACTGGGAGGTCTGCCGTGCGACAGGGGGCGGACAGGCAAAGGGAACCCACTCTCCACGAGGCCCTCTCCTCCATCATGGGAGCATACCACCACTCCCAGGAGACGATGGCAACGGTACTGGCCAAGTTTCAGGAGACCCAGCGCATGCAGGAGGAACAGTATATGGGCTTCAGGGAGGAACTCAGAACCATCAGCTCCACCCTGGGCACCATCGTAGGGGTGCTGAAGGAACTACTCAACACCAGGAGGGACACTGTGGCACTACAAGGGGCCCCTGACACTAGCATGGACGATGAAGTGCCCACTACCTCCGCCTGTGCTAGTGGACAGGACCCCCGCCACAGGACCACCACACCAGCACCCCACCCCCTGCAGAGGGAGAACCACCCCGCAAACGGTCCCTGAGATCCAGGACCAAGACAGAGAACGATGCCAAGACCCCCGCCAAGAAATGAGACCACCCTGATTGTCATCCTACTGTCCCACTTTGTCACCCTGTCCATAATTAAACTGCCCCAGCTCCACTTCCTATGCCCATATGGGCAATGCACCTGTGAGACTAATAGACTGGACTCTGCCATGGACACTCCTCCGCCATCAACCCTCACCATTTCACTACCCATTCCAATTTTGAGCATTTAAACAAACACACCTAAAGCACAAAACGATCTGGAGTCTGTCTGTGATTTCGAAATAGTGTATTAGCAATTACAGTGACAAAATGTTTTTAAAATACTAATGTCAACATACCTATGTCACACAGCTCTAGTCCATGAGGAATCTAAGCAGATGTCACACAGTGGTACCCACACCTGTGAAACCGTAAGGGAAAGTGACAACTCAGTGACCATACACTGGGTGAAAACGACAGACAGGAGAGAGGTAGTAGTGTTAAAGTACATGTAGTAGGCAGGATTGTATTCTTACCTGTGTCTCACTGGAAATATTGCTGGATCACTGAGTCCCTGTTGTGCATGTCTTCTTCCTCTGCTTCCTCCCCATCACTGTCCACAGGCTCCACAGCTGCAACAACACCGCCATCTGGACAATCCTCCTGCAGAAAAGGCACCTAGCATCGCAAAGCCAAGTTGTGAAGCATACAGCAGGCCACGATGATCTGGCACACCTTCTTTGGTGGGTAGAATAGGGATCCACCTGTCATATGGAGGCACCTGAACCTGGCCTTCAGGAGGCCGAAGGTCCGCTCGATCACCCTCCTCATTCGCCCATGGTCCTCATTGTAGCGTTCCTCTGCCCTGGTCCTGGGATTCCTCACTGGGGTCAGTAGCCATGACAGGTTGGGGTAACCAGAGTCACCAGCAAATGGTGAGGGGCAACTGTTAGACACACACTAACCTGGAGGGATAACCCCAGACAACCATTCCCACTGACTTGCTTCCAGGTGCTCACCTAATAGCCACACACGGTGCCTCTGGAGTTGACCCATCACATAAGGGATGCTGCTATTCCACAGGATGTAGGCATCATGCACTGAGCCAGGGAAAATTGCATTCACATGGAAGATGTACTGGTCTGCCAAACATATCATCTGTACATTCATAGAATGATAATTCTTCCGGTTTCTGTACACCTGTTCACTCCTGTGGGGGGGACCAAAGCCACATGGGTCCCATCAATGGCACCTATGATGTTGGGGATATGTCCCTGGGCATAGAAATCACCTTTCACTGTAGGCAAATCCTCCACCTGAGGGAAAACGATGTAGCTCCGCATATGTTTCATAAGGGCAGACAACACTCTGGACAATACGTTGGAAAACATAGGCTGGGACATCCCTGATGCCATGGCCACAGTTGTTTGAAAAGAGCCAATTGCACGGAAATGGAGCACTGACAGCACCTGCAATTGAGGGGAGATTCCTGTGCGATGGCGGATTGCTGACACCAGGTCTGGCTCCAACCGGGTACACAGTTCCTGGATTGTGGCACGGTCAAGCCTGTAGGTGATTATCAAATGTCACTCCTCCATTGTCAACAGGTCCACCAACGGTCGGTACACCGGAGGATGCCGCCATCTCCTCACATGTCCCAGCGGACGGTGCCTATGAAGGACAACAGCAAGCACAGAGTCAAACAACTCAGAGGTACGTACCCACAGTTTACCCAGAGCACCAATCATACACAAAAGGTGGCCTGTATGTGTGTTGAGACCAGGCCTAGGTATGTGTGACGCAGTTGAAAATGAAGACATGTGGGCCTTTGAAATGCCGGCTGCCTGACCTGTAAAGTGGGACAAGGGGATATGAGGTAACTGCGCTGGCGTTGTACACCGTCGCGGTAGGCGGTCGAAGACCGTGGCGCAATGCTGCATTGGTTAACATTGGACCCTATGGGTCCCAGGAGCCAATGACGATGTACGCCGGCGGTGACGGTACGCACCGCCGCGGACGTGACCGCCATTTTCTATCTGTTCAATCACTCAATACCTGATCTTCGACAGGAGAGGACCTACACTGCAAGTGCTGCTGTGACCTCGGTCTGGAAGAGACAATGGCTCGTGCGTCTGGGGAAAAGGCCCCTGCCTTCACATCGGAGGAGTTGGAGAAGCTCGTGGATGGGTCCTCCCCCAGTACACGCTACTCTACGGTCCTCCAGACAAACAGGTAAGTACACAGTGAGCATGTTGTATGGGCTATGCCTGTGTGGAGAGGGCTGGATGTAAGAAGGAAGTGGGCAGAGTGCTGTGTGCATGCAAGACGGTGAATGCATGTGCCACATGGCAAGGGTAGGGATGGGGGCCAATCACTTTGACGGTGCAGTTGGTAATGACTTCTCTTTTTCCCCTGTACATTTCATGTAGGTCATCGCCAAGGATGTCCGGACCCTGGGGGTCTACCACAGGAGGAGCACCCACTGCTGTAAAAGATGGGAGGAAATTCGCCGCTGGAGCAAGAAGACGGCGGAGGCTCAGCTGGGGATGGCCTCCCAACGTGAGAGGGGTGCCTGTCGCACCATGACCCCCCTGATGTTCAGGATCCTGGCGATGGCCTACCCGGAGTTGGATGGGCGCTTGAGGGCATCACAGCAGACACAAGGGGGTGAGTACACTCTCATTCTGCTGACTTTGCGTGCAGTGGAGTTGTCTGGGTCGGGGAGGAGGGCTGTGGGTTTCCCTAGGCCAGGGCGAGTTCGGTAGGCAAGGCCCCTCCGCAAGGCAGGCCATGTGGCACCCCAGCCCACCTCTGTAGACTGCCAAGTACAGCTATTCATGTCCCTGTGTCATCTATGTGTGCAGATGTGGTCCATAGCCTTGTAGGCCATTTCCCATGAATTGAACAGTGGAGCCCAAGAGCACAGCGTAGTGCAGGGGGCTTCTGTGTCTGTCTTGTCCGCCAACGGTAGCGGTAATCCATGCACTCAACATGTGTTTCTTCTGTGCCCCCCCCCCTTTTTGTGGTCTCCCTGTTCTTGTGTGCATTAGCATCATCAGGCGGAGGAGCAGTGGCACCGGAGCATGAGGGAGCTGCATCCCACAAGGCCCTGGAGGGTGAGACTACGGACTTGGAATTCACCAGTGGGACGGAGGGCGAGGGGAGCTTCACGGCGGGGACAGGAGCTGAGCCCAGCGACACGGACTCGTCCTCTGATGGGAGCTCCCTTGTGGTGGCGGCAACATCTGTGCCTCCCGCATCTACAGGTACAGCCGCCACCCCCCCTACCAGCACCGCCCTCCCAGCAGCCCCTCAGCCTTCGCCCCGTGCCCACTCACCCAGGAGGGTGGGCATCACCTTCGCCCCAGGCACCTCAGGCCCTGCCCCAGTCACCCCTGCTGCCCTCAGTGAGGAGGCCATTGACCTCCTCGGGTCCCTCACTGTTGGGCAGTCTACCATTTTGAATGCCATCCAGGGTGCAGAAAGGCAATTGCAACAAACTAATGCATTCCTGGAGGGCATTCATTCTGGTCAGGCGGCCCTTCACTGAGCTTTTCAAACCCTGGCCTCAGCACTGATGGCAGCCATTGTCCCCGTCTCTAGCCTCCCCCCTCCAACTTCCTCCACCCAGACCCAATCCCCTGTACCTCTGCCTATCCCAAGCACACCATCAGACCAGCCTGCACCTACGCAAACACACAAGGGAAGCTCAGGCAAACATAAGCACCACACATCCCACAGGCACTCACGCAAGCAACACACACATGCAGACACACCAACATCCACTGCCTCCACTGTGTCCCCCTCCTCGCCGTCTCCCTCTTCCCTCCCAGTCTCGTCTACACTCACACCTGCATGCACTACCTCTACAGCCACTACGTCCCTCACCAGCACACCCACCAGCACACCCACCAGCACACCCCGCTCACGTGCAGTCACCACCCCCACTACCATTCACACGCCCCCTGTGTCCTCTACCAGTGTGTCTGTGACGCCCCCTCCCAAGATACACAAACACAGGCACACACCCACCCAACAGCCATCCACCTCACGACAGCCTCCAGCGCATGCACCTGCACCCAAAGTCACCAAACGTACACCTCCTACTACCACCACCTCTTCCTCCACTCCCAAACCCCCTCCAGCTACCCATCTCAGTGTGTCCCAAAAACTTTTCCTGTCCAGCCTTGACCTTTTTCCCACACCTCCCCCACCCCGTCCATCTCATAGGTCCCGAAGTAGCACCTCAGCCACAACATCTCCGGGGACCAGTGGTGCCTGTAGTCACCGGTATGTGGAGTGCACCGGCCACCAGGACAGCCAGTGTGGCACGGAGCAACAGCACAGACAGTCCCCCACCTGTGAAGCATCAGAAGTTGGCCAGTGCCCGGCGGGAGAGGGGGAAGACTCCAGCCACCAAAGCCGTTCCCAGGGGTCCCATTGGGAGTGTGGAGTCATCTGTGACACCTTCCAAGGTGGGGAAGGGCCACAAGAAACCGGGCAAGTCTGGGAAGAGCTGCACGGCGGAGAAGACCGCCATCATCCCCGCTGCCCAGGGGGCCACCGCCAGCCCCAGCCCAGCTGCCCAGGAGGCCACCGCCAGCCCAAGCCCAGCTGCCCAGGAGGCCACCGCCAGCCCCAGCCCAGCTGCCCAGGAGGCCACCGCCAGCCCCAGCCCAGCTGCCCAGGAGGCCCCGCTGATCCATGAAGGACCGCCAGCACCAGCCCCGCTGGGCCATGAAGGACTGGCAGCACAAGCCCCGCTGGGCCATGAAGGATCGCCAGCACAAGCCCCGCTGGGCCATGAAGGACCGCCAGCACCAGCCCCGCTGGGCCATGAAGGACCGCCAGCACAAGCCCCGCTGGGCCATGAAGGACCGCCAGCACAAGCCCCGCTGGGCCATGAAGGACCGCCAGCACCAGCCCCGCTGGGCCATGAAGGACCGCCAGCACAAGCCCCGCTGGGCCATGAAGGACCGACAGCACAAGCCCCGCTGGGCCATGAAGGACCACCAGCACCAGCCCCGCTGGGCCATGAAGGACCGCCAGCACAAGCCCCGCTGGGCCATGAAGGACCGCCAGCACAAGCCCCGCTGGGCCATGAAGGACCGCCAGCACCAGCCCCGCTGGGCCATGAAGGACTGCCAGCAACAGCCCCGCTGGGCCATGAAGGACCGCCAGCACAAGCACCGCTGGGCCATGAAGGACCGCCAGCACAAGCACCGCTGAACAGGGCACCGCCAACTCATGCACCGCTGAACAGGGTACCGCCAACTCAAGCGCCGCTGAACAGGGCACCGCCAACTCAAGCACCGCTGAACAGGGCACCGCCAACTCAAGCACCACTAGCCCATGAGCGGCAGGGGCACTGACGCAACTGGGTCCGTCATGGGATGAGTGATGCACTCTGGGCACCAGTCCCCCTCCAGAACCAGTGGAGACATCCATCCACTACCTCTGTCCTTCACAGGATGAAGCACTCTGGGCACCAGTCCCCCTCCAGAACCAGTGGAGACATCCATCCACTAACTCTGTCCTTCACAGGATGAAGCACTCTGGGCACCAGTCCCTCTCCAGACCCAGTGGAGACATCCATCCACTACCTCTGTCCTTCACAGGATGAAGCACTCTGGGCACCAGTCCCCCTCCAGAACCAGTGGAGACTGTTATCCACTTGAGAGACTGTGGCTTTGCACTCCCCAGGATATGGCAGTGGGCAACCCACCCACTGTAGAGACTTGAGAGACTGTGGCTTTGAACTCCCCAGGATTGAACAGTGGGCAAATCACCCGCTGTATAGACTTGAGGGACTGTGGCTTTGCACTCCCCAGGATTGAACAGTGGGCACCCCACCCACTGTAGAGACTTGAGAGACTGTGGCTTTGCACTCCCCAGGATTGAACAGTGGGCATGTGGCCCTCTCGTGGATTTGGCATTGTGCACTCAACCGGCTGAGGTGCCCCCCCTTTCTCTCCCCATGAGGTGCCTGTTTTCTTGCTCTCTGATGCCCCTGCAGTGTTCTATCCGTCATGGTCGGGGATCTTGTGTGGGCCTCGCCCATACTGTGTGGTCCCAGTGTTCCACGGACTTTCTTTGTGCAGTACCTGGACTACTATGCCTGGTATAAATTTTGTACATGGTGTATATATATATTTCTGCCTACTTGTTTGTAATATATTCCGATCGTTACACTCATTTTCTTTGGTCTTTGCATTCTTCCATGGGGGTTTAGGGGGTGTAACTGTGATGTATTGATATGCATTAGTGTGTGTGTTGTAGTGGGTGAGGGTGGGGGTGGGGGTGTAGCGTGTGTGTGTCCCTGTTTTTTGCCTCCCCTGTGTCGTAGGTGCAGTACTGACTGTGGTCTTCGCTGCCGGCGTTCGTGCTCCTGGTAGAGGAGCAGGAAGACTTTTCCGGTTCCATGGTGTCCTCGTTCCTCGTGGAGTGTGTAGAGGTGAGCGTTTTCCCTTCGAAATTCCTGTTTCCGCCGTGTTTTTATCCATGGTGTATCCGCCCCGGAAAAGGTTGCGGATTGGCCTGTCATAATAGTGTGGGCGGTACTTTGTCCTCCGCCTGTCTGTTGGCGGTGACCGCCAAGCTGTTTGTTGGTACCGCTGTGGCGGTCGGAGTGTTAAAGTGGCTGTCTTTGTTGGCGGTTTCTGCCACGGTCGTAATTGTTATTTTTTTACCGCCGGCCTGTTGGCGGTCTTACCGCCGCTTTAACATCGTCCGCCAGGTTTGTAATGACCACCATAGTGCTGACGCTCCCTACAGTAATTGGGAGGATAGACTTGGTAGTGGGGCTGCCATTACTTTTAAAAGTGAACACACAGCTAAATATGCACCTATTGATTTTACAGGCTGCAAAGGTCTCCAGTTTTCCCTGCAGTTCGCCCCTACGTTTACCTTATCAAGAATAGAAATGTATCGCCCCCCCCAGGGCCCTCCTCCAAATTCACAGAAACCTTACCTGAGTGGATGGCAGAGTGCAGCCTCCAAAAAGCCAACTTTACGCTACTAGGAAACTTGAATATACACTTAGAGCAAAAGGAGAACATTTCAGTAAAAGGTCTTATCAATGATCTGGAAGCTCTTCAATTTTGTCAAATTGTAAACTCCCCCACACACAACAGAGGGCACCTCTTAGAGCCAGTGTTTACTAATTTTAATGCACTGACGGTAGAGGACGCAATATACATGTCATGGTCTGATCACTTCCTAGTTCCTTTTTGGATGGTAATGGTGGAACCAGCAGTAAGGAAGCCTCCTATTTCAAAAGTCAGGCACCTCTGGTTGAAACTCAATGATAGGGAGTGCCAAAACTTGCTCTCTGATTCATTACTGATTCTAGAGGCTGATATAGGAGCAAAATATATAGCAAAGTTGAAACATAGTTATCTAACACTTTTGAGCCAAGAGTTCTCTGTAAAGCCACCAAATTAAATCTGACAAAGGGCATAGTTCTCTGGTACACAACAGAGCTGACATTGTTAAACCAGGAAGCTAAGAAGAGGGAGAAATAATGTAGGAAAGATTGCAATGGCAAAAGCAAAAACAGCTACAGAATAGCTTAAAAAAATTACAAGAGAGCGATAAAGGAAGCAAGAATTGCTCACTGCGAGGCAAAGCTAGAGAAGGCCCAGAACACCCTTAAGGAACTATTTAAAATAGTTAACTAATTGATGTACCTTCCCTATTCCTCCTCGGGTCTTCCACCATGAGTGGAACAGTGTGACTGTTTTCCCACCTTTTTCACTAATAAAGTCAATAAAATATTAAGTCAGCTCCCATCCTTAGACTCATTAGCACCTCAGAAAGGTACGGCCCCAGTTAAGCAAGGGCAGGGCACTGTCCTGTCTGCATTCCCCTCCACGATCCGCGAGGAGGTAGAAGCTACAGTAAATTGTACTAAATCAGGATCCCCTCTCGATATTTTAGAGAGAGGCAGTATGATTCTTCTAACCACTCTCATGGAAATCCTTAACCATTTGCTGACTAAATGCTGTATTCCTGAAATCTGGAAGCATGCAATAATAAAGCCACTCATAAAAAAGCCTGCAGCGAACCCTCTTTTGGCAGAGAGCTATAGACCTACTTTCTTGCTCCCATTTGTAAGCAAGGTCACAAAAAAGCTTGGAAATAAACACCTGTCTAGCTTCCTAGAAGGTCAGGGTATTCTGCACCCTACCGAAAGGGCAGCAACACGGAGACAGAGTTACTGGCTGCAACAAAGTACATTTGCACAATTTTTGATCAAGGAGACTCAGCAACTATGATAATCCTGGACCTCAGTGCTGCCTTCGATACCAAGTCGCATCCACTCCCCATTCAAAGAATGAAGGAAGTAGGAATTTCAGGGAACACAATTAGATGGCTGAAATCATTCTTAAGGGACAGGAGCTTCCAGGTGTGTGAAGGATCCTGTTACTCCTCCATCCGCCCTCTAAACCGCGGGGTCCCTCAAGGATCATCGCTTAGCCCCACACTTTTTAATTTGTATGTTTGGCAGTTAGCAGAAATTGTACATGCACATGGCCTAGCCTTCGTGTTATACCGAAATGACACTTAACTTGTTATGGCCTTGACACCAGAGACTAGTTGCGCTTCCCTCAAGTTGAATTCTTGCCTCAATGAGGTCACTGAACGGGCGTCTATGAGCTGTTACAAACTCAGTGGCGATAAAATTGAGATTCTGGAGATAGGCAATCACATATCCAGATGGTGGCAACTGGGATGACCCAAACAATTGTGAGAACCACCTAATCTGATTCCAGCAGATAAGAGTTAAGCGTTCTGGATTGATGAGAAACTAACTATAGAAACTCAATCCAAAAAACTTGTGGACTCATGCTTTGGGATCCTCAGATCCTAAAGAAAGTTTTTACACATGCTCCCACCCCCTACAAGACGAATTGTGGTACACAGTCTGATAAACCTCTGTCTGGAATATGGAAACTCCCTTTATTTGGGGAGCCCAAAAACATAACAGACTGCCTCCAAGTAGTCCAGAATGCAGTAACTAGAATCCTTTGCCAGATACCAAAGCAGCAATCTGCTCAATAAGCCCTAAGAGCACTTCATTGGCTTCCGGTGGGGAAAAGCATTTGTTTCAAAGCAATGTGTATTGTGCACCAGGCCATCCAGGAGAAAGACCTGATTATCATCCAGAACTTGCTGACCTCCTTCGGGTACGTACCCATAGGCTGGTGTTAGTGCCAAGGTAAATGAACAAGAAGCGGGGGATGGACTTTTCCAGCCTTCATCCCTAATCAGCAGTCTGAGCCTGTCTTTAGAAAACTCCTCAAAACCCACCTTTTTGAAGCATGAACGTGCCAGAAGCTCATTTTAGTGGTCTGCAGTGGTTGTCAAATAGTGTTCGGAGACCCCGTCGGGTAGCCATGCTGTATAGAATAGCCATTTTGAATTGAATTTTCAAATTGTTCTGTAATGTGGTAAAACTGGAAGACAATCACATTGGAAATAGAAGCAGGGTTATGGTCCTGAAGCACTGCTGCAATGGTAGGGATGGATCCAAAAATGTGCAGAAGGAGTTGGAGGATGCTACTACAAGATCTATAAAAGATTATGGCCCTCATTACAACCCTGGCGGTCGGTGATAAAGTGGCGGTAATACTGCCAACAGGCTGGGGGTAACTACCGCCAAATTAAGACCATGGCGTGAGAACTCAGATAGACAGCCACTTTAACACACTGACCACCAGGGCGGACACAACAGCCACCACGGCCAGGCAGAAGTCAATGTTCCGCCCACCATAGTAAGACACATCAATCTGCCACCTTTTCCGGGGCAGTACAGTGACATTTCTCATTTACTGAAGATACTTGAATAAATCAAGGGATATTTATAACCTCATGTGTGGACTGCCTACACCTTCACAGAAAACTCCCTGACTTTGTAAAAGAAGTGTAATTGATGATGATTTTAAGTATTTAAGACCAATTTAGGAAAGATTTGAAGACAACTTTTTAAAGAACAAGACATCACAATGCATTTACAGTCCACAACCCAGCTAACTCTCCTATTGCTCGTTCAAATTAGCTTGAGTTTTTTTTTGCCATGTACAGCACTCTATTGCCTTTTGGTAGGTTTGTGCCAAAGAAATGCCACATAAGTACATACATACAAACATAATTAAAATATTTCAATACGAACAGGTGCGTAAGTGTCTTATTTGTAGTAAAAGTAATATCGAAAAGTTAACTTTGATTAATTAATGAACCATGTCAGGCCCTAATGACTTTATAAAGAAACTAAAACAAATGGCTAACTGTCTCCTGTTTTGAAGTTCAATAATAACAAGCATTTTCAATGCAACGGGGCTCGCTTTTGCTCGAGTTAGAGCTATTTGCTTTGTAAACTCCTAACCGGACTTTTCTTGACACGAAGTAAAAGAAAAAAAAACACAGCGCGATCGTGCTATGTAAAATGCAGCGCGATTGCGATGAAATTGAAAATGTAAAAACGGAGCGCGATCGTGCTATGTAAAGCCAAGCACGATCGCACTGCGGGGAAAAAAAACAGATAAAGTAGTCCGGAAAACCTGGCTGAAAACATCGAGCCGCAAATGGTTTCAGTACTTTACCGGTGCTGTGTAGGTGGGCTAAACACCGGAAAAGGCATGACGTATGCATGCCTTTAACAAATGAAAGCAAGCAGATTTTAAAGAGCAAGCCCAGGAACCAATGAAAGTGATTGATGTGACCTGGGCGTGGTTTCAAGCCCAAAGAGAGATTACATTATAGACGGAGCGCTTTGTGCTCGCCCATAATAACGGATGACATTAAAATGAGAAATGGGTGCATCTATGTATTACACTGTGCAAGCAGTGCGATGAGACCATATGCAACCAGATAAAGAGCAAGACCTAAGCCACCTTGTCTCTTCTCAAATAAGTTGGTACAAATCAAGAAAACATCTATGAGCATTTCTGGGTGACTGTTTCAAAGGCAACATTGATTATAAGTTGTTTTAAAGTTATTCCAAGATTACAGGATGAGAAAGATTCTAGATTAAAGGGGTTAAGAAAAACCCAAGTCCCAGAAGCCTGTACCTTTTATGCTTAGTGAAAGGGGATCACATAAATTGGTAATGTGCTTTGAATAAATCTATCTAAAATATGATTTTTTAGATTAAAATATAAATGTCACAGTTGAAGAAGAGCATCTTAACCTGTTACTTCTGAAACTTCACCTACCTTTTTCTTGTGGGTGTAATGTTCACCTCGAATTCCTTAGTGGAAAATAGCAATTCCCAAGTGGAAATAGAGATTTTTAAGAATAAATGAGAAACAAAGAGTGTAGGGAAGTAGCCTCTTTCTAGCATGGTTACCCCCACATTTGGCCTGTTTGTGAGTGTGTGTCAGTCTGTTTTTACTGTGTCACTGGGATCCTGCTAGCCAGGACCCCAGTGCTCATAGATAAAAACCTATACGTCAGTATGTTTTGCCTGTCTCACTGGGACCCCTGCTTGCCAGAACCCCAGTGCTCATAATTTGTGGCCTAATGCATGTCTCTGTATAGTGCTTGACTTTGTCACTGAGGCTCTGCTAACCAGAACCTCAGTGCTTATGCTCTCTCTGCTTTTAAATTTGTCACTGTAGGCTAGTGACTTCATTTACAATTTCAATTGGCACACTGGACCCCCATTATAAGTCCCTAGTATATGGTACCTAGGTACCGAGGGCATTGGGGTTCCAGGAGATCCATATGGGCTGCAGCATTTCTTTTGCCACCCATAGGGAGCTCAGACAATCCCTTGCACAGGCCTGCCACTGCAGCCTGCGTGAAATAACGCACACATTATTTCACAGCCATTTTCACTGCACTTAACTAATTTATAAGTCACCTATATGTCTAACCTTCACTTTCTGAAGGTTAGATGCAAAGTTACTATGTGTGAGGGCACCCTTGTACCAGCAAAGGTGCCCCCACATAGTTCAGGGCCATTTCCCCGGACTTTGTGAGTGCGGGGACACCATTACACACGTGCACTACATATAGATCAATATCTATACGTAGCTTTACAATGGTAACTTCGAATATGGCCATGTAACATGCCTAAAATCATGGAATTGTCCCACCATTACAAATCTACTATTGGGGAGCCAATTCCATGCATCCTGGGGGCTCCACCATGGACCCCCAGCACTGCCAAACCAGCTCTCTGAGGCTTGCACTGCAGCTACAGCTGCTGCCACCTCACAGACAGGGTTCTGCCCCCCTGGGGTCTGGGTAGCCCAGTCGCAGAAAGGCAGAACAAAGCATTTCCTCTGAGAGCACGGTGTTACACCCTCTCCCTTTGGAAATAGGTGTTACAAGCTGGGGAAGGGTAGGCTCTGGAAATGCTTTGAAGGGCACAGATGGTGACCTCCTTGCATAAGCCAGTCTACACCGGTTCAGGGGCCCCTTTTCGCCCTTCTCTGGTGCAAAACTGAACAAAGGAAAGGGGAGTGACCACTCCCCGTCCATCACCACCCTAGGGGCAGTGCCCAGAACTCCTCCAGTGTGTCCCAGACTTCAGCCATCTTGCTTTGCAAGGTGTAAGGGCACTCTGGAGGCCTCTGAGTGGCCAGTGCCAGTAGGTGACATCAGAGACCCCTTCTGATAGGTCCATACCTGATAAGGTAGCCAATCCCCCTCTCAGGGCTATTTAGGGTCTCTCGTGTGGGTTCTCTTCAGATTCTGCTTGCAAGTTTCCTTCGGGAATCCTCTGCAACAACTTCAAACTCTTCTGACCTCATATCAACCGCAGCCTGCTCCAAGAAACGCTGTATCTGCAACAAAGTGTCTACAAGAGACACTTTTCTTCAGCAAACTCAGCTCCAAGTCAGCAACTGCAACAGTTTCCATGGTGTGCATGCTCTGGGGACTCTCTGTCATCATCCTGCACCAGAAGGACCAAAGAAATCTCCAGTGGAGTGGTGGAGTAATTCCCCTGCTCCAAGCAGGCACCTTCCAAGATGACGACCAGTACCCTGGGACTCCTCTCACAGCGACGAGCCTGCTCCTAAGGATACAGAGGGTGGACTTCATCAACGTAGACTGTCCTGAGGTCCTGCTGATGCAATTTGGAGGAGGTAGGATCTTGTCTTCCCTGAGAGCGACGGTACCCCTGTGTAGTGCGTCTTCTTCACCTCCTGAGGCCTCTGTGCACTCTTTGCAAAATTCCTTCATGCACAGCCTGGCCCAGGTCCCCAGCACTCCATCCTGCAATGCTCAAATCGTTGAGTTGTTCTCCGGCGGCGTGGGACCTTCTTTTGTTGTGCTGCTTCAACCACATTTTGCACCTCTTTATCCCCAGACCCTGCGGCTCCTGGGGGTGCTGTCTGGCATCCTGAGGGCATGCTAAAGTGCTGAGAGCCCCCTCTTCCTCTCCACAAAGAGTTGAGGCCCGCAGGTCTCTCCTGGGTCCATCCAGTGCCATTTTGACGCAAAATGCACTTTTGTCGTAGCCAAGGCTTGATGGTGACTTCCAACACAAAATTTAATCTGCAACGATCTTCACGCCGTGGCAAATCTTTTGTATCATGCAGGAACCCACTGGCATCTTCCTAGGGTGCATTCCTGCAGTCTTTGACTACCCTGGGACTCTTCTTTTGCACCCTCTTCTGGGTTGGCAGGGGCTCCTGTCCTTCCTGGAACTTCTTTCGACTTCTGGACTTGGTCCCCTTCCTTTGCAGGTCTTCAGGTCCAGGAATGCAGCAGTTGTTCTTTGCAGACTTGGTTGGCTGCTCCAAAATCCCAATCACGAGGTGTAGTGTGTCCTAAGGAAACTTGCAGTACTTTACTCCTGCTTTTCTGGGCTGGGATAATTTACTTACATTTACTGTATTCTTACTCTCCCACACTCTCCCACCGATTCTGCACACACTACACTTGTCTAGGGGGGAATTCATGATTCACATTCCACTTTCTTAGTATATCGTTTGTGTTGCCCCTAGACCTATTTTTTCCTATTGCATTCTATAGCATTTCCTATTGTTTGCATTGTTCTATGACTATTTACTTGTCTAATTCTGGTGTCTAGTTTATGTATTGTGTATAATACTTACCTCCAGAAGGAGTATTGTTTCTGAGATATTTCTGGTACTGTGTCACCCAAATAAACTACCTTTATTTTTGGTAACACTGAGTATTGTCTTTACTTGTGTATAAGTACTGTGTAACTATAAGTGATATTGCAGGAGGTTTGCATGTCTCCTAGTTCAGCCTAAGCTGTTCTGCTACAGCTACCTCCATCCGCCTAAGCTGCTAGAACAGTACTACTTCACTAATAAGGGATAACTGGACCTGGTATAAGGTTTAAGTACCCAAGGTACCCACTACAAACCAGGCCAGCCTCCTACAAAAAGAAGGAATCTAAATCCGAAAATCTGCATGAATTCATACATTTACATTGGGGTCAGCATTTGTCATTCCAGGTGATTGAAAACTACTCAGAAAAAACATGCCATTGCCCTACACTTTTTTCATTTTATTACTGGACACATGACCATAATTGTACAATCCACAATGGGGCAAAGCTGCAGGTGGTGTCTGAAGATGAGGCATCATTATCAGGGAGCTGCTGGACAAAGTTACAGCAAAGATTATAATGTTCGGACTTAGGCCCTCATTCTGACCTTGGCGGGCGGCGGAGGCCGCCCGCCAAAGTCCCGCCGTCAGGTTACCGTTCCGCGGTCGAAAGACCGCGGCGGTAATTCTGACTTTCCCGCTGGGCTGGCGGGCGGTCGCCTTCAGGCCGCCCGCCAGCCCAGCGGGAAAGAGGCTTCCACGATGAAGCCGGCTCGGAATCGAGCCGGCGGAGTGGAAGCTGTGCGACGGGTGCAGTTGCACCCGTCGCGTATTTCACTGTCTGCGCAGCAGACAGTGAAATACATTTAGGGGCCCTCTTACGGGGGCCCCTGCAATGCCCATGCCAGTGGCATGGGCACTGCAGGGGCCCCCAGGGGCCCCGCGACCCCCCCTACCGCCATCCGGATCCCGGCGGTCGGACCGCCGGGATCTGGATGGCGGTAGGGGGGGTCGGAATCCCCTCGGCGGCGCAGCAAGCTGCGCCGCCTTGGAGGATTCAATGGGGCGGCGGTACACTGGCGGGAGCCCGCCAGTGGTGCCGGTCCGACCGCGGCTTTACCGCCGCGGTCGGAATCCCCATTGGAGCACCGCCGGCCTGTCGGCGGTGCTCCCGCGGTCCTCCGCCCTGGCGGTCTTTGACCGCCAGGGTCAGAATGACCGCCTAAGTGTCTTTTTTGGGAAGTCGTAAATCTCCAGCAGGTGAAAGCTGGAGGCTGTAGCCGATGAGGGCATCACAAGGCCAGATACCCCTTCTGCGAATGACCACTGAACAGGATTTGCTGCTGTGGAGAATAACGTAGTGGGAGCTTCCATGAATTCAGACCAACCGGCGATACAGCTTGGGCAGATAGTCAAGAAGGTTGGTCCTGGTCTCCTCTTGGTTCTCAGAGCAGGTTTTAGCCAATAAAGTCCCATGTTTTGGATTTTGTCTATGTGGCTATCTTTAACATCACTACCAAGGTTACAGGACTGGTGGATCAGTACTTGGGGGGGGGGGTTAGGACTCACACAGGCTGGGTCCAGGTGCAGGTTCAAGATGGTTGAAAACTTTTCTGTCCTTAAGCCTCCAATCAGGAGGCCAGCCAATTAGCCTTTGAAGTCACTCTGGTATTCCTGGGATAAAGAAGTGGTATAGGCTTTAGGCAGCAAAGCAGTCTTTCCAGGTACAGCAAAGCAGTCTTCTAAAGTACACAGCAGGCCACAGCAGCAGGCAGTCCTCTGACAGTCCTTCTGTGGGTCCAGAAAGTGAACTGAAGAGTGAGTCTAAGGGTCCTATTTTTATACCTGGTGCCTTCTTTGAAGTAGGAGAAGTTTCTAGAGAATTCCCTTTGAAGTGCTTGCCATTTCTTGTCTCCCTTGCCCTAGCTCTCGGCAGGCTGCATGAACAATGAAGTGGTGACTACTTTGTTGAGGCATGGCACAGCCTATTGATTTGCAAGTGAGGCTGTGCCCAGCTCTGCCCCCCACATCCTGCTTTGATGGCCCACCCAGGAAAACCTAATCCCTCTAGTGTGTGGCTGTCTGCGTGGACTGAACAAAGTCCATCTGTCAACTACACCAAGTCATGTGACCCAGGAACAGGCTGCAGGTACCAAAAAGGGCAGGAAAATGCCAAATTCTGAAAAGTAAATGCTAAAAGTACAGTGTTCCTGGAGTAATTATTTTATATTTGCGTTTCACATTAATGACTCAATCCAACCAGCATACCATTAAATGAATTAAGGAATGAATAGAACACAGCGGGCAGCGTATTGGTAACTGAAAATCAGTATTTTGCATCAGATCAGTAAAGTCAATACTTTAAATACATTTTTAATAGTCAACACTCTTGCCCCTCCCTGTAATGATCCAACATAAACTTAGTTTCACATGTATGCATCAAGGGATCTTCGAGAGACAAAACCTCCTCTTAACAGATAATGCAATACAATGATCAGTCCCAGCATAAAAACAACAACAAGGTGTCTCCAAAGAAAGTCAGGGAAACATCAGCTCAAATGTGCTTTCAGTAAATTTAAAGAGAAGGAATTGTCAACATTTTGGTCTTAGAGTGGCCAGCCAGTCCAAGAGTTTATCATCAGGACTCAGGCCCTCATTACAACCCTGGCGGTTGGTGTTAAACTGGTGGCAATACCGCCAACAGGCCGGCAGTAATTACCGTCAAATTATGACCATGGCGGTGTTATCTCTGAGAGACAGCCAATGTAACACACCAACCGCCAGGGCGGAAACAACAGCCACCAGGGCGGTAGCCGCCTACAGCCAGGCGGAAGTCAATGTTCCGCACCCACCATATTACAACGACACAATCAGCCACATTTTCCGGGGCGGTACCAACAACATCAAAAGCCTGGCAGAAACACTGCACAGAAGTGAAAGGGCTCACCATTGGAGACACAGGGAACAACCATGCCGCCATGGAGCCCAAGCTGCATGCCTTCCCCATGATTTTCTACGTGCTGCTCCACTCCGAACATCAACGCCGGCAAAGACGACTACGGTGAGTAAAGCTGCCTAGCACACAAGGGAGGGAGGGAGGAAAAAGAGAGTGACACACACACACAACACGCCCTCCTCCTAACACCATACGCACAATCAGCTGCATCACAAATACATTTGTTCCCATACCTCGGATGAATAATGCAAGGACAAAATTATGTTGAGAAACTAAATGTAATGAGATCAACACATCAAGATAAATAAGTGAGCCAAGACAAGAGATATATACATACGTACACAAAAAGGGACACAGCCCAGTCCACAATCTACGAAGTCCATGTTTGGCCAAAGTCCAAGGCCAAACATGGTACTTGCCTCAACAAGGAGAGATCACTGCAGGGGCATCTGTTGGTAAATAGGCAGGCACCTCAGGGGGACAGGGGACGGGGGGCACATCAGCCGGGAGATGGAACAACACCACTGGTTCTGGAGGGAGCAACATGCCCTGTGCTTGGTCCTGGGGAGTGGAAGGCCACAGTCTCTTGAGTGGGTGACTTGCCCACTTGCTCTGGAGGGGGCAACATGCCCTGTGCTTGGTCCTGAGGAGTGGAAGGCCACAGTCTCATGAGTAGGTGACTTGCCCACTGTTAGAAATGGGGTCTTTGGTTGGCAGTCAGGTTACCCCCTGTCCAAGCAAGGACCCTCACTCTAGTCAGGGTAAAAGAGAATCACTCTCAGCTAACCCCCGCTCACCCCTTTGGTAGCTTGCCATGAGCAGGCAGGCTTAACTTCAGAGTGCTAAGTGTAGAGTATTTGTGCCAACACACACAGTAACGTAATGAAAACACTACAAAATGACTCAACACAGGTTTAGAAAAATAGAGAATATTTAGCTAAATAAAACAAGACCAAAACAACAAAAATCCACAATACACAAGTCAAGTTCTCAATTAAAAAAAACAAGAAGAGTCTTCGTGTAATTTTAAACACAACGCTAACGCTGTTAGCGTGGAAATGTACCTGTGTGCATCAAAAATAACCCTGCACGGGCGAGTGTGCGTCAAAAAGGGCTTGTGATGCGTCGAAATCACTCAGGAGCGAGACCTTGTGTCGTTTCCCCTTCAGTCAAGTCGGCGTACATCGTTTCTTCTCTCTGCAGGAAAGTGATGTGTCGATTCGAACCACACTCTCGGGTCCGGGCAGGCCTTATGTCGTTTTTGCACGGCCAGTGATGTTTGCGGCGGAAATCCTGCCTACGATGATCTGGAAACCACGCAGCGTGGGTTGTGATCTCACCAGCCTCCGTCAGCGATGCTGCACGTCGTTTCTCCAGCCGCGGGCGTCGATCTTCCGGTCGGGTTGCAGGAGAGCATTGATTTTCAGCCTCAAAGCCGGCGGTGCGTTGATTTTTCAACCGCAGAACGGAGTTGCATCGATCTTTTCCCTGCATGGTGGTCAGTACACAGATTTTTCACTCTTGGGCTGCCAGCTTCTCCTTTCAGGGTCCCAGGAACTGGATGGGCACCACTTGGCAGAGTAGGAGTCTCAGCAGAGGCTCCAGGTGCTTGCACAGAGAAGTCTTTGCTGTCCCTGAGACTTCAAACAACAGGAGGCAAGCTCTAAATCAAGCCCTTGCAGAGTTCTTCACAAGAAGGAAGGCAAAACAAAGTCCAGTCTTTGTCCTCTAGCACAGGCAGAAGCATCAACTGCAGGATAGCTCCACAAAGCACAGTCACAGGCAGGGCAGCTCTTCTTCCTATGTTCTTCAGCTCTTCTCCAGGCAGAGGTTCCTCTTGGTTTACAGAAGTCTTCTCAAGTCTGTGGTTTTGGGTGCCCTTCTTATACCCATTTTGCCCTTTGAAGTAGGCTTACTTCAAAGGAAAGTGTCTCTTGTTTGTGAAATCCTGCCTTGCCCATGCCAGGCCCTAGACACACACCAGGGGGTTGGAGGCTGCATCGTGTGAGGGCAGGCACAGCCCTTTCAGATGTGAGTGACCACTACTCCCCTCCCTCCTAGTACAGATGGCCCATCAGGAAATGCAAACTAAACCCCAGCTCCCTTGGTGTCATTGTCTAGTGTGAGGTGCAACCAGCCCAACTGTCAAACTGACCCAGACAGGGAATCCACAAACAAACAGTCACAAAAATGGCTTAAGCAAGAAAATGCCCACTTTCTGAATGTGGCATTTTCAAACACACAATCTTAAAATAAACCTTACTAAAAGATGTATTTTTAAATTGTGAGCTCAGAGACTCCAAACTCCACATCTGCTCCCAAAAGGAATCTACACGTTAATCATATTTACAGGTAGCCTCCATGTTAACATATGAGAGGGACAGGCCTTGCAACAGTGAAAAACAAATTTAGCAATATTTCACTGTCAGGACAAATAAAACACATTACTATGGCCCTCATTCTGACCCTGGCGGTCGGTGATAAAGCGGCAGCCAAGCCGCCAACAGGCCGGCGGTCTAAAATATGCAATTCTGACCCTGGCGGGAACCGCCAACACAGCCCGCCAACTTAACACTCCGCCCGCCACGGCGGTACAAACAAACAGCCCGGCGGTTCCCGCCAACAGCCAGGCATGCAGACAATGTACCGCCCACCCTATTACGACCCACCAATCCGCCACCTTTTCCGGGTCGGGAGCACCGCCGATAAGAACACGGCGGAAACAGACTACGAACGGGAAAACGCTCACCTCTACGCACTCCACGCGAGATTCCGGCAGTATGGAACCAGAGTTGCAGGTCATCCCCGCACTCCTATACCTGCTCATATACCAGGAGCACACCCGGCGGCGCGGAAGACATCGGTGAGTACTGCACCTACGACACAGGGGAGGGAAAAGATTACCGGCACACACCCACCCACCCACACCCACTACAACACACACATCAATGCATTCCCACAGATCACTGTCACAACCCACAAACCACCCCCCACCGAAATAATGCAAAGACCAAAAGAAGAGATCATAAACGGGCAGATATATTGAAATATGGACACCAGTAATCCCAATAAATAAATAAACTATGTACAAAATATATACAGCTACTAAATGTAGTCCAACCACTGTCCGTGGATCACAGGGGTCCTGTGCAAAGGGGCAAGGCCCAGTCCCACGACAAGAACTCCACGGAGAGAACACTGCAGGGGCATCAGAAAGAAAATAGGACAGGCACCTCAGGGGGAAGGGAAGGGGGGGCACCTCAGCCACTTGAGTACACGACGCCAGATCCACGAGGGGACTCCATGACCACTGGGCCATCCTGGGGAGAGCAAAGCCACAGTCCAAACAGTCCATACAGTGGGTGGCCTGCCCACTGGGCCATCCTGGGGAGAGCAAAGCCACAGTCCATACAGTCCATAAAGTGGGTGGCCTGCCCACTGGGCCATCCTGGGGAGAGCAAAGCCACAGTCCAAACAGTCCATACAGTGGGTGGCCTGCCCACTGGGCCATCCTGGGGAGAGCAAAGCCACAGTCCAAACAGTCCATACAGTGGGTGGCCTGCCCACTGGGCCATCCTGGGGAGAGCAAAGCCACAGTCCATACAGTCCATACAGTGGGTGGCCTGCCCACTGGGCCATCCTGGGGAGAGCAAAGCCACAGTCCAAACAGTCCATACAGTGGGTGGCCTGCCCACTGGGCCATCCTGGGGAGAGCAAAGCCACAGTCCATACAGTCCATACAGTGGGTGGCCTGCCCACTGGGCCATCCTGGGGAGAGCAAAGCCACAGTCCAAACAGTCCATACAGTGGGTGGCCTGCCCACTGGGCCATCCTGGGGAGAGCAAAGCCACAGTCCATACAGTCCATACAGTGGGTGGCCTGCCCACTGGGCCATCCTGGGGAGAGCAAAGCCACAGTCCATACAGTCCATAACAGACCCCACTGCCACTGGAGGAGGCAAGTTGGCCAGAGGACATCCTGCAGCCCTGCCCGAGATAGATCCTGCCCTGCCACGTCTGCCAAAGGGCCAGCGGTTCTTGCCTTGAAGGGCCCAGTTCAGCGGTTCCTGAGACGGCGGGGCCCAGTTCAGCGCTCCTTGCCTTGAAGGGCCCAGTTCAGCGGTTCTTGAGACGGCGGGGCCCAGCGGAGCGGTGCTTGAGACGGCGGGGCCCAGTTCAGCGGTCCTTGCCTTGAAGGGCCCAGTTCAGCGGTTCTTGAGACGGCGGGGCCCAGCGGAGCGGTGCTTGAGACGGCGGGGCCCAGTTCAGCGGTTCTTGAGACGGCGGGGCCCAGCGGAGCGGTGCGTGAGACGGCGGGGCCCAGTTCAGCGGTTCTAGAGACGGCGGGGCCCAGTTCAGCGGTCCTTGCCTTGAAGGGCCCAGTTCAGCGGTTCTTGAGACGGCGGGGCCCAGCAGAGCGGTGCTTGAGACGGCGGGGCCCAGTTCAGCGGTTCTTGACTTGAAGGGCCCAGTTCAGCGGTTCCTGAGACGGCGGGGCCCAGTTCAGCGCTCCTTGCCTTGAAGGGCCCAGTTCAGCGGTTCTTGAGACGGCGGGGCCCAGCGGAGCGGTGCTTGAGACGGCGGGGCCCAGTTCAGCGGTCCTTGCCTTGAAGGGCCCAGTTCAGCGGTTCTTGAGACGGCGGGGCCCAGCGGAGCGGTGCTTGAGACGGCGGGGCCCAGTTCAGCGGTTCTTGAGACGGCGGGGCCCAGCGGAGCGGTGCGTGAGACGGCGGGGCCCAGTTCAGCGGTTCTGGAGACGGCGGGGCCCAGTTCAGCGGTCCTTGCCTTGAAGGGCCCAGTTCAGCGGTTCTTGAGACGGCGGGGCCCAGTTCAGCGGTTCTTGAGACGGCGGGGCCCAGTTCAGCGGTCCTTGCCTTGAAGGGCCCAGTTCAGCGGTGCTTGAGACGGCGGGGCCCAGTTCAGCGGTCCTTGCCTTGAAGGGCCCAGTTCAGCGGTTCTTGAGACGGCGGGGCCCAGCGGAGCGGTGCTTGAGACGGCGGGGCCCAGTTCAGCGGTCCTTGCCTTGAAGGGCCCAGTTCAGCGGTTCTTGAGACGGCGGGGCCCAGCGGAGCGGTGCTTGAGACGGCGGGGCCCAGCAGAGCGGTGCTTGAGACGGCGGGGCCCAGTTCAGCGGTTCTTGACTTGAAGGGCCCAGTTCAGCGGTTCCTGAGACGGCGGGGCCCAGTTCAGCGCTCCTTGCCTTGAAGGGCCCAGTTCAGCGGTTCTTGAGACGGCGGGGCCCAGCGGAGCGGTGCTTGAGACGGCGGGGCCCAGTTCAGCGGTCCTTGCCTTGAAGGGCCCAGTTCAGCGGTTCTTGAGACGGCGGGGCCCAGCGGAGCGGTGCTTGAGACGGCGGGGCCCAGTTCAGCGGTTCTTGAGACGGCGGGGCCCAGCGGAGCGGTGCGTGAGACGGCGGGGCCCAGTTCAGCGGTTCTGGAGACGGCGGGGCCCAGTTCAGCGGTCCTTGCCTTGAAGGGCCCAGTTCAGCGGTTCTTGAGACGGCGGGGCCCAGTTCAGCGGTTCTTGAGACGGCGGGGCCCAGTTCAGCGGTCCTTGCCTTGAAGGGCCCAGTTCAGCGGTGCTTGAGACGGCGGGGCCCAGTTCAGCGGTCCTTGCCTTGAAGGGCCCAGTTCAGCGGTTCTTGAGACGGCGGGGCCCAGCGGAGCGGTGCTTGAGACGGCGGGGCCCAGTTCAGCGGTCCTTGCCTTGAAGGGCCCAGTTCAGCGGTTCTTGAGACGGCGGGGCCCAGCGGAGCGGTGCGTGAGACGGCGGGGCCCAGTTCAGCGGTTCTGGAGACGGCGGGGCCCAGTTCAGCGGTCCTTGCCTTGAAGGGCCCAGTTCAGCGGTTCTTGAGACGGCGGGGCCCAGTTCAGCGGTTCTTGAGACGGCGGGGCCCAGTTCAGCGGTCCTTGCCTTGAAGGGCCCAGTTCAGCGGTGCTTGAGACGGCGGGGCCCAGTTCAGCGGTCCTTGCCTTGAAGGGCCCAGTTCAGCGGTTCTTGAGACGGCGGGGCCCAGCGGAGCGGTGCTTGAGACGGCGGGGCCCAGTTCAGCGGTCCTTGCCTTGAAGGGCCCAGTTCAGCGGTTCTTGAGACGGCGGGGCCCAGCGGAGCGGTGCTTGAGACGGCGGGGCCCAGTTCAGCGGTTCTTGAGACGGCGGGGCCCAGCGGAGCGGTGCGTGAGACGGCGGGGCCCAGTTCAGCGGTTCTGGAGACGGCGGGCCCAGTTCAGCGGTCCTTGCCTTGAAGGGCCCAGTTCAGCGGTTCTTGAGACGGCGGGGCCCAGTTCAGCGGTTCTTGAGACGGCGGGGCCCAGTTCAGCGGTCCTTGCCTTGAAGGGCCCAGTTCAGCGGTGCTTGAGACGGCGGGGCCCAGTTCAGCGGTCCTTGCCTTGAAGGGCCCAGTTCAGCGGTTCTTGAGACGGCGGGGCCCAGCGGAGCGGTGCTTGAGACGGCGGGGCCCAGTTCAGCGGTCCTTGCCTTGAAGGGCCCAGTTCAGCGGTTCTTGAGACAGCGGGGCCCAGCGGAGCGGTGCTTGAGACGGCGGGGCCCAGTTCAGCGGTTCTTGACACGGCGGGGCCCAGCGGAGCGGTGCGTGAGACGGCGGGGCCCAGTTCAGCGGTTCTGGAGACGGCGGGGCCCAGTTCAGCGGTCCTTGCCTTGAAGGGCCCAGTTCAGCGGTTCTTGAGACGGCGGGGCCCAGTTCAGCGGTTCTTGAGACGGCGGGTCCCAGTTCAGCGGTCCTTGCCTTGAAGGGCCCAGTTCAGCGGTGCTTGAGACGGCGGGGCCCAGTTCAGCGGTCCTTGCCTTGAAGGGCCCAGTTCAGCGGTTCTTGAGACGGCGGGGCCCAGCGGAGCGGTGCTTGAGACGGCGGGGCCCAGTTCAGCGGTCCTTGCCTTGAAGGGCCCAGTTCAGCGGTTCTTGAGACGGCGGTGCCCAGCGGAGCGGTGCTTGAGACGGCGGGGCCCAGTTCAGCGGTTCTTGAGACGGCGGGGCCCAGCGGAGCGGTGCGTGAGACGGCGGGGCCCAGTTCAGCGGTTCTGGAGACGGCGGGGCACAGTTCAGCGGTCCTTGCCTTGAAGGGCCCAGTTCAGCGGTTCTTGAGACGGCGGGGCCCAGTTCAGCGGTTCTTGAGACGGCGGGGCCCAGTTCAGCGGTCCTTGCCTTGAAGGGCCCAGTTCAGCGGTGCTTGAGACGGCGGGGCCCAGTTCAGCGGTCCTTGCCTTGAAGGGCCCAGTTCAGCGGTTCTTGAGACGGCGGGGCCCAGCGGAGCGGTGCTTGAGACGGCGGGCCCAGTTCAGCGGTCCTTGCCTTGAAGGGCCCAGTTCAGCGGTTCTTGAGACGGCGGGGCCCAGCGGAGCGGTGCTTGAGACGGCGGGGCCCAGTTCAGCGGTTCTTGAGACGGCGGCCGGTCTATGGCCAACTGCTAATTGCCTGGTGGTGCCCTCCTGGGCAGCGGGGATGGTGCTCCTTCAATGCCCACCTGGGCTGTGGGTGGTGGGGCCCTCCTGGCCAGCTGGGCTGGGTCCTCCCTGGGCAGCGGCTATGGGGGTGGTGGGCTCTCCCGGGGCAGCTGTGCCGGTTCCTCCCGGGGCAGCGGCTATGGGGGTTGTGGGCTCCTCCTGGGCAGCAGGCCTGCTGCCTGACCTCTCCGACTTGCTGCCCTTGCCCTCCTTAGTCGTGGCCCTGTGGCCCTTTCCTCCCTTTGGAGCTGTGGCTGGTGACTGTCTCTGGGTGGTGTCCGGGGGGGATGTAGAAGGCGGGCTCCTGCGGTGGCCCTTCCGCCTTCTGCTCCTCTTCCCAGGGGGTGGGCTGGCTGTCCCCTTGCTGCTGGGCGAAGATCCAGACATGCGGGCTGGCGGGCTCCAATACCCCTGCACCCTTGTCAAGGGGGCTGCAGGGCTGGTGGTGGCTGAGGTGCTCTTCTTACCCCGACGAGAAGGAGGGGGGGGCTCAGGGTCAGGAAAGAAGTTAGTAGTGGCGAGGAAGAGCTTCTTGGGATAATGGAGAGTGGTAGGTACAGTGGGAATGGGAGTGGAGGGAGAGGATGTGGTTGTAGGTGAGTCACGTTTGCTGTCTTTGGGTGCAGGTGCAGGAGGGATAGGCTGTCGTGAGGTGGATGGCTGTTGGGTGGGTGGGTGGCTGCGTTTGTGTGGTGTGGAAGAGGGGGTGACAGACACAGTGGGAGAGGACACAGGGGACGTGTAAATGGCAGTGGGGGTGGTGACTGCACGTGTGCGGACTGGAGTGGAGGGTGTGCTGGTGATGGAAACACTGGCTGATGGTGAGGTGAATGGAGGTGTGAGTGTAGACGTCACAGGGAGGGAGGAGGGAGACGAGGAGGTGGGGGTCACAGAGGTGGTAGTGACTGTTGGCATGTCTGCATCGGAATGTTGCGTGTGTGAATGTCTGCGTGATCTGTGGTGCTTATGTTTGGATGTGCTTCTCTTGGGTGTTGAGGTGTGTGCAGGCTGGTCTGATGGTGTGGGTGGGACAGGCAGAGGAACAGGAGACTGGGAGGAGGGAGTTAGTAGAGGCAGGCAGGAGACAGGGACAATGGCTGCCGTCAGTGCTGAGGCCAGAGCCTGGAACGATCGCTGATGGGCAGCCTGACCCGAAGGAATGCCCTCCAGGTACGCATTGCTGCGATGAACCTCCCTCTCCACCCCCTGGATGGCATTCAAAAGGGTAGTCTGCCCAACAATGAGCGTTCGGAGGAGGTCAATGACCTCCTCACTGAGGGCAGCGGGGGTAACAGGGGCAGGGCCTGAGGTGCCTGGGGCGAAGGAGATGCCCGGCTTCCTGGCAGAGCGGGCACGGGGCGAACGCTGAGGGGCTGCTGGGAGGGCGGAGATGGTGCGCTGGGTGGCGGCTGTACCTGTAATGGCGGGGGGCACGGATGGTGCCACCCCCGCAAGGGAGCCCCCTTCCGAGGACGTGTCCGTGTCGCTGCAGGGTCCAGTCGTCCCCGTCGTGGAGCTCCCCTCGCCCTCCGTCTCACTGGTCCAGTCTGACTCTGTGGCATGGCCCTCCTGGGCCATGTGAGATGCAGCTCCCTCCTGCCCCGATGCCACTTCTCCTCCGCCTGATGATGCTGATGCACACAAGCACAGAAAGACAAACAAAAAGGGGGGGGGAGAGAGAAATAAAGGGATATTGATTACATGGATCTCCGGTACACTTAGCGGACATGACAGACACAGATGCCCCCTGCACTAAGTTGCGCACTTGGGGTCCGCTACGCATTCCGTGGAACATGCCCTACACGCCTAGAGTTGACAACTGCACCCATGGATGACACGGCCCAGGGATGGCTGTACTGACAAACTACTGAGGGTGGTGGCTGGGGACACAGGGGCTTACGGGGGTGCCCAGCCTACAGATATCGCCCTGGCCTAGGGGGACCCCCAGCCCTCCTCCCCCACCCAGACACCTCCACTGCGCGACAACAGAGTAGATAATGCTTGTACTCACCCCCTTGTGTCTGCTGTGCTGCCCTCACGCGCCCATCCAAATCAGGGTAGGCCACCGCCAGGATCCGGAACATCAGGGGGCTCAGTTGACGGCAGGCACCCCGCCTACGTTGGGAGGCCATCCCCAGCAGAGACTCGGCGGTCTTCTTGGTCCCGCGGCGGATGTCCTCCCACCTCTTGCGGCAGTGGGTGCCCCGTCGATGGTGGACCCCCAGGGTCCGGACTTCCTTGGCGATGGCACGCCAAATCCCGATCTTCTCATGGGCGCGGACCTATGTGACACGTACAGGGAGGGAGAAATACCACGTTCAAGTTTGTCAGCATTTTCCTTGCCAGTGGCCCAACGCCCCCCATCCCCGCCAGGCCCCCCGCCAGGCCCCCCGCCAAGCCCAACATGCCCCCCATCCCCGCCATGCCCCCCGCCAGGCCCAACATGCCCCCCATCCCCGCCATGCCCCCCGCCATGCCCCCCGCCAGGCCCAACATGCCCCCCATCCCCGCCAGGCCCCCCGCCATGCCCCCCGCCAGGCCCAACATGCCCCCCATCCCCGCCATGCCCCCCGCCAGGCCCCCCGCCAGGCCCAACATGCCCCCCATCCCCGCCATGCCCCCCGCCATGCCCCCCGCCAAGCCCAACATGCCCCCCATCCCCGCCAGGCCCCCCGCCATGCCCCCCGCCAGGCCCAACATGCCCCCCATCCCCGCCAGGCCCCCCGCCAGGCCCCCAAGCCAGCCAGTGGCCCCAAATCCAGATTGAATTAAACTCACTTGTTGGTCTGGAGGACCGTAGAGTAGCGCATACTGGGGGAGGACCCCATCCACAAGTTTCTCCAACTCCTCTCCAGTGAAGGCAGGGGCCCTTTCCCCAGGCGCAGCAGCCATTGTCCCTTCCAGACCGAGGTCACAGCAACACTTGCAGTATAGGTCCTCTCCTGTGAAAGTTCAAGTCGCAAGTGGATAAGTAGATAGAAAATGGCGGTCACGTCCGCGGCGGTGCGTACCGCGGCGGTGCGTCCCGCCACCGCCGGCGCCCTTCGCCATTGGCTCCTGAAACCCATAGGCTTCAATGTTAACCAATGCGGCTTGGCGCCGCGGTCTTGGCCCGCCGCCCGCCGCGGTGTGCCACGCCAGCGCATTGACCTCACATCCCATTGTCACACTTCACAGGTCAGGCAGCCGCCATTTCCAGGGCCCACATGGCTCAATTTCAACTGCGTCACACAGGCCTAGGCCTTGCATAGCCACTCAGACACGCCATTCACTGCATAGAGAATCGTTTACTGTGCTAGCTGTGAGTACGTACCTGTGGGTTGCTTGACTGTGTGCTCCATGTTGTCCTTCCTAGGCACCGTCCGCTGGGTTGGGCGAGGAGACGGATGAATCCTCCCGTGTACCGACCGCTGGTGGACCTGTCGACAATGGAAGAACGCCACATTATCCTGACCTACCGTCTTAACCGTGCCACTATCCATGAACTGTGTGCCCAGCTGGAGCCCGACCTGATGTCCCCCATCCGCCAACCCACAGGGATTCCCCCTCTGGTGCAGGTCATGTCAGTACTCCATTTCTTGGCAAGTGGGTCATTTCAGACAACCGTGGGAATTGCTTCTGGGATGTCTCAGCCCATGTTTTCGAAGGTGTTATCCAGAGTGTTGTCTGCCCTGATGAAATCCGTGAGGAGCTACATCATTTTCCCTGAGGTGGGCGAATTGGCTACAGTGAAGGGTGATTTCTACGCCCTAGGACATATTCCCAACGTAATTGGTGCCATTGATGGGACCCATGTGGCTTTGGTTCCCCCAAGAGACAGGGAGCAGGTGTACAGGAACAGAAAAAGTTACCATTCAATGAACATCCAGGTGGTGTGTTTGGCTGACCAGTACATCTCGCATGTAAATGCCAAATTCCCAGGGTCAGTGCATGACGCCTACATCCTCAGGAATAGCAGCATCCCTTACGTGATGGAACAGCTACAGAGACACCGTGTATGGCTAGTGGGGGACTCTGGGTACCCCAACCTGTCGTGGCTACTGACCCCAGTAAGGAATCCCCGGACCAGGGCAGAGGAACGGTACAATGAGGCCCATGGGCGTACTAGGAGGGTGATCGAACGCACCTTTGGCCTCCTAAAGGCCAGGTTTAGGTGCCTGCATATGACAGGTGGATCCCTAATGTACTCACCTAAGAAGGTGTGTCACATCATCGTGGCCTGCTGCATGCTTCACAACCTGGCTTTGCGCCGCCAGGTGCCTTTCCTGCAGGAGGATGGTCGAGACGGTGGTGTTGTGGCAGCGGTGGAACCTGAGGAGAGTGACGAGGAGGAAGACGACGGGGCTGAAACAGACAACAGGGACAGAATCATTGAACAGTACTTCCAATAGGACACAGGTAACATTTCAAAGATAATGTAGTAAATGTTAACTACTCTCCTGCATCTCTGCTGCCTGTCTATTTGCCCCAGTGTATGATGACTGAGTTTTGGCTTTTCCCTCCCTATTTCAGATCTGGGGTCCCCACTACGAGTCCTGTGCTTCGTTTCCCCATGGACTACAGCTTTGTGGCAGCTGTTTGTTGACTTCACCATGTACAAGGACATATTTGCACTGTCATGTCAATTACAATATATTGAAATCACAGCCAGACTCCAGATATTTTGGTGCAAAATAGGTGTTTATTTAAGTGCTCAAAATGGGATGGGTGGTTTCAAGTGGGTGGGGGTTATGGTGAAGGAATGTCCATGGCAGAGTCCAGAGTAACAGTCACACAGGTGCATTGTCCAGAGGCCTGTGGAGAGATGGAGCATGGGCAGTTCAAGGATGGACAGGGTGACAATGTGGGACAGTGGGATGACATCAGGTGGTATCCATTGCTGGCGGGGGTCTTGACATCCTACTCTGTCTTCTTGCGAGATCTCAGGGCCCTCTTGCGGGGTGGTTCTTCTCCTGCAGGAGGTGGGGGTCTGGTGGGCTGCTGCTGTGCGGGGGCCTCCTGTCCACTAGCGCCGGCGGAGGTGGTTGGCTGTTCTTGGTCCAGGCTAGTGGCAGGGGCCCTTGGGTGTTGTTCAGTGTCCGCCCTGGTGTTGACGAGGTCCTGCAGCAGCCCTACCATGGTAACCAGGGTGGTGTTGATGGCTCTGATGTCCTCCCTGTACCCCCGATAGTGTTCCTCCTGCAGTACCCGGATCTCCTGGAACCGGGCCAGTACCGTCGCCATCGTCTCCTGGGAGCGGTTGTATGCTCCCATGATGGTGGTGAGGACCTCGTGGAGAGTGGGTTCCCTGGGCCTCTCCTCCCCCCCCTGTCGCACAGCTGCCCTCCGAGTTCCCCTGTTTCCCTGGGCCTCTGCCCCCTGGCCGGTGTGCCCACTACCACTGCCCCCAGGTCCCTGTTGTTGTTGGGGTGGTGGGTTATCCTGGGTGCCCTGTAGTGGTAGACACACCGCAGATTGACGCGCCCTGGAGACAGAGGCATGGGCCCGCTGGGTGGGAGCTGTGCTGGTGTTCCCAGAGGGGTTTGGGTCTGTAGTGGCCTGGGCCTGTG
Organism: Pleurodeles waltl; assembly: GCF_031143425.1. Classification (NCBI taxonomy): domain Eukaryota; kingdom Metazoa; phylum Chordata; class Amphibia; order Caudata; family Salamandridae; genus Pleurodeles; species Pleurodeles waltl. The sequence continues at coordinate 90,001,134 of NC_090437.1, forward strand.
TGAGGGGAACCGACTGTCCAGAGGTCCCCGATGGTCCGGGCTGGTCATCGGTGTCCAGGTCGACAGAGCTGCTGTCATCGCTGACGGCCTCTTGGGTGGGGGGTGTGGAGAATTCTGGCCCCTCCGCCGCGGTGTGTTGACGGTCGGGTCCTGCAGGGGTATAGAGGTATGGTTATAGTTTCAATGAGTGGCATATGGGTGTATCTATGGGTTCTCGTGTCCCCAAGTGCTGGCATTCGTGTGTGGGGGCTTTGGTGAGGGTGGCTTGTGGGGGGGATGTGTATATGCATTGGGCATGCTTTGGTGATGGGTGTCCATGCTTAGTGGACGCATGCAGGCCTAGGTTTTGGGATGTGTGGGTTGTGATGGTGAGACATTGGCGGGGAATAGGTGTGCTGGGGGTGGGGGTGAGGATGGTGGTGGGGGTGAGGATGGTGGTGGGGGTGAGGGTGGGGGTGAGGATGGGGGTGGGGGTGAGGGTGGGGTTCGAGGATGGGGGTGAGGGTTGGGGTCTGATTTGGCATGCAGGTGGGGGGGAAGCAGTATTGAAGCTTCAACTTACCAGTATCCATTCCTCCGCCGACTCCTGCGAGGCCGTCAGGATGCAGGATGTTCAAGACTTCCTCCTCCCATGATGTGAATTGTGGGGGTTGAGGTGGGGGTCCTCCGCCAGTCTTCTGCACGGCGATGTTGTGCCTGGATACCATGGAACGCACCTTCCCCCGTAGGTCGTTCCATCGCTTCCTGATGTCTTCCCGATTTCTGGGGTGCTGTCCCACTGCGTTGACCCTGTCGACAATCCTCTGCCATAGCTCCGTCCTCCGGGCAATGCTGGTGTATTGTATCTGTGTGCCGAACAGCTGGGGCTCTACACGAACGATTTCCTCCACCATGACCCTGAGTTCTTCGTCTGTGAAGCGGGGTTGTCTTTGGGGTGCCATGGGGTGGTGTGTATGATGTGTGGGGTGGAGTATGTGTATTTAAGTGAGTTGAGTGTGGTGGTGTGTGTTGTTTTGTGTGTGGATAGTGTGTGGGTGATGGTGTTGAGTGGCTGTGGCTGGTAGTTTGTGGATGCTGGTGTCTCGCTCTGGCCTTCTTTCAGATTTTTTTAGCGTAGGGGTTTGTGGGTGATGTGGGTGTGTGTTTTATATTGTATTGTGTGTGTGGGAGTGGTGTGTGTATGTGTATCAGGTGTGTGGGATTCAAATCGTCCAATGTGGCTGAGTTTTGTTCGTTTGTGTGTATTCTGACCGCGGCGGTGTGTCCCGCCAATGGAATACCGCGTTTGAAAGACCGCCGCGTGGATTCGTGGGTCGTAATGGCATGGGCGTATTTCTGTTCGCGTGACGGTGGAGGTTTTGTCACCTCCACTTTTCCGCCGACCGCTGGTCTGGCGGTCTGTTGTGGCGGTCGGATTTTCAGAGGTTTGCCTTCTGCGGGTCAGAATGACCGTGGCGGGTTTCCGCGACCGCGGCGGGATTATGGAGGATTTCTGACCGGCGGTAGGCGCCTTTTACCGCCGAGGTCAGAATGACCACCTATGTGTCCTACCTTAACCATACAACTACAACCTGTCTTTGGGGCCACCTAGGGCCTACCCTAGGGGTGTCTTATACGTAATAAAAGGGAAGGTTTAGGCCTGGCAAGTGGGTACACTTGCCAAGTCGAATTTACAGTTTAAAACTGCACACAGACATTGCAGTGGCAGGTCCGAGACATGATTACAGAGCTATTTAGGTGGGTGGCACAACCAGTGCTGCAGGTTTACAAGCCCTGGGCACCTCTAGTGCACTTTACTAGGGACTTACTAGTAAATCAAATATGCCAATCATTGATGAACCAATTACGCACACATTTTGTATAGGAGCACTTGCACTTTAGCACTGTTTAGCATTGGTAAAGTGCACAGAGTAACAAAAACAGAGTCCAGCACACATCAACAACCTGGGAAACAGAGGCAAAAAGTTAAGGGAGACCACGCCAAGTATGAAAAGTCTAACACCCACTTGCTCTGGAGGGGGCAACATGCCCTGTGCTTTGTCCTGGGGAGTGTAAGGCCACAGTCTCACGAGTGGGTGACTTGCCCACTTGCTCTGGAGGGGGAAACATGCCCTGTTCTTGGTCCTGGGGAGTGCAAGGCCACAGTCTCACAAGTTGGTGACTTGCCCACTTGCTCTGGAGGGGACAACATGTCCTGTGCTTGGTCCTGGGGAGTGCCAGGCTACTGTCTTTCGAGTGGTTGACTTACCCACTGGTTCTGTATGGCATGCCATATACCCTTCTTTGATGGGTGCTGACCTGCAGAGGCAATAGACACAGGGAAAAACCATTAGACAACAAATCTAGCCTGTTACACATATGACCCACCATACTCGTTTCCATCACAATTGGCACACACATAGCTCAGCACACAACATGTACACCGCCAAGAGGACTTCCACCCACCCCCTTTACATGAGGACTTCAAACACACACCACTCCATGCATTCCTGCAATGCATTGTGCCCACAGTTTACTCACCTGTTGGTTTGGAGGCCCATACAGCAGCCCATACTGGGGTAGGACCCCATCCACCAGTCTCTCCAACTCTGCTGAAGTGAAGGAAGGGGCCCTTTCCCCAGTCACACGGGCCATGGTAGGTTCCAGACACAGGTCACAGCAGCACATGCAGTATAGGTCCTCTTCTGTGGATCATCAGGTAGCAAGTGAGGAATCAGATTGAAATTGGTGGTCACGTCCACGGAGGTGCATACCATCACCACCGGCATAGAACCCCATTAGCCACTGTACCCCATAGGGCCCAATGTGACCCAATGAGGAGTTGCACGGCAGTTCCCGACCACCTCCCGCAACGGCGCACAATGTCAGCGGAATTACCTCACTTCCATCTGTCCCTCCACAAAGGACAGGCAGACACCATTTCAAGGGGTGTGGGGGGCAGGCCCTGGATATTTGCTGCATCACTGTTGAAAATTGGACATACCATATTAGTCACACTTACCCATTGTAAGTTAACAGCATGCAAAGTTCTGTTGTAGCCCCATTGTTCATTTTGTGACCAGCTCCTCACTCTTTTGCCCCATAGATTGCTACTGCTGCAGATAAATAGGAGATGGAGACATACCCCCCATGTACAGACTCTTGGTGGACTTGGCAACAATGGAGGACAGGCACATCATCCTTACCTATAGACATGACAGAGCCCTAATCACAGAGCTGTGTACCCAATTGGAGCCTGACCTGATATTTGCTATCCATCACCCCACTGGAATACCCCCTCCTGTGCAACTTCTATCAGTGCTCCATTTCCTGGCAACTGGTTCTTTCCAAGTGACTGTGGGCTTGGCAGCAGGAATGTCACAGCCAATGTTCTCAATAGTGCTGAACAGAGTCTTGCTTGCCTTGATAAAATACATGTGCAGCTACATTGTTTTCCCCCAGGTTGATGATTTGGCCAGAGTGAAGGCCACGTTCTATGCAATGGGACACATCCCCAACATAATTGGGGCGACTGATGTAACGCATATTGCATTTGTCCCCCCACATCAAAATGAACACGTGTTTGGAAATCTTAAGAGTTTACACTCCATGAATTTACAGATGGTGTGCTTGGCGGGCCAGTACATCTCCCATGTCAATGCTAAGTATCCTCGGTCGGTGCATGATGCCTTTATCCTGAGGAATAGCAGCATCCCAAATGTGATGGCCCAACTACAGAGGCACAGGGTGTGGCTAATAGGTGAACCGTGGTCCCCACCCAGTATATGCTGGTCTATGGGTATGGTGTGGGCTATATAGGATAGTGTGTGGCTAAATGTTGTCCCTCAATATTTCAGATGACTCTGGTTACCCCAACCTATCATGGCTGCTCACCCCTGTGATGAATGCCAGGACAAGGGCAGAAGAAAATTATAATGAGGCCCACAGGCGAACCAGAAGGATAATAGAAAGGATCTTTGGCCTCCTGAAGGCCTGGTTCTGGTGCCTCCATCTAACAGGTGGATCCCTGTGCTACTCACCCAAGAAGGTCTGCCAGATTATAGTGGCATGCTGCATGTTGCACAACCTTGCCTTGAGACACCATGTGCCTTTTTTTGCAGGAGGAGGAGCCTGGAGATGCCTGTGTGGCAGCAGTGGACCCTGTGGACAGTGAGGATGAGGAGGCAGAGAATGAGGATGAGGACAACAGAACATCAGTCATCAGACAGTACTTCCAATGACACACAGGTAAGACACTGTTACTTCACATTTCAATGACATTTTGGGGAATTTCTTTGGCACTGGCATGCTGTTAGTTCCCAATTCTATGTCCACTTACTGTACCCTTTGGCAATTCATTTTCAAATGTTGGTGACCTCACATATGCTCCTGGTGTGATCACTGCAGCCAGTCACAGGTCATACACCTATGCTCATTTTTTATACAGTTGAACTGCAATGTCTGTACCTGTTGAAATGAATACATAATCCAACATTCTTTTTTTTCCAAGGGTGTTTATTGAAGTGCTAAAATTTGAAGGGGCAAGTGCAATGGGATTGGGTGACGATGGAGGAAAGTCCAGGGTATAGTTCCAGTCTATTTGTAGCACAGGTGCCTTGTCCAAGGGGACATAGGAAGGGGAGCAATGGCAGTTCAAAGTGGACAGGGTGACAGAGTGGGACACAAGGGTGACAATCAGGAGTCTCATTTCCTGGTGGGGGTCTAGGCAAGTGTCTCTGGCTTCTGTCTGGATCGCAGGGAATGTTTGCAGGGTGGTTCACCTTCTGCAGGGGCAGGGGTGCTGGTGGCCTGTTGGTCCTGTGGCGGGCCTCTTGGCCACTAGCGGCAGCGAAAGTGGAAAGCTGTTCAGATATCTGGCTAGGGGTAGGGACCCGCTGGTGTGAGACAGCCTCCCTCAGAATGTTGGTCATGTCTGTCAGCACCCCTGCAATGGAGTCCAGGGTGTTGTTAATGGCCTGCAAATCCTCCCTGATCCCCTGGTACTGTCCATCCTGCAGCCGCCTGTTCTCCTGCGTGTTCTCGAGGATCTGGCCCAACGTATACTGGGAAAGTTGATATGCTCCCAGGATCTCCGCAAGTGCCTCCTGGAGAGTCGGTTCCCGGGCCCTGTCCTCCCCTTGGCGCACAGCACTCCTCCCAGTTTCCCTGTTGGCCTGTGCCTCTGTCTTCTGAACTGTGTGCCCACTGCACTGACCCCAGGTCCCTGATTGCCTTGGGTATGAGGGGTAACCTGGGGTCCCTGGAGTGGTGGACACACTGCTGATTGGCGTGTCCTGGGGACAGAGGTGTGGTCCTGATGGGGTAGGCTCTGTGGTGGTGTGTGACTGGGCCTGGGTAACCTGCTGTCCAGAGGTCCTTGATGGGCGAGGTTGGTCTGCCAGATCCAGAAGACCAGAGTTGCTGTCATCACTGTGGGCCTCTTCTGTGGGGGACTGGATATTGCTGGCACCTCCTCTCCACTGACATTAGCTGTGGTACCTATGAGGATGTAAATGCTGTGTTATTGTTTCTGTGTCGGACATATTGTGCATCCGTGGCTTGCCCACTTTAGTTGTATTTGCCCTGTCAGGTTTTACTTGTGTAAGTTGGTATATGGTGGGTTAGCTGATTCTCTCTAGTGTGCATGCTTTAGTGATAGGTGTCCATGCAGGTCTGTGAGTGGTGTCCATGCATTGGTATTTCATGCAGGGAGTGGCATTGGGAGAAGTGAGATGTGATGGTGGGGTGTGTGGGAAGTGATGGAGTGATGGGAGTGAGGGTGGGGGTATGTGATGGCATGCAGGTAGGTGGGTAGTAGTAGTAGAGAGTTTACTTACCAGAGTCCAGTCCTCCTCCTACTCCGGCCAGGCAATCAGGATGCATGATTGACAAGACTTGCTCCTCCCATGTTGTTAGTTGTGGGGGAGGAGGAGCTGGTCCACCGCCAGTCCTTTGTACAGCGAGTTGGTGTCTTGCTGCAATGGAATGTACCTTCCCCCGTAGGTCGTTCCACCTCTTCCTGATGTCACCCTAGTTCTTGGATGCTGTCCCATAGCATTGACCCTGTCCACGATTCTCCGCCATAGCTGCAACTTCCTAGGTGTGGATATCTGCTGCACCTGTGCTCCAAATATCTGTGGCTCTACCCTGATGATTTCCTCCACCATGACCCTTAGCTCCTCCTCTGTGAATCTGGAGTGCCTTTGTGGTGCCATGGGTGTTGTGTGAGGTGTGTAGGTGAGGGTGTGTAGGGTGATGTGTTGGGGTGTGTGATGTGGGGTGTGTGAGTGGTGTATGGGTGTAAGTAGTATGTGGCTCTAGTTTTGTCTGTGGTCTTTGTGTCTGTCTCGTGCCAATGGTTTGTATTCATAGTGGGTTGTGGGTAATGTGGGTGTGTGTTTGATAGTGGTGTGGGTCTGTGGGTGTGGTGTGTGTATGGTTGTCAGGTGTGTGTTGTTTGAATTGTCCAACGTGGTGTTGTTTTCTATATGTGTGCGTGTGTAGGAGCTGGCCTGGCTTATAGTTGGTACCTAGTGGTACCTACACTTTGTGCCAGGTCCAGTTATCCCTTATTAGTAGATTAGAGGTGTTCTAGCAGCTTAGGCTGATAGAGGTAGCTATGGCAGAGCAGCTTAGGCTGAACTAGGAGACATGCAAAGTTCCTACTATACCTCTTATATCATATAGCACTATATCACAAGAAAACACAATATTCAGAGTTACTAAAAATAAAGGTACTTTATTTTAGTAGCAAAATGCCAAATGTATCTCAGAGGATATACTCCCTTAGGAGGTAAGTAATATACACAAAATATACACACAAACCAAAATCAGGTAAGTAAACAGTTAGAAAAGTAGTGCAAACACTGTAGGACACAATAGAATGCAATAGGAGACAATAGGCCTAGGGGCAACACAAACCATATACTCCTAAAGTGGAATGTGAACCACAAATGGACCCCAGGCCTAGTGTAGTGTGTAGAGGGTCGCTGGGAGTGTAAGAAAACACTAAGGGTGTCCAAGATACCCCACCCCAAGACCCTCAAAAGTAGGAGTAAAGTTACCCTACTACCCCAGAAAGACAGTAAAGTCGAGATAGGGGATTCTGCAAAGGCAAGAACTGACTGCAAAGCGCTAACGAGGGATTCCTGGACCTGAGGACCTGCAAAGGAAGGGGTCCAAGTCCAAGAGTCACGCAAGTGTCCAGGGGGGGCAGGAGCCCACTAAACCCCCGATGAAGGTGCAAAAGGGCTGCCTCAGGGTGGAAGAAGCCAAAGATTCTGCAACAACGGAAGATGCCAGGAACTTCTCCTTTGGTCAGAAGATGTCCCACGGCGTGCTGGAGGATGCAGAGTTGTTTCCACTCAGAAAGACTGCAAACAAGTTTTGCTAGCTGAAAGAGTTGCGGCTGAGGATTCTGGGTTCTGCCAGGGCCCAGGAAGGACCATGAGGTTGCCCCTTGGAGGAGGAGACAGAGGGGGCACTCAGCCACACAGAGAGCCCACGCAGAAGCAGGCAGCACCCGCAGAAGCACCTGAACAGGCGTTCAGAAGATCTGAGCACAGTGGTCATCTCAGCACAACAAAAGAGGGTCCCACGAAGTCGGAGTCCAACTCAGCAAGTTGGGCAATGCAGGACGGAGTGCTCGGGACCTGGGCTGTGCTGTGCACAAAGGAAGTCTTTCAAAAGTGCACAGAAGCCCTAGCAGCTGCGGTTCACGCAGTACACAGGATTACTGTCTGGCGTGGGGAGGCAAGGACTTACCTCCACCAAATTTGGACAGAAGGGCCACTGGACTGTCAGAGACACTTGGATCAAGATGAGAGGGGACCCAGAGGACCGGTAATGCTGAAGTTTGGTGCCTGCGTAGGCAGGGGGAAGATTTCATCGACCCACAGGAGATTTCTTCTTGGCTTCCAGTGCAGGGTGAAGGCAGACAGCCCTAAGAGCATGCACCACCAGGAAACAGTTGAGAAAGCCGGCAGGATGAGGCGCTACAATGTTGCTGGTAATCCTCTTGCTACATTGTTGCAGTTTTGCAGCGTCCTGGAGCAGTCAGAGGTCGATCCTTGGCAGAAGTCGAAGAGGGAAGTGCAGAGGAACTCTGGTGAGCTCTTGCATTCATTCTCCGATGGGAAACCCACAGGAGAGACCCTAAACAGCCCTCAGAGGAGGATTGGCTACAGAGAGAGGTAAGCACCTATCAGGAGGGGTCTCTGACGTCACCTGCTGGCACTGGCCACTCAGAGGTCTCCATTGTGCCCTCACCCCTCTGCATTGAAGATGGCAGAGATCTGGGACACACAGGCTGGGTACCTCCCCTGGGGAGGTGCTGGTCAGGGGAGTGGTCACTCCCCTTTCCTTTCTCCAGCTTCACGCCAGAGCAGGGCTGGGGGGATCCCTGAACCAGTGTAGACTGGCTTATGCAAGGAGGGTACCATCTGTGCCCTTCAAAGCATTGCCAGAGGCCAGGAGAGGCTACTCCTCTCAGGCCCTTAACACCTATTTCCAAAGGGAGAGGGTGTAACACCCTCTCTCAGAGGAAATCCTTTGTTCTGCCTTCCTGGGACTGGGCTGCCCAGGCCACAGGGGGGCAGAAACCTGTCTGAAGGTTGGCAGCAGCGTTAGCCGCAGAGAATACACCGGAAAATTAGTTTGGCAATACCCGGGCTCTATGCTGGAGCCCCGGGGATGCATGGAATTGTCTCCCCAATACCAGAATGATATTGGGGTGTCAATTCCATGATCCTAGACATATTACATGGCCATGTTCAGAGTTACCATTGTGACGCTACATATAGGTAATGACCTATATGTAGTTCACACGTGTAATGGTGTCCCCGCACTCACAAAGTCCGGGGAATTTGCCCTGAACAATGTGAGGGCACCTTGGCTAGTGCCAGGGTGCCCTCACACTAAGTAACTTTGCATCTAACCTTCACTAAATGAGGGTTAGACATATAGGTCACTTATAAGTTACTTAAGTGCAGTGTAAAATAGCTGTGAAATAACGTGGACGTTATTTCACTCAGGCTGAAGTGACAGTCCTGTGTAAGAATTGACCGAGCTCCCTATTGGTGGCAAAAGAAATGCTTCAGCCCATAGGGATCTCCTGGAACCCCAGTACCCTGGGTACCAAGGGACCATATACTACGGAATTGTAAGGGTGTTCCAGTGTGCCAATGAGAATTGGTAAAACATAGTCACTAGCCTGCAGTGACAATTTTAAAAGCAAAGAGAGCATGAACACTGAGGTTCTGGTTAGCAGAGCCTCAGTGATACAGTTAGGCACCACACAGGGAACACATACAGGGCACACTTTATGAGCACTGGGGTCCTGGCTAGCAGGATCCCAGTGACACAGGCAAAAACAACATACATACAGGTAAAAAATGGGGGTAACATGCCAGGCAAGATGGTACTTTCCTACAGTGTGTATTTTGAGCGCGGCGGTATGCACCGCCAATGGTTTACTGCCATTGAATGTCCGCCGTGGTGATTCGTGGGTCATAATGTGGTGAGCGTTGTTCTGTTGGTGTAACAGTGTGGGTTTTGATACCGCTGGTTTATCACTGACCTTTGAGCTGACGGATCTGTGTATGTGGCTGAATAGTGACGGATTGGTGAACAGATATCCGCTGCGGCGGCAGTATGTTGGCTGCAGTCAGCATGGCGGTAAGTGGGATTTACCACCAATGTCATAATGAGGGCCTCAGTGTTGAGAACAAACCTAAATAAACATACATACATCTGAAATAATCACAGCCAATATGCCTAAGTAATAAAGAAAAAGGAAGTGTACCGCTTACCATCAATCAAACAAAACACTGTGCGCTGTGTCAACCATTACGCAAACCATTGTGCTCCTATTGTGAACAACATGCACAAAACACACCCAAATGAAGGTACACCTTATCACCAGTTCCTAGGAGCTGAATGAATATTGTCCCATGTGCAAAAGCACAAAAACACCTTTAAAACTGTATTAAAAACAAGCAACCCTGCCCATATTGTCATAGGTGTACATGCACAAATCACCAATGAGCCAACCCTTAAACAACTACCCACATGAACTTGTCAGCCGATAGTTCACTGGTCAATTAACTCAATTTTCAGAAAAAAAAATACCTATACAAAAGAACACAATCATACAGGCATAATCACTGTATCTTCAAAATATGCCAGGTGAGGAATGCATCATAGCTCATCGATTCAAAGCAGAACCACTCACGCCTGCAGATAAGGGTGGTAGTATTGTAGTACACAACAAATTGGATTATGACAATGACGTTTTGAGGCAACTACATAACCCTGCACATTACAAAAAACTTACCAAAAAACCTACAACTACCATTAGTAAGGAAATTACTATATTGACAGTGTTAGGCCTCATTGGCTGGTGGCTTACCAAAAAGGAATTTGAGTACCTGAATAAAGATGACTATTCTATCACAGTTTTTTACACATTACCCAAAGTCCATGAAGATGATAAGCACCCACCAGGCCGACCTTTTGTGGCAGGTTGTCAGTCTTTTCTTCAGCCTTTAGCTGAATATGTTGATTTCTTCATTAACACATTTGTACTAATGACAAGGTTCTATACTAAAGTTAGCCTTGCAGTTATTGCACTTATACAAGGGGTTTCTTTTGATGCCAATTATGAAATTATTGTCACAATGGATATCAAGAGTTTATATACAAACATTCCTCAGAGTGAATCTTTGGAGGTAATTTAGGAAGTGCTTGACTACCACCCTTGGCCCCATACTGTTCCATCAGATTAATAGCTTTAGAGTGCAGCAACTTTATTTTCAATGAGAGCTTTTATGCCCAGATTAAGGGTGTGGCGATGGGGGTGATTTTTGCTCCGGATATTGCTAATCGGTATGTTGTCAAATTTGATGAAAGAACCATTTATAATGATTCCAATCCATTTGTCTAGAATATTAAAAAATGGCCTTGTTACATAGATGAGGTATCATTTATCTGGCAGGGATCATCGATTGAGAGATTCCAATTCCACGAATGGTTAAACAACCAACATAGTAATTTGAAGGTTACTCTTGAACAAAGTAACCACTCGATAGGTTTTCTGGATTTGAAAATTACTGAAGATAATGAGTCTCTAAAGTCTCCATTCTAAACCTACGGTCCGAAATACTCTTTTGAAATACACATCATAATTCCTAGAAACTTGAGAGACAACCTGCCCTTTGGCAAATTTTTAATAATCAGGTATTATCGTACAAAGAGGGAGGATTACTTTCCAGAGGCCAAAATCCTGATGTCTAAACTAGTGAATACGGGTTATCCCTATAGACTGGTCTACCACTTAAAAGGGCTTGGTATTGCAATTGTGAGTCATTATTAGAGGTCAAAGAAAAAACAACCTCTTCAAGACTAACTTGTGTTGGTACTGAATCCAGTAAGAGATTAAGGGTAACTCTCAATAACAAGGACATGCTTGATACAATACAGACAATGGGAGGGATCCCGTTTTGCTTTTAAAGGTGGTAGAAATCTATGAGACCATTTAGTCTGCATCTATGTTGAACCAGACCCTAGGACCATAAGAAATGTGTAGAGGCTATCCCCAGTGGTTGGGAATTTCCCTTGTGGTAGTTCCACAGCTTGTGTCACAACAGCAACAGTTAAATCCTATAGCATCAATGAAAGAGTGGGGCATCTGAAGCAGTTTTCCAATTGTGGTACCAAGAATGTAATATATTACATTGAATGCCCTTGTGCCCTTTCTTACATTGGTAAGTGGTGTGCAAACATATTGTACAACATCAATCTTGGATTCATTGTAAGGTTACCAATTCCCCCTTAGAGGACCATTACACTTAGAATGAACATGCACCAAACACTATGAGATAGTTTGTCCCATAAGTGGTTACAAGTTCTAGAAGGAGACAAAGGGGGTCATTCCGACCCTGGCGGTAAATACCGCCAGAGCCGGGGTCGGCGGTAGCACCGCCAACAGGCTGGCGGTGCTCCGCCGGGCATTCTGACCGCAGCGGTACAGCCGCGGCCAGAAGCGGAAAGCCGGCGGTGTACCGCCGACTTTCCGCTGCCCATGGGAATCCGCCATGGCGGCGCAGCTTGCTGCGCCGCCATGGGGATTCTGACACCCCATACCGCCATCCTGTTCCTGGCGGTTCGCCCGCCAGGAACAGGATGGCGGTATGGGGTGTCGTGGGGCCCCCGTAAGAGGGCCCCAGAAAGAATTTCAGTGTTTGCTTTGCAGACACTGAAATTCGCGACGGGTGCAACTGCACCCGTTGCACCTTCCCACTCCGCCGGCTCCATTCGGAGCCGGCTTCCTCGTGGGAAGGGTGTTTCCCACTGGGCTGGCGGGCGGCCTTTTGGCGGTCGCCCGCCAGCCCAGTGGGAAACCCAGAATGACCGCCGCGGTCTTTTGACCGCGGTACGGTCTTCTGGCGGTTCCCGCTTGGCAGGCCCAAAGTGTGGACTGTTTGCTATCAATGAAAGAAAAGAGATGGAGTTAGTGAGCGGATACTGTTAAGAAAGGTTTGAACCAACAAGTGGAATGGAATATGTTGGCTACTCTGTGAATTGGCACTCAAGAGCTGAAGTTTAGCCATTATGATGTCGGTAACATTATTATTGACTGGATTAGTTAATCATATAAGCTCATATGTTGATCTGCTTTATTTTATGGTTGTCTAGATTCAGCAGATTTATATCCTTTATGGCCTTGGAAAGAGCACTCTTACACATTTGGGACCTGGGTACACCCGTAGGAGCACAAATATTTTGTAATCCCTTGTTTTTGTCATTTATTGAGTTCTGTCCCGTTATTTCAGTTATGATGTTGGTTTTTTTTAATGGTAATTTTGTATGGAAGGCATGTGTTTTTAATCAGAATTACATTGTAAGCCTCCCTTTTAAAGATGGTTGACACAGCTTGGGGTGGGATCATGTGACCATCAAAGGCTGTGAACGTACTGCCAGTTTTGTTCTTTATAATGAAGATTTCTTGTAATGAAGGTTCCCTTTCCATCTTTAAGATTTTGTTTCCTTTTGGGATGCCAGGTTAGTGGTATTGCCAATCTATGGTGTGTAAACTGTTCTTCTAATGGCCGCTGTTGTTGTAGTTGGATTCACGTGTCTTGCAAACCTTGTTCTCTGTGGTAGCGCTGATTCCAGGGCTCACGCTTGTGGCTTCCTGAGTCAGTGCCATTCTTGGTTCCGCTTTGAATCAATGAGCTATGATTCATTCCTCATCTGGTATATATTGCAGATGCGGTGATTATGACTGTATGATTGTGATCTTTTGTATAGGTAACTCTGTTTTAGAAAATTGAGATCATTGATCAGTGAACTATCAACGAGGTCATGTGGTGAGTTGTTTAAGGGTTGGATCATTTGTGGTTTGCGCATGTTCACCTGTGATAATATGGGAATTTTTGGTTGTTTTAAATATAGTTTTAAAGGTGTTTTAGCACTTTTGCACAAGGGACAATTTTCATTCACGTCCTAGGAATTGGTGATAAGGTGTACCTTCACTTTTTTTGCATGTTGTTTGCAATAGGAGCATAATGGTTTGTGTACTGGAGTCTTGGGTTAGGGTTATGTAGCAGTCCCAACAGTACAGACACTCAGTAGAGGCAGCTCGGGTTATTAAGGTAAGTATTTATTTGTTGTTTCAAATAAATGATGTATAGGGTTCTGTAAAGTGGTTTAGAGACTATTCCTTCTTTGGGTGGTGATCTTCGTCTTCCTAACGTGCTTCTCTTCCTCTTTTCCTTTTAGGTAGCGATTTGGATCTTCCTCATGGGATCCCGGGTAGCATACAGGGGAGAAAAGGATAAATACCGATGGTGAGAGGAATGAAGGCCGTTACATACGTCCTTTACTTAGCTGTAATACTGGGGAATGGGTTCAGGAAGGGGGGTGCCAGTGAGGACTGTGGGCTGTGTCTCTATTGCCTTATCTCCTAAATGTGCTTACTATTGGTGCTTGTTACGTGCCCTTTTTTTGGTGCCCTCTGACTCCCTCCCTGTCCTCCCCTCACCCTGCCTCCCTCCCTTCCCCAGCTTGTCTCCCTTTAAGGTGCCCCTCTGTTTGTCCACAAGGACCGTACCTTCCAGAGCCACGACCCTCCGGGCCGTGGCTGGCTCTGTGGAGGTCCTCTCGTTGGTCTCCGGTCCCGCTGTCGTCTGGTCCCCTTGGGCTCCGGTACCACTCTGTTCTTCCTGGCGTGGTCTCCACAAGTTCCCGGCCAGTGGGACTGCCCTCCGTCCTCGGGGTTGCCTTCCGGATTGGGAGGCTGTCCTCTCCGACCGCCCCCGCCGCCGCCTTTCTCCTCGCTCGCCGTTCCTTCGTCCTTGCTCGTCGCTCCTCCGTCCTCCCTCGCCGCTCCTCCGTCCTCTCCCGCCGCTCCTCCGTCCTCTCCCGCCGCTCCTCCGTCCTCTCCCGCCGCTCCTCCCTTCTCCTGGGGAATCCCTGGCCTTTGGCCTCCCGCTGGCCAATCCGCTGTGCCCTCGTCATCGGAGGTTGTCGAGGCAACCTCCGAATGCCGGCCTCGCTGTGAAAGCGTTCCCATGGCAACATGGGAACGCGAAAACAACTCTTGTCCTGCTGGTGCCTCGCTTACGATCGGGCTGACCCGGTCACACACCCTTCCCCAAGAACTGTCCTGCTCTAGGACAGTGGCAGACAGGGGAAACCGAGACAGATAATCCGCGGGGGCCTGGCGAGATCCGGGCACGTGGCGCACCTGAAAAGAGAAGGGTTGGAGTTCAAGGAACCAGCGGAGTATCCTGGAGTTCGAGTCCTTATGTGCAGCTAACCACGTAAGGGGAGCGTGATCCGTGAACAATATAAAAGGTCGGCCCAGGAGGTAGTATTGTAGACAGTCTATGGCCCATTTGATAGCCAAACATTCCCTCTCAATAATTGGGTAATTACGCTCCCGAGGATATAACTTCCTGCTGATGTAGACTACGGGGTGGTCAAGCCCTTCTGCATCAGGTTGTGTTAGAACCCCTCCAAGCCCAACATCCGAGGCATCGGTGTAAAGGTGGAAGGGTTTTGTAAAATCCGGGCAGCGTAGGATGGGGTTGGAGGTTAAGGAGTCCCTTAGTCGTTCAAAACTCGCATTTTGCGTCTCCGAAAAAGGCAACAGCTGATTGGGATGGTGTTTAGCGAGGAGGTCCGTAAGGGGGGCTGCTATGGTGGAATAATGCGGAATGAAACGTCGATAATAGCCCACTAACCCTAAAAATGAACGTAAATCCTTTTTAGTGTGTGGAAGAGGGGCATGCAAGATAGCCTCCACTTTTGGGTTTTGAGGTTGTAGGGTACCCTGATTAATCCGATAACCCAGATAGGAGATGTCTGTCTTACCTATGATACACTTCTTGGGATTGGCTGTTAAGCCGGCTGATTTGAGGGCGTGGAATATCTTCTGTATGTGTACCAAATGTTCTTCCCATGATTCGCTAAAAACGACTACATCGTCTAGGTATGCGGCAGCGAATGTAGGAAAGGGTTTTAAAATCCTATCCATCAACCTCTGAAAGGTTGCGGGTGCTCCGTGAAGCCCAAAAGGTAGTACGGTGAACTGATACAACCCTGACTGGGTGGAAAAGGCTGTTTTCTCCTTATCCTGAGCGGCTAGGGGAATCTGCCAATATCCTTTTGTTAAGTCGATAGTGGACATGTATTTTGCTCTTCCTAGTTTTTCGAGAACGTCGTCTACTCTCGGGATGGGGTAAGTGTCAAAGAGGGAGCTTGCGTTAAGTTTGCGGAAATCGATACAAAACCTGACACTACCGTCAGGTTTTGGTACTAGGACTACCGGTGAACACCAAGGACTATTGGAGGGTTCGATGACTCCTAAGGATAACATCTTTTTGATTTCTTCCTCAATTATTTGTTTTCTAGCTTCTGGAATGCGATATGGACGCTCTCTAGTGATTGTACCGGGATTTATTCGTATGTTGTGGTGGATTAGGGAAGTTTTTCCTGGCTTCTCTGAAAACAGCGGTTGCCACTGTTTCAATATTGTACATGCTTGTTGTTCTTGCCCCCCTGATAAAGTATCGTTCACCGAGGGTAAAATAACCTCCGTGGATGGGGTGGTGGGGTAGAACTCGATATCTAGTGGCTTGTTGGGACAGATGAAGTGACCCCTTTCTATGGTTTGGTTAGGCTGTTCGGGTGTTTCCCATTTTTTTAGCAAGTTTACATGGTATATTTGTGTTTTCCTCGGATGGGAGGATATTTCAATAAGGTAGGTGACGGGGAAACTGCTTTGATAATGCGATATGGCCCTTGCCATTTGGCGAGGAGTTTGTGTTCGGAGGTGGGCCTCATTATTAGGACCTGGTCTTCGGGTTGGAAAACCCGTAGTTTGCTTCCTTTGTCATATTGGAGTTTCTGAGTTCGTTGGGCCTCTTTCATGTTTGCATGCACGTCAGCCCATAAGCTGTGTAGGTGTTTTCTCAATTTTTTTGCATATTCTAATAACGGAGTCCCCCCTTCCTCCGCCTCAGCCTCCCAGGCTTCTAGGGCCATGTCTAGTAGGGAGCGAGGTTGGCGTCCAAACACCAACTCAAATGGGCTATGCCCCGTGGATGCTTGTTCGTGGGTTCGTAGGGCGTACAGAACTAGTGGCAGCTTTTGATCCCAATCTTTCCCTGTCTCGTTGATAATCTTTCTAAGTAGCGTTTTAATGGTTCGGTTATATCGTTCTACCAGTCCGTCTGTTTGAGGATGGTAAACGGATGTTCTGATCTGAGCTATCCCCATCGTTTTGCACACTTGTTTCATTAGGGTGGACATAAAAGGGGTACCCTGGTCTGTAAGAATTTCATGGGGAAACCCAAGTCGAGCAAAGACATTAATCATGGCTTGGGCGACTGTCTTGGTCGTCATACTCGTCAGGGGAATAGCCTCTGGGTATCGTGTGGCGTAGTCCACAATGACCAGGATGTAGGTGTGTCCTTTTGATGAAGGAATTAAGGGCCCGACCAAGTCCATCCCTATTCTTTTAAAGGGAATATCTATAATGGGAAGGGGTACAAGAGGTGCCTTCCTAGGCCTCCCAGGTTCGGTTAACTGACATTGGGGACATTGGGCGCAATACCTTCGTATGTGGGTGTATACCCCAGGCCAGTAAAATTTTCTAAGCAAATATTCTTCGGTTTTCTCTCTCCCCAAGTGTCCCCCCCCTGGGTGATTATGTGCTAGTGCAAGAACATGATCCCGATAATCGGTAGGTACTAGAAGTTGGTGTTTACGTACACCCAACCGTGTGGTAGTTACTCGATACAATAAGTTTTTTTGTACTACAAAGTAGGGACCCACCTCCTCAGTCTCTTCTGGTACGGCTGACCTCCAAGCGTGGGTAAGGGAGGGGTCCTCTCTCTGTTGTTGGCTAAAACTACTAGGAGCTTCTTGAAGTTCTGCCACTATTTCTCCGCAAGATTTTTCACCTGCAGTCTTCCGATATTCCTCCCTCTCATGTCGTTTTTCCTTTCGTGACAATTTTCTACGGTCAGCTGGACACTCAATACAACTCTCTGCAAAAGGAGCCTCCCTCCACCAATCTTTGACTACCTTGTTATCTCTGACGTGGTCCAACAACTCTTGGAAGTGGATATAGTCTGTCCCAATGATACACTCCTCGATTAATTGGGGCAGTATTCCTACGGGTAGGAAATCCTGATAGGATCCCCACACGATTGGAAGCATCTTTATAGGATACTGGGCCTTGTCTCCGTGTATACAACATATTGTTACCCATTGTTTCTCTTCTGCGTCGTCATGTATCAAGTCTTTTCTAATTACCGATTGGCTACAGCCAGAATCAACCAGGGCATACACCCTTTTCCCGTTAACGGTAATCATTAGTTTGAATTTGAGAGCACCCTTTCCTGTACATAGTACCCTCCGTCTTGTCATTCCTATCTCCATTGGTTCCCCGGTATCCTGTTTTTGCGGACACATACGTGCGATGTGTCCCCATTCGCCACAATTATAACATTGGGGTCCCATTGTAGGTGGGCCTTCCGGAAATCTTCGTGGTACTAGGTGGTCGGGTGGACTTTTTAACAAGGTCTTTGGGTTCGGAAGGATCGGTTTAAGGATGTTTCGTGTCGGAGGGTTCCTAACATCGGTAGACCGGTGAAAAGCACAGGCGAGATCAATGGCCGTTTCAGTGTCCACTTTTGGGTGTTGCCTGATCCAATGTTTTGTTGACGGTGGCAGACCGTCTAGGTATTGTTCTAGTATGATGGTCTTGAGAACCTCCTCCCGACTATTTCCTACATGGCCTAACCACTTCAATGCCAAATCCTTTACTCGAAAATAAAAGGTTCTAGGATCTTCATTGACTCCCCATTTGAGTTTACGAAATTTAACTCGGTAATATTCCGCATCGTGGCCCACCCTTTCCAGTATACTAGTTTTTATGTCTTGATAAGGGGTGTCACCACCCGGGTTGGCGGCTTGATACGCTGATTGTAGGATACCTGTGAGCAAGGGAGCAACGTACTGTCCCCACTTATCTTCCGGCCACAGGGCGGAGGAAGCCACTCTTTCAAAATTAGTAAAAAAGGACTCTGGATCCTCTCCCTCCTGATATTTCTGTAGTACCGAACTAGGTACGTTCGGATGTATCTTACTAGCGGCAATAGTCTCAGTTAGTTTTTTCATCGCGCTTTCATGGACTAGCCGATTATTAGCCAGTATGGTCGCCTGACTCTTCAGAGCAGAATGTAGGGCCTCCCGATCCTCTTTAGCTTCTCGCTGTTGGGCTTCCCATACCAGCTGTAAGTGTCTTTGCCCCTCCGCTAGCTGCTTGACCATGGTCTCTAAGGACGGACTTTCACTCATTGTGTATACTGTTTGGACTGCCAAGAAGAGGGGTTTAGGATCCCACTTCTGACACCACTGTAGCAGTCCCAACAGTACAGACACTCAGTAGAGGCAGCTCGGGTTATTAAGGTAAGTATTTATTTGTTGTTTCAAATAAATGATGTATAGGGTTCTGTAAAGTGGTTTAGAGACTATTCCTTCTTTGGGTGGTGATCTTCGTCTTCCTAACGTGCTTCTCTTCCTCTTTTCCTTTTAGGTAGCGATTTGGATCTTCCTCATGGGATCCCGGGTAGCATACAGGGGAGAAAAGGATAAATACCGATGGTGAGAGGAATGAAGGCCGTTACATACGTCCTTTACTTAGCTGTAATACTGGGGAATGGGTTCAGGAAGGGGGGTGCCAGTGAGGACTGTGGGCTGTGTCTCTATTGCCTTATCTCCTAAATGTGCTTACTATTGGTGCTTGTTACGTGCCCTTTTTTTGGTGCCCTCTGACTCCCTCCCTGTCCTCCCCTCACCCTGCCTCCCTCCCTTCCCCAGCTTGTCTCCCTTTAAGGTGCCCCTCTGTTTGTCCACAAGGACCGTACCTTCCAGAGCCACGACCCTCCGGGGCCGTGGCTGGCTCTGTGGAGGTCCTCTCGTTGGTCTCCGGTCCCGCTGTCGTCTGGTCTGGTCCCCTTGGGCTCCGGTACCACTCTGTTCTTCCTGGCGTCGTCTCCACAAGTTCCCGGCCAGTGGGACTGCCCTCCGTCCTCGGGGTTGCCTTCCGGATTGGGAGGCTGTCCTCTCCGACCGCCCCCGCCGCCGCCTTTCTCCTCGCTCGCCGTTCCTTTTTCCTTGCTCGTCGCTCCTCCGTCCTCCCTCGCCGCTCCTCCGTCCTCTCCCGCCGCTCCTCCGTCCTCTCCCGCCGCTCCTCCCTTCTCCTGGGGAATCCCTGGCCTTTGGCCTCCCGCTGGCCAATCCGCTGTGCCCTCGTCATCGGAGGTTGTCGAGGCAACCTCCGAATGCCGGCCTCGCCGTGAAAGCGTTCCCATGGCAACATGGGAACGCGAAAACAACTCTTGTCCTGCTGGTGCCTCGCTTACGATCGGGCTGACCCGAACACAGGTTAACACACCGCAAAATGTTTTGTTTTGTTTGAGTGATAGTAAGCAGTACACTTCCATTTTCTATATTACTTAGACTTATTGGTTGTGATTTTTTTCCATTTATTTATGTTTATTTAGGTTTGTTCTCAACACTGAGTCCTGATTATAGTCTCATGGACCGGCTGGCCACTCTGAGACCAGTGGTGGCTGGTGTCATTTGAAAGAGTTGGCGTAAAGGTCTGGGTACGACTTTCATGTAGCGAGTGAAGCGAGCAAGCTCAATGGACAAACGTGGGGTCCAGAGTAGGTCTTCCTCCCAAGAAAAAAATGGAAATAGATTGAAAAATGGTGCTTTTGAAAGGAAATACATCTATTGAGAAAGCTAGGTTTATAAAGCAGTGTGAAAGTGTAGTCTTGAAATATTAAACACATTGAAAACTGCCCGATATCTTAATGCATTAATATGTCCATCCTTTACTTTACTGTGCAAATTGTACACTGAAACAACTTCAGGTCCCTTAAAGTGAATACTTACCAAGTGTCTTGCATGCTGCATCAACTTTAGAAGAAAATGACCTAACCAGGCATCAGGAAGCACCCATAGCTGCTGGCTACAATCAATCATACAAAAATTGTGCAGACAGGTCTTTAAGTGGGATGAAAAAAGTGGGGGCTCTCCAAAAGAGAACATGCAAAATACATATGTGTTATTCTCACAGTATGTTACCTGGCCTGTATTTTGGTTTCTCCCTGATTTTTTGTTGCATCCAGAAATATAACTCAACATTACCATTACCGAACACAAGGCACACATGCTTGCATCCACTCCTACTGCATGACGAATGGGGAAAAGGTGGGATCTGAGCCTGTGAATGGCAGACAGCTGCCCTCATGCAGATATGAGGTCTCCAATGCCCGAAACTATGACTCTAAAAGCGTAGCAAGCCTATATTGAATATTGCCATAGACAACAATGGAAATGAAGGGCTTTGGAGCAGTCATTCCTGCGAAGTTGCATCACAGGGGAGCAAGTTGATTTACTGCCTGGCCTCCATCTCCTGCTTCAAAGCGAGGCTGGGCAGGCAGCCTGGGGCAGACATCCCAGGCTTAAATGCATCGATTTGTTTAGAGTTACGATTGTTACAATCGCATCTCTGAACAAAACTATCTGTTTATTATTTTTTATTATAAATGTGTAGGAATTTCAGAGGGGTGCAGTCCCACAGCCCTGAAGGAGAAACCGTCTGTGTCTGAGACCGAAATGTTGACGATTCTTCCTCTTGAGCTTTACTGTGAGCACCTTTGGGCTGAAGTGTCCCTGACATTCTTTGGAAACACCTTGTTGTTTTTATGCTAGGACTGATCATTGTATTGTATTGTCCATTAAGAGGAGGTTTTCCATCTTAATGATCGTTGATTCATACCAGTGAAACTATGTTTATGTTGGATCATTACGGGGAGGAGCAACAGTTTTGACTACTGAAGATGTATTTAACATATTGACTTTACTGATCTGATGCAAAATACTATTGTTCATATATCAATACGCTGCCTGCTGTGTTTTGTTCATTCCTTAATTCATTTGATGACATGCTGGTTGGATTGAGTCTATGTTTTAATAAGCAAATATTAACTAATTCCCCCAGGAACACTTTACTTTTTGTATTTATCGCACCCAGTTCTCCAGGAGACTATTTGATTGCCCTGTTTTACTTAAAATTCCTAAAAGTAGCATTTTTTATATTGTAACTTAAAATCCAACTTTACCATCAAATGGAATTTTAAATTACATTTTCTCAGACACTAAGCATGACAGTTTTACTTGTTCCAAACCATGAACCTTCACCTCGAAAACGCCAATGACAGCAACTCCATCGCCCTGCTCAACAAACTCGCCAACCTAAGTCTCAAACAACTCATCATGACACCCACCCACTCTGCCGGACCCACGCTCGACCCTGTCTTCTCCGCCAGCAGCCTTGTCACCTTCAGCCACACCACCGAAATAAACCTGACCGAGCACTGCTGCATCCACTTTACCTTTAAGATGCTCACCACGCACCACCACCCACAACAGATTCCCCCCTGCAGCTGGAACAAGGTCGCTGAAGACCAACTGATCTCCACCCTCGCCTAAGCCCCGCCACCCAACACCACCGACCCCAACACAGCCGCCCACAACCTCAGACAATGGATAGATGACTGTGCCAACACCCTCACCCGGATCAAGAAACCCTCCAACAAACGCACCAGCACCAAGGCTACCTTGTTCACTGCCGACCTTCAGACCTCCAAACGAGAGTGCCGTAAACTGGAGAAGAAGTGGCACCACGAACAAACAGAGACCAACCACACTACCCTCAAAAACGCCATCCGTAGACACCACCAGCTCATCCGGACCATCACGAGATCCTCCTACAAGGAACGCATGGACAACAACGCACACGACAGCAAAGAGCTCTTCAATATCGTTAAGGAACTCGCCAACCCCAGGTCCTGCTCCAATGACACCCCATCTTCGCAAGACCTCTGCGACTCCTTCTCCACCTTCTTTCACCGCAAGATCACAGCCATCCACGACAGCTTCAACACCTCGACCCCCACAACAGCTGCTGTCACCACAAACCCGACTCATCGGATCCCAGCCACACCAACCCCCTGCTCTCCTGGACCCACATCAACAACGATGATACCATCAAAACTATGAGCACCATTCACTCCGGTTCACCATCCGACCCCCGCCCTCACCACGTCTACAACAAAGCAAGCTCCATCATCGCACCCCAACTCCGAATGATCGCCAACAGCTCCTTCGAGACCGCCACCTTCCCAGAAAGCTGGAAGCACGCCAAAGTCACCGCCCTACTAAAGAAACCCAAAGCAGATCCAAGAGATCTCAAGAACTACCGGCCCATCTCCCTGCTCCCTTTCCCGGCGAAGGTCATCGAGAAGATCATCAACAGTCAACTGACCCGCTTCATTGAAGACAACAACACTCTGGACACATCACAATCCGGTTTCCGCAGTAACCACAGCACTGAGACCGCCCTGATCGCCACCACCGACGACATCAGGACCATGCTAGGCAGAGGCGAAACTGTGGCCCTCATCCTACTAACAGGGGTGTGGAATTTATTAAAATATCTACTTGTCCGGGGGACAGGTTGCTTCTCAAATCTACTTGTCCTGTAAAAAGATCTACTTGTCCCTTTGGTGCCATGTAGTGTGGCGACAAATTATGGCAGCAATTAATAGCCTCTCTGATTATGCCAGGGCTACTACCATAGTAGGGTTTGAATACTTGCAGTTTCAATTCCTACTGTAGCAATTTCCTTATTTTGCCACCTTTCTGCAGATCTGCATACTGGGGCTGGAGGAAACAGTAAGCAATAGTTCCAGGGCTGGAATGCCTTTGAGTCTGCAAGCCTACTAACCTGCATGTTTTAAAGATTTTTACCAGCTTCTCTCGAATATTTTCCCATAATAAGAAAGGTTAGACATTTACTCCGGACAATAGCAGAATTAGAACTTCTTCCAGAGTTGGGAAGAAAGTGGCTGGAGGGAAAATGAACTTGCAAATGCTGAATAGATTTTCACATGAGAAAATCTACACATCGTATTTACCCATGCTAAAATACAGTTCACAAATATTTTACAGGGGTACAACATATACCATGGGTGCACTTTTGTGACTTTCTTTAAAAATTTGGGGCCACATGTAGATAGGTTCATATTTGTGACCTGCAAATTGCGAGTCGCAAATCCGAATGTAGGATGGTGTCCTTGACACCATCTGTGATTCGCAAGGGCTTCGCAAATGCCCACCTCATGAATAATCAAGAGGTGGGTCGCAATTTGCGACCCCCTCGCGGATGGTGGCCTGCTGGAGACAGCAGACCATCATGTCTGTGACTGCTTTTCAATAAAGCAGTTTTTTTTTGTAATGCAGCCCGTTTTCCTTAAAGGAAAACAAGATGCATAACAAAAATGAAACGTTTTCGTTTCATTTTTTCAGAGCAGGCAGTGGTCCGCAGGACCACTGCCTGCTCTGAAAAAATGTTTACAGTGACATTCACAATGGAGAAGGGGTCCCATGGGAATGGTGCAAACTGCGATTGGTTTGCGCCCGCGGTCACAAAACAATCCTACATTGCACTGCGAGTCGCAATTAGGAAGGGAACACCCCTTACTAATTGCGAGTCACAAACCCGTTTTGTGATTCGGTAACCAGGTTACTGAATCGCAAAACTGGGTTTGTGCATCGCAATGTGCTTTTTGCATGTCGCAAACAGCGAAAGTCGCTGTTTGCGACATGCAAAAAGCTACCTACATGTGGGTCTTGGTCCCTAATTAGGTCTGGTGTGAACAAAGACATTTTGTTTTTATTAAACTTCTATTTCTCTCTCTTTCGGCTGGCTTTACTGTGAGTGATCACATTCTGCTCTTCCACAAGGAGCATCTTGCCACACAAAGTAGTTTTGTTCAGTGTCAGGAACTACAGTGGCAATCAGTGACGTAAACGAAACTGGAGGGTGCCCCTTTGCAAAGAACATGGAGGAGCCCCCTCTCCAGACTCACTCAGGGCAGGTGCTGTGCTGAAGGGGCCCCCTGGAGGGCGGCTGCGGGCCTTTGTTATGCCGCTGGTGGCAACGTGTGCTTTTAGAGTTCAAAAACTTTTTGGGGGGGTTTTGCCAGTGTTTGTTACAATGTTGAGGGCCTGGTAGCTCCCACAACAATAAAGTGTTACAAAAGCCATGTCAAAACAAGACACGCATTGATGAAACTAAAAGACTTATAAAAATACGTCAGATCAGTTGGCTTTGTCAGTGTTTGTTTATTTTCATGCTTCCTATAATCGTGTTGAAAATGGTTACACTGATTTTCCATTAGAAATATTTTTGGGAAATACTAGCATGCATCAACACATTTTACTAAATGACACTTCATTTGCATATAATCAGAGAGCATTCTGGGAGCATTATACTTAGCCTCTTAGCCTAAACTTTTCAAACATGTATGTACACGTATTTTTTTTTGTACTGGAACCAAAGTCAGTAGTGAAGTGTGACCTTAAAACATTTATTTACAGCACTCCCTCTAATAATGAAGACTTTCAAATAATGAACCATAAATACAAGTTCGAACAGCATTATCTTTTGGAAACACATTACCTCAACTGCAGAGAGTTCCATGCCTTCTAAACAGGCAGCCAAAGGGTTTGTGCTGCAGGGGGTTGGGCCTACTTGTCCCAAGGACAAAACAAACATAAAAACTTGTTGCCCTTGACCCCAAACAAGATGTCCCGGGCGTCGGGCGATAGGAATTCCACATCCCTGTACTAGATCTCTCAGGTGCCATCAACACCGTCTGCCACCACACCCTACGCACACGCCTCCACCACAAAGCCCTGGACTGGATTAAATCCTTCCTCACTGGCAGAACCCAGAGAGTCTGCCTCCCTCCCTTCCGATCTGAAGCCACTGAAACAATCTGTGGCGTTCCCCAGGGATCCACCCTCACTCCACCCTCTTAAACATCTACACGGCACCATTCGCCAACATTGTCCAATCACACAACCTCAACATCGTCTCTTACGCCGACGACACCCAACTGATCCTCTCACTCACCAAGGACCCTGCCTCCGCCAAAATGAACCTCCACAACGGAATGAAGGCCATCGCCGACTGGATGGAGAGCAGTCGCCTGAAGCTGAACTCGGACAAGAGGGAGATCTGCATCCTCAGCTCCACCCCCTCCGCCTGGGATGACTCCTGGTGGCCGGCTACCCTAGAAACAGCACCGACGCCCACTAACCACGCACGCAACCTGTGATTCATCCTGGACTCATCGCTCACCATGACCCAGCAAGTCAACGCCATCTCATCATCCTGCTTCAACACCAGCCGCATGCTCCGCAAGATCTTCAGGTGGATCCCCACTGAAACCACTCGTCAGCAGCAGACTGGCCTACAGCAAAGCTCTCCACGCGGGAACCACGGCCAAACTCCAGAAAAGACTGCAACGTATACAAAACTCCTCTGCACGCCTCATCCTCCACATCCCACGCCGCAACCACATCTCAGCCCACCTGAGAGACCTACACTGGCTCCCTGTCAACAAGAAGATCAGCTTGAAGCTCCTCACCCACTCCCACAAAGCACTCCACAACACCGGCCCAGCTTACCTCAACGAACGACTCACCTTCTACAACCCCAACCGTCAACTCCGCTCCGCCAACCTCGCCCTCGCCACCGTTCCACGCATCCACAGGACTACAGCCGGTGGCAGATCGTTCTCCCACCTCACCACCAAGGCCTGGAACTCCCTCCTCATTCACCTATGACAGACCCGGGACCTGCTGACCTTCAGGAAACTCCTCAAGACCTGGCTGTTCGAGCAGTAGCATTCAGCGCCTTAGATCCTCACGGGTGAGTAGCACGCTTTACAAATGAATGATTGATTGACTGATTGGAATTTAGCACTTATTAAAGTAATAGGACAACCAATGTTATCCTATGGTAGAGGTAGGCCTTACAGTAGTGAAAAATTTGAAGTTTTTCATCACTAGGACATGTAAAACTCGAAGTGCACGTCAAACCTTTCAGCTACAATGCACCCGGCCCTTTGGGCAACCTAAGGCCTTCTGTAGGGCTGACTTATATAATAGCAGGAAAATGTAGTGCTTGGCAAGACATAGATTTGGCCAAGTTGAATGTGAAGTTTAAACCTGCACGAACTCTGCAATATCAGAACCAACACATGTTTTAAGGGCTACTTAAGTGATCAGCACAATGAGTGCTACAGATCTACTTGTAGCATTTAATTTGTAGGCCCTGGGTATATGGTATAATAGTTTACTAGGGACTTATAGTAATTTAAATATGCCACGCCAGTATAAGCCAATTTTACCATGTTGTAGGAAGCGAGCACAAGCAACACTGGTAAGGTGCACTGAGTCCTAATTTATTCACTGTGGCCAACTGCCTATATTCATCCAACCCCATGCCATGCACGGCCTTCAGTCATGTGCAGCGATAATTAGCTGCAGGGCCTACCTCCTAGGATCACCCTACCCCGTGCCACACATGAAGTGCATCTTTGTTTGGTGGAGATGCAATAATATTCCCATGCATCAAGAACGTGTCTCCAAAATCAGTGGGAAACGCACGTGGGGGGTCCTGTTAGTAAGCTGTCCATCACCCTGGGAAAATGGCAGGAAGATGTTGCATACCACTAATGTATATGGGTTAGGGCCAAAAGGGTGGGTTTCTTGGCCACTTTACATATTTGTAGTTTTAAAAGGGAGAAGATGATCTCTGGACTCAGAAGCACATACCAAGAAAGAACCCACTCGTCAAAGTCATTATATGAGCTATTGTCTCGAAAAAAGTAAGGATGCAAACACCTTCATCAAAGGTTACAGATAACTCTTCAAGGTGAAAATGCAGATTAAAAACACTTGCTTTGCTTTGACCATTTGCAAGAAATTATGACGATTAGCACTTTACAGAAGTGAGCCTTGAACTTGGGCACCTGCTTTGTATATATCTGTAAGTTCTTCCTGTTGAGGTTTGATTTCTATGAAACGAGCATCATGCCAGAATGAATCTTGCCATGCGTATTTATCCAAGAAGAGGCCACTGTTTTGTAGAGAATGTCTACTCGACTAGAGTACTTCCTAATGGTTAATTAGTAAGTGCTACCTAGTTGGATATATGTATGTATATATATATATATATATATATATATATATATTGCATCTCCAACACTACAGATGCTTAAAGGTTGCCATGGTAATGTCTTCAGTGACCTTGTGTATCTCTAACTTTGTCAATGTTATTGTTCCTGGAGCACCTTCATCAGATAACTTCAAGGTGAAACTGCATTTCTGCTGTCCCACTTCAAAAATATCTACATTTTTTCATCTTGGGGACTGTGGGGGAAGCCTCAAGGCCCCTGCGTTCACAGACAGTTCTAAGCCTCCTGTGGGGGCCGGCATTGCTCCAGCACTCAGGGAGCTGCTGGAATTGCAACTCCCTGCGTGTGGGGCAATACTTTCATCTCTTTCCCTTCCAATTTTGACAGCTTGCACATGCTGGAAGCAGAGTGTTTGTTTTTGCTTGGTGTGAGCTGTCATAGCTCCAGCCAAGCAAAAGCAATCAACTATCTCCCAAGGGTGGGCACCTCCGGAAATGGCAGGAGCCAGCCCTGGGGTGTGGCCGTCCCCAGGGCCATGAATGGCTCCAGAAGGAGGGCCACATGGCCCTCTACTTTCTTCATTACAGGCTGCACCGGGGATCACGACCCCCCATGTATTTGTTAAATATAGCCCTAGGGAGGTGGTGATCCTAGGTCTTTTGCCTTTTCATAGCACTCGGAGGGGGTGCGTCCCTAGCTATCTATATTTCTGTTTCCTTTAATATCTCTAAAACTACTGAATGGATTTATACTAAATCACAAAAAGCACGCTTTCTGGACCAAAAGCTAGCTTCCTGCTAAATCTGGCCTAATTCCGTCCAACAGTTTGTGTTGTAGTCATGTTCAAAATCCCTGCAGGAAAATGTATGAGGAAAATGTGTTTTGGAACCCCCCATTTTTCTATTTCATATTCTGTTGCAAAACATTCATACATACCCCTGCAACTCGCTATTAGGAAGGGACACCATTAACAAGCCCTTTCCTAATACCGACTTGCATGCCCTATTTTGCGATTCGGTAATAGGTTACCGAATCACAAAATAGGGTTGGTACTTATGAAAAGGCTATTTAGAAGTCGCAAACGGCTTGATTCACCATTTGTAAAAGCTAAAACCTTTTTGTACATCTGGCCCCTAGTCCTAACTATAACTACCTACTAGTGACCGCCAGTAGGTGAATATATATATATATATAAACTCATGTCATTTTAGACCTCACAAGCCACACAGAGGTCAAGAATGACAGCGCCACACTCTGGCTCAAATCCACAATTTATTATTTTTGCTCACTGCAGAATTTAATTTAGATATCATGGTGACACGTTTCAGCCATAGCCTTCAACTGCCCATAAAAACAAACAAAGTGCAAGTGTAATTTAAAAAGGGGAACCCCCCCCACATGAACCACTTAAAGGAACCACACAGAGATATACTTTGCTACTTTTCATATTAAGATACAAAGGCCCTTATTACGACCCTGGCGGACGGCAGTATTTTGGAGAAAAGTATTGCCAACAGGCTGGCGGAACCTTTCGACATTGGCTCAAGCCAAACTGCCAATGTACCACTCCGTCCGCAAGGGTGGTAACAGCTGCTGGGCTGGAGACTACAGTCTACAGCCAGGCGCCCGTCACTGTCCCACCGGCGGGGTTATGACCCCACCTACCACCATGGTTTTCGTGGCTTCCTTACCACCACGAAAACATTGGTGGTAGGCACTATCAGTGACAGGGAATCTCTTCCCTGTCACTGATAGGGGTCCCCCCTGGCCCCCCCCAGAGTCCTCCCCCTCCCTCCCACTCCCACTCCAGACCCCTCCGACATACACAGGCATACATACACTCATACACACATTCACCCACTCATGCATACACACTGACATACATGCACGCACACACGCATTCACACAACACACACATGCACACACATACCACACGCACCACACACCCACATTCACGCACACACAAACATACACACACAACCCCCCAAACACACAGACACAATACCCCCCACTCCCTCCCCTGTTGGAGCACCAGACTTGCCTGATTTCAGGGTGTCCTCTGGCAGGAGACGGGACGGGGCGCTGCTGCCAGCAGCAGCACCCACCAGCAGAACACCCCCAGGCCATATCATGGGTCATGATATGGTCTGCGGCGGTCTACTGGCGTGGCGCTGCTGCGGGCCTTGACTGTAGCCGGAATCCCGCCATCCTTCTGGCTAAGGTCAGAATATGGCGGTCGGCTGGTAGCCACGGCACCGGTCTTTTGGCGGCCATCGCCGTGGTGGTAGGTGGTTTTTGCTGCCACTGTCATAATGAGGGCCAAAGTCTCCACCTTGATTTATCATATACAGAGTGACGAGAATAACCCCAATTTGATTCATTCTCTTTTTCTTGAATAATATAAATACCAGCACTAGTACTGCTGAAGGTTACAAATGGAATACATCAATCTCATGGCTATAGTAAGAGTAAAAGAGAACAAATATTAATAAACTGATCCTAATACGTCTTCATAAATGACATATGTACTAATCCTTCACTGATTTTCATACTATAAACATTGTCCTCATTTAGGATGCAAAATGATTCTTATTTTAATATCCATCTCAATGATACATAAAATCTAGTCCTTAATTAATTTTCATTCTGTAAACATTATACTCATTTAAAGTGCAAAGTGACTCTTATTGTCATATCAGACTCAGTGATGAATATGGATCTAGTTTAAGATTGATCTCGAAATCCCGAGATATTCAATTACGTGCTCTCAACCTGTCTGACGCATGAACTGATCCTACAATTTGTATTGTACTCAAGCCAAGGAGAGTAATAACAAAACATTACCTATCAGTTCCCAGTATACAGTCCAAAATGATAATTTCCATATTAAAGAGCTCAAAACCATTTTGTGTAAACAAATATTTTAAATCTATATATCAATCGCAATTATTCGGATCTTGTCATGAGCAACATTTTTATATATATATAGATCTCATTGTCTAATTTCTCTGACAGCAATACATTTCATTATTTGTATAAAAATATATAACAATTCTATAGTATTTATCAGTCATGTTCATTATATGCGTCAAATTCATAAATGCAGAAAATTCTACTGTATACAGTATTTTGCAGATTGCTTATAGAAATACATGAAGCTCAGCATCATAATTACGTCCCCATGGATCTCCATATTTAATAACATTATCCATCTAAATTCTGTCTGTCTCAGAGAGCGTTCACGATTGCCTCCCTTTAGTTTCTTATTAATATGATGAATACCATGGTATACCAATCCTGACATATCTCCATCAGGCTGTTCCCATACATTTTTTGCTATTGCATATGTCATATCCTCATTTGAAACTGCTCTGAGGTGTTGAAAGATTCTGAGTTTTAACTTATTGATGGTACTCCCAACATATTGTTTGCCACATCTACATTCCAAAACATATACAGCATATGGGATGTCACAATTAAGCCACTGATCTTAGACCTTCTCCCGTTGTGCAATTGAAACATTTCAGTATTTTGTGCAAATTGACATGCCTTGCATTTGTGACACCGCCAAAAGTCATTTTGTTGACGTTGCAGCCAATTTGTTTTCTCTTTCATAAGGCATTTTGGCATTAAACTACTCATAAGATATTGTCCTAAGGACTTGGTTTTCTGATATGTTATCATTGGATGATTTGCTAATATCTTGTTCAAATTAGTATCCAATGTCAAGAACCTCCAATGTCATTGTAGCACTTGTTTGACTGTATTACTTGTCGCATCATACGTCATAACGTACCAGCAAGTTTTATTATTTTCCTTTATTTGAGTCTTGTTTTGCTTTGGAATTAGCAGTTCCTCCATTTTGTGTGCCCATGCTCTGTCCATGGCATTTTCCACTACACTCTGTGGATAGTCTCTCAATAAATATTTGGAAAATTAACTTTGCCTCAGAGATCAAAACGTCATAATTTGAACAATTTCTTCGAGCTCTTATTAATTTTCCATATATATATATATATAACCTACTAGCACTCACCATATATATATATATCTTACCTACTGGCACTCGCCAGTAGGTACTTATAGTTAGGACCATGTTTCCATTGAAAAAGCGTTTTTTGACTTGTCTATATCTTTGGCACTGTTTGACAAATCTTCACGAAATTCTCCCCAAAAAAAGTGAAAATCTTGTTGTACATGTAAAGTTTCAGGGTGTTCCGTCAAGCGGGAGCTTAGAAAATGTGTGGGGGGGAGGGGGAAACAAAAGTGTGTTTCCCATTATAATTCCTATAGCCCAAACTGCTGGACAGAATTACACCAAATTTGGCAGGCAGGTTTTGTCCAGAAAAAAGCCTTTTTGTTGTTTGGTGTTAATCCGTTAGGTGTTTGTGGAATAATAAAAGAAAAAGAAATATAGATATCAAGAGACATGAAGGCTTCGCAAATAATAATGAGATTGTGCATAGATCTGCAGAGCTCTCATTGGCTGCCAACACTTCAACCAGGAAGTGTTGGCAGCCATCTTGGGACTCAGCTTCAGCAGAAGCCCTAAAAAAAATATTTAAAAAAGAAAATGGGCCAGGGTAGGGACACCCAACCCCTTAGCTCTGTTGCTGGCTTCCCAGAGGGACCTGACCAGGGCAAAAAAGCACTTTTTAAACATTTAAAAATTGTTTAGGGCAAATTTGGCCCCCATTATTGGCTCCTCAGCCCCCCTGGAGGAGCCAATAATGGCACGGGGGACCACCACCCACCAAGGCTGGCTCCTGCTATGCCCCGGGGTGCCCACTCCCCTGTCATAGCTGTTTCCTCTGACTTGGCGGGAGCTGTGACAGGACCCACCAAGTCAGAGCAAACACAACTCTGCTCCCAGCAAGTAAGAGCTGTCAAACAGCTCTCACTTGCTGGGAGTAGGGGTTTCCTCCGCTTCCCTGCTCGCAGATATGTATGCAGGGAAACAGAGGAAGGGATTGCTCTCACAGACAGGGAGCTGCATGTTTAGCAGCTCCCTATCTATGATAGCAATGCGGCATCCCCCAGGAGGCGGGGAGCTGGCTGGGACTGCAGGGGCATTTAGGCTGCCCCTGCAGAACCCAATGGTGGTGACAGGGTGCCCTGGGGGGCACCCAGGTGACAGTGCAGGGCCTTGAGGGATGGGATCCCACGGGCCGCACCCTCCCCCATTTAATAGTGGTGGGCCCCTGGGATGGGATCTCCAGTGCTAAAATCAGCTGAGAAAGGGGGCTATGCGGTCCCCCATCTGCTCATTTACCCAACAAAGTAGCACTTACTAACTAACCAGCAGAAAGCACTCCAGTTAGATAAACATTTTCTGCTAAAATGTAGACTCTTGTTGGATAAAGGAGCAGGTGAGCTTCCGTTCTGGCCATGATGCTTATTTCACTTAAATTAAACACGAACAAGAAGCACTTACAAATATAAACCTAGCAGGTTCCCCAGTTGAAGCGCCACTTCTGGAAACAACAAATGATCCTAACTCCTGGGTTTGGTAAAGGCAAAATAAGTATGTTTACTCCATGAATCCATATTAAAAAACTATCTGAAACCCTTTGTTGGGGTGAATACATCTATCATCTACTACAGCGGAATCAGGCACTCTCACACCCACATAGACCCTCTCACACTCATTCTCACAACCAGACAGTCACTCGTGCAGCCAATCTCCCAACCAAAGGCAGACTCTCACAGCTATTCTCACACCCAAAGAGACAGGCCCTGTGGCCAACTGCCACCGTGCATGGCAAAAGGCCATGCACAGCATAGGGTTGGGTGGGTGGTGGGGGGGGGGGGGGTTGGCTGCACAGCCAAGGGCCATGCAAAGCAGTGGCTGGATTAACATATATAATAAAAATTAATTCACGTCAAAAAACATAGAAAGTCACTGAAAAAAACCCAAAAGTTACAGGGACGTTATAGATAGGGAATAGAATTTCAGAAACCCAGAAATTCACTTAAAGGTCACAAAGACGTTTTATTTAGCTTCTAAATTTACTCAGACAAAACCAGTGAAATTCAGCAGTTATAGTTGGACTTATTTCAAGTAACTATGACTCAAGGCCTAAGGTAACTATAACTCGTGCCTTTGCCATGCACTGCTAGGTTTGCCAGATATTACAGCACTCATGACATCTTTTATAACATCAATAAGAATATCAATGAAACATTAGAAGTCAAATTATTGAAGAAAAAATCTGTTTATGGTTGTGGCGCGAGTTATAGTTACCTTAGGCTGCAAGTTATAGTTACTTGAAATAACTATAACTATAACTGCTGAATTTCTCTAGTTTTGTGAAGTAAATTGAGAACCTAACTATAACGTCCCAGTAATCTTTTTTTAAGTGAATTGATACTATATATATGTATCTATATATAAATATATATATATATATATATATATATATATATATATATATATATATATATATATATAATTTACTGGCAGTCACCAGTAGGTAGTTATAGTTAGGACCTAGTTTCCATAAAAAAAGTGTTTTTTGACTTGCCTATATCTTTGGTGCCGTTTGACAAATCTTTACCAAATTTTCCAAAAACAGTGTTACAGAGAATCATGTTGTGCATGTAAAGCTTTGGGGGAATCAGTCAAATGGGGGCCAAGAAAAAGGGTGGGTCATAAAAAGTTTCTTTACAATTTTAATTCCCATAGAAATTTTGAAGACAACTACAGCCCGAACCTCTGGACGGAAATAGCCCAAATTTGGCAGACAGACAGCTTTTGGTCCAGAAAGAATTATTTTCGTTATTTGGTGTAAATCAACTTAGAGGTTTTTTGGAAATATTAAAAGAAAACCAAATTTAGATATCTGGAGGTGCAAAGGCACTGTGAATACGTCAGATCTCGTGCAGAGATCTGATTGGCTGCCAACACTTCAACCAGGAAGTGTTGCCAACCATTTTGAGACTCGGCTTTAGCCAAGTCAAAAAAATTTTTTTTAAGCGGTTGGGTAGTGTTAACCCACACTCTTCAACGCACATATGACCCTGCTGGCCAACATCGTCAGATCCCATGGTCTCAGCATAATTTCCTTTGCAGATGACACCCAAATCATTCTATCATTCACAGATTACCCTTCCACCAACAAAACCAACTTCCACAGATGCGTGACAAATGTAGCTGACTGGATGAAAAACAACTATCTGCAGTTGAACACAGACAAGACGGAAGTACTGATCTTTGGCAATAGCGGCAACACATGGAACTACTCCTGGTGTCCATCAGATCTAAGACCAGCATCCACTCCTTCTGACCATTCCAGAAACCTTGGCATCATCATTCACAACAAGCTCATGATGAAATCACAGATCAACACTCTCTCCTCCGCCTACTTCCTCACTTTGAGCATGTTATGTAAGACCTTCAAGTAGCTATCCCTACACACGAGATGCACTCTGACACAGGCCCCCATCGCCAGCCAACTGGACTACAGCAACACCCTCTACGTAGTAATCGCCTAACACCTCCTACAGGGACTTCAGACCATACAGAACGCCACAGCCAGACTCATCCTTAGCCTTCCCCAACAAACCCACATCACACCCCACTTCAGGCAACTCCACTGGCTCCTGGTACAGAAGAGACGCCAATTCAAGCTGCTGACCAACGCACACAAGGCTGTACACAACCAAGGACTCGCCTACATTAACCACAGCCTGAACTTCCACCAACTGTCAAGAAGACTACGCTCTGCCTCCCTTTCTATTGCCCATACACCCGCATCTACTGAAGCAGAAGTCGAGGATGCTCCTTCTCTTACATTGCAGGAAAAACTGGAACAGCCTCCTCATTCACCTCTGGACCATCACCTCAGTTCCGGAATTCCGAATGGCCCTCAAGACTTGGCTGTTTGGATAAGTCTCCAGGATATGAAGCACCTGGATACCCTATCTGGTGATTAGCCGTTCTTTATAAATCCTGATTGATTTTTTATTAAATCACAGCGAAATTCACGGCAAACCCATACATTTTGCTGTGATTTTTTTAAAAGCAAACAAGCTTGCTTTTTTTTGCCCCAGGTGCACCAGGTCCCGGGGTCGTACCATAAAAATAGGAGGTGGCTTATTGGGACCCCCTCCTAGGGCTTATGAAAGCTGTGGGAACTGGCACCTCTCCGGGGCACTGTTTTTAATGTATGTGGGTGGTTCCCGCACGTCATCCCTGTGCCCCGGGGACTGCCACCCTCCCAGGGCAAATCTTTATCAATAAAGGCAGGGGGGCTCACGCAGCCCCCTGCAGTTCTGTGGACCGCCACCTCCCCAGGACATTTAAATGTAGTTATGGGGGTGGACCCGCTGGACCCACCCATGTCCTGAGGACTGCCACCTCCCATGGCAAATCACACTAAAATAATGCCAGGGGGGTCGTACAGCCTCCCCAAAGCCCCAGGACCACAACCTCTCCAGAGCAAAACTTTTAATATTAATGTGGGGGGGGCGTATGGCCTCCCATGTAGCCCCAGGGACTGCCACTTCCTTGGGCTAAATATAAAATTAATGTGGGGGGGCCCAAATTGCCCCCTCCACAGCCCCACGGACCGCCACATCCCAGGACAATTCATTCAAATTAAGTGGGGTCCACGTGGTCCCCCCAGCAGTCTGAAGGACCACCACCTCCCCAGGGAAAATCTTTTGCTAATAATGTGGGGGGGCCCGTACGGCTTCCTCCATAACCTAAGGATACAATTAATGCAGGGGCCTGTGTGGCCCTCTCTGCAGCCCTGGGACAGCCACCTTCCCGGGCAATTCATTAGATTTAAGGGGAATCCACGTGGCACCCCAGCAGCCCCAGGGCTAAGTGCTACAAAGGAGGGGGACTGCGCAGCCCCCTGCATGTAGCTGGGGGCCTGCTATACCCCAGGGCCGGCTCCTGCTACCTTCAGAAGTGCCCATCCTCAGGAGGTAGCTGTTTGCTTTTGCTTGGTGGGAGCTGACAGCTTCCACCAAACAAAAGCAAACATAACTCCGCTTTCTCCAAGTGGGAGCCGTCAAACAGCTCCAAGTCGCAGAAAGCAGTATTTTCATCTATTTCTCTGCAAGCACGTATGTGTGCAGGGAAACAGATTAAAGCATTGCTCCCACAATCAGGGAGCTGCTATTTCAAGCAGCTCCCTGCTTGCGGGAGCATTGCCGGCTCCCGCAGGATGTGGCGCGCCGGCTAGGACTGCAGGGGGCTTTTTTTTTTTTTTTCCTCTCTCTCTCTCTCTCTCTCTCGGAAGAGAAAGAGGGATTCTTATTGCAATAGTCTGTCCATGTAATAAATTCAAAGTATCACAATGTCAGGATGTTTGGTTACAAATGTTATACTTATGTTTTGAGGCATGGCAGAAGAGAGTCTGTTTTGACTCACTGGTAAAGTTCTAGGACTGTCACTCATTAGGTTGAAAGTTCATATTCTGGTATATCATGGTATTTGTCTGCTTATTTACTAGCGTTTTGAATGTTAAACATTCCTCATGATGGAATATTCACTTCTTTGGGTTGCATGTCATATGTATGTCTGGAAACTGCATAGCAATAAGTCACCTGGGGTCAATGCGGGGTTGGGCAGTCATGGGGGCTTGGGAGCAGGAGTTAATGTTATCTTATGCCGCAAGTTAAAGTTACTTGAAATGCCTCTATCACTGCTGAATCTTTATGGTTTTGTGCTAACGCCCCCGTAACCTTTGTTTTTTCAGTGAATTTCTATTTTTTTTAATTCTATTTCCTAATACATCCCTCGAACCTTTGTTTTTTTCAGTTAATATATGTGTGTGTGTTACACCAATGTTGAGCTGCAAACAGAATCATGAACGAGAAACATACATTGTGAACAAAAAAAATACACAATGCATGTATTGTTTACCATTGCAGAATACGATATATATTCTAGTAATACAAAATCATCTCCATGTTAAAGCCATTCAAAGAATAATGTTGACGAGAAGACTCTGATTTAAAAACATTTCCACAATCTTTAATTATTCTAGGAAATAAATGTTTTATGTCAGGCATTCTTGTAGGGATGGATCGGAATAAATTAAAATGTTGTTTAAAATGTTAATTTGATGGTCAGTAGTTGCAAAATCTGCTCCTGCCTCTCACTTTTTGGAAAAAAAGTAATTTAAAATAAGGAATATAATTTTAAGCATCTATTTCAGGGCTTCTCCAGTCCACTCACAGGCGGTAGAAAGAAATGACGTATGTGCCTTTAATGTGCATATTGTGTATTAAATGTTCTTTTTATGACCCTCAATCAAATACAGAGAGGCCAAAGATTCCACAGCGGATTCTAATTTTCAAATAAATGTTGACATCTAACCAGCACAGGAAGCGAATGGAATGTAAGTGCTGTTACTGATGCAACTGGGGGAAAACATCCGGTATCCAGGGTAACAGTGACATCTGTTTCAAGAAAACCTACGCAAGCAGAGTGCTTCACTTGTGAGTGTATATCTTCTCAGGATGACAGGAAGTACGTCTGGTTATTGCAAACTAGAGGTTACGCAGAGACATGGGTACATTCTTATTTATTTGGTGATCATCCCATGCCAATTTTCCACATTTTTCTCATTATCTATATCAGTGGTTCCCAAACTTTTGACTCCTGAGGACCCCCACTGCAAGCAGTTGACCCCCATGCAATTTGTATGCTTTAAATTTCAAACATTAAAACAGTAATTCGCAAAAAATGCCCAAACAAGTACACACCAAACAAATACTCGAATTACTAAATATGAGATTATTTTAAATTGAAAACTATGCAAAAAATTAAAAATGTTATAGGGAAGGATGGCGCTGCATCTCAGCAACTAACTTTTCAATGTTGGGTTTTATTTAGGAAAACGAAATTATCAGGACAGATTCTACATTTCCCAAGCAATTTCTGTTTTTATTTTTTAATACATAAGATCTGAGAAAGCTTTTTCACCTAAATGTGTGGTGGTGAAAGGATGTAAAACCATAAGGGCTTTCCATTTCGCCTTAGCTCCTCTGTCACATGTTATTCATTTGGTCTGTAGCACCTCTCATACCACTGTAGGATGGCGGAGCACTTCACAGGGGACTACAAGGTGTACTATTAATGTCATCCACACTGGAAAGAACTTTCTAAGAGTGCTTGGTCTGGAGAAACACAAACTCAGGATTCAGAACACACAGTGGTTAATGTTGACTTTAATAATTAAAATGTATTTCTATGCAAGAAACCTTTTTTAGCAGCAGAAGGAATATGAAAGACTGGGGGAAAAAGATAACTTTTTAATTTGTGCCATGCAGTTTGCATACAGCTCTTTGACAGTTTACAGCTCACTGTGCTAGATCACTACTGTAATTTATGAACAGCAAGGTAATAAAAGAATCTGTGACAAAAGCAGTAACCCACTGAACTATGCACATAAAATACTGTCACACATGACACACGTTCTTTGCAGCAGGCATAAAAACTGCGCTACCTTAGATGAGTCAAACCTGCCACTAGACAAAACTCCCATCTCTCTCCATCAGGTACATTAATCACCAGAGTTCTCTGAACGCTGCTAGATGTGAAAGGAACTGTGCAGTGCTTTGAAAACTTCTGCACTAAGGAAGTAATAAATATAACAACGTGCACATGTTTCTGTCCAGAGGCCCCAGCTAGAGAGGTGCCTTCCTTCCGGCCCAGGCCTGCAAACCTCCTGAAATGTGTCACGGACCCCTGAGGGGCATGGACCACAGGTTGGGAACCGCTGATCTGTATGACCTTAAGCCTGGATCATATAGCCCTATTTATAACGTGACCTCTTTCCGTGTGTAAGTCATACCTAATGCCTAGAAAATGATGCATTACTATACTTATGTACATTATCACTAGCTATTAATATTTATGGTACTGTGCATACATTTCATTGATGTAAACAGAGAAGTGATGGATGGGATTCTTGGATTAAACATAGCCACAGGTAATTATTCAGTGTCGCATCTCACTTCATGTTTTTTTGTCTACCGTGCAATTGCAGATTAGACAAGTCATATGTAAATCAAGCTTGACAATGCTTTTATAATCCTAATCACTTTTTCCCCCTTCCTCTACTTTTATTTCCCCACTTTCCCTCTTACCTTTGGATCCTTCTGTTAGAACCTTCAACTGAAACTGAATTAGAATGCTGGTAAATCCAGTCAGAGCCCTATTAGGTAAGACCAGAAACACTTTTATGAGTCCTCTGAATAATCTAAGACATACTTCTTCATACCATGTTCTTTATTTCACTGGTGATGAGGATGGGATGCTGTGCAGTGGGCAGCTGTGTGTCATCACCCTGTGAAGTGTTCTTCTTTGTTGAACTAAAGTTTTTTCTTGTTTCCAGCTGCACCTCTGACTTTGATCAGTCTGACAATTGTTTCTAGGAGTCCTATGGAGCAAGGAGAAAACCACATTTTATATCTACACTAAATGACAGTGTAATCCATTTGGACACACAGTAAGGGTCTTATTGTGAACCTGGCAGTCTCATGACCACCAGGCTCGCGGATGGAAGTCGGGCCACCGCCAATACGGCGGTCTGAGTGCCATATTACGACTGCGGCGTTAGCGCCGCGGTCGGACTGCCAGAATTCGTCATCCCAACAGCCTGGTGGTGCTGGCGGTCCAAATCCACCAGGGCAGTGCTGCACTGGGAATTACGACTTTGTTCTCCGCCAGCCATTATGAGCTGGAGACAATGCTGTAGGCCACTTACCTCTGGGCCAGCAGGTGGAAACTGTGGTTTCCGCCCGCTGACCCAGTGGGAAACTCGTAATGGGCCCAGCGGGGAGGCAGCAGCAATGGAGGCAACATCCCCGTCGGGATTTCGGTGGACGGGCTTTTCCGTCCGCCTAAAACATATTAAGGCCATAAATCTCCAAGACGAACTTAAAGGTTATAAAGGCCATTTATTACAGATTCAGAGTCAAGCTTACATAAATGAGTCTCAAAACCATACTATATATGTACATAATCACCAAAGAAGAATTAAAGCATTAAACAATATTAAATTTCACCAGCATATACAATACCAATATCTCAATAGCAACAATGCTGTAGATAAGGAAAAGCATATGATGCTTTGAATTCAAGTTTAGATTTTCCTGCCTAATCATTGAACCTAAATTCCTAACTATTCTAATAAACTAAGGATAAGGATAAGAAAAAGGTCAAAATTACAGAAACTTCAGTAGAAATTTCTGTCAAGAGAGATGTGCATAGCATAAAGCCACTTAGCCTACCAAAGGATGAGGTTTGCACCCTCCTGTATGTCCGACCTAATCAAGGGGCAAAGGGAATCTGAATCTAGCCTATCTAAACAACATTTCAATCGACAGCAAAATCTTCCAGTAGCTGACATCAAGGCCAAGGAAATTTCCATTAACAGGGAACCATTGTGAATGATATCCAATTAGCCTTTGTTTTCTCTGCAACACATCTTTGTGACCTTGGATTACTCTCATGTCCAAGAATCCGAGAGGGGAGTTGTTCTTACTGCTTCTCGTTACTGCTCCACAACCATGGCAACTCATCTTCACGCCACCTTATCTGTACTTAACAATGTGCTTCTCATTAACCCTAGACTGATAGAGAGGCACCTGGAAATCAAAATATTAAACAATAGAACAGACCTTACATTTAAAAATAAAAATAAAACATAGGTCTTAACTCCAGCCCATTCGATACAGACTTTTAACACATTTGAATATGAAGGAATCCATGAAGTTCTCATAAACACATTATAAGGAGAAAATGGTTATAGGAATATATCATTTCTAGACATTATCGCACTAATAAATTTGAATATCAGTTTTTTAGATGCAGTTTACATGAGATATTTGCAGGTTTCTACTTATATGTGTACTTCAATAATATGATTTTACTGTGCACCATGTTTGCATGAAAGTGGTTTAAACACATTA
Source organism: Pleurodeles waltl (assembly GCF_031143425.1). Lineage (NCBI taxonomy): Eukaryota > Metazoa > Chordata > Amphibia > Caudata > Salamandridae > Pleurodeles > Pleurodeles waltl. Next base: position 90,042,686 of record NC_090437.1, read on the forward strand.
TATATGTAGCTGATTTCTTTCCCTCAAAAGCATAGTAGCACAGTCAAGTTATGCTCTTTCCGAGGGAGTTGTATTGTGCTTTCCGCTGTTGTTGTAAGATAACATGCCTGCAATGTGGGTCCTTTACGGTTACCATTAGTGCTGTTGTAATTACAGGGTAGTCTTCTCCGCCTGTCTTTGGGCTAGACCTTTTCAGTCAGCATACTGGGCATTCACATTTGGGGTGAGCACAGAGTGAATGCATTGAAGTTAAAAGCAGAGCATCACGTCGTTGTTGTGAGTGTCCTGTAATCTGTTATTCCTCCCAATGCAGAGCTAATAAAGACTCTTCAGGACCCAGCACCACCCTGCTTCCACTGGGAGAGGTGTCAATGAGCCTAAGAATTCAGAGAGTCGAACTCCAAGCATCCTGCACTTGTGAGTCCTTGAGCATCAGGCAACCTGAGTTCCACCATGCAGTTCTGGCAAATCTTCACCTCTCACCTCTCCCAGAGCAGGCAAACGAATCACACTTGGAACAGAGTCTGTGGGCCTTAAAGTTGGGAGCTTCACAGAAGCATCCCACACTTTGTGGTTCCTGCTTATGGCCCCCTCCCAGTCAATGTTGTAGATCCACATTCTTCACCATCAATTGCTATGAAAGTGTGGCACTGTTATAGTCAGTGTTGAGTCAGTGCACTTCGCTACTGGGATATGGAGGTGCCTTACAGATAATTCAAATTTGTTCATCATTGCTGAGCTCAAGAAGGGAAGCCTCCACCTTTCTGTGGTCTCCCTGGAAGGAGCAGGCTGTGTGGGAAGTTGGCTCCCTCATTTTCTCAGGGTACCCGTCTCATCAGCATAGAAAGAGGACTTTGACTTTGTGGAAAGCTGTCACCCTAATGTTCTTAGTTTACACATCTCAGCAATGTAAAAAGAGGACTTTGGTCTTAATATATTTAAAGAAACTTTATTTTCATATGATTCCCAAATAATGTTATGCTCTTATATCACTGTGACTTTGTGTGTATGAGAGTGATTTCCTTTTCTTTTCACTGTAGCACATTTTATCAGTCTCTGTGTCCCCCTAGAGTTGTTTACAAACGTTCTCTTCCTGTCTAGACTTACATCTGTCTGGTCTTTCCTTATTTATCTGCTTTTCCTTCTGTGTCATTGTGGCTGCTGCCATCAATAACCAGCCTCCTCCTTTTTTGAATGATAAAGGGGAATCAGTGTTACCATGGGATCACTAAATAAAGATATTTAATTCATATCTAATTGCAATGGGAGGGAAGAAGTTCCCCTCAGTACGTAAACAGCACATACTGAAACATTATTCGGGTTTACAGGGTAAAAGGGTGTATGAGGAAAAAGCAGGACATGAACTTGACTCTAATAAAGCCAGCGAGGAAGAAGAGGAGGAAGATGGTTTTCAAGCAACAGTAACAAAGCTGGTTAGCCACTACAAGGAGAAAATGAATGTAGCTCCTGAAAGACATATTTTTTAACAGAGTACAGGAAACAACCAAAAGAGTAGTAACTTGCATCATTGTATTAAAAGGCTATTTACAAACAGTGAATTTTGCCCTCTTATAGGCTATGTCATCAGAGATCAGCTAGTTAGATGCATTAACGATTGCAGGGATCAGGAGAAACTTTTGACCCAAAACCTGAATCTTACAGAAGCTATCAACATTGCTAAGAGTATAGAAAATACTGCTTTCTGTGTCAAGGAAATTACTTTTTAGGTGATTCACTCAAAAGAAATGGAGAAGTAAATATTCTTACTACTGTAGAAGAGGTTTGCAAGACAAAGGAAATGCAGGTGCCTAAACTGAAATTCAAAATAGAAAAGCCTAGATGTTTGCAATGTGGTAACTACAACCGCCTGACCAACAACCCAAAATGTCCAGCATCAAGGGTAATCTGTAGGAAGTTAAATAAGAGAAGGCATTCTGCCAGGATTTATAGAGAGCCTGAAAGAAATTTCAACATCAGAAATTTAGATAAAGCGTTACAAGAAGATAAAAGTAAATTGCTGTTCTAGGATAACTATCTGGAACGTGATGAGAAAATAATGTACCCTACTTGTGACATCATGTTGGATGGTGTCAGTGTTACTGTATATGCAGATTCACCTTCTCCGTGCACACTAATTGACAGCAAAACATTTTACAGCAAATTTGAGGGAACAGAATATGTTTTAGAACCCCCTAACGTTAAGCCATGTGAATACAATAAGGATCCTATTCCTTTAGAAGGGATGGCTCAAATGTGCATATCTCTTAAAGAGGGGAACATTGTGGGGAAGGGTTATGTGACCAAACAATGGCCTAATTCATTAGGGTGGAAACACCATGGACAACCTGAGCATAAAAATTGACCCCAACAATGATGAACAAGTTCTGCTCATAGACAGATCAGTAGTGGGAGTAAGCATTTGTGAAGAATTGATTGAAGTATTCACTGAGGAGCTGGGTTTATTAAAAGTGTATAAAATTAAATCAAAGCCCAGTGCTGTCCCTCATATGCACAAGGCCAGGCTAATTCCCTTGCTTATGAGATATCTCTCAAAAACATAGATAGATACATTGGTAGAACAAGGACTTATTGAAATGGTTCAGTGCTCTGAGTGATTGACCCCCATAGTCATAGATTCCGAAAAAGAGGGGAAAAGATATATGCCTCTGTGTAGATTTAATGGAGCTACATTTCAACATATGGGTAGGACATCATTCTCTTTCCAGAATCAACGAAATGTTGAATTTCATACATGATGCTTGTCGTGACTCATCTGCCTATGCTGTTTGCGCTGCCTGATTACATCCCCTGTAACCCAGTTCCAGTCCAGGCTCTACCTCCTGTTATCTTGGCCCACCTCCCCAAACTCCGACTTCTGATATACAGCTCTCCATGACCCCACGCTGCTATTGCCCTTTTATTTCAGTTTCCTTCCTACTGTAATTCCCCCTTTCATTTTTACCTCCTTCCCACAGCCCCTGCCAACTCAACCTACTCACTTTGCTTTAGGGAGTGGCTACCATCAATGGCGGGGTCTTGTATAAAAGGCATGCCTCTCCATGAGCCAACTGCTGGGCTTTCAAACTTCCCAAGAAGTGAGTCTGTTTGTTCCGCGGTCCTGTTGTTTTTTAAAGGCTTGACACTGCTTACCTGATCCTGTGGTCCCAGACTCTGGTGTGATATCTACCTTCCATCATGACATCCTGATTACCTGTAGGGGATCACCTGAAAGGAAAACAAAAAAGACAGTCATTACTCACAGGGTAAGGTGAATTACTGCACGCTTGTGCTAGCCAGGAAAAAGAGCACAGGAACTGAATACAGGCCTGTTTGATGATGATAAGCTGGGTTATTTTTTAGGTATTTCAGTTAGAGCAGCGTTAGCGCAGTTTTACATGTAAAAGTATAGTGCCGGCGAGCGCCATTCCTGGATGCTGGCCAGGCGCCATATTTATGGAATGGCGTTAGCCGGTGGTAATGCCCGATTAGCATTATTGTGAAAGATGCTAACCGGGTGGGGGAGGTGTAGGGGGAACCGAAGGATGTGGGCCGAATTATTGCGCTAAACTGTTTAGAGGCAAAAAAATGCCTCTAAGAAGAGTAACACCATTTCCTGGCACACAACCCCCATGGACATGGCTCCTGTCTTAGTAAGGACAGGAGTCATGTCCACCACCACAATGGCCATGCCCAGGGGACAAATGTCTCCTAGACATGGCCATTGGGGCCAGTGCCATGCAGGGGGCCCCAAGTTAGGGTCCCCAGGAGGGAAAAAAATAAAAATATATACTTACCAGAACATGTCTGGGATGGGTCCCCCTTCCTGTGATGTCCCTCTGCTGTAAGTGGGGGTGGATGGGGGCGTCCCTGGGGCCAGGGAAGGGCACCTGTGGGCTCTTTACATGGTCTCTAACCATGGAAACATGCTCACAGATCCCCTAACGCCTGCCCATACCCAGGTGTTAAATAATGGCGCTAAGCAAGCTTAGCGCTATTATTTAAGGCATCTATCCCCGTGCTTGAATTTAGCACAGGGGAATAAATATGGCATTAAAGCCATATTGTCATTTTCTGCATGGAAGCCCCTACCTTGCATCTCATTGACGTGAGGTAGGTTTCCACATCCAGAAAGTGACGTTAAATCCATAACTTTGGCGCTAGACGTGTCTAGAGCCAAAGTATAAATATGGTGTTAGGTTTGCGATGAATTAGCGGTAAAAAAATGATGCTAGTTCACAGCAAACCAAGTATAAATATGCCCCCAAGAAGATGGGATGTGCTCCCAAAGAGTCAGTATCTTCGTCTGAAATAGGTCGGGTTGTAGTTAAAATTAAATGGTGCCTGCTCCCATGGGAGTCACGGATTATAGCGATCCTCTCCAATAGATACTTAATGCTCAGGACTTATCCTGTTCATTTGTGCGCTCTGGTACAACAAAAACTGCTATTTAGATTTACGTCAAACTTGACATAAATGCAGATCATAGATAGTTTTGTGTAAATTCTTTTAGTCATTTTTTGAGTTTCAAAACTCATTTAACAATTATTAGTTTATATGTGCTAGCATTTTTGGGTCGAAGCCTCCCAGACAGTGCAGTCGTCTGGTCTGCTTATAATTTCTTGTGGGCATTGTGAAAGTTTCCCTGACGATGCATTCCGCCCTTGCTGACCATTGACTTTGTGGTTTGTAACTCACATTTTCTGGCTTTCTATTTGCTGGCTTTATTTGTTGTAGGCAGTCTAGCTTGAGTTCGCCCCCCCCCCCCTTTGTAGCTCAAACGTTATTTCCTATATTCTTTCACAAACACGCTTTCTGTAAACAGGCCTTTAAATCTTGTTATTATCTTCTCACGTTTGCTGTGCATTTAAAGACAGAAGTCAAATGCCAGGTTCTGTCTTCCCAGGGAGCTTGGTGTTTACTTTTCTTTCTCTGACTTCAAAGTGACAGAATTCATGTGACAATCCTGTTGAGTAACCGTGTGAGAGGAGAGGGTGTAGGTTTCGTTCCTGGCACACAAAAAACTGTGCTCTCAGAATATATCGTAATTAGCACACAAAACAAATTTTTTTGTAATTCTGAAGCGTGGTGGAAACAGATATTTGAATATGGTCAAAACTAATAAACACACAAGGTGGTGACATTTGCTCACATTATTGTGTACAGTAAAACCGTATTTCAGGGTGAATTTAATGGTAGTTTCCATTGAACATGTGTTATCTGTAATGGCAGCTCCATTTCACCACACTATGCATACTCCACACTGAGCCACAGCACTCTGCCTCCCCATTCCAATCTACGACACTCAACTCTACTCCATAAAACACCAGTCCTCTCTATGCCCCTCCATTCCATACAACCTACCCCACTCCACTTTGCTACAGTGCACTCCACTCCCATCTACTCCGCTTCAATCTACCTCACTCCAGTCTTCCCCAGTGCAATCTACTCGATTCTAGTCTTCTCCACTAAATCTACTCCTCTCCAGCCCACTCAAATCTATCCCAGTGCCCCAAAGCACCCAGCTTCACTGCTTCACTTCAGTCTACCCAATCAACCCCACTCCAATCTATCCCAATCTACCCCCACTATATTCCAATGTACCCTACAATAATAATTTCCGATCTGCCCCACCCAAATCTACCCCAGTTCAGTCTACCACACTCAAATCTACAGTGCTGAACTACCTGTTGGCTTTGCCAGTGCTTGTTAATTTTAGTCAAACTGGATATTATATTGTATCTTGAGATCTGCAGACAGGGGTTGAAGGTGTATGAACCAATTTAAAACTGTCTAACCATGGGAATGCCTGACTTTTCTACTAATATGAACTCCATATGTTGGAATAACTTTGGCTGTTAATGTGAGCCAATTAGGCAGGGGAGAGAATTCCAAATTCCTCCACCACACCTACAAGAAGAGTGTCTCAAGACCTGCAAACCCACCTAGATCCACAAGCGATTATTCTTAAAATAAATAAAAGTGATTGTTAAATGCCTTCGACCAGCAAGACAAGCTTTGTGGGCCAAATCCTCCTTCTTTATTGTAATAGTTTACATATGAGTCACACTCCTGTCTGTAGATTTCCTGGTGCTAAACCAGCAAGAGGGAAAGCACCTTGAGCCTGTTACAAAAGAAACGTTTTTAGTCTAAAAGCCAAATGGTTATTCAGGGCTTTCATGTGCAATAGGAGCAAGTTGCAAAGGCTGTGGTTCAAATAGCTGATATCAACAGCAAATTCATCCATGGTTAATAAAAGGGACTTTTGCACAATAGTTGAACTGTGAGTTGTTGGGTTTAATTTGGAATATGGTGGATCAACAAATACTTCAGGTGAGAACATTCTTGGTTTTATAAGAGTCTGTGTGATACAACCTCAAACTGTACAAGTTGTTAAACTGGTAAAAACCTTTTCAAAGTATGTATATCTTTTAAATGTTTGTAGAGACCCAACCATGCATTTGCACAGTTGAACATAAATGTATAATTTTGCAAGCTCAAAAAAAAAACGCAACACTGAAAATATGTAAATGGGCTGTGAGTGCCCATGCGTCAATGTGGGCTCAAACCAGTCCTTGCTATAATCTAATTAAGTGTTCCACGTCAAACAGAACTGATGAATGGGGTCGCTCAAGTTCTATGTTACAACAGTACTCAGCTTCATAGGGAAGGTTTGCAAGGACTAGTAGAAAGTATAAAATTCGGACAAACGACACATACACTTAGTCACTGAGGCTGAAGGCCATGCGTTGGCAGAACCTGAATAAACATAATAGCACAGTGGAATATATATAGTGCTTCAATTTACAGTGAAGAAATTTGCATCATTTTACAAACTATCCACTACACAAACACATAATAGACAAACTCCACCATCAATACATATTGTTGCACACAACACACTGGAAGAGTATGAATCTTAAGTTTGCTCATTAAAAAATTGCCTCATTGTTTCTGTTTGTGAACATTTGTCACAAAACAATCACTCTTGCAAACCTCATACATCCAAAACCCAAATTGTCTTAAAACTGTTCTGCTTTTGCAGACAAACTCACACCACCCTCAAGAAGTGTACACAAGACACCCCACCAAAGAGACTCACACTCATACGCTACTTCTATGTATAGATAGCTGTGTTTACAGAAGTTTATGCATGCTAATACTACTTCAAGAAATGTGAAAAATATTGCATACCTCGCCACTAGATATGATCACATCAGACCATGTATATATTACTGCTCCTATGCACATATGGGTTTTATGTAGAGGGGTTTTCTCCAGCCAATACAACCTTACTCGTGGCACGTGAGTATATGTATGTATAAGTTAATTTTCAGTTTCTTGATATAAAAAAATTGAAAAAAAGCTTCCTTTAAACATTGTCCCATCCCTTCTCTCTTTAACTTATCCAAAGCCTTGCTGACTATTACCAACCCCCAAACATCCTTCTCAAACTTTTCCTCCTTTTTAGGTTTCACCTGCACTGCGCTTGCGCGGTGCTTGAGAAATCTCATGTATGTTTAATTTTTTTTTAAAGGGGCTTACAGTCCACCCATTACTTACCATTCATTGACTTGGTGATCACTATCATTTTCTTGCTCCTCACTGGTCAGCAGCATCTGGGTTGCGCCATCAGGTTTCACTTCCTCTTTCCTCAGGTGTTACCAAGTACAGTTTACGACTGGCGGCCAGTGTCCTTCCACTGGCCATATGCTTCTCGGGGTACCTTTTTTTTGTTTATGTTCTAGCACTCCATAAGAGTGCACATGTTTTCGGATGGCCTCCCTTCCTTCTGCGTATTCTTTCCAGACATTTACTTGCAACAGCGCCCCTTCCCCACATCGTTACTTGCACCAGCCCCCAAGCACGCTCGTCATTGTATTCTGGACTGAGGTAGATTACAAGGCTGTTTCTGTGGTTAGTAGGGACAGCGACTGTGTATTGAAGGAAACTGTTAAACAAACTGTCTCCATCTGCTTTACATAGAAGGAATTTCTTCATAGCTTAAAGCAGGTGTTGCTTTCTGTTTATTTTTGCTGTTTGGGCATTGGCATCTCATGCTGTGATTGGGCATTGGCATCTCATGCTGTGTTTGGGCATTGGCATCTCATGCTCTTTTATCAATCTGTGAAGCGTGTCCTGTGAACTGTGGAGTACTTAAAAAAAACCATACATATACTCTTCAGGGTAATTTCTCTGAACTATACTGTGTAAGCAGAGATGAGAAAATAACTCAAGTCTGCCTTCTGCTGGTCACATTTAATTACAGCGACGATTCTTTAAAGCAGTGGTTCTTCATTAGCTTTCACCTTCACAGTGTTAGCGAAGTTTCTTTTAATTATTAGTGTTTGTCTGCACAGTGCTTGCGCTATGCTTGCAAAATCTCTCGTTGGCAAAGTCAATGTGTTTGTCCTATGTGAGACCTATTGGCATTATCAGTGTTTTTGAGATGTTACACAGCAGGACGGGCTTAAAAAAAGTACCACAGCAGCATTTGCATAAACTTACCAGGGTTCTTTACCTTCACTCACATTGCCATGCTCACCATATATTTCTCTCCTACTACACTCTCTTGGTTTGCACATTTCTTACTGCTCCCCTTTTGCATGCACCGGTTCAAGGTTACTATTTGACACTCTCGGTGTCTTACCAAATTTTGGGTATCAATACATACAAAGCTTGTTTTTATCATTGCATTGCAGCCTTGATGAAGTCACCTGAGTGACGAAACACGTGTTGGCTGTATTTTGAAGAACGCGCACTCTTGAGGCAGACTTTGCCTTCAATTAAAGAAATTTTTCTCCAACAAGTTCGGGATCTTCACGTATTCTTTCTCCAACTTTAACGTTCTACCAGGGATACATATCCTTTCTACGCTATTGGACTATTTACATCTGTGTGCTGTGGTCACATTGCAATTGTTCATACTCCAGGTGCTAAGACAGTGAGTAATGATTATTCCACCATCTGATGAAAGAAAGAAATTATCTTGCTTTGAAAGTATTTAAAAATACCACTGATTAATTTAAGTATTCATTGTGGCACTAATGTATGTAAGACCTTGGTCAGAGCTCCAACAGGGCCCAGGCTCCATTCGCTGGCCCTCTCTGCCGCAAAAAACACAGGGCTGGGCTCCGCGGTCCTGAACAGGGTAGCCTGCTTAGGTACTATGGTTGATCGGGCATACTCAGGCCTATTTGGCGATGGGATGCTTTGTTGGAAACACCTGACTGTGCCCCCTGGTCAGGGCTTCTAAGCCAAATGGCGTCAAGGGATGGGGTTCCGCAGGGTCACAGAACTAGCAGACCTGGGATTGCAAGCCCATGAGCCAGCAGGCCCGGGTCTGCAAGCCCACCATGGACCTGGGCCCCCTTCTCCGGCCCTCCATATCACACAGTGCCAAGGACGAAGGGGGGGAGAGAAGCTCTGACTGCCAGAGCTCTGGCTGGCCATGGGTGGAAACCTCATACTGGGCTTCTTACCCCAGTCCACTAGGTTACAAAAGGCCACGGATGGGATCCTTTGAACCGTGGAAGGCTTTCTCTGCTGTGCCCGGGCTAGAGCTTGGCCCTAGGGTGGCACCCCCTTCATCCTGGGCTCTCTGGCTCAGTCTGGATTGTTGCAAAGGGCCCAGGATGGGGGTCCAACGGGCCCGGGGAGGCTTCCTCTGCTCGGTCGGCTCCAGGAGCCCTGGCTGGGTTCAGGAGCTTTCACTGGGCCCCAGGCCAAGGCTCTGGCAGGCTCTGTGTTATAAGCCCCCTTCCTGGGCGGCATCCTCTAGCTCTCCACACGGCAAAGTGCCTAGGTCGGGGTCCCATGAGCCCTCCTTGGGAGACCTCCACTAGCGGTCTGAGTCGAGAAGTACTTACCAGTCCCCTGGGGCAGAGCCCAAGGCCAGCCCTGGGGCAGTAGCCCCCAGTCCCAGAGTTCCCTTATCTGGCTCTCTGCCTGGCAAAGCACCCAGGATGGGGTCCTGCAGGTCCCAGGGGGGCCTCCCCCACTCTGCTGAACTGTAAAGGTGCCTCCAGGCCCCAAGTCAGAGCTCCTTTATGCCCCCCTTGCCTCAGGCCCAGGTGGGCCTCAGAAAACCCGGCCTCAGAGTCCCTGTCCCCTCCTACGGTGAACAGAAGCCTTTGCATTGAGGGTCATCACAATAAGATGGATGTACTTTGAGCCTGGCCATCTGGTTGTTCTGGGCCCTTGGGCATCGGGTCGTGCATTGTGCAATCCTATGGAGCATCATGAAGGCCGGGCTGCCTGGAAGTTCCAATGAGAGCCCATTTGCTTCTTTGGACCCAGCCAGGGCTCCATGAGGTTGGATGTATTTCCATCAATGGCCCCTCTGTCACTCATGCACATGTATTACACAAAAGGGGGCTAGCATTCCTCTGGATTATTAAGGACAGGGTACTTTGGACGCCCTTGCAGTCTAGTCATCCCCTACTCAGGTGCCGACAGGATGTCCTCACCACCTTCAATGGGGTGTCCTCACCATCCAAGCCGGCACCCCTGTATTTCACTCAGGCTGCGCCTTGGCCTGCCTCTACCTTCCATCATTGTGGAGACAGCAAGCCCTCCGGTGCCCATGCAACTGGCCTGTCCCTCCTCAAGCCCTCCAGGCAGGGGCTTTCCCTTTGCAGCAGGCTCCCAAGGGGTATAAAAGTCAGTCCAGGACAGGCATGCATCTCCCCTCCACCCCATCCAGCAGGGACTTGTCTCAAATATTGATCTATGCATGTATAAACACAGACAGCCGGTACAGTGAAACTGCAAATGGCTCATTAAATCAGTTATGATTTCTTTGATTGCTCCATCTGTTACTCGTGTAACTGTGGTAATTCTAGAGCTCATACACAGTGATGAGCTCTGACCTCCCGGGATGTGTGCGTTTATCAGACCAACATCAATCCGGGCTCGCTCGTCCGCTTTGGTGACACTAGATAACCTTGGAATGATTGCATGTCTCTGTGATGGTGACAATACATTTGGATGTCTACCCTTTCAACTGTACTTTATGTGCCTCCCATGGTGCCTTCGGGTAACAGGGAATCAGGGCTTGATTCCAAAGAGGGAGCCTGAGAAACGCCTACTACATCCAGGGAAGAGAGCAGGCATGCAAATTACCCTCTCCCGCCTCGGGGAGGTAGTGATGAAAAATAATACAATACTTTTTTGAGGGCCTATAATTGGAATGAGTACACTTTAAATCCTTTAATGAGGATCCATCGGAGGGCACGTCTGGTGCCAGCAGCAGGGAGTAATCCCTGGTCCAGTAGTGCATATTTATGTCGCTGCATCTTAAGAGCTCCTATTTGGGTTTTGGGATCAAGCTGGCAGTCCGCCTCGAGGTGAACTACTGCCTGTGTGAGCCCCTGCCTCTCTGCACCTCCTTGATGCTTTTTACTGATTGTACTAGTGCTCCGAAGCAGTTACTTTGGAAAAACTGTGAGCGTTCAAACCAAGCCAGTCGTCTGAATACCTCAGCTAGGAACAACAGATTAGATAGATTAGGACTCTGGTTCTATTTGGCTGGTTTTCAGAACTGTGGCCTTGATTAAAAGGGATGGCCAGGGGCATTCATTTTGTGTCACTAGAGGAAAAACTCCTGGATGGGCTCAAGATGAACCACAGCAAAAGCATTTGCCAAGAGTGTTTTAATTAATCAAGCACAAAAGTCGGAGGTTCGAAGACGATCGGATAACCTCATAGTCCTGACCATAAACAATGCTAAGTAGTTATCCAGCAGCGATACTCCAATGACCCACTGAGCAACTTTCAGAAAACCAAAGTCTTTGCCCTACAGGGGGAGTATGTTTGCTAAGCTGAAATTTAAAGGAATTGACCAAAGGGCACCACCAGGAGTGGAGCATACATCTTAATTTGACTCAACACGGAAACCTCACCTGTCCAGGAAATGGAAAGGTTGATGGAGAGCGATTTGTCTGGTTGATTTCGATAACCAACAAGACTCCTCTATGCTAAGCACGCTAAATGTTAAATTAGGTGGGTGGACTTACAGGTCAGCCCTTACTCTACTGGGCCATTGGAGTGGTTTAATCACAGCAGGAACAGAGTAGTCTCTGCTGTGATTAAATCTAACATCTGGCTGCTTTTAAAATTGGCAAGATGATGAAAATCCTAACGGAATGTATACTCTGTTGCTGTTGAAACATTATCTATTTCCATGTTCCTAACAGGACCATTATAATTTAGGGGAAACTGTGTTCAACAGCTGTTGAAAGCCCATAATCCCTTGTGAGTAAAATAGCTATTACCAGTTTCTTACACTATTCAAGAAAATACAGTGGCAGGCATGTGGAAAAGTCATTTAATGCCCATCATTCCCAATGTAGAAAACCATAATCCCTATTTCCAGCCTTGAGCAATTGTAATACATTTCTAAACATATTCAGTGGCCATGCAAACCCCCGTAATCCCCCATGCAGAATGCAGCTATGTCCATTTACCTTCAACATTTACCAGGTATATGTACTAGCCATTTAAATCCCATGATGCCCAGTTAAAAATATGTATGCCCATTAACTCAACACACATCACTACACTAAAGTGTCAGGTATATGTTACGGCCATTCCATCATCCGCATGTAGAAATCATTATAACCATTATACCAAACGGGCTATGTAAAATACTGGGCCCAGGATTTGCAGCAGCCTTTATTCCCAAAAATCCTCCTTTTAAATGTTATCTATTAGATTTTTCCCTTACAGGGGCATTATACAACTGTGTTTAACAGCAGCTTAAAGCCTATAATCCGCTGTGAGTGAAATAGCTATTGCTGAGTCCTTACAGTATTCATGAAACTACAGTGGCATTTAAATGTTAAAGCCATTTAACTCCCATCATCCACAATGTAGAAAATCTGTATCCCTATTTCCTACCTTGAGCAATCCTAATTCATTTTCAAATACATTTCATAGCCATGTAACCACCATAATCCCCCGTGAAGAAGACAGCCATTCCCATTTACCTTCAGCATTTAATAAATACGAACGGAAGGTATATACGTGCAAGGCATTTAACCCCCATCATCCTCACATAAAAAATATGTATGACCATTTCCTCAACACACGTCATTACACTATAGTGGCAAGTATATGCTATATGCATTTAACACCCATTATCCTCATGTAGAAGTTGTTATGGCCAATAGCTCAAGAGGGCTACTTAATTACCATGCTGGGTATGTTGCAGCCTTTTACCCCACAAATCTCCCTTGTAAACATTATCTATTCCCATTTTCTTAACAGGACCATTATAATACAAAGGGGAATATGTGTTCAACAGCTGCTTAAACCCCACACACCCTTGAAAGTAAAGTAGCTATTTCCATTCCTTACAGTACTCATGAATGTACATTGATAGATATATGTTAAAACTCATCATCCCCAATGACCAAAACCCCATTCACATTTTCTACCTGGAGCAATCCTAATACTGTCCCAAATATATTCAGTGACCATGTAACCCATAATCCCTTTAGCAGAACACAGCTATGTTCATTTTCCTTCAACATTTACTAAATACCAGTACCAGGTATATGTAATAGCCAATAACCCCCCATCATCCCCATGTAAAAGTAATAGTCAGCGCTAATTACATGTTATTGTAATACTTAATCCAGTTATCTCTCTTTTTTAATGTATATAGTGTGCAGTACCACTATAATTATCTACATTGCAGCTGTGAGCGATCCAGCAATATAACAGAAAAATCAACAAATATTCACTTTTCATATATAGGTGAAAAAATGCAGACTATGTGATTTTCTATCAACAAGGTAGTGCTGAATAAAACCATCAAAACACATCCTGATAGGTGAACAATACAAAATGCTGAAGAGAGTTAACTTTCACTTTGTACATGTAAGCATTAAACTACACTGCCACCGGTGGACACTTAAAAGAATGCAGCCCATCATCCCATCATCCTAAATGATCCTTTTAACCCTTCGCTGGCAGGCCTTTTCCCCCTCAGTTGCCAGGCCTTTTTTGGGGGGCTATTTGGGGCAGTTTGCGATTAGGCCCTCATAACTTTTTGTCCACATAAGCTACCCACGCCAAATTTGCATCCTTTTTTTCCAACATCTTAGGGATTCTAGAGGTAACCAGAGTTTGTGGGTTCCCCTGAAGGAGACCAAGAAATTAGCCAAAATACAGCAAAAATTTCGTTTTATTTCTAAACAATGGGCTGCAGAAGAAGGCTGATTTTCCCTGAAAATGGCATCGACAAACGGTTTCTGGTGCTAAAATCACCAGCTTCCCAGATTTCAGGAACAGGTAGACTTGAATCAGAAAACCCCATTTTTCAACACAATGTTCGCATTTTACTGGGACATACTCTATTTTTACTATTTTATGTGCTTTCAGCCTCCTTCCACTTAGTAACAGAAATGGGTGTGAAACCAATGCTGGATCCCAGAAAACTAACCATTTCTGAAAAGTAGACAACATTCTGAATTCAGCAAGGGGTCATTTGTATAGATCCTACAAGGTTTTCTTACAGAACATTACATCTGAAATAAAAGAATATTGAAATTCAGGTTAAAAAACTGCCATTTTTCTCAATGTTTCACTCTGTAACTTTTTCCTGCAATGTCAGATTTTTTAAAACAATACTGTATACCATTATGTCTGCTGGACTCTTCTGGTTGCGGGGATATATAGGGCTTGTAGGCTCATCAAGAACCCTAGGTACCCAGAGACAATAAATGAGCTGCACCTTGCAATGGGTTTTCATTCTATACCGGGTACACAGCAATTTGTTTGGTGAAATATAAATACTGAAAAATAGGTATCAAGGAAACCTTTGTACTTCCAAAATGGGCACAAGATAAGGTGTTGAGAAGCAGTGGTTTTTTGCACATCTCTGAATTCTGGGGTGCCCATACTAGCATGTGAATTACAGGGCATTTCTCAAATAGACGTCTTTTTTTACACACTGTCCTACATTTGAAAGGAAAAAATGTAGAGAAAGACTTGTGTGGATAGGCCTAATGCTCGCGACAGGAAAAGCAACATGGACACATCACATTTTTACATTGAATTCTGACATGTTTTTTGCAAAGTGCCTAGCTGTAGATTTTGGCCTCTAGCTCAGCCGGCACCTAGGGAAACCTACCAAACCTGTGCATTTTTTAAAACTAGACACCTAAGGGAATACAAGAAGGGGTGACTTGTGGGACTCTCACCAGGTTCTGTTGCCCAGAATCCTTTGCAAACCTCAAACTTTGGCCAAAACAACACTTTTTCCTCACATTTCGGTGACAGAAAGTTTTGGAATCTGAGAGGAGCCACAAATTTCCTTCCACCCAGCATTCGTCCAAGTCTCCCGATAAAAATGGTGCCTCACTTGTGTGGGTAGGCCTAGTGCCCGCAAAAGGAAATGCCCCAAAACACAACGTGGACACATCAAAATGATCAAATACAAAATTACCTGTTTTTGCGGGGGAGGAATCTGCGTTTTTGGTCCTGGGCTCAGCAGCGATCTAGGGAAGCCTATCAAACCCAGACATTTCTGAAAACTAGACACCGAGGGATTCCAGGGAGGTGTGACTTGTGTGGATCCCCCAATGTTTTCTTACACAGAATCATCAGCAAACCTCAAATGTAGGTAAAAAATCTATTTTTTCCCACATTTCTGTGTGGGATCACTGCACTGGGACAAATTTCCTACCACCCAATGTTCCCCTCAGTCTCCTGGTAAAAATGATACCTCAATTGTGTAGGTGGGCCAATTGCCTGTGACAGGGAAGATCCACAAAATTGTCAAAATTTTAAGGGGAACCAAAGCAAGTCCAAAAGGGCAGTTTGAAAAAAACATTTTTAGGCTGACAAGTGCAGCAGCATTTTTATCGGTATAGATGAGACAATGCTGGGTGGCAGGAAGTTTGTAGAGTCCTGCAGATTCTGGAAGGTTCCTTCACAAAAGTGTGGGAAAAATGTGTGATTTCCAGCTAAGCTGGAGGTTTGCAGGGCATTGTGGGTAAGAAAATGGTGCGGGGTGCATGTGAAGCACACCACCCTGGAATCACCCAGATGTTTAGTTTTCAGATGTGTCTAGGTCTTTTGGATTTTTCTACATGACAGCGTCCCAAATTCCAAAAAGTGCAGCCCTCACCATTCCAAGTGAGACAATTTTGAGAGTTAACCAAGCTCTCATGGCCCAAATGTAAAACCAAAATCCAAAATAATCAAATGTCCTCTTATTTACCATGGGATAAGATGTTTTAGTGTGTGAGGGGAGAGCTAAAGGACTGTTACCCCATTCAGTTGGGGTGGGGCATACCCAGGCCCATATGGTTGATAGCCACCACCACACTATATATATATATTTTTTTTAAATTCCCTGGCATCTAGTAGACTTTCTGCCCCCGGGGTGTGGATCGGAGGTAATTGCCCCATTTGCCCACTTGCCCCATTTATTTGGAGTGGGGTATGGCCATACCCCCACCCTCTTATTTTGAAAAAAAAAAGCTTCCCTGGTCTCTGGTGGGCTTGGGGGCAGATGGGCCTTCCAAAAATAGACCGATCTGCCCCCAAGGGGCTGTCCCCCCAAACAAAACACACACATAAACACACACTCCAATCCCTGGTGCCTAAGTGGTTTCTGCCCCCGGAGGCAGATTGGCCTAATAGAAATAGGCCGATCTGCCCCCAAGGGGAGCAGAAATGACTTAAAATAAATCCCCCCCCCAGGGTAACGATACTTGCCTAAGGGATCGCTCCCCTTGCATGAAATTGACTCAGAAAAATTAAAATCCCTGGTGTCTAGTGGTTTCTGGCCTAAAAATAATTTGCCCCCTGGGGAGCGACCCTTGCCTAAGGGGTCACTCTGCACATATAAAACAAAAAACTAAACTAAAAAAATTATCCCTGGCATCTAGTGGGTTTCTGTCCCCCTGAGGGGCGGAAATGGCCTAAAAATATTTTGCCCCCCTCCACTCGGGAGCGTTCCTTGCCCACGGGGCCACTCCCCTTATGTGTAAGTATAAAAAAATAAAAAATGCCCTGGTGTCTAGTGCTTTCTGCCCCCTGGGGACAGATCAGCCTAAATATATTAGGCAGAAATGACAGGGGGAGGCAGAAATGACCTAAAAATATTTTGGCCCCTAGTGAGTGACCCTTGCCTAAGGGGTCACCCCCCACATATAAAAAAAAAATACAAATAAAAATATCCCTGGTGTCTAGGTGGTTTCTGCCCCCCGGGGGGCAGAAATGGCCTAAAAATAATTTGGCCCCCTGGGGAGCGAGTCTTGCCTAAGGGGTCGCTCCGCACATATAAAAAAAAAAAATGTATCCCTGGTGTCTGGGGGGTTTCTGCCCCCCCCCCCCGAAGGGCGGAAATGGCCTAAAAATATTTTGCCCCACCCCCGGGAGTGGACCTTGCCCAAGAGGTCGCTCCCCTTATGTGTAAGTATAAAAAAATAAAAAATGCCCTGGTGTCTAGTGCTTTCTCCCCCCCCCCCCCCCGGGGGACAGATCAGCCTAATTATATTAGGCCGAAATTACAGGGGGGGGGGCAGAAATTACCTAAATATATTTTGGCCCCTGTAAGCGACCCTTGCCTAAGGGGTCACCCCCACATATAAAAAAAATAAACAAACAAAATTATCCCTGGTGTCTAGGGGGTTTCTGCCCCCCGGGGGTAGATCGGCCTAATGACATTAGGCCGATCTGCCCCCGGGGGGGCAGAAATGTCTTAAAAATATTTTGTCCCCCCTGGGGAGCGGCCCCTGCCCAAGGGGGCGCTCCCCATATGCAAAAGTATAAAAAACAAAATTTCCTGGTGTCTAGTGGCCTAAAAATAATTTGCACCCCTGGGGAGCGACCCTTACCAAAGGGGTCGCTCCTCACATATAAAAAAAAGAAAAAAAAAAAAATTATCCCTGGTGTCTAGAGGGTTTCTGCCCCCATTGGGGGGCAGATCGGCCTAATTATAATAGGCTGATCTGCCAACAGGGCGGCAGAAATGGCCTAAAAATAATTTGGCCCCCTGGGGAGCGACCCTTGCCTAAGGCAAATATATATACATCCCTGGTGTCTAGGGGTTTTCTGCCCCCCCCCGGGGTCAGATCGGCCTAATTATATTAGGCCGATCTGCCCCCAGGGGGGGGCAGGAATGGCCTAAAAATTATATGGCCCCCTAGGGAGCGACCCTTGCCCAAGGGGCCGCTACCTTTATTAAAATACATAAAAAACAAAAAATCCCTGGTGTCTAGTGGGCATTTCTGCTGCCCGAAATGCTGAGAGAGACATAAAAGGAAAGGCCTTTCCTTTCCTTTCATACCTTTCCTGCCCCACCTCCCGATCGGAAGAGAAATGCTTTTGCATTTCTTTTCCTGGATCACGCTGGAAGGAGGTAACCTCCAATGAGGTCAGCACACGATTTGCACGCTGACATCATCAGACGTCACTGGGGGGGAGGAGGAGGTCGGGGTGGGAGGGGAAGCGATTCCCCTTCCATCACTGACTAGGGGGTGTGGGAGGGCGGCCCACGGGGAGCGCTCCCCCTGTGGGCCGGGTGCAGGACGATCTGGTCTCGTCCCAGGCACACGGGAACCGTGTGCCAGGCCAAGACCAGCTTGCCCCAGGCACCCTGGGGGTTAATACATCCCAAGATAATACACAATCTTCAAAATTTTTGAATTTCCCTTCTTCCCTTTGAAAGAAAGCAGGCTTCATCACTGCAGTACAGATGATTCTTGAAAAATGCTCATCCAAGTCAAGAATTACATTCGTAAAAACTTCAGTATCACCAGCTCTTTCTACCTTATGTAGTTGGTAGTGAGTGGGGAGACCATCAAGACCCAAGCAAGGCATTCAAACTCCCTTTTTTCTTTGAGCAGACAAAGAACTGCCATTATCTCCTAGGGTCACAATATAGTTAATAAAAATAGTCTTTCCATTCTGTCATAGGTTATCCAGGCAGAGGTAAAAATTAATTTAGTATGCCTAATTTTAACTTTACAGAAGCAGAATCAGAGTACCTTTTCAGACAGAGCAGTTCAGAATATGCTCAAATATGCTGGAAGAAACTATTTGAAAAAATAAACCAGCCACAAATAACCAAGAAATAATAATAAAAGCAATGGTGTACCTTCATCTCCTATTAAAACAAAACTTATTCTCGTAGGTTTTCCTGAAATGCTGTATGCGAACAAAACTGTCAAGTAAATCCTCAAAAGTAGTAGCATGACAGACAAGCATTGATGAATGATGGTGTCAAATTTGCTGAATTTATGTTTTTGTTCCAAAGCAAGCAGAAGCACTAAAAAATGTCAAAGACGTTCAAGGAACAGCACACGGCAGTACTTCAGTTGAATTGTCACAAACTTATGACTGCTGATTCAAAGAGATAAGATACAAACATGTGGGATTATTAAGTGTAGATAGAATGTTGTGGGGGCGAAATGCGGTATCAGGAAGGTTCAGGTGATGGTTGGTGGCGAGAGGAATGGCATGAGTTGTGCTGTTGAAGCCCCACTACTTGCCTGTCACAGCTCTTATTTGGAATGTTACCTATAAATAAATTGTATACCCCCACTTGACCTGCATGAAGCCTTACCTTGTGATAATGGCGATGAGGGTGGGATAGAGCAGTGCCAGTGTCCACCATTTCTAAAGGTGTCGAATGATCATCATTTGACAGTTGGGCCATATTGCCAGGAAACTGGTGGATTGATGTGTACTCATCTTTCTTATTTAGCAGAGGCAATTTGGAGGAATTTTCTGATGTTGATTGTAGCTGGTGTCATTGGTCCCAGTCCGGCTGAGGGGGTCTTGTATGCGGTGCTGCGCAGCTCCGCAGGGCATTGCTGTTGCAGTTCTAGTTTGTTCTGTCAGTCATATTGTATGGATTTTTTCCGACAGCACCTCAGCGTTTATTTAGCAGAGTGACGTGGCACATCTGTGTCGCGTGGCTCCCTTCTCCAACACGAAATACACCAGGATGCAGACAGCAAATTTACTCCTTTTTATTCATGTGCTGAATACACAGGAAACAGGTAAATTAAACAGAGTGCAGCAAGCTCATAAAGAGACGCATTAATCCCTAGTAGTTTCCAAGTAATCACACTAAACGCCAATAATGTTGAAAAATAGAATATAGTGTGCACCTCCACCAAAGTTCCTGCTGCACCAAGGAACCATAGGGGTGAAAAACACACCCCAATTGTTAAAGAAGAAAGGATTGGGTGGTGCACCACTTAGATTGTACACATATTATTTGTATAATAATTGTAGAGAAGTCCCAGATAATTAGACAGGTGATGATACAAGGTTTCTGTTCTTTTTTCTTCCAGAAATTCTTTTTATTTGATCAAGAATACTTTGTACAACAGTGAGTTGATGAGAACAAGCAGCCAACGCGTTTCGCCCTATACAATTGGGCTTCTTCAGGGCTGCAAGAGTAACATATAACCATAAAAGAGTTGAAATGACAGTGATATTCCTAATGTCATACAATATGTAAGACCAGACAAGAAATTTTACACAAAATACATAGTGCAAAGCACAAGACAATATTTATATACAAGTGTGAAATGTATTCACCATAATTCCATGTATAAGTCAACCTCGAATTATAAGTATAGAGTAGAACCAACAAGGAAAAGAGTGAGGAGAAAGAGAGGAAAAGAGGGACGAGGAGAGGAAGGGGAAATGATGGGTAGTAAAAAATGATAGGTAACACAAATTAAATAAAAATGAAGTGAGAGAGGAAGGGGGAGGATTTGCACGATATCAGAACGCCACAATAACTGTGATAAGTGAAATGATTTGGTGAACCCTAAACAAAATAGTGTCAGCATTGCCATACCAGTGTGTTTAGAAAATATCCTTGGCAAGCAATAGAAAAGCCCTTGATAGGAGCTGAAAAGTGAAATTGTTTGAAGTGTGACTAAAGTGAGACAAAAGTAAAATGAAAACGTGAAAATATTATTAATATAAACAACCGACCTGAAAAGTTGTTCACAAGAAATGTATGAACGCAAACCAGTTTTCAGAATACTAAAAATAAATAAAGGAAAACAAAGAAAAGAAAGATTCATATATCCAAAGGGATGTCACCAAAATTAGGAAAAAAGGCGGACTGGGAGGCATTATATAAACTCAAGGCGGCATAAAGCCATAACAAGATACATTTAATTAAATAATGTAACTATATCCAAGGATAATAAAACGCATAGACCAAATCGGAGTTGCAAGTTAAGAGGCCGTTAGTCAGCCTTACCTGAAAAAATGAGTATATTAGTTTGTGAGTAGTTAAGGTGTAACGGGCCGGTCAGCAGCACAACGAGAGAGCAGAAAGACGGGCCCGGCCGTGTTGCCACCCGTCAAGTAGAAAAGAGTAAATAACGCGTGTCGCAGTAGCCGAAAATGCTGCCAGAAGTGCCGAAGATTTATAAACAACCGCCGTACGCGGAAAGGTAGTATAAACATAGTCGACGGACTATGCCTGACGGGCCTCATTACCCAAACACAATAAATAGCGGCCATATTGAAAAGTGCAAACGAGAACGGCAATCGAATATATAGAAAAATATAGAAATAGAAGAGTATAAAGAATACTTGACAAGAATAGATAATAGAGCAGAAAAAGCTGGAATATATATGTATATATGTTTGTGAACATTATTTTAAATGAAATACATGTGGGAAAAATTGTATACAAAGAGAGGCAAAAGAAAAGAAGAAAAGAAAAAAGAAAAAGAGCAAACCGTCCATAGTCGAAAACCAAAAGTAGGTGAACAGTGACAAAACTCCATTGACAAAGGATAGAGTATATATAATCAAAAATGATATTATAATAATAATTGTAGTAGTGGTCGGACCAATAGTTCCTATATTCATACAGTCTTAGATGTAATAAACAAATAGTCCGTTAGTATAAGACAAACGTTTGTTACAGCGAAAATATCATAACAGCAAGCAAACTGGTGAACAAGTGACTATAAACAGAATATTGTCTATAGTTAATAAATCATTTGTTACAATGTATGGATCAGTCTCAATCATTATATACAAAGTTGTAACATTTTTCAATAAGATACTCAAGAGAAAATAAATATATATATGCAAATGGAGTGTTAATATATAACAAACCCATTACAGGAAGTAATGAAACTCGTGGTCAGTATTATGTCCCAACTCGACTGAACGTAAACAACAGATCCAGGCTGCTTCTCTTTGGCGTAATTGCAGTTCTCTATTGCCCCCCCTGGGATTAGGTGGAATATGGTCAATCCCATGAAATTATATTACATCATCGGGTTTATGCATCGATGTCATATGCAATGAAAGCGGATATCGGTTGTCATTGTTCTTAATAGCACGTATGTGCTCCTGTATTCGGTGTTTAAGAAATCTAATGGTACTACCCACATACATTTTGTTGCATGTACATTTAAGAATATAGATCACAAATTTAGTGTTACAGTTGATGAAACTTTTAATGGTAAAAACCCCTGTATTGTTATAACAGAAAGTACTAATTTTATCCAAACCAAAAGCACAGACATTACATTCATGGCATGTATAAAAGCCCAAAGGCTTGGCTGGAAGCCAAGTGGATACATTGGGTACAGATACATAACTCGGACATAGAAAATTTCTCAATGTTTTACCTCTTCGATAAGTAATTCGAGGTGTTTCAGAAAGAGACCCTTTAAGTCCCTGTAAATCGGTGAGTAGATGCCAATGACGTTTGAGGATTTTGTAAATGCCCTGACTATGGGCCGTATATCTAGTTACGAAAGACAAGCGTGCATTGTGTGAGTTCTTTTTATTTTTAGTTTTTAAAAGCAACGTGTCTTGTCTAGATGTACTCATAATGCGTTGTTCTGCAGTTCGAAGAATCTGGTGGTTATAGCCTCTATTACTAAATCTTTGTTTAACAAGTCTAATTTGTTCACAAAATTGGTCTTCAGTCTTTCATGGGATTGACCATATTCCACCTAATCCCAGGGGGGGCAAAAGAGAACTGCAATTACGCCAAAGAGAAGCAGCCTGGATCTGTTGTTTACGTTCAGTCGAGTTGGGACATAATACTGACCACGAGTTTCATTACTTCCTGTAATGGGTTTGTTATATATTAACACTCCATTTGCATATATATATTTATTTTCTCTTGAGTATCTTATTGAAAAATGTTACAACTTTGTATATAATGATTGAGACTGATCCATACATTGTAACAAATGATTTATTAACTATAGACAATATTCTGTTTATAGTCACTTGTTCACCAGTTTGCTTGCTGTTATGATATTTTCGCTGTAACAAACGTTTGTCTTATACTAACAGACTATTTGTTTATTACATCTAAGACTGTATGAATATAGGGACTATTGGTCCGACCACTACTACAATTATTATTATAATATCATTTTTGATTATATATACTCTCTCCTTTGTCAATGGAGTTTTGTCACTGTTCACCTACTTTTGGTTTTCGACTATGGACGGTTTGCTCTTTTTCTTTTTTTCTTTTCTTCTTTTCTTTTGCCTCTCTTTGTATACAATTTTTCCCACATGTATTTCATTTAAAATAATGTTCACAAACATATATACATATATATTCCAGCTTTTTCTGCTCTATTATCTATTCTTGTCAAGTATTCTTTATACTCTTCTATTTCTATATTTTTCTATATATTCGATTGCCGTTCTCGTTTGCACTTTTCAATATGGCCGCTATTTATTGTGTTTGGGTAATGAGGCCCGTCAGGCATAGTCCGTCGACTATGTTTATACTACCTTTACGCGTACGGCGGTTGTTTATAAATCTTCGGCACTTCTGGCAGCATTTTCGGCTACTGCGACACGCGTTATTTACTCTTTTCTACTTGACGGGTGGCAACACGGCCGGGCCCGTCTTTCTGCTCTCTCGTTGTGCTGCTGACCGGCCCGTTACACCTTAACTACTCACAAACTAATATACTCATTTTTTCAGGTAAGGCTGACTAACGGCCCCTTAACTTGCAACTCCAATTTGGTCTATGCGTTTTATTATCCTTGGATATAGTTACATTATTTAATTAAATGTATCTTGTTATGGCTTTATGCCGCCTTGAGTTTATATAATGCCTCCCAGTCCGCCTTTTTTCCTAATTTTGGTGACATCCCTTTGGATATATGAATCTTTCTTTTCTTTGTTTTCCTTTATTTATTTTTACTATTCTGAAAATTGGTTTGCGTTCATACATTTCTTGTGAACAACTTTTCAGGTCGGTTGTTTATATTAATTAATATTTTCACGTTTTCATTTTACTTTTGTCTCACTTTAGTCACACTTCAAATAATTTCACTTTTCAGCTCCTATCAAGGGCTTTTCTATTGTTTGCCAAGGATATTTTCTAAACACACTGGTATGGCAATGCTGACACTATTTTGTTTAGGGTTCACCAAATCATTTCACTTATCACAGTTATTGTGGCGTTCTGATATCGTGCAAATCCTCCCCCTTCCTCTTTCATTTCATTTTTATTTAATTTGTGTTACCTATCATTTTTTGCTACCCATCATTTCCCCTTCCTCTCCTCGTCCCTCTTTTCCTCTCTTTCTCCTCACTCTTTTCCTTGTCGGTTCTACTCTATACTTATAATTCGAGGTTGACTTATACATGGAATTATGGTGAATACATTTCACACTTGTATATAGATATTGTCTTGTGCTTTGCACTATGTATTTTGTGTAAAATTTCTTGTCTGGTCCTACATATTGTATGACATTAGGAATATCACTGTCATTTCAACTCTTTTATGGTTATATGTTACTCTTGCAGCCCTGAAGAAGCCCAATTGTATAGGGCGAAACGCGTTGGCTGCTTGTTCTCATCAACTCACTGTTGTACAAAGTATTCTTGATCAAATAAAAAGAATTTCTGGAAGAAAAAAGAACAGAAACCTTGTATCATCACCTGTCTAATTATCTGGGACTTCTCTACAATTATTATACAAATAATATGTCTACAATCTAAGTGGTGCACCACCCAATCCTTTCTTCTTACACAGGAAACAGGTCTCCACCATCCTCCATCAAGCACCCGTCCCATTTTGAACGTTCTACATAGAACACATTTCACATCGCAAGACCTGTGTAAAAAAACATAGCCCAATACAACGCATCCCCTCTCTTAACAAATAAACGCACAAAAGAAAAATAAACAAATCTAAGAATAAAAATGACAAGTAATACAGAAGAATAAAAAATATTGAACATTCAATCTAGTATGAAATCTTTTAACCAACCCGGTAATTCTCTCTTCCTCTTAGTTTCATCCAAATTCTGTTTCTGTTCCAACTCTTGTAATCCTTGTTCCCCCGTTCTTGTTCTCCCTGTTCTTCTACATCAAAAAACCTTTCCATATCTTCCCCCCTCCTTATTATAGGATCCATCAGATGTGCCAAAGGTATTGTTCTCCTCGCCTAATGTAGAAGCGGTCGGTTTATCCACTTTATCCACTATGTCCTCCATCCATATAGAACCACTAAAACCAGAAGCAAAGTTCCCGTCATTCTCTCCTTCCTTTCCATGTTTTCCTGGACATAAAACAATACGCTTCAAATTCTATACTTTCCCACTCTTCAAATGTACTGCATTCTGTGGCAATTCTTTTATTTCTTCAGGTTCAAAGTACTGACTCTCCCCCTTCACTACTTTGAAAGGTTTCTTAACTCTCACCTAATCTCCCACTTTAATCTGAATAGGTTTCCCTCCATGTACCTTATCATAGTATAATTTACTTATGTCTTGTGGTCTTCCTAATCTTCTTTGTACACTATCCAAAGACCAGTAATCCAACTCAACTTTACATAACCAGGTAGGACTAAATTTACATCTGGATTTCCTACCACACATTGCTATAAATCAGCTAACACCAGTGGCTTCATTCTCCGTTACTGTATATGCCCAAACAGCTTCCCAAATTGCAATATGCCAATCATAATGCTTCCTCCTTGCTGCCTGATAACTCCCTTTAACACCCTGATAAATCTTTCAACACTCCCATTCCCACTGGGTTTATAAAGTGGGGTAGTTTTATGTGTCAAACCAATTCTTCCAAAATTTACTCAGGCACTATTTGAGACAAATTGCACCCCATTGTAACTCAAAAGTAAAGCCGGAATTCCTTCCGAATATAAGGTTTTGTCCAAACATTCTAACATTCTCATAGATATTCTCGCAATTCCATCAGATGCCACAACACTTTCTTCTGAAGATAGTAGTTCATCAATGGTTTATGATCACATTGAATGGTAATTGTTCTTCCCTACACAAAGAATCAAAAATGTTCTAATCCACATGCAATCGCAAGTGCCTCCCTTTCTATAATAGGATATTTCTCTTCTGCAGATGTTAAGGATCTTGATGCAAACAAGATCGTATTATCCTTGCCTCTATTGTCTTTATTACTTGCATCCGTAGTAAAATAACAATCAAGTTGAGGATCACAACTGCTCAAACTGGTGACTTACACAAACTTTCCTTGATATTATTGAACTCCGTTTCACACCTAGAGTTCCACTCAAACCTTAAATTTTTTTTAAAGAGTTGTCTTATGTTATCCACCTTTTCTGCAAAATTCAGAATGAATTTTGTGCAAAACTCTGCCATTTCTAAAAATCATCTCACATCATCTTTGTTAGATGGTGGTGAAGCCTCAGTGATTGATCTTACTATTGATGGTTTAGGCTTTACTCCCTCACCACTGATAATGTGTCCCAGATATGTTACACTTCTTTCAGCAAACTTGCATTTGCTCAACTCAACAGCAAACCCTTGTTTTCCAACACTCCCAGTACACGTTGCACCCTTTCATCATGACATTCCATATTCTCCCCAAATATTAAAAAGTTGTCCTGAAAAAACATCATCCCCGTTTCTTTTCCAAATAGCCTGTGCATCAAACTTTGAAAAACAGCTACGGCTGATGCTAGGCCAAAAGGCATTCTTTTAAACTGGAAACAACCCACATGAGTAATAAAAGCTACTAGTCTCTTAAATTGTGGTAAAAGGACAATTTGGTGATAAGCCGCAGATAAATTAATGGCAGAGAACCAGGTAGCTCTTTTTAAACATGACACAATTTCTGTAATTTTTGGTAAAGGAAATTGGTCTATAACAATGTTATTATTAAGATGTTGCAAATCCACACAAAGACCCATCTTTCCGTTACTGCGTCATGCCACTAACACTAGTGAAATCCATTCGGAACTCTCAATGGGCTAAATTACATCCATTTGCACCAGTTTTTCCAATTCATCTGATACTTCATTTCTCACCATTAAAGGTACTGGTCTCAATTTATATATCTTTGGTTGGGCATGTTCTTTTAGTACATTTTTGTGCTCAAACCCATTTAATTTTCCAAGTCGTTTGCCAAAGACTTTTGGAAATTTCCTCTCCATTTCAATTCCCACTGAACATCTGACATCCACTAGAGCACTTTATCCTTGCTATTAGGGTCTCATATTATATGTAGCTTTCCTTGGTCTTGCCAACCCAAAAATGTAGGTCCTCTTTTTGCCACATACAATTTGCTTCTAGTACTTCTGTCTTTAAATTGCAAAACTAACCACCTGTAACCTAGCATATTAATTTTTTCACCAGTATAACTTTCCGGTGCAATGTCAGGAGGAAACAAAAATTCTCTAATCCTCCCTAAAAATTTACTACTCCTTGTATTCTCAATAATTATAGTAAACGGTGACCCAGAATCTGCATGAATCTTGATCCGTACACCACCAATCATCATTTCACATTCAGGTATTTCCCGGATGTTACTGTTGTGGCGTGGCCACTCACCTGAAAACCAGGCTGTCTGCAGGGGCGATGACTGTTCTCCCGATCTCCTGAGGCACCTCTTGGTGCTGCTGATTGCACCAGGAGCCCTGGCAGGTGCCCTAAAAGGGAAGGGGATTTGGAAAAAGAGAAAAAGAAACACTGCACTACTTTTCACCAGGTCCACGCGGGTGCGGTTCTTTGGGTTATGGAGGACTGTCAGTGGAGCCCCTGGAAGTTGCCTTTCTGTGATGAAATATGGTCTTGGTGAAGCTATGTGCTATTAAGAAACTGTTTCACAACATTCAATAAAGCATGCACTGGTCTCATTAAACAGCATTCAAAAAGGCATGCACTGATCTCATTAAATGTGTCTAATTTGGTTATCACAGCACACTCACCTGGTAATATCAGTAACTTGGCCATCTCTCTCTTCTCACGGATTAATATAAACAGAAGATGATGAAATCTGAATGTCTCTAAGCACATTAGGAAGTTCTGCAAGTTTCTTTCATGGATCAGCACTTTCAATTTAGGTTTTCTATGGTAAAACTACAACATAAAACAAGTTGCAATACTAAAAGCAAGAAAACTCACACATAGAGTATTGCTAGCACTGAATTGCATAATCACTATTAACATAAAATGAACTGCAACACCAAAAGCAAGTAAACTCACACACAAAGTAATCCTAGCACTGAATTGTGTAATCACTATTAGTACAAAGAATAAACAAGTAAAAGATAGTGAAGTTCTGTCACAGTTCTCAGTTACAAAACAAAAGTTGTCAAGGCCAAGCGGTAAATCTGTTATTCAACCCTCATCAAGGTCCCCACTCATGAATCATGTCTGTGTCCTTAGAAGAGGCCTTTCAAAGACTCAAGAACGCTAGAGTGCAATCAGTCTCAGTTTTCAGCTTTCACCAAAAAACCAAAGTGACCATAATAAAATTCTACACAAACAGATTCCACTTAGCTGACAGAAGTGTGTTCTTTCCAGAAGATCTCTGCTGAGGCTCTTTGCTGCCAGCCAGAGGGCAGCGGGTGGGGCCAGGAGGGAATTCCAGAGTGCAGAGAGCTTTCCTTGCCAGACAGGAAGAAAGTCAAGCAAAGTCATGGGCACAGCAAGAGTATTTATAGCCAGCATGACTCGTGTTTTTGAAAACATCTGCTCCCCGGAGACCTTGGGAGCGTGGTGGTTGCCTGGCAACCAATAAACAAGTGAACCTGACACAGTTAGAAGAAGGAGTACTTGACACAGTCACAGGTGTTCAACAAGCATTGGTGAAAACCACTATATAGTGCAACAAGCATTGGTGAAAGCAACTATATAGTGCAACAAGCAGTGGTAACATCAAGTATATATATCAAACATTGGCAATATCTATCCTGAAATGCAGACAGTACAATGACTTCACAAGCAACACAGTGATGCTACATGCACATGATTAATCAACGCCCCTGAGGATGTTGACAAATTAGGCAGAGTTGTTGGGTCTTGACAGTCCCCCCCCACCAAAGCTCTTCGAAGGGGGTGAGATTTGTTTGGATAACGGAGATGGTACAAATGACTCAGGCGTGGAGCATGGATGGCAGAAGCAGGTTCCCATGAATTGTCCTTGGGCTCATGACCTTTCCAGGCAAGCAGATAATGTAAAACCCCCAAATGCTTTTACAATCCAGGACTTTTGCAACTTCAAACGCCCAGTGGCCATGAACCTTGATGGGGGGGGGGAGTTGGTAGTAGGTGTGTGGTAAAGGCATAAGGGCAGAGAAGGGAAACGTGGAATACTGGATGTATTTTCAAGCCAGCAGGTAATGTAAGTTGCACAGCTACAGGGTTTATTATTCTGGAAATGGTGAAAGGACCAAGAAAGAGTGGCTTTAGTTTTTTATATTCTGCTAAATGGAGGTTCTTAGTGGATAACTAGACCTGATCCCCTAGTTGGTAAGTAGGAGCTGGTGTCCTATGTTTATCGCCTTGCTTTTTGACTTGTGCCTGGTAAGTTTCTACATGACGTTGAGCATGGAGTTGGATGTTGTAAATCTTGGTATGATGTTCCTGTACTGAGGGGCCTTTTACTGTTACTCGCGTGTCCATTATTGGAAGCATTCGTGGGTAGAAAACAAATAGACAGTAGAAGGGTGATATGGTGTTGTCAGCAAGAATGCTATTATTATACACAAATTCCACGAGGGGCAAGGCCTTATCCCACTCTGTGGACCAAGCGGAAATTAAACACCTCAGGATCTGTTCTAGTGACTGGTTTGTACGCTCACACTGACCGTCCGTCTGTGGGTGATAGGCAGAGGACAAACACCCTATCCCTATCCAGAAGCAGAAACTGCCCCAGAACCAAGAAACAAATTGGGGATCACGGTTGGATACTATTGAGGAAGGTAGACCATGTAATTAAATGATATGTTGCATAAACAGATATAAGAGTTCTCGGGCTGAAGGAAGAGTTTTCAGGGGTATGAAATGGCCCATTTTGGCCAGGTAGTCTACTACTACCCAGGTGACTGAATGTCCATTTGAAAGTGGGAGATCCGTTATAAAAATACATGCTAATAGCATGCCGTGGGGCTGGTGGGATTGTTATAGGTTCCAAAAGACCTGTTGAGGGGGGTATGTGGAATTTTAGCTTGCATGCAGGTAGGGCAATTCTGGACGTAATCTTTGACATCTTGTGGCAAGGTAGTCTTAGGTCTTCTTCTCCCTGAGATGGCCAGCTAGAACAGAATCATGTCCCCAATGTAATACTGTATCATGTAGTTCTTGTGTGGGAATAAGAAGTTGGTCTAAGTGGTAAGGTAATCCCTTGTATTCAATGATTCTGGGAGAGTAAGACACAGTGATGGTCATTACAACCCTGGCGGTCGGTGTTAAAGTGGCAGTAAGACCACCAACAGGCCGGCGGTAAAAATTTTGCAATTACGACCGTGGCGGAAACCACCAACAAAGATAGATACTTTAACACTCAGACTGCCACGGAGGTACAAACAGCTTGGCGGTCACCGCCAACAGACAGGCGGGAGATAAATGTACCGCCCACACTATAATGACAGGCCAATCCGCCACCTTTTTCGGGTCCGATTCATCGTGGATAAAAACATGGCGGAAACAGGAATCCCGAAGGGAAAACGCTCACCTCTACAAACCCCACGAGGACGCCATGGATCCGGAACTCCAAATTCTACCTGCAGTAGTCTTCCTGCTCCTCTACCAGGAGCATGAACGCCGGCGGCGAAGACCCGGTGAGTACTGCACCTACGACACATGGGAGGGGGGAGGCAAAAAACAGGCACACACACAACACCCCCACCCCGACCCACTACAACACACACACTAATGCATATCAATAAATCACAGTTACACCCCCCAAACCCCCCGGAAGAGTGCAAAGACAATAGAAAATGAGTGTAACCATTGTAATACATTAAAAGCAAGTAGGCAGAAATAGATATATACACCATGTACATAATATATACCAAGCATAGTAATCCAGGTAGTGCTCTAAGAAAGTCCATGAAACACTGGGACCACACGGTATGGGCAAGCCCCACACAATATCCCCGACCATGACGGAGAGAACACTGCAAGGGCATCAGACAGCAACTATACAGGCACCTCAGGGGGAGGGAAAGGGGGGGCACCTCAGCCGGGTGAGTGCACGATGCCAAATCCACGAGGGGGCCACATGCCCACTGTTCCATCCTGGGGAGTGCAAAGCCACAGTCTCTCAAGTCTCACAAGTGGGTGGTTTGTCCACTGTTCAATCCTGGGGAGTGCAAAGCCACAGTCTCTCAAGTCTATACAGTGGGTGGGTTGCCCACTGTTCAATCCTGGGGAGTGCAAAGCCACAGTCTCTCAAGTCTATACAGTGGGCGGGTTGCCCACTGCTTCATCCTGGGGAGTGCAAAACCGCAGTCTCTCAAGTCTATACAGTGGGTGGGTTGCTCACTGCTTCATTCTGGGGAGTGCAAAGCCACAGTCTCTCAAGTCTATACAGTGGGTGGGTTGCCGACTGCCATATCCTGATGAGTGCAAAGCCACAGTCTCTCAAGTCACTACAGTGGGTTGGTTGCCCACTGTTCAATCCTGGGGAGTGCAAAGCCACAGTCTCACAAGTGGATGACAGTCTCCACTGGTTCTGGAGGGGGCATGGTGCCCAGAGTGCTTCATCCTGCTAAGGACAGAGGTAATGGATGCTTTTCTCCACTGGTTCTGGAGGGGGCATGGTGCCCAGAGTGCTTCATCCTACTAAGGACAGAAGTAGTCGATGACAGTATCCACTGGTTCTGGAGGGGGCATGGTGCCCAGAGTGCTTCATCCTGCTAAGGACAGAGGTAGTGGATGCTTTTCTCCACTGGTTCTGGAGCGGGCATGGTGCCCAGAGTGCTTCATTCTGCTAAGGACAGAGGTAGTGGATGACAGTCTCCACTGGTTCTGGAGGGGGCATGGTGCCCAGAGTGCTTCATCCTGCTAAGGACAGAGGTAGTGGATGACAGTCACCACTGGTTCTGGAGGGGGCATGGTGCCCATAGTGCATCATTCACCACGTGACGGACTCAGTTGCGTCTGTGCCCTTGCCGCTCATAGGCCAGCGGTGCTTGAGTTGGCGGTGCCCTGTTCAGCGGTGCTTGAGTTGGCGGTGCCCTGTTCAGTGGTGCTTGAGTTGCCGGTGCCCTGTTCAGCAGTGCTTGATTTGGCGGTGCCCTGTGCAGCGGTGCTTGAGATGGCGGTGCCCTGTTCAGCGGTGCTTGATTTGGCGGTGCCCTGTGCAGCGGTGCTTGAGATGGCGGTGCCCTGTTCAGCGGTGCTTGATTTGGCGGTGCCCTGTGCAGCGGTGCTTGAGATGGCGGTGCCCTGTTCAGCGGTGCTTGAGATGGCGGTGCCATGTGCAGCGGTGCTTGAGACGGTGGTGCCCTGTTCAGAGGTGCTTGAGTTGGCGGTGCCCTGTTCAGCGGTGCTTGATTTGGCGGTGCCCTGTGCAGCGGTGCTTGACATGGCGGTCTCCATTGCAGGGTATCAGCTGCTGGTGGTCCTTCATAGCCCAGTGGGCTTGTGCTGGCGATCCTTCATGGCCCAGCGGGGCTTGTGCTGGCGGTCCTTCATGGCTCAGCGGGGCTTTTGCTGGCGGTCATTCATGGTCCAGCTGGGCTGGTGCTGGCGGTGGCCTCCTAGGCAGGTGGGCTAGTGCTGGTGGGCCTCTCCTGGGCCGCTGGGCTTGTGCCGGAGGTGGGCTCCTGAGCATCGGGGAAGATGGCGGTCTTCTCCGCCGTGCTGCTCTTCTCAGTCTTGCTGGGTTTCTTGTGGCTCTTCCCCACCTTGGAAGGTGTCACAGCTGACTCCACACTCCCACCGGGACCCCTGGAAGCGGCTTTGGTGGCTGGAGTCTTCCCCCTCTCCGTCCGGGCACTGGCCAACTTCTGATGCTTCACAGGTGGGGGACTGTCTGTGCTGTGGCTCAGCGCCACACTGGCTGCCCTGGTGGCCGGTGCACTTCAGATTCCGGTGACTACAGGCACCACTCGTCCCGGAGATGTTGTGGCTGAGGTGCTAGTTCGGGACCTAGGAGACGGACGGGGTGAGGAGGTGTGGGAAAGAGGTCAAGGCTGGACAGGAAAAGTTTTTGGGACACACTGGGACGGGTAGCTGGAGGGGGTTTGGGAGTGGAGGAAGAGGTGGTGGTTGTAGGAGGTGTACGTTTGGTGACTTTGGGTGAAGGTGCATGCGCTGGAGGCTGTTGGGTGGGTGTGTGCCTGCGTTTGTGTATCTTGGGAGGGGATGTCACAGACACACTGGGAGAGGACACAGGGGACGTGTGAATGATAGTGGGGGTGGTGACTGCATGTGAGCGGGGTGTGGTGGTGGGTGTGCTGGAGAGGGACGTAGTGGCTGTAGAGGTAGTGCATGCAGGTGTTAGTGTAGACAAGACTGGGAGGGAGGAGGGAGATGAGGAGGAGGGGGACACAGTGGAGCCAGTGGATGTTGGTGTGTCTGCATGTGTGTGATGCTTGCGTGAGTGCCTGTGGGATGTGTGGTGCTTATGTTTGCCAGAGCTTCCCTTGTGTGTTGAAGTGTGTGCATGCTGGTCTGTAGGTGTGCTTGGGATAGGCTGAGGTACAGGGGATTGGGTCTGGGTGGAGGATATTGGAGGGGGGAGGCTAAAGACGGGGACAATGGCTGCCATCAGTGCTGAGGCCAGAGTCTGAAAAGCTCGCTGAAGGGCTGCCTGACCAGAATGAATGCCCTCCAGGAATGCATTGGTCTGTTGCAACTGCCTCTCTACACCCTGGATGGCATTCAAAATGGTAGACTGCCCAACAGTGAGGGACCTGAGGAGGTCAATGGCCTCCTCACTGAGGGCAGCAGGGGTGACTGGGGCAGGACCTGAGGTGCCTGGGGCGAAGGTGATGCCCACCCTCCTGGGTGAGCGGGCACAGGGCAAAGGCTGAGGGGCTGCTGGGAGGGCGGTGCTAGTAGGGGGGTGGCAGCTGTGTCTGTAGATGGGGGGGCACAGATGTTGCCGCCACCACAAGGGAGCTCCCATCAGAGGACGAGTCCGTGTCGCTGGTGTCAGCTCCTGTCCCCGCCGTGGAGCTCCCCTCGCCCTCCGTCCCACTGGTGAACTCTGAGTCCGTAGTCTCCCCCTCTAGGGCCATGTGGGATGCAGCTCCCTCGTGCTCCGGTGCCACGGCTCCTCCGCCTGATGATGCTAATGCACACAAGAACAGCGAGACCAGAAAAAGGGGGGGGAACGACAGAAGAAAGACACGTTGAGTGCATGCATTACCGCTACCGTTGGCGGACACGACAGACACAGAAGCCCCCTACACTACGCCGCGCTCTTGGGCTCCACTGTTCAATTCCCGGGAAATGGCCTACAAGGCTATGAACAACATCTGCACACATAGATGACACAGGAGCATGACTAGGTGCACTTGGCACTCTACAGAGGTGGGGTGGGGTGCCACATGGCCTGCCTTACGGACGGGCCTTGCCTACGGAACTCGCCCTGGCCTAGGGAAACCCACAGCCCACCTCCCCCACCCAGACACCTCCACTGCGCGCAAAGTCAGCAGAAAGAGAGTGTACTCACCCCCTTGTGGCTGCTGTGGTGCCCTCAAGCGCCCATCCAACTCCGGGTAGGCCACCGCCAGGATCCTGAACATCAGGGGGGTCATGGTGCGACAGGCACCCCTCCCACGTTGGGAGGCCATCCCCAGCTGAGCCTCCGCCATCTTCTTCCTCCAGTGGCGAATGTCCTCCCATCTTTTCCGGCAGTGGGTGCTCCGTCTGTGGTAGACCCCCAGGGTCCGGACGTCCTTGGCGATAGCACGCCAAATATCTTTTTTCTGGTGGGCGCTGACCTACATGAAATGTACAGGGGAAAAAGAGTAGTTATTACCTACTGCACCGTCAAACTGATTGGCCCCCATCCCTACCCTTGCCATGTGGCACATGCATTCACCGTCTTTCATGCATGCAGCACTCTCCCCCCTTCCTTCTTACATCCATCCCTCTCCACACAGGCATAGCCCACACAACATGCTCCCTGTGTACTTACCTGTTTGTCTGGAGGACCGTAGAGTAGCGTGTACTGGGGGAGGACCACATCCACAAGCTTCTCCAACTCCTCCGATGTGAAGGCAGGGGCCCTTTCCCCAGACACTCGAGCCATTGTGTCTTCCAGACCGAGGTCACAGCAGCACTTGCAGTGTAGGTCCTCTTCTGTTGAGATCAGGTATCGAATTATTGAACAGATAGAAAATGGCGGTCATGTCTGCGGCGGTGCGTACCGTCACCGCCGGCGTACATCGTCATTGGCTCCTGGGACCCATAGGGTCCAATGTTAACCAATGCAGCATTGCGCCGCAGTCTTCGACCGCCTACCGCGACAGTGTACAACGCCAGCGCAGTTACCTCACATCCCATTGTCCCACTTTAGAGGTCAGGCAGCCGCCATTTCAAGGGCCCACATGGCTTAATTTTTAACTGCGTCACACATACCTAGGCCTAGCCTCAACACACATACAGGCCACTTTTCGGATTATGATTCGTGTACTGTGTAAGCTGTGTGTACGTACCTCTGAGTTGGTTGACTCGGTGCTCGCTGTTGTCCTTCATAGGCACCGTCCGCTGGGACATGTGAGGAGATGGCGGCATCCTCCGGTGTACCGACCGTTGGTGGGCCTGTTGACAATGGAGGAGCGACATGTGATTATCACATACAGGCTTGACCGTGCCACAATCCAGGAACTGTGTACCCAGTTGGAGCCAGACCTGATGTCAGCAATCCGCCATCCCACAGGAATCCCCCCTCAAGTGCAGGTGCTGTCAGTGCTCCATTTCCTTGCAAGTGGGTCTTTTCAAACAACAGTGGCCACAGCATCAGGGATGTCCCAGCCTATGTTTTCCAACGTATTGTCCAGAGTGTTGTCTGCCCTTCTGAAACACATGCGGAGCTACATCGTTTTTCCTCAGGTGGAGGATTTGCCTACAGTGAAAGGTGATTTCTATGCCCTGGGACGCATCCCCAACATCATAGGTGCCATTGATGGGAGCCATGTGGCTTTGGTCCCCCCCACAGGAGTGAACAGGTGTACAGAAACCGGAAGAGTTATCATTCAATTAATGTACATCTCCCATGTGAATGCCATGTTCCCTGGCTCAGTGCATGACGCCTACATCCTGCGGAATAGTAGTATCCCTTATGTGATGGGTCAACTCCAGAGGCACCATGTGTGGCTATTAGGTGAGCACCTTGAAGCAAGACAGTGGGAATGGATGTCTGGGTCTGGGGTATCCCTCCAGGTTAGTGCGTGTCTAACAGTTGTCCCTCGCCATTTGCAGGTGACTCTGGTTACCCCAACCTGTCATGGTTACTGACCCCAGTGAGGAATCCAAGGACAAGGGCAGAGGAACGCTACAATGAGGCCCATGGGCGAACTAGGAGGGTGATCGAGCGGACCTTCGGCCTCCTGAAGGCCAGGTTCCGGTGCCTCCATATGAGAGGTGGATCCCTATTCTACTCACCAAAGAAGGTGTGGCAGATCATCGTGGCCTGCTGTATGCTTCACAACTTGGCTTTGCGACGACAGGTGCCTTTTCTGCAGGAGGATGGTCCAGATTGCGGTGTTGTGGCAGCTGTGGAGCCTGTGGACAGTGAAGACGAGGAAGCAGAGGAAGAAGACATGAACAACAGGGACTCAGTGATCCAGCAATATTTCCAGTGAGACACAGGTAAGAGTACAGACCTGCCTACTACATGTACTTTAACACTACTACCTCTCTACTGTCTGTCGTTTTCACCCAGTGTATGGTCTCTGAGTTGTCACTTTCCCTTACGATTTCACAGATCTGGGTCCCACTGTGTGACATCTGCTTAGATTCCTCATGGACTAGAGCTGTGTGACATAGGTATGTTGACATTACAAATGAAAGAGCATTTTGTCACTGTAATTGCTAATACACTATTTCGAAATCACAGACAGACTCCAGATTGTTTTGTGCTTTAAGTGTGTTTATTTAAGTCCTCAATATTGGAGGGGGTAGTGAAATGGTGAGGGGTGATGGCGGAGGAATGTCCATGGCAGAGTCCAGTCTATTAGTCTCACAGGTGCATTGCCCATATGGGCATAGGAAGTGGAGCTGGGGCAGTTTAAGTATGGACAGGGTGACAAAGTGGGACAGTAGGATGACAATCAGGGTGGTCTCATTTCTTGGCGGGGGTCTTCGCATTGTGCTCTGTCTTTGTCCTGGATCTCAGGGACCGTTTGCGGGGTGGTTCTCCATCTGCAGGGGGTGGGGTGCTGGTGTGGTGGTCCTGTGGCAGTGCCTCCTGTCCACTAGCGTCGGCGGAGGTGGTGGGCAGTTCATAGTCCATGCTAGTGTCAGGGGCCCCTTGTAGTGCCACAGTGTCCCTCCTGGTGTTGAGTACTTCCTTCAGCACCCCTACGATGGTGCCCAGGGTGGAGCTGATGGTTCTGAGTTCCTCCCTGAAGCCCATATACTGTTCCTCCTGCAGGCGCTGGGTCTCCTGAAACTTGGCCAGTACCGTTGCATCATCTCCTAGGAGTGGTGGTAGGCTCCCATGATGGAGGAGAGGGCCTCGTGGAGAGTGGGTTCCCTTGGCCTGTCCGCCCCCTGTTACACAGCAGCCCTCCCAGTTCCCCTGTATTCCTGGGCCTCCGTCCCCTGGACCGTGTGCCCACAGCCACTGCCCCCAGGTCCCTGTTGTTGTTGGGGTGGTGGGTTATCCTGGGTTCCCTGTAGTGGTGGACACACAGCTGATTGACGTGTCCTGGGGACGGAGGTATGGGCCCGCTGGGTGGGTGCTGTGCTGGTGTTTCCAGAGGGGGGAAGGTCTGTGGTGGCCTGTGACTGGGTGAGGGGAACCGACTGTCCCAAGGTCCCCGATGGGCCGGGCTGGTCATCTAGATCCAGTTGGACAGAGCTGCTGTCATCACTGTGGGCCTCTTCTGTTGGTGGTGTGGACATGTGTGGACCCTCCTGTCCGGTGACGTTGGGTAGGGGTCCTGCAGGGGTATAAAAGGATGGTTATTAAATCTGTGTGTGCCATGGTGTGCAATGGGGGGGTGACCGTGTACCCCAGTGCTTGCATTCCTGTGTGGGACCTTGTGTGATGATGGTTTAGGGGGTTGTATGGGTATGTGCAGTGGGCATGCTTTAGTGATGTGTATCCATGCTTTGTTGTTGCATGCAGTGCTTGGTGTTTTGGATGAGTGGTTTGTGATGTTGGGACATATGTGAGGAGATGGGGTACTGGGGGTGAGGGTGGGGGTATGTGCTGGCATGCAGGTAGGGTGGGGGATGTAATAATTAAGATTTGTCTTACCAGAGTCAATTCCTCCACCTACTCCTGCGAGGCCCTCAGGATGCAGTATCGCCAAGACCTGCTCCTCACATGTTGTTAGTTGTGGGGAGGAGGTGGGGGTCCGCCGCCAGTCTGCTGAACCGCCTGGTGGTGTCTTGAGACCACAGAACGTACCTTCCCCCGTAGGTCGTTCCACCTCTTCCTGATGTCCTCCCGATTTCTTGGGTGGTGTCCCACTGCGTTGACCCTGTCCACTATTCTTCGCCACAGCTCCATCTTCCTTGCAATTGAGATGTGCTGCACCTGTGCTCCGAATAGCTGTGGCTCTACCCGGACGATTTCCTTCACCATGACCCTGAGCTCCTCCTCCAAGAACCTGGGGTGTCTTTGCCGTGCCATGGGGTGGTGTAGGTGAAGTGTGGGGTGGAGTGTGTGGTGATAAGTGTGCTGATATGTAGTGGTGTGTTGTGTGAGGTGCGTGGAAGTTCTGTGGGTGATGGTGTTGTGTGCCTGTGGATGCTGTTGTTCTTGCTGGTGCTGTCTCTATGGCCTTCTTTCTGAATTTTTTGTCGTAGGGGTTTGTGGGTGATGTGGGTGTGTGTTTTATATTGTATTGGGTGTTTGGGAGTGGTGTGTGTATGTGTATCAGGTGTGTGTATTTTGAATTGTCCAATGTGACAGTGTTTTGTGAGAGTGTGTGTATTTTGAGCGTGGCGGTGTGTACCGCCAATGGAATACCGCGGCTGAAAGACCGCCACGTGGATTCGTGTGTCGTGATAGTGTGGGCGTTTTTCTGTTGGCGTGACGGTGGAGGTTTTGTTTTCGCCAGTTTATCACTGACCTTTGGTGTGGCAGACTTGTGTGGGTGTCTGAATATTGGCGGATTCCGAAATGTGGGTCATAATAGCTTTGACGGTTTTCCACGGCCGCGGCGGTGTGTTGGCGGTCTTCTGCACGGCGGTAAGAGGCTTTTACCGCCAATGTTGTAATGACCGCCAGTGTCTTTTGCAGCACGTATTTGAGTAAGAAACTCATAGGAAGAACATAGCGCTACAATTTTGTCTGGAGAAATGATAGGTTTAGCATGTTCGCTGTTTTGGTCAGTTGATGAGAATCCCCCATTTCGAAAGGGTGTCTGCTTTTTGTTGGGCACATCTTGGTCTATACGTGATAACAAAATCAAATTCATAAAAAAATAGTAACCAGTGGAGCTGTTGTGGAGTTAAGGCCTTTGTGGCTTGAAAATCTTGGCGGTTGCGGTGATCGGTGTAAATGGTAACAGTGTGTCTGGCTCCCAAGACGTGATGGTGCAATTCTTAAAAAGGTAGCTTAATCACTAAGACCTCCAACTCTGCCACAGTGTAATTTTGTTCAGCTGGTACCAGCTTCTTAGAGAAGTATGCAACTGGATGAAAATGCCCAGACTCAGGATCTCGTTGGGAGAGAACAACACCCACCGCTATCTGGAACTCATCAGCTTCTACAAAAAATGGCTGGAACGTGTCAGAGGGATGGAGAATGGGGGCTTCAGAAAAGGCCTTTTTAGTGACTGAAAGGCTTTCTCAGCATGAGAATCCCAAAGAAAAGGAACTCTTTTCTTCAGCAAGTGTGTGATTGATGACACTACCGTGGAAAATTGTGGGATAAAGCACCTGTAAAAATTGGCAAAGCCAAGAAAGCGATGAATTTCCTTACTTGATTGTGGAGCTTCCCAGTTCAGAATGGACTGTATCTTGTTTTAGTCCATAGCAATCCCATCAGGAGATATGACATATCCCAAAAACTCTATTGCTCTGGCATGAAACACACACTTCTCTAATTTGGCAAATAAGTGGTGTTCGCGTAATTTCTGAAGAACTGCCCATACATGACCTGTGTGTACATTTTGGGTAGATGAATAGATCAGAATGTTGTCAATGTAAACTACTACACAGACATCCAGGAACTCTTGTAACACCTCATTTATAAGAAATTGGAAGGCAGTAGGGGTATTACACAGGCCAAAGGGCATCACTTTATTTTCAAAGAGCCAAACTTGGTCCGGAATGTTGTCTTCCTTCATCACCCTCTAAAACACGGATCAAATGATAGGTCCCCCTCAAGTCAAGTTTGGTGTAGATGGTGGAGCTATGGACTTGATCTAAAAGAACCGGTATTAGAGGAAGGGGGTAGCGTTTTTTTATTGTCACCTTGTTAACTGCATGATAATCTACAATGGCGTGCAAATCGCCATCCTTCTTAGGTATGAAAAACAAAGGCGAAGCTACTGATGATGTAGAATTGTGGATAAAACCTTTGTCCAATAACTCGTCAAGGTAAGTATGAAGGTATTGAGTTTCTGGCTCAGACAGAGTGCTTCATGGTAGCGTAGCTCCAGGGATCAAGTCAATACGGCAATCGTAAGATCGGTGTGGTGGTTATTGGGTGACCTGTTGTTTACTAAAGACATCATGAAAGTCCTGTAAGGACCAGGTAAGGCCTGTGATTCAGGGACAGAAGCAGCAAGAGTGGATGTGCAGTGCAAGGGTTTCACCAGTTGTGGTGGTTCCTGATAGCAGGAATGCCAGCAGTGCTTCAAGTCCAAAGTGACCGACCTAGTTACCCAATCTATTTTTGGGTTGTGTACCTGGAGCCATGGGATACCTAAAATGCACCAAAAATTGGAGTATCCATGAGATCAAATTGGATCTCCTCAAAATGTTTATTGGCACAGATCATGATCAAGAACTAGTCCGATGGTCGATAAGTCTGGAGGATAATTCCGAACCATCAACAGCTCTTACTGGCTCTGGAGTGTCTTTCTTAATCATAGTGATCCCCAAGGTCTTAGCAAGACCTATATCCAAGAAATTCCCAGTGGCTTCTGAGTCAAGTAATATAGGAAGGACTTTTCGTACTTGAGCAGACAAAATCAAGTTAACTATTAGGGTAAAATGACGAGGTACCTGAGTCATGGTATTAGCTAGGAAATGTGAAACCTTACTCATAGGGTTGTACGATAAGATGGTCCCAGGCCTGGTAGTTTTCCGCCTGCTCCCAAGTTCCTGAATCTGACATAGCTACAGCACTCACTGCTTTCTTAGAAGTAGTGGATTTATTTGTACATTCTCAAGCAAAATGCCCAGGTTTGCGGCAATGCAGGCAAAGATTCAACTTCCTTCTACGCTCCTTCTCTTCCTTGGACAAGGATCCTCTCGCTCCTCCACTCTGCTGGGTTCTAAGGAGTCGCGTTTAGAAGTGGTTGGATCTTTCCTTCCTGGCTTAACCACCACTATTTGAGTTTCACCTTGTAATCTCTTACCTCTTCTTTCTGCCAAACGATTATCTAAACGAACCACCAGGTCAATAAATTATGAGCACTCACTGGGCGGGTTGGCTATCTGGGCTAGAACATCCTTAAGTTCGTCACGAAGACCTCGACAGAAGATAGAGGTGCGTTTTTCTTCAGGCCACTCAGTCTCAGCAATCAGGCGATTAAAAGAGGTGATGTAAGTTGACAAATCTTTATTTCCCTGATGTAGACTCAGCAAATCGTTGTCACTGGCTTGAATAAACAAATTTTAGTGAAAAGCCTACCCATGGATTCCTTAAAACGAGCGAAGTCAGAGAGCAATTGGTTGTTCCGTTCCACTAGGGGAACAGACCAGGTTGTGGCGTTTCCTCCTAGATAAGAGATTATAAATGTCACCTTGGCAGCATCATTTGGGAAGGTCATTGGACGGCAGAGAAATTGTCGCGCCGCTGCGCGCGGCACGAGCCGAACATTCGGCTCGGGTCGCAGCATGCGGTCCTAAGATGCGCCGCGCCACAAGCCTGCTCTGTACCTTACGATGCCCCAAATTGGTCATGGGGCCTCGTTCTTTTTTAGCGCACCGCGTGTCTAGGCAGGTCTGACCCCCCACTCACCTGTTTTTTTCTTTTCTTCTTTTCTCTGGACATCTGGTTGTGCCTTCCTTTATGTTTTTCCCCCCTTCCAATATTACCCTTCTCTTCACAGCATTCCTTGTTCCCTACTCTCTATGGTTCCTAGTCCATTCTGTTCTATGTGCTTTTCCCTATCTAAGATAGTGTCCTTTTACTTCCTGTTGGTCGTTTCCTGTTTGTTGGTATTTAAGAGCTGTGATTCTTTCTCTCCTTGCGCTGCAACACTTTCTGTTTGGATGGTGTCTTCGCTCCTGCTTCCTTGTATTCCTGTGCTGGTTCTCGTTGGTTCCAGTGTATTTTCCTGTATTTTCTCCTGCTGTTACCTCTTCTTTTTGTTCCTGTTGCAGGAACCTATCTTTTTGGAGGTTTTTTCCCCTTTCAGGGTTTTTTTCCCTCTGGCACAACTTCTGAGGGACACGGCCTGCTCTTGGCGTACCCATTGCCTGCAGCACCGTGGCTACTAGAAAGAGTCGCCCCTACTTGGGCCAAGGCCGAACATTCAAGAACAGGATCCACGACACTCACTCTGCGGCCTCCAGGGTAAAGCAGCACGTAAGTCGGGACAGAAATTGTAAGTGACATTGGTTTATAAAGGTTTGGTATTTGGAACTGTCATCCAAAAAACGTTCAGTGAGAGCTAAGGGAACTGGGGTAGGTGTGGTGATGGTGACCTGCGTGGGTTGTGTAGGGAAAGATAAACTTGGGTTAGTACTATGGCCGAAGGCAGTATATTGAAAATGAGGTGGATGTAAAATGGGGGTTCTTGGCTTGTATCTAGTGTCTTCCCATGAAAAATCCGGGTGTCTTTGCGTATGT
This sequence comes from Pleurodeles waltl, assembly GCF_031143425.1. Taxonomy (NCBI): domain Eukaryota; kingdom Metazoa; phylum Chordata; class Amphibia; order Caudata; family Salamandridae; genus Pleurodeles; species Pleurodeles waltl. The sequence continues at coordinate 90,086,067 of NC_090437.1, forward strand.
AACTTGTAACGCAATTCAGTATTTTCAAGCCGAAGGACTCACACCTCCTGCTGTAAGCCCTGGAGGGTTCTTGTGATATCTGCCAAAGAAGGAGAGTCCTCGTCAGGTGGCAACGCATGCTTAAAGGCTTCACGGATTCCATCGCCAAGGCAGCCCTGAATGTTGTGGCTTGGCTTTTGTGTTGTGGCGCAGCCACACACCTGAAAACCAGGCTGTCTGCAGGGGAGATGACTGTCCTCCTGACCTCCTCAGGCACCTCTCGGTGCTGTTGATTGCACCAGGAGCCCTAGCAGGTGCCCCAAACGGGAGGGGGATTTAGAAAAAGAGAGAAAGAAACACTGCTCTCTTTTTCACCAGGTCCAGCCAGGTGCGGTTCTTCGGGTTATGGAGGATTGTCAGTAGAGCCCCTGGAAGTTGCCTTTCTGTGATGAATTACGGTATTGGTTAAGCTATGTGCTATTAAGAGACTGTTTCACAACATTCAATAAAGCATGCACTGGTCTCATTAAACAGCATTCAAAAAGGCATGCACTGATCTCATTAAATTTGTCTAATTTGGTTATCACAGCACATTCACCTGGTATTATCAGCAACTTTGCCCTCTCTCTCTTCTCATGAATTAATATATACAAAAGGTGATGAAATCTGAATGTCCCTAAACACATTAGGAAGTTCTACAAGTCTCTTTCATGGATCTGCACTTTCATGTTAGGGTTTCTATGGTAAAACTACAACATAAAACGAGTTGCAATACCAAAAGCAAGAAAACTCACATATAGAGCATTCCTAGCACTGAATTGCATACTCACTATTAACATAAAATGAATTGCAATGCCAAAAGCAAGTAAACTCACACAGAGAGTAATCCTAGCACTGAATTGCATAATCACTAGTAGTACAAAAACTTTACAAGTGGAAGATAGTGAAGTTCTGTCACAGTTCTCAGTTACAAAACACAAGTTGTCAAGGCCCCCTTGGTAAATCTGTAATTCAACCAACATCAAGGTCCCCACTCATAAATCATGTCTGTGTCCTTAGAAGAGGCCTTTCAAAGTTTCAAGAAGGCTAGAGTGCAATCAGTCTCAGTTTTCAGTTTTCACCAAAAAACAAAGCGCCCATAATAAAATTCTACACAGATTCCAGACAGCATGCTCCACTTAGCTGACAAAAGTGTGTTCTTTCCAGAAGATCTCTGCTGAGGCTCTTTGCTGCTAGCCAGAGGGCAGCGGGTGGGGCCTGGAGGTAATTCCAGAATGCAGAGGGCTTTCCTTGCCAGACAGGAAGAAAGTTGAGCAGAGTCATGTGCACAGCAAGAGTATTTATAGCCAGCATGACTCATGTTTTTGAAGACACCTGCTCCCTGGAGACCTTGGGGGCGTGGTGGTTGCCTGGCAACCAATAAGCAAGTGAACATGACACATTTAGAAGAAGGAGGACTTGACGCAGTCACATGTGTTCAACAAGCATTGGTGAAAACAACTATATAGTGCAACAAGCAGTGGTAACATCAAGTACATATCAAACATTGGCAATATCTATCCTGAAATGCAGACAGTTCAATGACATTACAAGCAACACAGTGGTGCTACACGCACATGATTAAAACAACGCCCCTGAGGATGTTGACAAATTAGGCAGAGTTGTTGGGTCCTGACAGTTGCAGTTTTCAATGTTCAACATAAATTTGGCTTATAGATTTTTAACAATATTTGAACTCCCAATATCATCCTCCAAATCACTGTCACTGTGGTCTTTGTATTCATACACGCATTTTACACTATTTTTTTTCTTTTTGCATATCTTCCCAAAGTGACCCATTATGCCACAGTTATTACATTTTAGTTTCACCGCCGGACAAGTTTTAGAAAATGCCAAGTGCTCTTTACTGCTACAACAGTAACATCTCTTTTCTTTATTTCCAGCTTTCTCTCTGTAGTTCGTTACTGATTCCTTATCTAGTTTTTGGTTGTTTACTTTGTAAACATCACCCTCTTCTTTATCTGGTTGCTTCAATTCTGTTGCACATCATGTAACACTCCGAACTTACAGTCAGTAGCCAATCTTTTCAAATCTGCTATACAGTCATCAACATTTTCCCCTTTATTTTGTTTGTGCTGAAAATATTTCAACCTTGTAATGCCAATACACACTTTTGGCGCAAAGTATTTGTCTAAATCTTGTAGAGCTGCTAAAAAAACATTTCAATCACAACCAGGTAACTTTTTGCATTATATTGTATGTTTTTAAACCGACTGGCCCCAGAGAATATAGGAGAATTATTGTTTTCTGTTCCGATTACATTTTTTCTTCTTCGTCAGTGGCCTCAATATAATTTGTAAAATAATCTTTCCACTCTACCAATTTCATTGCAGGTTCTGTTCCTGAGACCCAAAATGCATGTGGAGGAATTATACTAAAATTCTGTTGTGCCATAATGACAGCTTTTTCTCTTATTTTTTGTTTAAAAAAATACAGTATTTATGTAAGTATCATAATTCAATATATATATTTAAATACATATATTTATTTATTATTGTTGGTCCTAACCTGTTTCCTGTTTATAAAACCTAGGACCAACTTAATACCTTTCCACTTGAATTCCCACTTGTAAACACTTAGTAAATTGTTGTAACTTTAATTATATTTACTCGGCATTCATTTTTGTATAACAGTTGTTATAGGTTGCCTTGACAACTGTTGTGTTGATTTTACACATGTACGTCAAGCTGCCCAGTCTGCCTAATTAAAAGGAAATCCTCAATGACGTACTGAAAGCACGTAACTATGTGGGGCACTTATTGAAGAGGCATGGCTTGAACGTCACACGCTGACACAAATCCATCGTCGGCAAAGACTCACGGGCTTACACACATTCGTATCATTGCACAATCATCTTGTGATTTTGAACACCGAACACAGCCTTTACTGAACCATGCGCTGCCTCTCGCACCTCCTTCTACCCGTAAGTATACCTTTATATGTATTTAATAGTTCCACTAGTAGCTTCAAAGTTTTAAATACTAACTGTAGAAGAAATGTTCAGATGTTTCCAAATCCGCTTTCACAAAGCGATATGACTGCCTCACATTTCCAAATCCACTTTTACAGAGCGGTATGGCTTCCTCACATAATATTTCTCCTTATTCTATAAAACGAACTCCGTGGATCTGCATCAAAAAAACAATATATATGGGTTGGTATACATGGAGATGTAGGATGATGTTTAAACTGAGTTATTGAACCTCTGACAGTGTAATTCCTTACTTCACATTATCTCTAAGTCTCTCTCCCACACACACACACCAACAGGTATTGTAGCTAGACAACACAGCTACCCTTCGTGCAATCATATAGCATATGTATAGACTCGGATTTCAAACTTGAAAGCTGGGGTAAGCTGACTTGTAGCAGAGTCACCAGTCCCTCAAATCTGAGGGTCTAAGGGCCAGATGTAGGAAGCACTTTGCAAGTCGCAAACGGCAAAATTTGCAGTTTGCGACTCGCAAATGCGTGTTTCCTATGCAGAAATGCATTTTGCGAGTCGTTACCGACTCGCAAAATGCATTTCCGAATCGCAAATAGGAAGGGGTGTTCCCTTCCTATTTGCGATTTGCAATGGTATGCAATTCCATTTGTGACCGCTTATGCGGTCGCAAATGGAGTCGCAGTTACCATCCACTTGAAGTGGATGGTAACCCATTCGCAAACGGGAAGGGGTCCCCATGGGACCCCTTCCCCTTTGTGAATGGACCCCAAAATATTTCTTCAGGGCAGGGAGTGGTCCAAGGGACCACTCCCTGCCCTGAAAAAACCGAAACAAAAGGTTTCGGATTTTTTGAAATGCAGCTCGTTTTCCCTTAGGGAAAACGGGCTACATTTAAAAAAAAAAAAAACTTCTTTATTGAAAAGCAGGTCGCTAACATGGAGGCCTGCTGACTACAGCAGGCCTCCATGTTAGCGAGTGCCCATACTCGCTATGGGGCCGCAATTTGCGACCCACCTCATGAATATTCATGAGGTGGGTCATTGCGACCCCATAGCGAGTTGCAGTCGGTGTCTGAGACACCGTACTGCATAGCAATTTGCGAGTTGCAAATTGCGAGTCGGAAGGACTCGCAATTTGCAACTCGCAAATTGCTTCCTTCCTACATCTGGCCCTAAGTCCCATGCAATAGGGACAAACATCAAGCAGCACATGACTCACAGGCCCGACTCAAAGGGTTATTTGATGTAAGCATGTAAAAGGCTGGATTGCTGTGTGGCGTGCAAATGTTGCATACAACTGTATGAGTGTGTTTTATTCTGAGGAATGAGACTGGCTTTCTGTGTGAGTGGTAGGGGTGTAGCTTTGAGGGGGGGTTGTATGGGGTGTGACACTCTCAGAAAAATTTATAAAATGTATTCTTGTCTCAACAGTTGGATCTGAGGGTCCTGTGTTTGGTCTGTTATGTCTGTGTTTATTTCTCAACATTCATATTTCAGTAAGAGGTTTTTAACTTGTGCACTTTTTGGATCAGGAGCTTAAATACATATAGTGACCGGTTTATTAAAGAAGTAGTAAATTTGCACCCATAGAACTCAGTGGCGGCTGGTGACATTTAAAAGTGGTGGGGCGTAATAGACTGGGTACGGCTTTTATGTAGCGAGCAAGCTCAGTGGACAAATGAGGGGTTCAGGGTGGGTCCTCCACCAAAGAAAAAATAGAAAAAAGATTGACAAGTGGTCCATTTGAAAGGAAATAAATTTAGTGAGAAAGCAAGGTTTATAAAGCAGTGGGAATGTATAGTCTTGAAATATTAAACACACATCTTACTGCATTAATACGTTCACCCTTTACTTTAATGTGCAAATTGTACACTGCAACAACTTCAGGCCCTTTACTGTGTGTGTTTACCCACTGTCTTGCACTCCATGCGGCATCAACTTTGGAAGAATATGTTCTAACCAGGCATTAGGAAGCACACACAACTGCTGGCTGCAACCAGTCATACAGAAATATGTGCAGACAGGTCTTTAAGTGGGATGAAAAAAGTGGGGGCTCCTAAAAAGGAAAATGCAAAATGAGATGTTATTGCATCCAGAAATATAACACAACAATTGACATCACGTAAAGCCTGTAAGTACAGTTGGCTTTGTCAATGGTTGTTAGCTGTGGAAGATAAATGAGTAACAACAATGATTAGTTATAAATAATTAACATTGAAAATGTTTCAATTCTGAAATTGTGAGACTATGAATTAAATACTGTTGAGGCCTGCGGAAGGAGTAGGGCCTTCGGTTATTTGTTCTTTAATGTTAGATATGTTTGCCCTATTTCTCTTCACATCTCATCCATCTGCACATTTTCAACCTCCTCTCTCCTCTTCAGTACCCTCTTTTCACTCTCCCCTGAATGCACTCCCTGCATCTCCCTCATTTTACCACCCCAAACAACCATTGCACTCATTCACATATAAGCACTTTATTTCCTTTTGCTTTTGCCTTCTAAATATTATGACCTCTGTGCATCCTCTTCACACACATTTACACTAAGGGCCAGATGTATCAAGGTTTTTTGCATTCGCAAATGGTGCGAATGCCCGTTTGCGAATGCAAAAAGCCAGTTCAGAATGTAAGAAAGACATTCTGAATGCAATTTTAAGGAATCGCTAAAATAGCGATTCCTTAAAATTGCGACCCTGTTTAGAGAGTCGCAAATTGCGACTCTCTAAATAAGAAATCGCAAATAAGGATTCCTTACTTGCGATTTCTCAGCACATGTATGAAGCCATTCCTAAATGGGATTTGGGCATTTAGGAATCGCTATTTACCACCAGGTTGAACCTGGTGGTAACCATGTGCAAAATTAAAAAATGCATTTTAAATGCATTTTTAAAATGTACATGTAAAGCAAATAAGCCCTTTTGGCATGTGTGCACCTTACATGTCCCAAAAATAATTTTGGGGTGCAGCAGAGGGGGCCTAAGGCCCCCAGCACCCTGGGGTTTTGCATTTCCAAAATTGCGATTTCTGGTTAAGAAATCGCAATTTTGGAAATGCAAAAAATTCGCAGATATGGGCCAACAGGCCCATAGGTGCGAATGGGGCCGGTATTGCAATTTGCGATTCGGTAATAGCATTTGCGATTTTTAAGGAATCGATATTACCGATTCGCAAATGTGATACATGACATTTTGCGAGTTAGAAATAGTGATTTCTTAAAAATCGCTATTTCCGAATCACAAAAGGCCTTCAAGATACATCTGGCCCTAAATGTCAATGTAACTGGAAAACATGACCATTGATCTGTGTGCTTGTGAAGACGCCAACACACTGACAGGCACTTTGCTTTACCTTCAGCCTCAGCACCAGCACTCTCAATGAAAGCCCCTCATAAACACCTGGCACAAATCAAAGTGTGCACTAGGCAAAACAGAAACAGATCATGATGAAACAGCTAACTCTCTTGGTGAAAGCAACATTAATTAAAACATGTGAAATAAGAGTAACTAAATCAGTTGTTAATATTCATTGTTTGCATATCAATTCATTTTTTTGGCATTAATGCTAAGGGCATGATGATAGGGACAGTTTTAAGGCCATACAGCAGATAAATGCCCTTACTGTGAGCACATATTTCTCCCTTTGTGCTTGAATCCAATATTTGGATCAATTTTGCAAGGGAACAAGAACCATTCTCGTCTTTTGGATCAATTTCATGAGGGAACAAATGCAGCACCTCCACTTCTAAAGGAGCCAGTGATTTGCAGCCAGGTCCTGGGGCGTCACAGTGGGGGAGGTTAGTGTGGCAAGGGGTCTCAGTACCATAAAGATAACGTAAGATTAGCATTATAACCCTTACCATTACCCAAGACAAGACACCAAGTTACTCATGCTTGCATCCACTTCTACTGCGTGAGGAATAGGGGAAACAGTGGGCTCTATGTCAGTGAATGTTAGACGGCTGGGATGACGAAGTTTCAGTGATAAAAGGTACACTTTATTTGAGCTGCGGATTACATGTTTAATATGACATATCATGTCATTAGTCTGCAGAAGAAATAAAACGAGCATAACTAGCCATGATAAATTACTGGAACCATTACTGCCTTTGAGAGACGAAATCACCTACAGAGGCAGTGAAAGGAGAGGAGAGCTGAGAGAACAGATTTTTTTCTTTTTGTCTGTAAAAAAGATAGAGCTCCAACTTACTTGTGTGCAGGGTTGTTTTTGGCATATTTATGACTTGAGGTCTTCAGGTCACACTCCTGTCTCCCAGAGAGCCCTGGATGGAGTTATTTATTGTATTTATTCCATTTCTCTGCCACAGACTGCTTGTAATGCAGGAAAAGGGGATTTTCTTTGCGCAATGCCACATTCTTTTAATATAATGTGACCTCTGGTACGTAGACGTTTCTGATCACACCCCACCATTTGAGTAAATAAGAAAGGGTGGATAATATTATCGGAGTGACATGAAGTTTTCAGAAACCCGGGCTGAACAAAAAACACTCCAGGCTGTTTACTCTCAGGGCTTCTGGTGGAGAAGGAGATAAGCCAGGGACGTCCCTGCGTTCTGAGAAAACGTAAGGGTTTTGCGTGGGCAAGCCCTGTCAGCCCTACTGTGCAGCTTTCAGCCACATACTGACACAGGCGCAGTGGGGCTTTTCAAAGTGCACAACTTTCACTCTGAAAATGTTGTGCAGAAAATGTTTTACTTTCATCATGTAATTAAATATATGCTTCACTAGAGAGGCCAGAAAAGGCTAGGGGGGCAGCCCCTTAGCCCTTGAATACCAGCCGCCCCTGATAGAACTCCTGAATGAATGGGTGCAAATTTTCTACTTTTTAGGATTCACAAGCATTAGCAGTTGTAGGCTTGGAAAGCTGCATCTAGGGCCAGACTGGGAACCCAAAGCAGCCCTGGCAATTTTGTCAGACAAGCCCCGGCACGGAGGCCGGAGACTAGAGTGAGTGGATTATGGTGGATACAGTATTGTGAGGCCCTAAACTGCTATTCAGGATCGCAGAGAAGACACCATTCCCCATACCTAAATATGGTAGTAGCGAAGAGGGCTGTTGATCTACTGAGAGTCTTCCCCCATGTAGGTGGGAAAGACGTCAAGTCTCAGCAGACAGCTACAATGAAGCAGCAGCATGTGGTGGCAACTTTTGGCTGGAACTTCCCTCTAACATGTAGGGGACAGAGAGATGTCTTATAATAGCGAATGTTCTAAGAAAACTGCCCTAGTGCAAAAACCTGCATGTCTTCATGAAAGGACAGGAAATATGATGTTCTACTGTGTACCAACATTATCGTGTACAGCCTTGAGCACGCACAGAGTGAAGATGCCATGCTAAGAAATGAAAAACAGTTTCTAGGCTAAGATTGTAATGGATAAAAGAATGAAAAATATTAGCACAGAATGAAGCTTCTGCTAAAAGAACTGGAACAAGCTGCAGACCCATGGCTAAAATAACGTCCCATAAAATGAAGGTAAAATAACCTCATGACACTGGCCCCTAGTAACAAAACAGGACCCCACCCTTCCAGGTTCTGGGGAAATGCCCGATACCTGGTATGGCCAGTACGGCCCTGGCTGTACCAATCTGAGATTTCCAAGCATACTACTTGCATTCAAACACCCAAAAGGTGATGGGACGAATGTTTGCAAATAATCTAACCACTGGCAATGGCTTAGTGTAAGAGTTCAACCAATTGTTTTTTGTCCACTGTGCCACTGTAGACAGAGGCCCACCTAATGCAAATCAGTACCTAACCTGTTCATCATGTCAACAGTCCAGGTTCCCCATGTGAACGGTCCAACCAAACCTTGACTGATGGTGAGAGGAATGATGTGAGCATCTGGTGTTGTTTCGAATGGGTGCTGCCAGGAGTATGTGCATGAGTAGCGTTGCTGAGTTGTTGTGAGTAGCTGAGCACTATGACTGGTGAGCTGAGGTACAGGTGGTTGTGGGTGAATACGTGGTGTGCAAGTGGGTGAGTGTCATTTTATGAGTGTGAATGGCTGATGCTAAAGGTGGCTGGTGTGGCTAATAACAAGCAAATGGTGCTGTGTGGTGACTGGGTGGTATGACATTGTGGATAGTGTCATAAGTACACTAATGTTGAAGCACTGTGTAAGTATGAGGTTGAATAGTTTCAGTAGAAACAAACAAGTGAGGATTTAAGTGGCTGTATTGAATGTTGTTGGTGATGGTTTAAGGAAGTGGCATGTTGAGCTAAAGCTGCCTCTCCAACAAAACTAAAATGTTGCATTATGCCCAGTAGAACAGGCCATGGGGAAGAAGCACCTGAACAGAAGATCAGTCATGCTCATCTAACTTTTCAAGTCCATCAGTACTGATACCAAAATGTATTACAGTGATTTTGTTAAGAGTTATGTGTATGCTGGGAACCGTAAATAGGGCATTTGCACAAAAAGAGTTGTTTGCGAACCCACCTTATTCTTGTAGTGCAGCATAGTAGGGCGCTGCTTTCATGCTAAACTTAGCATGAAAGCAGCACCAGGATTGGTCTGAGCAGCTCGAACTGCTGCTTAGACAGCCTTGGGGTCTGTGCACTTTCTCCAGCCCGGCTGTTAAACGCAGCTGGGCTGGAGAAAGCTAAGTGTGCATGTGTGTTTGGCCGGCCTGAGACAGCTGGCGAAACACACATGCTCACTTGGGTGCATACTCTCTCCTCCTCCTCCCCTCCACCTCCAGTGGCCCAGCCCTGCCCCTCCCTACACTGTTGGCTGAGCTAGCTGCAAAAAAATCAAACAATAGTTAACTACTGTTTGATTTTTTTGCTGCTGGCTCAGACGGGGGCGACGCTCCTTCGCCATAGCTAATGAGCCACCCATGGTAAAAATCTACCTGAAAACATCAGAATGATATAAGAATCTCCCCCCCTAAGAGAAACATATTTGAAATCTACATGGGGCATGGCCGAGATGGAGGTTTATCAACAGGGCTTTAATGTGGCCCTAATACCACCTTATACCTGAGCTAACTGCCTCTAGTTTACATTGGGCATGGCCACTACAAGAAGAGCTAGAAGTTTTTTGTTATGACCGATAGACGTTGATTAAAAGTACAATCTTTAGAGTTCATTAATCCAACAAAAACAGTAATTTTAGGAAAGTCATTGGCGTAGACCTAAAATTGGTATGGTTACTCTTTCCTTTGCGAATGGTCTTCTATCAGGATTTCTGGTTATGTGCAGAGTTTATCATATTTCAAAATTATGAATTACACAAGGATACGCTGTTATGCCAGTTATTGGTGGTAAAATTTGATGCAACCAATTTAGTGTTGAGCTTGCCACTTGATGGCTTTGAAAACTTTGACATGTAAAAGAAAGTCTTGCAAAGACCGAGGGCAGGGCAATTTGAGCAAAATGACTCGACGTTTACAGGGTAAACATAAAGCCCTACAGGAGGGTCAGGAGTGAGTAGAGCACGAGTGGCTGTTACCGTTCAGCTCACGAATTATTAGAGTTTATTTACTTGACTGCTAGTTTTCTAAACTACTTACATTCCCCAGAATCATGAATCAGGATCACACTTGCATGATGTACTTCCTACATTACTACGGTTGCTCACCATCATTATCTTATAAAAGCCTCTACCAAACACTTAGTTCCCCTTGTCCGAGTGCCATCCACCCACTCGGAATGAATCAGCTTTTGGAAAATACACTTTGAAATGCTGCTTTCCAAGTCACAACGGGGCAGATGGAGCACAGAGAAATGGTAGGAGGAGGGTTCCCGTATGCATGCCAATGAAAACATGCACAGCGTGACATTTGAGGGGCACCTGCGTGAATCTGGTGAAAGCAAATGTATCTTTATAAATTATGGCATCGCGTCATCGTTATTTTTATCAGCAATCTTAGCTGTTGAAGTAAAACAGATGCACCAATATTCAGTGTAAATTGACATCTTTCGCCGTTGCAGAAAGTGGACTTTTTGCCTCTGGAATCTGATTTTGTGAACCATACTAAATATTAGTAAGTTGGTTCTCAAAACCACCATTCAAAGGGGTCGCACAATGACGTGCATAATTAAATATAATTAAGCACGTCACAGTTTGCGAACCCCTGTGACTGGCAGCAAACAATGGTCAGCAATGGCAGGCACACCACCGTCCCCAAGTTTGCATTTTCAAAGGTGAAACTACTGTTTTTAAAAATAAAAAAACAGTCCACGCTCCTTAAGAGGACCGGTGCTGCTTCAATGAAAAAAACGTTTCTCGTTTGGGGAGGAGTAAGCAATGCTCCCCTGAACCAATGCCTACTCTCGCTGAGGCTGCCAACCCGATTCGCAAAGGAGAAGGTACCCAAAGCTCTTTCTCTCAGTTACAACTTTCTTGATTGGTAAATGGTTATGGTTTGCAACCAGAGTTTTGAGCAGAACCCACTCATGCATAGATTCCTGAATCACAATTCAGAAGGAATGCTCCTTTTACTTACATTCCAAATCGCATTTCGGTATTGGTCGCAAAACCCATTTTATAAGTCAGAAAAACGTTTCCTATTTGTAAAATGGGTTTTGTATTAACAAATAAAGAGTTTACAGTCGCAAACCCTGGGATTTGCAAAGCTCAGGGTGGACAATCGAAAATTCCTTTAGTAAATCAGGTCCTGTAGAGTGACAGGAAGGCCATGGCTCATTTGGGTACTGTTTTTCACATAGTCACACCTAAGCTCATTTTACCAGTTGCTCGGTGCAGTCAAGTCAGGTCAATGTTAGTTTATTTCATGGTGGGCATTTCGTCCATCTAGTGGAAACAAAAAATAAATAACATAAAAATCGTTTGCAAGCAATAATGAATAAAACGCATACCAACATAATTCAACAATTCTCAGCTTTTTGTTCAAAGCAGGTCAAATATATTTAACACCATATAATGCATAATGTTAGGTGTATTTGTAAAGTGCACCATTATCCAAAAGGGTATCCTGACACTGGGCAGGTGTGTGTGTCTAGCCCTGCCTATGGTAGTTTGGGTCATTGAAAAGACAAGTCTTCAACTTTTGGGAAATTCAAGAAGAGAGGAGGAAGAGGCTCTGATGTGGAGTAAAAGGCTATTCCACACTTTAGGCGCTATGTACGATAATGCCTGTCCTCCTGATCTGGTTCTGTGTTGCGTGGGATGTGTGAGAGTAGGAGTCCTGCAGAGCGGAGGTGTCTGGGTGATTGGTGGAAGGAGATGCAAATATTCAGGTAGGTGGGGTAAGATTTATGTAGTGCCTTGGATGTGTGTGTGTGTGTGAGGAGTTTGAATTTAAGGCTTTTGTGTATTGGGAGCCAGTGTAGTTCCCTGAGATGTGGTGCAATGTGCATTCTGTGTTAGAAGTTAAAGACAAGTCTTGATGCCAAGTTGTGGATTGTAGCAACTTTCGTCATGGAGGTAATGAAATTGTTTCTTGGATTAGGGGTCATGTCCAAGGGGAAGAGTTGTGTCTTCTGCATAGGAGAGAATGTTCACGTTATGTGCCTGACTGGCCATACTGGGCATCGGGCGTTTCCCCGGTAATGCTGGAAGGGTGGGGGGCCACGTTTGTTACTAGGGGTCGTTTTTGTGGCAGTGCATCAGTTTTAAAAGCACTGCAGAGTTCTTTGTATATCCAACAGTTTTCAGTCAACAAGGCAGTGCCAAGATACCTCCAGTGATTTATGTACCTGCTGAGGAGAAAGGGGTTTTTGTCTAGTGGCAGTTGTGACTCATCTAAGGTAGCGCAGAGGGTCAATATGACTGCTGCAAAGCGCAGAACCTTGCTGGTGGCGGCTGGGGGCGGGACTAAGCCCCTTTAAATGTAACATCGCGCTCCCGCTTCGCGGGAAGTGCAGGACCTTGCTGGTGGCGGCTGGGGGCGGGACTAAGCTCCTTTAAATTCAACACCGCGCTCCCGTTTCGCGGGATGCGCAGGACCTTGCTGGTGGCAGCTGGGGGTGGGACTAAGCCCCTTTAAATTCAACACTGCACTCCGGGGGCGGGACTAAGCCCCTTTAAATTTAACATCGCGCTCCCGCTCGCGGGAAGCGCAGGGCCTTGCTGGTGGCAGCTGGGGCGGGACTAAGCCCCTTTAAATTCAACACCGCGCTGTCGCTTCACGGGAAGCGCAGGACCTTGCTGGTGGCGGCTGTGGACGGGACTAAGCCCCTTTAAATTCAACACCGCGCTCCCGCTTTGCGGGAAGCGCAGGACCTTGCTGGTGGCGGCAGGGGGCGGGATTAAGCCCCTTTAAATTCAACACTGCGCTCCCGCTTTGTGGGAAGCGCAGGACCTTGCTGGTGACAGCTGGGGGCGGGACTAAGCCCCTTTAAATTCAACACCGCGCTCCCGCTTCGCGGGATGCGCAGGACCTTGCTGGTGGCAGCTGGGGGTGGGACTAAGCCCCTTTAAATTCAACACTGCACTCCCGGGGCGGGACTAAGCCCCTTTAAATTTAACATCGCGCTCCCGCTCGCGGGAAGCGCAGGGCCTTGCTGGTGGCAGCTGGGGCGGGACTAAGCCCTTTAAATTCAACACCGTGCTCTCGCTTCGCGGGAAGCGCAGGGCCTTGCTGGTGGCGGCTGGGGACGGGACTAAGCCCCTTTAAATTCAACACTGCGCTCCAGCTTTGCGGGAAGCGCAGGACCTTGCTGGTGGTGGCAGGAGGCGGGATTAAGCCCCTTTAAATTCAACCCCGCGCTCCCGCTTTGCCGGAAGCGCAGGACCTTGCTGGTGACAGCTGGGGGCGGGATTAAGCCCCTTTAAATTTAACAATGCGCTTCCGCTTGCGGGACGCGCGTGGGCAGCGCCCGGGCAAAGCCCAGACCAAGGGCGGGCCCGTCCTTTGCCCGTCATTGACAGGAAGAGACAGGGCAGGGCCTATTCTCTTGGTTTTCTTTTTTCCCCTTATTCATCTTTGAGAAATCTCATTAATTCAATCAGGATGGGGAAAAGGAAAGCTAGTGGTAATCCCATTGGGCAGGAAGGGGCGAAGAAACTACCCCGACATGCTGCTGAAAACTGCACACTGACCCAAATTGACGATCTAATAGAGGAAGTAGAGAGCTTGCTAGCCACAAAATCTTGCAAGTCCTCCAAGAGACGGAATGACGTTGCAATTAAAGATATAAAGTCTTTCTTTACCCCTGCAAATAGAGAGTTGCTGTCAGAACCCCCACGGGGGACTCATTTGGAGTCTATTATACCAGAAACCCCCATTAACTCCATAGAGTGCCGTAAACCGAGTGTGCCTAATCAGCAGGACAGCGCGTCACCCCCTGTAAATTGTGCTAATCGTTTGTTACCCCTCGTCTCTCTGGCAACTTCTAGTATAGAGAAGAGTGTACCAAGGGAAGCTGAGGAGGCATTAACACACAAAGGGCCAGATGTAGGAAGATCAAATTTTGCGAGTCGGAAATTGCAAGTCATTGCGACTCGCAATTTCCAACTCGCAAAATGGGATCCAACAAAAAAAAGCAACATCAATTTGAGACTCACAAATGATGTCGCACCGCAGATTGCGAGTCCGCTGTTAGAGAGGCCGCTTTTTGCGACCTCGCTAAAAGCGAACTCGCAATTTGCGAGTCGGGTGTCGCAAATTGCGACTGGGCCGCAAATTGCATGCAGGTGCAGCAAAACAGTTGGAAAAACATTTCCTGGCTCTTGCTGATGACATCAGAGCCAGGAAGACATCAAATACACCTGGGAGGAGGGAGGACCACACTCTTTTCAAACTGCTGAGCACCTACCTGGAGGAACGGCTGCTACCATGGAAGACACAGGCAGTGCAGGAAGGAAGAGGAAATTGAAATTCTCAGAGAAAGAACTTCAGGTGCTGACAGAAGAATGCTGCCAGCACCATGACCAGCTTTTTGGAAAGGCAGCCCTGAGTGTCCCAGACATTGAGAAGAGGAGGATCTGGCAGGAAATCCAGGAGAGGGTCAATGCCATTGGGGTGAGCCACATAAGCATTGAAGAAAGAAAAAAAACGGTGGTACGACCTGCACTCCAGGACAAAGGAGAGGGTGGCAGAGCGCCTCAGGGAGATGAGGGGCACAGGAGGAGGCCCATCCACCATCCCACCACCCACAGCCCTGGAGGAATTGGTGGAGCAGACACTGGAGCCTGAGGCTGTGTCAGGAATGGGAGCACTGGACACGTCAGCGCAAGGGACATCCAAAAGTGAGTACCATGAAACATGCATGTACACCTATAAATGCTATACCCACACTAACCCAGTACACAGCAGCATGCACAACCAGACTGGCTCCATTCCAGACTAGCAACCACCAGAATGGTGCATTATGGGCAATGTAGTACAGCAGGCAGCATATAGGCAAATTATTATTATGAGGCATACAACAGATGTTAGAGACTGACAGTGTGTTCCCTATGTCCCACAGGTCTCCCACAGGACACCCCCACCAGCCACATCATCCAGAGTGAAAACAGCAGGCCACAGGCAGGGCAGGAGGCTGCAGCAGCCAATACAGGGCCCAGCAAGACACCACCACAGTCCCCTCCAGATGAAGTCCTGGACATGGAGGAAGGAGACACGACACCTGGTCCCAGCCACACTGTGAGACAGCAAGAGCCAGAAGCACCACCGCGTCGCAGACGCAGAGTCCAGGTCCAGGCGGTGGCCCAGGAGGATATAGGGGAGGCCTCCATGTCTGCAGTTGAGGCATCCCTCCTTTCTGGTCAGCGCCTGCAAACAAGGCAATTGAGGATTATCTCAGGTGCAATGCAGAGGATGGAACACAATTTCACACATGGCCTGGCTGAAGTGAACACACAGTTCACAAGACTGAATGACAATGTCAGTCACCTTACACAATCAATCTGCCAACTGGTGACGGAACTGGTGGCTGAGAGGCAAAGCGCAAGGCGCCGTGAGCACCAACTAGTTCAGAGATTTGATCGCATGGCAGCGTCTATTGTCTGTCTTGCCATGAACACCACAGGCCTGTCACAATGGACTGTGAGTCTGCAGGTGGAACTGGGCCACTTTGCAGGGGATGTGGCGCGGGGACTGGGCCGCATTAGCCACGCTGTGGACATGTTGGAGGCTAGGCAGGTGGCAAGGGGCACGGGTGAGTTCCCCTCAGGACAGTGAGGAGGGGTCCACACGTGTACTGCGGAGTGGCAGTGCACGTTAGGGGTCTGCTGACCCACCTGGCACGAGCCATGCTGGGCGAACCAGGAGGAGGAGTTAGGCACAAACACTGCAGGACTCAGGAGGCACATAGTTAATGTGTCCTCATTAATGGTGGACATGTGCAGCCCCTTACGGACAATTATGTTCTTTAGTTATTAGGTTCACTAATTAAAATATTTTGTTTGATCCACTACACAACTGGCCTCTTTGTGTGTGACATTGGTGAGTGTGGTGTCTGTTGCCACGTACCTTCCAAAGTATTGGTTTGCAATCTGGTCCCGTCTCTGTCTGCCTTGATTTGCAATGCTTCTATCTCCAGGCTGCCTATGTGGTAGCTCTTGCTCGTCATCCTCCGAATCTGGGTCTGCAGGGGTGAGATGTAGACCACGTCTGGTGGCAATGTTGTGCAGTATTGCGCATCCGCCAACTATCTTAAATGCTGTTATTGGGGCATACTGGAGCGCACCTCCACTTCTGTGGAGGGATCGGAATCTTGCCTTTAACAGTCCAAAGGTCCTCTCTATGACATTTCTGGTCCGCCTATGTGCACTGTTATATCGCCTCTCATTCGCATTGCTGGGTGTTAGGTACGGGGTTAGTATCCATGGTCGTAGTGCATATGCACTGTCACCTGCTTGGCAAAAATTAACAATGTTAGCAGGGCATGGATGGTTTCTACAGTGACCTGTGTGTATGGCTTCAGGGTGTCTTCAGCAATACCTAAGAGATATCCGTCTCCAAACTCCCCACGTTCTAGGCATTGGTGTATCCCACTGTGCCTGAAAATATATGAGTCATGTGTACTCCCTGGAAACTTGGCTACCATGTCAGTGATGACATGATGGGCGTCACATACCACCTGGATGTTCAGTGAGTGGGTACCCTTCCGATTGCGGAACAGATATTCCAGATTTGCAGGAGGGCATATTTGTATATGTGTCCCGTCCACACACCATATTACATGGGGGAAGTTGGCAATTCTGTAGAATTCCAACTTGGTGCTCTTAATTTCTGCCTCATTCCTGGGTAGGTATATGTATCTGGACATGTGTGTGTGAGTATGGCATCTAGGAATGATCTGAAGAATCGTGAGAGTGCACTTTGGGATACCCCACCTGCCACAGCAATCACCCCCTGATAGCTACCCGAGGCCAAGAGGTGCAGTGAGCATAGCACTTGCACATGTGTGGGGATGGCGCAGCCGCGCACAGTCTGGCGTTGAAGCTGCGGATTGAGTAGATCAATTAATTCTAATATTGCTGCAAGAATGAGTCTGTATTTGTCATAAATCTCCTCCTCAGTTTTTTGGAAAAGCGTCTGCCTGGTTCTGTATATTCTCTCCTGTCTCTGGCTCCTCCTCCTCCTCTGCTGTGCGGCGTGGACTCTCCTCCTCCTTGCTATCACATATATTTCAGCCATTTTGAGTAACCCAGTTGACTTCTGGGTCTCCTTTCATACTTTGGTTCTGGTTACCACCTGCTCTGACTTAGTGGTAATTTGGGTGTGCAAAATGGGATTTTTGCGACTAGTCGCAATTTGCGAGTGGCTTTTGCATATGGTTAGCAACTCGCAAATTGCGGGTCGCAAAATCAGGTCGCTATTTTTGCGAGTCGGTAATGGCTCGCATCGCAATTTGCACTACGGAAAAGGGATTTTTGCATCCCATTTTCGATTTTGCGGGGTCGCAAATTGCGATTCGGGCCATTTGCGACTTGCTAATTTTTGCTACATCTGGCCCTAAGTCACTCAGGGGGAACGCCCTGTTGAGGTACAGCTAACACAAATAAGATCAGAGATAGTGAGCCTAAGAGAATATCTCACATCCTTCAGTCATTTGATACATGAGAAGCTGGACGGTATAACTGCCGTAATAGGGGACATAAGGAAATCCTCTTTCAAACCTGAGTCTAACTCTCTATCTATGCAAACTCAGCAAATTGAAATATCTACAGCAGGAAAACATAAGGGAAAGAGGGCTGGAGTGGCATCACAAAACTGCCAATTGGAAGACTCTGTAGCCCCCAAAGTGGCTAACTTAAACAAACGTGATATCAATTTGATAAGAGGGGCAAACCATGAGGTGCACAGAAATTAGCCTTTAGATAACAGTAATAAAGACCCCCCACGGAGTACTTTGTTAAGCCAGATCAAGCATAGTCAGTATGACATATATATGACGAACATTCCAAAGTTAAACCATGATTTTAAGGAACAAGGGGACTCACTCAAAAATAAAGTAATCCACTGGATAAGGGGAGTAAAGAAATGTAGGTCTGTTATACGCGATGATATAGTAAATGTCCTGAGATATTCAAGTGATAGCTCAGAAATGGACCTCACAGGGTTGAAATTGAACAGTCAGAGCCTAGTAAAGAGTCTTCTAGCGCTTGAGCAAAGATTGAGACCTGGTACCTTATCCCAAGTGACTCTTACCCAAACGATTCCGCCATTAATGGCTAATTTGTTTTTTAGAGGTAGCCCTAACAATCTACTGCTTCCCAGTATATGTACCTCAAGGCGGGGCCTTAGGAGTAGCCCAACTTCAACCGTGGATTGACGCAAAGCCCCCATAGTGAAGGCAGGGAGGGATGATGTACTTACTAAAAGGGTTATGGAACCCTGTGCCCTGAGTAATCTGTCATTGGGCATTGTGGGAGCAGAGGTAGGAACATATTGCAATGGCCAAGTAGAAGGGAGGGACTGCAAAGTAGCATCCTGTATAAAAAAGACCAATGAGAGATTGCAAAACCTTGGGGATGGTAATGATGCCCTAATTACATTTTTATCCTGGAATGTGGCAGGTGTGCTATCAAAAACATCCAATCCAGAGTGGTGCAGTTTCATAGATCAACACCATATTATTCTTTTACAGGAGACATGGGCCCTTCTATGATCTATAGAGCAGGTTACTGGACCTTCCAGAAGGCTGCGCTCCCATCGCCATCTGGGAGGACATCAGAGGGCTTGATAACTTGGCTAAAGCACGATCTGTTCCCCAAGGTGAAGGAGCTGTTTAGCCCCACTAGGAATATATTAGCTGTGGAGGTGGAATTTAGAAGTCCAAGGGGGCCTACTCGTATAGTACTTGTAAATATATACATTAGACCTGGCCCACAAAGCACACAGATTGCTCTGCTGAATTCGCTTACAGATCTTTCGAACCATCTACCAGGGGGGCAGGGCTTAATCGTTGCAGGGGACTGCAATATGCAACTGAGTTGTAAGGATGATTACCAGCAAGAAGGAACCCAGTGTGCAGACCCCCGGGACAGATAAGGCCCGGTCCAGGTCACACAAAGAAAACAGGGGGAGCATTAGATCTACTTGAGAACCTAATAAAAACTATGGGGCTAAGAGTAGTAAATGGGAATACGAAGTCGGATACTCCGGCGTTGCCTACATACAAAAAAGGACTATATTCGAGCCATTTAGACTATATTTTAGTAGACAATATACTCTGGAACTCTCTCATTGATATTGCTGTCTCTCCACGAGATTATAGTGATCACCAAGCTCTCTGCACAT
This sequence comes from Pleurodeles waltl, assembly GCF_031143425.1. Taxonomy (NCBI): domain Eukaryota; kingdom Metazoa; phylum Chordata; class Amphibia; order Caudata; family Salamandridae; genus Pleurodeles; species Pleurodeles waltl. Next base: position 90,105,729 of record NC_090437.1, read on the forward strand.
CCTTCTAAACTTCCACATTTAATTGTAACACACTGACTAAATGGGTGAAGGGTAACACTTTAATTGCGACAAACGATTACAAAAATGTGAGATGGGAAATGGTGGCAGAAGATGTAAAGTTCCAGATATCAATATATAAAGTAGTTATATTGACTCTTCTCCTCCTGAAGTTCACCGATTTTGTACTGCTTGACCTGATTAATTTGCATGGTACCTTGGTCAACCGGTTAAGACCATTTTTTCAGGTAGTAAGGAAGCGGGTAGAAACTAGGGATAGACCACTGAGATGGTTCTCTAGTTCCTGCCGACAGGCCAAAGTACAGCTGTTGTGAGCATTGCTGGTAGGGAGTCGCCGAGAGATAAGAGCAACTAGGACTGCATATGAAAGAACACTGAAAAATGCCAAAAAAGAGTGGGAAACCAAATATTGGAATGCTCTGGTAGATGCTCTCCATGAGAAGGATACAAAACTGTTTTGGAAATTGGTGGCAGAAAAAGAGCACTCCCAAAACGTGGAGAGCTAAACAGCAATCCTGCCAGAAATCTGGGTGTCACATTTTGGAAATTTGTACAGAGCGGTTCAGATTAGCTGCATCAATGTTCCTCCACCAATACCAGAGGGGTCTTCTACTTCTTATATACCAACTTCTGGGGCAGCTATTTCATCTAATTTTGATTTGGACTATTTTTCCCTAAAAGAAACTACTCTGGCTCTTCAAACATTACGCAAAGAAAAGGCCCCTGGTCTAGATGGTATTCCAGGTGACTTGTATTTGTCCCGACCCAGAACTTGGTCTTTATATCTAAATGTACTTAGCAATGTGATTCTGAGGGATGGTGGGCTTCCCCCTACATGGCAAGGAGCAATCATAGTTCCTGTTTAAAAAGGGGTCAAGGGAATTACCAACTAACTACAGACCAATAAGCTTAATTGATGTGAGCCAAAAAGTATTTTGTAAGCAGGTCCTGACCAGACTGCAGACATGGATATAGGACTTTCAGATCCTCTCCAATTTCCAGGCGGGATTCAGGAAAGGAGTGAGTACAATAGACCAGGCGTTCAGGTTCAACCTCCTTTGCTGGAAATACCTGATACTCCATAAGAGTTACCTGTATGTGGCCTTTATTGATTTAAAGGCCGCCTTTGATATGGTCCCACCGGACTTGTTGTGGAATGTCTTGGAGTCCTATCAACTTGATAAAGAACTGCTGAGATTGATAAAATACCTACATGAGGGAACTTATGCTCAGGTACGCTGGTCTCAAGGTGGAGACATGACAGAAGCCATACCTGTTGATAGGGGGGTCAGACAGGGGTGTGTCTTAGCTCCCACACTGTTCAACCTCTTTATCAACGGTGTGGTAGATCAGCTGATGCATTGTAACCATGATGCCCCAAAGCTAGCAGGAGTCCCGGTCCCCATTTTAATGTTTGAGGACGATACTCTATTGATTTCAAGAACCCCAATGGGCCTCCAAAATGAACTTGATGCTTTTTCTATCTTTTGTGCCAAGAGGGGCCTTGAAATAAATCCAACTAAGACCAAGTTTATGGTCTTTAATCCGTATAAGTCATTTAGGGGGAAAATGACTATAGCTAGACAATTGGTAGAGAGAGTTAGCCAATTTGATTATTTGGGGATCAGACCAGCGGATGACCAACAATGGTTGGCACAGATTGGAAAGAGTCTGTCTGTCCTCCGGCAGAGGTCAGCAGTGATAGGGAGGAAAATTACAAACATCTCGGAAGGGGAAATCTCACCTGCCATTACAGTATATAAGGCAGGGGCAGTGGCTGCTTCGATCTATGGTGCAGAGTTATGGGGGTATTGTAATTCCAGAAGCTTGACAATGGTAGAAAATCGCTTTATGCATAACTTTTTGTGTTTGCTGATGATTACTCCTCTCACACCCCTCAGATTTGATTTAGCTTTAAATGAGATCCATAATGAAATTGCCCTGAGACCTCTTCTGTATTGGGTTCGTCTCTGGACATCTGAACATCTGTCCACCTATCAAGCAGCAGAAGCTGAGCTGCTAGCGGATGGTGGCACATTGAAAATTCCTTGGTTCAAATACATTAGAGATATGAGCCAATTTATTAAAATGGAGGAGGTGTGGAGATATCCTTGTAGCTTAACCAAGGAAGCAAAAGTACGCATAAGGCGGTGCTACTGGGAGACGATTCTGGTGCAGACTTGGACCAAAAAGGACCAAGGTAGCAGCACACTACAGTTTTTAGACCATAAATGCAGTCCCAAGTTTGAGGCCTATATGGATAATATAAACCCCCCTTACATTAAAAGCCTTTTTATTAAATTCAGGATAGGGATGTTGCCACTCAAGACATTCACTGCAAGTTGGAGTAAGGAGGATAACAATTTGAGCTTTTGTCATTTTTGCCATGAGCAACCAGAGACACTTACACACTTTATATTCTTCTGTCCTAGATATTTGGTCCCTAGGAAGAAGTGGATTATTCCTTTATGTAGATCACTGGGGATAAGGAAATACAATACATCCCTACGAATTTTGGTAAGTGATACAAGTGACAAGGTAGTTTTTGCAGTCACAAGATATCTCCAAAGTGCATGGGCTATAAGAACTAGAGAAAATCTTCCAAAACCAAAAACAGAAGCAGATAATTAAGTGGAATTAAGTTGGAATGGTTTTTAGTTTTTTAAAATGTAATGCCTGTCTTATACTGTTCTTACATTTGTGTGTTCTAATAAACTATTTTAGAAGAAATTGTCAGGGTTTCTTAATGTATTATATGGCACCCTTCTCTTTTATTTGTTATCTATTTTATTGTACGAATATGGTATGTTGCTTTATTGGATACTTTTATGGCTTTTAGCCAAAATAAAGATATTTAGATTTAGACTGCTGCAAAGAACATGTACTCTGCAGATCAAAGAACAGTATTTTGGGTGCATAGCTCAGTGGGCTACTGCTTTTGTCACAGAACTCCTTTTGATACCGTGCAGTTCATAAGTTACAATCATAATCTAGCACAGTGAGTTATGAACTGAAATCAAAGAGCTGCATGCAAGCTACATCGTACATGTTAGAAAGTTATGTTTTTTCACAGTCTTCGATTATCCTAATTTTGCTGAAAAGTGTTTGTTAGGGTAGAAATAAATTATTAGTAACGTCAACCCTAACCAATGTGTTATATTTTAAATCCTGAGTTTATGCTTCCCCAGATCAGGCACTCTTAGAAAATGCCTACCAGTATGGATGACATGTGAATCCTACACCATGTAGTCCCCTTTGCCAACATTTTCTATACACTGATTTACACATGTATGATTCATTATCTCTGCATGAATGTGTGATGTAAATGCTCCATCACTCTAAGCTGGTAAAGAGAGGTGTTATAAAATAAATGACCTACATGTGAGAGAGAGAGGCTATGGAGAGATGAGAGGCACTGTTAGAGTGAGATGGTGAGGGAATCGTAGAAGAACCCCTAATAAAGCTTGCCTTACCCTGGAGCACTGTAAGATCAACATTTCCTATGCTTTAAAAACGAGTACATTTGAATATAAAATTAGAAATATGTTGTAGAATGCACAGTTTTTGGCATTTTGTTTCCCACATTTTCTTGGGGGGAGCCCCCAAATTCCCATTGCAGTGGGCAGACTCGATCACTATTCACCCTATGGGGGCTGGTCTGACAGAATCTGCTTTGGGTTCCCAGTCCTGCTGCTGAGGTGATTGGAGAGGCGTAGGTTGATTACTTTCTCTAAGAGCTTGCCTGGTATGTTAGGAGGATCTGTAGTTGGCAAGCATGGCTGGGTCAGTGGATGGCTTCTTGAGCAGGGGCATGGCAGTGGCATGTTTCCAGGTTTCTCGGAACATGGCTGACAGTGGAAGAGTTGAGGCTAGGTGTTAGTGCCTTGCTGATCAGTAGAAGTACTTTGGCAATGGCGTGGTGGGGGCAAGCGTCAGATGGACTCCATGAATAAATGGTTTTCATGGTAGCAGCAATTTTGATGGTGGTGAAAGCAGGCCAAAAGGTCAGGGTTCATTCATCTGCGGTGGTGGGAAGTTGAGTTACGGGAAGACATAAGTTCAGAGTTCATTAATCAGTTGTGATGGGAAGTTGAGTTGAGGACAGGCCTATCTTTTTATGTGCAGAGTTCCCTATCTTGACTGCGGAGTCACCCCAGTGGTAAAGTTATTATTAAATCATAGTTTGTAAATGCCAAAAAAGGCTCAACTTACACAAAAATGCAAAATTGCCAGTTTATCTTTGTGAATTCGGCCCAGAGTCTCTAGGCTGCACCTGAGGTAGAAGCAACCACCTCTTCAAGCCTTGGTTTGGAATGAGCAAGTTGGCTTCCAAGTCAGGCTCTAAGGTGCTTCAAAATGGGATCTTGCCTCTTCAACTCCACTGTGCACTCAGATCATTGCCATGGTGCAAATGCAAGGAATGCGAAAGCTACAGTACACAGAAACCTGCTAGTTTACACAATTTACCCATGCCCTATAGTTATGCATCTAAACTTGAAAAGTGAGTGCTTCATTTATTGAAAGTCAGATTTTTAGCACCGTGCCTTGCCTTTACCCTTTGAATTATCACCATTTACTTATAGCCCTTCGTCTTCTTTGTGATGAAAAACAAATAACTGTGTAAAGAAATGTTTTAATGCAATCAAGAGGTTTACTGCCAGCTGTTGGGAGTTAAAACAATGTTACCAGGTGCCCACCTCCCATGAATAAGGGGTGCTAAAGTTAGGGGCAGGCATATTGACACCACAAAGGGCCGGTGCTGCAATGAGGTCAATGGCCCATATGCTCCCTTTATCTTGGACACAGGCCCACAAAGACCCCTACTTCTGAAGCAAGGCACTTGGTGGGGGTAACGCTGGGAGGATTTTGGTGTAATCTCGCTACCTCTCAAAGTGTGACCTATAGACACCTAGTGCCCACTACCCCCTGGATCAGTAACTCCAGTAACATAGCTAGGTCGCCATGTGCCCTAGTGAAAGCAATGTAACTGGCCCCCTCAGCTAGGGTGACATCTCAGTCTTTCAGCTGCCACTGATACTCCTCAGCGTCCTTCGACAACGTCTGCATCTGCCATATCAAAACTCACTACCATTCTCATGCACAGGCTAATGGTGTCTGCTCCCTACATTGCATTTCTTCAAATCAGTGCCTAACCCTGTAACAACATTATCAAAGTCAATAGGTTTGGCCCTCGTAAAGTGCATGCACACAAAGAAATAACATGCAGGGAACAAACACACACTGTTGCCCTCACAAAGGCACGTCTCTGACACTGCATTCAAACAGTCGTCTACCTCACCCTGCACTCACACAGGCACAAATTTAAACCTATACACCACTTACCCTGCACTCCTGAAAGGCAAAGTTAATCCTCCATTCACAGAGGCGCATCTCTCACAATGCACTCACAAAGCCTGGTGGCTAGCCTGCAATCACATAACCACACTGCTCACGCAGAGTTACACTACTCACTAGGAAGGAACAGAGTCTGGACAGATGCCAGCGTAGGAGACACAGGTTGATTATGTGTTGTTTTGGCCCACTAGTGTAATTCAAAGCTCTTGAAATATGCTACACTGAATCCTGAATTTGTACTAAAGGTATGTAATCTCCCACCAGCCACATTTAGACCAGCACTACAGACTGTGCAACTCTGATCTATGTGGACTTTTGTGGGGTAGTCTTGGCATCAAAAAAAGTTCCACTTGCCTTCTAAAAAACAAGATGGTGGTTTTCGTTGTAGTGCAAGCATGTGCTAAAATAGAAATTAAGAAAAACAACAGAAAAAATGTCAACTAAATGTAAATGGCAAGTTCTTCACTAAAAAATAAAAAGTAATGCTTTGCACTGGTCAAGCATCTCAGAACAGTAAAAAATTATTAGAGTTTGCAGAAGACTGTTTCAAGATAGTGGCATGGTTTTGAAGTTACAGCAGTAATCCCTGGGGCTCAGCATAAGAAAGTTGTTGTGCGATACCTGATTACCATGACTGGGCTTATCATGGATCTATAAGTACCAGGTGCTTTGTTTCCATCATTAGCACCCTGTCACAGTTTTTGATTTAACTTGATCTTGATACATGAATTAATCTTGGGCCTAGGGGCTGGCTGTGACTGTCGGGCTCCGCACATTCATGTGGCTCATCGCCATATGTCTACTAGATGGACCATTAATAACTGTACGACCTACACTTGTCACTTTTATAGCCTTCCACAACATAATTTAGATTTTTTCCACTGGGTGATGTGTACCATGCCAAGAATAAATAGCCATGTTAAAGTCTTGATGACAAAACATGTGTCGGCTTCCTCGAAAGGATTCATTGAACTAATTTGTGAAGATTTAAGACGGAATAAAGAGTAAGGAATGGTTTCTTACCTGTAACTCCAGTTCTCTCGTAGGGGTATTTCCATGATAGTCATAAGCACTGAATAGTTCCGCGCGCCTGCGGGTACCCCGGAGCACTGATGTGAAGTATATTCTTAAGTGCAAATACCAGCCTTTTGAAAAAAAGGTCTGTCAAAAAAACACTTAAGAATAACACTGTGCAGCCTATGTGAACAGCTACACAGGCCAAATTGTTAAAAAGAAAAACAGTTGTAATGTAAATTCACGTTTAAACATCTATTTATTCTAGAAATGTAATAACAAATACATTCTCATATTCTATTCACACCTCTCATGAGAATAAAACAATGCAGGGCAGTGTAGCCCATAGGCTGCCATTATACAGAATGTAAATAGAGCTGTGCCTTTAAGAAAGTAAAGTCTTCCTGTTTCCCATCATGCACAGCAAAAGGCAGTTGCCTCAGTTCTTTTTGAAGGCTTGTAACCTGACATGAAGGAACAAAACATTTGTTGGAGTACCAACATCGATAATATTTATGGCAACCTGTTCTATGTCAACTCCACCTGGGAGGAGGGAGGGTTGCTTATGACTGTCATGGAAATACCCCTACGAGAGAACTGGAGTTACAGGTAAGAAACCATTCCTTCTCTCGTAGGGGATTTCCAAGTATAGTCATAAGCACTGAATAGAGTAGCAAGCCCATCCCCATAACCGCGGTGGAGTAGACAGAAGAATACTGACAAAAAACATGAGTCATGCAAATAAATTCTTAAGCAAGGCCTGTCCAACCTGCGCATCTGCCCTAGCGTCTGTATCAAGGCAGTAATGCTGAGTAAAGGTATGGACCGACTTCCAAGTGGCAGCCTTGCATATTTCTGCCAAAGGGACATTTCTCATCAAGGCTGCAGTAGCTGCCTTCCCTCTAGTAGAGTGGGCTTTTGGCCTACCACCAAGGGATTTGTTCGCTAACTGATAACATAACATTATACATGAAACAATCCACCTGGATAAAGATTGCTTAGACGTGCCCAACCCTGTTCTAACTGGGCCATAGTTAACAAAGAGCTGTTGTGATTTAAGTAAGCATTTTGTCCTGTCCAAGTAAAATTTCAAAACCCTCTTTACATCCAGAGAGTGCAGAGTTCTCTCAGCAGGAGTAGTTGGATTTTGAAAGAAAGTTGGTAATGAAATGGTTTGGTTCACATGAAAGTCGGAGACGACTTTTGGTAAAAATTTTGGATGAGTCCTCATTACCACTTTCGCAGAATGAAAAACCGTGTAGGGCTCTTGAGCGCAAAGGGCCTGGATTTCGCTGACCCTACGCGCTGAAGTGATTGCCACCAGAAAAGCAGTTTTCCATGTGAGATGTTGAAGTGATGCCTTATGTATTGGCTCGAATGGAGGTAGCATCAGACGCGATAGGACAACATTCAGTTCCCATGGAGGAGATGGCTTTCTAATGGGAGGAAAGACCTTTTTTAAACCTTCCAGGAAGTCCTTAATAATTGGAATCCGAAAAAAGGAAGTTTGTGAAGGGCTCTTTCTGTATGCCGTTACAGCCGCCAAGTGTACCTTTATTGATGACAGTTGTAAGCCCGATTTTGCCAAACTTAGCAAGTATGGCAGGATAGATTCCTCCTCACAGGATACCTGGTCAATGTTGTTGTCTAAACACCACACACAAAATCTCTTCCACTTGCTTGCATAAGCCGATCGTGTGGAAGGGCGCTTTGCTTCTTTCAGGATTTCCATACAGTCCTGAGGTAGGTTCAAGTGTCCATATTGCACTAGCTCAGGAGCCATGTTGCCAAACTCAACGATGAGAGGTTGGGATGAGATATCTGCCCTCTGAACTTCGTGAGCAGGTCCGGACAATAAGGCAGCCTGATGTGTGGTTTGAGTGACCGGTGAAGAAGGTCTGGAAACCACCATTGGCGTGGCCATTCCGGAGCAATTAGGATCATTTTGGACTGAGCATTGGATAACTTCTGGAGGACCGCCGGAATCAGGGGAAGTGGTGGAAAGGCGTAAAGAAATGCTCCTGACCAGCTTATCCACAGGGCATTCCCCAGTGTCCCTGGATGGTAATATCTGGAGGCGAAGTTTTGGCATTTTTTGTTTTCTGGGGTTGCGAATAGGTCTATAGAGGGGGTACCCCATAGTGCGAAAATGGAACGAACGACGTCGTCGTGTAGCACCCATTCGTGGTTCTCGTCCATTACGCGACTGAGGGCATCCGCTTGAACATTCTGGATGCCAGGCAGGTGAGTTGCCACTAGCGACAGGTTCCTGGCTAGAAGTCAATGCCAGATTGTCTGAGCCTCTCTGGATAAAATCCTGGACCTGGTGCCTCCTTGTTTGTTTACGTAGTACATAGTGGCCACGTTGTCCGTCTGGAGAAGGAGAGTTTCCTCTCTCAGAGAGGGAAGGAAGGCTTTGAGCGCAAGGTGGACTGCGCGAAGCTCCAGCAGGTTGATATGATAGAGACTCTCTCTCTGTGACCACTTGCCTTGGACTCGAAGATGTTCCATGTGCGCTCCCCATCCGAGCAGTGACGCATCTGTTACGATGGTTTGAGCTGGAGGCTGTTGTTGGAACGGAATCCCCACCAAGAGATTGTTGGGTAAACACCACCACTTGAGGGACTGTAGGGCGTGGGGAGAAAGGAGGACTTTGCTCTCCCAATCGTCCATCAGTTGACACCATTGATCCTCCAGGTTTTCCTGTAAGGGTCTTATATGGAGGCGAGCATTGGGAACGAGATGGATACAAGACGCCATCGAGCCCAGTAGAGAAGCTATTACTCTTGCAGTGGTCTGTGGAGTTTCCTGTAGTTGTTTGCACTTTTGGAGAATCAATAATCGTCGTTCCTCCGAAGGAAACACCTTTCCTAGATTGGTATCTATAATGGCCCCTAAGTAATGCAACCTCTGAACAGGCGTTGCTGTGGACTTCAGGAGATTGACTTGAAGACCGAGATTCTGTAACAGCTGTAGAGCCCATTTGAAATGTTGTTGCGCCTCTAGATAACTGGAGGCCTTTATGAGCCAATCGTCTAGATAGGGGTAGACAAATATTCGATGTTTCCTCAAGTGGGCGGCTACCACCGCCATGCATTTGGAAAAAGTTCTCAGCGCTGATTTGAGGCCGAAGGGTAGAACCGCAAATTGGTAATGACGTTTTCCGACGGTGAACCTTAGGAATTTTTTATGTTTCTTGGTCACCGGAGTATGAAAGTAAGCGTCGCAAAGGTCTATCGCACAGAGCCAGTCGCCCTGACGAAGATGTGGGTAAATTTGGTGCAAGGATAGCATCCTGAATTTCTCTTTGCGAATCCACTTGTTTGCTGTCCTTAGATCTAGAATGGGACGAAACTCTTGCTTGTCTTTTTTTTGGCACAAGGAAATACCTTGAATAAATCCCTTTACCTTGCTGGCTGATCGGGACGGGTTATATGGCTCTTTTTTGTAATAGAATAGTGACTTCTAACTGAAGAGCTTCGAGGTGGTGGCTGGCTGGTTTGGGTGGAACAAATGGTGGAGGACTGGTGAATCTGAGAGCGTAACCATGTCTCACAATATTCAATACCCAGGCGTCTGATGTGATGTGTAGCCACTCGTCCAGATGATTTGAGATACTTCCCCCTACCGGAGTGGATAACGGAGGAGGGGGAAGCGAAGATTCAGGGCTTAGACGCGGGAGCCTGTCGAGTTGCCTGAGTTTGAGGTGTTGAACGACCCCTTGTCGACCTTCGTTGTGTGGAGAAGACCCTTTGATGCTGCTGCTGCTGCTGCTGGGGGCGTGAAGACATCCAGTGTGGTGCCTGATACCTGTGGGTGAAAAGTCTTCGCTGATATGGACGGAATACCTTTCGTTGTTCTTTCGGGCGTTCCATGCCTACCGCTTTTAGAGTATGTAGCTCAGACTTCATCCTGGCCATCTCGTCATCGGCATGAGAGCCGAACAAAGTGGAGCCTGAGAAAGGTAAATTCTGTATTCTCTGCTGTGCTTCTGGTTTGAGAGATGTTAATCGCAACCATGCATGTCTTCTTAGCGCTATTCCGTGAGCATAGTTATGTGCGGATAGTACCGAAGAATCAGCCGCAGCACTTATTACCTGGTTAGAAACCATGGCTCCCTCACCCACGACCTCCAGGAAATCTTCCCTTTTGTCCTTAGGAAGATGCTCCGCAAACTGCATTATAGAGTCCCAGAGGGCCCGATCGTATCTCCCTAATAAAGCAGTGGCGCTGGCTGCTTTCATTGTGATGGCTGCAGTAGAGCATACTTTTCGGCCTGCAGCATCGATTTTTCTGCTCTCTTTATCCGGAGGTGAGGAGGAAGACGGTGATGTAGAGTGCAATTTCTTTGCCGCTACTATAAGCACGAGTCCGGTACTGGGTCCGACCTCATGAGTAGAGGATCTTGTTCCGGTGAACGATACTTCTTAATAAGTCTGAAAGGAGCAGACTTCGTTGCGGCCGGTGTAAGAAAAATATCAATTGCCGGTTCAATAAGACCCGGAACCAGTGGAAGCAAAGGTCTCGAAGATGTCCTCTGATGCAAGGTCTCGAAGATTACTGATGTCGATGGGGCAGGTACCGCCAACGGGATATTCAGTTTGGTTGCCCCTCGCACTAAGACCTCCTGGAATGTATTCACATAATCTATGGGGGACACTCTCGGGGACGGTGAGTCCGATAGGGTTGGAGAGTAGTCCCGTGTAGACGAAGAAGAATGTCTATGATGTGAATGCTGAGATCTCTGCCGTGACTCATGACGGTGGTGCAGAGAGGAAGATGAACGTCTATAGGAATGTCCAGAATGCCTTATGGATCGCGTTGGAGTCCTCAGAACAGACTCTGAAGGAGGAGCCGGAAGAGGAGCCGTAGGTGTTACTGGCGTCTGCGGCAACGGCGACTGTTGAGGAGAGAGCTGTGGAGACACTGGAAGCAGGATGAGTGAGGCTGAGGATTCCGACGTGGTATAAACCCTTCTAGGTCTCTTTGATTGCCGCCTCGACGTCGACACACTCCTCGACGTCGAAGTGCGGTGATGGCGAGTGCCTCTTGATGTCGATTCCTCTCGCCGTTGAGAACCTCTCGACGACGACCCTCGACGTCGATGTGGTGACGTGGAACGTCTCCTACGGCGAGCACTCTCCCTCGATGCCGATCGCCCTCGCCGTGTCGACGGCGAGCCGGACTCAGATCTCCTCGACGTGGATCGTCCTCGCTGTGTCGACGGCGACCCAGATCCTCTCGATGGCGAGCGTCCACGCCGTCTCGACGGCGAAATGGCTGTCGACGGCGAACAATGCTTCTTCCTCGCCGGTGAACCACTCCTCGACGGCGAGCATGTTGGCGCCGTTCCCTGTCTCGACGTCGACGCCCTCGACGTCGTCGGAGACCTGTGCCATTTTTGAGCAGGTCGGGTAGGAGTTATAGAGAAAAAAGGGTGAGCCCTGGTAGAAGACTGACCTTCTCCTCGCTCTGTGGTAGAATGACCACTTTTTCTCCTGTCCTCTCTCGTCTGAAGTCGGATTTTCTCCCTATCACGAAGAGTTCTTCTGGAGAATGTTTTACAGATGTCACACGACTCCGGTTTGTGGCTGGATGGAAGGCAAATAATACAGACCCGATGTGGATCTGTTTTAGCCTTTTTTCTGCCACAAGAAGGGCATTTATCAAAAAGTTAAGGCATTTCTAAACTAGAAAAACCTCAAAATTCTGTCAGAATTTAACAGAAAAGAGTAGGAAATGATCACTCAATATTAAAAACGTCAAGTGAAATTGAAATTCAAAAGATTTTGAATGAATTTCTGTCACAAAAAGGCTTTGTGAGGTAGAGCTTAATGCTTCAGGGTCCTGTCAGAAAGGAGCCGGAAAAAAGAACTGAGGCAACTGCCTTTTGCTGTGCATGATGGGAAACAGGAAGACTTTACTTTCTTAAAGGCACAGCTCTATTTACATTCTGTATAATGGCAGCCTATGGGCTACACTGCCCTGCATTGTTTTATTCTCATGAGAGGTGTAAATAGAATATGAGAATGTATTTGTTATTACATTTCTAGAATAAATAGATGTTTAAACGTGAATTTACATTACAACTGTTTTTCTTTTTAACAATTTGGCCTGTGTAGCTGTTCACATAGGCTGCACAGTGTTATTCTTAAGTGTTTTTTTGACAGACCTTTTTTCAAAGGTCTGATATTTGCACTTAAGAATATACTTCACATCAGTGCTCCGGGGTCCCCGCAGGCACGCAGAACTATTCAGTGCTTATGACTATACATGGAAGTCCCCTACGAGAGAAAGTACAATATTTAAATTGTGCTCTATTTGATTGACAATGTTACATGGTTTGTTCAATCACAGTATGAGGTCTCTGAGTGCTCTGGTATACTTAGCTGCAGCAGTAATGAATTAAGTGCTGCACAAAATGTGTGATCCAGTAGCAATGGCAGTGAAGCTATTGGTACTCTCATTACTCAATTGGCACTAGTCTGCATTTGCGAGTGAGCTGCTGGAGGATGAACCAAAGGAAATATCTACTGAGGTCTGACCACTCTAGATGTAGAGTAACACAGAGTAAGCAAGAAAAATACTGCTACTCACTCTACCTGAAATCCTAAAGACCAGCGGTTGTCTACTAGGCAGAGCCAAACATTAGCAACAAGGCTGATAGCTGAAGAGGGTGAATTCACTGCCCAAAAAGGGCTAAACTAATATGTGAATGACACTCTATCTGATGAATACCTGAAGTGGGCTTACCTAAAGTCCATCATCTGTAAGCAAGATTATTATTTTTGAGAAAACATGATTATGGAGAGACAGATAAACAATTGTTTAGTCAGACCTAAAACACACAGAAATAGAGCACAGGAAGCAGGAGCACAGGGGATCTTCGGTGCACATGAAAAAGACATAAAACATCAGTCAAGAGCATCATAATCTTCCCTGTACTGAAGGACAAGTGAAAATTTCCTTAAAAGACATGGAACAAATGTGGCACTGCGGCACCATCCAGTGCAACCTTCTTTCAAAGTTATGGAATAAGTGTGCTACTGCAGAGCAAGACAGTGCAAGCTTCCGTCAAAGACATGGAACAAATGCAATACTGCAGTGCTAGTGCAAGCTTCATTCAACGACATGGAACAAGAGTGACACTGAAGGCCCAGTGCAAGCTTCCTTCAATGACATGGAGCAACTATGGTACTCATTGCCAGTGCACGTTTGCTATAAAGAGATGGAACAAGTGTGGTATTGCAGGACCACTTCAAGCTTGCTTCAAGGACATGCAATACGTGTGGCACTGGGAAGCACCATTTTACACCTCCCTTAGATACAACAAGAAAGCAGCATTTCCAATTTGGTACAGGTGTAAGGAATAGCACTATGGTGTATACGTGCATCTTGACTCACATACATAGCAAGATTTCCACAGACAAAATATTTACAGCACCAGGCAGGAGTACACGTTTCCCTCACATCCACCGATCTGATCAGAAACAATGCAACCTTCCCTCACTTGCTCAGAACATGGACAGCATCTGAAACAGCAGTCCAAGTCTGTGTGTAAAAACACATATATAAAATGTGCAGCATTTGGCAGCAGTATAAGCTTCCCTCAAAAGCGGCACAGGTACAAGATGGTCGTCAGCAGAGCAAGCTAAAATATCCTTGCATACAAAACAGGTATAACACTGGCAGCAGCATCTAAGCTTATTTCTGGCATAAAATATCCAGAGTAAAGTATAGAAGTGGCTGAGCACTGAGGTCCTCTGGAGCCCTTGAGCCAAAAAATTAGCTGAGCTTTGCTATGGTATCTGCCTGCTACCCACACTCTAAACCTATGCATCAAGAATGAAAGACAAAGCAGTAAACTTTGACATCAAGCAGCAGCAAGAAAGGGATAATAAGCTAGCAGCTGAATTACAAAATGTGGGACCAGAAAACCTGGGATTAATCATGGCTTGACCACTTGAGCAAATTGTGTGATCATGCACGATTATTTTATTTTATTTAACTGAGCCTACAATTTTTTCGTTATTGCATATGAGAAAACCTTGAAATACATGAAGATGAATGCTATACAAAAATCTATCGTGTATTTCACATAAGGGACTACAATGTTGCTCCTTGTAAAATAAGAATGTAGTCCATGTATATAGGGTACACTTGACAGGTCACTAATGGTATTGTCGCTGGAGCAGGGTGGAGGCATGTATGTTTAAAAACTATCAATTTTAATAAACGCTCTGAATACAGTGATATAATGTGATGTACTAAGATGAAACGCTTGTCAAAGAAATATACTTTATTGAATTTTGAAGACACTTTATCATATGTCTACAGTAATACTTGTTACCCAATTTCCATTCCAAATGTTCCCATCCCTCAGCTCATGCCTGGGCTTTTAGAGCCAACACAAGCTCTTAGGCCCAAGACAGACTGTAAACTCGGCCTTTCCTGTTAGTTTGTTAGCTTACCCACCTCTACTACAGTACTGTGTATTATAGTTACTCTTTCCAACTTTCTCAGTATCTCGCACTGTAGAGCAACATCTTATTTATCATCAGTTCCATGGGTCTCAGAAAAAATCCTAGTCCTACGTCTGGTTATAATAAGGAAGAATTGTGCATTAGCAACTGCAAGACGTTGTTTAAATTTGCCCATGCATTTTGTAAAATGAAAACAATGCTCAAATCATCAATTGTCTCTGTTCCAGCACTCTGTCCTAAGTAAGTCTATTTTCTTTTATTAACTGCCAATGTTTGCCTTCCACCGGTCAGGCTGAACTCAGTGATTACTGTGAGTGTCTTGCCTTCAGAAGCCAGTCAGCAGCAAGGGCATAACTTCTCCTGGGACCTCAGCTGGTGTTAGGCAGCCAGGACCAAATAACACACTCAGCATTTATAAAAGTGAGCAGGCACAATGCTCAGCAATTCATTGTGCACACAGTTAGATCTTTGCAGTGCCCTTACAGGTGCTTCTATAGATTCCACTGCTCAGAGTGTGACTCCTGCAGCTGAGGGAAATGGATAGGGCTAACAGCAAGCTCACAGTTTTGTAGGAGTTCCTGTGGCCAGTGGTGCTGGAACAATTTTCAGACTAGTGGTGCTGCCTTCAATGTTACATCACTGAACTCATAGCAATTTTTAAAAATTCAAGCATCACAAAAAGAACAAGTGCTGCAAAGGTGCCACACCCATTTGGCAGTAGAGTAGTAAAGGTGTTGTGTGTAGCTGGTGTTATATTTAGGAGTACACTGCCACAAATATTTTACTAAAGCATGGTGTGGTAGCCACTGTGATTTACAGACAGCACATTTTCATTGAAAGGACCACTAAATTTGCACAAACATACACTTTCACTGATAAATCCTAGACCACTCAAACCATAATGTGTGTCAACGAATATCTGTAACTTGCACATCACCAAGTAAATTGTCTTGATTATCTTTCCTTCAATTACACTTAGAATTCGTAAAAAGTGCTTCATTTTAGCTTTCCTGCTTATTTATTTTGAAATATGTGTACAGTTCATTTATAGATATTTTGATTTTGTTGTGCCTTTAAAGAAAACAACATCCTACAGCCTTTACTTCCACATCAGCAAGATTTTCACATACTTCTCATGACAAAATCCACACAGTTCGCTTTAAGGGAAATAAGTAAATACCAGTCTCCATGTTAAAAGAATAAGCAGCAAATTGTCAGAAGACTAGACTGACATTTGACTAGCAAATGTTACAAGATAGAAACAAAATTTAAAGCCTCTTTAATGCTTGTTCTCTATCATTGTTATTTCAGTGCCCTCTCAGGGCTCAAGGGGCTACTGAAGTTGCCCCCCCTCCCACCTCTGTGCCCTATAGCCTTGCACCAGCTGCAACACTGGTAGCTTTGCCCCAGGGTAACTCTTTTTTTTCCGCCATGCCTCCTGTGTGCCACACCACTGACTAGGAGCACCTGCTTCCATGACACCATTTGTAGGAGGCTGCGGGTCATCTGTTCCAGGTATTTCTGAGCGGCTCACAGCATGCCATTCACCCGTGGATGACATTTTTAGGTTTTGCCTACACAGCGCACATGCTGAGAGATGTATTGTTTACAATACAGTGGGCTTACAATGCGTTGTCACGCTCATTTCCAATATTTCAATTGCTCAGCTCCTGTAGGCTTCCCTCCTTTCCTGTGCGTTTTCCTCCCTGGAGCAAAGACCAAGCATGTGTTCTTCCTCATCTTTGTTCTTCTACGTCTTTTTGTAACAAACTATTTTTAAGGGTTTTGGTTTCAGTTCTGGATGTGCAGTGTGCTTTCTTACTTTTAACGCAGGAATACAGCTTCTTATTTACATTGCCTTCACCATAGCTGTAATCTCTATTGATACTTCAGTTACTTGTACCCACAACTGTACTACTCTACACTGCTCTACATTACACCAATCCACCCTATGCCACTATACTCTAAACCACTCCACTAAGTGCTCCTCTACTCTACACCACTTCCCTCCATGCCACTCTACTCTATGCCACTCCACTCTACTCTGTGCCACTCCACCATACACCACTCTACTCTACTCTAAACAACACCACACAATGCCACTCTATAGCACTCTACTCTATGCCACTCCACTCTACGCTAAAGTACTCCATGCCACCCTTCTCTATGCCACTCCACTCTGCTCTATGCCATTTCACACCACTCTACTGTACACCAATCTACTCCACTCCACTCTATGCCACTCTACACCACGCCATGGCCCGCCACTCTACTGTATACCACTCCATTCCACTAAACACCACTCTAAACTACTTAGCTCCACTCTATGCCACTCTACTGACACTCTAAGCCACTCTAATCTATACCACTCTGTGTAACTCTACTCTGCATCACTCCACTCTATGCCACTGTACTCTATTCCACTCTACATCACTCTACTCCATGCAACTCCGTTCCATTCTGTGCCTCTGTACTCCACGTCACTCCGCTCAATGCCACTCGTCTCTACCTAACTCCACTTCACTCAATGCCACTCCATATCACGTCACTCTACTCCATGGCACTCCACTCAACTTTACGCCAGCCTACTCTATGCCGCTCTATGTCACTCCACCCTACTCTACACCAGTCCACTCTATGCCACTCTATGCCTCTCAATGACACTCCACTCCACACCATTCCATTCAACACAATGCCACTCCACTGTACACCTCCCTAATCTATACCACTCTACTACATGCCACTACTCTCTGCCCTACTCCACTCCACTCTATTCCACATTATTCCACTCTACACCATTCCACACTAAGCCATTCCACTCTACTCCACACTGCTCTACTCCACTCCACCTTATGCCATGCTACTCTAAGCCACTCTCCTGTGCGCCACTCTATGTCCCTCCACTCTATACCATACTACACGGCTCTACTCTACGCCACTCCACTACACTCCTCGCCATTCTACATCTCTCCACTCTATGCCACTCAACTCTACACCACTCGATTCCCCACAATGCTACTTTAAGGCACTCTATGCCACTCCACTCTATGCCACGGTTGTCTATGCCACTCTACTCTATTCTACGCCACTCTACTCTACTCCACTCCATGCCTCTCTACTCCATGCACCTCTGCTCCACTCTGTGCCTCTGCAGGCCACGCCACTCTGCTCAATGCCACTCTAATGTCACTTCACTCTATGCCACTCCGCACCACACCACTCTACTTCATGGCACTACAATCAACTCTACAGAAGTCTACTCTATGCCACTCTGTCACTCCACCCTACTCTACACCTGTCTATTCAATACCATTCTACTCCACGCCACTCCATTACACACAATGCCACTTCACTCTACACCTCCCTAATCTACCCTATTCAACTCCACTCTACTCCACATCATTCCACTCTACACCGCTCCACTATGCCATTCCAGTCTACCCACACCACTCTACTCCACACTGCTCTACTCCAGTCCACCATATGCCACTCTACTCTAAGTCACTCTACTGTATGCCACTTACAGCCAGCCCACTCGGTGCAACTCTGCTCTATATCACTCTAAACTGTTGTACCCTATGCCACTCTATGCCACTTCACTACAGTCCTTGCCACTCTACATCTCTCCACTCTACGCCACTCCACTCTACACCACTACATGTCACTCCACTCCCCACAATGCTACTTTGAGGCAATCTATGCCACTCCTCTATATGCCACTCAATGTCACTTTTCTCTATGCCACTGTACTCTAAGCCATGCCACTCCACTGTACTCTACTCCACTTCATTCCACTCTATGGTACTCCACTCCGTACAATACCACTTCACTCCAATTTACACAATTCTATGCCACTCTGCCTAATGACAGCCTACACCACTCTCCTCTATCCCACTCTCTGCTACTCTACTCTATGCCATGTCATGCTACTAGTCAGTCAGTAAAAGAACTTTATTCGGCAATTGCCATGAAAGTACAAATTAAGATCAGATTTCCGAAAGAACAAGCAAACAGAAAAAAAGTAAAACACATCTTATTTATGTTACCAAAAAAAGAGGGCAGAATAATCTAATCCAAGTTTCTCTTTCACAGATATTCCAAATCAAATTGTTTACTAGTTTTGTGCAATATAATACTAAAAACTGTTTAAATATCCTAAAGTATGATAAAAACCTTTCTTCCTCTGGAATAAAACTATCCTAAACCACATATATATGGTATAAAATTTTGAACATAAAAATAGGATTTAGAAATCAGCATGAAATGAGACTAATAAATTACATGGTATTAATACCAGTTCCTAATAGCAATAGATGATCTAATACAATTTAAAACCTGAAAACAAATTTTGTCATTTAGTAATTTCTAAAAATATATCAAAGCTTCCTTATAGTGGATTGGTCTTAATGTGCGTAAAATAGGTAAAATGAAAGTATTTCTAGGGGAGGCATAAAGAGAGCAAAAGAGAAAAAAATTAGAAGTGCTTTGCTTTGAGCTGACATCGCAAGGGCAGGGTGGTAAATCTTTTTGCCAAATACACTGCTTGGGAAAGGCCACCTTAAAATGAATCAAATTTAGTCTAAAAAAAGTTAAAAGAGTATGGGGGTTATTACAACTTTGGAGGAGGTGTTAATCCGTCCCAAAAGTGACGATAAAGTGACGGATATACCACCAGCCGTATTACGAGTTCCATAGGATATAATGGACTCGTAATACGGCTGGTGGTATATCCGTCACTTTACCGTCACTTTTGGGACGGGTTAACACCTCCTCCACAGTTGTAATAACCCCCTATATATTTTTGGGCATGAAAACCAAGTCAAATAAGGTTCAATATGTAAGGCCATAGCAATCTGGGTATAAGAATCTAAAGATTTCAGGTTAAAACAGCTATGAAGTCTTATGTGCAAAGTATGCTCAGAGTGACGTGCTTTCAACAGGGGCCTTGCAGTTGTAGTTAGCAGTTGCGGTTCTTTATACATATACCTAAGCCCCAGCTTATCAAAAGATGATCGCAAGTACGAAAACCAGGGGATCCTGTTCGAGTTAGCCAACTGTGTGCATTCAGTAATACATTCCTGCACAAGACTTGCCGCTGGGTTCGTCCAACATCTAAGTCACAGCAAAAGGGGGCAATAGAGACCGTGTCCTCTAAAAAGCATTGGCCCACCTCCTCGTGGATAATGATGTTTGCAATACACTTAGGTACCATCAATAGTCTGCGCGTAAATTTATTCTCAGTACGTTGGAGAGTGGGTATTTTAATGTAGCCCCAGACTCCGGCCCCATATAAGGCTGCTGAGACACACTTGGAGTTATATAGCGTCATAATCTGAGAAGACGGTCTATGGCCCAGTTTACGGGTAAAACGAAAGATCTCTTCCGCATTCCTTGCTGAGTCTTAAATTTAAGGTGAGTATTCCAAAGCATAGAAGAGCTTATATGCATACCTAGATAACAGAAATCCCTCACCTTATTAATGATGTTGCCCCCCATAGTAAATGTTTTAGATTTTGTATTTCGGGGGCCACATGTCATAACAAATGTCTTAGAATAATTAACTTTTAGATCTAAGTCCAGCATGAAGTTCAAAAAAAGATCCAACAGGCCTTGTAAACCACTTGCAGTGTGTGCAATGAGTACAGCATCATCTGCATATAGTAAAACTGGGAACAATCTCTGACCCATCTTTGGCACATCCTTCCCATTTTTTTATCAAAAAATCATAAAGCCCATTAATATATATCAAAAAAAGAAAGGGGGCCAAAATACATCCCTGTCGCACTCCCCTAAAAGAGGAAATGGGGACGGTTCTCTGTCCCGATGGGCCAAACTGAACTGCCACCTTTAAATCCATATGAAGGCGCTTTATGAGATCCAGAAGAGTCGCATCCCAGAGTTTCCATGATTTGCCACAACTTCTCCCTGTTTACCAATTCAAAGGCGCTGGATAAATCAATAAAAGCCATATGAATTGGCTCCCTTTTGGCAATTACATATTTGTTACGAATGAGATGCAAGTTTAATACTTGCTCAACTGTACCCAATCCGGGTCGAAAACGAAATTGAATTGGGGATAAAATCTGTGTCTGTAGCACCCAATCCTCCAGGCGAGATAAAATCACACTACCCAGAATCTTAGCTGTGGAGTCAATCAAAGATATTGGTCTGTAACAGGAAGGGTCCTGCCTATTACCCTTTTTAAAAATACGGATAATAATTGCCAGTTTCCAAGAAGGGAGTATATTAGTTTTAACAGCACTTCTTAAAACGTTTGTTACTAGAGGTCCCCAAAGATTGGGCATAGATTTCAAAATATCAATGGGGACACCATCAGGGCTGGGGGCCTTCCCTTGTTTTGAGCGATTTATGGCTCCAAGGATCTCATGTAGAACAAATGAAATATCTAAGGTGTTTATATTGTGGTCTATATTAGTCCGTTTATTGATGTTATCCTCCCTGATCTGGGGATCATAATCTGGATCAAATACTTTCCTAAAGTGGTTCAACCACACTTCTTCTACAATAAAACAATCATCAACCCTAGTATTACTATCCGTGAAATAGGAATGATTGACCACCTTCCAGAATTTTGAGGAATCCTTCAGATCGGACGCGGCCTGAAGCTCTTCCCATGCCTTAGACCTTATCTCTGATTTCCTTTTCTCCAAGGTGGCCTTATACTCGGCCCTGACTGATTTAATTAAGTGACGGGAAGAATAAACTGATTTAAGGGTATCTTTTAATTTTTTGTGAGCAATAGAACATGCAGAGTCAAACCATTTATGACCGGGCAAACCCATAGTAGGCCTGTCCACCACGAGAGCATGTGAAATGGCATCACTTAGTATTTCAAATTCTTGATGGTCATGGGCAGGCTGCTGAGATAAACATATATTAATGGAGTCAAGCCTAGATCTTATAATTTCTTGATTAAAAATTGTTGAGTTTATTTTATCCCACTTCAAACATAAGCCAGAGTTTATATGAAAAGTAGTATTTCTTCTCAATCCCTTATCCCTAGGTATCTGATCTATAATTAAGTCTAGGTTGATACACAGAGGATTGTGGTCACTGGCGCAATGAGGGATTATCTTGAAATCACAGATTAAATGATAATCTGGGGAGCCAATAAGAATAAAATCAATGGTACTCCCCTTCACATTCCCTGTAAACGTTGGAACATTTAGAGAATCTAGTGCCGTTTTCTCCCTACTTGAACCAGATCAAAATTACATAAGGAGTTCAGAGCTTCTCTTTCAGGTGAATGAGTAAAATGAATTAACGATTCTCTGCCTTCAGCAGGAATAGCGCACAATTCTAAATTTTCCTGACAACATAAGGAAGTATTAAAATCTCCGACCCATAAGACTACTAAATCTTCGTCCTGCAATTCAATAGAGGAATCAATAAAATCCACAGCGTCGTCTAACGCTCCTTTAAGGAGACCGCGTGGGACATTGTTATAAAAATTTTAAATCAAAATACCTTTACACCCCCTAATAGATAATAAAACAATCATAAAATAAGGAGAGGACCAAATTAAGGAAGCCTTCAGTGATGGTAATCGTAAAGATATGAACATTAAAAGACCTCCACGTGCTCTTCCCATTGTAGAAGTTTCTGCCGGCTGGTAAAGAGTTGTATACACATCCAGAAAAAACGTATCTTGGGTCCAAGTTTCCTGTAGGCAGATTATGTCAAAGGATGATTTAAAACTCAGCCAGTCCTGATTATTTATTTTAGATCGGAGCCCCGCAATATTCCAACTAATCAAGGATAGAGGCTTTGATCCCGAGTGTGGCACCAATCTATCAATATTGTTTAAATGGGAGCTATCAGGAATCTTCACTCTTACTTCCTGTACAAGTTCGTCATGGTCTTCATCAGTCGTTAATCTCAACAGGTTTTTGTGACCCGGACTAGCGATAACCTTAAATCAATCATTCTCGTCAAGAGAGTTAAAGGGCAGAGGACAATTGCTAGTGGGAACATTTACCAGCGCGTATGGCCTAACAGGAGCTAAGCTATGATAGCTAGAGACAACACTGGTACATTGAGGAAAAAGGGAATGGTCGTAAAAATGACATAACAAGTGGATTTGTATCCCTTTATCTGGGAAATAAGAACAATCTGAATTTGCCAAGAGGTGATCAACTGAACACAGGTTAGCAAAATTTATTACGACACAATCTCCGTCGTCCATATTTCTTCGGTGGCCCACCTGCTTCACTCTATGTGCCATAAGGATCTTATTATTCGGATGATATTTAGCCTTAAATTCAGATTTCAGCCAGTGAACAGACTTCCTAATCAAAGCTTGGGTGTCTTCTTTTTTGTTACTGTCTAGAAGAGGTACATTTGATAACACCAGAACATATGGAATAAAATCAGGAGATAGGTACAACACATCTGCTTGATTAATAGAATTATTTGGTAATGGACGATTTGGGCCAGGAGGGGTGGCTTCTTTAGGAGTTACTTGCGGTAAACTAGTCACGGCATTACCTAGGCCAGGTATAGCCAAAGGTCTGGCCATAAGTGTACAGGCATCGTGGGATGTCAATATGGGTAATTGGTTTACCTTTGTTGCCGCATCCCGGCTCAGTGCCATTCCCTTGCTTAGTGCTCCTGAATTTGGTAACTGAGCAAAAGTACTAAGCACGTTATTACAGAAAAAATCTAGTTTTTTTGTAATCATGATAGTAAGTTTCTCCTCTAGAGTAGTGCAAAAAGATTTAAGTATGGAGTCTATTACATCAAAAGGGTCGCTATAAGCATCATTGCTTTTAGGATGTTCATTTGTTGAAACCAAAACAAGTGATTCATTGGGACTAATTGCCGGTGAAATATGTGTTCTCTTTTTCAAGCCTAACATCTTTTTTATATTCCTGGTCTTTTTACCCGCCCTCCTCTTCTTCGATGGTGGGGAAAGCGCAGGGGAGCGTTCCAGGGACGAATTAACACTTTGGACCGAAAGTTTAGGTAAAACTGGTGGGGACATATTACATTGAGCAGATTGTATTATGTTGATAGGCAAAGCCAATGAAGGTGACCCCTCCTTTGAGTTAGTAGTTATATGGACAATAGGTACCAATGGGAGCTGCTGAGCAGTGTTTCGAACAGCCCCAATCCTTTCTTCAACTTGCTCTAGTTCGGATTCAATAGCCCCAATCACAGAAGATAAATAGCTGGTAATAGAAGACTGACATAAAGAGCTAGGCCCACCTTCCCCCTTTTGCAGATTAATCTTTCTTTTCCCCATTTTAGATATCGATCTCCCACACCTCCTTTAACAACTTCCAAGAAAATTTACCACCAAATGGGAAAAAGAAATGTTAGAGGGGGGGACCCAGCCCAGCCTATTCCAGTCGATGACGGGCGAAGGACGGGCCTGCCCTTGGCCCGGGCACGTCCCGCGAGGGGGGAGCGCGGTATTTATTTAAAGGGCTTCTGCCCTCACCGCCAGCCGCCACCTCCACCAACAAGCGCGTCCCGTGAGGCGGGAGTGCGGTAATGTATTTAAAGGGATCCTGCCCTCACCGCAAGCCGCCGCCTCCACCAACAAGCGCGGCCCGTGAGGCGGGAGCGCAGTAATGTATTTCAAGGGCTCCTGCCCTCACCGCCAGCCGCCGCCTCCATCAACAAGCGCGGCCCGCGAGGCGGGAACGCGGTAATGTATTTAAAGGGCTCCTGCCCACACCGCCAGCCGCCGCCTCCACCAACAAGCGCGTATGGAGTCATGATCAAAGGCTTCAAGGAATATGCATCGTCACAGAATATACGCAGGCATCTTTCATTCAGAGGCCCGTGTGGGAGGCAAGCCCACCGCGCCCTGCAACCCATCCAAGCACCCCTGCCACACTGTTGGACCAGCCGCTCCTTCTACTAACTTTTAGTCATGCTGACCAGTAACTATGCTGCTGAAAACCCTGGTTAAAACACATTGCCAGAGCCAACAGCTCTCACATAGGTGAGACCTATTGTCTTTTCCAATGTTTGTTTGGGGCTGTGGGCATGCCTCTCGTGAACTCATTGCCTTTTCTCCTGCCACAAAAAAACACCCCTGTTCTGATTATGAGATTGGAACAACCTGTCACAATGGCCATAGAACTCCTGGGGACTGGCACACAAATGTAATCATTTCACAAGTTATCCAGAATAGATGAAGGATAACCAAAATCAATTTGGGGGAAGACCACACCAAACAATGTCATGTCTAGCACATACGTTTCACCTGATTGGATCACTATTGCTCCACCTTTGTCTGCTGGCTTGATGACAAAACAGGCATTGTTACATAATGATTTTGGTTATCCTTCATCTATTCTGGATAACTTGTTAAATGATTACATTTGTGTGCCAGTCCCCAGGAGTTCTATGTCCATTGTGACAGGTTGTTCCAATCTCATAATCAGAACAGGGGTGTTTTTTTGTGTATGGTAGGAATGTGGGCTTGTTCCTAAGATTGGTGTTATACTATGTTAGTTCAGGGATGTCAGTATTATCAAAAAAGACTTGAGACAAACTTTCCTGAAGAATTCTGCTAGTTCACATCTTTAGGAGAACATGTCAACTTTAGGTGTCAATAAAAAATAAATCCCTTATTCAGTAGCTTTGCTTCTGTGAGTGACAAGGGATAACCTCTTAAATTGACCACTAGGTCCATGGCCAGCATTGGTCGCAGTTGGTTGTCTTTCCCTTTTTGGTATGTCACTATTTGTGATTTGTCTGCTCACTGAACTCTGGGGTCTTTCTGTGTTCTTTCTGTTTCCCTCCTGCCTGCCCCTGCCTCATCTGAAAAAATGATCTCTGCTTCTGGGAAATGTTGTGGAAATGGCTGATAGGGGTGTGGCCAGACGTTGAATGGGTAGGGGATCAGAAATTGCTGTGGTCTAGATGTTCCTCTCTGCCCTTCCTCATCATCACTACTCCTATCCTTGCATAACAAATGTCTGATTAAAATGTTGTAATGATATGTAAAAATCAATTAAAAGCTTTACAAAAATAAAAAAGCATGGCATCTGAGATCCTCTTGGCTGAATTGATTACAATCCAGTCCAATACCTCATGCACTTCCACCCAGTGTATGACCAATCTTCTTAGAAAGTGATGCCATGCAATAGTATTCTTGATTCATTCGTTATTATCAGGCATGCAGTTGATGCCTTTGCCCTGAGATGCTCGGTCATGGTAGCCCTGTGTAGAGCTGTTCTCGTCTGTGACAGCATTTGTCCTTGATTTAGGCCCCCCCAGAAGGAACAGAACAGTCAGGATATTTCCAACTCTCTCAACATGAAATGGTAGTTCTAAGGACACGCATTGGGTGGGGAAGAAGAGGGTGGGACAGCCCAGTACACTTGCTTCCCATCCTATATTAACAACATTTTTTTACCTTGGCTTATCTTATCAAGATGTGGAGAGTCCTTCAGTAATTCTATTTTGTCTGAGTCATATGTGTCTGGTCATTATTGAAAAATTAAGACAAACCCTCACACACCAAACTAGGTGGCATGATTCATCATAGCGTTGTCTACCTGACAGACTATTAGGCTTCTGTAAAGGTTCATTCAGAACTCAAGAAAACTGGAATCTTAAGAGAGAAAGCTCAATGGGATGCAAAAATAAGAGCCTTGTCTTTCTGGATGGGTTAATTGTGAGGTACTCCCAGGAAAACTGATCAACACTATGTAGTCCCACCTGATATACTTTAGAGGAATTGAGTGATTCTGAAAGAAGACAAATGATGTTTTCGAGCAGTAGCTCACATTCAATATCAGCCTTTAACTTTGTCAATAATTCAGCCAACTGAAGGCACTATGACAGGTTCAGAAGAATACAGCACCATTTAAAACTCGGAGTCACAAACCACTGTTTTTGTTGCCCTTAGGACTCTGTGCTAACCAGTGCTAAAGTGCCTGTGCTCCCTTCTTTAAACATGGTAAAATTGGCCTCCACCTGACTAGCACATTTATATTTGCTTATAGGTCCCTAGTAAAGTGGTACAACATGTACCTAGGGCCTGTAAATTAAATGTGTCCAGTGGACTTGCAACACATATTGTACCATCCACTTATGTAGCCCTTTAAAAGATGTGTCAGGCCTGCCATTGCAGCCTGTGTGCACTTTTAAACTGCCAATTCGACCTAAAAATACAGCCCTTTTTGCCAGACCTAAACCTCCTTTTTTAATATAGGTCACCCCTAAGGTAGACCCTAAACAGCCCATATCACAGGGTGCAACTTAAAAAAGTTGGACATGTATGTTAAACTTTTGCATGCCCTTCTAGTGAAAAACTCACAAATTCTTTTTATTCTACTCTGAGGCTTACCTCTCCCTTAGGATAGCATTGGGTTACATTATTACATTTGATAAGTGCTAATCTAATTTTTCATTGGGAACAGGTAGAAATGCCATGTTTGGTCTCAAAAGAATTGTCATTTAAAATACCTGTATAATGATAAAGTCGGATTTTAAGTTACAATAATGAAAATTTCACTTTTTGAAAGTTGGCATTTCCTTGTCTTAAACATTCGGTGACTGCAGCCTGTGTCCTGGGTCACATGACTGTGAATAGTTCCCAGTTGACCTTTGGTTATTCCTCTCAGACAGTGAGACAAAGGTGGACTAGGTATTGGCAGGCTGGTCCATCCTGCCAAGATGGGAGAGGCAAAACTGTTCTCTGTCCCACATACATCTCAAAGGGGCTGCCTCAGCGCACTCACACAGAACGTGACACCAATCTATTGTCACCCTAGATCTCTTGGAGTCTAGGCATGGGAGGAAGGAACATTTCTGAATAAGATGTGGGGTGAAGTCTAGATATTTCTTCACTTTAAAGTGTTGCTTGAATGAGAGTATACCTTAAATAACAAAAGACAAGCGGTATCTGCCAAACCAGGAAACGGTTAATTTAAACAAACATCACGGCCGGGAGAGCAGTTACAGAACTGGCGCCTGAGTACTGTCTGTCATTGTACATTGAATTGAAGCAAGTTTTATACATTTCTCTGGGTGTAATAAAAACAAAAATATGTGAGCAGTTGTCACAAATTCATAGATACAATTCCAGATAGGGAATTCAGGTGGGCCTTGACCTGGCGTAGACACAATGCGGACCAGCGAGTACGTGTCCAGATGTTCGGCCTGAGGGGTGTGTGGTCATTGCGTTTTCTGTTTCTTGATTGGACCACTGTACCTAAATACATGTGGCATCTAACTTTATGGTCCCTCTGGTCATTTCTCCTTTACTGGGGCCAATCTCCGGGGACCATTGTAGTGTTGCTGTCTATCAGTGGGATCTGATCTAAGTTCTCCTGCATGTGTGTTTGGCTGCTGGCTAAGTTCTACCCCACCTGTGACCTGGCACCCATTAACCTTCAGTCCTGGGTCCCAGAGCCTGTCTGACCATGTACCTACGTGGTGGGGTTGAAAGAGAGTTTATGAAGGGGAAATCTAACAGTGCTGATGCGACTTTGTGTTTAAACATGTATCATACATGTATAAAAAGTCTTGCTGTTGTGCGCATCGTCATTGATCTAACCAATATCAACAAAAGGCTGGCACAAGATATAAATATTGGGCCTTCACAGTAGCTCTTCAGTTTACTCCTGGGCCTATTGAGGACCCCCAGAATGACTACCTTGTACTTCAGAACACTGCATTGATGCTTGAGGCCTGCTTTGTACCTCAGAGGACTGCCCTGCTGCTTGATCCCAGGAGTACCAGAGTACCTCCAAGGATTAATTAACTTGCCTTCTGTTCTAGAGTAGTGCAAAAAGATTTAAGTATGGAGTCTATTACATCAAAAGGGTCGCTATAAGCATCATTGCTTTTAGGATGTTCATTTGTTGAAACCAAAACAAGTGATTCATTGGGACTAATTGCCGGTGAAATATGTGTTCTCTTTTTCGAGCCTAACATCTTTTTTATATTCCTGGTCTTTTTACCCTCCCTCCTCTTCTTCAATGGTGGGGAAAGCGCAGGGGAGCGTTCCAGGGACGAATTAACACTTTGGACCGAAAGTTTAGGTAAAACTGGTGGGGACATATTACATTGAGCAGATTGTATTATGTTGATAGCCAAAGCCAATGAAGGTGACCCCTCCTTTGAATTAGTAGTTATATGGACAATAGGTACCAATGGGGGCTGCTGAGCAGTGTTTCGAACAGCCCCAATCCTTTCTTCAACTTTCTCTAGTTCGGATTCAATAGCCCCAATCACAGAAGATAAATAGCTGGTAATAGAAGACTGACATAAAGAGCTGGGCCCACCTTCCCCCTTTTGCAGATTAATCTTTATTTTCCCCATTTTAGATATCGATCTCCCACACCTCCTTTAACAACTTCCAAGAAAATTTACCACCAAATGGGAAAAAGAAATGTTAGAGGGGGGGACCCAGCCCAGCCTATTCCAGTCAATGACGGGCGAAGGACGGGCCTGCCCTTGGCCCGGGCACGTCCCGCGAGGGGGGAGCGTGGTATTTATTTAAAGGGCTTCTGCCCTCACCGCCAGCCGCCACCTCCACCAACAAGCGCGTCCCGCGAGGCGGGAGTGCGGTAATGTATTTAAAGGGATCCTGCCCTCACCGCAAGCCGCCGCCTCCACCAACAAGCGCGGCCCGTGAGGCGGGAGCGCAGTAATGTATTTCAAGGGCTCCTGCCCTCACCGCCAGCCGCCGCCTCCATCAACATGCGCGGCCCGCGAGGCGGGAACGCGGTAATGTATTTAAAGGGCTCCTGCCCACACCGCCAGCCGCCGCCTCCACCAACAAGCGCGTATGGAGTCATGATCAAAGGCTTCAAGGAATATGCATCGTCACAGAATATACGCAGGCATCTTTCATTCAGAGGCCCGTGTGGGAGGCAAGCCCACCGCGCCCTGCAACCCATCCAAGCACCCCTGCCACACTGTTGGACCAGCCGCTCCTTCTACTAACTTTTAGTCATGCTGACCAGTAACTATGCTGCTGAAAACCCTGGTTAAAACACATTGCCAGAGCCAACAGCTCTCACATAGGTGAGACCTATTGTCTTTTCCAATGTTTGTTTGGGGCTGTGGGCATGCCTCTCGTGAACTCATTGCCTTTTCTCCTGCCACAAAAAAACACCCCTGTTCTGATTATGAGATTGGAACAACCTGTCACAATGGCCATAGAACTCCTGGGGACTGGCACACAAATGTAATCATTTCACAAGTTATCCAGAATAGATGAAGGATAACCAAAATCAATTTGGGGGAAGACCACACCAAACAATGTGATGTCTAGCACATACGTTTCGCCTGATTGGATCACTATTGCTTCACCTTTGTCTGCTGGCTTGATGACAAAACAGGCATTGTTACATAATGATTTTGGTTATCCTTCATCTATTCTGGATAACTTGTGAAATGATTACATTTGTGTGCCAGTCCCCAGGAGTTATATGTCCATTGTGACAGGTTGTTCCAATCTCATAATCAGAACAGGGGTGTTTTTTTGTGTATGGTAGGAATGTGGGCTTGTTCCTAAGATTGGTGTTATACTATGTTAGTTCAGGGATGTCAGTATTATCAAAAAAGACTTGAGACAAACTTTCCTGAAGAATTCTGCTAGTTCACATCTTTAGGAGAACATGTCAACTTTAGGTGTCAATAAAAAATAAATCCCTTATTCAGCAGCTTTGCTTCTGTGAGTGACAAGGGATAACCTCTTAAATTGACCACTAGGTCCATGGCCAGCATTGGTCGCAGTTGGTTGTCTTTCCCTTTTTGGTATGTCACTATTTGTGATTTGTCTGCTCACTGAACTCTGGGGTCTTTCTGTTGTTCTTTCTGTTTCCCTCCTGCCTGCCCCTGCCTCATCTGAAAAAATGATCTCTGCTTCTGGGAAATGTTGTGGAAATGGCTGATAGGGGTGTGGCCAGACGTTGAATGGGTAGGGGATCAGAAATTGTTGTGGTCTAGATGTTCCTCTCTGCCCTTCCTCATCATCACTACTCCTATCCTTGCATAACAAATGTCTGATTAAAATGTTGTAATGATATGTAAAAATCAATTAAAAGCTTTACAAAAATAAAAAAGCATGGCATCTGAGATCCTCTTGGCTGAATTGATTACAATCCAGTCCAATACCTCATGCACTTCCACCCAGTGTATGACCAATCTTCTTAGAAAGTGATGCCATCCAATAGTATTCTTGATTCATTCGTTATTATCAGGCATGCAGTTGATGCCTTTGCCCTGAGATGCTCGGTCATGGTAGCCCTGTGTAGAGCTGTTCTCGTCTGTGACAGCATTTGTCCTTGATTTAGGCCCCCCCAGAAGGAACAGAAAAGTCAGGATATTTCCAACTCTCTCAACATGAAATGGTAGTTCTAAGGACACGCATTGGGTGGGGAAGAAGAGGGTGGGACAGCCCAGTACACTTGCTTCCCATCCTATATTAACAACATTTTTTTACCTTGGCTTATCTTATCAAGATGTGGAGAGTCCTTCAGTAATTCTATTTTGTCTGGGAATCAGTCACACTGAGTCATATGTGTCTGGTCATTATTGAAAAATTAAGACAAACCCTCACACACCAAACTAGGTGGCATGATTCATCATAGCGTTGTCTACCTGACAGACTATTAGGCTTCTGTAAAGGTTCATTCAGAACTCAAGAAAACTGGAATCTTAAGAGAGAAAGCTCAATGGGATGCAAAAATAAGAGCCTTGTCTTTCTGGATGGGTTAATTGTGAGGTACTCCCAGGAAAACTGATCAACACTATGTAGTCCCACCTGATATACTTTAGAGGAATTGAGTGATTCTGAAAGAAGACAAATGATGTTTTCGAGCAGTAGCTCACATTCAATATCAGCCTTTAACTTTGTCAATAATTCAGCCAACTGAAGGCACTATGACAGGTTCAGAAGAATACAGCACCATTTAAAACTCGGAGTCACAAACCACTGTTTTTGTTGCCCTTAGGACTCTGTGCTAACCAGTGCTAAAGTGCCTGTGCTCCCTTCTTTAAACATGGTAAAATTGGCCTCCACCTGACTAGCACATTTATATTTGCTTATAGGTCCCTAGTAAAGTGGTACAACATGTACCTAGGGCCTGTAAATTAAATGTGTCCAGTGGACTTGCAACACATATTGTACCACCCACTTATGTAGCCCTTTAAAAGATGTGTCAGGCCTGCCATTGCAGCCTGTGTGCACTTTTAAACTGCCAATTCGACCTAAAAAACAGCCCTTTTTGCCAGACCTAAACCTCCTTTTTTAATACAGGTCACCCCTAAGGTAGACCC
This sequence comes from Pleurodeles waltl, assembly GCF_031143425.1. Lineage (NCBI taxonomy): Eukaryota > Metazoa > Chordata > Amphibia > Caudata > Salamandridae > Pleurodeles > Pleurodeles waltl. The sequence goes on from NC_090437.1 coordinate 90,137,876, forward strand.
TAAACAGCCCATATCACAGGGTGCAACTTAAAAAAGTTGGACATGTACGTTAAACGTTTGCATGCCCTTCTAGTAAAAAACTCACAAATTCTTTTTATTCTACTCTGAGGCTTACCTCTCCCTTAGGATAGCATTGGGTTACATTATTACATTTGATAAGTGCTAATCTAATTTTTCATTGGGAACAGGTAGAAATGCCATGTTTGGTCTCAAAAGAATTGTAATTTAAAATACCTGTATAATGATAAAGTCGGATTTTAAGTTACAATAATGAAAATTTCACTTTTTGAAAGTTGGCATTTCCTTGTCTTAAACATTCGGTGACTGCAGCCTGTGTCCTGGGTCACATGACTGTGAATAGTTCCCAGTTGACCTTTGGTTATTCCTCTCAGACAGTGAGACAAAGGTGGACTAGGTATTGGCAGGCTGGTCCATCCTGCCAAGATGGGAGAGGCAAAACTGTTCTCTGTCCCACATACATCTCAAAGGGGCTGCCTCAGCGCACTCACACAGAACGTGACACCAATCTATTGTCACCCTAGATCTCTTGGAGTCTAGGCATGGGAGGAAGGAACATTTCTGAATAAGATGTGGGGTGAAGTCTAGATATTTCTTCACTTTAAAGTGTTGCTTGAATGAGAGTATACCTTAAATAACAAAAGACAAGCGGTATCTGCCAAACCAGGAAACGGTTAATTTAAACAAACATCACGGCCGGGAGAGCAGTTACAGAACTGGCGCCTGAGTACTGTCTGTCATTGTGCATTGAATTGAAGCAAGTTTTATACATTTCTCTGGGTGTAATAAAAACAAAAATATGTGAGCAGTTGTCACAAATTCATAGATACAATTCCAGATAGGGAATTCAGGTGGGCCTTGACCTGGCGTAGACACAATGCGGACCAGCGAGTACGTGTCCAGATGTTCGGCCTGAGGGGTGTGTGGTCATTGCGTTTTCTGTTTCTTGATTGGACCACTGTACCTAAATACATGTGGCATCTAACTTTATGGTCCCCCTGGTCATTTCTCCTTTACTGGGGCCAATCTCCGGGGACCATTGTAGTGTTGCTGTCTATCAGTGGGATCTGATCTAAGTTCTCCTGCATGTGTGTTTGGCTGCTGGCTAAGTTCTACCCCACCTGTGACCTGGCAGCCATTAACCTTCAGGCCTGGGTCCCAGAGCCTGTCTGACCATGTACCTACGTGGTGGGGTTGAAAGAGAGTTTATGAAGGGGAAATCTAACAGTGCTGATGCGACTTTGTGTTTAAACATGTATCATACATGTATAAAAAGTCTTGCTGTTGTGCGCATCGTCATTGATCTAACCAATATCAACAAAAGGCTGGCACAAGATATAAATATTGGGCCTTCACAGTAGCTCTTCAGTTTACTCCTGGGCCTATTGAGGACCCCCAGAATGACTACCTTGTACTTCAGAACACTGCATTGATGCTTGAGGCCTGCTTTGTACCTCAGAGGACTGCCCTGCTGCTTGATCCCAGGAGTACCAGAGTACCTCCAAGGATTAATTAACTTGCCTTCTGTTCTGAGCCACAAGGACTAACAAAGCTCCAAGAAACTTGAACCCATACCTGCACCCTGCTAAAAATACGTACCGACTTCCAAGTGGTTCATCACCAGTCATGGACTCTTGGCAGTGGTGCTAAAGGTGCCCAAATGGCTAAAACTAGAACCCTGAGAACCTTTTCCACCTAAAAGTAGCTGGAGATTTTCAACTTTTAAAAAAGTGACTAAATCGAAGTGTAAAAATCTACATGCTGCTTCGTCCAGCAGCTTCCCAACAAAAGTCCCTCCTCCTCGGACACCTCTGGTTGCCTCCTCCCACTGAACCTTACCTTTCTCCCACTCTCATGCAGCTAGATGCATTAGGGTGGCCGTTTGAGCCTTAAGGTCTTATTTTTCACTAAAAACTTTAAAAATGCATATTTCTGGTTCTACTGATTGGATTTAATTTGTTTTGGTGTCATTTTAGTCAATAAGGTTGTTTCTATTATTCTAAACTGGTGTGAGATTTTTCTTGTGTTTTCACTTTATTAGTATTTGTGTGCTGCATGATGACTTAACATATTGCCTCTAAGTTAAGCCTAACTGCTTTTTTGCCAACCTACCAGACAGTTAAGCACAGGAAAACTTAGTGACTTTTGTGGTTCACCCTGACAAGGAATGGGGTTGTTGCTTAAGAAGGCTCTTCACTACCCTCAATGAACGAAATCCTACAGTATGACAAACAGTGTCAAAGACTCAGCTCTGATGAAAGCATCTCTGAAATCTTAACAACAGATTCTACCTCAAGATTTCAGAGCACAATCAGAGACATGGGGACAGAGTGAAAGCTTAACTACTGTATCATTAAGAAAGAGACAGATATCCTAATACCCAAAAACCAACACATGCCTTACTACTACACACTATCTAAAATTCACGAGCCCCAGAGACTACACCTGGGAAGAGTGAAAGTCCTCAGGATTAACTTTGTTCTTGAACTTTTATCATGCTTCTGTAATTAGTTCCTTAGGCCATTAGCCGTTAAACTAGGTCTTTTTTAAAAGACACCAAAGGCATATTGTCCCTGCTCAAAGATTCCACCTTTGAGTTGTTAAAGTAACTTACACTTTTGTAGTAAATTCAGCACTGCACGTTGCCAAACCCTAGAACTGCAACATCCTCCCAAAAAACATAATGGGGATAGGGACTTAATACAATAGTGTAAGTTACAACAAAAGTGCTGTTTGTGAATACTGAAATGTAGTAAACATACTCAAAAGTGTAAATTACTACAATAGTGCAGTTTGTGAATAGCACTTTGTAATATGTTTTGTAGTACAACTGTAGTATCAAAAAATCTACTACAAAGTGCATTCTGTGAATCAGGCCCCTAATATCACCAGATACAGGTGGACCTTGATGGGTAGTACCTTTGTCCCTAGTGCTGCCTGTCTGTACATTAACCATTTTGAGAAGTAACGTATATAAAACAATGTGTTCCAACTATATGACGCTCTGGCATCGGTACATCAACGACATCTTGATAATCTGGACAGGGAACAATGAGTCTGCAATTGCCTTTGTATGCTAAAATCCATATTTCAATTTCACTTAAACCATTGCAGGTGCTAACATGGCATTTTTGAATCTACAGATTATTGCAACAGAATCAGGGATATACACACACAAGTGTACCACGAACTTAAAGACAGAAACGGAGTACTTATATTTGACAGATTGAATCCATGCACTCTCAGCAGAAACTTCCCCTATGAGCAGTTTCTTTGAATCTGCCATAACTCTTCTGATAATCAGACATTCAGAGAACAAGCAAGTGAACTATCAGATAAGCTTTATTCTAAACAATACCCAGAAAGAATCATTAGAAGGTTAATAGTCAGAGCTTTCAACAACTGCAGAGATGTCCTCTAGAAGCACATCCCAAACCAGAATCTGTGAGAATAACATGAGTGACCACTTTTTTCACACATTTCAAACAAAGTACAGAGACTAATACCAAAACACTTGACAAATACTTAAAGCCACTGGGACCAAATAGGTCCCACCCTCTTTTCTCATTCAAAATGACTCAGAGCATAAGAGGCATGGTGGTACACAATACCTTTTACGCAGAAAACTATTGGAACATACTGACCCTCCACCTTGGGGTCTCCTACCAGTCACCAGTTTTTCTAACTAACTCATAATTCATGTCACAAGGAACTTAGCATGGGTTATGTTGGGGACCACATCAGAGCTTGTCCCTTACTCCTATGGCTATCTGTTTGTCGGACCAAAGAGATGAATTTGAACTAAGCATCATTAAAGATTGTTTAATTTTCATTTTAACATGTGTACTTTTATGGTAGCTTTTGCTTTTAAATAAAATAATTTAACTTGACTGCAAAGTTAAAATATGAGGCTGTAGAAAAATGCCTCCTTTTGCAAGATCTTATTTTTGTGGACTGATGCTGCTGTTTTTCAACTCTTTTTACTCTGTACACTGCGACGCTGCTAACTAAACCCCAGTGCATGTGCTCTGACCCCAAAAACATGTTGATATTGGCTATACCCCTAATTGGCCTATTAACTTACCTATAAGCCCAGAGATAATTGTTCAAAGTGTGCACAGGGCCTGTAAGTTAAATGTCACTAGTGGGCCGCACCACCCATTGCCACCCACTATAGGGACAGTGCAAACATGACTATGGGCCAACCACTGCAGCCTGTCTGTGCAGTTTTAGAACTGCAAATTCAACCCATAAAACTAAGCCCTTTTGACAGGCCTAACCCCCCCTTTGTAATAATAATAAGTCACCCTTATTTAGGCTTTAAAACCGCAAAGAAAGGGTGCATTGTACTTAAAAGTAGGACACATAAAGATTTAATGCTAAACATGTCCTTACAGTGAAAAAGCCAAAAAGCTATTTTCACTGTTGCAGGGTTAGCTGTTCCATGGGAAAGCGTTGGGATAACATATTACATTTAATAATAAATCTCCAGGTAGGAAACAGCTACAATTTTGTTGTCTTTCTAAAATATTTATCATTAACTCACATTTGTTACAAATATTCTAGGAAGTTACCTTTTCCCTGTATAAGGCTTCTAGAACTCTGTTTGCATGAGCTTCAACTGTCATCTGGCAGCTGATTAGCCCCCCTTGATGAGATGTGAGGTTGTCCCAAAGATGAGGCCTTGGGTGTGGGGAGGTGTTCTGTTTTTCTGGCAGTATGACGATTCGGGTTGTGCCCAGAAACCTGAGTAACTTCAAAGAGGCCTACCCTGTCACAGGCAAAGCTTAGTTGACATCTAGGCTGGGCCAGGCCCAATTGTGTGTCACCTAGTCAGCCTAGCCCTTTTTCCAGTGGGAGAGGAGTTACCCCCAGAAGTGACCATAGAGGAGAGGCTGCTCATTGTCATGGCCACACCTCTGGGGTGACCATGGAGCTCTGCACAGAAGAAGAAAGTTTCTGCCATCTTGTTTTTAGGTAAAGCGGGGCATTGTGGGATTGCAGTAGGGCACAAACGGAACTGCTGTGAAAGTGGGTAGGGTTACTGTAGAGAACTTTTTCCTATCAGTTGAGGGGGCAGGAGCCACCTTCACCAACAGGCTAATGACGGTCACGAATTTGGCACCCCTGGGCACCCTCTTCAGAATACCACTGGACTTATTGGACGGCAGAAGACTGACTTCACTTGCTGTTGAGACATCTAAGGAGACCTAAAAGGTAGGAGTAACGCCCGTGGAATTGGCAGAATTTGGTGAATACATGTTCCTTTGTAACATGGAGATCCGGCCAAGTCCTGGCAGTTATCATGTGGTAGGATTTTTTCTTGTAAGACTCCGGAAATGCGAGCGAGATTTAGCATGTTTTAGCACCATTTATAATGTGGGGGGTCACAAGCAGTCACAGTAATAGGGCTTCTTCTTGGGTAGATTTGCTGCCACTCAAGTAGATTTTCTACTTACGCAGCAGCAAAATCAACTCAAACGGCCACACACTCTTGCACACTGCATGGGCCATTTTCAATTATTTTTCAGCGCTGCTCCCACTACTGACACTGAATTGCAGAAAGATCAGAGCGGCAGAATCGCATGGAGTTTTTATGTAACTCAGTGGAATTCCATTGAGTGAAACTCATTGAGTTGTGCCCAACCCTACTAAAAGCCTGGGCCTGCTCCTACTTGTAAACTAAGACAAAGAAGTGGAATCAGTTGTCTGACTTACTATTAAGCTACAGGAACATAATAAGCTGCTAGAAGTTATTTTCCTAAAGAGTTCAGCTGACCACTTCGAACTGGACCTCCTCTTGACCCTGCTGGTGTCTTCTACTGAGTTAGTTGTGACCTTAAACTGCTATTCTTGTGGTTCCAGGACTCTCGGCTGTGTCAAACTGTACGTCTCTTGATGTCCTAAGAAAACTGCAACTTAAAAACATTTTGGCTCCAAAGACCTCTGGAGAACCGGGAAAAACCTGCCATGTCAGTGTGATGAAGGTTCATTGTATCTGGGCTAAAGATTCAGGTTTCTCCCTGTTCGGCTAAAGTTTGCAGCTTTGCTTCTCTGGAGGAATCCGAGTTCCAAAAACATTACTAAGTCCGAACATAGAAATCAGCACCAAATGTATCCAGCTGAGGAGGGACGTTCCCTGGACGCAAATTTTGAATTTCTCCCCCTTGGATCTTTCTGGCAGAAAATCAACAGCTTCACTGAGGCCTAATAACACGGCTATCCAGCATTATGGTGCACATCTTGGTCACGGCCTGCTGCCTTGTCTCAAATTTGACATTCATTTCAAATACTAAGGGCTTAATTTAAAAGTCGGCGGAGGAGAATAATCTGTCACAAATGTGACTGATACCCCATCTACCGTATTACATTCCTATTCTAACCCATGGGGACCATAATACTGCGGATGGGATATCCATCATGTTTGTGACTGAGTATTCCCTATGCCGACTTCTAAATAGGGCCCTAAGTCAGAAGGTAAAACTTCCAAATGGGATGAGCCTGGTTTCTGTAGCCATCCCACTATCCTTTGCAGTTGGACATGAACTGTACATAGTTGCCTGTCAAGCACAACCAGATTGTTGGCACTATTTTTATCTGAAACTATAAAAAATCATATTTCTGGCTTTTCTCATTGGATGTTTGTCATTTTGGTGTCATTTTGTTTATTAGATTATCCTCTAATGTAATAAATGGTAATGGGATTTTTATTGGGTTGTGTTTTTGACTTTTTAACTGTTTTGGTACTTTTAAATGTCTTACATTTTCTTAAGTTAAGCCTGTCTGCTTTGCGCAATAGCTACCAGGGTTTGAGCTCAGTTTGAAATTACTGAACAGTTTACTGGACCTAACAAGAATAGGCTTTCCTGATCTAGGGCCAGCCAAGATGGCTGACAGGATGTGTCTCTAGGGAGCTCCGTCTCCCCATCACCTAATCCTGTTGCATCTTGTGGTGTTTCATGGACATCCTGCCCCCATTGTTCAGGGCTTACTTGCTCCAGCTCCCAAGAAAGGTTTGGGCAGTCAAGTGGCATCGTAGGTCCTTAGAGGAGGAAGCAGAAGTCTCCCAGAGGAGTCACGGCCTACGTGATACTGAGCTGGTGTACTACTACATGTGGCCTCATTGGGGCGTCGAGGCGAGCCCAGGACAACTGGGCAGAGCAGGAGTGCCTGCCTGATTGCGGCACCTTGAGTCTGGCTCTGTGGGGACCCTGTGGTGTTGCAGAGTATCAACCAGAGGGCCCACCCAGGCTCCTGAGACCTGGATTAGAGCCCAGCAGTGAGGCGTGTGCCATACAGGAGGTGAGGTGGGGATTTTGGATGCCCCATCCTGGGCTCACTGGCCTGATGGAGTCTTTGCTATCTATTGTGGACTGGGTGCTGCCGGGAGGAGGGCCAGCACTAGAGTGGCAGCTGGAAGCACTTCACGCTCGCCGTGTAGTGATCTCCGTTGGTGGCATTTGTGCATCCGTTCCGTGGCGGGTCCGGAGTTGGTGTGCTACTGGGCACAGAGTGCCCTTCGCTTATAGGGGCGGGGTGGAACCTGCCATGGGGGACAGAGAAGTGCACCAAGAAAAGGCTTTGGCAGTATAAGGGGTGATGCAATGAGAATGATTACAGGGAGAACAAACAGTGCAGTGAGAGGAACTATTGCTGCCTGCTCCCCACTCTACTTGTAGCCGAGAGGAACCCTGACGTGGATCAGACAGTACCTTGCGCCTGGTGATGACTCAAGTATTATACTGTGCCTGGACTCTGTGAGGCTCTCTGAGGGAGAAAGACTGCTTCGCTGGGGTGTCAGATGTGGGTACTGCCCTGAAGGGTCCTTGTATAATTAATACGCTCCCTCTTTGAGGACTTTGTTCCTTCCCCCCAGTGATCCGGACACTGCCCTGCCCCTTTAGTGGAAGAGTGGGGAGGTGAAATCCAGGGGAAGTGTATTGTTCTTGGATCCCCTTTGGGACTTATGTGTTGCTTGCCCCGGGGGTGGCTCTGACTTATTCTGCTGGCACTGTCTTGGCGCCTTCCTCTGCGGCCCCTCTGGAAGGATGTCCTGACCAGTGGAATCACTAGTTTCCTCCCTGAGAACTTTGTGTTCTGTGCCCCGGGTAGTTCCAGGAGGCCCGCTACTTGACCATGTCCAGGGACACTTTCAACGCCTCTTTCTACTTCCTGCAGTGACAGCTAATTGCTTCATTGAACATTGGAAGGAGATTTTCAATTGAACCCTGGGGTGACCCTAACGCTCATATCTTGCACTGTCTAACATTTACTAGGGGGAAGGACAGACCCCAGAAGCAAATAAAGGTTAATACAATCACACTGTACACTACCCTGCACCAGACCACTCAAGATATGGATTCCAGCACACAACTGAGCACTTCCCGGGGTGCCAGAAGGAGCAATCGCATGCTGCCCTCCGGGAGGCCATAAAGCGGTCACGAGCAGCCATGGAGGGACAAATTGCAGGAGTATCCATCAAAGTAAATCTGCTCCATGTGAATTTGTGAAAAGTAGCAGATAAAGTTGACAATGTGGAATCCCACATTACCTCGCTTCAGAAGGAGGTGCAGCAGCTCAAACAGTAGGTTGCACGCCTGACTACAGTCACTGGCACCCTTGAGGATCGAGTTTTGGATGCTGATGGCCACTCAAGGAGGAATAAACTGTGCCTGCTAGGCTTCCCTCAATGGGCAGTCTGTGGAACACCTCCTGGACCAATGGGTGAAAACTGAACTGGGGCCCACAGGGTTGTCCACTACTTTTGTCATTGAGAGGGTGCACAGGGCTCTGGTGCTGGTTCCCCCTCTAGGTGCTCCTCCGAGGGCACTCATTGCTTACTTGTTGAATTACAGGGATAGAGATCTGATCCTGTGGACTGCCAAGGAGGCTCTGGTTCCTCAGAGAACAGAAACATCGCGATGTATCCTGATGCAGAGAGTGTAGGAGAGCTGCAAAGCATTCTTGGAGGTCAAGAAATGGCTGCATGTTTTGGACCTTAAGTACAATATATCTTTGTGTATATACATGATTTGCATATATTTGTTGGTTTAAAAAAAAAAAAAAGAGAGAGTTATATTAAATTTACAGCCATTTTATTGCAATGTTGTGTATTTTACAATGTTATGGGATGTTGCCTTGCTCTTTCATTGCATTGGGTTGTTGTTCTCATGCACGTAAAAAATGTTGGTACTGACGTCGGCACATCGTCGAAGACCTCTTATTGCCTGTATGACGTCAGACAGCGTCGCGTGGGCTAGAGTGACGTCCTCGTCGACGTGCAGAGACTAGGAAGAAGATTTCCGTTGAATGCTGGCGCCATGGGAGTATTCATTAGGTGAGGAATCCACAGGTAGTTGTATCCATCAGAAACAGGGGGTCCTGGTTCTCCATTCCTTCCCCCTTTGATGACCACTTCCTGGGAAGTGTGGCAAAAATCAATCCCAGGGAGCAACATTCTTCAACAATCCATCATGGCTGAAACTGATTTTTGGAGGTTACATCTGGCTAAGCCCACCCACTGGTGTGGCTGAAAATCCTGCCCTCTCCTAATCTAATCAAGAGGGCACCTAATTGTCTGAGGTTGCAGGATATGAGGGAGGCGCTGGGTTGCTCCAAATGCCCTTCCCTGCCTTTGAAGACCAGTTTGGCAGTCTTTCCTGCTTCCCCATCTGCTGTGGCAGTTCTCCTCCCCCCGGCATATCCTTTGTGTTCAGCCCAGGCCACTTCACCCCTCATCAAGGCAGCCTGGCCAGGCTGCAAGAGGCTGACTAATCAGAGAAGGGCACTACAGAGCTGAAGTTGGCAACTTTTTAGGTAGAGTTTAAAACACTTTACCTGAACTAGTTATACTAAATCCAACAATTGTACGTTGTGGGATTTATTAAAACAATTAATTTAATACCAAACTTGAGGTATCTGACACTTAAGGGTACTTTGTCAATTCAAATAAAGTCTCTCCATTTTAGCCTGGGAACGCGTCGCTGGAGCAGTGCCTTTAGAAGTGGGGAGTCAGGCCGGTAGAGCTGGGGCCAAAGCAGTTGGTGTCTCCGTCTCCTCTGCAGGTTTTTCCGTTCAGCAGTCCTCTTCTTCTTAGGTTGCAGGAATCTGAGTTCCTAGGTTCTGGGGAGCCCCTAAATACTGAATTTAGGGGTGTGTTTAGGTCTGGGGGTTAGTAGCCAATGGCTACCAGCCCTGAGGGTGGCTACACCCTCTTTGTGCCTCCTCCCTGAGGGGAGGGGGGCACATTCCTATCCCTATTGGGGGAATCCTCCATCTGCAAGATGGAGGATTTCTAAAAGTCAGAGTCACTTCAGCTCAGGACACCTTAGGGGCTGTCCTGACTGGCTAGTGACTCCTCCTTGTTTTTCTCATTATCTCCTCTGGCCTTGCCGCCAAAAGTGGGCCGTGGCCGGAGGGGGCGGGCAACTCCACTAGGTGGAGTGCCCTGGGGTGCTGTAACAAAGGGGTGAGCCTTTGAGGCTCACCGCCAGGTGTTACAGTTCCTGCAAGGGGAGGTGAGAAGCACCTCCACCCAGTACAGGCTTTGTTACTAGCCACAGAGTGACAAAGGCACTCTGCCCATGTGGCCAGCAACATGTCTGGTGTGTGGCAGGCTGCTAAAACTAGTCAGCCTACACGGGTAGTCGGTTAAGGTTTCAGGGGGCACCTCTAAGGTGCCCTCTGGGGTGTATGTTACAATAAAATGTACACTGGCATCAGTGTGCATTTATTGTGCTGAGAAGTTTGATACCAAACTTCACAGTTTCAGGGTAGCCATTATGGTGCTGTGGAGTTCGTGCATGACAGACTCCCAGACCATATACTCTTGTGTCTACCCTGCACTTACAATGTCTAAGGTTTTGCTTAGACACTGTAGGGGCATAGTGCTCATGCACTTATGCCCTCACCTATGGTATAGTGCACCCTGCCTTAGGGCTGTAAGGCCTGCTAGAGGGGTGACCTATCTATACCTATAGGCAGTGTGAGGTTGGCATGGCACCCTGAGGGGAGTGCCATGTCGACTTAGTCATTTTATCCCCACTAGCACACACAAGCTGACAAGCAGTGTGTCTGTGCTGAGTGAGGGGTCCCCAGGGTGGCATAAGACATGCTGCAGCCCTTAGAGACCTTCCCTGGCATCAGGGCCCTTGGTACCAGAGGTACTAGTTACAAGGGACTTACCTGGATGCCAGGGTGTGCCAATTGTGGAAACAAAAGTACAGGTTAGGGAAAGAACACTGGTGCTGGGGCCTGGTTAGCAGGCCTCAGCACACTTTCGAATCATAACTTGGCATCAGCAAAGGCAAAAAGTCAGGGGGTAACCATGCCAAGGAGGCATTTCCTTACACCCCTCATTTGCATCAACCATCTAAGAGGTCTGTGGTCAGTTTGCACACGGACGTGAGTGCCAAACAGGTATGGCCTCAATGTCTTCAGGGACCAGACCACAGCAAAGGCCTCCCTCTCAATGGCACTCCATCTTTTCTCTCTGAGGAGTAGTCGCCGGCTTATGAAGGCAACTGGCTGATCTTGGCCCTCTTCATTAACTTGTGCTAACACTGCCCTAATCCCTTCTTCTGAAGCACCTGTTTGCACTATAAACTCTTTGCTATAGGCAGGGGCCAGTAACACTGGTGCTGAGACGTAGCCTGTTTCAGAGTGTCAAAGGCTTTTTGACACTCTGTGGTCCAAATGACTTTCTTGGGCTGTTTCTTTGAGGTGAGTTCTGTCAGAGGGGCTACTATGGTCCCATAATTTTTAACAAAACTCATGTAGTACCCAGTCAGGCCAAGAAAGGCCTTGGCCTGAGTTTGGGTTTTAGGGGCCTCCCAATCCAGAATAATCTGGATCTTTGGCTGGAGAGGATATACATGGCCTCCACCAACAAGGTGGCCCAGGTAGACAACTGAGCTTTGCCCTATCTGGCACTTGCTTGCCTTGATAGTCAGGCTTGCTTGAAGCAGATCCTGAAGCACTTTCTTCAGGTGGACCAGGTGGTCCTCCCAGGTGGAACTGAATACAGCTATTTCCTCCAGATAAGCTGCACTGAAATATTCCAACCCAGACAGGACTCTGTTCACCAACCGTTAGAAGGTGGCAGGAGCGTTCTTCAGACCATAATTTTGAACTGAAAGTGGCCCTCTGGTGTGGAAAATGTTGACCTCTCCTTAGCTCCTGGACTTAAGGCAATCTACCAGTATCCTGAGGTCAGGTCAAATGTACTCAGGAATTTGTCAGCCCCAACCTATCAATGAGCTCATCAGCTCTAGGTATGGGGTGAGCATCAGTCTTAGTGACTGCATTTAGACCTCTGTAGTCCACACAGAATCTTCATTCCTTTTTCCTACCCTGGGGATTAGGTTTGGGTACCAGTACTACTGGACTGGACCAAGGACTATCAGAGGGCCCAATTACCTTGAGATTCAACATCTTAGCAACCTCAGCCTTGATGTTGGCCTTGACCTGGTCTGACAGCATGTACAGCTTGTTTTTGACAGGTAAACTGTCACCAGTGTCAATATTATCGACACACCAATTGGTGAGTCCAGGAGTCAAAGAAAACAGACCAGCAAACTGCTCCAAGACTTGTCTGCAGTCTTTTTGCTGCTGGGCTGTCAACCTAGAAGAGAGTACCACTCCCTCCACTGACCCATCTTGTGCGTTTGTGGAAAGGAGGTCTGGCAGAGGTTCACTGTCCTCCTCCTTCCCTTCATCAGTGACCATAAGCATGGTCTTGTCGGCCCTGTCCTGGTGGGGCTTCAACCTGTTGACATGCAGGATCCTATGAGGATTCCTGGGGGTGCCAAGGTCCACCAGCTAGGTGATGTCACCCTTCTTTTCCAAAATTCGATAGGACCCAGTCTATTTGGCCTGAAGGACCCTGGGGGCCAAAGGCTCCAAAACCCACACCAGTTGACCTGGGTAATACTCAGGCATGGGAGCCTTCTGGTCATGCCAGATCTTCATCAGCTCTTGGCTGGCCTCCAGGTTGCTGCTTGCCTTCTTCATGTACTCAGCCATAGGTGACCGCAGGCCCAGCACATAGTCTAGCACATTCTCCTTGGCTTTTTTGAGAGTCTTTTCCCAAGACTCTCTCACCAAGCATAATGGGCCTCTTACAGGGTGCCCAAACAGTAACTCAAAGGGGCTGAATCCAACCCCCTTCTGTGGCACCTCTCTGTATGCAAACAGCAGGGGTGAGAGGAGAACATCCCATCTCCTCCTGAGTTTGTCCGACAAACCCATGATCATGCCCTTTAGGGTCTTATTAAATCTTGCCACCAGGCCATTGGTCGGGGGATGATGAGGGGTGGTGAACTTATTTAGTAACACCACACTTATCCCACATTGCTTTCGGATATGCTGACATAAGATGTGTGCCCCCTATCTGAGACTACCTCCTTTGGGAATCCCACTCTGGTGAACACACCGAGTAGGGTCCTGGCCACTGTGGGATCATTGACTGTCCTGAGGGGTATTGCCTCAGGGTACCTGGTGGCATGGTCCACAACCACCAAAATGTACCTGTCGCCTGAGGCAGTTGGTGGGTCTAGGGTGGCAACAATGTCAATCCCCACCCTCTCAAAGGTAGTCCCAACCACTGGCAGTGGTATCAAGGGAGCCTTTGGCTTGCCCCCTGCCTTGACACTGGCCTGGCAGGTGACAAAGGAACTGCAAAACTCATTGACTTTCTCTGACATTTGGGTCCAACAGGTCTTGGTCTGTCCAAAATTTCCAGCTAAGGGAATAGCATGGCTTACGATTAGGAGGAATTCTCTATACTTCTGGGGGACCACCACTCTCCGGGTTGGCCCTGGTTTGAGGCCCTTGCCTCTGTGTAGAGAACTTTATTGTCCCAATAAACCTTGTGGGTCCCACTGGTATCCCCTTGTTCTTGCCTGGCAGCAGTCTGCCTTAGGCCCTCAAGAGTGGGACACACTCTTTGTCTCTGGCACAATTCTTCTCTGGTGGGCCCACCTGCCCCTTGCAGTTCTGCCAAGTCAGGCAGAGCTTGCAGAGCAAGGGGCCCTCCCTCAGAGGTCAGATCCTCCCCCTCAGGTTTGGGTTCCTCCTAAATCTCGGTACTTGGTGGGGCTGGCAAGCCAGACCCAGTGACCTTTCTCTTTTTCTTGGAGGCTTGGCCCATTGTTCCAGGGTCCAAGTGTCCAGCACTTCCCTGTTGTGCTGCCTGTTACCTGGTCACAGCACACAAACATTCAGGGAGGTCCAGCATCTGTGTGTGGACCCTTCCTTCCACCTCTGACCATTCAGATGCTTCCAGATAATTTCCCAGCAGACATTCTACTGGGAGAGCAGGAGCTACAGCTACCTTCTTAGGGCCAGTCACACCTCCCCATTCCAGACTCACCATGGCCATGGGATAGAGTTTGGTTCTGCTATCTGCATATGTTACTTGGTGGAAGATACCAGGTAAGACCTGCTCTGGAGAAACCAGCTTCTCTGTAACCATTGTCACACTGGCTGCTGTATCTCTCAGAGCTTCCACCTCGGTCCCTTTGACTTTAGGCCTTTGCCTATACCTCTCCATGCTGGGAGGTAAGGTGGCCATGGTTGCAATGTCCACCCCACCCATGGACACTAAGATGACCTCTGTGTACCCTGATCCCAGCCCTGGACGAATTTCCACCCCACACCTACACTAGCAATCCCATGGGACTGCCCACCAGTGGGGAGCTTCTTGGAGCAGATTGCACCCCCTCTTTTGTGTCCAGGTTAATGACACTCAAAACACTTGCAGGCCTTAGCAAGCTCCTGAAACTTTCCTGCCTTAACAGGATCATAATGCTTCCCCTGATGCCCCTTCCCCTTAGAAGTGGCATGGCTCTCGGCTCCCCCACCCTGAGTAGTTTTTGGGGACTCTTGTGAGGACCCTTTAGACTTTTTGTCATCCTTCTCTTGGTTCTCCCCCTGAGAAGAACCATGTCCTTCCTTATTCTGGTCACCCCTAACGTTTTCTGGTTAACCCTAGTTATTAACCAGTCATCTGCTGCCTCCCCCAACTCTCTGGGGTTGGTCAACTTGGAGTCAACTAGATATTGGCGGAGCTTCTCTTGGGCACAATTAGTTAGAAGGTGCTCCCTCATTATCAAATTGTAAAGCCCCTCAAAGGTACTTACCTTGTTGTCCTGTATCCAGCCCTCTGGTGCCTTAACTGAGATGTCTACAAAATCAACCCATGACTGGGTGCTTGTCTTCTGGGTGTCCCTAAACTTGAGCCTATACTGTTCTGGGGTCAGATCAAACTTTTTAGTTAAGCATCTCTTCATACTAGGGGATGAATCTGCCTCCTCCCCACTTAAGGTCAGAAGCCTATCCTTCCCAGAGTTGGGGACCAACTCCCATAGAAGTGAACCCCAGTACTGAGGCTTAACTCTCCTCATCTGGAGGGCCCTCTCAAAGGCCCCCTGCCATGTGTCTATATCATCCCCTTCCACATAGGCAGGAACCCTTGGATAATCTGGGGCGAAACCCCCCACCCATGAACATCCCAGCTTCTCTGTCACTTCCACCATCTCTTTTCTTTTCCCTTGCCCACTTTTTCTTTCCAAGGCCAGCTTTTCTGCCTCTAAAGCTTTATATGCTAGCTGGGCCTTCAGCTCTCTTTCTTCTCCCAACTAGCTTTGGGTATGGCCCTGGCAACTGTGTGTTGTGAGGATAAGTCTTCCTCATCCTCATCAAGGCTCAGATGCCCTCCCTCCCCTGAGTGGTTGGAGCTAGCATCCTCCCCTTCCTCTTCCTCCCCTGGCGCTTCCTCTGTGCCTATATCTTGGGCCTCAGCCCAGGCTGTCAGGGATTTAATCAAAACTTTTTTCCTGAGGTTAGTGGCTGCAGGCAACCCCTACTCAGTACACAACCCACTAAGCCAGACTACTGTCATTGTCAGTAGGCTAGCCAGATCAAGCTCCATGGTTTCCTAGTTTTGTGTCAACAAAAACTTTTTGCAAAAATTGGAAACAAGAATTTAGAAAAATCACAAAAATGCAATGATTGAAATTAATCCAAATTAAAAATCAAAAACAATTTTTGCAATACGACAAATTAAAGGATTTTTAATTTGCTTTACTTAAAACTGTAGTGTGATACTGAACACAAGTACTGGATTCCACCACTACACACCAAAAATGTTGGAAAGTGGATTATTAGTAAGGGCAGGTAAGTACCAACACTTAGCAATAGGCCACTCACCCCGCTTGGTTCAGTTAGGTCTCGATAAATTAACCCCAGCTCAAACCTTGGTGGCTTGGCAACGAGCGACGAGGCTTAACTTAGGCCCTCAACCTGACAATGGCAGTAAAAACCGCCTACCGCTGCGGTGACGGCCTGCAAAAGACCGTCCCCGCGGCTACCATTCGTTCAACGAATTATGACCACAGCCGGATTTTCGCCACAAGAAGGGCAGAAATCCGGCATTGGCCCTATTGGCAGATGGTGGTAAGATGGCACTGCTACTGCCAGCAGCACCACGCCAGTAGACTACTGCCAGCCGTATTATGTCAAATAATACAGCCTGGCGGTGTTCTGCTGGAGGGCGCTGCTGGCGGTAGCAATGTCTCATTCTGTCCCCTGCCGGAAGACCCCCTGGATACAAGTAAGTCGGGTTTCTGACAGGGAAGGGGAGGTGGGTGGGAGGTGTTTTGTGTGTGTGGGGGGGGGGGTGTGTGCATGTATGTGTGAGTGTGTGCATGAATGTGAGTGTGTGTTTAGTGTTGTTTGCGTGCATGTATGAAGGTGTGTGAGTGCGTTTATGAATGTGTGCGAGTGCGTGTATGAATGGAAATGAGAATGCGTGTCTGCGTGTAAGTTTGGATGTGTGTACGGATGTGTGCGTGAATGAATGGATGCATGCGTGTATGTATGCGTGTATGTGTGTGTGGATGAGTGTGTGCCTGCGTGTGTATGGGGGAGGTTGGAACGGAGGGGGAGAATGGATTTAGGGGGGAGGGCGGTGTCTGGGGAGTGTTGGGGGGGAGGGAGCCTCCTATTAGTGACAGGGAAGGAATTACCTATCACTGATAGGGCCTACCACCATGGTTTTCATGGCATTACGAACGCCACGGAAACCATGGTGGTAGACAGGGTCATGATACCGCCAGTGGCACAATATCGGCCACCGGGTTGGAGATTATAATCTCCAGCCCAGTGGCTGCTACCACCATGGCAGTCAGAGTGGTACATTGGCGGACTGGCTTCAGCCAACCGCCAACGTCATAATGTGGCGGTATTACCGCCAGCCTGTTGGCGGTACTACCGCCACATTATCTCCGACCCCTGAGGTCATAATGACCCCCAAAGTGTAAAGCATTAAAGTATCACAAAACAGTAATTCAAGAAAACACAGGAAACAGTTTAAAAATCCAAAACCAATTTATATAAATTAACATATTTTTAGCTTTAAAATGACACCACAACAAATAAAATTGGATAAAGAGAACAGGAGATATGAATTTTTAAAGAATTAGGCCCTCATTATGACAATGGCGGTAAAAACCGCCTTCCGCACCGGCGACGGCCTGCAAAAGATCATCACCACAGCTACCATCCGTTTGCCGAATTATGACCACAGCCGGATTTCCGCCACAAGAAGGGTGGAAATCCAGCTGTCGTCATACTGGCGGATGGTGGTAAGGTGGCTCTGCTACCTCCTGCAGCACCACGTCAGTAGACCACCGCCAGCCGTATTATGTCAAATAATACGGCCTGGCGGTGTTCTGCTGGCGGGCGCTGCTGGAGGTAGCAGGGCCCCGTCCCCTGCCGGAAGACCCCCTGGATACAGGTAAGTCGGGTTTCTGACATGAGAGGGGGGAGGGTGTATTGTGTGTGTGTGTGTGTGCATGTATGTGTGAGTGAATGAGAGTGTGTGTTTAGTGTTGTTTGCATGCATGTATGAAGGTGTGTGAGTGCGTTTATGAATGTGTGTGAGTGCGTGTATGAATCCAAATGTGAATGCATGTCTACGTGTAAGTTTGGATGTGTGTGCGGATGTGTGCGTGAATGTCTGTGTGGATGAGTGTGTGTCTGCGTGTGTATGAGCGAGGTTGGAGGGGAGGGGAAGCATGGATGAAGGTGGGAATGGGGGGTGTTTGGGGATTGTTGGGGGAGGGAGCCTCCCATCAGTGACAGGGAACACATTCCCTGTCACTGATAGGGCCTACCTATGGTTTTCGAACGCTAAGGAAACTATGGCGGCAGGCAGGGTCATGATACCGCCGGCAGAACAATAGCAGCCGCCATGGCAGTCGGAGTGGTACATTGGCGGATTGGCTTCAGCCAATTTGCCAATGTCATAATGTGGCAGTAAGTACTGCCAGCCTGTTGGCGGTACTACCGACACATTATCTCCAACCGCAGGGGTTATAATGACCCCCCCCTTAGTGTTTTTTAGCGCTTAGAAATGAATAACGCCAATCTGGTCATCTGGTCGCCCCTCAACCGGGGCAAAGGCCGACGGCGATGGAGCCCTGCTTGGCTACAGCAAGCAGGAAGCCTCGGTCAAAAATTCACCTTTGGACTTAGTCGTTGTCTTGAAGAATTTCTTCAGCAGGACGATGTCACCAGTCCGATTTGCCATTCCTCGGATAAGCGTTGCAGGAGCCCGCTGTGAAGATTTCTACATTCAAACTTGGATGATTTTTCAAGATGAAAATCCTTTGACCGGGGCAAACCTAAATCTTCATCCGACGTCCCTGGAGCCCTCTTTCGGAATACTGTGCGTGAGGTCCCATTCAACTTTCTACGTTCAGACTTAGGGCCTCATTCCAACCCTGGCGGTCTGTGACCGCCATGGCGGAGGGCAGCGGAAGCACCGCCAACAGGCTGGCGGTGCTTCCTGGGCTATTCTGACCGCGGCGGTAAAGCCGCGGTCAGAAAAGGGGAACCGGCGGTTTCCTGCCGGTTTTCCCCTGGCCCAGGGAATCCTCCATGGGGATTCCGACTCCCTTCCCGCCAGCCTGTTTCTGGCGGTTTTCACCGCCAGAACCAGGATGGCGGGAACGGGTGTCGTGGGGCCCCCTTACAGGACCCCATACAGATTTTCACTGTCTGCTTAGCAGACAGTGAAAATCGCGGCGCGTGCCACTGCACCCGTCGCACCCCTGCAACTCCGCCGGCTCCATTCGGAGCCGGCTTCCTCGTTGCAGGGGCTTTCCCGCTGGGCCGGCGAGCGGCCTTTTGGCGGTAACCGCATGGCGGGCGGCGACTGCCGCCCGCCGCGGTCAGTATGACCGCTTTAGTCACTTTTTCAGACATTTTCATTAGTGGGACGAACCTTCAAGTCAGTGGTCAGCTGATCAGTTTCTTCAAGATCTGAGATAGGGGACTCTGGTTAGCAATTTTTCACCTTTAGCAAACAAGGAGTCCCTCCTTGAACCAGTTGAAGCCAGGCAAAGCCCTTCTTGTGGTGAAGCCCAAGTGTGCAGCTGGTGCAGTCCTTCAGAGTGCAATGTCCAGGTGCAGGTCAGGGGTCCAGCAGAGCAGTCCTTCTTCTTCTGATGTTCTTCCTTGTAGGGATCTGAGGTATGGGTGCAGTACTGCCATATTTATCCTTGCTCCTGGGTGAACAACAGGGGGTCCTGGTTCTCCAATCAGATGCAGGGTCCTTCCCCCTGTGATGATCACTTCCTGGGAAGTGTGGCAAAAATCAATCCCAGGGAGGAACATTCTTCAAAAATCCATCATGGCTGAAACTGAGTTTTGGAGGTTACATCTGGCTGAGCCCACCCACTGGTGTGGCTAAAAATCTTAAACACACCCTTCTCCTAAACTAATCAAGAGGGCACCTAATTGTCTTTGGTTGAAGGATGTGAGGGAGATGCTGAGGTGCTCCAAATGTCCTTCCCTGCCTTTGAAGAACTGCTTGGCAGCCCTCCCCTTCATGCTTCCCCACCTGCTGAGGCAGTTCTCCTCCACTAGGCACATCCTTTGTGTTCAGCCCAGGCCACTTCACACCTCATCAAGGCAGCCTGGCCAAGCTGCCATAGGCTGGCCAATCAGAGAAGGGCACTACAGAGCTGAAGTTGGCAACTTTTTAGATATAGTTTAAAACACTTTACCTGAACTAGTTGTACTAAATCCCACATTGTAAATTGTGGGATTTATTATAACAATTAATTTGATACCGAACTTGAGACATCTGACACTTAAAGGGACTTTGTCAATTAAAATAAAGTCTCCCCATTTTAGCCTATGGTGGCCATTCACTACAATGAGGGAAAAACGAATTTGGTTATTGTACTTCACTAGGGCATATAAAACAATTTTTATAAGGTTCCTGCTTATAGCTACATGGCACCCAACCCTAGTGGCACATAAGGTACACCTTAGTGGTGGGTAACAGAGTCACCACCGTTACGAGTGACACTACGTGGGTTGGGCCGACAGGGGAGTGCCCCGGGGTCACTCTAGAAAGTAATACGTCCAGGAGCACGCACACCAGCCAGGAAATGAAAAGTACAGACGAGGACAGAGGGGGCCGGGATAAAGACGCAAAAGAGATTTCAGGGAGTTGGACAGAGGAAGACGAAAGGATAGAGAAAAATTGCGGAGACGCCGAAAGTGACGAGGACGCTGAGGGAGATAAAGAGGACACCGGGACAGAAAGAGAATACGTTGGGTGCCCGGAAGATGCGGAACGACTCGGGGAAACCAAACAACCCCAAGGAGAAGAATAAACACCGGGAGGAACAGAAAACACCCACCACGTCCCAGGAGGGACGTGGGTAATGCATGTACGTGCCTGCATACTGGGTACCACCAAATATTTTTCGAAGAGAGAAGAGGAAGGGGGGGAGGAGGTGTGAGGAGGGAGGGAGGTAAAAGTGAATAGCTTCAATATCCATCAGTACTGTCGAAATCCGTCTGACTTTTGTCTCAAAAAGCAGGTCATAAACGGATTTTATTACATCTTATTTTATTCCTTTATTTTTCTTCTTGTTGGCTGCACATTATCACTAGTACACTCTTTCACTTCACCAAGATTAAAGAGTGGTTCACTGAGTGTTCACTAGTAGGCACTATCCCTCCCTTTTCCCCCTCCTCCTCGCCAGGAGATAAAGAAAAATACTCAAACATGAAATTCTTACCTTTTGTCCTTCTGTTAATCATTTTCACTCTTGCCCATCCTTTAGGAGGACGTCGACCTCTGGACCTGAGATTTACCTAGGAAGAAGAGAGAGATCAAGACAATTACTAAAAGTAAAAGCCCAAAGAAGAAGACGACTGAAAAAGAGAGAGAGAGGAGTAAAGAGGAAGGACAAAGAAGAAAAACTAAAAGACATGATTTAATTTGAAAACTTGTAAATGCCAAGTCAAGGACAATAAAAAGAAACCATGTTATCATTACAGTTTAAAGAGTTGTCTATAAGTTTAATTTCTTAACAATACCTCTGACCAGGCCAACAATTCAAAAACCCACAACAGGGTGACATATGTAAAAATAAGGTAGTTTAAGACTTTGGAAGTACTTTTAATTCCAAAGTCGAATTTGCATATAACTTTAGTTTACAAGCATCCAGCAAGGCAGACCTGCCTTTAAAATGACACTTGGCACCTCAGCAGTGCACCTATGGGGCACTACCTATGCTGGGGTCCCTAAACCTACATGCCCTACCATATACTAGGTAGGTTAATACTGCCAATTATAATTAGCCTAATTTGCATATCCATTTTACACAGAGCACTGGCCCTGGGACTGGTAGGCAGTACCCAGGTCACAATCAAGAGTCAGTAACCACCAGTATCTGTTCAAAAGGTTTAGGGGTGACCAGGGCAAAAAGGAGGACTTTCCTACACTCCTATATCCAGCTAAGCTATGTGTCATCATGATGGGACAGTCGCACTTCTTTGAGCACCCTGAGGATGTCTGGTCCTGGCTGGATATGTCAGATGCACCACTGGTGCGACCACCGACTAAAGCTAAATCATTCCATGCCAGTGGTAAGCAGCACGGACACCACCAGCACTGATCCAGGAGTGCGCCGCTGTCTGTGAAGGGAGGAGTTGACGAGCTGTGATCTGTGTTGATAGCACTATAGACACAGTGGAGACAGACCTGCTACAGGTGCTTCAGGTCGTAGACGCCTAAGAGTGCATCCTCCTTGGTGACGAGGACTCAGATGCTCCTTTACATATTGGTGACATTATTGCAGACACTGGGAACTGATGGGATAGTTGCTGTTGCTCCTGACTGCACAGCCTCCCCAGGAGGGCCACGCTGCTATGGGTGTGATCTGGGAGGACTGCCTGACTGGTGTTTTTTCTCCTGTGGAACGGCTGCTTTGGGTGTCTGGGTGTCTGATCCCTAGCATGTGAGCTGGTTGGTTGCTGGGAGTCGGTCTGGAGGCTTCTTGGTAGTGCATGGTATGTTTGAGTGCAAGGGCTTAGGCCCATCTGGGTTTATGGGGAGGGACTGCACTGAGAGTATATGATTAAACATCATACCACTGTAACTACAGGGGTGTTGAGTTATTTGCATTAACATGTTTGAGCACTATCTATTGTCTATTATGTGTGGTGGGACGGGGTGCCCCTTTTCCATGTTTATGGGTTTCCTTTGTGAGGGTCTGGGTAGCAATGGTGTATGTCCTGGGACTTGGATTTCTTTGGAAACATGAGTGGTTCTTGTTCAATGCTACTTTCCCGGGATTGGGGGAGGGGGTCAAATGGGTTGTTTGTTTTATGTTTTCATGTGTCCAGTGCCATCGTGACATGGGGGGTACATGGTCTAGTCTGCTGGTGTTAGGACATGATGAGTGTTCTAAGAAATTATAGGCTTCTCTCTTGGAATGTGCAGGGACTGGGATCCTATACAAGCACAATAGTGTTATCACTTCTTAAAAGGCACAGTGTTGATATAGAGTGCCTGCAGGAAACCCATTTTACAGACACAGAGGCTGTGAAGCTGGCAAGGAAATGCAGGGGACAGGTATACTAAGCCAACTTCTCATCTATCTTACCGGGGTATTGGTCTGGTTTGCCCCTGGGGTACTCTTTGCACTGACCTATAAGGAGGCTGATATGGAGAGGTGGTATCTATTGCTTCAGGGTAGGCTAGATGGGTTTGAAGTGGACATTGTTAACTTATATGGGCCTAATACAGATGACAAGTCCTATTACCTAACACTGTGGGATGTTACTTCCCCTGCCATGGAATTATGATTGCTGTGGGCTGGGGATTTGGACTGGGGATGGCGACTTAGATCATCAGCCCCCTTGACTCAACAATAAGCCTAAAATGGCTTCAGCACTATGGAAGGTTACAACACAAATGGGGCTTTGCAACATTTTGAGGCCATCACACTCCACTGCACAGGAATATTCATTCTACACAGTACCTTTAGTAGGCTTGACCACAGACTTGCATATCCTACTGCTGACCCATTTGGCTCCTAGGGTCCTGGTGGTGATGCATCTGTCCGGCTACCTCTCTGATCATGCCCCAGTGACATGTGTGCTCGCATAGGGGGCGGTTCCTGGTCCCCATTCACTTGGAGGCTTTTCCCAGAGACGTTGCATGATACTGGGACAGGGACTCACTGGCAGGAGCCCTTGGAGAATACTTTGAACTAAATTGGCCTACTACTCATAGTCGGGCAACAGAGTGGGAAGCAATTCAGGCTGTGATACAGGGGCAGAGTGCGAGTCTCTTGTGTGGGTACTTTCTGGCTGCCCTGCCTATTTCACAGTTAGAAGATGTCACAGCTCAAGAACTAGGTGCGGATCTTGCCCTAGAGGAGGTCCGGATGGTACTTGTTGTCTACCGGAGGGGAAGCATCAGGAAGCAATGGCCTTCCTGCCGGCTTTTATCAGGCCTTTACTCCAATCCTCACACAGCAGCTGCTTGAGGTATACCAGGAAGCCTGTCACACTGGTATGCTGCCCTCATCAATGCTAGAGGGGTGCAATTCTAAGATTTTGAAGTCTGGAGTCAGCGCCTCAGATCCAGCTGCCTATCATCCACTCACAATGATAAACATGGACATGCAGGTCCTTTGCAAAGATCTGGCCCTTAGGCTGCGCCCAATGATTTCTCAATTGATCCATGAGGATCAGTGTTGCTTTATCCCTGGACGTAATACTACCATGAACCTGAGACGACTGAATATTGTCCTACACGGGGTGGAGGGTAGGGAGAAGGAAATAGTGATTATTTCCATTGAAACTGCTAAGGCATTTCACATGGTAGACTGGTAATGGCCATGGGTGCATCTGCTGTACTGAACCAATGGCCAGGTTGAAGGTTAGTCAATTATGTTCCAACACATGGATAGTGGGTAGGGGTACACAACAGGGCTGCCCTTTATTCCCCTTTCCCTTCGCTGTTGCACTGGAACACATGGCAATTCAAATTCAACAGACCATGTCTGACTGGGGGATCCAAGTGGGAGGTGTTAATCAAATGGTATCCCTTTACATGGATGACACTCGTTTTTTCTACTTTATGGTCCCCGGGAGTCCCTTCCACTTCTCCTGCAATGCCTGGATGCTTTTGGGGAACTAACATGCCCTAAAGTTAACCATGGCAAATCGTTAGTGTTCGTGGTGGGTCCTTTGGTTGCTCAGGAACTGTCCTTTTGGCTTTCTCTGCTCCTGCATTGGGAGACTGATCAGTTCCGTTATTTGGGGAATAGGGTGGTACACACCCCATAAGAAAGTAAGCAGTATTATGTAAACGGGGTCACCGAGGGACTGTGTTTGCGGTCCAGTTTTGAAATACCCTCCCTTATCCCTGATGGGCCGAGTGGCCGTGGCCAAGATAGTGTTTTTGCCACAGTGCCTGTATACTATGCAATATTTGTTTGACATGCTTTCCTGGCTGGTCTTTCAGAGATTACACTCTCTGTTAACTACTCTGATATGGGGAGGCAGCAGAAGTAGGGTAGTACAAGACTTTTTGTTTCTGCCCTTGTTGAAAGGAGGGCCGGAGGTCTCCAACCTGGAACTGTACTATTTGGCCTCACAGCTTCAGCATATCACACATTGGCTGTCTAACCGAAGGAACTGGAAGAAATCGCTGTTAGCTGACAGGACACGTAATTTTTCTCACCAATAATTACAAATTGTGGGGGTGGGTTGCAACTTCGTTATCATACCTTATTAGACACACAGCTTCCCTCTGGGAAAGGACTGTTATGTTTATTTTGGGTAAGGCTCCCTTTGCTGGAGACTTTAACTTCTGGGATCCAACAGCGTTCTGTACTCTTGCTGAATTGATCAATGTAAATGTTTGAAATGGGAGCGACTGTGAGACCCTAGGACATGTATACCCCAATGAGGAGTTTATCACCTTTGAAGCAGCACAACAGACCTTTTGACTAGAACATGGGCAAATCCTAACCCATGCCAGCATAAGAGCCATAGTAAGGGAAATATGGCCCACATACCCTGCTGCCCTGTCCACATTGCTCATGTTTCAGGGGTTGCTAGAGCTGTGGTGGGTCCGTCACTTGGTTTCTCATCTGTATAAGGCCATGGCAGTTAATCAAGCTTGATCCCTGCTTCCTGGCAGGGCAGCTTGGGAACAGGAGTTTGGGGTTCCCCTGGAGAATGCGCAATGGTACAGGCCCTGTGCACTGGTCCAGTCAGTTTCCTGTAATGCCAGGCTTAAGTTATTACATTTCAACTTCTTGTACCGTACATATGTGACACCAGTGCTACTCATTCGAATGGATCCCAGTAAAGCCAGTGGTTGTCTCAGATGTCAGGCTCTCATGGCAACTTCCTGCTACCTAGTGTGGTACCGCCCAATGATATACTCCTTCTGGATGTCTGTTGTGGCACAAGTGGCTACCACAGCGAGAATTCCAATATAGGTGTTTGCTTGCTGGGAGATATTTGATGGCATCAGGGTAAAAAAATAGAGTTTAACCCCTTCCACGCCACGGATGTAATGCTTACGTCCTTGGCTGAAGCGCTCAGACACCAAGGACGTAACCGTTATGTTCTGGACCTGGTCCATGAGGAGAGCGCTAGCGCTCCTCCAGTCGGCATCCCACACCCCTCCCATGCACAGGGATGGAAGGGGAATCACTTCCCCTTCCACCCCCGACACCCTACAATCCCCAGTGATGTCTGATGATGTCAGCGCGCGAACCTCATCAGAGGCCCCCCTATTGCGCTGGAAGCTCAGCTTCCAGTGCGATCGGAAGGGAAATGAAAGCATTTCTCTTCCGATCAGGGGGTGGGGGCCAGCAGAGAGGCATGAAAGGAAAGGAAAGGCTTTTTCTTTCTTTTCATGTCTCTTTGAGCATTTCTGCAGCCCGATTGTGAAGTGATCGGGCTGCAGAAATGCCCACTAGACACCAGGGATTTTGTGTTTATGTTTGTTTATGTATTAGGGGAGCGGCCCCTTTGGCAAGGGCCGCTTCCCCATGGGCAAATAATTTTTATGCAATTTCTGCCCCCTTTGGGGGCAGATCGACCTATTTTTCTTAGGCCAATCTGCCCCCAAGGGGGGCAGAAACCACTGGACACCAGTTTTTTTTTATGTCAGTTTCACGCAAGGGGAGCGATCCCTTAGGCAAGGGTCACTCCCCTGGGGGGCAATTTTATTTTAGGCCATTTCTGCCCCCCTTGGGGGCAAATCGGCCTATTTTAATGAGACTGATCTGCCCCCAAGGGTGGCAGAAATGACTAGGCTACAGGGATTTCTTTTTTTTTTTACAGATGGGGAGCGACCCCTTAGGCAAGGGTCACTCTCTTGGGGGACAATTCTATACTAGGCCATTTCTGCCCACCTTGGGGGCAGATCGGCCTATTTTTCTTATGCCAATCTGCCCCCAAGGAGGTCAGAAACAACTAGACACTAGGGACTTTTATTTGTACCAATTTCATGCAAGGGGAGTGGCCCCCTTAGACAAGGGTCGCTCCCCTGGGGGACAAATTTATTTTATGGCATTTCTGCAGATCGGCCTATTTTAATTAGGCCCATCTGCCCCCAAGGGGAGCAGAAACCACTAGGCACCAGGGATTTTTTTATTTTTTACAGATGGGGAGCGAACCCTTAGGCAAGGGTTGCTCCCCTGGGGGGCAAATTTATTTTAGGTCATTTCTGCCCCCTTTGGGGGGCAGACAGCTAGGCACTTTCCAAAAAAACAGGTCTGCTGTCAATGTAAACATTTGATGTGTCCATGTTGCATTTTGGGGTGTTTCCTGTTGCAGGCACTAGGCCTACCCACACACGTGAGGTACCATTTTTATTGGGAGACTTGGGGAATGCTGGGTGGAAGTAAATTTGTGGCTCCTCTCAGATTCCAGAACTTTTTATCAACGAAATGTGAGGAAAAAGTGCTTTTTTTGCCAAATTTTGAGGTTTGCAATGGATTCAGGGTAACAGAACGTGGTGAGAGCCCCACAAGTCCCCCTATTCTGAATTCCCCTAGGTGTCTAGTTTTCAAAAATGTATAGGTTTGCTAGGTTTCCCTAGGTGCCGGCTGAGCTAGAGGCCAAAATCCACAGCTAGGCACTTTGCAAAAAACAGGTCAGTTTTCTCTGGGAAAATATGATGTGTCCACGTTGTGTTTTGGGACATTGCCTGTCATGGGCACTAGGCCTTCCCACACAAGTGAGGTACCATTTTTATTGGGAGAGTTGGTCAAATGCTGGGCGGAAGGAAATTTGTGTCTCCTCTCTATCACGGAAATGTGAGGAAAAAGTATTTTTTTGCCAAATGTTGAGGTTTGCAAAGGATTCTGGGCAACAGAACCTGGTGAGAGCACCACAAGTCACCCCATCCTGGATTCCCCTAAGTGTCTAGTTTTTAAAAATGCACAGGTTTGGTAGGTTTCCCTAGGTGCCGGCTGAGCTAGTGGCCAAAATCCACAGCTACGGCACTTTCCAAAAAACACGTCAGATTTCAATGTAAAAATGTGATAGGTCCATGTTGCATTTCCTGTTGCGGTCATTAGGATTACCTACACAAGTGAGGTACTATTTTTATCGGGAGACTTGGAGGAACACAGAATAGAAAAACAGGTGTTATTGCCCCTTGTCTTTCTATACATTTTTTCCTTCCAAATGTAAGACAGTGTGTAAAAAAGACGTCTATTTGAGAAATGCCTTGAAATTCACATGCTAGTATGGGGACCCCGGAATTCAGAGATTTGCAAATAACTACTACTTCTCATTACCTTATCTTGTGCCAATTTTGGAAATGCAAAGGTTTTCTTGATACCTACTTTTTACTCTTTATATTTCACCAAATGAATTTCTGTATACCCGGTATACAATGAAAACCTACTGAAAGGTGCAGCTCATTTATTGTCTGTGGGTACTTAGGGTTCTTGATGAACCTACAAGCCCTATGTATCCCGCAACCAGAAGAGTCTAGCAGACGTAATGGTATATTGCTTAAAAAAAATCTGCCATAGCTGGAAAAAGTTATAGACGAAAACGTGGACAGAAATGGCTCTTTGTTTCACCTCAATTTCAATGTTTTTTTTTTATTTTAGCTGTTACTTTCTGTAGGAAAACCTTGAAGGATCTACACAAATTACCCCTTGCTGAATTCAGAATTGTATCTACTTTTCAGAAATGTTTAGCTGTCCAGAATCCAGCATTGGTTACACACCTATTTCTGGCACTAACTGGAAGGAGGCTGAAAGCACAAAAAATAGTAAACATGGGGTATGTCCCAGTAAAATGTCAAAATTCTGTGGAAAAATGTGGGTTTCTAATTCAAGTCTGCCTGTTCCTGAAAGGTGGGAAGATGGTGATTGTAAACAGCAAACCTTTTGTTGATGCCATTTTCAGGGGAAAAAACACATGCTTTCTTCTGCAGCACTTTTTCCATTTTCTTTTTTTTTCCACGAAATTTTAGCTAATTTATTGGTCTCCTCCACAAACTCTGGGTACCTCTAGAATCCCTAGGATGATGGACAAATAGGACGCTAATTTGGCGTGGGTCACTTATGTGGACAAAAAGTTATGAGGGCCTAATTGTGAACTGCCCCAAATAGCCAAAAAGAGGCTTGGCACGGGGGGGAGGAGGGGAAGGCCTGGCAGCGAAGGGGTTAAGTACCTGCATCTGTTGTTGGCCAAGAGAAGAGTTGCAATTACATGGATGGGCACATTGTTCCCAGCATGGAAGAATGGGTGAGGTATGTGAATGAATGGGTTGTTGCAGAGGAGGTACGCCTCAAAAAAGTGTTGTCGTGATGACTAAGTGGAAGAAAACCTGCCAGTTTGAGGGGCATTGTTGACTAACTTCGTAGATCCTGGGGATTCGCAGATAAATACATCGAATGACGAGATGCACTATTTCAACTCAGATACTTGATAGTCCCCTAGGTGCTTTTAGAGGAGTTTAGCTTTGGTATAATGCTTCTGTAATATTGTAAGTCGTGAACTGTGATGACCTGCTACTCTAAGTCAACTTGCTGGGGATGGCTGATGTTTTTCTTTCTTTGTATTATTGTTTGTTTAATAAAAACAATAACATATAATAGGCTTACCTTGGGAATGGTAGTTTAGGATTCTGACAAGAAGAAAGAAAGAAATGAAGATAGCGACTTTTTATCTCTTTATTTGCTTTATATTCCGTCTCTCACTTTCTTTTCTGTATTTTCTAGCTTTCTCCTGGTTGTTCAGTTGAAGCGAGGTCCTCTCCCACTTACACCTTCTCTATCTCTCCCTTCATGTATGTATTCTCTATCTCTGTTCTTAGTTCTCTCGCTCGCCCTCACGCCCAACTCTCTTTCGCTCTATGTCTCAGGTGCGCTCTATCTCTCTCTGCGGTGAAATGGCTCAGATTCCGTCTGATGGTCACTTTGTCTGTCTCTCTGCCTCTCCCATGCTTTTGCTCACTTCGCACAGTCTTATTGCCCATCTTTCTTTCATGCTCACTCACTTGATCTCGCCTATGTCTTTGTTGTTGTCTGTCCCACTGCCTCCCTCTGTCTTGCGCTCCCTCCTTCCCCAATCTCTCTCTCTTAACAAATTTCAGATCTCAGCAACCGCACTAGCAGAAGGTATTTCTTACCTGTGATGTCCCCTGCTACGTTCACTGTGAGAAGCACGAGCGCCTCACCAACTTTCTACATGCACTTATATTTCATACTCCACAAGTTCATCAGTGATCAGAAATAACTTGTCCTGACTCTTGCAAACATTTAATTTGTTTCCATTGCATGATCAATTAAACATTGCGCTCTTTCTGATTGTGAGCATAAAGAGATCAATTAACGGACTGCTTGTTTCTAAGTTTTGAAGGGTTTGCAGCTAGTGACTGAGCACAAAGTGCCCCGTAACGTAGCAATGCTTAACTTGAACAAGAATGATTGGTGATGCGCAAAGCTCTGCTCCGAAGCTAGCAGCCGGTGCAATGAAGTAACTGGGCGCCCAATATCACGGCTATATTGCCCTAGATCCACCTCATGCCTTTTCCATTCACTATCAAACCTTCCTGACCCTTTATCCTAGTCTTGCAGGTTCCTTCTTTCTCACTTGGTGGCAGTTTTTCTCAGTGCTTAATTTGTAAATCAAAACGTGCCGGTGCCCAAAGTCCTCCCCTTAAACACGCGGCTGTTGCAATTAAATGTGTGAACACGGTATACTGAGGCAGCGTAATTTTGAAGCTATCTAGAGCCTCTTCAATCCATTTTACAGCCACTCCCTGCCCCTTCAGCTCACTCTTGCAGCTTTCTGCTTTCTCCAATTGTGACGCTTTTTTCGTTTTTCTCTTCCTCCCTCTTTCCCATATGTGTCTTTTGATCGCAGTAAATGCTTGAGGAATAAAAATAAGTGCCGGAACCACAAACACAAATTAAGCACTGTTTTTTCTGTATTTGTACTCCTCCGTCTTTCCGCTTTGCATGTTTTTCTCTCTCTCGCTGTTGGTCTAGGTCACTTGAGGAAAAACAATTGCCAGTCCAAAAACATGAGTGGAAGTGGTGCCCACCAGCTCAAGTTAAGTACTGTACAGGAGCGGTTCCAAAGGGCTGGAAATCAGTAAATGCGGGCAAACTCTGAACAGGTGGGGGCAGGGTTAGGTGGGCATCACCACAAAGCCAGGAATCAGTGTTTTGAAAATGAATGGATATACTCAGTGTTTGAAATAAAAATACATAGGCGCAGATACTCACTATCCCAGAGTACCGGTTTTGAAAGATGCCAGTACTCTCTCACTAAATGCATTGCATCCCTGATGAGAAGTGTTGGTACTCTCTCTCATTCGAGTGCAAGAAGTGTAGCTACTCAGTACCTCAAAGTATCTATTTATTTAAAGCAAAGGTTATACTTATCAAGCAATACATATTCAGAAACCTCCTAATAATGTGCATGTAAACAGAAGACTCACTCCGCTGATAACTCTAAACTATTTCATTTAACTAGGCCTTTTGGCACTAGATGAAAGCAGGGTGGTTGTTTTTTAGAAACTGGGTCTCGAGTTGGCAGAGGTATGCACCCTGTCCAAGTAGGAACCACAATCATAGTCAGGGTAAGTCAGTTACAAACCATAAATTAACCTGTGCTCACCCTCTGGTAGTTTGGTACAGAGTAGGCAGATTTAATTTAGGAGACAATGTATAAAGTACTTGTGCAAAAGCTAATAAAGCAAAACTGTGACAACACCACAGAAAAATATACCACACCTTATTAGAAAACTAGAGCTGAATTTAATGAACAAAACAAGACAAAAACAACAAAAATCCAATAAGTAGAAATCAAGAAATTAATTTGT
Organism: Pleurodeles waltl; assembly: GCF_031143425.1. Taxonomy (NCBI): domain Eukaryota; kingdom Metazoa; phylum Chordata; class Amphibia; order Caudata; family Salamandridae; genus Pleurodeles; species Pleurodeles waltl. Next base: position 90,169,590 of record NC_090437.1, read on the forward strand.
AAAGAATATCTGCAAATATAGTGCTTAAAAGCAGAAATTGCCAACCAGGGCTACCTGGTCACTAATGACCAGCTCAAAACTAAAAAGTCATCAGTGGTGCAGAGGAGGCAATGCATTGCATCAATCCACCTAGATGTAGGCAATGCATTGTTCCCATGCAGAGCACGTTGAGGTGCGTTGACTTCCTCCAAGGTAGCTGATGCATCATCATCGAGTCACGCAGCCTGCAATGCGATGTCCTCAAAGCAGGCGGTGCACCAACGCCAAAAGAGATGGGTCAATTTTGATCCGGGCAATGGTGTTGATGTGCGGGTTCCAGCAGTTGAAGCACTTCATACCCACTTCCAAGGCCCCAGGACTGGATTGGCACCACTTGGCAGGGCAAGACGTGCAGCAAGAAAAGTCCAGGTGACAGTTCTTTTAGCCGCACAGCAGTACTTCTTGCTACAGAATGTCCTCAGGTCCAGAAGTGTAATGAAGTGGTGGTATCTGAGGTCCAGTACTTATACCAAGTTTTGCCTTTGAAATGGGGGAGAGTTCAAAGAGAAGACTTTGAAGTGCACAAGGTCCCTGTCCTTCCTGCCCTGGCTCAAGACTCACTGGCGGGGGTGCGCAGTCCTTTGTGTGGGGACAGGTACAGCCTATTCAGGTGTGTCAGCTCCTCCCTCCCATCCTGCCCAGCATAGCCCATCAGGATGTTGATGGCCAATCAGTTACCCCTAAGCTCCCTTTGTGTGTGGCTGCCTGGCAGGAATGCACAAGCCCTGCTGTCCCCCACTCAAGACGTGTATTCAGAGACAGGCAGAAGGCACTTAATGGTTAAAGTAAGAAAATTGTATCTTTCTAAAAGCAGCATTTTCAGAATTACAATTTAAAATACGTTTACCATAAATTGGGATTTTAAATTGTGATTCCGGCGACACCAAACTTGGGGTCTCATCTCTTCCAAATTGGAAATCACACTTATAAAATGTAATAAATTAATCCCAATGTTAACCGATGGGAGACATAGGCCGTGCAGTAGTGGAAAACAAATGTCAGAGTTTTTCACTACCTGAACATGTAAAACTAAAAGGTACATGCCCAGCTGTTTAAATACACTGCACCCTGCCCTTAGAGCTGTCCAGGGCCTACCTTAGGGTGACATATGTACTAAAAAGGAAGGATTGGGTGTGGCAAGAGGGTTGACTTGCCAGGCAGATGTGCACATCCAGGCTCTGCAATGGCAGGCCTAGCACATGTTTCAAGGGGCTGCTGAAGTAGATGGCACAATCAGTGCTGCAGGCCCACTAGTAGCATTTAATTTACCGGACCTGGGCACATGTGGCGCAGTTTACTGGGGACTTATAAGTAAATTAAATATGCCAATTGTGAATATGCCACCATATTTTAAGAAGAGAGAACATACACATTAGCATTGGTAGCAGTGGTAAAGTGATCATAGTCCTAAAGCTAGCAAAACATGAAGTCAGCAAAACAGGAGGTCAGAAAGCAAAGCAAAAAAGCCAGGGGAGAATAAGCCTAGAATGCCAGGTCTAACAAAGTTACATACTCCACCGTTAGCCAAACTTCTGCATCATCCCACACAGGCAAAATTATACTCATTAGAAGTTTATCAGCCTTGAATGGGAGCCAGATTAATAAATTGTGCTACCTCCTTGTTGGGCAATAGGTGGTAGGAAGTGTTGTTGCTATTTATGGAGTTTAAGTGTATGACAAATATAATTGCCAAATGGTCTGAGTCACCATCCAATGCCTTCAGTGCATTCACAGATAATTCTGTAAAAAGGCTAGTGAGAGAGTCTGTGGGCAATGCACAGATGAGATGATTTGTCACAGGCCTGCTTAACTAGAGTAAACAACAAATGGAATAGTTGCTTCTAGAACGTGGCCTTGTGGAGGGGAAAGTGAGCTCCAGTGCTTCGTTTGTTTCAAAGGCTGCACATAGTAGGCACCGGCACTCCTTTCTGGGGTCTGAGATGTATTTTTCATCTCTAAACTATTTTAAACCACAACAAGCGACACAAAATCAGCAAAGCAGAGGAAATGGATAGGAAAATGGTGAAAAATTGAAAAATAGGGTTAAAAAAAGAACCTGTTAGAGAGGAATAATGCAACAGACAGTGTAGAGGGCCAAAGAAATACAAGAGCTAGAATCAGGACTGGGCAGCTTTGGTGTAGTGTGCCATCCAAGGTCTATCCAGGCAACGATGTCGTCGCGTGCGTTAGGCATGATGCATGGGAGACAATAAAAGCAGTATCTTGTGTGCTGGAATCTGGACTCCACTAAGTGCCAGAGTACCCGGTGTGTTTAACCCTGGCAACAAAATACAACTTGGGATGAAGGGCAGCGAGATCTTACACTTGGTATTCAGCTACCCAGCATTCTGCTAGAGGTGGGCGAGCCAACAAAGTAACAGTGAGAATCGAGCCAAGGGTCTGGATTGGCTCTAAGAGCCCATGCAAGAGCCGATCTGTGTAAATATTTAGCGGGTAAATTGTGTAAAAAATATAATCTAAACATATGTTAAAGTTTCTTAAAAATGCAAAAAAGTGAATTTCTGTCACAAAGAGAAGAGTTTCAGCTTACTGCATCACATTGTATCATTTCATTGGTCGGCATTTATTAAAAGTGACAGGTTTAAAAAATGAACCTTAAAACCTTTGTGCCTCAAACTTCCCGATAAAAAATACATTAGTGAACTAAGCGTCAAGTCAGTTGTCATGTGCACTATATATGTGGCCTAGGTTCTTACATGTAGCAACATTATTGTCCATTTAAATCAAATACAAAAGCGTTTTTTCTGTTGCACACATTCCGAACTCGAGTATTTGAAAGTGCTGTTATATGCAATTATGAAGTAAAAGGAAGCACAATGAAATAGAATAGTTGCCTAAGTTCCAAAATTGGATTAAGTGGGAAAGACAGAAAAACACCAAGGTTTTCTCATTTTACACTGTGCATTTAAGCCTCTAGAATAGATTCACTATCTCTTCCTCTTTTTTACATTAAATATTAGTGCTTTGTCTTAAATGTTTCGAAGGTTTAAAAGCACTGAGCCAGAGCCAGGTGCCTAGCTCAAGGGAGAATCACACTTTTGTGGCTTGCTCGCCTGTGTATACTGCAGCACGGTAGCAGGCTCCGAATTTATTTTTACAAATTAAGCATTGGCAGTGCTTAATGCATTCAAGTGCAGAGGCACAGTTTTCGAGCGTACAGAAATCCTAGTAAACATCAATACATGACGGATGGCAACCTAGAGGGTGACAAATAGGAATGACAGATCAGGGCTCTCTTACAGCCTGTGCACAAGCCGATCCCTAAATATATTTCCTATGCAAATCATACAAATGACATTACGTTAAATATGATAAAGTCTCTTAAAAATGAAAAAAAGTGTATTTGTTTAACATGTGGAAGCTTTGGCATTAATAGGACACATTATAGTGCTGCACTCAGAAGTATTTATTTAAAGTGATAGTTTTGTACAACTGGTATTCAGCACTCAGAGATTTGAAAACGCTTTCATGAGTGGCAATGAAGAAAAACATAATTTTAGTGAAATAAACTATTTGGCTAATATAACACAATTTATCCAGGTTTTGTGTTTCACTTTATACAAATCAGTCAAATCAGTCAAAAAATGTGCAGTGCTTAATGTAAGCCAATATCTATGTGGCTTTCATTAAGGCTTTGTTTATACCTCTGATTGCATTTTTTAAAACATAGCGTAAACTGTGCCCAAAGCTTTAGAAGCACTTTATACGAGCACCAGTTACATTACACATGGGCACAGCATTGTTTATAGGCACAATCAGATTATGTGATTTGCACAGAATCACAGGATGTTAGGCCTCTGGAAGACTCCAACCTGGTTCCCCAGTTCCATAATCTGCAGCTTTGACTGTAAAGGAACATCCTGGGTACAGAGAGGAAGGCAGTCAGAAGCCACATGAAAGCTTAGGTCGTTATGGGTTCAACGTTTAAACAGAACCTAGAGCTGAGCCAGAGACAAGCTTCAGGCTCCAGCCTGGGTCGAGTTTTCAGGGGCTTGACCATCTCTACTGTTGTACAACAACTCGGCACGGATGCAACCATAACACGTTGAGGCTGGCTTCAAAGAGGCCTTTGCAGTATGGGAATATGCTACTGTTAGACCTGTCAGCTCTTGGCGTGGTTTCCCCTGTCTTTTTAGGCTTCTGACCTCCTGTTATGATCCTGTGCTGATCTTCATCTTTGCTGGCTTTAGGACACAGAGCAATTTACCACTGCTGACCAGTGCTAAAGTGCATGTGCTATCTGTCTAACTTGGGTTGATGACTGGTTTTCTCCATGATTGGCATATTTGATTTACTAGTAAGTCCCTGGGAAAGTGCAATAGAGGTGCCCATGGCCTATAAATCAAATGTTATTAGTGGGCCTGCAGCACAGATTGTGCCACCCACATGAGTAGCACTGTAAACATGTCTCAGACCTGCCCTTGCTGTGCTGGCCTGTTGCTGCTATCTCTGTTCTGGGAGTGAAAGGACTGCACTTTGCTTCTACATCCTGCGTTCCAGGGTTCTCTAAGAGCTTGAACTGAGCTTGCTTCCTGTTAGACGTCTCAGGGACATCAAAGACTTCATGCGTCAGCACATGTGCTTTCTTGCTAAGAGTCCTGACTTGTCAAGTGGTGCCAAATCCAGTTCCTGGGTCCTTGGGAGTGAGCTCTGATAAAAACAAGAAGAATCTAGGCACATTGATTCCGGACAACTCCAGAACCGGCTCCGCTGCCCAACTCCGCACCACTGCCTGCATCCGAACCAACGGTCCCCACTGAAGTGCCGTTACCAATGCTGCAGACCCAGGACCGCTGGCCAGAAGCTGCTGCAGTGCCTCTGAAGTCCCGGACATCGTGAGTCCCGCGTGCCATGTCACCGACATCCGTGACACCCGACTCCGCCGCAGCATCTGTGGCCCCATGGTGTGACCGCAACATGCAAAGTCGCCACATCGCACATTGACACACTGGACTCATTGACCCCCCACTGTATCATAAGCGCCCGAAGCTTTGCCACCGATGCCACATCACCTCCCCTGCAACCGTAAGGATCCAATGCTTCACCTCTGCTGCCTTTCAGTAGGGAACCAATGCCTCACCTCCCCTGTAGCAGTCAGGAACTGATACGGCACCGGCTCCAGCGACCCCTCACCTCCCCGACTCCATGCAACATCTTTGTTTCCCTCATTTCTAAGGTTCTGTACCTGGGGTCCATGCAACTCCGTGACCGGCGCCGCACTCTCTCGCGAGTGGCGTTGGACTGTTGGGAACGACTCTGTCAACAACGTTGTGATAGCTCCAGTTGGAGCTATTGTGTTTTCTAAGAGCTTTATTAGGATTTAATCTTTAAAAATTCATATCTTTGCTTGATCATGTTGGATTTTTGTTGTTTTGATCTTGTTTTACTTAGATAAATATAGGCTATTTTTCTAAACTGACCATTTGTAGTGTTTTCACTGTGTTACTGTGTGTGGGGGTACAAATACATAACACATTGCCTCTGAGAAAACCCTGACTGCTCGTGCCAAGCTACAAAGGGAGAGAGCGGGGTTATCTTAGGAGTGTGATTGCCTTACCCTGACTAGAGTGAGGGGCCCTATTTGGAAAGGGTGTAAACTGACTGCCAACTAGAGACCCCATTTCTAACAGCTACCTATGATAATGAGGCTAAGTGGAGATCAGATTATATAAATTGCACAGGCACCACTTTGCACTGACATTTGCACTACTTGGCAAAATGTTTTTTTCACGGGTTGAAGATCCAGTACTGTCTTTCTGATGAAGACATTTCTTGGACGAAAAAAGACTGTAAGAAACTCAGGCCCTGATTTATACTTTTTGTTGCAAAACTGCACTAACGCAGTTTTGCACCAAAAAGTTTAGCACCAGCTTGCACCATTTCTGTGCACCAGCCAGGCACCATATTTATGGAATAGTGCAAGCTGGTGCAAAGAGTGGGCTAACATAAAAAAAAAAATGGCGTTAGTTGGGTGGGGCTGGCGCTATGGAAGAAGGGGGTTTTGCACAAAAAATTATGTTAGGCAGGTTAGAGTAAAAAAAAAAAAAAAAGACTCTAACTTGCCTAGAGTAATTTTCTGATGCAAAACCATTCATACCACATAACTCTTATCTTAGAAAAGACAGGAGTCATGTACACCATCCCAATGGCAAGCACAGGAGACCAGAGTGCCCTGGGCATGGCCACTGCACCCAGTGCCATGTAGGGGGGCCCATTTCAGCCCCCCCTATGGCACTTTAAAAAATAAAATGCAATACTTACCTGTACTTACCTGGGATGGGGTCCCCCATACTCCGCAGTCCCCCTGGTGTGGAGGGGGTGTCCCTGGGGCCTGTGGAGGGCACCTGTGGGCTTATTCTATGGTGTTTCACCATGGAAATAGACCCACAGGTTCCCTAATGCCTGCCCTGACCCAGGTGTTAAAAAATGGGATAAAGCAAGTTTTGCACCATTTTTTGACTCTTCCTCCCTCCCGTGCATCATTTTTGCATGGGAGTATAAAAATGGCATTAAGGCCATAGAGTCATTTTTTGCACGGGAACACCTGCCTTGCATCTCATTAAGGCAAGGTAGGTTTCCACTTTCAAAAAATGACTTTAACTCCATGAATTTGGCGCTAGACAGGTCTAGCACCAAAGTATAAATAAGGAGTTAGTTTTGCACTGAGAGTAAAAAAAAATGACGATAATTTGGTGCAAACAGAGTATAAACATGCCCCTCAGTTTAAAGACATGGTAAATGGCGTCAATGATAAACCCAATGAGAGAGTCAAGAGTTAGCAAAGGAGGTATGTGTGATATATTAAAAACATTGTAGATCCTAAACTGAATAAAGAAAAAGCCAAGAGGCAAATGTGTTTTACCAAAGAGCATGGGAGCTGAGGCGAGAAAAGAAGCATTGAAAAATACATTTCTGTGAAAAGGCAGTGAAAAAAGTGATTAAATGGACAAGTTCACAGGACAAATGGTGATACAAAATCAGCAAACTAATGAAAAACCCAAAGCAACCAGATGAGCAGTAGCACTGTTAAACCGAGAGAATAGCAAGACGCCTGTTTCTGGTTGTCTCAGAAATGGACTGACAGAGCGGGACTAGTAGTTAACAGACAAAAAATAATTTGTTCTTCTGCTTGGTCCCCTGTCAGTTCTGGCTACAATGCCTGTGACGCGCATCTTTACAGCTCGCTCTCCCACTCATACCGTGACAAGTGAGGTACGGTGAATCTAAATTCTGGCCTGTTACCGCACTCCCGAGAAATGTGTGAAATGCTGGCTGTGGGTCCTGCTCTAGGGTCAAGCCTTTTACGATTTTCCCTGAATATGTTTTTTGAGCAGTGTCCTAAGTTAATACTTGTTGGGTAACACGTTCCAATATGGCATTTTTGGTTTCTCATGCAGTAGCAGCGTGCCTATAATATGGACGACCAAGATGTGCCAGAAAATCTGGGAAACAAACATGTCAATTCATCTGTTGCAAAAGAAAAATAAATGTTCCATGGCACCTGATTACATTTTTTTGACTAATTAAACGGTCGGGTTCACCATAAAAACATATTTTATTTCTACTACTCGTGGGAGTTCAGACCATCTGCTTCCCAGTTTTGGCACATTACAAGTTGATGATTTTTTCTAAGCATTTAAATGGAAAAATAAAGTTCTCTCTTTAGCTAATTAAAGAATTATCAAAGTTGGCTCCAAAAGGGCATGCACGGACATCTCCAGGAACGTGCAGTTTTTCAAATCTAGACATTGCTTTCAGGTCGTCATCACTGGACCGCCACGTGCAAATATTTACATGGGGAAGGAGCTGTGCGGCCCCAGTGTGCTCTTTTTTCTGCGTTTCTTCTTTCTCCGCAGTGAAGGATTCATCTTTTTCATGTTGATAGAACACTAGACTAGAATCTCAGGCGTTGTCGGATTTCATGCCTTTTGTATGCTTTTTATTAGCAGTTGACACATTTGGTCCTTATTTCTAAAAACTTCGCACTTCTTAGATTGCATTCTTGCAAAAATAAGGACACATAACTTCTCAAGCTACAACTCTTAATCCCTCAGATTCACTCTTGCTGTGAGTACGGGGGAACAGTGTCCCTGCAACCTTGCAGCAATTGTCAATTACTTGACATACAGAAATAATACTACCTTGAAAAGGGTGATTTACCCATGTCAAATAAGGAATGTTAAATTAAAGATCATTGATTAGAATTGTTAAATGTTGTTAGAAATGGGGTTTTTGGTTGGCAGTCAGGTTGCCCTCTGTCCAAGCAAGAACCCTCACTCTAGTCAGGGTAAGTCACACACAATCCAAAATCAGCCTGTGCTCACCCTCCGGTAGCTTGGCACGAGCAGTCAGGCTTAACTTAGAAGGCAATGTGTAAAGCATTTGTGCAATAAATCATACAACACCATAGCATAACACCACAAAAATACACCACACAGTATTTAGAAAAATATATAATATTTATCTGGGTATCTTCAGGTCAAAACGATCAAAGTTGCAATACGAATTTGTAAAGATATCACTGAAAAGTGATAGAAAGTGTCTTAAGTCTTTAGAAAGTAAACAAAGTCTCTTTCAAACACAAAGTACCTGGTTTCTGGTGGAAAATCTCCTCAGAGGGCCACAGGAGAAGAGGTGCGTGGAAAACTGGTGTGTGCGTCGATTTCTCCTCAGCACACACGGACTTGCGTCGTTATTTTCCACGCGGGGAGTCGGGCGTTGTTTTCCGGCGCGCGGACAGTCTCTTACTGTGGTTTGCGGGGAGTACCAGATTTCCTGCGTCTGTGCGTGGATTTTCCTGCTTGTTTTCCGGCTGCGCGTCGTTCTGCGGGGCTGCGCGTCGAAGTTTCGATCTCACGGCAGGCGTCGCGTCGATTTCTCCGGCGGAGTCGGGCGGCGTTGTCCTTGCGGGGCCGTGCGTCAAAGTTTTGATCTCACGGCAGGCGTCGCGTCGATTTCTCCTGGAAAGTCGGGCGGCGTTGTCCTTGCGAGGCCGTGCGTCAAAGTTTCGATCTCACGGCAGGCGTCGCGTCGATTTCTCCTGCGGAGTCGGGCGGCGTTGTCCTTGCGAGGCCGTGCGTCCCGAAGACGTCGCGTTGATCAGCGTCGGTGTGCGGCGTTTTTCTTGCCGCGGAACAAGCTGTGCGTCGAAAAGTTCGGCGCACAGAGCGTCCAAGAGGAAGAGAGAAGTCTTTTTGGTCCTGAGACTTCAAGGAACAGGAGGCAAGCTCTATCCAAGCCCTTGGAGAGCACTTTCACAGCCAGACAAGAGTTCAGCAAGGCAGCAGGGCAACAGCAAGGCAGCAGTCCTTTGTAGAAAGCAGACAGGTGAGTCCTTTGAGCAGCCAGGCAGTTCTTCTTGGCAGGATGTAGTTTCTGGTTCAGGTTTCTTCTCCAGAATGTGTCTGATGAGGTAGGGCAGAGGCCCTGTTTTATACTAAGTTGTGCCTTTGAAGTGGGGGTGACTTCAAAGAGTCTCTAAGAAATGCACCAAGCCCCCTTTCAGCTCAATCCTGTCTGCCAGTGTCCCAGTAGGGGGTGTGGCAGTCCTTTGTGTGAGGGCAGGCCCTCCACCCTCCCAGCCCAGGAAGACCCATTCAAAATGCAGATGTATGCAAGTGAGGCTGAGTACCCTGTGTTTGGGGTGTGTCTGAGTGAATGCACAAGGAGCTGTCAACTAAACCTAGCCAGACGTGGATTGAAGGGCACAACAAGATTTTAGTGCAAAGAAATGCTCACTTTCTAAAAGTGGCATTTCTAGAATAGTAATATTAAATCCGACTTCACCATTCAGCAGGATTTTATATTACCATTCTGGCCATACTAAATATGACCCTCCTGCTCCTTTCAGATCAGCAGCTGCCACTTCAACAATGTATGAGAGCAGCCCCAATGTTAGCCTATGAAGGGAGCAGGCCTCACAGTAGTGTGAAAACGAATTTAGGGTTTTTACACTACCAGGACATATAACCACACAAGTACATGTCCTGCCTTTTACCCACACAGCACCCTGCTCTAGGGGTTACCTAGGGCGCACATTAGGGGTGACTTATGTATAGAAAAAGGGGAGTTCTAGGCTTGGCAAATACCTTTAAATGCCAAGTCGAAGTGGCAGTGAAACTGCACACACAGGCCTTGCAATGGCAGGCCTGAGACAAGGTTAAGGGACTACTGAGGTGGGTGGCACAACCAGTGCGGCAGGCCCACTAGTAGCATTTAATCTACCTGCCCTAGGCACATGTAGTGCACTCTACCAGGGACTTACAAGTAAATTAAATAGTCAATCATGGATAAACCAATCAGTAGTACAATTTACACAGAGAGTATATGCACTTTAGCACTGGTAAAGTGCCCAGAGGTCAAAAGCCAACAACAACAGGTCAGAAAAAATAGGAGGAAGGAGGCAAAAAGTTTGGGGATGTCCCTGTCAAAAAGCCAGGTCCAACATGACCCCCTACCAGCCTAAAGCCAGGGGAGAACAATCACTATCCTGATGTACTTCCCTGTTTGAGGCGACAGAACAAGGACCCAGGCCCACAACAGCAGGGGCATGCTCCAGTTCTTCGCCTTCCTGACTCCAATTGGATCACTCTGTCCATACTCTCAGGGCACACTAAGCCAACCCATGGGGAACCTTTCTCCTTACCTGCGGATCCCATCTGTGCAGCACCTAACCTTACTTTGCTCACAGATGTATCCCAGGAGCAGGATAGTACCACCATGACCAACACAGTGGTGTTGCCCACTCTACCCCCGGGGTGTGACACTTGTCCCCTCCCCAGGGATAACTCTGTCCACCCGGACAGCAAGCCACAGTGATTACTGACAGCTGCCAGGGATGAGAGCCAGGCCCGAGGCCTCTCAAAGCTCTCCAACCACTGTGGCTGTGGAGAGTGGGGGGCGGTAGCCCCAGGTGCTGGGCACCCTTTAACCACTCTCCCTTCCACCAGGTCAGGGATGACAGCCTGAACCTGGTCCTCCCTTCTGGGGCTCTGTACCCTCCCTCCTGGAGCGGTACCCCCAGAGTCCAACATGGTCAGGGTGCTTACAGAAGTCGCCCGGTACCATTCCTCCACCAGTGCAGGGCTGTTAACCTGCAACTGGCCCTCCAACCTGGGGCCTGTACCTTCAGGTTGGACTAGGGCCCGGGGTGAGGCTTCCCTCCCCCTGCCCTCCCTTCTGGGGTCCAGCACCCTCCAACTAGGAGTTGCCTCCTCAGAAGACAACATGGTAGGGGCACTGTTATCAGTAGCCCCTCCCTCCAGGTCCGGGGGGACACCCTGAACCTGGTCTTCCAGCCCAGGGTCTGTACCCTCAGACTGGATCACTGCCTGGCAAACCAGGACTTCCTGGGGGGCACACCTACTCCCCACTAGGTCAGAGTTTAACCTCTGCACCTGACCATTCAACTCAGAGTCACCACCCTGAAGTTGAACAATTGCCTGGCACGCCAGGACTTCCTGGAGGGCACACTGACCCTCCACCAGGTCAGAGTTTAACCTCTGGACCTGGTTCTCCAACCTAGGGTCACCACCCTGAGGTTGGGCAACTGCCTGGCACGCCAGGGCTTTCTGGGGGGCACACCTACCCCCCAACAGGTCAGAGTTTAACCTCTGAACTCGGTTATCCAACCCAGAGTCAGCACCCTGAGGTTGGACAACTGCCTGGTACACCAGGACTTCCAGGGAGGCACACCTACCTCCCACCAGGTCAGAGTTTAACCTCTGAACCTGGTGCCCCAACCCAGGGTCACCACCCTGAGGTTGGGCAATTGCCTGGCACGCCAGGACTTTATGGGGGGCACACCTACCCCCCACCAGGTCAGAGTTTAACCTCTGAACCTGGTCATCCAACCCAGAGTCAACACCCTGAGGTTGGACAATTGCCTGGCACAGCAGGACTTCTTGGGAGGCACACCTACCTCCCACCAGGTCAGAGTTTAACCTCTGAACCTGGGTATCCAACCCAGAGTCACCACCCTGAGGTTGGCCAACTGCCTGGCACACCAGGACTTTCTGGGAGGCACGCCTACCTCCCACCAGGTCAGAGGTTAACCTCTGAACCTGGTTCTCCAACCCAGGGTCACCACCCTGAGGTTGAACAATTGCCTGGCACGCCAGGACTTTCTGGGGGGCACACCTACCCCCCACCAGGTCAGAGTTTAACCTCTGAACCTGGTTATCCAACCCAGAGTCAGCACTCTGAGGTTGGACCACTGCCTGGTACACCAGGACTTTCTGGGGGGCACACCTACCCCCCAACAGGTCAGAGTTTATCCCCTGAACCTGGTTAGCCAATCCAGAGTCACCACCCTGGAGTTGAACCATTGCCTGGCAGGCCAGGACTTCCAGGGAGGCACACCTACCTCCCACCAGGTCAGAGTTTAACCTCTGAGCCTGGTTCCCCAACCCAGGGTCACCACCCTGAGGTTGGGCAATTGCCTGGCACGCCAGGACTTTCTGGGGGGCACACCTACCCCCCACCAGGTCAGAGTTTAACCTCTGAACCTGGTCATCCAACCCAGAGTCAACACCCTGAGGTTGGACAATTGCCTGGCACAGCAGGACTTCTTGGGAGGCACATCTACCTCCCACCAGGACAGAGTTTAACCTCTGAACCTGGGTATCCAACCTAGAGTCACCACCCTGAGGTTGAATCTTTGCCTGGCATGCCAGGACTTCCTGGGGGGCACTCTCACCCCCCACAAGGGACATACCGTCCCCAAGGGTCACACAAGAGTCTGGTTGGCGCAGGTCTCCCGACCTCTGCCCATCCGGCAGAGTCTGGGTTTCCCCCAAACCAGAAACGGTTTCACCTGGGTCATTCCTGGGGGGCTCTGCTCTCAGAGCTGTCCCCTGACTCTCAAGGTCCTCCACTGGGGTCTGCAACCCCCTCTCAACCCTATGTCTGGACTTCTGCACCCCCTCACTAGGAGGGGTACTGCCAGACACCAGAACTGTTGGGATGCTGGCTACAGTCACGCCCCCAAGTTCTACTGACACTGCGGGGCTTCCCTCAAGAGGTGGCCCTACGGTACAGGCTAGGCTTCCCTCCTGGTGTTCCCTCATGGAACCCTCTAGGACCTGGGACCTACCTGGGACACTACAATCCTTTCCCACCACACTCGGTTGGGAACCACCTAGACAAGTCCCTTCAGGAGCACCCCCAAATGCCTCTTCAGACTCTCAGGTACTCACCCAGAAGTCTGCCTCCATTGTAAGTTCCCTGGGGTCAGAGAACTCACACTCCACCTGGTGTTGGCATAGCTCTGGAAAATAAGGACCAGACATATGCTCTCCAGCAATTACATCATTCTGCCCTTCACATGTATTAACCACAGTACCCTTCACCCAACCACCCAGTAACTCAACCTTGGAAAAGCACTCTACTTCACCCTCCTGAGACTGGTGAGACAGTATCTGTCTGTCCCTGACACTCAACCCATACTCTTCTGGGATGTCTCTACACTCTATATCCAGGACGTCCACCAGGGGGGAACCCTTTTCTCTGTCACTCTCTGCTAGAGTCAGTAAAGTGTCCCTCCCCCCAGTAGGAATATGACTCCCTGTGCCAGTTCCCCAATCCTTCTCAGGGACCCTGTGCATAACGGGAACTACCTCATACCCTTGAACCGCCTGGGGTGTGTCAACTCCCTTCTTCAAGTTGGGCACCACATCTCTGGGCTTGTGCCCTTCTTCAGCAGTACTGGATGCAAGATTTTTGCTGCCACCATCTGAACTGGACTCAGCCCTTCCAGCCTCCAGTTTCAGCTCTTTACAGCTCAGCTCTTGAGCTGCAATCTTTTCTTCTTCCAGGGCTAAGAGTCTTTTTGCCTCAACCTCTGCAAGATACTCCTCTAATTGTTGCTCCTGTCGCCTTTGACTTCGGAGCCATTCATCTATTTCTGGATCACTGTCCAACTCTGAGTAGTCTTCCTCCTCATCTGAGTAGTCTTCCTCCTCATGTGCGTAGTCCTCCTCCTCATCTGAGGGGTACTTAGTCATTTGGTTTCTTGCTGCCTCTCTCTCTGCCCATCTTTCCTCCCCCCAGACTATGTAGTGATGGAGCATCTCCGCTTTAGTAGATCTCCTTGCTACAGGAAGGCCCCATTGTCTGCAAAGCTTCCTTAGGTCAGCCTTAGTGAGGTGGTCAGTACGAACAAAGAATGAGTAGGTAAGCAATCCCATTCTGATAAGATCTTACTAGCAAAAACCAAAATCCAAAGTCCAAAATATCAATAGTATATCCAGGAGGACATCAGAGAACCAAAAGCCAAAAAAAGATGAAAAATCAAGTTGACCTTCAACTGTGGGTAGGTAGTGAAATACTTAGCTACTGTATGTCACTGCACAAACACAAGTCCTATCCTCACCGCTGATCACCAATGTTAGAAATGGGGTTTTTGGTTGGCAGTCAGGTTGCCCTCTGTCCAAGCAAGAACCCTCACTCTAGTCAGGGTAAGTCACACACAATCCAAAATCAGCCTGTGCTCACCCTCCGGTAGCTTGGCACGAGCAGTCAGGATTAACTTAGAAGGCAATGTGTAAAGCATTTGTGCAATAAATCATACAACACCATAGCATAACACCACAAAAATACACCACACAGTATTTAGAAAAATATATAATATTTATCTGGGTATCTTCAGGTCAAAACGATCAAAGTTGCAATACGAATTTGTAAAGATATCACTGAAAAGTGATAGAAAGTGTCTTAAGTCTTTAGAAGGTAAACAAAGTCTCTTTCAAACACAAAGTACCTGGTTTCTGGTGGAAAATCTCCTCAGAGGGCCACAGGAGAAGAGGTGCGTGGAAAACTGGTGTGTGTGTCGATTTCTCCTCAGCACACACGGACTTGCGTCGTTATTTTCCATGCGGGGAGTCGGGCGTCGTTTTCCGGCGCGCGGACAGTCTCTTACTGTGGTTTGCGGGGAGTACCAGATTTCCCGCGTCTGTGCGTGGATTTTCCTGCTTGTTTTCCGGCTGCGCGTCGTTCTGCGGGGCTGCGCGAAGAAGTTTCGATCTCACAGCAGGCGTCGCGTCGATTTCTCCGGCGGAGTCGGGCGGCGTTGTCCTTGCGGGGCCGTGCGTCAAAGTTTTGATCTCACGGCAGGCGTCGCGTCGATTTCTCCTGGAAAGTCGGGCGGCGTTGTCCTTGCGAGGCCGTGCGTCAAAGTTTCGATCTCACGGCAGGCGTCGCGTCAATTTCTCCTGCGGAGTCGGGCGGCATTGTCCTTGCGAGGCCGTGCGTCAAAGTTTCGGTCGTCCCGAAGACGTCGCGTTGATCAGCGTCGGTGTGCGGCGTTTTTCTTGCCGCGGAACAAGCTGTGCGTCGAAAAGTTCGGCGCACGGAGCGTCCAAGAGGAAGAGAGAAGTCTTTTTGGTCCTGAGACTTCAAGGAACAGGAGGCAAGCTCTATCCAAGCCCTTGGAGAGCACTTTCACAGCCAGACAAGAGTTCAGCAAGGCAGCAGGGCAACAGCAAGGCAGCAGTCCTTTGTAGAAAGCAGACAGGTGAGTCCTTTGAGCAGCCAGGCAGTTCTTCTTGGCAGGATGTAGTTTCTGGTTCAGGTTTCTTCTCCAGCAAGTGTCTGATGAGGTAGGGCAGAGGCCCTGTTTTATACTAAGTTGTGCCTTTGAAGTGGGGGTGACTTCAAAGAGTCTCTAAGAAATGCACCAAGCCCCCTTTCAGCTCAATCCTGTCTGCCAGAGTCCCAGTAGGGGGTGTGGCAGTCCTTTGTGTGAGGGCAGGCCCTCCACCCTCCCAGCCCAGGAAGACCCATTCAAAATGCAGATGTATGCAAGTGAGGCTGAGTACCCTGTGTTTGGGGTGTGTCTGAGTGAATGCACAAGGAGCTGTCAACTAAACCTAGCCAGACGTGGATTGAAGGGCACAACAAGATTTTAGTGCAAAGAAATGCTCACTTTCTAAAAGTGGCATTTCTAGAATAGTAATATTAAATCCGACTTCACCATTCAGCAGGATTTTATATTACCATTCTGGCCATACTAAATATGACCTTCCTGCTCCTTTCAGATCAGCAGCTGCCACTTCAACAATGTATGAGAGCAGCCCCAATGTTAGCCTATGAAGGGAGCAGGCCTCACAGTAGTGTGAAAACGAATTTAGGGGTTTTACACTACCAGGACATATAACCACACAAGTACATGTCCTGCCTTTTACCCACACAGCACCCTGCTCTAGGGGTTACCTAGGGCGCACATTAGGGGTGACTTATGTATAGAAAAAGGGGAGTTCTAGGCTTGGCAAATACCTTTAAATGCCAAGTCGAAGTGGCAGTGAAACTGCACACACAGGCCTTGCAATGGCAGGCCTGAGACAAGGTTAAGGGACTACTGAGGTGGGTGGCACAACCAGTGCGGCAGGCCCACTAGTAGCATTTAATCTACCTGCCCTAGGCACATGTAGTGCACTCTACCAGGGACTTACAAGTAAATTAAATAGTCAATCATGGATAAACCAATCAGTAGTACAATTTATACAGAGAGCATATGCACTTTAGCACTGGTTAGCAGTGGTAAAGTGCCCAGAGGTCAAAAGCCAACAACAACAGGTCAGAAAAAATAGGAGGAAGGAGGCAAAAAGTTTGGGGATGTCCCTGTCAAAAAGCCAGGTCCAACAAATGTTTTCTCGAATGATTGCCGAGAATGCCCTAGAATCAACGTGTCTTCAAGCACTTGATAATGTGGTGGATGGGAGTCACTGTAAGCTGGGCGTTCCAAGCCTGTGTAGAGTATGTGGTCAATAATATTTCTTTTGTCACAGCGCCAAAGGTCTCTGTTGTTTTGTTTTTAGTGGAGACAATAATCTTGCAAAGACCATTTTTTCCCAGATGTCTACAGATTTCCTTAATGTACAATGATTTACAGACAAATTATACCGATGAATAAAAAATATGGAATGTGGCTTCTCAAGTATAGCATACTACTCTTTTAGGTTTAGCTGTACAATGATACCTAACATATCATCAAAGGGTCTATAGAAGGAGAGTCTGTTAAAAAAAGTGGGCAGCTCTGGCACAGTCGATAATGGCTAAATGCCAAGTATGTTCTGTCAAAGACCCAACAACTACTTTTCAGTGATTGAGTCAATGGGTATGAGGCAACATTTCTATAGTGTATGATCAATGAAGTAGTTTTTTGTAGATTAGTGCACTAAATCATTTTACAATATACAATATCTGTATTAAATATCCATATAACATACAAATTTGGACCTCAAAACAAATATCTTCCATTAATTTGTAAAAGGCAGCTTCTCTTCAGTAACATTTTGGAATACATTTTGCAAACTTACTATTACTCTGTGTGTCTTCTGCACACCACATACAATTCACCACTTTCTCATGCATTCCTACCAGCTTCTGGTTTTAAAATGGAACACCTCAATAACTGTATGTAGGAGGCTGGCCTGGTTTGTTGTGGGTACATTGGGTACGTACACCTTATACCAAGTCCAGTTATCCCTTATTAGTGAAGTAGTAGTGTTCTAGAAGCTTAGGCTGATAGAGGTAGCTATGGCAGAGCAGCTTAGGCTGAACTAGGAGACATGCAAAGCTCATGCAATACCACGTATAGTTACACAGTACTTACACACAAGTAAAGATAATGCTCAGTGTTACCAAAAATAAAAGTATGTATTTGGGTGACACAGTACCAAAAATATCTTAGAGACAATACTCCTTCTGGAGGTAAGTATTATACACAATATATACACTAGACACCAAAATTAGACAAGTAAGTAGTCATAGGATAGCGCAAACAATATGAAATGCTGTAGAATGCATTGGGAGAACATAGGTCTAGGGACAACACAAACCATATACTGAGAAAGTGGAATGCGAATCACGAATTCCCTCCTAGACAAGTGTAGTGTCTGCAGAATCGCTGAGAGAGTAAGACTACAGTAAAGGTAAGTAAATTACCCCACCCGAGCCCACAAAAGTAGGGGTAAAGTACTGCAAGTTTCCTTATGACACACTACACCTCGTGATATGGATTATTGCAGTAACCATCGAAGTCTGAAAACAACAACTGCTGGATTTCTGGACCTGAAGACCTGCAAAAGAAGGGAACCAAGTCTAGAAGTCGAAAGAAGTTCCAGGAAGGACAAGAGTCCCTGCCAATCCAGAAGAGGGTGCAAAAGAAGAGTCCCTGGTTAGTTGAAGACTACAGGAATTCACCCTAGGAAGATGCCAGTGGGTTCCTGCATAATGCAAAAGATGTCCTGCAACGTGAGGATGGATGCAGATGTGATCTCTTGTTGGAAGTCACCAACAAGCCTTGGTTACTACAAATATGCATTTTGCAACAAAATGGCACTGGCTGGACCCAGGAGGGACCTTGGGGCCTCAACTGTGTGTGAGGAGGAGGAGGGGCCTCTTAGCACTTTAGAGAGCCTTCATGATGCCAGCCAGCACCCCCAGAAGCTGCAGGATCCGGGTTCAAAGGAGGTGCAAAATGCAGTTGATGCAGCACAACAAAAGAAGGCCCCACGCTGCCGGAGAACAACTCAGCGAGTTGAGCATCACAGGGTGGAGTGCTGGGGACCTGGGCCAGGCTGGGCATGAAGGAATTTTGCAAATAGTGCACAGAGGCTTCAGGAGGTGAAGAAGACACAGAACACAGGGGTACCGTCGCTCTCAGGGAAGGCAAGGTCTTACCTCCTCCAAATTGCATCAGCAGGGCCTCAGGACAGTATATGTGGTCCACCCTCTGTGTCCTTAGGAGCCCGCTCGTCACTGTGAGAGGAGTACGGGTCGTTGTCTTTGAAGGTGCCTGCGTGAGCAGGGGAGTGACTTTGTCACCCCACAGAAGATTTATTCGGTCCTTCTGGTGCAGTAGGAAGACAGGGTGTCCCCAGAGCGTGCACACCATGGAAACTGTTGCAGTTGCTGGCTGGAGCTGAAGTTGCAGAGGAAAAGTATTCCTTGTGGATTCTTTGTTGCTGTTACAGCAGTTCCTGGAGCAGGCTGCGGTTGATCCGAGGTCAGAAAATGAAGTAGTAGTTGCAGAGGATTTCTGAAGGAAAGTTGCAAGCAGAATCTGAAGATAGCCCACAGGAGGGACCCTAAATATCCCTGAGGGGGGGGATTGGCTACCTTATCAGGTATGGACCTATCAGGAGGGGTCTCTGACGTCACCTGCTGGCACTGGCCATTCAGAGGCCTCCAGAGTTCCCTACACCTTGCAAACCAAGATGGCTGAAGTCTGTGACACACTGGAGGGGCTAAGGGCACCACCCCTAGGGTAGAGATGGACAGGGGAGCGGTCACCCCCCTTTCCTTTCTCCAGTTTCGCGCCAGATCAGGGACAAAGGGTCCCTGAAACAGTTTAGACTAGCTTATGCAAGGAGGGCACCATCTGTGCCCTTCAAAGCATTTTCAGAGGCTGAGGGAGGCTACCCCTCCCCAGCCTGTAACACCTATTTCCAAAGGGAGAGGGTGTAACACCCTGTTCTCAGAGGAAATGCTTTGTTCTGCCTTCGTAGGACTGAGCTGCTCAGACCCCAGTAGGGCAGAACCCTGTCTGTGAGGTGGCAGCAACTGTAGCTGCAGTGCAAGCTTCAGAGAGCTGGTTTGACAGTACTGGGGGTCCATGGTGGCGGGATGCATGGAATTGGCTCCCCAATACCAGATTTGGAACAGGGGGATACTTCCATGATCTTAGACATTTTACATGGCCATATTTGGAGGTACCATTGTGAAGCTACATATAGGTATTGACCTATATGAAGTGCACACGTGTGATGGCATCCCCGCACTCACAAAGTCCCAGGAAATGGCCCTGAACTATGTGGGAGCACCTTTGCTAGTGCAAGGGTGCCCTCACACTTAGTAACTTTGCAACTAACCTTCAGCAAGTGAAGGTTAGACATATAGGTGACTTATAAGTTACTTAAGTGCAGTGGAAATGGCTGTGAAATAGTGTATGCACTATTTCACGTATGCTGCAATGGCAGGCCTGTGGAAGTGTTTGTCTTCCTTATGGGTGGCAAAAGAAATGTTGCAGCCCATAAGGATCTCCTGGAACCCCAATGCCGTGAGTACCTAGGTACCATATACTATGGACTTATAAGGGGGGGTCTGGTGTGCCAATTGAAATTGGTTAATGAAGTCACTAGCCTACAGTGACAAATTTAAAGGCAGAGAGAGCGTAAGCACTGAGGTTCTGGTTAGCAGAGCCTCAGGGACACAGTCAAGCACAACTGACAACACACACATTAGGCCACAAACTATTGGCACTGGGGTCCTGACTTACAGGCACCCAGTGAGACAGGCAAAACACACTGACATATAGGTTTTTATCCATGAGCATTGGGGTCCTGGCTAGCACAGTAAAAACACACTGATACACACTCACAAACAGGTCAAAAGTGGGGGTAAGCTTGCTAGAAAGAGGCTATTTTCTTACACTGTACTTATGAGAAATGAGCATAAAGTGAGTCCTCTATTCCACTTCTCTTGATGGTCACTGGCATACATTTAATTGTGAGCTATTTTTAAGAAAAGAGCGAGTTCTTTCTGCGTAAAATGACAGTTTTAATTTCAACTTTGCTTCCAAGTATCTAGGGCCCTTTATTGTTCATTGTGGGCAATTTCAAGATACTTTTTGGGATGTATCAAAAGGATCATTGGGGATAATTGATGATGGGCTGTATTCTTATTGTGTGCACCCTCTGCAGTATGGTTCAGTGCTTACAGGTACAACGTGAAAGTTAACTCTCTTCAACGTTTGTTATTGTTTACCTATCAGGATGTGTTTTTATGGTTTTATTACCACTACTTTTTTGGTAAATAATCACATAGTATGCCTTTGGAGATAGTTTCACTTATATATGAAATTTGATGGTTTATCTTATCGGATATGTCGGTTACATTTACTTAGAACTTTATTTTCATGATTCATGTGAGGAAATGATAAAAGCTACTTTATGCATGCAAAGGACTGGCGAACACAATTTCCCCTATATTCTAGGGGTTCCTCCTAGAAAAATAAGAATAGTTCAGTTTTCATGGAGGTTTGTGGGTGGTAAACTGTGACTGAAAGTCCAAGGCATTGTATTTTAGTTATTACTCTTGACATATTTGGTGCAGCAATTTTGCATAGCGCTGAAATAGCTGTTACATATATTTGCCACTGTATTTTAGTAATTGAAGAAGGAAAATGTGCGTAGATGTGTTCCACATGGGGGAATATAGGCTAGAAATGGACGTTTAATATACTTGGACATGTATTAGTCTTGTTCCTGGGTAAGAAATTTTGATAGTGATTTTCTACATGGGGCAATCATGGGTGTAAAATGGCTGTCACTAATAACCTTAGCTGTATTTTCATGATTCCTGTAAGAAAATAGAAATAGTTAATTTACGTGGATTATAGGCTTCAAAGGGCTGTTAAATACAGTTGCCCCTAAATTGCAATAATTCCTGATAGTAAAATGGGAATAGATAATATTTACATGGAGGATTAATGGGTAAATTGGTGGCAATATATCACAGGCACAAAATGTTAGTTATTTCTCTTGCGATAGTGAGCACAGCAATTTTCTACTTGGAGGATGACTGGTGTTAAATGGCTGTTGCATAAACCTGACCCTGTATTTTAGTGATTCATGTTGAGGAAATGGGCACAAAGATTTTCCATATGGTGGACGATGAGTATTAATTGGCTCTTACATATATCTGCCACTCTAGTACAGTGATTTGTGTTGAGGAAATGGGCATACATATTTCTTACATGGAGATGATGGTGGGTTATATGACTGTTTACATACCTGGTACTGGTATTTAGTAAATGTTGAAGGAAATTGGCATAATTGTGTTCTGGATGGAGGTTTATAGGTGTTAAATGGCCATTAGATGTATATGGAACAATGTTAGGATTGTTCCGGGTAGCAAATGAGGGATAGGAATTTTCTACTTTGGGGACGATGAGCATTACATCGCTTTTACATATACCTGCCACTATACTTTCATGATTCATGTAAGAAAATGGTAATAGCTATTTTATGTACAGGAATAGTGGTCTTTGAAGGTCTGATAATCACATTTGGCAATGCATTTTGATGGTTACTGCAGGGAAATAGAAATAGTGTTTTTAAATGGGAATTATAGGTTGTAATTGTCTGATCCATATTTTGGTTATGGTGTTTTATTTACGCCTTTTGAGGTAGTGGGCATATCGATTTTCTACATGGGTGATTATGGATGTTAAATTGCTGTTGCATATACCTGCCACTGTAGTTTGGTAATTGCTGAACAAAACTAAGTATAGCTGTGTTTTTTTTTTTTAGTGTCCTCATTTATAACAAAATAAAGGAGGTATCCAGTTTGTATCCAGACTCTGGTTAAAACTCCAACCCGGAGGTTAGCACCTGGAAACTGGCCTCCACCAACAAAAGAGAAGAAGGAGGGTGGGGGAAAAGAGGAGAAACAGTCCCTTACACTCACTTCCTCCTTGTTGTGCCTTGTTTCTTAATCATTGGACTTTCGGCTACTCAATTGTCAAAGCGGAACTAAGTATACCCCAGGGTAGAAACAGGAAGACTAGCTGTATAAAAAGATAAGAAGGATTCTCACATTCCAAGCGATTTCTCTGAACTATTACTGCAATCTAGGTCAGCTATTCTCTTAGCTTACAATAGCCAATCCACCTGATAAGATGTACCTGAAGCTTCCCTACCTTTGTGTGGACTTGTCCTAGGCCCCTCATGCAGACCAAATATAACCATTGGTAGGCTTACCTCTATTTGTCTGTTTATTATAGCTGAAACCGTCCTACCCACTTTTTGCCAGAAGGTTTGGATTTCCGGGCACTGCCACCAAATATGTACATCATCTGCATCTTCCAGGGCACACTTCGAACAGGAGCTCTTTCTCGTGGCTCCAATTTTAGCCATTTTTCTAGGTGTCCAGTAGGCCCTGTATATGGTAAACAAATGGTTCCTTCTAAGGGGTGCAGACTTCACAATAGACCAAAGTGTACGCATTGATACTTGCCAAATATGCGCCGGCAAGTCTGGTTTGCAAACATCTTCCAGTAGTGAGAGAGAGGCATCATATGCTTGAACTAGTATCATCTTGATATCTCCTTCTTTAATTTCCGCGTATCTATTATTTTATTTTCCTAATCCGTGATGAGCTCTACCTCAGATTCTCCTTGTAGCCAGCTTTTAATTTGTAGGTATTTGAACCTGGATAGTCCAATAAATCTGAGAGCCCCCCGTGGCTAATTCTCCTGCATCTACTAATGGAATTGCCACCGCAACCTGCAGACATACCGGAGAGCCAGGTGAATTCCCAATTGGAGCCATCTCACTATAGTATTGAATTCCTAGCTTTCTCCTCACTTGAAAAAATATCCTACAGGCCGCATTAAGGACTTTTAACCTTACTTTTTGTAATACCTTGGATGTCCATATTTATAGAGAAAGAATGAACCCTGCTCTCAGAAGTCTTCTGTTAAATGACAGTAAACGGGGGGATGTGTAATCCTTAGACAATAGTGGTCTAATGTTTTTGAATTGAAAAGTCCAACAGAATAACTGGATGTCTGGCAGTGCAATTCCCCTGTCTAGCTTCTTTTTCCTCAATTTTTTCCAAGCAATTCTTGGGTTTTTATGTGACCAGACAAAACTGATTATTTCCCCCTCAAGTGTTTGCAGCCAGTCAGTCTTAAAATGTTGGGGCAAAGCATTGAAGATAAAAGTAAATGTGGGCAAGATCATAATTTTCATTAAATGCATTTTTCCAAAAATAGTACGTTGTAGATTGCTGAAGAAGCCTCTTCGTTCCCATCATAAGGCTTGAAAAGTTTACCTGGGCCATATCCTCCAAGATCCTCACCACCTTCACCCCTAGATATCGGATTTAATCTTTCTCTAGGTTATTCTGTTGTCCATTACAAGTCATCAGCTCTGATTTATCAGTGTTGACTAGGTAACCGGAGATTTTCCAAAATCTGTTATGATTTCTAAGATTGCTGGAAAGGACCTTTGAAAGTTTTGCGTATAGATCAGCAAGTCATCCCCATGAAGGGCTTCGTTCTTAACCCAGCTTTGATGTGGAAAGGTTAATATTCTCCGACCTTGCCTGATTCTCCTGGCTAGTGGTTCAATATATAAGTTGAAGAGGAGTGGAGAAAGTGGACATCCCTGTCGTGTTCCTCTTCCTATTTGAAAGTGCGGCGGGAGGTTACCATTGACGAGAATCCTAGACGTAGGCGATTTGTGGATTGCCTTAATAGCTTTAAGGAAGTTATCTCCTAGATTATTCTGCTTGATTATTGCCTGCTCACTCTGTCAAATGCCTTTGTAGAGTCAATAGTCATTATGGACAGAGGAGAGTTGGTAGTTGTTGCAATGTCAATTGGGAAGACCAGGTCATGGATCAGATCTTCTAGATGCCCGTCTCTCATAAAACCCTTCTGAATGTCATGAACCAGGCTACTGATTACTTTATCCAACCTCTTAGGCTGCCCTTGCGCAAAGATTTTATAATCAATATTATTAAGCAGTGAGATAGGTCTGTATGACTCGCATCTCCTTGGATCTTTTTGTGGTTTTAAAATTAAGGTTACAGTAGCTTAATTCCATGAGTCAGGGATCAAGGAAGTCTCTATGAACACGGAGTTCATCAGTTGAGTTAATACTGGAGTGAGCTCCTCTTTCAAGACCTTATACAGCTCAGCCAGTATACCATCTGGGCCTGGTGCCTTCCGATTCTTTAATCTACCAATGGCCCAGTCTACTTCCAATGTATGGATCCGCTGATTAAGGATATGATTATGCTATTGCTCTAACCTGAGAAGATTATTCTCCTTCAGTCATTTATCAGTTTCCTCCGCCGAAGCTGATATATCCTCACTGCATAGATCCGCAAAGAAGCTAACAAAGGTCCTCTCAAAAGCTCGGTCTTCTAGGCAATTATGACCAGTGTCGTCAGTCATTATTTCTTTTATCACATTTCTGGCACTCTCTTCCCTGGCCTTCCATGTTAACAACCTCCGCGAGCTTTCGCCATTATCAAAATGTGCCAGTTTACTGGCTTCCCATTTTTTCTTCACTATTGCCTCTAGGAATACCTCAAGTGAGCTTTTAATTTCCCGAATATGGTTCTGTTGAGCCGCTTGACCTGTAGGGTCGCTACACATGTCAGTCAGATTCTGAAGTTCACAAATCTTTCCCTCTAGCTTCTCAACTGTGCTGTTACTCCTCTTTGTTCTAAATGCTGTGTAACTAATCACCTTTCCCCAAATAAAGGACTTGTATGTTTCCCAGACTGTACTTGTTGGGGCCGAACCCTCATTTAACTAAAAAAATTCCTTGGTATCCCTTTTTAGCAGCCTTATAACCTCTTTTTCTCCCAAAAGTGACCTGTCAAGAATCCATCTAGTACATACAGGCGAGCCAGCCAATAAAAATTCAACTTGTACCACAGAGTGATCCGAGAGATGGCGTGGCTGATGGGTGGCCCTTACCAATGTATTTCGAAACCTAGCGTCTATAAAAAAAAAAAAAAAATCCTGGAAGCGTGACGTATTTTTTGTTTCAAAAAGTAAACTCCTTAGCTTGCCCTACTTTAGTTTGCCAAGGATCTATCAAACCCATATTCTTCATTATATCATGTAGGCAATTTTGCATTTTGGTTGTACTAACTGCTGGTCTAGAGGTGGATCTGTCTAGGGCAGGTTTTAGCAGGACATTTAAGTCCCCCCCCTATTATTATCAGATTTCTGGTCTCTGCCAGATGGTTATAAAGTTCCATAAGCAGGTCTCGGTCATCTGAGTTAGGGCCAAAGTACGACACCAAGGTGTACTCGACCCCGTGCAGTCTAGCGTTCTTAATCAACCACCTACCTCTAGGGTCCGCCTTTACATCCACCAGATGACCTTACACCGAATTCTTTAAAATAATTGCCACCCCTTTCACATTACATGTTTGATTTGAACAGGCAAACTGACTAATCCATCTTTGCGCCTTAGGAAAATTCCTCCACTCCTCCTGTTTTAAATATGTTTCTTGTAAAAGAAAGATCTGATTATCTGAAAGCCTTAGAAATTCTAAAATTGTCCTTCTGAAGCTGAATACGCTAGGGCTGTTTATAATAACAAGAGAGAATTCTTAGTTTAAGATCAATCCCAGGCCACTTCATCCTGTTCCTATTCCTGGTGGTTGCTTCCTGTCCAAAAGAAAATTATAATCAAATATGAGGACTCTTTTTTTCCTGGATGTTTCCCAAATGCTCCCCACCCTGTGAAAACGTAACCCGTTCATACTACTTCATGGTCTTCTTCCCCCTGAATTACCTCCCCCCCAACCCTCCCTTGGGAACCCTTGCCTTTCACCAAACAGGGTATTCCATCCTACCTTAAAGCCCCGCCTCTCTGGAGCAAATTAGCTTTCCCCTTTTATCCGCTCAATTAATCCTGCAACCTCTTGAGGATCCCTTATGTTATGCATTCTATTTCTCAAAATTACTCTCAAGGGGGTGGGAAACTTCAATTGCGGGTAGCACCTAGTGATTTAGGTTCCTTTATAAACTTCCCTAATTCCCACTATCGATCTTGGGTTGCCCTGGAGCTATCTGATCTTATGAAAAAGGACCAATCCTCATGCTTGAAGCTTCTGTAAGAATCTGCTATTTTATCAAATATGAGCTGAAATTAACCAGGATCTTTCTAGATCTATCTCTATTGGGGTTTCTCCTAAGGGGTCACAATGGACTCTGTATTTCTAGATCCAAATTGATAAGGGCTACCGGAAGTATATGTTTTTTTAATTAGTGCTATAATAGACTCTTTGATTTTATCACCTTCTTCTCCATCTGGGATATTCAAGAGTCTTAAGTTATTCCATCTGCAGTTATTTTCCAGGGATTCCAGTTTCTCTTGCAGTTCTTTCTCACATCACTTAAGTGCCTGAATTTCATTCCTATTAGTTTCCACCTCTACCTGTAATGCTCCCCAGAAGGCTTCCATAGCCCCTAATCTTTCCGTTAGGTAAATGATATTTGTGTCAAGACTGTTACAAACCCCCTGAATTTTAGCTTGAATAGATTCCAATGTTGCAAACGTGTCTCTCATCTCTTCTAACAATGAACGTAGTATAGCGTTGGTATAACTTGTAGCGCACTGCACATTATCTGTCTCTTGTATTAATACAGAAGCCCCCGGCTGCCCCAACAATGCCTCTGGAGTGGAAGGGCTCTGAGGTTGGTTTAAAGATATTGAATCTGTTCCTGCCAGGGTAGGTTCCATATTTAATGTAGGGGTCGACATGTTCTGTTGATTAGATTGCCTAAGATATTCTTGAGTCTTCTGTATCTTAAAAAAAGATCTAAGCGAGGGAGTAATTTTTGCCTTCCCAGTATGTAGTCTTAGCATAGCCTCTGCTTCCTCTCTGTCCTTTATTGGGGCAGTTTGCCTACTTTGATTAGGGAGCCCTCCCTTGTGGTGCAATAACTGCAAATTTGATGCCTTACCTTTAGTAACCCGCCTACTCCTCACTCCAGGACCAGATAGTGGTTGACTTGAGGAAGTTACTGGAACCGGATGATCCACGCCAGATTTAATTGACAGTGATTTCCCTGTCCTCTGTCCTTGCCGTCTTGTCATTGATCCAGACCCCGGTGAGCGTTTGGGGGTCATACAAGTATGCTCAGGTGCAGCCTGTGTGCCCTGCGTGCTCAATACAGGCTGTCCAGAGCAGTCAGAGAAACAACCAGCAAACGACATTTCCTGGGGTCGTGGGGAACTTGTGCTGATTCTGCCCCAGCCATCCCGGAACCTCAATCTAGCTGCACCACTCCTATCGCGTCAGACCCGCCAGGCTGCCTGAGACCACGGCAGCAGGCCCAGCGGGATCCCTGCATTCACAGAGGAATGCTCCACCGATATCGATGTCGGTGAGCCCATCTGCACAGTACCAAACCATCACTGCCGATTAACAAGATGACTCCATGCAGGTAAGCTCCTCAAGTCCGTCCAACTTCTTGTGGCTTCGGAGAGGATGAGGACTCACTGCCGGCGTGCTTAGCTGGTTCCCATGTTCTTCGTCGGTATAGTTGTGTTTTGCATGGGGCATTATAGACATTCAGGGCCTCATTACGAGTTTGGCAGGCGGCGGAGGCCACCAGCCCAAACTCTTTGGGCCGGAATACCGCCACTCCAGTTTTCCACCTGCTGGCCCTATTACAAGTTTCCTGCAGGGCCAGCGGGTGGAAACACAGTTTTCGCAGCTGGCCCAACCGGAAACTCATCCACAAGATTGACGCCGGCTTGTAATCGAGCCTGTGGCAATTTTGTGGTGCGTCGGTGCAGTAGCACCCATAAGCATGAAGGGGCTGCCCATGGGGGCCTCTACACTGCCCATGCCAAGTGCTTGGACCCCCATGGGGCCCCCGGCACCTGTCTCCACCAGCTGTTGCATGGAGGTGGAACTGCCATGCAACCGCCGACAGAGAGGGAACTCGTAATCCCAAGGGCGGATAACGATGTCCGACATCGCCACGCCATCGGCTGATGGGCAACGTGGTGGTGCCAGCAGTCAGACCGTGGCGATTTTGCCACAGTCCTAACATGGCGGTCGGACCGCCACACTGGCGGTGGTCCACCTGCGGCCCTCGTAATGAGGCCCTTAATGTTAAATGTCCATCAAATTCAATTGGGACTGTACTAGTCTTGTTCCAGGTAGGAAATGGGGATTGTGGTTTTCTACATGGGGGATGATGTGGTTAAATGGATGTCACATATACCTGTCACTTTATTTTCATGATTGCTGTAAGGAAATGGTTTACGAAAGTGCCCTTTTTGGATGGTCAACCCTACACTTTTTGCTCTAGATGATGTTGGTTATGACTCTGAAAGTGCACTGGAGCCTGCTAACCGGACCCTAGTACCAATGTTCTCTCTCTAAATTGGTAACTGTAAATTGGTACCCCTCCATTTGGCAAGTACTTTAACACCCTTATAAATCCCTAGTATATGCTAATAGTGCAAGCCCAGACATGGCTGTTAAAGGTGTCATCAGGGCCTGAAGCACTGTTTGTGCCACCCTGTGTGTCTGAGGTAAACTACTGGCAGCAGGCCTGCCATTGCAGACTGCAGGAGCAGTGCAACCTGCTTGAACATGATTATGCCCATACCATGTGTGACACAGTCCAAGCGCTATATTTAATATATGTCAGTCCCACCTAAGGAAGTCCTTCTGAGCCCAGGAGGCCGGGTGAATTATTTTAAAGGTGTGGCCATATATGTACAAGCGTATATGTCCCTGTAGTGGCCTTTTCCATTAAAGGCTACTATCAGTGAATGACGGTCTATAAGATAACATGGGCTGGCACCTGGGCAATAATGAAGTTGCCAGCTTTGTGATGGTACTGCCAAAGTGGGTCATGTTTGATATCAAACAACATGCCTTCTAAACCCCTGACATAAATCTTGTGTTGAGGGTGACATGGCATGGACTCAGAAAGCAACCTTAGAGATTGCTCACCGAGTTGGGAGCCAGAGTACAGTTTCCCTGTACCTTAAACTACCCCTTAGGCAAGGGTCGCTGACCTGGTGGCAATATTTTTTTATATGTTTCGGTCCACCCTGGGGCTAGATCGGCCACGTTTTCAGACGATCTCGCCCCAAGGGGGATTGAAACCCACAAGGCCCCAGGGATTGTGTTTTGTGTGTGTATTTTGTGTCTTGGGGGCACACCTTGGGCAAGGGTCACCCCCCCAAAGGGGAGACATTAGTGTTGCCCATTTCTGCCCCCCTTGGGGGCAGATCAAGATCAGTCTATGTTTATTTAGGCCCATCTGCCCCCAAGGTGGGCAGAAGTCACCAAGACGCCAGGGAGTTTTTTTAGTTCCCCTTTGTTTTTTTTTGTGTGTGCTGGGGGCACCCCCTTTGGCAAGGGTCGCCCCTCAAAGGGGGCACAGAAGTGTTGGCCATTTCTGGGGGCAGACAAGTCTATTTTTCTAGGCCCATCTGCCCCCTTTGAATCCACTTAGGCACCAGGCTGTGTGTGTTTTTAGTGGGGCAGATCAGCCTATTCTTTTGTGGGCCCATCTGCCCCCAAGGGGGCCAGAATCCACTTAGGTACCAGGGAAAATTTGTAAATGCTTGGTGGCGGGGTGTTTGTCAACTGGCGAAGTATTTGTATTTGTGATTATAACAGTTTATTTCTCTTTTTTGTTTTAGTTCAAAGTTTTTGCTTCCTTTGCTGTGGATCCTTGCGGTTTTGGCAGCGATTGACCTGCGGTTTTGAGTAGTTTCATATTTTAGGTAAGTAAAAGCAATTTACTCCAAAGGAGTATTGTTGCCATGCATGAATGACATGTTTGTAGGTGGTGTACTAAATGCAGGATTGTGTGTGAAATTGTCCTTAGATTTGTGCACAATTATATTTGTGTTGTCTTATGTCTAATTTGCTTTTTCAGGCAAGTGACTGGCATCATTTTTTAGTACATACCTCTTTGTGATAAAGCCACACTTTGTTTATTACTTATTTTAGACAGTACTGGTTGTTGTTGGCAATCTAATTGGTGTTAGAAAGGATCATGGCTAGTCCCAGAGTGACCGTTCAGCAGGTTGCTGGCATGCTTTTTGAGTTGTCTTCCGACCATGATTATGAGACTGACTCTGCATCTGAGACAGATGAGGAAGTGAGAGATTCTGTCAGTGAGTTTTCTATCTGAGAGGAATCTTGTGATGAGGAAGCCACTTTCAGTGCAGATGAAGGGCCTGTTTTAAAGGAGGACATTGATGTGCCAATAGTGCAGCAGCCTGGGGCTGAAAGGTTCCCCATTGGAAGACCTGACACCTGAATTGCCCCAAACATGGAGCAGTCACAGTTGCCTGCCTTTACTGGTCTCCCAGGATGTAGAGTCAATACTGAAAACTTTTTGCCTGTCAATTTCTTTCAGTTGTTTATGGACGATGTATTTTTGGAAGAGATTGTTGAGCAGACTAATTTGTATGCGGAGCAGTATTTGAGGGACAACGCTGCCAGACTTAGGCCTCGGTCTAGAGTTACCCAGTGGATTCCCACAAGCCTGGAAGACTTGAAAAAGTTCCTTGGTTTGACTTTTTGATGGGGTTGGTAAGGAAGCTGTTGCTGGCTTCTTATTGGTCTACTAGTCCCTTGATGGCAACAGCTATATTTCCTGCAACCATATCTCGTAATCTGTATTTGCTTCTTCTTTAGATGCTGCATTTTGTTGAAAATACTTTAGCCTTCTACAAGATCACCCTGAATGTGACTATCGTTTTAAGATTAGGCCTGTCCTTGATCATTTTGTAGATCGGTTTTCAGAGGTTTAGATTCCAGGGAAAGAAATATCTGTAGATGAGTCTTTGGTCCAGTTCAAGGGGCGTTTGTTTTTTAAGGAGTACATTCCTAGCAAGAGGTCAATGTATGGCATTAAGATGTATATGCTGTCTGAAAGCACTCAGGATATGTGTATAATTTCCTGGTCTACACTGGTAGGGATTCCAGTATTGAACCCCCTGGTTGTCCGCCCACTTTTGGAGTTAGTGAGAAAATTGAGTGGGAACTTGGTAGACGACTGCTTAACAAAGGTCACCATTTGTATATAGATAACTTCTATACTGGAGTCCAGTTGTTCAAGGAAATGTTCAGAGTGGACACTGTTGCATGTGGCACAATCCGCTGTAATTGGAAAGGCTATCCAACGGAGCCTACATGTTAACTACTATACATGATGAGAGTACTTCACCTGTGGCTGTTTTGGGTCAAGTTGCTGAAGTGTGCAAACCTGTGTGCATTTTAGACTACAATAAGCACATGAGTGGTGTTGATAGAGTAGACCAGAGGTTGGAACCTTACACTGCTATTCGTAAGTCTTACGTTTGGTATAAAAAGTTGGCCAACTATTTGTTTCATTTAGCAACTTTTAATGCTTTTATTGTGTTCAAGGATTGTTTCCCTAAGCCAAGGATGAAATTTGTTACATTTCAGGAGTCAGTGATAGAGAGCCTTATTGTGCTGGGACATGCAAGAGTTTCTAGAGTAGCAGTGGTGGAGGATGTGGCTAGATTGAAAGATTGCCACTTTTCAGATCACATTCCTCCCACTCCCAAAAAACACTTTCCCACTAAGAAATGTAGTCTTTGCCCAAAGAGGTATCCGGAGGGAGACTTGGAACTACTGCCCTGATTGTGCTTCTAAGCCTGGGCTGTGTGCGGCCAGCTGTTTTAGAAGTTACCACACCCAAAAGAATCATTGGGAACTACTATGAGTGAAAACTGCCTGTTCTGTATTGTTTTATACTTTTTGTTCAGTTTCACGTTTTGGCATTATTGTCATGCATTTAGTTAGAGCTTTTGAGATTGTAGTTTTGTACTTATTTGTAATTAGTTAGTGGTCTATTTTTTGTTTTTAAAAAAGTGATGGCGGTGTGCTTGGAGTGGTGCTTGGCTGGCAGTGTAAATAGTGACTTGCTGTTAACCATTGCAACACACTGCAAGCCAAACGCCAGTACACACACTCCCATCACCTTCTGTGATTGCTATATCAGGTATGTGGCTGTATGAGAGTGACAGGCCCTTGAATGGCACTGTCTGCTGATACGAGTGTTGTAATGTGATGGGCCTGCGGCTGGCGGCATGAATGGTCTTGTGCATGTCATGTATGAAAGGTGTGTGAATGGACGGTAAAGCGGCTGGTGCCTTGACGCGGCTTTACAGCTCACGAGCTGTGAGTCATTGGACAGTGAATGTAATTTTTGTGAAATCTCTTGTTAATAAAATTTGATCTGCTGAACTATCACTCAAACTTGTGCCAAATCCAACCAGTATGTGTGGTAAAAATGACTGTGTGGTAAAAATGACAAAACCTGCCCCACTGTAATCAGGTGTCGGAGCACACCTGTGACAAACTAGGTGTCTCGGGGGGAGACCCCAATGATGAAGCATGCCACCAACTGTGTTGGTGGGTGAGGGGTCTTCTTAACATAACCTAAGTGTGTTTCTTTTCACAATTTTAGTGTTTGGAACATCACAGAAGGATGTGGACACATCAAAATGATCTATTACCACACTACCTGGTTTTCTGGAGGGGGTCACCTGCGTTTTTGGTCCAAGGTGTTGCAGTCATCTAGGGACACCTACCAAACCAGACATTGCTCAAAACTAGATACCAAGAGGAGTCCAGGGAGGTGTGGCTTGCATAGATCCCCCAATCTTTTCTTACCCATACTCCTCTGCAAACCTCATAATTTGCTAAAATAAAGCATATTTTCCTCACTTTTCTTTGTAGGATCACCACACCAGCACTGATTTCCTACCACCCAGCATTCCCCTCAGTCTCCCAAGTAAAATGATACCTCACTTCTGTGGGTCCCCAAAGCAGAGTCAGCCTAAAAAGGTATCAAAGAAAAAATTGTGCTTATCAACTCGCTGTGCTATCCTCTCAATCGCTACACGTTTTTGGCCTTTTCCTGTTGCAGGCACCTAGGCCACCCACACAAGTGAGGCATCATTTTTATCGGGAGACCTGGAGGAAAGTTGGGTAGAGGGAAGTTTGTGGCTTCTCTCAGATTCCAGAACTTTCCATCATGTGAGGAAAAAGTATTTTGTTGCCAAATTTTGAGGTTTGCAAAGGATTGTGGGTAACAGAACCTGGTGGGAGCCCTACAAGTCATCCCATTCTGAATTCCCCTAGGTGTCTTGTTTTAAAAAATGTATAGGTTTGCTAGGTTTCCCTAGGTGCCAGCTGATCTAGAGGCCAAAATCCACAGCTAGGCACTTTGCAAAAAACAGCTCAGTTTTCTTTGGGAAAATGTGATGTGACCATGTTTTGTTTTGGGGCATTTACTGTTGCGGGCTCTAGGCCTATCCACACAAGTGAGGTACCATTTTTATTGGGGGAGACCTGGGGGAACGCTGGGTAAAAGGAAGTTTGTGGCTCCCCTCAGATTCCAGACCTTTCCATCCCCTAAATGTGAGGAAAACGTGTTTTGTTTGCCAAATTATGAGGTTTGCAAAGGATTCTGCATAACAGAACCTGGTGAGAGCCCTACATGTCACCCCATTCTGAATTTCTCTAGGTGTCTAGTTTTCAAAAATGTATAGGTTTGCTAGGTTTCCCTAAGTGCCAGCTGAACTAGAGGCCAAAATCCACAGCTAGGCACTTTGCAAAAAAACTGATCAGTTTTCTTTGGGAAAATTTAATGTGACCATGTTTTGTTTTTGGGCATTTCCTGTTACGGGCACTTGGCCTACCCACACAAGTGAGGTACCATTTTTTTTTAGACCGGGAGACTTGGGGGAATGCTGGGTGGAAAGAAATTTGTGGCTCCTCTCAGATTCCAGAACTTTCTATCACCGAAATGAGAGGAAAAGTGTGTTTTTTGCCACATTTTGAGGTTTGCAAAGGATTCTGGGTAATAGAACCTGGTGAAAGCCCCACAAATCACCCCATTCTGGATTCCCCTAGGTGTCTACTTTACATAAATATATAGGTTTTCTAGGATTCCCTAGGTGCCAGCTGAACAAGAGCCCAAAATCCTCAGCTAGGCACTTTGCAAAAAACAGCTCAGTTTTCTTTGGGAAAATGTGATGTGACCATGTTTTGTTTTGGGGCAAATACTGTTGCGGGCTCTAGGCCTACCCACACAAGTGAGGTACCATTTTTATCGGGAGACCTGGGGAAACGCTGGGCAAAAGGAAGTTTGTGGCTCCCCTCAGATTCCAGACCTTTCCATCCAGTAAATGTGAGAAAAAAGTGTTTTGTTTGCCAAATTATGAGGTTTGCAAAGGATTCTGGGTAACAGAACCTGGTGAGAGCCCTACATGTCACCCCATTCTGAATTTCTCTAGGTGTCTAGTTTTCAAAAATGTATAGGTTTGCTAGGTTTCCCTAAGTGCCAGCTAAGCTAGAGGCCAAAACCCACAGTTAGGCACTTTGCAAAAAACAGATCAATTTTTATTGGGAAAATTTAATGTGACCATGTTTCGTTTTGGGGCATTTCCTGTCACGGGCACATGGCCTACCCACACAAGTGAGGTACCATTTTTTTTAAACCGGGAGACTTGGGGGAATGCTGGGTGGAAAGAAATGTGTGTCTCCTCTCAGATCCCAGAACTTTCTATCACCGAAATGCGAGGAAAAGTGTGTTTTTGGGTAATAGAACCCGGTGAGAGCCCCACAAGTCACCCCATCCCGGATTCAGAATTTGCCTAGGTATTTAGTTTTGAAAAATGCACAGGCTTGGTAGGTTTCCCTAGGTGCCGGCTGAGCTAGAGGCCAAAATTCACATCTAGGCACTTTCCAAAAAACAGATTTCAATGTAAAAATGGGATGTGTCCATGTCGTGTTTCCTTTCGCTGGCATTAGGCCCATGCACCCAAGTGAGGTACCATTTGTATCAGGAACACAGAATAGCAGAACAAGTGTTATTGCCCCTTGTCTTTCTATACATTTTTTCTTTCGAAATGTAAGACAGTGTGTAAAAAAAGACATGTATTTGAGAAATGCCCTGTAATTCACATGCTAGTAAGGGGGCCCCGGAATTCAGAGATTTGCAAATAACCACTGCTTCTTAACACCTTATCTTATGCCCATTTTGGAAATACAAAGGTTTCCTTGATACCTATTTTTCACTTTTTATATTTCACCAAATGGATTGCTGTATACCCGGTATACAATGAAAACCCATTGCAAGGTGCAACCCCTTTATTGGCTCTGGCTACCTAGGGTTCTTGATGAACCTACAAGCCTTATATATCCTTGCAACCAAAAATAGTTCAGCTGACGTAACAGCATATTGCTTTCAAAAATCTGCCGTAGCTGGACAAAGTTATGGAAGAAAACGTGGAGAGAAATGGCTATTTTTTTCACCTCAATTTCAATATTTTTGTTTTATTTTAGCTGTTACTTTCTGTAGGAAAACCTTGAAGGATCTACACAAATGACACCTTGCTGAATACAGCATTTTATCTACTTTTGTGAAATGTTTAGCTTTCTGGGATCCAGCATTGGTTTCACACCCATTTATGTCTAACTGGAAGGAGCCTAAAAACACAAAAATATTAAACATGGGGTATGTCCCAGTAAAGTGCCAGAAATGTGTTGCAAAACGTGGTTTTCTGATTCAAGTCTGCCTGTTTCTGAAAGCTGGGAAGCTGGTGAGTTTAGCACTGTAAACCATTTGTTGATGCCATCTTCAGGGGAGAAAACACAAGCTTTCTTCTGCAGCCCTTTTTTCCCATTTTATTTTTTAAAACAAAATTTCTGCTGTATTTTTGCTAATTTCTCAGTCTCCTTCAGGGGAACCCACAAACTCTGGGTACCTCTGGAATCCCTAGGATGTTGGAAAAAAAGGACGCAAATTTGCATAGGTAGCTTATGTAGACAAAAAGTTATGGAGGCCTAAGCGCAAACTGCTCCAAATGGCCCAAAAAAGGCCTGGCACCTGAGGGGGAAAAGGCCTGGCAGCGAAGGGGGTAAGCAAAATGGGCATAATTGTGTTGTTTATTGGGGACTATGCACACTGAATATAATTGGGAATGTATTAGTCTTGATAAATTTAGGAAATAGGGATAGTGATTTTCTACATGGGGGATGATATCCCCTTCAAGTGCTGTCCCACAAGACTAGCACCTGGGACTAAGTCACACCTCTTACATTGCTCAGCCTGGTTCGAGTGGCACAATATGGCTGCCACGCTCAGGAGGCACACATGGTTGGCCATCAGCAAATAAAGTCCCATACCTTTGAAATACCAGTTTCCCAGGACCCCTCACCACTCGATTCACCACATTTCCAGACTCAGAAGGAGGAAGCTGGCCATATGGTTAAGGTGGGAAGGGGTGCTGAATACAGCTAAAGGAGCTGCAATGGAGCAGATCAATGATGCCTCGCAACCTTCTCCATTCCTGGCTTGACCACATTCCTTTCAAATGTTTTATAGCCACAATATTTTTACCACAATACTATGGTCACATAAAATGTTTAAGTTGATACTCAGGTTCCATATCCATTTAGACTGAACTCCAAGCATCACCTTCCTTTCTTTGTAATGATTTTGTTGGCAGTTTTGTCTAAACAGTTACAACAAATATGTTCTGTTAACATTTAAAATAGAGAAGTACAGTTTCAGATATCCTCAACTGAAATCAATAGAAACATCAGTTAGTGTAAACCTCCAAGCACAAGTACCTGTTTACATTAATACATCAATAGTACAGTTTAACATTACTAGAGACATGCCACATGCATATACATATAGATTATCAAAGCTTTCCTAGTTTAAGAGACATGCAGGGTGGCTATGACAAGAAAAGAGTTTCAAGCAAAGTGGATGCTAGATACCTTTAGGTTATGAGTGCGGGGGGTATAAATGTCCATCTTGTAGTTAAAACAGACTAGATCATCAATCCAATCTGTTCTTTGGGAGCAGGGCCTCTCGCCCATCTCTTGGCAACCCTGTGCTTTGCTAGAAGTAAGGCCAAATTGTCTAGTTTGTTTGAGAATATCTTTGACATATCCCAATAATCTCTTAAATGAAGAAGGGGAAATGGGGATAAAGATCACTTCAGAGAAAAGTTTAAATACAGAATTTGAAAAAGCAAGGATAAGTGGACAAGTCCAGGCTACATAATAATAATCCATCGCAGGGCACTGTCATCGTGGTCAACTCATGTCTGCCAGGAGGTTTATTGCATACAAATGAACAGAAGCATAGTGTATTCTTTGTAAATATTTAAAATGGAGCACTATATGCCACTATTTAGAGACACTGTTGTAATTTGTTGGCAGCAGTACCTTCATATGACTTTAGTAAGTTTTCTGTTCAGGTCCTGTTCCCATGTTCTCTTTGCCAAATATTCAGGATCCTTAGCTGCCTCAGGTGTTAAAATATATAATCTGGAGATTAGGCCCTTGTGCAATGGGGAGGCAAACGCCAATGTCAGAGCTGTGAAAGTGGGTGAGATAGCCAGGACGATTTTAGTGTTTTTAAAATACGCCAGTACAAATATAAATCCAAATAAGTAGTCTCTTGTTCCTATTTGTAGGAGTCTACTGTTGAGTATGATCCATCTATAACTAAGGATCCGATTTAGATGCCGGCGTAGGGCGTACTCTGTCACAATTTAGGATGGATATCCCGTCCACCATATTACAATCCTCAAAGGATATAATGGGATCGTAATACAGCAGATGGAGCATCTGTTACGTTTGTGACAGAATATTTCCCTCCACCGACATCTAACTCAGGCCCTAAATCTGCAAGTGTGGTAATGCCCATTATGGTCAATTATTGGATTGCTTTTGACTCATATGATAATGATAGATTAGGGTTGTTATGGTCAGGAACCACAGGGAGAAAGTTCATCTATGCACGCCAGTTGGCCAGAGAGTGCCACACACAGGACATGCAAGTGACAGTGTTGACATGAATAGTTGACTGAGTTATCTTCTTGGCGGGCACATTGGTCACTGGTGTATCAATGGCTGTAGTGAATCCTAGTTCGTTTTAATGGGATAACAGGAGTTAGCGTAGCCTCTGGCTTGCAGACTCGTGCCCCCGTCACCTAGTGGCTTTTAACCTACTTAGCCTGCTTTGTCTTAGCCCATTTAATTATTTAATTCTTCTAAGATGGCTGCCTTGTTTATAGTTAGGCCAAGTGTTATGAGTTACATTATCAGTGTCACCGCGCCAAAGCATCAATATCAAGCAACAAAGACAAACAAATAGTATGTGTTAACACTTAGGGATTTTCCCTCTCTATACTTTCAAGAGATTGTTTATATTAATTGCCGTCCCAAGCATGTCTGTTATCTATTGTTTGGGAACACACCTACGTCAGGGGTCCTTGTAGATCTGTATAAATATATCGCACTTTAGACAGATAATCAGAGGGATTCCGACCAGAGGGCATCGCCACCATCCCTGATATCGATGCTGCAGTCGTCTTGACGCTGACCCAGTCTTCGTGTCCCTGCGGAGTCTGAGATAGAGACCTCATTCCAAGGTAACGAGGGTTGGGGGCTCCTCTCATGGACATGACATTGGCAGATTAGGTTTAGCAAACCCAGCTCTCCTTTAGGTAGGAGGTTAGACCTTTCACATTAGGGTATTAGGACATAGTACATCTCATATGTCTTTTATATGCATTGCAAGATGGTGGGGCTCTTTGTAATAATGACTCTCGTCTTCACAATTCTGTTTCTTGAATTATTCATTATCCTAATCATTGCAGCCCATGCAACTTATCGCAAATTGCAGTTATGTTAAATAAAAACTATTGAAACTTCACTGCATCTTTGTCATTGCCTGTGTTTGTATGAGACATGATATATCTGTGAGAAAGGGGTAATCTCCGTTTAACCACAACACTCCCTGAGATGTCTTATTCTCGAGTCCATGCGTAAAGGCTGCCACAAATCACCTTTTACTATTGTGTTTCTGGTGAAGTGCTGCTAGTGAGCTGGTAAGGTTGGGACAACAGTTGCGGCTTGTTGTAGGAAAGGCGTAGTCGCCTACAAGCAAAAGTACTGTCATCCTTTAACCAGCAGTCTTGCTCAGAGCAAGAGTCCAAACTACGGCATGGCACCACCAACGATGGTGTTTAGGCACTAATTTATGGATACCCCGACTATCACTGTCTCACAGGCAACAGGTACCCTAAGTACCATTATACGGAGATGTCCGTGGTCTTTGGGAAATTCCTCCTCAGCCGAAAAGGTAACACCTGATTAAGCTGTAGGTTGTTCAAGCTCGAACTCATAAAAGGACTTTAATCCCAATTTTTTTTGTTCCGTTTTTCTAAACAAATATGGCTAACGACATTGACATTCCTGAAAATGCTAGACAAGCACTAACACAACATTTATTAATGCATGGCCTTACAGATGAGGGCGGGGATGTTACTCTTATAATAGAAGCTAATGAAGCATACCAAACAGAAACATTTTACTGTTGGCTCACCTTTCCTGAGGTCGACCAAAGAACACATACGTTCGACACATATGAAATTGTGAACGTACCTCAACGGTACCGAGCATACCAGTATCATGAAATATCGCTTGCATACCAAGAGCATCAGAACTGGTTCAAAGGCGCCCTACCACATGTACTACAAAGGGTGAGGTTAGGTCCATTAAGTAATGACGGACCAACATGGCCTATGTTTGCCACATACACACCTCACCCAGGCATACAAAATATGCCAATAGAAGATCTGTGAGATTTATATAATGAATTGGTGACATCATATAGAAGATTAGTTCAGTTCGTAATGCGAACATTGAACACAACACCAGCACGTCCAGCACCGCCAGCACCTGGTGTTTATCAATTGGCTACTGGGATTAATCCACAAACAGTACATACTATTATGGGTAAAGTACCTGCGGAACATGAAAAAATACAGTTCTAGATTTCCCAGAAAACTAATCAGCTGGAAGCTGTGTTTCCCCATACGGGACCACAGGAAAAACATAGACTGCTCACTATGTGCTTGCATTTTGGAATGGTTCCCTCGGTGGATGACTGTGCCACATGGGGTACAGTCTTCGCTGCCGTATATACTACCACACATGGTACCCCGACACTTGCCAATTTACCGGAAGTGCTAAAACAAATAAAAAATTAGCACAGGGCTGCACCAGCCCTGGATTTGGGGATGAAATTAATGCGTAACTTTGATGCCGTATCCTCAAAAATACTCAGTAACATTAAAGGGGAAGCAGTAGCACTGGTGATACGCCAGCGTCTCTGGGAAACTCCACACCAGGAACAAGAGAGACAGCTACCGAAAATTATTTCCGATACCTATACTAGTATAGGAAGGGGTAGTTTGGGAGCCAAACCAAAGAAATTGGAGTTACAAGGTACCGCCCATAAGGAGGGTACTAAGCAGGCACAGGAGGGCTCTAAGAAGCACTGGGACAAACAAAAAGATTTCAAAGAAAGAAGAAATAAGAGAGCTGATTCTCCACACCCGGAGAACTCCGAAAGGAGATATAATCTCAGAAATAGGGAGAACATTAAAACTCCAGACAGATATACTGATTCAATTCCCTCTCGTTCCTTTCAGTACGCACCGGATAGATGCAGCGAGAGAGGAGGCCGTCAAGATCGACGTCCTGCATACGTGAAAGAAAAGAAAGACTCACAACAGTCTACCATTAAAAAAGAAGAAAAGACTCCTCAGCAAAGACCACAGTTAAAAAAAGAAGAAGGTGGCAGCACTGACAGCTAAAAATGCCAGTATACTTGAGAACACTGTTGAGGAACAAGACGTGGGCAGTGACTCTGTTAGACAGCGCGGCAGAGGTCGCCAGAGTCTAAAAGATCATCTGGATGCGACAGCAACTAGCGATTAGATTGTGGTTGAAACAGCGGATGGTCACGTTCTTACCCCTGATAGGGTTTATGATTTAAAGATTCAGATAAAGGGAGACATGGAACGCACTATTAGTGTGATATTTTGGGATGAACTTACTAGTGATATCCTATTGGCTGAAGGAGACTGGCCACCTGAGCACGTCCGCAATCTCCCACATGGGGAAGATGTCATTTTGCCTTCTTTCTCTGATCTTGTTCCGGAAGCAAGGAGTCTCCTTGTCATGTTATTCCCATTAGGTCTACACCCCAACCACAGCCACAATATCCCGTTAAACATGAAGCAAAAGCTCTGGTGAGGGAGATCCTCGCCCAGCTTGAGTACCAGGGAGTAATTGAGCCCTGTACATCTGCAATGAATAATCCATTATTCCCTGTTGCAAAGCCAGACCATTCATATAGAATAGTCATTGATTATAGACACTTAAATAGTCATACACGCACATATGCTATACAAAATTCACACAGCACGGCACTAATAAACAATATAGTGCATAAAAAATATAAAACAAGATTAGACATTTCTAATGGATTCTTCTGCCAGAATTTAGCACATGAAAGTCGGGACCTGAGTGCATTCTCATTTCGCTCTCAGAAACGCTTTTGTCGTTTACCTCAAGGCTATAAAAATAGCCCAGGGATATTTGCAGCCCGTGTAACATCAATATTAAACAATATTGATTCTGAGGCGTTATCCTATGTGGATGACATATATCTCACAGACGACATTCATCTTGTGAGGGTCGATCAGATCATTTTGGGATTTTCAGACCTCGGTTACAAATTCAATTTCCAGAAAAGCAAGATAGCCTTTCTTAGCATATTATGCCTGGGATGTGAGCTATAAAATGAGGGAAAGAGCCTGGCCCCGCACTTTCTAGAAAAATGTGCTCAACTACACCCTCCTAACACACTTAAGAAACTACAGTCATTACTAGGTTTCTTTAATTTTGGCAGGACATGCATTCCAGATTATGCACAACGCATCAAGCCACTTTATGACTTAGTTCAGCCCAATTTTTCTAGCAGACACTGGACAATTGAACACAAACGCATCCTTAGGGAAATGCAACAGGACATGCTAGAAGCTAAACACTTGCACACACATGACAATAAAACATATTTGGTCATCAGAATAATTGCTGGTGCCATTGGATTTACTTATGTCACCTTCAATGAGGGTGACACGGTACCAATAGCGTATAAATCACATTTATACTCCAATGCTGAACAGCGTTTTGCACCTACAGAAAAGATTTTGATGGCAGTTCAGATGGCCATCATAAAAGAGAGGCCACTTGCCCAGGGGAAACGTATTATTGTTGTCTCCCTGGTGCAGCCTTAGAGGCTGTCACCAAAGCAAGCGTTCCTAACGCTAAAGCTATACATCCACGTTGGATTCAATGGGAAACATCTCTAACCGCCACTGATGTTGATTACATTTTTCATCCAAAACTTCAGGCACAAGAGTTTATCCAGTAAGAACAAGAGTACAACGCTCCTCTAAATATTTTGCCACTAGACAACTACCATACTGTCATATACACTGATGGTTGAGCACAACCGGCTGTAGGTACTAAACATCAATGCTCAGAAGCTTGCGCAGCCGTGAGCGGAGTGATGGAAGATGGAGTTTTCCACCCTCACAATACCTACACGCAGACCTTAGGGGACTGCACAGCTCAGTTGGCAGAGCTTAAAGCTCTTATTCTAGCACTCGAATATACTGAGCCAGGATGCCGGACTTTAATAGTCTGTGACTCTTATTACTGCGTCCAGTTATACAATGACTATCTCAATCATTGGAAACAGAACGGGTTTAGATATTCTAAAGGGAACACCATTAAACACAAAATACTGTGGAGGAGGGTGGCTGATATTAAGGATAAGCTGCTGTGTGTCCATGTAGTCCATACATTGGGACACCAACGTGTAGGAGTACACGTTACCGATAATACATTGGCTGATGAAGCGGCCAAAGCAACAGTAGCTGCGGCTTCTGTGGCTGCAGTGACTCGTTCTCAGACAAGATTGGATAATGAAATATTGACTGCCGTTAAACCTTCGGCTGCAGGCAAGCCCCTTCCGAAAGGATACCCTACAAACTATACTCACCATATCAGTGTGCAGAATGTTGCTTACACAACAATTCCTGGGGTTGGAGATCGAGTGATCCCCAATGAAGACCAGAGATTAGATCTAATTAGAGCAGC
Source organism: Pleurodeles waltl (assembly GCF_031143425.1). NCBI lineage: Eukaryota > Metazoa > Chordata > Amphibia > Caudata > Salamandridae > Pleurodeles > Pleurodeles waltl. The sequence continues at coordinate 90,213,249 of NC_090437.1, forward strand.
GCATGAGGGTTTCGCTTCTGCCCATGCTGGCATACAGGCCACAATAACACAATCCTACAGAAACGCTTCTGGTGGCCTGGTCTATGCAGACGAACAAAGCAGTATGTCCTTTGCTGTGACATTTGCCAGTAGATCAAGGGCTGCTCTAATATCAAACGCCCACCGCAGACATCCCTCTTAGTGTCCAACAATCCACTACAGTGTGTGTACCTGGACCATTGTGGTCCCTTACTGCCTGATGGTGCATACAAATACATTTTAGTCACTGTAGATTCTTGTTCTAGATTCCTGGGGGTATGGCCACAGAGGTCGGCTGACGCCCAGACTGTTATAAAAGCCTTGCTGATCTTTATTGGTACATATGCGGTTGCAGCATTCCATTCGGACCAGGGCCCTGCATTTGCCTCTAAGGCATTCAGGGACACCATGGGGACGATGGGTGTTGAACTCCATTACTCCTCACCATACCATCCAGAGGGAAATTCGGTTGTGGAGAGGCGGAATCGTGATCTAAAGCAGTCCTCAACAGCTCAAGTATTAGGTTCAGGCCGCAGTTGGTTACATCACCTATATGGGGTCCAGAGAGCACTGAATAATCTGCCAAGACGGTCCTTGGGGGACGCACTCCATATGAGGTTCTCTTTGGGATCCCTATGTATGTCCCAGATCTTGATTCCCCTGGTACGGTGGCAGCAGAAACACAATTTGACATAAATGAACGTCTCACTGTTTTACAGGAGCTTCAGCAATTTTGTGATGATAAATCATCTGCAAGTGCTGCCACCTTAGGAATAAGGGATTTAGCTAAAACTTCGACTGGCTGGATTCCTAAAGTTGGGGATCTGGTTCGTGAGAAGATCGCAGTGAAGAAGGAGTTCGATCCATCATACAGAGCACCTGTACCAGTCTTGGGAATTCAAGGCACCAGGACTGTCATCTTACCACCACTGTCGGGTTCTAAAACAAACGGATTAATCTCCATTGATGACATCAAACTACACCATGTGGCCGATCCTTCACAGTAGACCAAGAGGTCTCTTCGGTGGTTCCCGATCCCCTCTCACTACCCAACAGGACATACATCTACATAGTAGGATGAACATCACTACTACAGACTATGCAACAATGTCAACTGCTGTTCCAGACACCTCCTTGACCATGGGGAGGGCAGAAAATGAACTCTTGCTAATTCCAGTTACTACTTCAGTGACCACCCCAGTTCAAGATCTAGCTGTTTTTTACACAAACACATCACAGACTAATGACACTGTCTACCAAGAGCCCCCACGTGAAGTGGACCAAAGTACGGATGGTGCACTGGCTCCCGTGTTTACAGAGACTGCCTCTGGCTATTTTATTGACATTGATGATTTTTCTTCGGATTCATCCACTACTGTGATTGACACTGTTTCAAAAAGAAGTAAGCTGTATCAATGGCTTAAAAATAACTATTTGAAATACCCATGGAACTATTTATGGTTCTGTATGACATTTTTTGCATTATTTTTATGGATTGGTTTTGTGACTGTTTTCTTTTTGCTTATAAATGGTCACTATATTCCTGATCGCTCCTCTGTGGAGCCTGTTGAAGTTTTAACTCCACATCATTCTTCACATAAGGTCCGAAGAGATTTGTCCCCTGTAAATATTACAGCAATACCGATTTCTGATGGGATTGTGTGGAACAAAGTTCCATTCGATATATACAGGCCTGCTGAAATTATTCAAATACCATACGTGTTCAAAATTGAATGAATGATGTAATTACACCTGATGTTGTCTCTGATGATTTGGGATGTCCAAACAGTTGATTCCATGATAACTGAAATGAAGGACTATTCCACTTTTGAAAGTGATGATGTATATGAACATACAATGAATTATGGGGAAATGTTCTGCTATAACAATTGGGGACATTACTTCCTACACCGTGCCACTAGATACAGGCCAGTATTAAACTACACACAGTGGGAACACTGTTCTACACCACCGGTGGGGAGCCCAAAGTACTATAGTGATCAATTTACATACTTTTCTGGGCATGACACAAGAAAAGCAGAGTCGTATTATTTTAAAATACTCCGGCACAAATTAGGAACATTTTGCTAACTGATACAAAACTGATTTATTCGGATCCCTTTGTTTCCCGGCTCGCAGTTGAAGGTTAAGAATACTGGAAGAGCACTATTGATTTGAAAAGTGTATAGGGAACACAAGATTGGCAGATATAGGGTAGGGAGGCTTTATTTCGAGCATGCCTGATTCCTGTGCAAATGATTTTCTTAAATGACACTATACAACAGACATCCTGTCTGGGGTTAGCAAAAATTAAATACTTGAACACGTCCATAATCCCCACTCTGGCAAGGGTTAAAGATTGGCAATATTTCCTTAATATCACAGAGAACAAGCTAGATGCAATGGTCAAGATTGGTACCTACAATTCTTCACTTTCCAGTCCCGGCGGGTGGTTAATATGGCCCACTGACACTAATGAGTGTCATGCGCATTTTTTGAACTCTTCAGGGGGGTTTTCAATTAACAGGCCAGACCCTCACTTTGTGTTAGGTCAACATACAGGTATAGTTACAACACACAGTGTGGGTAAGCTGTGCCAGCAATGCGTACAGACCAACACGTTAGCAGCAGTTAAGCAACACCTGAACACCCTTTCCGAAGATATAGACTTGCAGGATTTTCTGCTGGGTCCTAGAAAAAAGCGCTCGAAAAGGTTTTTATATGCTATGTACAATGAAATTTTGAAACTTTCCCAGATTGAGGCTGCTGCACGTTTAAGACAATTGGATAAAGAAAATTTAGAAAAGGCATTAGCTGTTGTCGACAACGGCATGAATACACTGTCCAACAGGATTTATTCACTATCGAATATAGTGTTGTCTGCTATTGATATCACTCAGACAGACTTGTCCCGGTTATATCATTGGCAAAAAAAAGCTACGTTCTATCATGCAGCTGGGTTGGACATTACAGACACTGAAAAGTGGCCGCATTACATGGAAGTATATTAATGGGAGTGAATTCTTCACTGATTTTAGTTTCTCCAAAGAACAACAGACAATGGCTAAAAGGGAGGCTAGTTTCACTATGCTTCACGTAGAAAAACTAGAGAAGTTGCCCTTCACGGTAGCAGAGTCCTTCAACTATATGGTTCTTAAATGGCATAATTAATTTACCGATTTCGACCTTTGTTTCTCAAGCTGCCTGAAACATCTTGCAGTGGGAAGGTACGAGCAACTAGGAAATAGCTATATTAAGGAAGAGTGGGAGTTGCCTTTGACTACTTGATGTCTGAACGGCGAAACGGAGGTCTTTCTTAGCGGAAGCGAATGTGAGACTGCTGTTCGTCATTCCATGATATGCAAGCAGGTGTCTCTTCATGGTCTTTGCAATGCAGGGGTCGCAAACTTGGCCTGTTTGTTGGAGGGTACTCCCGTCCCTTTGATTCGCCCGGTATTTCATGTACTTTCCAATGGAAGTTATGTGGTACTGAACGATCAAAGCTGTTGCGATCAGGAATTGCCTACGCAATCTCGGTCTCGAAGGTCGTTACGTGTTGTGGACATGTTTTGTTTCCCCCCACACGAGAGATAAAAGTATCTGACAAGTGGCCCCACATAGATACTATTAATGTGAACTATGACAAGCTGAGCATGCTAAAGGCGCTATTGTTTCAAAAACAGGTAGTCTTGACATCTGCAAAAGAGACGTATGGTCTCCGGATTGCGAGATCATCAGCCGAGATACAATCCCTATTAAATACCAACTTCCCCAGGCACTTTGGAGAACTGGTATCCAGAACATTCAATGCTTCGAGCACCACTGGGATTGTTAATTTCTTTAAGGCTGTCGGGTCTGGTTTTGTATCCATCTTCCAGACTGTCTTCGGATTCATCCTGTCAGCCATCCATTTGCTTTTTTCAAGTGTGTTTGTTGGCTTTCCAATTATTTTGGCTTTGATTGGCGGACTTCTACTGCTATTTCTTCTGATTCGCAGTGGTTGTTTCTTTCCAGCTACGCAGAGCAATGGAGCCGCTCCCACCAACTCCACTGTGCCATGAGCGCATGGTTCAGCTCTTCGGTGCACTCTGCTGGTCGTTGTAATTTCGGCCTCTTCTCTGGTGCGTACAACCAGTCTTCCGCTGCATATGGTGTCTCTTTGAACATCTGCCTATGGTCTTTCTTGCTGTTGCCCCGACATCTCCTGTGGACCACGAACTGCTGATGTCCCCGATGAGGGTTCATACACGGTCATGCCCCTTGAGACTGAGGTTCCTCCACGAGGCCACCTATGAGCCTTCCGTTTTGAGATCTACCGCGGATGAGGACACTGCAACAGATAACGTTACACCAGGAAATACTGCTCACTACTGCTCTGGGGATCCGTTTGTCCGCCCAGCACTCGATTTGACATCAGATGATGTTGACTCATTTTTTAGGTCCTTGGTTGGTGACTTCGATGACACTCTTCAAGATCATGCGTACAGCAAATAATTTGATGAATTGACTTGCCATTCCCGATTTCAAATTATACATTTACATTAACTTGCTTTAGCACGCTGTGCTTGTCATGGTTGACATTAACATCTCTGTATGTGTTTTAGCGGATTTGTTTTTAATATCTTTTTTTAACACATTTTAAAGATATTTTTAGCTTGTTTTTATGCTTTTAGCTTTTAGTTCAGAGCAATTTTAGAGTTTGGGTTCCTGTACCTTCGTCATACCTGTTACGGCAATGGGGAGGGTGTAGTGAATCCTAGTTCGTTTTAATGGCATAACAGGAGTTAGCTTAGCCTCAGGCTTGCAGACTTGTGCCCCCGTCACCTAGTGACTTTTAACCTACCTAGCTTGCTCTGTCTTAGCCCATTTAATTATTTAATTCTTCTAAGATAGCTGCCTTGTTTATAGTTAGGCCACTTGTTATGGGTTACATTATCAGTGTCAGCTAAGGCGTCAAGATCAAGCAACAAAGACAAACAAACAGTAGGTGTTCACACTTAGGGATTTTCCCTCTCTATACTTTCGAGGGATTGTTTATATTAATTGCCATCCTAAGCATGTCTGTTGTCTATTGTTTGGGAACACACCTACGTCAGGGGTCCTTGTAGATCTGTATAAATATATCGCACTTTAGACAGATAATCAGAGGGATTCCGACCAGAGGGCATCGCCACCATCGCTGATATCGATGCTGCAGTCGTCTTGACGCTGACCCAGTCTTCGTGTCCCTGCGGAGTCTGAGATAGAGACCTCATTCCAAGGTAACGAGGGTTGGGGGCTCCTCTCATGGACATGGCATTGGAAGATTAGGTTTAGCAAACCCAGCTCTCCTTTAGGTAGGAGGTTAGACCTTTCACATTAGGGTATTAGGACATAGTACATCTCATATGTCTTTTCTATGCATTGGAAGATGGTGGGGGTCTTTATAATAATGACTCTCGTCTTCACAATTCTGTTTCTTGCATTATTTATTATCCTAATCATTGCAGCCCATGCAACTTATCGCAAATTGCAGTTATGTTAAATAAAAAGTATTGACATTTCACTGCATTTTTGTCATTGCCTGTGTTTGTACGAGACATGATATATCTGTGAGAAAGGGGTAATCTCCGTTTAACCACAACACTCCCTGAGATGTCTTATTCTCGAGTCCATGCGTAAAGGCTGCCACAAATCACCTTTTACTATTGTGTTTCTAGTGAGGTGCTGCTAGTGAGCCGGTAAGGTTGGGACAACAGTTGCGACTTGTTGTAGGAAAGGCGTAATCGCCTACAAGCAAAAGTACTGTCATCCTGTAACCAGCAGTCTTGCCCAGAGCAAGAGTCCAAACTATGACATGGCCCTGTTCAATAATTTAAGAGGGGGGCGAAAGAGTGGGTGCATCCAATAGAAGAAGTATTTAGCTTGAGCCAGCAGGTAGTAACGCACACTTCTGATTGGGAGCCACCAGTCTGCCGTGTGAATATGGGTGTGTCAATGTAGCTAAACGTATCCTAGGTTGTTTTTTAGCTCAGAGGAAACAAATGAGACTGGAGGGAATAACACTGCAAAAGGCTTTAGTTGGCGGTAATGGGATGCTTATGAATAGGTAAAGTAGCTTCAGGAGAATATCATTTTTATTAACACAATACGGTGAGCCAATGAAAGGGGGAGAAGGGTCCAGCAGTGCACTTTTTTTCTAATTTTTTTGTACTTCCGGATCACAACTAGATTGTATTACCAGAACTGGCTCATGGTCAATCTGTATCCCCTATACCATGTTGAGGGGATCGCACTATATAAGGGGAAATTGAATTGCTGGTTGGGAGATGTCAGGAGTTGGGGGGGCATCAACAATTTATTCCAGTTTACCTGAAGTCCCAAGGACTGGTTAAATTAAATTATTTCTCTTCGTATACGATTGAGATTCACAGCGGGTTGTTTAATATACAATGGTATATCGTCCACATTTAGAGACATAAAATAGCTCTTCCATGCTACATAAGGTCCCTGGTGTTGATGTTTACTTTCCATATCAATGATTAGGGGTTCTGTTGCTATACCAAATAAAAGTCGAGATGGGGGTCATCCTGACGCATACCTGTGCTATAGGTCAGAGGCGAGAGAAGCCCATTTATTCATAGTCTCACTGAGGAAAGAGTGCAAAGCAACCAAACCCATCCCAAGAGATCCTTCCCGATTCCGACACTGGAAAGTGCTACCAAAAGATAGGCCCATGAGAGGGAGTCAAATGCTTTTTGTTCAAGCAACAAAACAGCTGCAATGGAGAGATCTGGGCCAACTTGCTGTGTTAATGCAAAGAAGGTACAAAGGTATCAGAAGTGCATCGGCCTGGTATAAACCCAGATTACACAGGTTAAACTATACTTTGCATATAAGGGAGATTTATTTTAGCAAGTATTTTAGCCAGGATCATAGTGTGTAAACCGCGCAGTGACAAAGGGCGATAGGATGTACATTCATCCATAGGTTTTCTGCGCATAGGTAGAACTGTATTGTATCACTGAGAGTAGGAAGGATTGAGCCTGAAATACGAGCCTTGCCATACATCTCTAGGAGTTGGTGCTAGCAGAGAGGTATGGACTTTATGGAATTCAGGGGTTAGGCTGTCCATGCTGAATGCCTTTCCTCCTGGTAAGGATTTAAATGCCTCCATTATTTCCTCAACTGTGATAGGGGCATTCAGTATTTCACATAGTTAGAAACGATGTCAGAGTGACACCAGACAAGCATTTGCCTGGGGGTGGGAAGGCAGGACTTCCCTCCGTGTCATCTGTAGTCTAAAGTGTGGTATAACAGTGTGCAAAAGTGTCCATGATGTTCTCGGATAACATTTGTTTTGTCTCGTCTACACCATGTACACTTAGTATGTCTTTGCTACTACAATCATGTCTGAGAAGACATGTTAATGTACGTCCAGGATTCAAGGTACTTTACCACCCTCTGCTTCTTCTTTATACCTAAGGAGTGTTTGTATGTTAGGAAGTGTGGATGGATTCTGATTATGTGCATAGGCATCCTCAGGCCCCTTCACCGTTTTCTTCTGTTCTTACTGAGTCTTCTGGATTGAACGTAATATACCTGATTGTTAGGAAACGGCACGGCTACAAAACAATACCTTAAAGGCCTCCCATAAAGTGTCTTGGCTGTTCACAGAACTCTTGTTAAGCTTAAAGTAATCAAATATAACCTGGTGGATTTCATCCCGGAACAGTCTATCAGTTATTTCATTTGACTGGAACATCCAAAGATGAAGATGAAGGTACCTCGAGGTTGATGTGAAATGAAACTAATACTGGGCAGAGATCTGATAGAGTTATGTGGAAGATGCGGGTGTCCAGGCAGCCTGCAATGGCATTACCAGTTTTCATCCGGTAGTCTATGCGGCTATATGAATAATGCACTGTGGAGTAATATGTGTATCCACCTTTGAGAGGAACATCAATCAGTGTATACAATTGTATCGAGTGCAAAATAGCTTGCGCCGTGCAGGTTAGTGAATTTGAGGCGGAGGATCTGTTTATTTGAGAGTATAATATTGTGTTAAAATAAACCTCTCCATATTAGGGATGAGCATAGTTGGATCAGTGCAGTTGCATTGGACTTTATTGTGTTCAATAAAATGTATTGCTTGTCATTCGATATATGCGAGTGCGTGCTTAGTTTTATGTGGTTGATTGACGCCCCTGACATTCTAGGTCATAAGCCTCATCGGACTTAGTAACGTCATATGTGGGCAATGCAGTAAGTAGAAAGAGACTATGAGGCAACCTTATTGTGTGCTTCAGAAGAATAATATTGTCAGCAGTCACACTTAGAGTCAAAATGAGTAGCATAATTTATCATAATATCTGGAGCAGGATAATAAAAACAATGAGTCAAGAAAAATACCCTTTTTACCACCGTCCACCCTCACTGTAATCAGTGTAACAAAGTAACCCAGTGGGCCATCCAAGTAAGAAAATAGTGACATCAGAACTATTCACCCCAAAAAACACCTCAGATACGAGCTTCGCCTGGGTGTACTACAGGTTGGCTTTCTTGCATTCAGGAATGAAAAAGTGACCTAGCAGAGCTGGTTCCCAGATAGGAGAGTTCAGGGAGTATCTTGAAGCAGGAGTAGGCGAGGTAACAAGTAGCAGTTTTACATAATCACAGAGCAACATTCTAGCAATAACATGTCTCCATTTGTGGCACTGGTGGGAAGCGGTGCCATGCTGATTGCTGTGCTATTTTGTGCTGTATCACTAGAAGATGGGCATAATTCTAAGTCTGTGAGTGTGGGGGCCCATGAGGAATCCTTTGTTGCATAATCATTTGCTTCTGTAAATAGGTTAGTGTTAGCATCCACACAAGCTAGGGAGTCTCAAGCAGAGAAGTCTCTGTGCAGGTTTTTAAGAACTAGAAGCTTTTTCTTGAGATCGCTGAATAACATTGGTTTCCCTTTGTGCATGATGCACAGTTTTGCAGGATAAAGAATGACATACTCTATGCCCATCTATTAGAGGGGCTTTTTGCCAGGGAAGAAGGCTTGTCATGCCACCTAGATGGCTATAGTGATGTCAGGATAGATGGAAATGTTGGTGCCTTGGTAGTTTAGGTCTTTCAGATCAAGACTAGACAGAGGAAAGGATCTTGACCCATTTAGTTCAGTCCTCATACTATCGTTGGTCAGGGAGGACGGGGGAGGGAGTTTGGCCTCAAGGGCAAGTGAGCTTGCTCAGTCAAAAGCATGGATGAGAGTTTATCTGCACCAGAGAGCAACATAAGTAGTTTGTCCACAAATGGTTGCATCTTCAAGATAGTGGTGGATTCTGGGATCCGAAGAATGTGCACACTTTGTGATGTGAGCATGCCTCTAAATCTTTTTTTTTTAGTATGAGTTGCATCAATGACTTTTACTAGATTTTGTTGATTTTTTGCATGTAAAGTGAAATCATCCCATGGGCGTGGCCTGACGCCGCAAGATGTCGGGCGGACTTTGAGCAGGCTTCCGCCACCTGACTCCTGATCCGGAGAACCCGGCTGTCACCTGTGGCAATACCTGATGCGCATGGGGGTGCAAAGTGGCCCAGGAGCAGGGGGCACCTGGAGAGGCTAAAAAAACACTGAAGAGATCTCCCTGAAGAGCACTGCGTGGGCCGGAATGTGGTGACTAGCCACCTCGCAGCAGAAGAGGCAGCCTGGGCCTGGAAGCGGCGGGAAGGCCCAAGACGGGTGAGGATTGGCGGCAGAGGGGGGCAGTGATAGAGGCGGATGAACCCACCCCCAATCTCCTGCATCATTACCAAGTCCCCCCACCCCCACTGATCCATTGCTGAGAGGTGACGTGCGGGGTCCCCCTATGGGGGGAGGGTATCTGAGTGGCAAGGCCTACCTTGCAGACCGGAGGAGCAGCCCCGGAAGTATGCATGGAGGGAGGAAGTAGAGTGCCTCCGTGGCTGAATTGGGCAGGCTGTGGTGGGGACAGAGTAGAGTGGAGGCCGAGCAGCAGTTGGAGGCCTCCCCCCCTGCTTTTGCATCACCATCTCATCCCACTCCTCCCCCCCTTGACTGGGGATCCTCATAAGCGGAGAGCATCCCCAATGAGACGGCCACCTGTGCAGATTGGAGCCAGCTGGAGAGGACGGGGATGTTCACCTCACACACGTCTTTCATTTCAGCTACACATAGCACAACTGCCATGCCTGGCCCTGAGGTGCTGAATACCGACTGCAGAACACCATGGTTGGACTGCCCGTGTGCGTGCCCACTATGGGCAGAAGAGGAGGATCTGGCTCAGGCCCACAGGAGCGACAGGAGACCGCGCCACTGATCGTCCCAACGATGTGGGACCAGGAGACAGTCCAGGTTCCCACCTACCAGGAGGACAAGCAAGACAAAATCCTGGAAGCCATCAAGGCCACTGGCCAAGACATGAAGAACAGAGTGGATGTGGTGGCAATAGAGGTCACCTTACTCCGGGAGGACCAGAAAAAATTGTCTGAAAGGGTGACAAGCACAGAGATTGATCTCAAAGTCTTGCGACTATTGCTGACGACCATGGAAAAGACAGTCAGGTTTCTCGCAGATAAGGTTCGAGAACTGGAACCGAGAGCTGAGGATTCCAAAGGCCGCTCAAGGCGGAATAACATTCGCGTGGTGGGGTTCCCAGAAGGGGCAGAAAGGTCAGACCCCATCCAATTCTTCGAGGCCTGGCTGGTGCAAAGCATGGGGAAGGAGGCTTTATCCCCACATTACCTTGTGGAACGCCCACACAGAGTCCCGGCTCGCAAGCCACAGGTGGGAATTCCTCCCCGACCTGTATTAATTTGTCTACTCAACTATAGAGACGGAGAAACGATACTGAGGAAAATGCGCTGAAGACACCGCTCCAGTGCAATACCTCCCGGGTCTATTTATTTCCGGACTATACAGTCACAGACCAGCGCCAACAGGCCTCCTTTGCAGGAGTTAAGAAACGACTGCGTCAGGTGGGCCTCACGTACTTCTTTCTGTTCCCAGCTAGACTCAAGATATTAGCTAATTGGGTCAGCTTCTTCTTCACTGAGCCCACAGCAGCCTGGGACTGGGTAGAACAATGGAGAAACGAGACACCTGTGGAGACGTCGCCGACTGTGCAATCTGATCGTAGCAAAAGGAAAAAGCTTGCAGAAACATCCATGCAGGGCACCATTGCAGACAGACGGCTCCGGCGCGGCTGGAGCAGAGACAAGCTCCATCACCGGCAACTGCACTGTGGCATGAAGATGGACAGACCGCACAACAGCCCACCAGTAGACGACAAACTGACTCTCAATCTGAAGCCTCTATCAGCGAGACTTTATCTGAAGTTCTGCCAGAGGTGACACCGCAGACGGCAGACACACTAATATAGTAAGACACTTGTGCTCAGAATGCAGGGTGCACTGACAGCCCCCTGGTCCGCTAGGGCGCTCGCCCCTACTGTGTGAGACTATTATCTAATGTATTCACTTCATAGAAAAGGGGATGTAGCAATTTGTATTGTATTATGTTTTGTCAGTCAGGCGGCGCATGCGCAGTGAGTTCAGACCAAATGCACTGTCACAACATAGCCAGACCCCCACCCTACTCCTGGGTTCCTGTCGGTCACAAGATAGGGCAAAGCAGAGACCCCATTGTCTGGGAATGTGCATTCATGGTTTGGGTGTTCAGGGCCACCCGAGGATGGAAGTTCAGGGTATTAGTTTAAGCTTTAATCAAAATCCAGGAAGATGCAAGATAGTTGCAAGCATAGACATGACCCGCCCCAGAAGCGAGTAACAGTTAACTCACTCATTAGGCTCTTTACAACTTTGACCAAATGGCAGATATTAAAATAATGACTTGGAATATCTGGGGCCTAGGCACTGCTTGTAAAAGACATGTGGTAGAACAATATATTCGGCGACGCGGGGCGCAGATAGCACTGTTGCAAGAGACACACATAACTGGGGGTGAGGAGGTGAGATTGAGACAGAGATGGCAAGGGCAATGCTACTGTACCACATATTCGGGGTTTGCGCGCAGGGCTATGATGTGGGTCCGGGTGTGGACCTGTTCCAATCCACTGACACAGACATAGACCCAGAAGGATGGTATTCCTTTGCAGTGGGATCATTGGATGGTAAACCCATGTTACTGGGAAGTGTTTATGCTCCTAATGTCCATCAATTAGCATTTTTTTCATACCTGTCAGCTATATTAGTAAAATGGGCATACCTTCCATGGCTGGTGGGTGGGGATTTTACCAGTGTAATAAACATGGACTGTGATCGCTGACATCCCCGGCGGCCACGCAGTTCTCTCAGTGGTTACAGCAATGGGCACTGCGTGATTGCTGGCAAACACTACACCCTGATGTAAGAGAATTCTCCCACTATTCAGCACCACATGCCCTACATGCTCGATTACACTATATATTGTGTCACACCTGTCTACAGTTACTGGTTGTAGCAGCAGAATACCTTGGGAAAACCTTCTCTGAACATAATCCATTAGTGGTCACCTACCGCTGAGACAGCCGTGGCCGCCGGTTCCTACGCGGTGACTTCAGCCGAGGCCCTAGAAGACCGAGGGTTTCAGGAAAGCACGTGAAACTCTCTAGAACAATACCTAAAATACAACTGGAACACGGCATCCTCCTGCACTGTGGAGTGGGAGTTCGTGCAACGATACACAGGGAGTTATTATCACTAGAGTCTAAACTCGGGGAGCTAGAATTGCAATCACAGAACTCCCTGGAAGGTAGGGACCTACTGCTCCCAGCCATGGAAACTCATGCTCACCGTATAGAGCAACTCCGCTGTTTTGACTTCAGGGCGTACCAGGCGCAGATGCGTGCTGAGGGAGACAAATCAGGGCACTTGCTAGCCTGGTTGCTGTGTAGCTCGGCCCCCACACCACAGACCACAGCAATTAGACTGTCTCCCACACACTTACTTACCAACCAAATGGACATACATGATGCATTCACTGCCTACTACCGTGACCTATATAATCCGCCACTACTGAACAGAGCCCAGGCAATACAGAATTTTCTGCAGGAAATGACCTTACCAAAACTATGACCCACTGACGCAGAGGTTCTAAATGCAACTTTAACAACCCAAGATATCAGTGAAGCTGTACAGATGTCCACGACTGAGAAGACACCGGGGATAGACAGTTACCCCGTTGAATTCTATAAAACCAATTTACCACTACTAGCGCCTAAACTACTAGAGGTGTATCAGTCTGCACTGCAGGAGGGTAGACTCTCCCAGACATTAAAGGAATCCTTAATTATATCTCTTCCCAAGCCAGAAAAGGACCCGCAGGACATGGCCTCCTATCATCCCGTGTCAATGCTTGGGTGTGACTATAAAATACTGAGTAAACTCATAGCCTCTAGGGTATTACCCCAGCTGCCCCGACTGATACACACAGACCAGAACGGATTCATCCCGGGCAGATCTACAATGCTCAACATACGTAGATTATATCAAATCATGGAAAGGGCCCTGAAACACTGGCCATAAGCAGCATGTCTGGTGCTGGACCTGGCAAAAGCATTCGACACACTGGACTGGAACTACCTGTTCTGCACTATTACTGCTTTTGGCATAACTGGCCGACTATATGACCTTATACAACTTTTATATGTGCACCCTACAGCCCATATAACAGTAGGGCAGTGCGTCTCCCCCCATCCCAGTGACAAGGGGGACGCACCATGGTTGCCACCTATCTCCACTGCTTTTTGCCCTGGCCATGGAGCTTCGAGCTCAGAGGTTCCGACAGCAGAGCGCCGAATGGGGGATTCCACTGTGCTGTACTAGTGAGGATGCACAGCACCTGGCCCGAGAAACTTTCCTTCCATCTGCTGTACCGCCTTCACATTGTGGAGAGTTGTTATCCATAGCATATATAAGTTTTAAACAAAGCATTAAAATAATGCCTGGGTTACAGACGTATTCCCCAGAAATTAAACTTGCGGCGTTTAGGCCCTTCCAGTCAATGATAGGCCTGGTGGGCATGCAGGGGTGGGAGGCGGCAGGAATGGACACTGTGGGAGCATCACTTCATGATAAAGTACTTAAGCCCTTTGATCACCTGCACAGCGAAGAGAGAATACCGCGTGGACATTTCATAGCACACGCTAGATTAACTGCCCTATTGACTAAACAATCGCACATACTTGACCTTGAACCAGCCCCTCACCCATTGGTACATGCGATCCACTTCATGGGCAGTGGGAAGAACCTGATCACTTGACTCAACCGGGCATTAGCACACATGGCCACAGACCCCCTGCAGCTGCTGCGCAAGAGATGGGAACAGGATGTAGGAAGAGAGCTCCATGATAAAGAATGGGATAGAGTCCTGATCTACCACAAAAAAAGGTTCTAGAAACGCTAAGGGCCTTATTTATACTTTTTGGTGCAAAACTGCACTAAGGCAGTTTTGCACCAAAACGTTTTGCACCGGCTTGCACCATTTTTTAGCACCAGCTGGGCACCATATTTATGGAATGGTGCAAGCTGGTGCAAAGGGTGGGCTAGCTTAAAAGAAAATGGCCCAGAAATGGTGCAAGCTGGTGCTAAACTTTTTGGTGCAAAACTGAGTTAGTGCAGTTTTGCAGCAAAAAGTATATATATATATATATGTAAGGGCCAATATTTTGTAAGTTTGCACCACTTTTGCGTCAAAAAATGATGTTAAGGCGGCGCAAAAAAAGTATAAATCAGGGCCTTGGTGCTAGACGGGCCTAGCACCAAAGTATAAATATGGAGTTAGATTTGCACCGAATTAGAGTAAAAAAAATGACGCTAATTCGGTGCAAACAGAGTATAAATATGCTGCAGAGTATAAATATGCCCCTAAATATGGCGTTAAGGCCATAGAGTAATTTTTTGCCCGGGAACGCCTACCTTGCATCTCATTAAGGCAAGGTAGGTCTCCACTTTCAAAAAATGACTTTAACTCCATAAATTTGGCGCTAGAGGGGTCTAGCACCGAAGTATAAATATGGAGTTAGTTTTGCACCGAATTAGAGTAAAAAAGAAATGACACTAATTTTGTGCAAACAGATTATAAATATGCCCCTAAATTTCAATACATACAGTATAATATATTGCATAGGGCTTATCTAACGCCAGCAGTGCTAAGTAGTATGTTTGGGACCTCGTCAGAATTCCCTCGGTGCCATGATCCAGGTGCAAATATGCTCCACATGTTTTGGTCTTGGCCCGCTTCTGGCAGCAAATACTGGGGGTTATCACAGAGCTAACCCAATGTACGGACCAGTACAAAGCAGAAGGTGTGCTGTTGGGCCTCTTTCACCATTCCAAGCGAGCAGCTGTAACAAATCGCTTCATTGACCTGGCCCTCATTATAGGCAGGAGAGCTATTGCCATGGGTTGGAAATCACCCACCCTCCCGACACTTTCCCACTGAGGTACTGCCCTGGTAAAATGGAGTAAAGCGAAAGAAACTGCACTTAGGCGGGAAGAGTCCAGAGGACTACTCAGGGTTCCATTAGCAGCGTCTAGAGTATGTATTTGCAGGATCTGCAAGAATACTGCGAACAACTAGTGCCTAAGGGGAGATACCGCCATGACAGAGAGAAGGAGTACTGAGTCCCCATTGGTAAAGATATTGACCCCCCCCCTTCCTACTTCCTAACACCCCTCTCCGCCGGACTGCATGTCGCCTCCCCAAGATGAAGCCAGTGGATAAAAATAGCCCCACTATTATGGACTACAGATGTAGTGAATTAGAGCCCTGAGGACGCCACAAAGGTGCAATTATACTGCCATACCATTCTAGCAATAAACAGATTTCTGTGGGACTACCCACTCCATCCCTCTTAGCAATGTAATATGCCTGTTTGTAACACTGATGTCACTCATAGCTATGAATCTTCCAGTATGCCTGTTTTGCATATGTTAAAAGTTCAAGGTTAGAACCAGAAACTCCTGTCTCCATACAGCAGCATGTATGTACACCTTCCTGTGCATTGTTATATTTAGTATCTGCCTTTTACAGTAGCATTACGAATGCTTTGCATGTCTATTCTGCAAAATAATAAAATGGTTCAAAACTACTACTAAGTGAAGTCATCCCATAGGCCGGATTTATGGCGCTCCACACCCTCCAAGTGTTCTGCAACTCTGTCCATATAACAGTACAGTGGGTCTACATGGGAAGTGAGTTGGTCAAATTCTTAGCAATGGTTTACAGGTTTCTTTGCATGTTTAGGAGCAATGCATGGATGTCAGGAGAATTTGCAGCAGCAGGTCCATTAGCATCCGCTGGGATAGCAACAGATAGCAAGGTCAGTATCTGTATATGTGCTTCTCTCTGCTTTTTTGTCTCAAAGGAGATCTTGGATTGTCGATTGTCAGTTTTACCCATTTTGAACACAAAGGGGTTGTTGCTGTATAAATACTTATAACAGTCTGGGAAGCTCTCTAACCCCACAGTAGGATTCAGCAGCAAAATGCCTGTAAGGATGAGTTAGCCCGGCCACCTGTTGACATGGATGTCCTTTAGGGTTCACCAGAGGTCTCAGCTGTGACCCTTTGGCTTTTCCTTGAGAACTCTGGCACTACCATTGTAACCCCTGGCCTCAGAGATGGCAAATGCTGTCAATAAAGCAGAACGTAAACAGTCTCCTGATGAGTCTCTTTACTTTCTGCTGCTCAGACTGGGATCAAGTTCCATAAAACAAATCAAGGAAAACAATGCTCACAATCCTGAATAAAAAAAGATAAATTAAAAAGCATAATGTTAAACAACTTACCATTTTTCTTTATTGTGAATGCATAGACATTGTCAGTTTGAACAAAACTTTAAGCTCTGTGCTTAGTATAGTTGATATTCAATATATGTTAATAGAGGTGGACATAACAGCTAAGTTTATCTTTTTAACCCATCGCTGCCAGGCCTTTTCCCCCTCAGGCGCCAATCCTTTTTTTGGCTATTTGGGGCATTTTGAGCTTAGGCCATCATAAAATGTTGTCCACATAAGCTAATCACACCAAATTTGCGTCCTTTTCTTTCCAATATCCTAGGGATTCTAGGCGTACCCACAGTTTGTGGGTTCCCCTGAAGGAGACCAAGAAATTTGCCATAATACAGCAAAAATGTCCTTTTTTTAAAAACAAAATGGGGAAAAGGGCTGCAGAAGAAAGCTTGTGGTTCTTTCCCTGAAAATGGCATCAACAAAAGGTGTGTGGTGCTATAATCACTATCTTCCTAGCTTTCAGGAACAGGCAGACTTGAATCAGAAAACCACATTTTTCAACAAACTTTTGGCATTTTACTGGGACATATCCAATTTTTACTTTTTTTGGTGCTTTTAGCCTCCTTCCAGTTAGTGACAGAAATGGGTGTGAAACCAATGCTGGATCCCAGACAGCTAAACATTTCTAAAAATTAGATACAATTCTGAATTCAGCAAGGGGTGATTTGTATACATCCTACTAGGTTTTCCAACAGGAAATAACAGCTAAAATAAAAATAAATATTGAAATTGAGGTGAAAAAAGGCGATTTCTCTCTACCTTTTACTCTGTAACTTTTTCCTGCCATGTCAGATTTTCAAAAGCAATATACTGTTACGTCTGCTGGACTTTTCTGGTTTCGGAGATATATAGGGCTTTTAGGCTTATCAAGACCCCTAGGTACGCAGAGCCAATGGGTTTTCATTGTATATAGCTAAAAAAAAATCACATTTTCCACACTTTTCTTTGTAGGATCTCTGTGTTGGGTCAAAGTTCCTAGCACCCAATGTTCCCCTTGGTCTGCAAATAAAAATGATACCTCACTTGTGTGGGTGGCCCAGGTGCCTGCAATAGGAAAAGGACAAAAACGTGTAGAGATTGAGGGGTTCGCACAGCAAGTTGATAAGCACAATGTTTTATTTTATACATTTTTAGGCTGACTCTGCTTTGGGGACCCACACAAAGGAAGTACCATTTTACTTTGGAGACTGAGGGGGAACGCTGGGTGGAAGGAAATTTGTGTCAGTGCGGTGATCCTACAAAGAAAAGTGAGGAAAATATGCTTTTTTTAAGCAAATTTTGAGGTTTGCAGAGGAGTCTGGGTGGGAAAATGTTGGGGGATTCATGCAAGCCACAACTCCCTGGACTCCTCCGGGTATCTAGGTTCTGATTAGCAGAGTCTGGGTTTGGTAGGTTTCCACAGATGAAGGTCGCACCCAGGCCCAAAAACGCAGCTCCCTGTGGGAGGCTGGCCTGGTTTGGTTTGTAGTGGGTACCTTGAGTACTTACACCTTACACCAGGTCCAGTTATCCTTTGTTAGTGAATGTAGTAGTGTTCTAGCATCTTAGGCTGATAGAGGTAGCTATAGCAGAGCAGCTTAGGCTGAACTAGGAGACATGCAAAGCTCATGCAATACCACTTATAGTTACACAGTACTTATACACAAGTAAAGACAATACTCAGTGTTACCAAACATAAAGGTATTTATTTGGGTGACCAAAAATATCTTAGAGACAATACTCCTTCTGGAGGTAAGTATTATACACAATATATACACTAGACACTAAAATTAGACAAGTAAATAGTCATAGAACAATGCAAACAGTAGGAAATCCTACAGAATGCAATGGGAGAAAATAGGTCTGGGGCAACACAAACCATACACTAAAAAAGTGGAATGTGAATCATGAATTCCCCCATAGACAAGTGTAGTGTGTGCAGAATCGCTGGGAAAATCAGAATACAGTAAAGGTAAGTAAATTACCCCACCCCAGAGCCCACAAAAGCAGGAGTAAAGTACTGCAAGTTTCCTTAGGACACACTTCACCTTGTTTTGGGGATTTTACAGCAGCCAACCAAGTCTGCAAAGAACAACTGCTGGATTATTGGACCTGAAGACCTGAAAAGGAAGGGGACCAAGTCCAGAAGTCGAAAGAAGTTCCAGGAAGGACAGGTGCCCCTGCCAACCCAGAAGAGAGTGAAAAAGAAGAGTCCCAGGTTAGTAGAAGACTGCAGAAATGCACCCTAGGAAGATGCCAGTGGGTTGCTGCATGATGCAAAAGATGTCCTACGGCATGAAGATTGTTGCAAATGAGATTTTGTGTTGGAAGGTGCCAACAAGCCTTGGCTACGGCAAAAGTGCATTTTTCATCAAAATGGCACTGGATGGACCCAGGTGGGACCTCGGGCCTCAACTCTCTGTGAGGAGGAATAGGGGGCTCTCAGCACTTTATAGAGCCCTCAGGATGCCAGCCAGCACCCCCAGAAGCTGCAAGATCCAGGTTCAAAGAAGGAGCAAAATGCAGTTGATGCAGCACAACAGAAGAAGGTCCCACGCCGCCGGAGAACAACACAGCGAGTTGAGCATCGCAGGGTGGAGTCCTGGGGACCTGAACCACACTGTGCATGAAGGAAGTTTGCAAAGAGTGCACAGAGGCCTCAGGAGGCGAAGAAGACACAAAACACAGGGGTACCATCATTATCGGGGAAGGCAAGGTCTTACCTCCTCCAAATTGCATCAGCAGGACCTCAGGACAGTCTATGTTGATGATGTCCACCCTCAGTGTCCTTAGGAGCATACTCGTTGCCGTGAGAGGAGTCCCAGGGTACTGGTTGTCGCCTTGGAAGGTGCCTACTTGAAGCAGGGTAGTGATTCTGTCACTCCACTGGAGATTTCTTCAGTTCTTCTGGTGCAGGATGAAGACAGGGAGTCCCCAGAGCATGCACACCATGGAAACTGTTGCAGTTGCTGACTTGGAGCTGAGGTTGCAGAAGAAAAGTGTCTCTTGTAGACACTTTGTTGCAGTTACAGCGTTTCTTGGAGCAGGCTGCGGTTGATCCGAAGTCAGAGGATGTTGAAGTTGTTGCAGAGGATTCCTGAATGAAACTTGCAAGCAGAATCTGAAGAGAACCACAGGAGAGACCATAAATAGCCCTGAGAAGGGGATTGGCTACCTTATCAGGTAGGGACCTATCAGGAGGGGTCTCTGACGTCACCTACTGGCACTGGCCACTCAGAGCCCTCCAGAGTGCCCCCACACCTTGCAAAGCAAGATGGCCGAAGTATGGGACACACTGGAGGAGCTCTGGGCACCACTCCTGGGGTGGTGATGGACAGGGGAGTCACTCCCATTCCCTTTGTCCAGTTTCCCTCAGAGCAGGTGAGAAGGGGTCCCTGAACCGGTGTACACTGGTTTATGCAAGGAGGGCACCATCTGTGCCCTTCAAAGCATTTCCAGAGGCTGGGGGAGGCTACCCCTCCCCAGCCTGTAACATCTATTTCCAAAGGGAGAGGGTGTAACACCCTGCTCTCAGAGGAAATGCTTTGTTCTGCCTTCCTGGGACTGGGCTGCCCAGACCCCAGGGGGGCAGCACCCTGTCTGTGAGGTGGCAGCAGCTGTAGCTACAGTGCAAGCCTCAGAAAGCTGGTTTGGCAGTACTGGGGGTCCATAGTGGAGCCCCCAGGATGCATGGAATTGGCTCCCCAATACCAGATTTTGAATGGGGGGACAATTCCATGATCTTAGACAGGTTACATGGCCATATTCGGAGTTACCATTGTGAAGCTACATATAGGTATTGACCTATATGTTGTGCACACGTGTAATAGTGTCCCCGCACTCACAAAGTCCGGGGAAATGGCCCTGAACTATGTGGGGGCACCTTTGCTAGTGCAAGGGTGCCCTCACACTCAGTAACTTTGCACCTAACCTTCAGCAAGTGAAGGTTAGACATATAGGTGACTTATAAGTTACTTAAGTGCAGTGAAAACGGCTGTGAAATAACGTGTGCGTTATTACACGCAGGCTGCAATGGCAGTCCTGTGTAAGGGTTTGTCTGAGCTCCCTATGGGTGGCAAAAATAGTGCTGCAGCCCATATGGATCTCCTGGAACCCCAATGCCCTGGGAACCTAGGTACCATATACTAGGGACTTATAAGGGGGGTCTAGTATGCCAAATGAAATGAGTAAATGTAGTCACTGGCCTACAGTGAAAAATTTAAAAGCAGAGAGAGCATAAACACTGAGGTTCTGATTAGCAGAGCCTCAGTGACACAGTGAGGCACTACACAGGCATTCACATTAAGCCATAATCTATGAGCACAGGTCTTCTGGCTAGCAGGATCCCAGTGAGACAGGCTAAACATACTGACATATAGGTTTTTATCTATGAGCACTGGGGTCCCAGTGACACAGTAAAAACACATTGACACACACTCACAAACAGGCCAAAAGTGGGGGTAACCATGCTAGAAAGAGGCTACTTTCCTACAGCCCTTCACCCCCGGAAAAAGAAGTAGTTTGGTAATAGATCATTTTGATGTATCCACATCCTTCTGTGAGGTTCCAAACACTAAAATTGTGAAAAGAAACGCATTTAGGTTATGTTAAAAAGACCCCACTCCCACCAACCAAGTTGGTGGCATGCTTTATTATTGGGGTCCCACCCGAGACACTTAGCATGTCACAGGTGTGCTGCGACACCTGATTACAGCGGAGCAGGTTTTGTCATTTGTACCACACACTGGTTGGATTTGGCACAGGGGTGAGTGAAATTTTATCAACAAGAGATTTCACAAAAATGAAATGCACTGTTAATAACTGAAAGACCAGAAAACTGAACCAATGTCTCAGCTCGTGAGCTGTAAAGCCGTGTCAAGGCACCAACCTCTTTACAGTCCATTTACACTCCTTTCATACATGACGTGTACAAGACCATTCACACCGCCAGCCACAGGCCCAGCACATTATAACACTCACATCAACTGAAAGCGCCATTCAAGGGCCCATCACTTTCATACGCCCACATGCCTGATACAGCAATCACACCAGCTGATGGGAGTGTGTGGACTGGAGTTTCGTTATCAGTGTGTTGCAGTGGCCAACAGCAAGTCACTATTTACATTGCCAGCCAAGCACCACTCCACGCACACCATCAACCTAACGTCACTCCACGCACACCACCAGCCAAGCGCCACGCCACGCACACCGCCAGCCAAGCGCCCCTCCATACACACCGCCATCACTTTTTTTTTGAAGAACAACAAAGAAACCACTAACTAATTAGAAATAAGTACAAAACTACAAACACTAAAGCTCTAACTAAATACATGACAGAAATGCCAACCGTGAAACTGAACATATGAAAATATAAAACAGGCAGTTTATGCTTATGGTAGTTCCCAGTAATTCTTCTGGGTGTGGTAACTCCTGAAACAGCCAGCCATACACAACCCAGGGTTTGAAGGACAGTCTGGGCAGCACATCCGGCTCTCCCTCCAGATACCACTTCGGGCACAGACTCTACATTGCTTAGTGGGCAAGTCTTTTTTGGGAGTGGGAGGAATGTGATCAGGAAAGCGGCGATCTTTTAATCAAGCCACATCCTCCACCACTGCTACTCTAGGAACTCTTGCCTGTTCCACCACAATAAGGCTCTCTATCACTGACTCCTGAAATTTAACAAATTTCATCCTTGACTCAAGGGAACATTCCTTGAACGCAATAAAAGCATTGAAAGTTGCCAAATGAAACAAATGGATGGCCAACACTTTATACCACATGCAAGACTAATGAAGAGCAGTGTAAGGCTCCAACCTCTGATCTACTCTATCAATACCACCCATGTGCCTCTTGTAGTCCAAAATGAACGCAGGTTTGCACACTTCCGCAACCTGACCCAAACAGTCACAGGGGAAGCACTCTCATCATGAATGGTAGTTAGCATGTACACATCCCTCCTGTCTGCAAATTTCAGAGCTAACAGGTCATTATTACGCAAGGCACTGCACTGTCCCCTCTCAAGTTTTTACAGACAATCTCCCTTGGATAGCCTTTCCAGTTAGAATGGGTTGTGTCACAAGCAATAGTGTCCATTCTGAACAATTCCTTGAACAACTGCACTCCAGTGTAGACGTTATCTATGTACAAATGGTGGGTGACCTTTGTTAGACAGTTGTCTACCACGTTCCCACTCAATTTTCTCACTAACTCCAAAAGTGTGCAGACAACCAGGGGGGCCAATACTGGAATCCCTACCAGTGAAGACCCATAAATTATACACATGTTCTGTACTACTTTCAGACAGCATACAGTATACATCTTAATTCCATACCATGCCCTCTTGCTAGGAATGTACTGCTCAAAAACCAAACGTCCCTTGAACAGGACCAAAGACTCGTCCACACTTATTTCTTTGTCTGGAACATACACCTCTGAAAAACGATCTACAAAATGATCAAGGAGAGGCCTAATCTTAAAAAGACAGTCACAATCAGGGTGATCTCATGGCAAGGCCAAAGTATTGTCAACAAAAAGCAGCATTCGAAGAAGACACAAATGGCGATTACCAGTCATGGTTGCAGGAAATATAGCTGTTGCCATCAAGGGACTAGTAAACCAATAAGAAGCCAGTGACGGCTTCCTTATCAACCCCATCAAAAAAGTCAAACCCAGGAACTTTTTCAACTCTTCCAGATTGGTGGGAATCCACTGGGTAGCTCTAGACTGAGGCCTAAGTCTGGCAGCGTTGTCCCTCAAATACTGCTCCGCATACAAATTAGTCTGCTCCACAATCTCTTTCAAAAATACATTGTCCATAAACAACTGGAAGAAATTGACACACAAAAAGTTTTCAGTATTCACTCTACACCCTGGGAGACCAGTAAAGGCAGGCAACTGTGACTGCATCATGTTTGGGACAACCCAGGTGTCAGGTCTTCCAATGAGAAACCTTTCAGCCCCAGGCTGTTGCACTATTGGCACATCAGTGTTCTCCTCTAAAACAGACCCTTCATCTGCACTGAGAGTGGCTTCCTCATCAGAAGATTCATCTTGGACAGAAAACTCACTGCCAGAATCTCTCACTTCCTCCTCTGTCTCAGATGCAGAGTCAGTCTCATAATCATGGTCAGAAGACAACTCAAAAACTATACCACTCACTTGCCTGAAAAAGCTAGACTCACCAGCAACTACTCTGGGAAGACACAGCAATCACCAATGATATCCCACTAAAAAGAAAAAAGAAAAGCAAATTAGACATAAGACAACACAAATATTATTGTGCACAAATCTAAGGACAATTTCACACTCAATCCTGCATTTAGTACACCACCTAGAAACATGTCATTCATGTATGGCAACAATACTCCTTTGGAGTAGATTGTTTTTACTCACCTAAAACATGTTACAACGCAAACCCCAGTCAACGACTGCCAAAACCCCAAGGAGCCACAGCAAAGGAAGCAAGAGCTTTGAACTAGAATAAAAAGTAGAAATAAACTGTTATAATCACAAATGCAACTACTTTGTCAGTTGACAAACACCCTGCCACCAAGCATTTAGAAATTTTTGCTGGTGCCTAAGTGGATTCTGTAGGCTGATCTGCCCCCAAGGGGGGCATAAATGGCCAACATTTCTGTGCCCCCTTTGGGGAGGTGACCCTTGCCAAAAGGGGCGCCCCACAACACAAAAAAAAGGGAAAAAAATCCCTGGCATCTTGGGGGCAGATGGGCCTAGAAAAAAATAGGCCGATATGCCGCAAAGGGGGGCAGAAATGGCCATCAGTAATGTGCCCCATTTGGGGGGCTACCCTTGCCAAAGGGCCCCCCCACACACAAAACACACACACACACACAAGATCCCTGGTGCCTAGGCCGATCTGCCCCCAAGGGGGCAGAAATGGCCATCAGTAATGTGCCCCCTTTTGGGGGTGGCACTTGCCAAAGGGGCTGCCCTCCACACAAAACACACACAAGATCCCTGGTGCCTAAGTGGATTCTGCCCCTGCGCCTTAAAAATATGCCGACCCTTGCCAAAGGGGGTCCCCCAACACAAAAAAAAAGAAAGGAAAAAAATCCCTGGTGTCTTGGGGGCAGATGGGCCTAGGAAAAATAGGCCGATCTGCTCCCAAGGGAGGGCAGAAATGGCCATCAGTAATGTGCCCCCTTTGGGGGGGCGACCCTTGCCAAAGGGGCCGCCCCCCCACAAAACACACATACACAAGAAGCCTGTGCCTAAGTGGGTTCTGCCTCCCCTTGGGGGCAGATGGGCCTACAAAATAGGCCAATCTGCCCTAAGGGGGGGGGCAGAAATGGCCAACAGTTGTGTGCCCCCTTTGGGGGCAACCCTTGTCAAAGGGGATGCCCCCAGCAGAAAAGAAAACAAAGAAACGAATCGCTGGCATCTTAGGGGCAGAAGGTCCTAAATAAATTGGCTGATCTGCCCCCACAGGGGACAGAAATGCCATCAGTATTATCCCCCTTGGGGGGTGACCCTTGCAAAGGGATGCCCCCAAAAACAAAAAGCAATCAATCAATCAATCAATCACAATATTTATAAAGCGCGCTATGTACCCGTCAGGGTTTCGAGGCGCTGAGGGGAGGGGGGGGCGTGGTGCGCTGCTGTTTAGCGGTCGAAGAGCCAGGTCTTGAGGAGCCTTCTGAATGCGAGGAGGTCCTGGGTCTGGCGTAGAGGTGTGGGGAGAGAGTTCCAGGTCTTGGCGGCGAGGAAGGAGAAGGATCTGCCGCCGGAGGTCTTGCGCTGGATTCGGGGTACGATGGCGAGGGCGAGGTTGGCGGATCGGAGTCGACGTGTTGGAGTGTAGAAGTTAAGTCTGGTGTTGAGGTAGGAGGGTCCGGTGTTGTGAAGCGCCTTGTGAGCGTGGGTGAGGAGTTTGAAGGTGATCCTCTTGTCTACCGGGAGCCAGTGGAGTTCCTTCAGGTGAGGAGAGATGTGACATCGGCGGGGTATGTCGAGAATCAGTCGGGCGGAGGCATTTTGGATACGTTGGAGTCGTTTGATGTCTTTGGTTGGGATGCCTGTGTAGAGTGCGTTGCCGTAGTCAAGTCTGCTGCTGACGAGGGCCTGGGTCACCGTCTTTCTGGTTTCTGTTGGAATCCACTTGAAGATTCTGCAGAGCATTCGAAGGGTGTTGAAGCAGGAGGAGGAGACGGCGCTGACCTGTTTGGACATGGTGAGGGCGAAGTCCAGGATGAAGCCGAGGTTTCTTGCGTGGTTGGCAGGGGTGGGCGGGGGTCCGAGGTCGGAGGGCCACCATGAGTCGTTCCAGGCCGAGGGAGTGCGCCCGAGGATGAGGACTTCCGTCTTGTCGGAGTTGAGTTTCGGGCGACTGTTGTTCATCCAATCGGCGATGGCTTTTAGTCCCTCGTGGAGGTTTGTTTTGGCGGTGAGCGGACGAGTTGGGTGTCGTCGGCGTAGGAGATGATGCTGAGATGATGCTGAGATGATGTTGGCGGGCCAGTTTAGCGAGGGGGGCCATGTAGACGTTGAACAACGTAGGGCTGAGGGAGGATCCTTGGGGGACGCCGCAGATGAGGTTGGTGGCTTTGGAGCGGAAAGGGGAGAGACGGACTCTCTGAGTTCTGTCGGAGAGGAAGGATGAGATCCAGTGGAGGGCTTTATCTTGGATGCCGGCTTCCTGGAGGCGGGTCAGTAGGGTGCGGTGGCAGACTGTGTCAAAGGCGGCTGATAGGTCGAGGAGGATGAGGGCTGAGGTTTCGCCGTTGTCCATTTGATGTCTGATGTCATCTGTGGCGGCGAGGAGAGCAGTCTCAGTGCTGTGGTTTCGTCTGAATCCGGATTGTGAGGGGTCCAGGATGGAATTGTCTTCGAGGAAGTGGGTGAGCTGAGTGTTGACGATCTTCTCGATGACTTTAGCTGGAAAAGGGAGGAGAGAGATCGGACGGACGTTTTTGAGATCGTTGGGGTCGGCCTTGGGTTTCTTGAGGAGGGGTTGCATTTCTGCGTGTTTCCAGCTGTCCGGGAAAGTGGCGGAAGTGAAGGAGAGGTTGATGATCTTGCGGAGTTCGGGGGCGATGGTGGCGTTGGCTGAGTTGAATACGTGGTGAGGGCAAGGGTCCGTGGGGGAGCCTGAGTGGATGGTGTTCATGGTTGTTATGGTTTCTGCATCGTCCACGTGGGTCCAGGCGGTGAGGCGGCAGTCGTGGGAGGAGACGTCGGGGGTGGGGTTTGGCGGTGGACCGGTGTTGAAGCTGTTGTGGATGGTGGCGATTTTCTGGTGGAAGAAGGTGGAGAGGTAGTCGCAGAGTTTCTGGGAGGGCGGGATGTCGTTGGAGTTGGCTTTTGGATTGGAGAGTTCCTTCACGATGCCAAAGAGTTCTTTGCAGTCGTGGGCGTTGTTGTTGATGCGTTCGGTGAAGTGGGCGCGCTTGGCGAGGCGGATCCGTTGGTGGTGTTCACGGTTGGCGTTTTTGAGGGTGGCGAGGTTGTCGGGTGTGCGTTCTTGGATCCATTTCTTTTTGAGCTTCTGGCAGATGCTTTTAGAGGTGGTTAGATTGTCTGTGAACCAGGCTGGTTTTTTCTTTCCTTGGATCGCGGTGGGTTTCTTGAGTGGGGCAAGGGTGTTGGCGCAGTCGAGAATCCATTGATGGAGATTGATGGCGGCTGTGCTCGGGTCGGTTGCGTCGGGTGGAGGGTTGTTGATGAGGGTGCTGGTCAGTTGGTCTTGGGTGACTTTGCTCCAGCGGCGGTGAGGAGGTAGCTGGATGCGGTGTTGCTCTGTGATTTTCTTATAGGTGAAATGGACGCAGTGATGGTCGGTCCAGTGGAGTTCGGAGGTGTGGCTGAAAGAGATGTGGTTGCTTGAGGTGAAGAGGGGGTCAAGGGTGTGTCCGGCGATGTGGGTGGGAGTGTTGACTAGCTGGTGGAGTCCGAGGTTGAGGAGGTTGGAGGTCAGTGATGCGGTGTTGGCGTCGTTGGCGTTTTCCAGATGGTAGTTTAGATCTCCCAGGAGGATGTAATCAGTGGAGGCGAGGGCGTGGGTGCTTGCGAGGTCGGCGATGGTGTCGCTGAAGGGGGCTCTTGGTCCTGGAGGGCGGTATATGAGGGTTCCTCTGAGGGTCGTGTTGGGGTCCGTGTGGATCTGGAAGTGGAGGTGTTCGGCTGTCTTGAGGGTGTCGTCCGAGTGGGTGTGAATTTTGAGTGTAGCTTTGTGAGCGATGGCTATTCCGCCTCCGATTCCGTTGGTTCGATCTCTTCTGATGATTTTGTAGCCGTCCGGTATGGCGATGGCGATGTCCGGAGCCGAGGAGTCGTTCCACCAGGTTTCGGTCAGGAAAGCCACGTCAGGTGCAGTGGTGTCGAGCAAATCCCAGAGCTCGATGGCGTGTTTTCGTGCGGAGCGGGTGTTGATGAGGATGCAGTTCAGGTGGTTGGGGTTGAAAATTTTAGTAGTTGGATTAGTCGTTCTGATGCAGGAGAAGTTGCAGGTGCGGCAGGAAAAAGGTCCTTTAGTGTGCTTCGGGGACGCCCGGAAGCATTCAGTGGAGGGGCCGGGGTTGAAAGCGCGGAGTTCGTTGGTCGAGTAGCGGATGTGGGGGGCGCGGGGGCCAGGGGGGGTGGCGCTGGGCGCGGTCCAGGCGCGGACGGGCGCAGACGGGCTTGCCTCTGGCGCGCCCGCTGCGCAGATGCGCAGCGCCAGCCATTAAGAAGGGAGGGGGGAGGGAGGAGCAGCTGGGAGGCGGGAGGGAGCGGCAAATGGGGGCGCGAGGGGGGCGGGGCCGCAGGGAGGCAGCGGCAGGGAACGGGGAGCGCACAAGGGGCAAAACACTGAAAACGAGCAAAAATACAAGCAGTTACAATAAGAAAAGCACACAATCAGAAAACAATAATGGCACAATACACGATCGGGGAGACAGCAATCAGGGGGGCACAAAGGGGGCAGAAGCGCCGGCGGCGAGGCGCTGAAAAAGCGAAAAAGCCAAAAAACAACTTACAGGACGGCGGAAGCGGCACACGGGTCAAGTGAGCCCACTAGCCACCAGGGATGAGGCGCAGGAGGATGCCTGCGGGTGGAGGAGGGCCTCGAACACGCAAACGGCAGCGTGCTCGTGGGACAGAGGCAGAAGGCAGCAGGTTGGTGCTGCGGTCGTGGGGGGCGAGCTCAGGACCTGAAACAGGTCAGAGTTCGCTCACTCGCGATGCGCAGCGCCAGCCATTAAGAAGGGAGGGGGGAGGGAGGAGCAGCTGGGAGGCGGGAGGCGGGAGGCGGGAGGGAGCGGCAAATGGGGGCGCGAGGGGGGCGGGGCCGCAGGGAGGCAGCGGCAGGGAACGGGGAGCGCACAAGGGGCAAAACACTGAAAACGAGCAAAAATACAAGCAGTTACAATAAGAAAAGCACACAATCAGAAAACAATAATGGCACAATACACGATCGGGGAGACAGCAATCAGGGGGGCACAAAGGGGGCAGAAGCGCCGGCGGCGAGGCGGTGAAAAAGCGAAAAAGCCAAAAAACTACTTACAGGACGGCGGAAGCGGCACACGGGTCAAGTGAGCCCACTAGCCACCAGGGATGAGGCGCAGGAGGATGCCTGCGGGTGGAGGAGGGCCTCGAACACGCAAACGGCAGCGTGCTCGTGGGACAGAGGCAGAAGGCAGCAGGTTGGTGCTGCGGTCGTGGGGGGCGAGCTCAGGACCTGAAAGCACACACACAAACATAAAAATCCCTGGGGCCTAGTGGGTTTTGACCCCCCCCTCTGAAAACATGGCTTATCTAGCCCCGGGGGGGGCGAAACATACCAAAAAAAAATCATGCCCCGAGTGCAGCGACCCTTCACCAAGGGGTCGCTGCCCTAAAATATAAAAAATAAAGTGATCCCTGGTGTCTAGTGAGTTTCGACACCACCAGGAGTCAGATCGGCTGAAAAAACGGCTGATCTGGCCCCCGGGGGGGGGTCGAAACACAGATACATTATTGCTCCCAGGGAAGCGACCCTTACCTAAGGGGTCGCTCTGTAAAATACACCCATAAACAATCCCTGGTGTCTAGTGGGTAAATTCCTGCCCGCGATCGTGGAACAGGAATGCACTCAAAACAGGCAAAGGGGGAAAGGAAAAACTCTTTCCTTTCCCCCTATGTCTGTTTTCTCCTCCTAATCCCCGCCCCCCAGGAGAAGGGCTCACCTCTTTTGTGTCCTCTCTGATGGACGCACTGGAAGCAAATGGCTTCCAGCACGTCCCTGCAGCATTTGATGACAACGTGCTCTGTGAGTGCGCTGACTTCAGATTGCTGAGAGGGGGTTGGGGTGGAAGGGGAAGCGATTCCCCTTCAATTCCCGGCTGGGGAGTGTCAGTGGGAGGCCCACAGTGGGCCGGGTGCAGGACGAGCTGGTCTCGTCCCTGGCACACAGGAACCGTGACCGAGGCCACCTTGCCCCAGGCACCCAGGTTAAAGCATTTTCTTGTGATGTATCAATACGTTTTGCCTTTTTGGTGTACACTACAGGAACCATTACATCATGACCATTTGTGGTAGAAGAAAATTTGGCTCTGGTTGTTCTATGTTTCATGGCATTATATCCTCCAAATGAAAATCATGGCACTATAACCTACAAATGAAAATAAAAGCTTAATGTTTACTTGACATATTATGTTGGCATTCTTATGAAAAAACAAGTAGTATCTGAAGCAGCTCCATCATGAGGTAAGCCCATCATCAATTCCACAGGGACTGGTGCATCAGTGAATCTCATGTCAGATTTCAAAGAATGGGCTCTTCAGGGAGGTGATCCTGACAGCAACAGAGCAAGATATGCAGGCCGCAACTAGATTCAATGGACAGCAGAGGGAGGGCTAAAAGCTCGAGAACAGGCTCAGGTGTACCACACCAGTAGCAGGAGTCAAGGAAGCATACTCTCCTCCATAAATAGGTCCTGCATAAGGATAGATTCACAGATCTATTACAGTGACAGGTGAAGTGCTGTTAGTTTGGGACCATTTTGGATTATGTGCTCTAGCGCTCCCCAACCAGACCCCTTTAAATTTTTAACAAAAGCACTCCCAGGAACTTAATGCAAGTTGTAGCTCTCTGTAACCATGTCAGGGCAAAATTGTGCTAAATAAAAGACCCATATGCAGCAAAGGAAAAAGTAAGCTCATGGTGTGGAATTCCCAGTCCATGAAACCTGAGTCAAAAAAGTTTACCTGTAAGGAGAACCAAAAAAAAGGATACATAACTTTACCTACCTGGGCATCACTTTCGATGTATCAGGGTCTTCTAGTCATAGCAAACTCCAGAAAAACATAAGCAATTGGCTGGGGACCCTTTGGTTCACAAAATGTTTTGGAGGTGGCATACTGTCCTATGTGCCAACCACAGCACAAGCAAAAATGCCCTCAGTTTCCACATATGGAGCAGATGTATGGTACAGTGAAGAATATTTCACACACAGGAACCTCACAGAGGAACAACATAAATCTCTGCTACAGATCACAGAATCCTCCCATCTGCAGTCATCCAAGCAGTCTGTGCATTTACCCCAGTTGAGCTACAGTGCCGCAAAAAGATGGTAGGCTTTGAGGTCAAGTGCAGTACAGCATGTTCAGTCCATATGATCAATATAGAAGCCTGGGAAGAGGTTGTCATCCCCGGCAATAAAACCTATAAGAAAGAGGACGTGGTGCAAGAAGCAAGGAAACCGAATCTCTCCTCTGAGATATATGAGTTCTACAAAACAATACTAAAACGGCATTATATCAAAATCATTGTCAAACAAGAATGGCAAGAAAAAGCAGATAGGGTTAAGAGCATAGCATGGAGGCAGGTTTTAAAACTACACCCACAATAGCAACCCTGTTAGGTAGGGGAGAATGTGGAAGCCTCACATTAGCAAGACTCAATCAGCAAAGCCATAGATGGAACAAAACGGAGAAGCTACAATGTCTTTAAAATGATGCTGCAATAGAAACACCCCCCCCACCCACGTCCTATAAGACTGTGAATGGTATTTGTAGGAGGCTGGCCTGGCTTGTAGTGGGTACCAAGGGGTACTTACACTCTGTACCAGGTCCAGTTATCCCTTATTAGTGTAGAAGAGGTGTCTAGCAGCTTAGGCTGATAGAAAAGGTAGCTTAGCAGAGCAGCTTAGGCTGAACTAGGAGACATGCAAAGCTCCCACTATACCACTGGTGTCATATGCACAATATCATAAGAAAACACAATACACAGATATACTAAAAATAAAGGTATTTTATTTTTTATGACAATATGCCAAAAGTATCTCAGTGAATACCCTCAGTATGAGGATAGCAAATATACACAAGATATATGTACACAATACCAAAGCTATGCAGTAATAGCAATAGAAAGCAATGCAAGCAATGTACAGTCACAATAGATTGCAGTGAGAGCACATAGGTATAGTTGCAACACAAACCATATACTCCAAAAGTGGAATGCGAACCACGAATGGACCCCAAACCTATGTGAGCTTGTAGAGGGTCGCTGGGACTGTAAGAAAACAGTGAGGGTTAGAAAAATAGCCCACCCCAAGACCCTGAAAAGTAGGTGTAAAGTGCACCTAAGTTCCCCAAAGAGCACAGAAGTCGTGATAGTGGAATTCTGCAAGGAGGACCAACACCAGCAATGCAACAAAGGTGGATTTCCGGTCGAGAGTACCTGTGGAACAAGGGGACCAAGTCCAAGTGTCGCGACAAAGTCGAGATTGGGCAGATGCCCAGGAAATGCCAGCTGAGGATGCAAAGAAGCTGCCACCAGATGGTAGAAGCTGTGGATTCTGCAAGAACGAAGAGGACTAGGAACTTCCCCTTTGGAGGATGGATGTCCCACGTCGTGAAGAAGCTTGCAGAGGTGTTCCCACGCAGAAAGACCGCAAACAAGCCTTGCTAGCTGCAAGGGTCACGGTTAGGGTTTTTGGATGCTGCTGTGGCCCAGGAGGGACCAGGATATCGGCAATTGTGTGAGGAGACAGAGGGGGCGCCCAGCAAGACAGGGAGCCCTCACAGAAGCAGGCAGCACCCGCAGAAGTGCCGGAACAGGCACTACGAAGAGGAGTGACCCGGAGCTCACCCGAAGTCACAAAAGAAGATCCCACGACGCCGGAGGACAACTCAGGAGGTTGTGCACTGCAGGTTAGAGTGTCGGGGACCCAGGCTTGGCTGTGCACAAAGGAAATCCTGGAAGAGTGCACAGGAGCCGGAGCAGCTGCAAATCAAGCGGTACCCAGCAATGCAGTCTAGCGTGGTG
The DNA here is from genome assembly GCF_031143425.1 of Pleurodeles waltl. Lineage (NCBI taxonomy): Eukaryota > Metazoa > Chordata > Amphibia > Caudata > Salamandridae > Pleurodeles > Pleurodeles waltl. Next base: position 90,246,280 of record NC_090437.1, read on the forward strand.
AGGCAAGGACTTACCTCCACCAAACTTGGACTGAAGAGTCACTGGACTGTGGGAGTCACTCGGACAGGGTTGCTGAGTTCCAGGGACCACGCTCGTCGTGCTGAGAGGGGACCCAGAGGACCGGTGATGCAGTCTTTTGTTGCCTGCGGTTGCAGGGGGAAGATTCCGTCAACCCACGGGAGATTTCTTCGGAGCTTCTAGTGCAGAGAGGAGGCAGACTACCCCCACAGCATGCACCACCAGGAAAACAGTCGAGAAGGCGGCCGGATCAGTGATACAAGGTTGCAGTAGTCGTCTTTGCTACTTTGTTGCGGTTTTGCAGGCATTCAGAGCAGTCAGCGGTCGATTCCTTGGCAGAAGGTGAAGAGAGGGATGCAGAGGAACTCTGATGAGCTCTTGCATTCGTTATCTAAAGAATTCCCCAAAGCAGAGACCCTAAATAGCCAGAAAAGGAGGTTTGACTACCTAGGAAGGAGGATAGGCTAGCAACACAGGTAAGAGCCTATCAGAAGGAGTCTCTGATGTCACCTGCTGGCACTGGCCACTCAGAGCAGTCCAGTGTGCCAGCAGCACCTCTGTTTCCAAGATGGCAGAGGTCTGGAGCATACTGGAGGAGCTCTAGGCACCTCCCCTGGGAGGTGCAGGTCAGGGGAGTGGTCACTCCCCTTTCCTTTGTCCAGTTTCGCGCCAGAGCAGGGCTGGGGGATCCCTGAACCGGTGTAGACTGGCTTATGCAGAGATGGGCACCGTCTGTGCACATCAAAGCATTTACAGAGGCTGGGGGAGGCTACTTCTCCCCAGCCCTGACACCTTTTTCGAGAGGGTGTAACACCCTCTCTCTGAGGAAGTCCTTTGTTCTGCCTTCCTGGGCCAAGCCTGGCTGGACCCCAGGAGGGCAGAACCCTGTCTGAGGGGTTGGCAGCAGCAGCAGCTGCAGTGAAACCCCGGGAAAGGTAGTTTGGCAGTACCCGGGTCTGTGCTAGAGACTCGGGGGATCATGGAATTGTCTCCCCAATGCCAGAATGGCATTGGGGTGACAATTCCATGATCTAAGACATGTTACATGGCCATGTTCGGAGTTACCATTGTGACGCTGTACATAGGTAGTGACCTATGTCCAGTGCACGCGTGTAATGGTGTCCCCGCACTCACAAAGTCCGGGGAATTTGCCCTGAACGATGTGGGGGCACCTTGGCTAGTGCCAGGGTGCCCACACACTAAGTAACTTAGCACCCAACCTTTACCAGGTAAAGGTTAGACATATAGGTGACTTATAAGTTACTTAAGTGCAGTGGTAAATGGCTGTGAAATAACGTGGATGTTATTTCACTCAGGCTGCAGTGGCAGGCCTGTGTAAGAATTGTCAGAGCTCCCTATGGGTGGCAAAAGAAATGCTGCAGCCCATAGGGATCTCCTGGAACCCCAATACCCTGGGTACCTCAGTACCGTATACTAGGGAATTATAAGGGTGTTCCAGTATGCCAATGTGAATTGGTGAAATTGGTCACTAGCCTGTTAGTGACAATTTGGAAAGCAAAGTGAGAGCATAACCACTGAGGTTCTGGTTAGCAGAGCCTCAGTGAGACAGTTAGTCATCACACAGGGAACACATACAGGGCACACTTATGAGCACTGGGGCCCTGGCTGGCAGGGTCCCAGTGACACATACAACTAAAACAACATATATACAGTGAAATATGGGGGTAACATGCCAGGCAAGATGGTACTTTCCTACACAACCCCCTCCCAAACGAAGGACAATAAGACTAGCCATGACCTGATGAGTCTTCATTGTCTAAGTGGAAATATCTGGAGAGTCCATCTGCATTGGAGTGGGTACTCCCAGGTCTATGTTCCACTGTATAGTCCATTCCCTGTAGAGATATGGACCACCTCAACAATTTAGGGTTTTCACCTTTCATTTGTTTTAGCCAAAGTAGAGGTTTGTGGTCTGTCTGAACAATGAAGTGAGTGCCAAACAGGTATGGCCTCAACTTCTTCAGTGCCCAGACCACAGCAAAGGCCTCCCTCTCTATGGCAGACCAACACTTTTCTCTTGGGGTCAACCTCCTGCTGATAAAAGCAACAGGTTGATCCTGGCCCTCAGAATTGAGTTGTGATAAGACTGCCCCTACCCCTAATTCAGATGCATCAGTTTGAACAATGAATTTCTTGGAGTAACATGGGCTTTTTAGGACAGGTGCAGAGCACATGGCCTGTTTCAGCTCCTCAAAAGCTTTCTGACAGCTAGCTGTCCATAATACCTTTTTAGGCATTTTCTTAGATGTGAGGTCATTAAGAGGGGCTGCTATGGAGCCATAGTTCTTTATGAACTTCCTGTAATACCCAGTGAGGCCTAAGAAGGCTCTCACCTGGGTCTGAGTTGTAGGGGGAACCCAATCTATAATAGTTTGGATTTTCCCCTGAAGTGGTGCAATCTGTTCTCCACCTACAAGGTGTCCCAGATAAACCACTTTCCCCTGCCCTATCTGGCACTTTGAAGCCTTGATAGTGAGGCCTGCCTTTTGCAGGGCCTCCAAAACTTTCCATAGGTGGACCAGGTGATCATCCCAGGTGGAGCTAAAGACAGCTATATCATCTAGATATGCTGCACTAAAAGCCTCCAACCCTTGCAGGACTGTATTCACCAACCTCTGAAAAGTGGCAGGTGCATTTTTCAGACTAAAGGGCATTACTGTGAATTGGTAGTGCCCTCCAATAGTGGAAAATGCAGTTTTTGCTTTAGCATCCTCTGATAACTTGATCTGCCAATACCCTGCAGTCAAATCAAAGGTGCTTAGATACTTGGCAGATGCCAGTGTATCTATTAGCTCATCTGCCCTGGGTATAGGGTAAGCATCAGTTTTAGTTACCTGGTTGAGACCTCTGTAATCCACACAAAATCTAATTTCCTTTTTCCCATTTTTGGAATGAGGTTTTGGTACAAGTACCACAGGAGAGGCCCATGGACTTTCAGAGTGCTCAACCACTCCCAGTTCAAGTATTTTCTGAACCTCTTGTTTTATGCAGTCCCTGACATGGTCAGGCTGCCTATAGATCTTACTTTTGACAGGCAAGCTGTCTCCAGTATCTATAGTGTGCTCACACCAAGAAGTGGTGCCTGGCACATTAGAAAAGAGTTCAGAAAACTGACCCAGGAGATTTATGCAGTGTTCTTTCTGCTCAGCAGTAAGACAATCTGCTAATACTACACCTTCCACTATAGCATCTTGTTCTGTGGAAGAGAAGAGATCAGGGAGAGGGTCACTCTCTTCTTCCTGTCCTTCATCTGTTGCCATGAGCAGGGTTAGATCAGCCCTGTCATAGTAGGGTTTCAGGCGATTGACATGGAGCACCCTAAGGGGACTCCTGGCAGTGCCTAAGTCAACCAAGTAGGTGACTTCTCCCTTCTTTTCAACAATAATGTGGGGTCCACTCCATTTGTCTTGGAGTGCTCTTGGGGCCACAGGCTCCAAGACCCACACTTTCTGCCCTGGTTGGTACTGAATCAGAACAGCCTTGTGGTCATGCCATTGCTTTTGGAACTCTTGGCTGGCCTGAAGGTTTTTACTGGCCTTTTTCATATACTCAGCCATTCCGGATCTTAGGCCAAGTACATAGTCCACTATGTCTTGCTTAGGAGTTTTTAAAGGTTGTTCCCAACCCTCCTTTACAAGTGTTAGAGGACCTCTTACAGGGTGTCCAAATAGGAGTTCAAAGGGGCTGAAGCCCACTCCTTTCTGGGGTACCTCCCTGTAAGCAAAAAGGAGGCAAGGTAACAGGACATCCCATCTCCTCCTGAGTTTTTCAGGGAGTCCCATTATCATTCCTTTGAGAGTTTTGTTAAACCTCTCAACCAGTCCATTTGTTTGTGGATGATAAGGTGTGGTGAATTTGTATGGTACACCACATTCCTCCCACATGGCCTTCAAGTATGCAGACATGAAGTTGCTACCCCTGTCTGATACCACCTCTTTTGGGAAACCCACCCTGGAAAAGATTCCCAGGAGGGCCTTTGCCACTGCAGGAGCTGTAGTGGTCCTTAGAGGAATTGCTTCAGGATATCTTGTGGCATGGTCCACTACCACCAAGATAAACCTATTGCCTGAAGCAGTAGGAGGATCAAGGGGGCCAACTATGTCAACCCCTACCCTTTCAAAGGGAACCCCAACCACAGGCAGTGGAATAAGGGGAGCCTTTGGGGTGCCACCTGTTTTGCCACTGGCTTGACAGGTGACACAGGACTTACAAAATTATTTTGTGTCCTCTGACATTCTAGGCCAATGAAACAGGGGGAAAAGCCTATCCCATGTTTTCATCTGCCCCAAATGTCCAGCCAAGGGAATGTCGTGGGCTAAAGTTAGGAGGAACTCTCTGTATTGCAGGGGAATAACCAATCTCCTGGCAGCTCCAGGTTTTGGGTCCCTTGCCTCTGTATACAAGAGGTTGTCCTCCCAGTAAACTCTGTGTGAGTCACTGACATCCCCATTTTGCTGTTTGACAGCTTGCTGTCTTAGACCCTCTAGTGTGGGACAGGTCTGCTGTGCCACACTCAGCTCCTCCCTGGCAGGCCCCCCTCCACCCAAAAGCTCAGCAGTGTCTGCTTCCAGCTCCTCTGGTGAAGGTTCTGCACAGGGGGGAAATTCTTCTTCCTCAGAAGTTGAATCCACTGTAGAGGGAGGGATAGTAGGTAGGGATTTACCTTTACCAACCCTAGCTTTAGGGAGCACTTGGTCCACTGTTCCAGGATCCAAGTCACCCTGTCCTTTTTGCTTTTTGGCCTGAGCCCTTGTCAAAGCAAAAATATGCCCAGGAATGCCCAGCATTGCTGTATGAGCCTCCAACTCCACTTCTGACCAAGCTGATGTCTCTAAATCGTTCCCTAGTAGACAGTCTACAGGTAAATCTGAGCCAACCACAACTTTCTTTGGACCAGTAACCCCCCCCCCCAGTTGAGATTCACAACATCCATGGGGTGGCTAAGAGTGTTGTTATGAGCATCAGTCACTTGGTACTGGTGACCAAGTAGGTGTTGTTCCGGGTGGATTAGTTTCTCTATTACCATGGTAACACTGGCACCTGTGTCCCTGTAGGCCTGAACCTCAACACCATTTATTAGGGGTAGTTGCTTGTACTTATCCATATTAAGGGGACAAGCAACCAAGGTGGCCAAATCGATGGCACCTTCAGAGACTAGCACAGCCTCTGTGGTCTCCCTAACAAGACCAACCCCAACTAAATTACCAAAAGTGAGCCCAGCTACTCCCTTGGATTGGCTATTAGTAGGTTTGCTCCCACCACCACTGCTATTACTAGGGGCACTAGGTGTAGCAGTAGGGGTTGTGGTAGTGGGAGGCTTGGTGCTTTTCTTTGGACAACTGGCATCAATTGTCCAATGGCCTTTTACTTTACATAAATAGCACCATGGTTTCTTTACTTGATTAGAAGAGGATTTGGACCCACCACCCCCACCAGAGTGTTTTTGTGGGCCTGATGAAGACTCATTTTTAGATTTGTCCCCACCCTTGTCTGAAGACTTACCATCCTTCTTCTTGCCATCCTTGTCACCCCCTGTATGAACTTTTCTGTTCACTCTTGTTCTGACCCATTTGTCTGCCTTCTTTCCCAATTCTTGGGGAGAGGTCAGATCTGAGTCCACTAGATATTGGTGTAACAAATCAGACACACAGTTATTAAGAATATGCTCTCTCAGGATCAAGTTATACAGGCTTTTATAGTCAGAACCTTTAATGCCATGTAACCACCCCTCCAAGGCCTTCACTGAATGGTCAAGAAAGTCTACCCAGTCTTGTGAAGACTCCTTTTTGGTTTCTCTGAACTTAATCCTGTATTGTTCAGTGGTTAAGCCATAACCATCCTGGAGTGCATTCTTTAAAACTGTAAAATTATTGGCATCACTTTCCTTCACAGTAACGAGCCTATCCCTACCCTTTCCACTGAAAGATAGCCATAGGATAGCAGCCCACTGCCTTTGATGGACCCCCTGTATAACACAGGCCCTCTCAAGTGCAGCAAACCACTTGTTAATGTCATCCCCCTCCTTATAAGGGGGAACTATCTTGTGCAGATTCCTAAAATCATGCTCTTTCACAGGATTACTATCTGTAATACTGCTGCTGCCACCATGGGGTCCAAACCCCAACCTCTGCCTTTCTTTTTCTAAGTCTAAAGTTTCCCTGTCTAGAGCCAGCTGTTGCTGTTTAAGCTTCAGCCTGGACTCTTCCACTCTCAATCTATTGAGTTCCCTTTCTAACATTCTGTCATCAGGGTGAGTGGGTTGGGCATGCTTTGACACAGAAGAATGGTGTGAATGAACAGAGGGAGACCTGTCCCTAACAGTTGGCACTCTAACAACCTGGCCTAAAGGAATGACATCCCTACTGTGATGAGAGCTCACATTAGTACCAGCCATGCTAGGTGGCCTGCTAAGGGGCAGGTTGGAAAGAATACCATCTAACATTCTTACTGGGGCTACCCCAGAATCAGAGTGTGAACCATCTGCTAACTCCTCACCAGATGTGCCAGCTAAGGCCTTATCATTTTCAATGAGCATGTTTACTAACAATTCTCTAGAGGGATTCTTCCCTACCCCTAAACCTCTATCAATGCAGAGACTCCTTACACCTTTCCAGTTAAGGTGGTCATAAGCTGGGCTGGCCAGATCAAGAGTAAGACCTGTACCAGACATGACAGAAAAGAGTTTAAGGGACAGAAAAAGAAAGAAAAAGTTTCAGAACTTTTTAAGGAAACAGAAAAAACTTTTTCAACTTTTTAAGAAACTTTTTGAAAGTTTAGAGGTACTTTTCAGCACTTAGCAATAGAGTAAGAGAAGAAAAGCAAAACTGTTTGGTTAGGTGTACATACACTGAACTTGTTTTGTATATTTTTCTCTTATGAAAAGTACAAAATGACAAAGTGGTAAGTAGTTGCAAGTACTTATCCCACCGCTGCACAACCAATTTAGGAGGCTAGCCTGGCTTGTAGTGGGTTCCAAGGGATACTTACACTCTGTACCAAGTCCAGTTATCCCTTATTAGTGTAGAAGAGGTGTCTAGCAGCTTAGGCTGATAGAAAAGGTAGCTTAGCAGAGCAGCTTAGGCTGAACTAGGAGACATGCAAAGCTCCCACTATACCACTGGTGTCATATGCACAATATCATAAGAAAACACAATACACAGATATACTAAAAATAAAGGTACTTTATTTTTTATGACAATATGCCAAAAGTATCTCAGTGAGTACCCTCAGTATGAGGATAGCAAATATACACAAGATATATGTACACAATACCAAAAATATGCAGTAATAGCAATAGAAAGCAATGCAAGCAATGTACAGTCACAATAGATTGCAGTGAGAGCACATAGGTATAGGGGCAACACAAACCATATACTCCAAAATTGGAATGCGAACCACGAATGGACCCCAAACCTATGTGAGCTTGTAGAGGGTCGCTGGGACTGTAAGAAAACAGTGAGGGTTAGAAAAATAGCCCACCCCAAGACCCTGAAAAGTAGGTGTAAAGTGCACCTAAGTTCCCCAAAGAGCACAGAAGTCGTGATAGGGGAATTTTGCAAGGAAGACCAACACCAGCAATGCAACAAAGGTGTATTTCTGGACGAGAGCACCTGTGGAACAAGGGGACCAAGTCCAAGTGTCGCGACAAAGTCGAGATTGGGCAGATGCCCAGAAAATGCCAGCTGAGGATGCAAAGAAGCTGCCACTGGATGGTAGAAGCTGTGGATTCTGCAAGAACGAAGAGGACTAGGAACTTCCCCTTTGGGGGATGGATGTCCCACGTCGTGAAGAAGCTTGCAGAGGTGTTCCCACGCAGAAAGACCGCAAACAAGCCTTGCTAGCTGCAAGGGTCGCGGTTAGGGTTTTTGGATGCTGCTGTGGCCCAGGAGGGACCAGGATGTCGCCAATTGCGTGAGGAGACAGAGGGGGTGCCCAGCAAGACAGGGAGCCCTCACAGAAGCAGGCAGCACCCGCAGAAGTGCCAGAACAGGCACTACGAAGAGGAGTGAACCAGAGCTCACCTGAAGTCACAAAAGAAGATCCCACGACGCCGGAGGACAACTCAGGAGGTTGTGCACTGCAGGTTAGAGTGTCGGGGACCCAGGCTTGGCTGTGCACACAGGAAATCCTGGAAGAGTGCACAGGAGCCGGAGCAGCTGCAAATCACGCGGTACCCAGCAATGCAGTCTAGCGTGGTGAGGCAAGGACTTACCTCCACCAAACGTGGACTGAAGAGTCACTGGACTGTGGGAGTCACTTGGACAGGGTTGCTGAGTTCCACGGACCACGCTCGTCGTGCTGAGAGGGGACCCAGAGGACCAGTGATGCAGTCTTTTGTTGCCTGCGGTTGCAGGGGGAAGATTCCGTCGACCCACAGGAGATTTCTTCAGAGCTTCTAGTGCAGAGAGGAGGCAGACTACCCCCACAGCATGCACCACCAGGAAAACAGTCGAGAAGGCGGCCGGATCAGCGATACAAGGTTGCAGTAGTCGTCTTTGCTACTTTGTTGCGGTTTTGCAGGCGTCCAGGGCAGTCAGCGGTCGATTCCTTGGCAGAAGGTGAAGAGAGAGATGCAGAGGAACTCTGATGAGCTCTTGCATTCGTTATCTAAAGAATTCCCCAAAGCAGAGACCCTAAATAGCCAGAAAAGGAGGTTTGGCTGCCTAGGAAGGAGGATAGGCTAGCAACACAGGTAAGAGCCTATCAGAAGGAGTCTCTGACGTCACCTGCTGGCACTGGCCACTCAGAGCAGTCCAGTGTGCCAGCAGCACCTCTGTTTCCAAGATGGCAGAGTTCTGGAGCACACTGGAGGAGCTCTGGGCACCTCCCCTGGGAGGTGCAGGTCAGGGGAGTGGTCACTCCCCTTTCCTTTGTCCAGTTTCGCGCCAGAGCAGGGCTGGGGGATCCCTGAACCGGTGTAGACTGGCTTATGCAGAGATGGGCACCGTCTGTGCCCATCAAAGCATTTCCAGAGGCTGGGCGAGGCTACTCCTCCCCAGCCCTGACACCTTTTTCCAAAGGGAGAGGGTGTAACACCCTCTCTCTGAGGAAGTCCTTTGTTCAGCTTTCCTGGGCCAAGCCTGGCTGGACCCCAGGAGGGCAGAAACCTGTCTGAGGGGTTGGCAGCAGCAGCAGCTGCAGTGAAACCCCGGGAAAGGTAGTTTGGCAGTACCCGGGTCTGTGCTAGAGACTCGGGGGATCATGGAATTGTCTCCCCAATGCCAGAATGGCATTGGGGTGACAATTCCATGATCTAAGACATGTTACATGGCCATGTTCGGAGTTACCATTGTGACGCTGTACATAGGTAGTGACCTATGTCCAGTGCACGTGTGTAATGGTGTCCCCGCACTCACAAAGTCCGGGGAATTTGCCCTGAACGATGTGGGGGCACCTTGGCTAGTGCCAGGGTGCCCACACACTAAGTAACTTAGCACCCAACCTTTACCAGGCAAAGGTTAGACATATAGGTGACTTATAAGTTACTTAAGTGCAGTGGCAAATGGCTGTGAAATAACGTGGACGTTATTTCACTCAGGCTGCAGTGGCAGGCCTGTGTAAGAATTGTCAGAGCTCTCTATGAGTGGCAAAAGAAATGCTGCAGCCCATAGGGATCTCCTGGAACCCCAATACCCTGGGTACCTCAGTACCATATACTAGGGAATTATAAGGGTGTTCCAGTATGCCAATGTGAATTGGTGAAATTGGTCACTAGCCTGTTAGTGACAATTTGGAAAGCAAAGAGAGAGCATAACCTCTGAGGTTCTGGTTAGCAGAGCCTCAGTGAGACAGTTAGTCATCACACAGGGAACACATACAGGGCTCACTTATGAGCACTGGGGCCCTGGCTGGCAGGGTCCCAGTGATACATACAACTAAAACAACATATATAGAGTGAAATATGGGGGTAACATGCCAGGCAAGATGGTACTTTCCTACAGTATTCAGAGTGCAGAAAGTCATGTTTGGTTACCCTGACAAGCTAAATACACCAAAAAGGATGCTGTTATTGGTTCTGGGGATTACAACCCTGAATACTCTCAGAAAGTTGCAGCTTTTCTTAAACCCCTAGCTCCTAGGTCTTTCTGGGATAGTTTGCGCTTAGAGCTCCATAAATATTTTCCACATAAGGTATCCATGCCAAACCTGTGTCCTTTTTTCCCATCATCCTGGGTATTGTATAGTTACCCAAGGTTTGTGGATTCCACTGAAGGGAACCAAGAAAATAGGTAAAATATAGCAATGTTTTAGAAAAATGTGTTCCAGATAAAAGTGTCTGTCTTTTTCTCCTAAAAATGGAATCCATGAAAGGTTTGGTATACTAAAGTCACCATCTTCCCAGCTTTCAGGAACATGCACGGTCTAATCAAAAACCATAATTTTGTACCACAGTTTTGACATTTTTTTATGTACTCTCAACCTACTTCCAGTTTGTGGTGGAAAGCACCTATCGGTGATCCATAAAAGCTATAGAATTTTGAAGAGTAGACCAAATTCCAAATTCAACAATGCAGCAAGGGGTCATACGTGTATATCCCTCAAGGCTTTCCCAAGGAAAATAACTGCTGAAATAAAGTACTATTGAAAAAGAGTAGGAAAAGAGAGAAGATGTGCGTAATGGCCAGAGCTGCTGACTTTGGAATTGTGGAATTAGGTTTGAGTCTTGGCTTCGGCTCAACATCCTGTGAAACAGGGCAAACACTTAAGGGGTCACTACAATCCTGGCGTTTGGTGATAAAGTGATGGTAATACCGCCAACAGGCTGGCGGTAAACACTGCCAGATTATGACCATGGCGGACCAGCTCAGACAGCCACTTTAACACACCGACCGCCAGGGTGGAATCAACAGGCACTACGGGGGTAACCGCCTACAGCCAGGAGGAAGACAATGTTCAGCCCACTGTATTAAGACAGTCCCATCCACCACCTTTTCCTGGGCGGTACCAACGACATCAAAAGCCTGGCAGAAACACTGCACCCTGGTCACCTGTGGGTTCCCTCCGGTGTTAGGAGCCCCCTCTGCCTCTTCGGTCTGAGTAGAGGCCCCAAGGTTCCTCCTGGGTCCAGGCAGCGCCACTTGGACGCAAAACACAACTTTGCTTGAACCAAGGCTTGTTGGATGAGTCCAGCGCCGAAACTCACCTGCATCCAACATCTCTTCGAGGGACTACCATTGCATCATGCAGGAACCCACAGCCACCTTCTTTAGTCGCATTTCTGCAGTCTTCATCCAACCAGGGACTCTTCTTTTGCACCCTCTTCTAGGTTGGCAGGGGCTCCTGTCCTTCCTGGAACTTCTTCTGATTTCTGGACTAGGTGTCCTCTCTTTGCAGGTCTTCAGGTCTAGGAATCCACCAGTTGTTGTTTGCAGTCTTGCTTGGTTCTTGCAATAACTCTAATCACGACTTGTAGTGTGTCCTAAGGAAACTTGCAGTACTTTATTCCTACTTTCCTGGGCTCTGGGATGGGGCATTTCACTCACCTTTGTGGTTTCCTTATTCTCCCAGCGATTCTCTACACACTACACTTGACTAGGGGGGAATTTGTGATTTGCATTTCACTTTCTTAGTATATGGTTTGTGTTTCCCTTAGACCTATTTTCTCCCATCAGATGTCTAATTACTTACCTTATTTTGGTGTCTAGTGCATATATTGTGTATGATACTTACCTCCAGAAGGAGTATTGCCTCTAAGATATTTTTGGCCTTGTGTCACCCAAATAAACTACCTTTATTTTTGGTAACACTGAGTATTGTCTTTACTTGTGTATAAGTACTATGTAACTATAAGTGGTATTTCTGGAGCTTTGCATGTCTCCTAGCTCAGTCTAAGCTGCTCTGCTACAGCTACCTCTATCAGCCTAAGCTGCTAGAAAACTACTACATTTCATTTCACTAATAAGGGATAACTGGACCTGGCATAAGATGAAAGTACCCAACGTACCCACTACAAACCAGGCCAGCCTCAACACCCAAGCCCAGCATATTCCTCTCAGTAGGAAAATGAAACAGTGGTAAAGAATTGTTGGCAGAGTAAATGCTGTAGGCACCACCCTGCACACAAAGGAAGATATTAGGAAGAGGTAGAATGACCTCAGGGGCAAGGTCCATTCCTCAGTCTCCAGGTAACAGATGATGGCCAACAAGACTGTTGGTGGCCCTCCCAGAGCCCCCTTAAGGCTCTTTCCATGAGAGGAGAAGGTCTTGGCCAATCTGCATCCTGAGGGCTTGACAGGAATACTTGTGGGAGTGGAGTCTGGTAAGCTACTACATAAAAACTGTCACAAAAATGCAATGTGCAGCATGCCCACAGCTGAGCTTTTGCGTTGTTCATGTACTTCACCAACATTCCACACCAGGAGTATCTGAGATGCAACACTGTCAATGCATACCGTTGGACCCAACAGCACAGCTACCAAGGCCCATAACATGCCATACGTCGAATGGTGTCTGTATGTTTTTCAATGTAAAAAAATCATCCCAGAAATCAGGATATGTCTCAACATGTAAGTGTATGCTCAAACCTAAATGCAGTCTGCCTACAGATATGTAATACCCAACATTTGTTAAGTGGTGAGAAGTACAGAGAGTGACCTGACTACAACAACCAGGAGAAGGACCCACCAGCCCAGTGTGGACTTGCCCATATGCCCCTGTTTGTTAACTCTCAAATTAGGTTTACTCACCTTGAAGAGGACTTCCCCTGGCATAGTTGGATTCCTCAGCGGCGTCAATAACCAAGGACAGTTTGGATATGCTGAGTCTCCTGTTTAGGAATGAGACATAAGTGCAACAATGAGTCACTCACTTCATGATTGTAGCACCTGACATGGCTCACACACAATCAGGACTGATGTGACTTACCATCCAGCTAGGCCCTCTTTGGTTGCCGTTGTGACATCAGCTGGGTTTTGGTGCTGTTCCGCATTTTAAAGAAATCATGAGCTGATCCAAGAAAATAGGCACATATGTTTGAGATGTAGAGATGCGCTAAACAGACAACTTGCACGTTGATAGAATGGAAGTTTTTCTTGTTGCAATAGACCTCCTCAATGGCCTGCGGTGGCACCAAGGTAACATGTGTGCCATCAATGGCTCCCACCACATGTGGGAGGTGAGCAAAACCATAGAAGCCAGCCTTCACATTGGCCAAATCCTCACGTCGGGGAAACCTGATATAGCTGTCAATGTATTTCATCATGGCTGATAGGACATCTCATAACACAACACTGAACATAGGTTGGCACATGCCACCAGATATTGCCACTGTATGTTGGAAGGACCCTGTAGCTAGGAAGTGTAATACTACCATGAATCTCATAATGGGTGGTAAGCATGTTGGATTACTGTTTTCAAGCATGATATCAGGCTCCAACTGACAACACAAATCCACAATAGTTTAATGGTGTGTAGATCTGGCAGTGGACGGTAGACTAGAGCTTGTCACCTCCTCCTTATCCCAGGGCACCTATTTGTCACATCACATGAGTTGAGGCATTAGTAAATGTGTACACATAAACATACATGATGCATATAACAAAACTCCATATGGCAAGGCAGGACTGATTGGAATAAAATTACACCCATCACACATCCAAACTGTGCACTACTGAAGGCCCAAATGTGACCCCATGGCTATCTTCACATGTGCGTATAACATGGATTTGGGCATAAGCCAACTATCTGCTCCTCTAAATTTGACGGTCCCATCTATCTGCCAAAAATACCGTCATCAGCGGTGAACCGTGAACCCCCGTTTTTAGCCATCTGTGACCAGCAACACAATACACTCATCATTGTGTCCGTGAATCTATATAAGGAGGCTGCTGCACATATGTTGAGAGGTTGTGACACCTCTATAGATATTATTACTCATTTAAAAGACCCCAACACTGTAGTTACTACCACCAAAACGGCAGATGCCTGACCCCCTCCATTGGACATTAGGAACTGCCAACGGCCGACGGAAGTCGACCGTGCGGTGCACGCTTACAACCGCATTGGGCACAGCTATAGGCTAACGTTGTTAACCATGATGGTCGCAGACCAATGGATGTATCCGTCAGCAGTAATGATAGTGCACATGGCATACATGTATCCCTGGTTTGGCAAAATTACTCACTTGACTCCCGACACTACTGCCATAAACACCTCCAGAACTTCAGCTGCTGGGTGCTGCCTCTGGGAGCAATCATGCCAGGCAAAGCAGGCGAAAGAGCCCCAGCCGTCACTCCAGAGGAGACGGAGAAGCTCATGGAGGAGGTCCTACCCCCATATGGTCAGCTTTATGGCTCACCAGAGGAGCAGGTAAGGACCTCATAGGAATATTTGCCTCTGTTCAACACCATCCATTTCTTCCACATAGGCTACTATGTGCCTCTGAGTGCCGGTGAGTTGTATGGGGCACCTGTTGTCACATTTTGGGGTCCATACATAGGATGTAGATGGTGCTGGCAGTGGAGAGCTGTACTCTGTGTATAACAATTTACCATTGTGTTGGTGGTAAAGCATAAATTCCACTCTGTTGCATACATATATCTAGGCAAGGAGGTTTTACAGGCATACAATAATGTATATTTGGATATGTTTTTTGAAAATGAAGGACAACAATATTTGCATTACAGCATGAGCTGTATATGTATGCTGTTTGAGTCTTATAAGGATCTTGTCATCAATGTGTATAGTCCCAACAAACACTCAGGGCACATATGGCCTTGTCAAAATGCTGGCCACACAACCCTGTACTCACAGAGGATGGGTACAGGATATACTGTAATGCATGGAATTGATGGAAACGTGAGTGTTCTGTGGGTTCTGTATGCTCAGCCCGCAGGGAACAGGGACAGGAACAGAAGCAAGGGATTTGGAGAGCCATCGCCCGGAAGGGGGACCATCGCTGGTGGAGCAACAACTGTCGCAAGAGGTGGGAGGACGTGAGACATTGGACCTAGAAGATGGCAGAGATTCAGCTGGTGGTATCATCCCAACATGGGCAGGGTGCACACCGGAGCCTGACCCTCCCTTATGGCATGCATCCTGGCAGTGGCCTACCTGGAACTTGATGGGCATTTGAGGGAAGCACAGCAGTTATGAGGGGGAGAGTCCTTGCGAGGTTGATGGGTTACAGTCTGCCATCTCCTCCTGGAGATTGGAGATGGGCAATGTGTGACACACAAGCTGAGCTATTGGTTGTGTAGGTATGGAAGATGCTGCATGCTGGTGTGCCTTGACTAGTATCCCAGTGACCTGGGACACAACAGATTACAGTCAACAGCCAACATACTCTCCTGGGCAGAAAAATGGCTGAGTACAGTGATCAATCAGTTCAAGTTGTTTGGTGTTGTGGTTGTCATTTGTTCCCAACAGTCCACTTGGCTTCAATGTGTTAGTCACAACACCAAACAACATGAATTCATAGATCACGGACTCAGCCATCTGTCTGCTCACATGAGTATGTTGGCATCTGTCCCCCACAGATCACTTTTTTTCAGTGTGTAAAGGGTACTGGGGCCCCAATAATGTCTTAACCATGATCTTGGCCATCATACATGTGACATAGCATACATTGTCCTTTGGGTGCAGTTACACAGCAGTACTTCCAATTGTAAGTATGGAATGTCCAGTGACCTGATTTTGGTACAGACACTGTTGCCCTCATTCCTTGGCCCCCCCATGTTAGCAAGTGTCCCTTTCACTTTTATCATATTGTGTACACTGCTGTTTCCTACATGGTCTACCTGTCTTCATATGATGACAACTGATTCCACCACAGATGTGTGCATGCCAATATGTGTTTGGATTTAGACATATCTGATGAGTATACAGTTTATGTGATGTCCCAGACAGGACTGTGTTACCACTGATTGGTGACTCACACATACCCTAGCCTGTCATGCCATTACATTTGTTATGTGGAATTCCAGATACAATGAGGATATGCAAGGTAGGACTGCAGTAATGACTCCCATTGTGCATTTCCACACCATCATTGTGGTATCATTTGTGAAAGTGCTTTGCACATGTCATTTGGTGAAGGTTCATTACCTGACTGTTGACATGCATCAGGGAGTGAGTTGAAGAAATGTTGGAATCATACGTGAGTGTATACACTCATTCATCCAAGGGAATCTGTATTTGCATGACATACAGGGACAGTGATGTATCTTCCCATTAGGCAACATGTTCAGGCCTTCAACAGGTACTGGCTATTCCCTGAGCCTCTACACCATTCGATGGACTTTTGACTTTTACTCATGCAATGTTAGAAGAGTGTTCTCAGCAGTACCAATCACTACGTTTTTTTTAGTGCCGCATTTGCACCTCTTTTTGACGCAAAAACGGTGCAAATTTACAAATTACAATTGTACTTTGTAAGTTTGCGCCGCTTTGGCGTCAAAAAAAGATGCAATGCGGCGCTAAACAAAGTATAAATATGGGCCTAAATTTGACTAAATCTGAAGTCCTTCCATTAAATAAATACTGCATGAAGAAATGTTTTCAGATACTGGGTTCAAATGGAATTCTAACTTTAATAGTTGTCTTGGGATTAAATATTCCTCTTCCATTGCAAAAACTATCCAGATAAATTTGGATGATGCTCATTATCGAATTTTTCAACTGTTGGAAAAGTGGTCCCCTTTGTACCTATCCTGGTGGGGAAAGTTAACTACTACAAAAATGACGATGCTGCCAGTTAAACATTTTTACCTATCCATGTTGCCACTGAAGCTCCCTTTAAAAATGTTTAAATCTCATTTGGAAAATTTCTATGGAATGAACGGAAAGCACATATATCTTCATTCTTTCTGTGTGAATCTAAGGATAGGGGAGGGGGTTAACTTTCCTAAATTCCAGCAATATCACTTCTCTTTTGCGATATAACAAATTCTACTTCATTTTCATACTCATATGTGTCTACCTCCAACTGTCTGGCACAAATTGAAAGATTCTCTGATTTCACTGTTCTCTTTCCAATCTCTGGCTCATTTTCCATACCTGCCAAGAGGTTTCACGTCCCCAATCATAAAATATTCCATATCATTAATATTTCCGGTGCTTACTCGATCTTTATCGCCATCCAGATGTTCCTACATTCCTCAATATGGCATAATAAACAAATTAAACTATCCAATTGTACATTTTTTTGTAGAGATTGGGGAGCTAAAGGAATTACACAGGTTATACATTTAGCCGGTCATTAAGACCCTGGGGGTCTTCTAACCAGCCGGGCCGCGGTGGCGGTCATCCATTGCCAATGTGGTGTTTGCACCACGGTCGAACTGCCAGCACCACCAGATCACAACTTGTCGTCGGTGTGGCGGTGCTGGCAGTCCTGATCTGCCTCATAATGAGGGCCTAAATCTATATTTGTGGGTAACTCTTCCCCTCTCAGGATTGGTAAGCACAAGTTGGGCAAATTTGTGGACTTGCTTGTTGCCATTGTATTTCAGATCATTAGATCTATCAGGAATGATGCTACCAAGGTTACGTTTGCAGGATGTTGGAACTTACTCTGTCATCATCATAGACTTGACAGAGCGTATGTTACCTCTGTGCAACAACTTCTTCAGAACGATATATTTTGGACGCCTCTTACAACATATGTTTCTAACAGCTCTTTTTTAAATAAGAATAGGATAATTGCATTTAAGCTGCCATACATTTTATTCTACTTATTGTTGCAAGATACTCCAAAATAAATGTAACAATTTATTTTATAAACATAAGAATTGAGATTATTTGTACGGTCTTTTAACCATTGTTTCCCTCCTCTTTTTTTTACTCACTCTTTTTCTTTTTTTCTCCTCTCTCCTTTCCCTCCTTCCTTATCACAAAATCACAAAATATAAAATACAATTTCCTATAGTACCTTTTGTATTGAAGCTAAATGTGTATTTCTCGTTGTATTCAGTTTTATTTGACTCTCGACTTAAATAATAGACATGTTTATTATGTTGAACTGTTCATTAAAATCACTCAATAAAGCATCATTAAGCTTAAAAAAAGACAGAGTTTCTGGTGACTCTCACCTTCCTTTGCCTATTGAGGGACTCACTTTGGATTCTTAAGGAAGTGCTAAAAGCCTAGTATTGAAGACTGTTGAAAACTTTCAAATGTCATCTCAAGTGCTAACCATGGACTCCTCATGCACTTGTCAACTATGCTGCCTTTAACACGTTATTACATTTTTACCTGTTAACTCTGAAAAATAAGTTGTTCACACCATGATTGGAAAAAGACTAGATTACTGTAATTCGGTATTTCTAGGGCTGAAAAACTCTCCCCTCCACCTCTTGCAACTAATACAGAATGGAACAACTTTCCAAACGCTCCTCACCGGAGCCACTTTAAGACTTTACTAAAATCATTGAACTGGCCACTTATCTGCCAACAGATTTGGTTTAAAATTATCTGCCTCCTTCATAATTATCTCTATAGCACTTTGCCTCACTTCCTGAGTAAAAGACTCCTTAAGAATTGACCTCAGTCATTTTATGATCTAACAACAAACGGCTTCACATTATTCCACTTTTCAAACATTCCAGAGCTGAAGATTCTGCTTTTTCAGTCCTTGCACCTTCGCTGTGGAACGACCTATCCGCACGAACTGTGAATAATACCTTCTCATCTGGTTTATGAGAATACGGTGACAACATAGCCTTTTAGCCTATAATATATTTATTCTGCCTACCAGTCTAGTAGCAGGAGAGTTCTATGGGATGGCAGCATGCATTATAACTTCCCTTTAACATTAATATAAATGAAAAGAACAAAAATAATGAACATTGTTACATATGCTATCTATTGTACAGGAATATATGATAAAATATAGATCTAAAAAATATCAGAGTATGAAACTGTTGTGGAAAAGATACTGATGACGAAAACATCGACTTGACATACTGTAGGAAAGTACCATCTTGCCTGGCATGTTACCCCCATTTTTACTGTATGTATGTTTGTTTTTGCCTGTGTCACTGGGATCCTGCTAGCCAGGACCCAGGTGCTCATAAAGTATGCCCTATATGTGTTCCCTGTGTGGTGCCCAACTGTATCACTGTGGCTCTGCTAACCAGAACCTCAGTGTTTATGCTCTCTCTGCTTTTTAAAATTGTCACTGCAGCCTAGTGACGTATTTTACCAATTCTGATTGGCACACTGGAACACCCTTATAATTCCCTTGTATATGGTACCTAGGTACCTAGGGTATTGGGGTTCCTGGAGATACCTATGGGAGCATTTCTTTTGCCACCCATAGGGAGCTCAGACAATTCTTACACAGGACTGCCACTGCAGCCCGAGTGAAATAATGTCCACGTTATTTCACAGCCATTTTACACTGCACTTAAGTAACTTATAAGTCACCTATATGTCTAACCCTCACTTGGTGATGGTTAGGTGCAAAGTTACTTAGTGTGTGGGCAACTCTGGCACTAAGTGAAGGCCTTGGAGGGTTGGTTGCATGGCAGTAAGATGACTGACTATGAAAGCTTGTATAATCTGATCCTGAAAGAGCATATTCTTAACAATTGTGTGTCTGATTTGTTGCACCAGTACATGGTAGACTCAGATCTGACCTCTCCCTAAGAATTGGGAAAGAAGGCAGACAAATGGGTCAGAACAAGAGTGAACAGAAAAGTTCATACAGGGGGTGACAAGGATGGCAAGAAGAAGGATGGTAAGTCTTCTGACAAAGGTGGGGACAAAGATAATAAACATTGATTCTTCATCGGGTCCACAAAGATCCTCTGGGGGTGGTGGGTCCAAATCCTCTTCTAACAATCAGAAAAAGCCTTGATGTTATTTATGTAAAGTAAAAGGCCATTGGGCAAGTGATTCCACTTGTCCAAAGAAAAACACCAAACCTCCCACTACCAACCCCAACTGCAACCTCTAGTGCCCCTAGTAATAGCAGTGGTGGTGGGAAGTCTACTACAAATAGCAAATCCAAAGGTGTAGCTGGGCTCACTATTGGCAGTGTAGTTGGGGTTGGTCTTGTTAGGGAGACCACAGTGGTTGTTTTAGTCTCTGATGGTTGCATTGCCTTTACCACCTTGGTTGCTTGTCCCCTTAATATGGGTAAGTACAAGCAACTCCTTAATCAACGGTGTTGAGGTTGAGGCCTACAGGGACACAGGAGCCAGTGTAACTATGGTTATAGAGAAACTGGTTCACCCTGATCAACACCTACTTGGTCAGCAGTACCAAGTGACTCATGCTCCTCACAATAATACATTTAGCCACCCCATGGCTGTTGTGAATCTCAACTGGGGGGGGATGTTACTGGTCCAAAGAAAGTTGTGGTAGCCACTGAATTACCTGTAGATTGCTTACTAGGCAATGATTTGGAGACATCAGCTTGGGCTGAAGTGGAGTTGGAGGCTCATGCAGCAATGCTGGGCATTCCAGGGCATATTTTTGCTTTGACAAGGGCTCAGGCCAAAAAGCAAAAAGGACAGGAAAACTTGGATCCTGGAACAATGGACCAAGTGCTCCCAAAAGCTAGAAAGGGTAAATCCCTGCCCTCTATCCCTCCCTCTCCAGAAGATCCCCCTTTTGAGGAACAGGAATCCTCTCCCAGTGCGGAACCTACACCAGAGGAGCTGGCAGCAGACACTGCTGAGCTTTTGGGTGCAGGGGGGCCTGCTAGAGAAGAGCTGGGTGTGGCACAGCAGACCTGTCCCACACTAGAGGGTTTAAGACAGCAAGCTGTCAAACAGCAGAATGGGGATGTCAGTGATAGCCATAAGGTGTATTGGGAAGACAACCTCTTGTATACTGAGTCAAGGGACCCTAAACCTGGAGCTGCCAGGAGATTGGTCATTCCCTTGCAATACAGAGAGTTTCTTCTTACTTTGGCACATGCCATTCCTTTGGCTGGGCATTTGGGCCAGACAAAAACATGGGACAGGCTTGTTTCACTGGCCTCATATGTCAGAGGACACTAAAGAGTTTTGTTGCTCTTGTGTGACCTGCCAAGCCAGTGGCAAGACTGGTGGCACTTCAAAAACACACTTAATTCCACTTCCAGTGGTTGGGGTGCCCTTTGTAAGGCTAGGGGTTGACATAGTTGGTCCTCTTGACCCTTCAACAGCTTCAGGCAATAGGTTTATCCTGGTGGTAGTGGACCATGCCACTAGGTACCCTGAAGCCATCCCCTTTAGGACCACTACAGCTCCTGCAGTGGCAAAAACCCTCCTGGGAATCTTTTCCAGGGTGGGTTTCCCTAACGAAGTGGTGTCAGACAGAGGTAGTAACTTCATGTCTGCATACCTCAAGGCAATGTGGAAGGAATGTGGTGTAACTTACAAGTTCAATACCCCTTATCATCCACAAACAAATGGTCTGGTTGAGAGGTTTAATTAAACTCTCAAAGGTATGATAATGGGACTCCCTGAAAAACTCAGAAGGAGATGGGATGGCCTGATACCTTGCCTCTTTTTTGCTTACATGGTGGTACCCCAAAAAGGAGTGGGCTTTAGCCCCTTTGAACTCCTCTTTGGGCACCCAGTGAGAGGTCCCCTTGCTCTTGGTAAGGAGGGTTGGGAACAACCTTTAAAAGCTCCTAAACAGGACATTGTGGACTATGTACTTGGCCTAAGATCAAGAATAGCTGAGTATATGAAAAAGGCAGTACAAACCTTCAGGTCAGCCAGGAGCTGCAAAAGCAATGGCATGACCAGAAGGTTGTCCTGACTCAGTACCACCCAGGACAGAAGGTGTGGGTATTGGAGCCTGTGGTCCAAAGAGCACTCCAGGACAAATAGAGTGGACCCCACCTCATTGTTGAGGAAATGGGTGAGGTTACCTATTTGGTAGACCTTGGCACTGCCAGGAGTCCCCTTAGGGTGCTCCATGTCAATCGCCTGAAACCTCACTATCACAGGGCTGATCTCACCCTGCTCATGGCAACTGATGAGGGAGAGGAAGAAAAGAGTGACCCTCTCCCTGATCTCTTCTCCACCACTGAAGCTGATGGCTTGGTGGAGGGAGTAGTACTTGCAGACTGTCTTACTGCTGAGCAGAAAGATAACTGTATAAATCTTTTAAGTCAGTTTTCTGAACTCTTCTCACTGATACCAGGTGCCATTGCTTGGTGTGAGCATACAATCGATACTGGAGACAGTTTACCTGTCAAAAGTAAAATTTATAGACAGCCTGACCATGTCAGGGACTGCATTAAACAAGAGGTTCAGAAAATGTTGGACTTAGGAGTGATTGAGCCTTCAGAAAGCCCCTGGGCTAGCCCAGTTGTGCTTGTCCCAAAACCTCACACTAAAGATAATAAAAGAGAGATGAGGTTTTGTGTTGACTATAGAGGGCTCAACCAAGTAACCAAGACAGATGCTCACCCTATACCCAGGGCAGATGAGCTCAGATACACTGGCTTCTGCCAAGTATCTAAGCACTTTTGATCTAACTGCAGGGCATTGTCAGATTAGGTTATCAGAAGATGCAAAACCAAAGACTGCATTTTTAACCACTGGAGGGCACTATCAATTTACTGTAATGCCCTTTGGTCTGAAAAATGCACCTGCCACTTTTCAAAGGTTGGTGAACACAGTCCTGCAAGGGTTGGAAGCTTTTAGTGCAGTATATCTAGATGATATAGCTGTCTTTAGCTCCACCTGGGATGATCACCTGGTCCACCTGTGGAAAGTTTTGGAGGCCCTGCAAAAGGCAGGCCTCACTATCAAGGCCTCAAAGTGCCAGATATGGCAGGGGAAAGTGGTTTATCTGGGCCACCTGGTAGGTGGGGAACAGATTGCACCACTGCAGGGGAAGATCCAGACCATTATGGAATGGGCTCTCCCTACAACTCAAACCCAGATGAGAGCCTTTCTAGGCCTCACAGGGTACTATAGGAGATTCATCAAGAATTATGGCTCCACAGCAGCCCCTCTTAATGATCGCACTAGCAAAAAGATGCCTAAAAAGGTATTGTGGACAGCTAGCTGTCAAAAAGCTTTTGATGAGCCCAAACAGGCCATGTGCTCTGCACCTGTCCTAAAAAGCCCTTGCTACTCCAAGAAATTCATTGTTCAAACTGATGCATCTGAATTAGGGGTAGGGGCAGTCTTATCACAACTCAATTCTGAGGGCCAGGATCAACCTGTTGCTTTTATCAGCAGGAGGTTGACCCCTAGAGAAAAGCGTTGGTCTGCCATAGAGAGAGAGGCCTTTGCTGTGGTCTGGGCACTGAAAAAGTTGAGACCTTAACTGTTTGGTACTCACTTTATTGTTCAGACAGACCACAAACCTCTACTTTGGCTAAAACAAATAAAAGGTGAAAACCCTAAATTGTTGAGGTGGTCCATATCCCTACAGGGAATGGACTATACAGTGGAACATAGACCTGGGAGTACCCACTCCAATGCAATTGGACTCTCCAGATATTTCCACTTAGACAATGAAGACTCATCTGGGCAAGGTTAGCCTTATTGTCCCTCATTTGGGGGGGGAGGGGGGTTGTGTAGGAAAGTACCATCTTGCCTGGCATGTTACCCCCATTTTTACTGTATGTATGTTGGTTTTTGTCTGTGTCTCTGGGATCCTGCTAGCCAGGACCCCAGTGCTCAGAAAGTATGCCCTGTATGTGTTCCCTGTGTGGTGCCTAACTGTATCACTGAGGCTCTGCTAACCAGAACCTCAGTGTTTATGCTCTCTCTGCTTTTTAAAAATGTCACTGCAGGCTAGTGACTAATTTTACCAATTCTGATTGGCACATTGGAACACCCTTATAATTCCCTTGTATATGGTACCTAGGTACCCAGGGTACTGGGGTTCCAGGAGATCCATATGGGCTGCAGCATTTCTTTTGCCACCCATAGGGAGCTCAGACAATTCTTACACAGGATTGCCACTGCAACCTGAGTGAAATAACGTCCACGTTATTTCACAGCCATTTTACACTGCACTTAAGTAACTTATAAGTCACCTATATGTCTAACCCTCACTTGGTGATGGTCAGGTGCAAAGTTACTTAGTGTGTGGGCACCCTGGCACTAGCCAAGGTGACCCCCCCCCATTGTTCAGGGCAAATTCCCCGGACTTTGTGAGTGCGAGGACACCATTACACGTGTGCACTACAAATAGGTCAACACCTATATGTAGCGTCACAATGGTAACTCCGAACATGGCCATGTAACATGTCTCGGATCATGGAATTGTCACCCCCAATACCATTCTGGTATTAGGGGTGACAATTCCATGCATCCCGGGTCTCCAGCCTAGAGCCCGGGTACTGCCAAACTAACTTTCCGGGGTCTCCACTGCAGCTACCGCTGCTGCCAACCCCTCAGACAGGTTTCTGCCCACCTGGGGCCTGGCCAGCCCAGTCCCAGGAAGGCAGAACAAAGGACTTCCTCTGAGAGAGGGTGTTACACCCTCTCCCTTTGGAAATAGGTGTGAAGGGCCTGGGAGGAGTATCCTTTCCTGGCCTCTGGACATGCTTTGAAGGGCACAGATGGTTCCCTCCTTGCATAAGCCAGTCCACACTGGTTCAGGGATTCCCCCCCAGCCCTACTCTGGCGCGAAACTGGACAAAGGAAAGGGGAGTGACCACTCCCCTGACCAGCACCTCCCAGGGGAGGTGCCCAGAGCCCTAGCAGCACCCAAAATCCTCAACCGCGACTCTTGCAGCTAGCAAGGCTTGTTTGCGGTCTCGTGGGACATCTTCTGACCAAGGAGAGGTTCCTGGCACCTTCCGTTGTTGCAGAAACTTTGGCTTCTTCCACCCAGAGGCAGCCCTTTTGCACCTTCATCCGGGGTTTACTGGGCTCCTGCCCCACCCTGGACACTTGCATGACTCTTGGACTTGGTCCCCTTCCTTTACAGGTCCTCAGGTCCAGGAATCCGTCTTCAGTGTTTTGCAGTCAGTTGTTGTCCTTGCAGAATCCCTATCTCGACTTTACTGTCTTTCTTGGGGTGGGGTATCTTGGACGCCCTTAGTATTTTCTTACACTCCCAGCGACCCTCTACACACTACACTAGGCCTGGGGTCCATTCGTAGTTTGCATTCCACTTTTGGAGTATATGGTTTGTTTTCCCCCAGGCCTATTTCTCCCTATTGCATTCTATTGTGATTCTACATTGTTTGCACTACTTTTCTAACTGGTACTTGCCTGATTTTGGTTTGTGTGTTTATAATTGGTGTATATTACTTACCTCCTAAGGGAGTATATCCTCTGAGATACTTTTGGCATATTGTCACTAAAATAAAGTACCTTTACTTTTAGTAACTCTGAGTATTGTGTTTTCTTATGATATACTGCTATATGATATAAGTGGAATAGTAGGAGCTTTGCATGTCTCCTAGTTCAGCCTAAGCTGTTCTGCTGTAGCTACCTCTATCAGCCTAAGCTGCTAGAACACCTCTAATCGACTAATAAGGGATAACTGGACCTAGCACAAAGTGAAAGTATGACAAGGTACCCACTATAAGCCAGCCCAGCCTCCTACACATACTTGTAATGTAAAGTACAAAAATACTGACTACAAAAATATTGTTGGCCAAATTATTAACATTGCATACGTAGGTATATATATTACTCTATTTAACGTTATTGGAAATTTAAAAACATAGCTGAATTTCTTTGTGAAAAAAGTTATACATTTCTAAAATAAATAAATATATATATATTTAAAATCATAGATAATATATCTCCATAATAATATATATTCACTTAAAAGACCAAAGGTTACAGGGGCATTTTAGTTAGTTTCTGAATTTACTCGTACAAAACCCTGTAAATTCAGCAGTTACAGGCGGTCATTCTGACCCTGGCGGTCAAAGACCGCCAGGGCGGAGGACCGCGGGAGCACCGCCGACAGGCCGGCGGTGCTCCAATGGGGATTCCGACCGCGGCGGTAAAGCCGCGGTCGGACCGGCACCACTGGCGGGCTCCCGCCAGTGTACCGCCGCCCCATTGAATCCTCCAAGGCGGCGCAGCTTGCTGCGCCGCCGAGGGGATTCCGACCCCCCCTACCGCCATCCAGATCCCGGCGGTCCGACCGCCGGGATCCGGATGGCGGTAGGGGGGGTCGCGGGGCCCCTGGGGGCCCCTGCAGTGCCCATGCCACTGGCATGGGCATTGCAGGGGCCCCCGTAAGAGGGCCCCTAAATGTATTTCACTGTCTGCTGCGCAGACAGTGAAATACGCGACGGGTGCAACTGCACCCGTCGCACAGCTTCCACTCCGCCGGCTCGATTCCGAGCCGGCTTCATCGTGGAAGCCTCTTTCCTATATATATATATAAAATAACATTAATTTAGCTTTAAAAAATGTACAAATATATGCAAATTTGTAATGACAATAAAAAATGTAAAAATTAAAGTAATATTTAAAATATATATATAAATTCAAAAGGTAATATTAATTTGATCTTGTAATTAAATATATTACATAATTATCAAAATGTGAATAAAACTTTTCAAAGAAACAAAATATAGCAATCAAACTTCAATCCATACACATCAAAACAGACCCCATTCATACACTACTGTAAGCGCAATCCTAGAAACTTCAGAAAAACTACTTACATTTTGGAAGCAAGGAATCACAAGTACTACTCTAAATTCAGTTTAACTGATGTTGGGCAAAATGCTTACTTTGGTGGGTGAGGGGAGGGGTAATGCAGATTTGAGATTATAATTCCAGCATAACTATTATTGAATAAAAGTGTATACATTGGATGGGGAGGTAAGGTTCTCTATTTTATCTCCACAAACATTGAGGAAAGTGCATACATGAGAGAGGTCTGGTACTTTTCTGATTCCATAAAGTGCATACAATTGGGTGTTCTAGATTTATATATCAACTCCAGTTTAACAAACTTTGTGGAAAGTGCCTGCAATGGGGAAGGGAGGGGTCAGAGTTACTATTCTAACTCCAATATGAATAACACCGGGGAAAGTGCATCTCTTACTGGGAGTCAGATTTATTATTCGGAGTCCAATCTAATCATTGAGGAGACAGCACATTGGTGGTGGGTCACATTTACTACTCACGAAGAACATAATTTCCTTTTACAAAACATTAAAAACTTCAAAAATCTTTGAAATACATTAACCGCTCATTTAGATGTATTTTTTAATAATTATATAAACTGATAAAAAAAATAGAAAAAATATTTAAATCATAAAATATTTCCTCAAACTCACCCATATGCACAGAAAATTAAAAACCTCTAACATAAAATAAATATTTCAAAAACAGTTTCTTTTCAAAATGCAACAATCAAATCCACAAACCACCACACAATACCTTAAACTGTTAAAATTATTGCTAACAAATGTATAAAATAATGTGTCAAGTAAAATTGATTTACAACTGTAATAAATGACTTGTCAACTTAAAATGAATGTAATAGTATATTGATCCGTTAATCTGAGATTTTTTAAATTGTATTTAAATACTACCCATCCAATCTCCCAACAAACTCCACATCCCTAACTGTTAACATTTAATACATAATTGAAACAAGGTTAAACATTGAATAATTAAATATCAATTGAAATACTTAAAAAAATTAACAAACAAGTCAATCATCATAAATGAGTATATCATTTAAAACACATATCTGCTCAATATCCCAATAACGCCACTACCCAAACTTAAATGTTAACATATAAATACAAATTTGAATAAACATTTAAACAAATACAATAAAGTAACAGATAACTAAAATAAAACATAATAAAAATAATTAAATATATAAAATATTCAAATTCATCAATTTTTATAATTAATATATAATTAATGAACAAACTCTACACAGCCAATCCCCCACTAAACCCAACAACCCAAAATAAACATGTAATTCATAACTAAAATATTTATTACAATTTTAAACAAATGAGTAACAAAAATTTAACCATAATTAACAAATTTGCTAACACAAATTAATATATATTTGAACATTATTATCCATCAAATCCTCCAACTAATCTGACAACCCAGACAAAATATAATAAACTATATTTAAAAAAATAATAGTACAATTACATATGCAACCGAATAAAATATACACCTATAGAATATAACACCATAATAAAAAGTGATATTAAATTAAATACGGTTTTAAAATGTGATATATTAGAAATGAGTTAAAACCAGTGCACTAACTGTTTACATTTTGCTCCACAATTTTTTGACCACAAAACTGTGATCTGACAATATTTTTGAGACAATATTCAGATGAAACACCAGTCTACTACATATAATAAAGCAAACATAAAACATGCAATTAGTTATTGGTATGCTGTAAACACTAAGGTTAAGAGTTTCTATGAACATGGCCTGGTCCTTATAGAAGGATCAATGGACTGACATCTCCAAAAGGGTGCATCTGGCAGAGTTACAGTCCAACATTCGTAGAACATAAAAGGACATTCTAAGTCAGAAAGAAATATGGAAAAATAAAGCTTTAAGGTGGTACACATAAAAATGACATGTACATTACCTCAGGCAGACATTTGGATTATGCCTAGTCTGTGACTATAGTTAGGATATTCTGAAGGTGGCTACTCAAATGATACATTTGATTGAGGAGGATGTCACGAGGCAGAGTGAGAAGGAAATTACTATAGCTGGTAAACTGATGTGACAGAAGACGTTCATTACCTATCCCACCACAACCCAACAAAAACATCTTCCCCACTTTTCTCAGCCCATACTTTAGCTAATAATGTTCTAATAATGGCTTTATTTTATTAAATACACAAATGTTATGAAGGGAAACTGTTTAATAAAATAGCATTAAATTATTGATCAACTTTCCTATGATGCCTACTCATTTTTTGTGACAGGATCCTCGCAAGCCTCTTCTAGAGCATTGGTTTCATTTTAATCAGCAGGGTTACTATGATGCCACTGAAACTAAACCACCACTCTTAAAGAGTGTTTATCACATCTAAATCAATAATGATTGGTGTGACAGGAAGGCTAACATTATTAGACCTGCAGCTTCTAACAGTTCTACTTTTCTACTTTTAGATTTTCTTACTCCACAGAATTAATGTTAAGACTTCGCTATCAATACTGAAATTTTCCAAGGATACAGATGGATACAGAGCAGAGGGAAATGTTTGATATATAGTTGACAAGTGTACTATTAATAAACTGATGTTCTGAGATATGAAGGCAATTACGCACAATTCATAGGATTTTTTAAACCCACCCTTGGGTGATAGAAAGCCAGTGTAATACCCCGAAAAGAAGTGATGCATGATTGGAATAAGAGGTGCACAAAACAAGTTGGGCTGGCATTTTCTCTAAATGCTTAATTTCAGGAAAACAGGGTTGTAGGAAGCCACCATCCTGTGTCAAATCTGGAAACTACTATTGATATAGTAACTAAGGCCTAGATCGAAATCCATATTTTCCTCAGCCACTATAGCAAGTTTGTTAGGAAGATGTGGCCTCTGAAACAACTAGATTAGAAAATAAGATATGACTCAGACTTAATGACCAGTTCATGGAAGATTTTACTGTGATTGTCAAAACACATAGCCATTAGGCCAAAACGCTTTGCCTCAAAGGCCCTTCATGTCATCTGCACACATCACCTATGGTTTATCACAGTTTTGGTTCAGCAAATCATTTCCTATTGAGTGCCAGACAACCAATTTGCATCTGTGGAAGAAAAGGCAGATAGATTGAGACCTCCTTAATTTATATGGACTCTCTCAGTGTCATCACTGTACAAGTAAAATTAGAATACATGGAAGTTGATGAGTCAAGATCAAATACAGAATTTAAACAGGCTGGAGGATAAACAGAATTTCTAGGGACCCCATCATGCATTTTTGGTAAGCTCGACAAAGGACAAACCAAATCACTGCAGGCCTTATTATGAGTTTGGTGGTCTTACATCCACCAAACTTGCGGTGGGGGTCAGACCAGTGCACTACTGGCAGTCCGACAGCCAGATTACAACCCTGTTGGCCAGAAAACCAGGAGACCACAGCCAGGATCACGGATCCCGATGGTGCTGGCGGGGGTCGAAGTAGTGGTCAGCCATGGGGGTGTTGAGTTCTGCACCGCCATGCTGATCACAACTTCCCTTTCCACCAGCCTTTTCATGGCGGGATCCCCGCCAGCAAAAGGCTGGCAGAAAGGGAGTGCTGGGGGGCCCCCTGCCCAGCACCCTTGGAATGTGCACGGCTATGGCAGACAGTGCGCATTCCGAGGATGCGTGGGGCATCCTCTATGAATGTTCCACCGGGCTAACCTAATATGGAGTTTTCTGCCAGTCAGCCCAATGGAAACATTGTAATAGGGCTGGGGGAGACCCCCAGCTTTGCAGCGGTCTCCTCCCCACAGGTCTGGAGGGCCGACAGTCAGCCTGCCAAATTCGTAATGAGGCCTATGTAAAATGCTGGTGAAAGATGTAATGAGAGCAGGATGTTGGCACTGTCACCTTCGCCTTCATGATGCTGTTTTCCAGACTCACCATGACCAAGTATTTCAACCGAGTTGTAAACTACAATATTTTGCTTTCAAAGCTAAAATCCATTCTATCATTTTGTACAAAGCGGCTGCATTTCTCTGTAAATTTAAAAACCGACTTAGATATTACTGTCACAACTGCTGCACAGGCTCTTACACTTAGGTAATCTACTCCTCAGGTTGTATGTAAAGAATTTGGGGCCAGATGTAGGTAAGTTTGGGTATGTGACTCTCAAATTGCGAGTCGCAAACCCATATGCAGGATGGTGTCCCTGACACCATCTGCAAATCGCAAGGGGGTCGCAAAGACCCACCTCTTTAATATTAATGAGGTGGGTCGCATATTTGCGACCCCCTTGTGATTCGCTGCACTCACAGGGATGGTGGCCTGCTGGAGAAAGCAGACCACCATGTCTGTGACTGCTTTTTAATAAAGCCGTTTTTTGGGGGTTTTTTGTATTGCAGCCCGTTTTCCTTAAAGGAAAACGAGTTGCAATACACCCGAGAAAATGAAACTTTTTTGTTTCATTTTTTCAGAGCCATTCACAAAGGGGAAGGGGTGTCCCATGGGGACCCCTTCCCTTTTGTGAATGGGTTAGCACCCATTTGTAATGGGTGCTAACTGCGAATTGCTTTTTGAACGCGTTGGCGGTCACAAAGCAATTCTGCATCGCGATGCGAATTGCAAATAGGAAGGGGAACAACCCTTCCTATTTGCGAGTCGCATTCCCATTATTCGTAGACCTTGGGACTTTGCCATGTCTTGTAAGTCCCTTTATTTTATTTTATTTTAATTTATTTTCCATTCAGACTAATCCATGTGATTATCTGGCATATTGAACAATGTAATCATTTTCCTAATAGGAAGATGTCCCTGATCACCAGATTGGTTCTTTACACTGGAATTTAGGTGAGTTTCCCAGTCTGTATACTTCTAATACCATTATTCACACGGATTAACCAGACCTCTAGTAATACAGTGATTTATACCACCCATAGGTGCTACCAATTGGATTATCCTTGTCTTGATGATGACCCTTTCTTGACTCACCTTATTACGGGGTCGAAACGTCGACATATCTCCAAAGAGTGGTTGAGACAAATACAAAGAAATTTTGTGAAACTTCAGGGCTTCCTGGACTGAAGGAGCCACTCGAAGGTCATAATTTTCTTAAAACCACACTCTGCACTGACTGTATATATCACCTTCACTTACCTGCACTTCAGCACTTTTCACTGTTTTTTAGGAGCACCTATTGAGACAAATGTGAAAATATAATATATACTCTCTCATGAACAAAATTACATGTTCAATCAATATTCACATGTAAAAACGTTTTGGATTAATATGATCAAAGTAATATATGAAGTAATACATTTCTTTTGATATCCATCCCATTTATGGTACAGAGAGAATTTCTTAAGTCTTTTGTATCCCACGGACGTCTAGGTTACTTTCCCCCTTGCACTGACCTCTAATGCAAACACATTTATTACCATGGTCATTAGGGTTAGAGGGTATTGGCCTCATTGGTTTACCTGCATATTTAGGGAGGTGCTTGGAACCAAGTAACAAGCAATGCCAATACATCACTCCTTTATGATGTGAGTGACAATCTACTGGTCTATGCTTGTTCATGAAGTGTTGTTTAAAAAAGGTAAAATAACAAAAAAATTAGAATGACTTACAGTGAAGATGACATATTTGTATGTTTGGGAGGTCATCCTGGAATACTTCTCGTTAGAGAAAATCGATTCAAACAAAACTGAAGGTGCAACATGACACACGGGCAGCCAACTAGTGGTTTCCTAAAGAAAAAAGTATTCAAAGATGGCCACCATTGTATGTGCATGCATCACGACATGACGACAGATGTTCACATGTGGCAGACAGTGGAGCTGGAGGATCTGTTTACTGCTCTATGTGGCCTATGCATGTGGCAGCGGTAGTCCAAATTCACTTGCACTGGGTGCCTTTCAGCAAAGGAAAGGCTGATGGACATCAAGGAGTACTAGCACTGTTTGAAATGAAGATGCCAGCATGCAGAGGACATGTGCTGCGGCAGAAGGCCTGCAGTGAACCATGATTCTCAGATGTCCACAAACTTTAGTGTCTTTTCAGGTGGTGGACATTTTGGATTGTGAGGTATAATTTTCTTCATGGTTTACAGTGTCCTTTGCTACCTAATAGTAGGAAATATTCTCCTTATTCTCCTTTTTCCAATCACTCCTCCTTGTCCCTCCCACATTATCTACAGAAACGTATACCTACCTACTTATGCAAAAATCTCCAACAACATGGCTGAGATATCTGACAGAAAATAAAGGAGAAGCAGAAGCCGAGGTGTCTGCCCTAGGGTTTGTGAATAGCATTTTGTAGTAAACTTTACAAATCACAGCTTATGAATCGGTCCATTGTTTCCCAAGTCTGTTGGGCGCTTCACATACTCACTGTTTCACATACCTATTGAGCATTGCACAGAAATGAACACTACTGAAGTAAGTACATCTTTTTAAGAGACATAAACTACATAAGTACCTAAAAAGGAAACAATGAGATTGATTGCAAGTACGCCTCAAATAATTCCATATTGTTTCACCTGATGGAGCAAAAACTGTTGCCACGAGCTTAATTGCTTGTTTTGTTAATGAAGACTGTAGGTCTGACTGTATGACTGTGTAGATTAGAGAGATCTCCATTGACTTGGCTGTAAATAATATGGGTGTTAAATAAAACAATTATAATGACAAGAACAAAATTGTGTTGTGTTTCTAAATGAATAAGTGGAATAAATCTGTCTGAGGCCTATACGTTTTCAAAAGACTGATGAGATTTGTAAAGCTCTGAAAAAACATTTAGCAATAAATAGTAATACAAACAAATAGGAAAAAGTAATATCATGCTCATCGTATCATTGTATCTTTGAAGTCTCTCTCTGCGTTTTGGCAGCCGAATTGAAAGCAATCCGGCTGTCAAAACGCCCACTAGACACAAGGGATTTTTTTTTTTAATGAAACTGACATAAGGGAGCGACCCCTTAGGCAAGGGTCGCTCCCAGGGGGGCATTTTTTTTTAAGGCCGTTTCTGCCCCCCCTGGGGGCAG
The DNA here is from genome assembly GCF_031143425.1 of Pleurodeles waltl. NCBI lineage: Eukaryota > Metazoa > Chordata > Amphibia > Caudata > Salamandridae > Pleurodeles > Pleurodeles waltl. The sequence goes on from NC_090437.1 coordinate 90,279,875, forward strand.
AAACCTCTATGCACCAGGGATAAAAAAAAAAATGTTTGTTTTGTTTTTGTTTACTTTTTTCTTTTAGAAGTGGGGAGCGACCCCTTGGGCAAGGGTCCCTCCTGGGGGGGCTTTTTTTTTTTAGGCCTTTTCTGCCCCCCCCGGGGGCCGATCGACCTTTTATTAGGCCGATCTGCCCCCGGGGGGGGGGCAGAAACCTCTAGGCACCAGGGATTAAAAAAAATAGTTTGTTTTGTTTTTGTTTAGTTTTTTGTTTTAGAGGTGGGGAGCGACCCCTTAGGCAAGGGTCGCTCCCATAGGGGGCAAATTATATTTAGGCCATTTCTGCCCCCCTTGGGGGCAGATTGGTCTATTTTTATGAGGCCAATCTGCCCCCAAGGGGGACAGAAACCACTGGACACCAGGGAGTTTTTTTTTTGTTCGTGAATTTCATGTAAGGGGAGTGACCCCTTAGGCAAGGGTCGCTCCCCTGGGGGGCAAATTTATTTTAGGCCATTTCTGCCCCCCAGGGGGGCAGATCAGCCTATTTTAATTAGGCCGATCTGCCCCCAAGGGGGGCAGAAACCACTAGGCACCAGGGATCTTTTTTTTTGCGCCGTCACGCAAGGCGAGCGACCCTGTAGGTAAGGGTCGCTCCCTGGGGGGATACATTTGTTTTAGGCCATTTCTGCCCCCGGGGGGGCAGAAACCTCTAGGCGCCAGGGCTAATTTTTTTATTGTGTTTTTTTTTTTGTTTGTTTGTTTATTTTGAGATGGGGAGCGACCCCGGAGGGGCAAATTGTATTTAGGCCATTTCTGCCCGCTTTGGGGGCAGATCGGCCGATTTTAGGTCAATCTGCCCCCAGGGGGGCAGAAACCACTAGACACCAGGGATCTTTTTTTTTGCGCCAATGTCACGCAAGGGGAGCGACCTTGTAGGCGAGGGTCGCTCCCCGGGGGGAGGTGGGGGGGCAAATATATTTTAGGCCATTTCTGCCCCCTCTGGGGGCAGTTCAGCCTATTGTTATTAGGCCGATCTGCCCCCGGGGGGGGCAGAAAACTCTAGGCGCCAGGGCAAATTTTTTTTTTTTGTTTGTTTGTTTTTTTAGAGATGGGGAGCGACAAATTGTATTTAGACCATTTCTGCCCCCCCCCCCGGGGGCAAATCGGCCGATTTTAGGTGAATCTGCCCCCAAGGGGGGCAGAAACCACTAGGCACCGGGGGCCATTTCCTTTCGTGGGCGCTAGGCCTACCCACACAAGTGAGGTACCATTTTTATCGGGAGACTTGGGGGAACGCTGGGTGGAAGGAAATGTGTGGCTCCTCTCAGATTCCAGAACTTTCTGTCACCGAAATGTGAGGAAAATGTGTTTTTCTTAGCCAAATTTTGAGGTTTGCAAAGGATTCTGGGTAACAGAACCTGGTCAGAGCCCCACAAGTCACCCCATCTTGGATTCCCCTAGGTCTCTAGTTTTCAAAAATGCACAGGTTTGTTAGGTTTCCCTAGGTCCCGGCTGAGCTAGAGGCCAAAATCTACAGGTAGGCACTTTGCAAAAAACACCTCTGTTTTCTGTCAAAAAATGGGATGTGTCCACGTTGTGTTTTGGGCCATTTCCTTTCGTGGGCGCTAGGCCTACCCACACAAGTGAGGTACCATTTTTATCGGGAGACTTGGGGGAATGCTGGGTGGAAGGAAATTTGTGGCTCCTCTCAGATTCCAGTACTTTCTGTCACCGAAATGAGAGGAAAATGTGTTTTTTTAGCCAAATTCTGAGGTTTGCAAAGGATTCTGGGTAACAGAACCTGTTCAGAGCCCCACAAGTCACCCCATCTTGGATTCCCCTAGATCTCGAGTTTTTAAAAATGCACAGGTTTGGTAGGTTTCCCTAGGTGCAGGCTGAGCTAGGGGCCAAAATCTACAGGTAGGCACTTTGCAAAAAACACCTCTGTTTTCTGTAAAAAAATGGGATGTTTCCACGTTGTGTTTTGGGCCATTTCCTTTCGTGGGAGCTAGGCCTACCCACACAAGTGAGGTACCATTTTTATCGGGAGACTTGGGGGAACGCTGGGTGGAAGGAAATTTGTGGCTCCTCTCAGATTCCAGAATTTTCTGTCACCGAAATGTGAGGAAAATGTGTTTTTAGCCAAATTTTGAGGTTTGCACAGGATTCTGGGTAACAGAACCTGGTCAGAGCCCCACAAGTCACCCCATCTTGAATTCCCCTAGGTCACTAGTTTTAAAAAATGCACGGGTTGTGTAGGTTTCCCTAGGTGCCGGCTGAGCTAGAGTCCAAAATCTACAGGTAGGCACTTTGCAAAAAACACCTCTGTTTTCTGTCAAAAAATGGGATGTGTCCACTTTGTGTTTTGGGCCATTTCCTTTCGTGGGTGCTAGGCCTACCCACACAAGTGAGGTACCATTTTTATCGAGAGACTTGGGGGAACGCTGGGTGGAATTAAATTTGTGGCTCCTCTCAGATTCCAGAACTTTCTGTCACCGAAATGTGAGGAAAATGTGTTTTTTTAACCAAATTTTGAGGTTTGCAAAGGATTCTGGGTAACAGAACCTGGTCAGAGCCCCACAAGTCACCCCATCTTGGATTCCCCTAGGTCTCTAGTTTTAAAAAATGCACAGGTTTGGTAGGTTTCCCTAGGTGCCGGCTGAGCTAGGGGCCAAAATCTACAGGTAGGCACTTTGCAAAAAACACCTCTGTTTTCTGTCAAAAAATGGGATGTGTCCACGTTGTGTTTTAGGCCATTTCCTTTCGTGGGCGCTAGGCCTACCCACACAAGTGAGGTACCATTTTTATCGGGAGACTTGGGGGAACGCTGGGTGGAAGGAAATTTGTGGCTCCTCTCAAATTCCAGAACTTTCTGTCACCGAAATGTGAGGAAAATTTGTTTTTTTAGCCACATTTTGAGGTTTGCAAAGGATTCTGGGTAACAGAACCTGGTCAAAGCCCCACAAGTCACCCCATCTTGGATTCCCCTAGGTCTCTAGTTTTCAAAAATGCACAGGTTTGGTAGGTTTCCATAGGTGCCGGCTGAGCTAGGGGCCAAAATCTACAGGTAGGCACTTTGCAAAAAACACCTCTGTTTTCTGTAAAAAAATTGGATGTGTCCACGTTGTGTTTTGGGCCATTTCCTTTTGTGGGCGCTAGGCCTACCCACACAAGTGAGGTATCATTTTTATCGGGAGACTTGGGGGAACATAGAATAGCAAAACAAGTGTTATTGCCCCTTGTCTTTCTCTACATTTTTTCCTTCCAAATATAAGAGAGTGTGTAAAAAAGACGTCTATTTGAGAAATGCCCTGTAATTCACATACTAGTATGGGCACCCCAGAATTCGGAGATGTGCAAATAACCACTGCTCCTCAACACCTTATCTTGTGCCCATTTTGGAAATACAAAGGTTTTCTTGATAGCTATTTTTTACTCTTTATATTTCAGCAAACAATTGCTGTATACCTGGTATAGAATGAAAACCCACTGCAGGGTGTAGGTCATTTATTGGCTCTGGGTACCTAGAGTTCTTGATGAACCTACAAGCCCTATATATCCCCGCAACTAGAAAAGTCCTGCAAACGTAACGGTATATTGCTTTAAAAAATCTGACATTGCAGGAAAAAGTTACAGAGTATAACGTAGAGAAAAATTGCAGATTATTTCACCTCAATTTCAATATTTGTTTTTTCAGTTGTTATTTTCTGTAGGAAACCCTTGTAGGATCTACACAAATTACCCCTTGCTGATTTCAGAATTTTGTCTACTTTTCAGAAATGTTTCGGTTTCTGGGATCCAGCATTGGTTTCATGCCCATTTCTGTCACTGACTGGAAGGAGGCTAAAAGCACAAAAAATCGTAAAAATGGGGTATGTCCCAGTAAAATGTCACAATTGTGTTGAATAATTGGGTTTTCTGATTCAAGTCTGCCTGTTCCTGAAAGCTGGGAAGCTGGTGATTGTAGCACCGCAAACCCTTTGTTGATGCCATTTTCAGGGAAAAAACCACAAGCCTTCTTCTGCAGCCCTTTTTTCCAATTTTTTTGAAAAAAAAGAACTTTTCGCTGTATTTTGTCTAATTTCTTGGTCTCCTTCAGTGGAACCCAAAAAGTCTGGGTACCAGTAGAATCCTTAGGATGTTGGAAAAAAAGGACGCAAATTTGGCATGGGTAACTTATGTGGACAAAAAGTTATGAGGGCCTAAGCGCAAACTGCCCCAAATAGCCAAAAAAAGGCTTGGCACCTGAGGAGGAAAAGGCCTGGCAGCGAAGGGGTTAAGTAGCACCCTCGGCACGCCAACACATTGAACATCATATTATTAGCAGCATCCGAAGTATTTGCACAGCACTCGTATCTAGACCATTAGTACATTAACATGAGATTGTTGCATCCTGGTATTTTATAAAGTGACATTTAATGATATTTTATTTAGCAGCAGCGAATGACTGTTGGGTTTTTCCACCTGTCTTACGAACAGCAATATGCCTTTTGACCTAGCACAGTATTTAAAACTAATTTTGTTCCCCCTTGAATAAGGTTTTCATTGCCCTTTTTCACCATTGGGGCACTTCAACAGACAGGCAGAAATATGTGGCAGTTCTGTAGTTTTTTTTTTTTTTTGTACTGGGCGTACATTTTTTTTATGGGTCATACCTTAATTGCTGGTACAAGCAATATTATTAACGGCTACTGCACCACACCCTAAAATTGGAATATTGCAATATTTAAAAAGGTAAATTCCTGTTAGCACTCGTTGAAAAATCGATGTTTTTTAAGGCAATATATTTTTTTTAAATTGTGCTGTAAGTGCAGTGTTTGCCTCAGTTATGTCATCAGAAGAGTAGCCGCTTCCTGGTATATCTACTAGTGTCCATGTGCCTACTGAACATTTAACCCGTAATGTTATCTTTCTCTGACCTGTACTTCAGCATGGTTATCAGATAATTTGAAGGGCCACTGTGAGCTTCAAGATCGTGACCTTGCTTAACAGAAATTATTTAAACCTGGTACTATGTGGGATCCTGGAAAGAAAATTACCGCATGTGACGAAACACTACACTTCGTTGTGTGATGGTCTCTTATATATAGTTATGGTTATATAGTTATCCTTTTTCACTGTTCTAATCAAGGCCTGAGTGAACAACACGCTCAGCCATCTCAATCATCTGGAGACTGAAAAGCAGCAGCATTACCGTAGACCCACACACCCACTTCATTGGTTTTTAGCTAGCAACGCACAAGTGGGTGAAATAGAAGCAATGTACCTAGCAGTTCATGTTGCTATGTGTGGGGTAGGTGAGGTGAGCACCAGGTAAGCACTCTCAGGAGTCATCAATGGCAAACGTATTAATCTGATAGTCCTTGTCTATCCTGGACTCCACTGCTGCTCTTGGTCATAACCGAACCTGCTCAACGCTATGAGGTCACGTGCTCACTGCACACAAAGCCATCTACACTCCTAGGACCAGATGTAGCATTTTCCGATTCGCAAATTTGGATGCAGTACCGTGTCTCAGACACCGACTGGGAGTCGCTATGAGGTCGCAAAGACCCACCTCATCAATATTCATGAGGTGGGTCGCATTTTGCAACCCCATAGCGAGTCCCTGCACTCACAGGGGTGGTGGCCTGCTGAAGTCAGCAGACCTCCATGTCTGTGACTGCTTTTTAAATAAAGCATTTTTTATTTTTTATTTTGCAGCCCGTTTTCCTTAAAGGAAAACGAGTTGCAAAATAAAAAAAATAACGAAACCATTTGGTTTCGGTTTTTCAGAGTAGGCAGTGGTCCATTGGACCATTGCCTGCTCTGAAAACCCTTTTTGGCAACATTAACAAAGGGGAAGGGGTCCCATGGGCACCCCTTCCCTTTTGCGAATGGGTTACCACCAGTGTGACACTGGTGGTAACTGCGAATTGCTTTGCGACCGCATTCGCGGTCACAAAGCAATTTAGCATAGCGATGCGAGTCGCAAATAGGAAGGGGACACCCCTTCCTATTTGCGAGTCGCATTCACAATTTGCGAGTCGGTACCGACTCGCAAATTGTGAATGAGCATCGCAAACGGCATTTTGCATGGCGCAAACTGCGATTTTCGCAGTTTGCACCATGCAAAATGTTTGCTACATCTGGCCCCTAGTCACTTAGCAGATGTGCAAATTCATTTTGTTCTGTTCCCATTTACAGCTTCCTAACTTCAGACACCCAGTGACTCAACATCAACCTCATCCACCGACCGGTCACATTCACGCTCCTCTTTTAGAAGTTGCTACTCACATTGACTCACATTATTAATCTACCCACCCACTTTCACCCCCAACTCCTATTTACCCAACCGCTCACTCAGCCACTTTACTCTCGATTTAGCCCCTCCATGCTATCCTAACGCAGATTAACACTGACCCTACAAATAAACAACGACTTTCATAATAAAAAGCTAGATCTTTGCAAGGTTTGTTCCAAATGACCAACATCTGTATTCTTCGTGCACCACGAAGACCAGTTATACTGTTCGCAAATATTTGGATAAAACAGCCATGGTCTGTTGGAAAACAGTCATGGACACATTTTAAGCTACCCAGTAATGACCAAGGAGATAGTCGCGGCAATAGACAGCTTGGTTGATGGTAAAGCCCCAGGCTCTGATGGCTTCACAGCAGAGTTATGTAGAGCCTATATAATCATAATAGCCCCTCAGCTTTTAGAAGTTTATGTCAAGGCCTCAGCTTTTAAAGTTTATGTCGAGGCCCTTGAGGCTGGTGTTTGCCTCTTTTGCTCAGGTAAGCGGATATTACTGTGTTTTTAAAACAGGAGAAAGAACCCAGTAGATTTTCATCACTCCAACCAACCTCTGTCAAGACTTAATTTAGACAACAAAATACTAGCAAAAGTGATCGCTACACGCCTGTCCTTTTTGATGGAAAATAAACACTGTTTGGTCCCCACAGGTCTACAACGATCAATCTGTGCACAGTGTTTGCAGTAATACACGAATTAAAATCTAGTCTGAAAGCAGAGGTTGTCTTAATAGATTCTGGGAAAGTTTGCAGTTTATTAGAATGGCCGTTCTTGATGGCGACTCTGACTGTGTGGGTATATCAGGAGGTTTCACAAAATTGCTGAGGCTGCTGTACTCACAACTGGTGGTCCCGATTCGGGCAAACAGTTCAAACCTTTTCAGTGATTAGAGGCACCAGACACGGTCACTGATCAAATTGGTATAGGCTAATAAGCAAGAACGTGAGTGGTTTGAGATCCCATACCTAGAGTTGTATTACTCAGTGACACTGTGCCATTTTTCCAGACATTAGTTTCATCCAGATGTTAGATTTCCTTCTCCTACACCGGAGAACGAGCTGGGGTTTGGAGGAGGGGGGGTTGATTCCATTACACCCTCATGCCACCGAAGCTACAGAGATCCCAGAACGAAATCCAGTGACCACTATCTGTTGGGTGTAGCAGATATTGTGTCAGAGGGGAGCGATCCCACTTTTTTTTACACCGGCTTATTAGATCAAAACACATTTTTGATGCTTACTGGGGAACGTTTTGTACTACAAGCATTATGCAGGATTGAGCTAACCGAGCTTTGTCATTTATTTATATGTAAAAAGGAAATTAATATCTCTGGATCACCTCAAGTCAAGATATCAGCCAGCCCCATTAAATCACTTCATATGTCTTTGGCTGCACCATGCTGCGCAAGAAATGAATCTAGGGTTCCCTGAGGAGCCATGGCAGTTTACACATTTGACTCAACTCACTAGATCGTCTGATGCTACACCATGGGTTTCTAAATTATAGAGATTAATTTCCGAACTCTGAGTGGGAAATTTCACCCACCCAAACACTCTTGGGAAATAGATATGGGTATGGAACTCTCCCACACACAATGGAAATGTTCCTGCACACAGCTTAAATTACTGTCTAAGAATCTTAGTCACGGGGGCAGAGCTAGCCGGCCGGCAAGATGGCCGTCACCGAGTGAGGCTCTGCTGGACTTAGGGCTATTTTTGTAATTTCTCCTGATGGAGCGGCGTTGGTAGCGCTCCCCCAGGCCGGGAGATCTTCGGCTTGGGCTAGTGCCCTTGGTTGTTCTAGGTTTCCGGCTGCCGGTGGGCCTCTGGGCCGGAACGCGGAGGCGGGCTCGGCCTGTGCCGGGCCTGCAGAGAGAGGCGCACTCTGCCTGCGCGGGCTGCCTCGCGTTGCTGCGGGTGCCTGGGAGGATTTCTCTGCCCCCGCTGGTGCAGGGCACCCCGGTGAGTGCTGCTGGGGGGGCCTTCGGCAGTCTACTTGGGCCGTGGCCCCCCGAGTTTCAGTGCCTCTGGTGGCCTATGGCCTGGTGCGGCTTGGCTGCCGGGTGGCGTGGTCTAGGGCGGCGAGACCTGTCCCGCCCTCGGGGTGCTGCGGTGGTTCTGCGCAGGCCTGGTGGCGGCCGGGGGAGGCATCCTGGGCCGCGCGGCCCTTGAAGTGTGGGGGCCCCCAGAGTTTGGCAGCAGGGGGGCCTCCTGTGCAGCGGAGGGTCTGGTCCTTGGGCTCCGCGGACGTGTGGGCTCGCTCTGGGCCTCCTGGCGTTGGTCCCCGGCTGGGAGGGCCTGGTAGCAGCGATCTGGGGCAGCATCGGAGGTCTTTTTTTTGGTGCCCCTCTGGGCCCTTTTGGAGAACTTAGCCCCTTTGTTTTTGGACCGCCGCCGCTGTTGGCTGGCATGTTGGTGGCGACGGGGGGCGCCCTGGTGGTAGCGGCGGCCTGAGGGTGCTCCTGGTTGGCGCTTTACGCCGATTGGGAGTGGACGGACTGGCCTGGAGGATCTTTGGTACTTACCTTCGGGTGAGTACGGCCATTGGCAGAAGGGACTTGCCTGACTCTGGGAGCTCCTTTGTGGGACGTCGCCTGGGCCCCATACTTTTTGAGTGATATGCCTGCTCATTGGTGATTGAAGGCGCAGTTACAGTTGGGCTCGTAGTGGAGCAGCTATGGGCAAGGCGGAGCAGTGGCAGGCCAAGCTGTCCTTTGACGTTGGCAAGCGGAGGGGGGTTCCCCCTGCTTGGCAGCCTGGAGAGGTGCAGATGGATGATGGGCCCTCGGAGACTTTCATTAAATCCATGTTTTTGGACCTTAAGTGCAGCTTGGCGGGCATTGATGCCAAGCTGGATCATTTGACGGAACAGATGGACCGCATCAGGGCCCGGGTAGATGAACATGATGCACGCTTTGAACAACTTGAGTCGCGTGCCTCGGAGATGGAGGACTAGCGGCAGGGTGAGAGGGAGCACCTGCTGCAGATGGAGCGGGTGCTGGAGGTCATCAGGGATAAAAATGAAGATTTGGAGGTGCGGTCCCGGCGCAATAACATCAGGATGCTTGGTCTTCCCGAGTCCACGGACATGGGCAGGATGGAAGATTTCATGGAGAAAATGCTCACCGACTTGTTTCCTGGTGAGCTGTCTCGCATGCTGGTGGTCGAGCGAGCTCATCGATCGTTGGGCCCTAGTCCCCTCCTGGAACTCCGCCGCGACCTGTTATCTTTCGTCTCTTGAATTATCGTGACCGTGACACAGTGCTGCGGTTGGCTAGAGAACGGTGTCCAGTGATTTATAGAAACACGGAGCTGCATTTTTTTCCAGACTGTACTCCAAGAATGCAGGTGGCGTGCAAGGCGTTCCTGCTGATCAAGCGCTCTTTAAGTCTGACTGCAGCTCGTTTTTCGCTTATTTATCCGGCGAAGCTTCGGATACAGCATGGCGGCACATTACATTTCTTTACGGATCCGAAGCTGGCGGCCAAATTTGTCAAGGCGCTTCCACGGCGGTCTGCGGCTGGGGAGTCTGGAGATCCTGGCTTGGAGCTGGCGAACCTAAGTGACACTGATTGACAGTTTTTTTGGAACTGGACCACTGTTGGGCTCTTATTCCTGTTGAGCGTCCTGCTGCGATGCTTTATTTTTCTCTTTAGGAGCTGCTGTGTCGGTTTCTCTGTTACTTTAGCCCATTGTCCCCTTCCTGCCTATCTGCGTTGCGGATGGGCTGGACGGCTAGGCTTGCGTCTCATGGATGAGTCCTTTTGTGATGTTGTGGGTTCCTGATCTTCTTGGTTGGAAGAAGGGGGGGGGCTCTGCTCTGGCCCGTTTGGGGGGTCTGCGTGGGTGGGTCTGTGTTCTGGTTCGTTGTTTCCTGGATGTTTGGATTTGCTACTATTGTCTATCTGTAATGATTGAGTCTGTTAGGCGGCGGCGGGTGGCTCTGTGGCGGGACGAATGAAAGCGTTGATGTGAAGCGACCGGGGACAATGATGGTGGTTAATTGCTTTACTTGGAATGTGCGTGGCTTGAATGATCAGCGTAAGGTGCGTCTCATGTCTGCTTACATTCAGCGCCATCATATAGATGTGTGTGTATGCTTCAGGAGACTCATCTGGAGGCCTCCACATTGAGTCATCTGAAGGCTGGGTGGATTGGTGAATGCCATGGAGCGGTGTACTCGCGCTACGCTAGAGGGGAGGCGATTTTGCTGCGAAAGGGGCTGCACTGGCGTACACATTGTGCGATAGTGGACCCGAATGGACGCTATGTTTTGTTGAGTGGAACACTTCTGGATAGGCCCTGTTGGCTGGTGTCGGTTTACGGGCCTAATGTTGATGACCCTGGTTTTTTTGGTGAGGTGTGGCGTCTGGTTGAATCTATGGGGGGGCTGTGATTTGGGGGGGAGACTTCAATGTGGTTCTGGATCCGGAGATTGACCGGGAGAGTGTGGCTAGGCCCGACACTCTGCTGCTGCTGCTACCTTGATGACTGTGATGAGTGATGGCGGTTTAATTCATTTATGGAGGGCTAAGCATGGTGATCAGAGAGAGGGCACGTGTGTCAACTATGTGCATAATAGCTGGTCCCGACTGGACCGATGGCTGGGAACTAGAGATGTGGATGCAGTCAGTGGAGCATCTGGCCCGGACCCTTTCGGATCATTCCCCGGTTAAGTTACAGCTGTTGATCCCTGGGATCCCAAGTAATGCGTTTGCTTGACGCTTACCGCAGGGGGCTCTTCGGGATGAAGTGTTTCGCAAGGAGATTCGTGCGGCCATCCTACATTACTTTGCCGAGAATTCTGGATCGGTTGGCTCGGCTGGAACGCTGTGGGAGGCCTTTAAAGGGGTTATTCGGGGAGAGTGTCTTTCCAAGCAGCACAGTGTGCTCTGCTCTCTACGTCGTGAGTTAGCAGGGTTGGAGTTGCAGATATAGGAGCTGGAGACGAAATTGGTGGCGGATTGGGCTGGTGAGACGTTGGCTGTTTGCGCGATGTGGTCTCTCTATACGAGGAGGCCTCCCAGCAGGAAGTTTGTTTTTTAGGGAAATATGCCAGAGCCCGGCGTTACGGGAAGGGAGATAGAGCAGGTCGAACATTGGCGAACATGCTGCGCAAACCTTGGGCGAGTGACTATGTCACTGAAATAGACAGACAGGGGGTGAGCGGGTGGTTGGCACGGATGGTGTCATGCAGGTCTTTGCAAGATATTTCGAGGATTTATACTCGGCCCCCTCTGAACTGTACCTTGATGCGGTACAAGCTTATTTTTCAGACATTAGCTTGCTTTGGTTCGAGGATGCATATAGAGCTTACTTTGATGAGCCCTTTTCGGTGGATGAGATAAAGGCTGTAATCAGCGGACTGCCTGGTGATAAGTCCCCTGGTTTGGACGGCTTAACCTCAACCTTTTATAAGGATTATTCTGAGATTTTGGCTCCTTACCTGCGGGAGGTTTATGCCGAGGCGCTGGAGACTGGGTCTCTCCCTGCTTCCCTATGGGAGGCATTGATCGTTACGATACTTAAGCAGGAAAGGATCCCTATAGTTGTGAGTCGTACTGCCCGCTTTCCATGATTAATGTTGATAATAAAATTCTGGCTAAGTTGTTGGCGCTACGTCTGCAGCTGCTGATGTAGCGGTTGGTGCTCCTGGATCAGTGTGGCTTTGTGACGGAGCGGTTGACGGCGCATAATTTGCGTACGTTTTTTGCGGTTCTGGGTGGTCTTGCGGAGGAGGATGAGGCTGCGCCGGTGTTTCTCAACGCAACAAAGGCGTTTGATTCTTTGGCTTGGCCATACCTGTTTACGCTGCTGGGCAGGGTGGGTATAAGTGCCCGCTTTATCAAGCTGATTCGTTTGTTGTACACAGATCCGGTTGTGAGGCTCCGGCTGAACCTGCTGTATTTCGGCCCCCTTTCCGGTGGCCCGGGGGACTCGTCAAGGGTGCCCCTTATCCCTCCTGCTTTTTGCTATCGCGATGGTGCCTCTGGCGGCCTATTTGCGGCAGCATCATAATCACAGGGGGCTGCAGTTTAGGCAACGTCCAATTTTAATTTCAATGTACGCGGACGATATTGCGCTGTACGTGTGGGAGCTGGGCGGGAACCTGGATGTTTTACTCACTGAGGTTGTCCGTTTTGGTGTCTTTTCGGGCAAAATGATGAACTGGTCTAAATGGGTTGTGCTCCCCCTCATGCGCGGCATTGAGCGGTTTCGGTCGCGTTATCCCATTGAATGGGCGGATGGCCCGGTTCGCTATCTGGGAGTTTGGTTGAGTTGTGATGCGGAGACCCTTTGGCTGGCCAATTATGGCAAATTAGTGGCTTGGTTGGAAGACAGACTTGAGGTGTGGCATTCGTTGCCGCTTTTGCTTCTTGGGCGCATCGGCCTTGTCAAGATGGTTGTGTTGCCAAAGTTTCTGTATCTCTTTATTAACCTCCCATTGGTGCTAACTGTGAGTTTCTTGCGGAGGCTTAGATCGACTTTGGTTCGGCTGGTCTGGGCGGGCTAGCGGCCCAGGATTACCTGGGAGAAGTTGACGTTGCCGTTTGAGATGGGGGGCCTTGCTGCCCCTGATCTGGAGCTTTATTATTATTGTGCGCAGGCTCATTTTGCGTACTTCTGGATACGTCCTATTAGATATCTGCCTCATCTTGCGCCCGAAAGCAACACGGTGTGGCCGGACCGGCTGCAGAGGATTCTTAGTTGTGTGTCCCGGACTCGTTCCTGGGGGGTGAATACGGTCGCAGGTATTTTGGGGGCTTGGGCTGCTTTGGTGCGCCGATTGGGGACGAGCGAACCCTTTGCTCCTGCGATGCCGGTGCTGGACGTTGCTGATGAGAAGATGTCTTGTGATGCATGATTGCGAGAGTTTCTCGTTGACTCAGAGTTAGGCTTGTTGGGGGACTGGTTTGCGAATCAGCGTTTGATTTCCCTGGAGAAGGCGTTGCGGCCCGGAGCGGATACTGGGCTGCATAGGCTATATTTGCTACCCATACATACGATGCTCTGTGCACGATTTACTGGTCTTCCATCGATGCCTAAGACCTGTCCAGCGCTTGAATTGTTGTGGCACGCGCAGTCGCCGCGCAGGCTTTTCACAAAATTGTATGGCTGCTTGCAGGAGCAGCGGAAGGCGGTGGGGGAGGCTGCTAAGGTTAAATGGGAGAGGGATTTTGGGGAGGCTATCACTGAGACTATGTGGAGAAGCTGCTGTGCACACATGAGAACACTGTCGCCAAATTACAGGCTGCGGCTCATACATTTAAAATGTTTACATCGTTTATATTATACCCCTTGCGGCCTGGATGATATGGGGTTGCGTGATGATGCATATTGACAGCAATGCCGTGCCCGGACGCGGATTTTGTTTTATAAATATTTTTTTTATTTTTAGAGAAAAACAAAAGGGAAAACACAACAAAGATACATTGTAACAATAAATAAAATATACAAATACCAATACCATAGCACCTTCCTCAAGAAACAACATCTATCACTTCCGTCTTACTCGTCCTGTAGGTCCCGGAGGTCCTAATGGCCCCATGGGCTCCATGAAGTCTGGAGTAACTCTTAGTTTTTTTGGAGTTTTTGTCCCGTCATTATAGCACGAGAATAATGACCCCTGCTGATACCTCGTCTGAGGGAGATCAGCCTGCTCTCCACCTCGTGAGGCCTAGGTTCGGCCCCTCCAACACACAGAGCTAGGATTGCCATTAGCATTGCCCCATAGTCCCTGGATGATTTTTCTTTGAAGGAGCTGCATGGAGATTTCTGCTACCTTAGGTTAGTCAATCGGCCAGTAGACCCATCCAGCTCCCCCACACTCTATTGTATTTCTCAGGGCAACCTCTCGCCTCGTATACCAGTTTTTCGCACCCTGCACACCAATCTTTTACGGCCTTCCATTCCGACATGATGTCTCGTTTCGCCACCAGGCAGGCCACTCCCAGGAATATACGACTCGTTCTATTTAGCCCTATCTCGCCCACTGCCCCCAGTAAAAGAGGTGTCGGGGATATCTCCACCGTTGACTGCAGTACCTCGGAGATCTCCCCCATAACTGACCTCCAATATGACTCTATAACTGGGCAGGCCCAGACCATGTGAAAGAAATCTGCTCCCGGTTGAGAGCACCTGGGGCATTCATCTGTGGGTCGAAGATTCGCCCGGTGGAGTCTCTTAGGGGTAAGGTAGGCTGCGTGTAGGTAAAGGGTTTGTAGCAACTGAAACCGTGTGGATATAGCCAATGTTCGGGGAGCCATTAATGCTTCTCTCCAGTCTAAGTCCTCTATGGGACCCACCCAGCCCTCCCATTTCCGGCGAAGTTCTTCGAGGGGAGGGGATGTGTTAGCGAGGATAGAGCGGTATATTTGGGAGGTTCCCCCTTTGTTTAGGTGTCCCATCATAACTTTTGCTTCCAGTGGACTATACTCTGGGATGTTGTCCCCTGGCCGTATGTGTACCAGTAGAGCATGCCTGAGCTGTAGGTATTTGTGAAACTGGGTGTTGTTTAATGAGTATGTTTTCTGAAGCTCCTCAAAGGGCCGAATTTGTGAGTCGCCCCAGATGTCGCCAAGTGTAGATATCCCAATAATGTCCCATTTACAAAAGCCCTCCAGTGTGGAGATTTCCCTTAGCCATTTCCCCTGCCAAAGAGGTGACTGATGAGTTAGACGAGCCCACCACCCCGTGGCCCTCTGTGCCGCTCGCCATCCCGTAAGAACCAGCCTGGTCACCTCTGGGATGGATTGTGGGATCGCACCTCCATACAGGGCATTGAAAACCCTGTTATAGCCCATCTCCTGAAGTTCCAGTCTGTACGCGGGGTACGTCCATCCCCCCGATAGCTAGTCGTTAATCACCAGTAGGCACATGGCCAGATAGTAAAAGTAAATGTTGGACATTCCCAGTCCCCCTTCATAGATGTCTCTTTGACATGTGACAAGGGATAGCTTGGGGCGGGAACCGTGCCACAGGAATTGGCGCACCGTCGTCTCGACTTCGTTGAACCATTTCCGGGGGATTAGGTGTGGGAAGTTTTGCAGCTGGTATAGGAATCTGGGGAGCACCATCATTTTGTATAGTGCTATTCTCCCCAGTGTGTTGAGTGGTAGATTTCGCCAGCGTTGAAGATCTTTCCTGGAGTTCTTAAGGAGCGGTGTGATATTTAGTTCCCAAGCTAGCTCGGGGAGCAGAGTTATGTGAACCCCCAGATATTTAAAACTGTTGCGGCGGATTGGGATGTTTTTTTGCCAGCTTACGCAGTCTCTCGAGGGGTGTAGAGCGATCAGTAAGGATTTGCTAGAGTTCAGGGTAAGTCCCGAGGCTTGTGAGAAGAGTTCCAGGAATTCTAGGACCCGCGGGCCACTCATTGCTGGGTTAGAGAGGTAAAGGAGGAGGTCGTCAGCGTACAGTGCTACCCGGTCTTCCGGGCCCACGGGTCATGCCCAGCCTGTTATTAGTGGGTCTTCTCTCAGCAGTTTTGCCAATGGCTCAATTGCCAGGGCAAAAAGTAACTGCGATAGCGGGCATCCCTGACAGGTCCCGCGACGGATGGGGAATGGATCCGATGCCACCCTGTTTACCTGAATACTAGCTGTCGGATTGGAGTAAAGCAGTTTTACTAGGCCTCGGAATTTGGGTCCAAATCCGTTCTTTTTTAGAACTTGTTCTAGGTACGACCAATCCACTGTATGAAAGGCTTTTTCAAAGTCTATCAGAAGAGGGCAAGGGGGGACCCGGTCAAGGTGCCGCGATGAGCCAGAGCAATATGCAGTCTCCTAATGCAGTGTCTGGTGCTACGAGAGGGCATGAAGCCGCACTGGTCTGGGTGTACCATCGAGGGAAGCACTACCCTCAGCCTGGCAGCAAGTAATGTTGAGAGCACTTTAATCTCAGCGTTCATCAGGGAGATAGGTCTATAGGCCGAGCGGTCACGCGATGGTGGTTGGGTCTTCGGGATCACCACTATTGTGGCTTGGTCTATGCCGGCGGGGAAACGGACGATCTTCTCTGCTTCGTCAAACATATTGAGTAGATGGGGGCTTAGAATGTCCCTGCATCTGTTGTAGAGCTCAGATGGGAAGCCATCCGGTCCAGGTGTTTTGCCTGACGCTAGTCCGGATATGGCCGTTGTGATTTCGGCTAGGGTTATGGCTTCCTCCAGGATCTCCCTGGTCGCCTGTGGGATTTTAGGAAGGATTATGTCATCTAGAAGGGGGGATTCCCTTTCAATTCGGGGGTGCACAGCGTATAGTTGAGCGTAGTATGATGCAAAGCTCATAGCAATTTCACTGGGGGTCTTCGCGATTGAGCCTGCCTCGTCTGCGACCTCTGGGATAACTCTGTCGGCTAGCGGGCGCGAGGACAACCAATGCAGGAGTTTGCCATTTTTATCAACCCATCCATACACGCGAGCCGCCGACGCCCTCCAGGTGTGCTTTGCGGCCTCAAACACTAACTGCTTAATCTCCTCTCTAATCACTGTTAGACGTCTCAAAGCGGATGCTGATGTCGCGGTAGTCTCAGACTGTTCCAGGGCCAAGGCTTTGGATTCGAGGGTTGTCACCTGTAAGTCTCGTGCCCGTTCGCGGGCGCACACATGGTACTTGGCGTAACCTCTGAGTGTGGCTTCACAAGCCGCCCAAACTGTGCCCGGGGATTGTACGGACCCCAGATTTTGATCAAAGTACTGGGTAAGGTGGTCCCTTATTTCAAGAGTGAAATCGTTATTCTGTAAGTACCATGCATTCATGCGCCACATAGGACGCTGATTTGGAGCTGTGTCTCCTACTCGGATTCGTACTGGGGAATGGTCCGAGACTCCTTGTAGGAGGCTGGACTGGCTTGTAGTGAGTACCAAGGGGTACTTGCACCTTGCACCAGGCCCAGTTATCCCTTATTAGTGTATAGGGTGTCTAGCAGCTTAGGCTGATAGATAATGGTAGCTTAGCAGAGCAGCTTAGGCTGAACTAGGAGACGAGTGAAGCTCCTACAGTACCACTTAGTGTCATATGCACAATATCATAAGAAAACACAATACACAGTTATACTAAAAATAAAGGTACTTTATTTTTATGACAATATGCCAAAGTATCTTAGAGTGTACCCTCAGTGAGAGGATAGGAAATATACACAAGATATATGTACACAATACCAAAAATATGCAGTATAGTCTTAGAAAACAGTGCAAACAATGTATAGTTACAATAGGATGCAATGGGGACACATAGGGATAGGGGCAACACAAACCATATACTCCAAAAGTGGAATGCGAACCACGAATGGACCCCAAACCTATGTGACCTTGTAGAGGGTCGCTGGGACTATTAGAAAATAGTGAGGGTTAGAAAAATAGCCCACCCCAAGACCCTGAAAAGTGAGTGCAAAGTGCACTAAAGTTCCCCAAAGGACATAGAAGTCGTGAAAGAGGAATTCTGCAGGAAAGACACAAACCAGCAATGCAACAACGATGGATTTCCAGTCGAGGGTACCTGTGGAACAAGGGGACCAAGTCCAAAAGTCACAAGCAAGTCGGAGATGGGCAGATGCCCAGGAAATGCCAGCTGTGGGTGTAAAGAAGCTTCTACTGGACAGAAGAAGCTTAGGTTTCTGCAGGAACGACAAGGGCTAGAGACTTCCCCTTTGGAGGACGGATCCCTCACGCCGTGGAGAGTCGTGCAGAAGTGTCTTCCTGCCGAAAGACTGCCAACAAGCCTTGCTAGCTGCAAATCGTGCGGTAAGCGTTTTTGGATGCTGCTGTGGCCCAGGAGGGAACAGGATGTCGCAAATTGCATCAGGAGACAGAGGGGACGTCGAACAAGACAAGGAGCCCTCTCAGCAGCAGGTAGCACCCGGAGAAGTGCCAGAAACAGGCACTACGAGGATGCGTGAAATGGTGCTCACCCGAAGTCGCACAAAGGAGTCCCACGTCGCCAGAGAACAACTTAGGAGGTCGTGCAATGCAGGTTAGAGTGCCGTGGACCCAGGCTGGACTGTGCACAAAGGATTTCCGCCGGAAGTGCAAGGAGGCCGGAGTAGCTGCAAAAGTCGGGGTTCCCAGCAATGCAGTCTGGCGTGGGGAGGCAAGGACTTACCTCCACCAAACTTGGACTGAAGAGTCACTGGACTGTGGGAGTCACTTGGACAGAGTTGCTGGATTCAAGGGACCTCGCTCATCGTGCTGAGAGGAGACCCAGGGGACCGGTGATGCAGTTCTTTGGTGCCTGCGGTTGCAGGGGGACGATTCCGTCGACCCACGGGAGATTTCTTCGGAGCTTCTAGTGCAGAGAGGAGGCAGACTACCCCCACAGCATGCACCACCAGGAAAACAGTCGAGAAGGCGGCAGGATCAGCGTTACAGAGTTGCAGTAGTCGTCTTTGCTACTATGTTGCAGTTTTGCAGGCTTCCAGCGCGGTCAGCAGTCGATTCCTTGGCAGAAGGTGAAGAGAGAGATGCAGAGGAACTCGGATGAGCTCTTGCATTCGTTATCTAAAGTTTCCCCAGAGACAGAGACCCTAAATAGCCAGAAAAGAGGGTTTGGCTACCTAGGAGAGAGGATAGGCTAGCAACACCTGAAGGAGCCTATCAGAAGGAGTCTCTGACGTCACCTGGTGGCACTGGCCACTCAGAGCAGTCCAGTGTGCCAGCAGCACCTCTGTTTCCAAGATGGCAGAGGTCTGGAGCACACTGGAGGAGCTCTGGACACCTCCCAGGGGAGGTGCAGGTCAGGGGAGTGGTCACTCCCCTTTCCTTTGTCCAGTTTCGCGCCAGAGCAGGGCTAAGGGGTCCCTGAACCAGTGTAGACTGGCTTATGCAGAAATGGGCACCAAAAGTGCCCATGAAAGCATTTCCAGAGGCTGGGGGAGGCTACTCCTCCCCTGCCTTCACACCATTTTCCAAAGGGAGAGGGTGTAACACCCTCTCTCAGAGGAAGTCCTTTGTTCTGCCATCCTGGGCCAGGCCTGGCTGGACCCCAGGAGGGCAGAAGCCTGTCTGAGGGGTTGGCAGCAGCAGCAGCTGCAGTGAAACCCCTGAAAAGGCAGTTTGGCAGTACCAGGGTCTGTGCTACAGACCACTGGGATCATGGGATTGTGCCAACTATGCCAGGATGGTATAGAGGGGGCAATTCCATGATCATAGACATGTTACATGGCCATATTCGGAGTTACCATTGTGAAGCCACATATAGGTAGTGACCTATATGTAGTGCACGCGTGTAATGGTGTCCCCGCACTCACAAAGTCCGGGGAATTGGCCCTGAACAATGTGGGGGCACCTTGGCTAGTACCAGGGTGCCCTCACACTAAGTAACTTTGCACCTAACCTTTACCAGGTAAAGGTTAGACATATAGGTGACTTATAAGTTACTTAAGTGCAGTGTAAAATGGCTGTGAAATAACGTGGACGTTATTTCACTCAGGCTGCAGTGGCAGGCCTGTGTAAGAATTGTCAGAGCTCCCTATGGGTGGCAAAAGAAATGCTGCAGCCCATAGGGATCTCCTGGAACCCCAATACCCTGGGTACCTCAGTACCATATACTAGGGAATTATAAGGGTGTTCCAGTAAGCCAATGTAAATTGGTAAAATTGGTCACTAGCCTGTTAGTGACAATTTGAAAGAAATGAGAGAGCATAACCACTGAGGTTCTGGTTAGCAGAGCCTCAGTGAGACAGTTAGGCACCACACAGGGAACACATACCTATAGGCCACAAACTTATGAGCACTGGGGTCCTGACTAGCAGGGTCCCAGTGACACATAACAAACATACTGAAAACATAGGGTTTTCACTATGAGCACTGGGCCCTGGCTAGCAGGATACCAGTGAGACAGTGAAAACACCCTGACATACACTCACAAACAGGCCAAAAGTGGGGGTAACAAGGCTAGAAAGAGGCTACTTTCTCACACTCCTCGAGGTAGTATCTCAGCGCCAGTGACTCTAGAAATGTCTAGGGCGGGCATGAGCACAATGTCAGTTCTTGCCTGGGAGTGGTGAGCTGCTGAAGTGTGCGTGTACTGCCGTGTTCTGGGGTGCCATGTCCTCCATACCTCGCATTGCCCTAGACTTGTTGTCCATCCATTTAGTTTGGTTGCTCTCCCGACTCGAGTGGATGAAATAGGTCCGGATACATCTATGTTAGGGTCCAGGACCGAATTAAAGTCACCACCAATAAGTGTGAGTCTCTGCGGGAGGCCTATAATCGTCCGACGGAGAGCTAACAAGAAGGCATCAAAGCCAGCTGGGGGAGCGTACACACATACGAAATTAACCGGTGACCCGTGTAGTATGCCGGTCACCGTTACAAATCTACCTTGTGGATCTGACTGTGTGGCGGTGACCACTATGGGTAGTGAGCGATGGAACAGGATGGCCACCCCCCTGGAGCCCCTCGAGAAGCCTGCATGTAAAGCTTTGTCAAAACCCCCCTGTGCTAGAATAGGGCAATTGGTTGCAAGTAGGTGGGTCTCCTGTAGGAGGACCACTAAGGGGGCATATCTGCGCAGGGTGTTAAACACTGCGGATCTTTTAATTTTATCAAGGAGGCCGTTGACATTCCACGAGAGAATCTGTGTCAGTGAGGGAACTGTTTGTGCCATGATTGCGTAACGGGAAGTATGGGACCCGACCAGGGACCCAGAGACAGATATATTGATTGAAAAGGATCTATGCGGCAGGTGTAGGTATTGCTACGGTAACTTATCATGACCACTTCACTAAGCCCTAACGTGAGCTTTGAACCCCCCAACCTTCCCCCACCCCATACTTCTACCTTTGAAGCATCTGTCGCCCTAATGCCCAAAGGGGGCAACACAGCCGTGTAGACTGCCATCGAGTGGAGTGGTGGACCCCTCCTGTGTGTCGGATCAATTGCAATTAATTAACGAAAAAAAAACTACCCATAATAAAGTCGTTGAGGTGCCCAACATGGCGCCGTCGTGGATGTGAATCTGCACCAATCGCGTGAGATGACGTCCAGCTCCGCTGGTGTGACCCAGTGAACTGGAGTTCAGTACATGTAAGACCAATGTCAACCAAGTTCGGGGGACTGGCTCAGACGGTCGTCTTCCTTGATCTTCTCCCGAAGTCCGGTCCCCAGGATGAACCACAGGTCCCTCCCCCGGTGGGGGGACCAGGACCGGACGGGCGTCCTCGTCTGTTTGGGCATTGGAGCTCCTCAGCCTTCCTCTCCTGGATCTGGTGCGTTTCCGACCTCTCCGCATGGTCGCTTGTGTGTTTGGGCGTGTCTCCCGGGGTCCCCCAGACGGATCAGCTGGACCCCTTCGGTTTCCGATACCCTCCTCCGTCAGCCAGTCCCACGCCTCTACGGGCGATTCAAAGAAGTGCGCCTTGCCGGCGAGGATCACTTTCAGGCGAGCTGGGAAGAGGAGCATGTAGGAAAGTTGCATCGCTCTCAGTTTCTGTTTCACCTGTTCATACGATCGGCGCTTGGTTTGGACTTCCCGGGTGTAGTCTGGGAAAACCAAAATTTTCTGATTGTCCCAAAGGAGGTCGGGGGAGCGCCTGGCTTCTCTGAGGATCGCGTCACAGTCTTTGAAGTTGAAAAAGCGCGCTATCATAGTCTTCGGGGGCTGCCCGGCGGGGGGGCCGTGGGGCCAAGGCCCTATGCGCTCGTTCTATCGCGAACCATGGTGAAAGAGAGTTCTCCGGCATCCAGGACTTAATCCAATTCTCCAGAAATTCGGTAGCTTTGCCATCTTCAGCTCCCTCCGGGACGCCAACGAAGCGTAGGTTGTTGCGTCTGGAGTGGTCCTCAGCGTCTTCCGCCTTGCGGTGAAGTTCGCCAGTCCGAGTTTGTTGCTGAGCCACCTTGGCTCTAAGGTCGGCCAAGTCGTCCTCTGTCTGCAAGACACGGTTCTCCACCTCCGTAATACGGCCCACTGCGTTTCTAAGATCTTGTCTCACAAGGCCCATCTCTTCTCTCACCTCTCCAATCTTGGTTTTCACTGCCCGTTGCGAAGTTTGAATTGCAAGAAGGATAGCACTGACCCCGTCTGCAGCCTGATCGTTAGGCGGAGCGTCACCTCCGGTTCGGGGGACCGTCGGTGTGGTAAATTGATCAATCCTCTGCTGGAATGGCTGCGCCTGTCTGGAGGCTCTGTCTTTACCCATGTTGTCCGAAGGGTCAAGCAAGCGCAGATATGGACTAGTGGGAACAAAGCTTATCAGTGACAGGGGTCTTGTGTCTCTTGCCTAGGTGAGTCCGAATCAAGGCATTCACCCGGGGGGGGTGGCTCCAGTCAAGAGGGCGATCGGGGGCGGGGCAGCGCCCAGAGGCGAAGGCACCCGTTCTTTTACTAGTTCTGTAGGGGGGGTGGGGTCACCTTTTCCCCTTCGCAGTGTGGCCCAGGATTAGATCAGCAGAGAAAGGGACTCACCCTTCAACAGGTCAGGAGCCATGGAAGCGCCCAACTGTCGGATTCCTCCGGGGCGGCGATCCTTCATTGGGGGATCCTATCGTTGTCCTGATATCCCCATGGCGTGCCCAGGGCACTCGTTGCCCCCCCAGGCGCAGGTCGCCGGGTACCCGGGGTCGCTCCAAGGTCTACCTCTTCTGGGGGCCTGAGTCTCCGCAGTCCCTGGGCAGAGGGAACCTCTGGTTCCTTCCGTGTTCCCCACTGAGTTGTTATGCCAATTAGGTGTCACCCTTCAGTGGGCCGATATCCCCCTCCAGGTGCCGAATTCAGGACTTCTGTGCGGGGTTCCACGTGGGCCAGGGCCCTCGTCGCTCCTCTTCCTCACCCCTGCTTCTCTTCATTCCCCCGCTCCCGCAACCTGCGTCGGAGCGGGTGCGACTCCAGCGCCCCACAGTCCAGGGGTGGAGCCGGTGGACGGTCTCCGGAGGGGGGCCGCCTCCGGTCCGCTGTTAAAGTTTGGCAAACTCCGGGGCCCAGGCACCCAGCCCACTCGCCTGCTACACAGTGGTGCGCAGCGCTGTCTCCCGGGGCTTCAGGGGGCGCGGATCTCCAACGCGCGACCCTCCACTCCTTCTTCGTTCACAGTTCGCGCCGCCTCCTGGCGGCGCACAGGCAGCCGTGACTCCGGTGCCCGGTCCACTGAGCCGTGGGGCCCCCAACCAGTCCCGGAACCCGCCGGCCCCGGAGCCACCCACGCCTGGCCTCACCGACCTCGCCTGCGGTTACCCGCCAGGCGCTCTCCCAGGCGCGCTGGAAGGGCGCGACGCCTCCGGGCACGGCTCCGGCGTCCCCGGTCAGTCCCCGCTGGCCGGGTTCGTTCCGGTGCTCGCTCGACAGCACCGGGCACAGGGCGGTCTCTGCCTCGGGCGCGGTCCGGGCTGGTGCTGCCCCTCGACGGCCGCAGGCACCCCCGAGCTCCGGATTTCGAGCTCCCGGAATCAGGGGCACCGAGGCACCCCTCGAGTCCCGATTGGGACGGAAAGCAGGATCGAATGTGGCAGTGGGCTTGGGCGGATGACGGAGGGGTCCGGAGCACTCTTAGAGTGCGACCGCCATCTTGACGCCCGTAGCCACGCCTTCGGACGCGGATTTTTTACATCTGGCGTGGAACTGTGGAGAGATGCGCTCCTTTTGGGAGAGGTGATGCATGTGATAGCTAGTATGACTGGCTTAGATCTGCCTTTTCCCCAGTGTTGGCGTTGCTCAGGTTGCTGGATGGGGTCCCGTCGGAGTGGCGGCATCTGGTAGGCATGTTGCTCTTGCTGGCGAAGAGACGAGTGGCGATGTGCTGGGGACGGGGTCGGGCTCCGTAGAGGTCTGATTGGCTACGTGATGCTGCGTTTTGCCAGGAGCAGCTGTCAATCTTTTGGGAACTGGCTCCTGCGTGCTCTCGCCCTAGAGGCATTTGGGCACCCTTCTGCGCCTTTTTGGAGTCTCATGGCTGAATTGGGAGGCCCTTAGATATATAAGCATGGACGCGCCTATGGTCGCTTGCATTGGATGTTGTTTCCTGCTGTGTACTATGTGATGTTTGGTGGATGATCCTGCTATTTGAGTATGCTCTGCCACCTTCCTTCGCATGCTGCTGTGTTTGTTATTGAGTTGTGCCCTGGAGAGCTCCATCATTCAAATTATTTCCTCGGGGTGTGCTTCAAGTTGTTGCTTTCGTTAGACATAAGGGAGGCCGCTTGGATTGGAGGAATTGGACATACTGGGACCTTCGTTTTATGGGGTCTTATATTTGGCTTCCCTTAGCGACATTATGTGCACACTGATGGATTCCTCTTGCTGTATCTCCATCTCCCGGGCTATTGTTGTTGTTTTATTGTAAATCTGTATAAATAAATACATTTAAAAAAAAAGAAGAATCTTAGTCACAAACTGCTCCACTTTAAGGTTGTATATCGAGCTTACATCACACCCCACAACCAATATGTATGTATGTATGTATGTATATGGAGATTTATATAGCCGTTCCGGCCTTAGCATCGAAGCGCTCGAGGACATAAATGAGGAGGGAACGACCGAGACCGGCATCCTTACTGTGGAAACAACCATGTTTTCACTCGCTTCCTGAATATCAGGAAGTTATGTTCTTTCCTGATATCCAACGGTAGAGCATTCCAATGTCTGGCAGCCGCCACTGTAAAAACTTTGGCCCTCATTCCAACCCTGGCGGTCTCTGACCGCCAGGGCGGAGGGCAGCGGAAGCACCGCCAACAGGCTGGCGGTGCTTCCTGGGCTATTCTGTCAGAAAAGGGGAACCGGCGGTTTCCCGCCGGTTTTCCCCTGGCCCAGGGAATCCTCAGCGCCGCCATGGGGATTCCGACCCCCTTCCCGCCATCCTGTTCCTGGCGGTTTTTACCGCCAGGAACAGGATGGCGGGAACGGGTGTCGTGGGGCCCCCTAACAGGGCCCCACAAAGATTTTCACTGTCTGCTTAGCAGACAGTGAAAATCGCGACGGGTGCCACTGCACCCGTCGCACCCCTGCAACTCCGCCGGCTTCATTCGGAGCCGGCTTCATTGTTGCAGGGGCTTTCCCGCTGGGCCGGCGGGCGCTCTTTTGGAGGGCGCCCGCCGGCCCAGCGGGAAAGTTGGAATGGCCGCCGCGGTCTTTTGACCGCGGTGCGGTCATTCGGCGGTAACCGCATGGCCGCGGTCAGAATGACCGCCTTTATCTCCCCACCTGACTCTATGAGTTCGACAAACCTGTATCAGGTAGGACTTGTTCGATCTTAGAACGCGCCCTGGACGATACCACCTGAGTCTATCCGCCAGGTGTTCAGCACCGTCCCCATAGAGCGCTTTAAAAGTAAGGCAAAGGGCTTTAAAAATTATCCTCTTATATAGCATAGAACCGTTCACCACTGCCCACGGTGTGGTGCAGAACACACAGTATTTTTTTCATCTAGCTTCATCCTGTCCTCCTACATTACAATAGTAGCAGAAAGATAACTAATACTATTCCTGATATGATAGGAAGTAGACTGGAAATGCATCCCCTAATAACTTTGCTAAACTACGTTAAACTAACTCCACATGAGAGGAGAAGACTTGCAGTGATTGCAATACTGATGGCTAGAAGACAGCCGTGAACAGGTGCGGTAAGGTTACACCTAAAAAGGAAGCGTGGGTACACGATTTACATCTTTGCAACAATAGAAGTGAAACATCTGTCAATCTGCAAACGCCTACTTTCAGGACCTCAAGACATTTGTCCCCCCTACGGCTTTATCTAGCTTGAGGTGATCAGTCAGTCATCTACTATGGTAGAAGTGGAACACCATCTTAGGTTTTTAATAATTGAGTCCTCTGATAGGTCTGCATATCAGACATGTGACATGCAGACATTTGCAGTTATACAGTCATTGTATGTTAATGAGATGTTATAACCACTTAATATTTATGGCCAACTTTATAGAGATATTTCCCTCAATTAGGAAACATGTCCACTGTTCATTCTTGCCTTGTTGTTTTTAAATGGAATTGTGGGACAATCACTAAATATTATGGCATTTTATATAGGTTTTTGTGCATATCCATGCGTCACAATTAAGTCTGTCAGGGGTGCCAACTGGTTTGGTTCACAAAGCTTCTGTTAAGGAATTTCTACAATGAATCACCCTCTCCTTCGCAAACAAGCATTGCCTATCTCTCATGAAATAAAGATAATGATTTCTTTAAAAAAGTTCTAGCAGGGGTTATAGATTCCAAAGGTCCTACACTCTTTATTGATGAGGAGGAAAATGTGAGGCATTTTAATGAGGACACATCATGGAGAAAATTGATGATACATCAGAGGAGGAATGTGCATGTGTAAATTAGCAAAAATGCATGGCTAGCGGAAGTGATATCACAAATCTTTTAACTACCTATAACGACAGCCTATCGCCCCCCCATTAGCCTCCTGCCAGCTTCTGATGAGTCAATTGAAGGGCACAGAGAAGTAAGAGTTTCTGTTCTTTCCTTCATTATCCTTGAGACCAGGCATGTTGATGAGAATGTAAGCGGTGCCAGTGGGTAGGCCAGAGAAACCAACTACTACCACTGTTTATCTGTAATTAACATTGAAGAGGATAGCCGAGACTCAGAGTGTTGCTAATGCAATATAGTTTTCTAAACACAGTATGTAGGAGGCTGGCCTGGTTTGTAGTGGGTACCTTGAGTACTTACACCTTTTACCAGGTCCAGTTATCCCTTATTAGTGAAATAGTAGTGCTCTAGCAGCCTGGGCTGATAGAGGGAGCTATAGCAGAGCAGCTTAGGCTGAACTAGGAGACATGCAAAGCTCATGCAATACCACTTATAGTTACACTCATGGTTACTTATACACAAATAAAGACAATACTCAGTGTTACCAAAAATAAAGGTAGTTTATTTGGGTGACACAGTACCAAAAATATCTTAGAGGCAATACTCCTTCTGGAGGTAAGTATTGTACACAATATATACACTAGACACCAAAATAAGGCACGTAATTAGACACAGGATAATGCAAACAATGGGAAATGCTATAGAATGCAATGGGAGAAAATAGGTCTATGGGCAACACAAACCATACACTAAGAAAGAGGAATGCGAATCACAAATTCCCCCCTAGACAAGTGTAGTGTGTTCAGAATCGCTGGGAGAGTATGAATACAGTAAAGGTAAGTAAATTACCCCACCACAGAGCCTAGAAAAGCAGGAGTGAAGTACTGCAAGTTTCCTTAGGACACACAACACCTCATGATATGGATTATTACAGTAACCAACCAAGTCTGCAAACAACAACTGCTGGATTCCTGGATCTGAAGACCTGCAAAAGAAGGGGACCAAGTCCAGAAGTCAAAAAAAGTCCCAGGAAGGACAGGACCCCTGTCAACCCAGAAGAAGGTGCAAAAGAAGAGTCCCTGGTTGGACGAAGACTGCATGAATGCACCCTAGGAAGATGCCAGCGGGTTCCTGCATGATGCAAAAGCTGTCCCACAACGTGAAGATGGATGCAGACATGATTTCGTGTTGGCCTTGGTTACGACAAATGTGCATTTTGCATCGAAATGGCGCTGGCTGGACCCAGGAGGGACCTGGGGGCCTCAACTCTGTGTGAGGAGGAAGAGGGGCTCTCAGCACTTTAGAGAGCCCTCAGGATGCCAGACAGCACCCATGGGAGTCCCAGGACACGGGGACAAAGGAGGTGCAAAATGCAGTTGGTGCAGCACTACAAAGAAGGGTCCCACGCCGCCGGAAGTCAACTCAGCGAGTTGAGCGTCGCAGGATGGAGTGCTGGGGACCTGGACCAGGCTGTGCACAAAGGAATTTTGCAAATAGTGCAGAGAGGCCTCAGGAGGTGAAGAAGACATGGTGCACAGGGGTACTGTTGCTCTCAAGGAAGGCAAGGTCTTACCTCCTCCAACTTGCGACTGCAGGACCTCAGGACAGTCTATGTCGATGGGGTCCACCCTCTGTGTTTCTAGGAGCATGCTAGTTGCTATGAGAGCGGTCCAAGAGAACCAGTCGTCAACTTAGAAGGTGCCTGCATGAGCAGGGGAGTGACTCCGTCACCCCACGGGAGATTTCTTCGGTCCTTCTGGTGCACGGTGAAGACAGGGAGTCCTCAGAGCGTGCACACTGTGGAAACGGTTCCATTTGCTGACTGAAGCTGAAGTAGCAGAAGAAAAGTATCCCTTGTGGATACTTTGTTGCTGTTACAGCGGTTCCTGGAGCAGGTTGCGGTTGATCCGAGGTCAGAGGATGAATTAGTAGTTGCAGAGGATTCCTGCTGGAAACGTGCAAGTAAAATCTAAAGAGAACCCATAGGAGAGACCCTAAATAGCCCTGATAGGGGGATTGACTACCTTATCAGGTAAGGACCTATCAGGAGGGGTCTCTGATGTCACCTGCTGGCACTGGCCACTCAGAGCCCTCCAGAGTGCCCCCACACCTTGCAAAACAAGATGGCTGAAGTCTGGGACACACTGGGGGAGCTCTGGGCACCACCCCTAAGGTGGTGATGGACAGGGGAGTGGTCACTCCCATTTCCTTTGTCCAGTTTCATGCCAGAGCAAGGGACAAGGGGTCCCAGAATCGGTGTAGACGGCTTATGCAAGGAGGGCACCATCTGTGCCCTTCAAAGATTAGGAATGGGGGGACAATTCCATGATCTTAGACACATTACATGGCCATATTCGGAGTTACCATTGTGAAGCTACATATAGGTATTGACCTATATGTAGTGCATTCGTGTAATGGCGTCCCTGCATTCACAAAGTCCCGGGAACTGGCCCTGAACTATGTGGGGGCACTTTTGCTAGTGCAAGTGTGCCCTCACACTTAGTAACTTTGCATCTAACCTTCAGCAAGGGAAGGTTAGACATATGTGTGACTTGTAAGTTACTTAAGTGCAGTGAAAATGGCTGTGAAATAACATGTGCGTTATTTCACGCAGGCTGCAGTGGCAGTCCTGTGAAAGGGTTTGTCTGAGCTCCTTATGGGTGGCAAGAGAAATGCTGCAGCCCATAAGGATCTCCTGGAACCCCAATGCCCTGTGTACCTAGGTACCATATACTAGGGACTTATAAGGGGGGTCCAGTGTGCCAATTGAAATTGGTAAATGAAGTCACTAGCCTATAGTAACAAATTTAAAAGCAGAGAGAGCACAGGCACTGAGTTTCTGGACAGCAGAGGCTCAGTGACACAGTTAAGCACTACTGACAACACACACATTAGGCCACAAACTATAAGCACTGGGGTCCTGGCTAGCAGGATCCAAGTGAGACAGGCAAAACACACTAGCAGAGACTCAGTGACACAGTTAAGCACTACTGACAACACACACATTAGGCCACAAACTATGAGCACTGGGGTTCTGGCTAGCAGGATCCCAGTGAGACAGGCAAAACACACTGACATATTGGGTTTTCACTATGAGCACCTGGGTTCTGGCTAGCAGGATCCCAGTGATACAGTAAGAACACACTGACACACACTCACAAACAGGCTAAAAGTGGGGGTAACCATGCTAGAAACAGGCTACTTTCTCACACAGTATATCAGACCTTCTTTACCTGGATAACTTCTGAGTGAGGTTCATCTACTTGGAAGCGTGTGGCCATAGAACAAGTTTCAGACACTCTTGGCCTTAGTCACAAAGGTAAACATTACACTTTTGCTTAAGTTTACACTTGCTGTAGTAACTTTGCTTCTTTTTGGTATTCACAAACAACAGCCCTGAGTCACAAAGGTAATCTGTTATGGCTTGGGTTTCATTTGTACTGGTCAGTCTAGTGACTGATCATTCCACTGCACATCTAGAATATATTACATCATGTGTAGAATCTGGCATTAGAGTAAGACTACACCTGATGCTTCAAAGGATGGCTGAGGTCCCACTGTTTCCGCTGAACTTGAATAAAACCTCATTTTTTGCCTCTACTGACTGTGTTCTCATTTTAGCTGTACACCATGACAAATTTTTGGTGACAAGCGAGCCTATTGCAGGTGGGATCACCAACCAAACCAAACTGATTATGCACTGAGCTAAATTCAACTGTTGGAAAGTGGCAGATTTCAAAGCAACCGACAAGAAGGCTAATCTAACCTATTCAGTACGAGCTTTACAGAAAGAAGCTTACCAAGATACAACTTTTGGAGGACGGCAGTAGACGTAGCCACAGACTGATGTGGACAAAAAGGGACTTATTGATTAAACCCTAGGTAACATGCCAGTGCGCAATGGTGTCTAAGGAAAAAAGAAAATCATTTATTTTTCTTTCTTCGACTTTGGCAGCATTAATGGTAATGATTAACGGCCTCACCTCAATACCTCTAGAAGCATTTCTGCATGGCTGGTGATCTCCATTGTGCTGTCATTGGAGTTCTTGGCGTGCCGGACCCCTGCCCGGTCTTCTGCCTCTGTCAGTGTTCCTGAAGTGCGATGTCCCCCCTGCAACCTCATGCCTCTTGCTTCCTACCTCAGAAGGGCATTTCCCAGAGTGCAACGTATGCTACGTGTGTACAACATTAAACGCACAGCTACGCCATTTTGAATTGGGCAAATTGCGCATGAAATGGACTCCCACTCAGCTAAGGGATGGCTACGGTTGAAGAGGATATGAAAGCGCACTCAGGACAACTTCTATTATCTTTTGGAAGACTAGAGGTTTAACTGTTTGAATTTTCAGGGAACATTTTGTTTTTTATCTCTCTTTTTACCCTCGTGACTATTCTTTGATATAACTCCGATCTTGATACAGAACACTCAAGTGAGTGCTTAATTGCTGGGACATTGGACTTCATAAGTTATTCTAGGTAATTAAACACAGAAAGGTTGCAGTTAGGGATATATATATATATATATATATATATATATATATATATATATATATATATATATATATATATATATATATATATATATATATTTGTATAGTCTAGACAGTCATGGCAACCTCTAACATGTCTCAATCACCAGGGTTTTAATCAAAGAAAGGTGAACCATCACTTTCATGGAAACAATGGCGGAAAATATTAGATTCCTATTTGATAGCATGGGTGGAGAATGGTTCTTATCAGCTAGGAAACAAGCAGTATCAAACAATTGCCATTTGGTGGCAGAGAAGGGGAGCTTAGAGATCAATTTGAAATGTCAATCAATCAATCAGAGCATTTCTAAAGTGCACTACTCAACCGTGAGGGTCCCAAGGCGCTGATGGGGGGGGCTGCTACACCTCAAACAGCCATGTCTTAAATTGTCTCCTGAAGGTAAGTAGGTCCTGTGTCTGTCACAGGTGGGTGGGAAGAGTGATCAATGTCTTGGCGGTGAGGTGGGAGAACGATCTGCCAACAGCAGTCGTTCTGTGGATGAGTGGGATGGTGGCGAGGGCAAGGTTGGCGGAGTGAAGCTGTCGGGTCGGGGTGTAGAAGGAGAGCCGTCTGTTGAGGTATTCTGGATCGGTGTTGTGCAGTGCCTTGTGAGCATGGGTGCGAAGTTTGAACGTGATTCTCTTGTTGCTGGGCCAGTGTAGGTCTCTCAGGTGAGCTGTGATGTGGCAGCGGCGGGGGATGTCCAGGATGAGGCGTGCTGAGGCATTCTGTATGTGTTGCGGTCTTTTCTGGAGCTTGGCCGTGGTTCCTGTGTAGAGGGCATTGCCGTAGTCCAGTTTGCTGCTTACGAGGGCTTGGGTGACTGTCCTTCTGGTTTCAGTGGGGATCCATTTGTAGATCTTCCGAAGCATGCGAAGGGTGTTGAAGCAGGAGGAGGAGATGGCGTTGACTTGCTGGGTCATTGACAGTGATGAGTCCTGGATGAATCCCAGGTTGCATGCATGGTCAGTGGGTGTGGTTCCCACAGTGGCAGGCCACCAGGAGTCGTCCCATGCAGAGGAGGTGGAGACGAGGATGAGGACCTCACTTTTGTTGGAATTCAGTTTCAGGCAGCTGCTCTTCATCCATTTGGCAATGGCCTTCATTCCTTCGTGGAGGTTGGGGTTGGCAATGGCGGGGTCCTTGTTGAGGGAGAGGATCAGCTGTGTGTCATCAACATATGAGACAATGTTGAGGTTGTGAGATTGGGCGATGGTTGCGAGCAGAGCCATGTCGATCATGATGGTAGAGAAACACTTTGGCAGCAGAAAGAAAATAATTTTGGAAATGCACAATTGTTTTTTCTAGAGGGCAGGGCAATACAGAGTGAGTGGGGAACTACATAGCATCTTTGAGAACACTGTCTTGCAATTGTGACATCAGGGAATTAATTGATTAATTGATCAGAGATCAATTGGTGAGGTGCACCAATGATTGAAGGGTGCAGGAGAAACTGCTGGTCAGAGACTCAGACCTCAAAGAGGCAGTTGCGATTGTAAAAGCTATGGAAAATGCTTCCAGCTGGGCTCAGGAGGTCTGTGAAACACAAGTAGAGGAGCACATACATGTGATTGATGCAATGAAGGAGGTGTCAAGAAAAGTGGTGATGTGACTAATAATGGTCATACAACGGGTAACAAGAGTTCTCAGATGAACATGAACAGTAAAGTGGTGAAATGTTACAGATGTGGTTGTACATCACACTTGTCCAACAGTCTGAATTGCTATGCCAGTAATGCACTTTGTAAAAATTGTGGGGAAAAGGGATACTATGCCAGAGTGTGCATGGGCGGAACAGTGAATGTTGTTGAAGATGCTAAAGAGATGGGAGGCAAAGTGGTCTCAGCAGTAACGGATGGGAATTTTATTGGTGGATATTGGGGGTGAGGCCTTGAAGGTTATGATGGATTCCAGGTCTCCATACACTGTGGTGCGTGACCAGCATTGGAATGAACATTTAACAACGGGTTATGGTGGAGGAAAGATTGATGTGTTGGGTGTACACAGTTATGAAAGTTCGACTCAGTGACAGAAAAACTGTGGGCAAAGTATTTGTTGTGAGGAGTGGGGACAAGTTATTGGGCTGGAGACATCAGAGAGACTTTGATATCATTCTGAGACGTAAAACCTCAGAGTCTATTTTGTTGGTAGCATACATTGATAATGAATATGATGTGATTGGTGATTTTCCCAAATTGTTTTGGAAAGAGTTGGGTTTGTTGAGTGGCTTTGAATACAAAATAGTGTTCAAGAAAAATGCAGTGCCACATGTATTTAAAGTCACATCTGAGGAGGGAACCCCTGAAGAATGAACTGGAGAAGCTATTAAAATTGGGAATTATTAAGGAGATAAAGTCCTCAGAATGTCTTGCCCCAGTGGTTCTGATTGCTAAGGAGCGTGGGAAGAGTGTTCAGATGTGTGTGGACCTTAGGGGACTTAACAAACATATTTGGGTTGATCAGCAACCTCTTCCAAATATATCTGAGACAGTGGAAGTCCTCAGAGGTGCCAGGGTGTTCAGTACCATAGATTTAGCCTCAGCTTACCACCAGGTTCCTTTACGTGAGGAGTCGAGGCACCTCTCTTTATTTGTGACACCTTTGGGAGCTTACAGGTTTTAAAAAATGACCTTGAGGTTATCGCCTGCAGCTGCCTGTTTCCTGAGAGCGATTGGAAAGGGTATTAGAAGTGGTCCCACAGGTATTATTCTTTCAGGATAACATTCTGGTGCATGGGAAGGATAAGAGTGAACATAACAAGATTTTGAGGCAGGTGTGTGAGAGACTGCAGGCTTCAGGTCTGACTTTGAGGAAAGACAAATGCAGATTTGGTGTTACAGCGGTCATATATCTTGGACACACGATCTCTGGGGAAGGCATTGGTCCCAGGAGAGATCTGGCTAAGAGGATCATGGAGGCCCCTACTCCTGTAAATAGAGATTAAGTCAGATCTTTCCTTGGTTTAGCTGAATTTTTTTCCAAGTTCATAGCGAACTTTGCAAGTGTTGTCCAACCACTGAAAATCTTCCTAAAAAAGCAGCAGTTTTCTCTTGGTCAGCTAACTCTGAAATGACCTTCCAGTCAGTTAAGTCATCATTTGGTAAACTACTCTTTTTGGGGCATTTTGATATGTGCAAAAAGACCATTTTAACAGCTGATTCAGGCCTGATGGGGCTTGGTGCGGTGTTCACCCAAGTAGTTTAAAGGGAACATAGGATTGTTGATTTTGCATCATAATCCTGAAGGGGAGTAGAAGAGCAAGATTCTGTGATAGAATACAAGGCTTTGGCGGTTGCATGGCCTGTACAACATTTTAGATTTTATCAGTAGGGAATATTTTACATGGTGAGGTCTGATCATCCCTCATTGGTGCAAGTTTTGACCTCAGGACAGTATGACACCAAGGCCCATATTTATACTTTTTTAGCACCGCATTTGCGTCATTTTTTGACGCAAAAGCGGCACAAACTTGCAAAATACAATCGTATTTTGTAAATTTGTGCCGTTTTTGCATCAAAAAGCGGCGCAAATGCGGCGCTAAAAAAGTATAAATATGGGCCCAAGAATCAAAATGTGGATGGAGGGATTGATGGAGTACAATTTCCAAGTAGCGTATCTGCATCCTGAGTGGAATGTAGTAGCAGATTGTTTGTCAAGGCTACTCAAGGAGAGTGGAGATGAGATTAAGGAACTGATGTTGAGGAAAGATGCAGTGAGGGTGGCATGGGTTATAACTGAAGAGAAGTGGGAACAAGGAAGAAGCAGTAGTGAGGTTTGCAAAAATTTATTGGAGTTTGTGGAAAAAGGATAGCTGAAGCTTAAAGATGTTCCTAGCCAGGTGAGAGGATTAAGGAATATGAGAGGAGAGCTGCCTTTTATTGATGGGGACCTATTTAGGGGCACGCATCCTGTACCACCAACAAAGTTGCAAGAAAGATCATAAATTTGGGGAATGGAGGTCATTTTGGGAGAAATTCAACAAAGTCTCGGATATGGAAAATATACTGGTGGCCAAATCTTGACAGACAGGATGAGCACATATGCTGAAGTTGGTTGTGGGCCAGAAACAACAAAAGCAAGGTCACACATCCTGCGCCACCCTCTCCTGTAGAGATACCCATAGATAACCATGGAAGAAGTTAGGCCTGAACACAATTGGCCCTTTTGAGTTTTTTGTCATCCAAAGAACGCTATGTCTTGCTGCTTGTGGATTATAACACAAAATGAGTAGTGACTCTCTGTGTCAGTGTGGTTACCACTAGCGTGGTGACTGATTTTTGCAAAGATGAGCTTGCAAGTGAGGGTGTCCCTGGTGTGATCATCACGGATAATGAGGTGCAATTTATCTCTTTCAAGATGAAATAATTTTTGAGTGTCCTAACATTCAACATCACAAAACCGCCCTCTTTACATCCCAGAATGGCCGTCTTGCTGAGACACTGAACAGAATAGTCAAGTCCTGTGTACAGAGTGTGGTAGACACAGGTGCATTCTTGAAGGAGTTGTTAAGAGTAACATGGTGGACGTGGCAAAACACTCGTAATGCAATCACTTTGAAGTCACCTTTCCAGATGTTGAAAGGTAGAGCTATTTGCTCAGAGCTCAATCCGGCATTGCTTGGGGTGGACAGCAAATGTGAGGGAGTAGACAAGAGCAAAGAGGAGCCAAATGGATGCAGGGGAAAAGAGAGAATTATCGAAATAAGTATAAGACAATGTATGATGAGAGAAATCGTGTGAAGGATGTGAAGTGGAAGATTGATGTCACAGTACTAGTGAAGAAGCCTGGGTTTGTCAAGAAGGGCCAGTTTATGTTTGTTGGGCCCCTCGAAATATAGAAAGTAAGAAGGACAGTTATAACAATGGAATCTGGAAATGTGTGGAGCATATCCTTTCTGGCCAGGAAGGAAGCTAATGAGTGTGATCGGGAAGCATGAGATGCTGGGAGGGGTGGTCAGGAGAAAAGGAACACAATGAGGCCAGTATAGTGGAAGTACTATATCATTGATGGGAGAGCAGTAGCAAACTCATTGTGATTGTCATCTAGCTATGAGTGTGTTAATTATTATGCTTTTTTCTGTAAGCAACATTGCTCGGTTTAGCTTTGCTTGTTTTAGGGTTACAATTGTTTCATTTTTCATATTTTCTTTAATTGTATTGTTTATTATGGGGAGGGAGATGTATTGTGGTTTGGGTTTCATTTGTACTGGTCAGCCTTGTGCCTGGCCATTGCAGTGGACATTTAGAATGTATGACATCAGATGAAGTATCTGGCATTAGAGTCAGACTACAGCAGATGTTTTGAAAGATGGTAGCATGGTCCCACTGTTCATGTTGATCTTGAATAATTTTCTGTTTGCCTCCACAGACTGTATACTCATTTTAACTAAACACCATAACATAAACTACACCTTTTTAAGTTTACACTTAGTAGTAAATGTAGTACTTTTTGGTAGTCAGAAACTACAGACCGGACTCACAAAGGTAAACTTGCATTTTTGTTTCGTTACTACTTTTAAGCATTCACAAACTACATGCAGAGTTTTACAGCTCTTCCTTCCCTACACTTAGGTGTGTGGAGGTCTACACACCTGGAAGCTCCGCAATTAGGGCAGAAAACTCCACACGTACCAGTACAAAGTGTGCGGAGTCATTAAAACTACGTACATTGTTTGTTAATACCTAAAAGTAGTAAACTTACACAAAAGTGTAAATTTACCTTTGTGAATCAGGCCAAAGGAGTGTAATTGTAATGCTCGTAAAACTAGTAATAGTACAATTACATTCTGATGGTCAGATTCACGAAGGTAAATTTACACTTTTAAATGTTTATTCTTTTTTTGGTATTCACAAATAACGAGTTAATAGTAAATTTACAACGGCAGAGAGTCCTCATTGGGAGCAGAGAACTCTGCACATAAAAAGATAGGCCTGCCTAATGTAAACGTACTATTAACTCATTCTTTGTGAATACCAAACAAAGAATAAACCTACACAAATCTGTACGTTTACCTTTGTGGATCAGGCATGCAGTTGATGAATACTGAAACAGCAGGAAAAAGTATTACAAAGTGTTTCCCTTTGTGCGTTAGGTCCACAGTATACGGACTGTGAACAGTAGACCACTGGGCCCCGGTGCCGGTGGTTCTGTGGACGATCATGCTAGGTTTCATAAAAAAGCGTGAGTGTCAAAAAGCGAATCACCAGTTTCAACCAAACAGTTTTCTAGGTCTACCATGTACTCCCTGCAGCAACTTGGATGCATTCGTATTTATCGTTTGTTTTGCATATTTGCACATGCATCAAAATCACTACATATGTGAAGTCCAGAAAGCAACCTGACACGCGAACTGGAAAAGATCCACTGTGGAGATTCCATTTGGATCACAGTAACTGTTTCTGACTAAAGCATGCGTCTTTTTGGAACATGGTTTCAAAGTAAACTATTTATCTCATGTTCTTTCATCAAAGGGACATAAAGACCGAGAATGTGATGTCTTTAACAGGCACAGCAGATGCTTTTCTAATCGGGCCACGATGATCGTTGCATAGGGCTTGCAGTACCATTTAATGTATCCTCTTTGATTTACTCAGGAGACGATTTCACCCCACTGGAACGAGAAACTCTTCTAGTTTATTATTGTTGGCACTGCTTCCAGGAAACCTAACAAAAAAACACGTTCTCTTTTCACTGTCTACAGGATCTTTTATGTTCACAGAAACATATTGTATAATCCTTCAATTAAAACAGTATTTCCAATACGTAGACAGTTCAAAATGACCTGAGGGTAATTTAGCTGAATATCATTCACTTTCGTTCCATTGAAAGGGGCCGTCCCACAAGGATGCCACGATGAGTTTCAAAACCCAGCAGACAGCAAGCAAAAAGAACGTTTTAAAAATGCTTGTTGGTGGTGATTGTTAGAGATGCGGGACTGGGTGAAGAGAACGCATTTGTTCTCGTATGAGTCCGAGGATAGCATTTGCTTCCATTAACTGTTTCATATACTTAAATGTGGAACTGTGTTTGATATTCGCAGTTATTTGCTGATAGCGTATTTGATGATAATCTACTGACTAAATATATACAAAAGCAAATACAAACAGTGCACTGCCCAAGTAACTTCTTTTATAAATAAGGTCCAGGGAGACCAAGGTAATGCAGTACTTTACTCATAAGGCATAAAATGAACCTCTGTAGATTTTGGGGACTATTCACTAACGTTTGGCATGAGCGTCCAAGTAGTGCGACTGCTTAGCATTAAAAAAGGCCTCCAGCAGCAAGGCAAAATAACACAGTTTGCAAACACCCACAGAATCCTTACTAAAGCTATACCTTGGGGTCTAATCTTACTATTAGCAAGTGCAGTCCCACAAATACTTTCTCAAATCTCTTATAATCACTCTGCACATGATATGGTGCAGACATTGTGCAGGACTGTGAAGGGTGCTAGAGCAGGTGTTTTAATCAGAATATTAATCAATATTCATGTATTCTGAGTAATGGATTTGTGTAGAAAATGTATTAATCTAGAGCAAATAATGCACGCATTTGAAAATGTGTCAATGTGAGTGGCCGCCAATGTTCACGGAGTATACTTATTAATGGCTAATTAAAATGAAATATGGAGCTTATGTTTGATTAATGTAGTAATACGTCACATTAAGGGTTATGTATTATGTATCAGCTTTATTAATTGAAAGTCTTAACTTAGCAGAGGTCTTGGCCTAGTTGCATGGCCTCATG
Source organism: Pleurodeles waltl (assembly GCF_031143425.1). Lineage (NCBI taxonomy): Eukaryota > Metazoa > Chordata > Amphibia > Caudata > Salamandridae > Pleurodeles > Pleurodeles waltl. The sequence continues at coordinate 90,318,689 of NC_090437.1, forward strand.
TTGAACTGTATTTCCAAACCGCTAAATAAAATGTTGCTTAAAGAATTAAATTGTAATTTTCCACTGTGCTGACCAAATGTGCTCCTAGTTAAAGGTCTTTCTCATGAGAACCACTTGCTAGAAGATGCTGTTCCCGTTGAATGCAACAATGTAAATGTAACGTGTGAGACTGACTTTCTCAGGAGAGAACAATAACCATACTGATTGGAATATAAACTGCAACAATATTGTTACCTGATGAGCTGGATGATGAGGACATTACAAGTTAAGCCAACCAGCAACATGTGAACTGTGAACTTGTGGAAACTGCAGATTTGAAGTTTTTGTTTTATTCGACAAAGTGTGAACATGCAAATCCCTTGACCAATAGGGACTTGGGAAGTAGTTTTGGGAAATCTAACTTAGCCAGACTGCACTGAGGGAAGACAGACCATTTGTGCTTTTGCCTTTTGCGACCGTCACTACTTTACTGAGCGAGAGGCGTGCTTAATTCTAATGCTTAAAACTTAGCCTTTTCTGAACTTTGATACTGAATCCTGATGACGAAGACTATCTTAGCTTGCTGATCCAATTGAGAAAAGGTATACTGTTACACATGTGTTGGATATGTCTATTTGTTTTTTTCTTTCTAGGTACCAACCACACTATTTTGTTAGAACCATAGCTAGATGTTTTCCAAATTTGTGTTGGCTGAATTGTTTTGCATGAAGTCCAACATGCTAATGCTAATCTGATGTTAGATAAGGGTTCTCACTAATGAAAGTTTGCTATAGGGAGTAATATTCGATGTCTTTCCTTTGCTGAATCTAAATGTATGTGATATCATTTGCGCAATTGTTTTTGTTATTACTTTGCACGATAACCTTAGAATGTGTAATTATTCAAGCTTTGATTAGATTGCGTTTCTTCCGCAGATTTGGACAGCCAGTGATGTTTATGTACGTTTATCATTTGATTTTGAGATTATCTAAAATATAATATAATATAATATAATATTGTTAATATAGGGAATTAAATATTCTAACTTTTACTAAAAGGTGTGGTTATTCATGACTGAAAGGGCATGGTGTGTGATAATTACTGACTTCTAATGATAATTGATGTTACTGCTTAATTATTGATTATTGATCTGCATATACTGGATCTATGGTGGGCACATCTTAAATGCAAGTCAAAATGTTCATCGACCTATTTGTGTCCCCTTGTAAGTTAGTATTAAGGTCTGACCTGCTAACAAGGGCATCCCCCATCCATGGAAGCATCCTAACTCCCCCTATGTGGGCTTGTAGTAACACACACACAAAGAAATACACCGCACTAAAATTCGATAAACAGCTTGACATTGAGACTAGGTTGACCAGATTTTGAAACCCCAAAACTGGGATATTTCGCAAAAATAAAAGAATAACTAGAACTTTACATCAACCGAAGGGCATAATGACAGCGCCCGTCAACACAGAAACACACACAACAAGGCACTAAGAAAATAAATAAAATGCAGTTTTTAGAGCCAGTATCATATCTGTCAATTAAATTACTTTCGGATAGCAGTTGATAGCTAACCATGCTTTAGGACACATATAAATGTACATCAATTGTTCTCAGTCAACTGTCTCTGGAAACTGGGACAAGAGCCACATTTGCAGAAATCTGCCAGGCCAGCTAGTGAAAAATGCACCTGTCACAGCAAACCTGAGACACCTGGTCACCTTAACTGAGACAGAAAGGGCCACAGAACAATTTATTAGAAATGGTCGCAATGGTGCATATATTTTCTAACCAACAGAGACTAGTTTACAGACCAGTTTACTTCTTTAGTGCATGGATAGATTGGTCGCTTTCGTCTGAAGAATTATGCTGTAATAATTTAGTTGCGAACTACCACACTGGCATATGAAAGTCGAATATCATCTACATCAGGGATTTGCCCTTCAATGAAGATGAAGCTGGCACTTCTGGGCATAGCCCATCCACCATTCTGACTGGGTGTGCAAGACCTGTTGACCTTGGGTATGAAACCACAGAATGTTCATTGCTGTCAAAACATGAAGACCTAGTTAAAACTGGATACTTCCTGGCACCAGTATAGTTGGTGCTAAGGGTAACTCAACTGATACTACCAAAAGCCAGTGACCCAGCAACACTGGCAGACATGGGAGGCCCATCCCAACAAATATTAGGAATTACCTTCCAGCTCAAATAAACACTTATGCCCTCATTACAACCCTGGTGGTCGGTGATAAAGTGGCCGTAATACCGCCAAAAGGCTGGCGGTAATTACCACCCAATTATGACCATAATGGAAAGATCTCCGAAAGACAGCCAATGTACCACACCGACCGCCAGGGCGGAAACAACAGACACCATGGCGGTAGCCATCTACAGCCAGGCGGAAGTCAATGTTCCGCCCACCATATTACGACCATGCAAATCGCCACCTTTCCCGTGGTGGTACCAACAACATCAAAAGCCTGGTGGAAACAGAGCTCAAAAGTGAAAGGACTCACCATTGGAGACACAGGTAACAACCATGCCACCATGGAACCCGAACTGCATGTATTGCCGTATATATTCTACGTTCTGCTCCACCACGAACACCAACGCCGGTGAACGTGACAACAGTGAGTACAGCCACCTAACACACAAGGGAGGGGGGGAGGAAAACAACAGTGACACACACACCCCATACACACAACCAGATGCACAAGAAAGCAAGTTAATCCCCCTAAATCGTCTGAATAATCTAAGGACAAAAAGAATGTACTAAAGTGAGTGTAATAATATCAACACAGTATAAAATAACTTAGCCAATGTTACAGATATCTACAAATGTACAGAAAAAGGGACACTGCCCAGTCCTCAGTTTACGTGGGCTACATGGCCACAGGGCAAAGTCCAAGGCCCCACTTGCCACCTGCATCAATACGAAGAGAACACTGCAGGGGCATCAATTGGCAAATAGGCAGGCAACTCGAGGGGGGGGCACCTCAGCCGGAAACAAGACCACTGGTTCTGGAGGGGGCAACATGCCCTATGCTTGGTCCTGGGGAGTGCAAGGCAACAGTCTCTCAGGTGGGTGACTTGCCCACTGGTTCTGGAGGGGGCAACATGCCCTGACCTTGGACCTGGGGAGTGCAAGGCCACAGTCTCTCGAGTGGGTGTTTCCCACACTTGTTCTAGAGGATGCAACATGCCCTGTGCTTGGTCCTCCGGAGTGCAAGGCCACAGTCTCTTGAGTGGGTGTCTCCCACACTGGTTCTGGAGGGGGCAACATGCCCTGTGCTTGCTCCTGGGAAGTGATGGGCCACAGTCTCTCGAGTGGGTGACTTGCCCACTAGTTCTGGAGGGGGCAACATGCCCTGTGCTTGGTCCTGGGGAGTGCAAGGCCACAGACTCTCAAGTGGGTGTCTCCCACACTGGTTCTGGAGGGGGAACCATGCCCTGTGCTTTGTCCTGGGGAGTGCAAGGCCAAAGTCTTGCAAGTGGGTGTCTCCCACACTGGTTCTGGAGGGGGCAACATTGCCTGTGCCTGCTCCTGGGGAGTGCAAGGCCACAGTCTCTCGAGTGGATGTCTTGCTCACTGGTTCTGGAGGGTGCAGCTCACACACCAGCCCATGGAGGCAGGATCACATTGCGTCCGCCGGCGGTGATGGCTGCACTCTGGTGGTGCTGGTGGTGGGAGGTTCCTGCACATCCCCTGCACCCTCAGATGGATGTACTGTGGTGGTGCTGGTGGTGGGAGGTTCCTGCACATCCCCTGCACCCTCGGATAGATGCACTGTGGTGGTGCTAGTGGTGGTGGTGGGAGGCTCCTGCACATCCCCTGCACCCTTGGATGGATGCACAACCACGCATGGTGGTGGGGACTCTTTGACTGCTGCTGGTGCATGCTCCTGGTCCTCTTGCCCGCTGGTGCAGGCTGCTTGCCCTTCTTGCCTGCTGGTGCAGGCTCCTTGCTTTTCTTGCCTGCTGGTGCAGGCACAAAAGAGCTTGGGTGTAGCCTGCATATCCTGATGAGCTATCTGTACTAGGAGGGAGGGGAGGAGTGGTCACTCACATCTGAAAGGACTGTGCCTGCCCTCACACAATGCAGTCTCCAACCCCCTGGTGTGTGTCTGGGGACTGGTCTGGGCAAGGCACGATCTTGAAAACAACAGAGACTTCTCTTTGATGTAGGCCTACTTCCAAGGCAGAAAGGGGTATAAGAAGCGTCCCAAAGCCACTGACAATTATATCACTTTTGGAATCAAAAGGAACCTCTGCCAAGGAGAAGTGTTGCCCTGCCTGTGACTGTGCTTTGTGGAGCTATCCTGCAGTTGCTGCTTCTGCCTGTGAAACAGGACAAAGGCTGGACTTTGTTGTGAATTCCTGCTTGTGAAGAATCTCCAAGGGCTTGCACTGAGCTTGCCTCCTGTTATTGAAGTCTCAGGGCCATCAAAGACTTCCCCTGCCAGCACCTAGACTCTCTGTTGAGGCTCCTACCCTGCCAACTGGTGCCCTATCCACTTCCTGGGCCCTTGAAAGGTGAAGCTGGCAGACAAAGACTGAAAATCTACACACAGAAAGCTGTGAGGGGAGATTTTTGATGCACCTTCCGTGACGTGGCTGATAAACGAAGCACCACCGGCTTCGCGGCTGAAATCAATGCTCCACCTGCATCGTGGTTGGAAGATCGACTCAATGCAGCTGGAGAAACGACGTGCAATACCCGCTAACGGAGGCTGATAACAATGCAAACCCCATGCAGCACGATTTTGTGATACAGTGTGACCAAATTTGCAACGCAACATCGCTGGGTGTGGAAAAACAACGCAAAGCCTGCCCAGACCCTAGGTGCCTGTCCGGATCAATGCATCACTCTCTTGTGAGAGAGGAGAAATGACGCACGCCGACCCGCCAGAGGACGAACAATGCACGGTCTTGCTTGTGAGTGAGAAATCAACGCATCGCTGGTCTTTTCCAATACACACTCGCCCGTGTGGTGTTATTTTGACGTTACCCAGGTACTTTTGTACACTAACAACGCTCTCACTGTTTTCTAAAGGATTTAAGACTCTTAGGGGGTCATTACAACCCTGGCGGACAGTGTTAAAGTGGCGGTAAGACCGCAAACAGGCCGGCGGAAAAAAAATGGGAATTATGACCGTGGCGGAAACCGCCAACAAAGACAGCCACTTTAACACTCCGACCGCCACAGTGGTACAGACAAACAGCGCGGCGGTCACCACCAACAGACAGGCGGAAGACAAAGTACTGCCCACAGTATCACAACCTACCAATCCGCCACCTTTTCTGGGGCGGATTCACCGTGGATAAAAACACAGCGGAAACAGCCATTTCAAAGGGAAAACACTCACCTCTACACATCCCACGAGGAATCAGGACACCATGGAGCCGGAACTCTAAATACTCCCTGCGATAGTCTTCCTGCTCCTGTACGACCATCATCAAAGTCGATGCCGAAGACAACAGTGAGTACTGCATCTACGACATAGGGGAGGGGGAGGCAAAAGTCAGGGACACACACACGCAACACCCCCACCCCCACCCCGACCCTCACCCACTACAACACTCACACCAATGCATATCCAGACATTACAGTAACAACCCCCAAATCCCCCGGAAGAATGCAAAGACAAAAGGAAATGAGTGCAACCATTGTAATATATCAAAATACAGTAACCAAATATATACAGATCAATAAACACATTCAACAAAATATACATCACGATTAGTAGTACAGGTAATGCACCATTCAATGTCCGTGGACCACTGGGCCCAAAATGCATGGGCGAGGCCCACATCAGATACCTGATCAAAACGGAGAGAACACTGCTGGGGCATCAGATAGAAATACAACAGGCACCTCAGGGGGAAGGGAAGGGGGGCACCACAGCCGGATGACTGCACCATGCCAGATCCACGAGGGGGCTCCATGCCCATTGATGTATCCTGGGGAGTGCAAAGCCACAGACTCTCAAGTCTCTACAGTGGTTGGTTTGCCCACTGCCATATCCTGGGGAGTGCAAAGCCACAGTCTCTCAAGTCTCTACAGTGGGTGGTTTGCCCACTGTTCAATCCTGGGGAGTGCAAAGCCACAGTCTCTCAAGTCTCTACAGTGGGTGGTTTGCCCACTGCCATATCCTGGGGAGCGCAAAGCCACAGTCTCTCAAGTCGCTGCAGTGGGTGGTTTGTCCACTGCCATATCCTGGGGAGTGCAAAGCCACAGTCTCTCAAGTCTCTACAATGGGTGGTTTGCCCACTGTTCAATTCTGGGGAGTGCAAAGCCACAGTCTCTCAAGTGGATAACAGTCTTCACTGGTTCTGGAGGGGGGGACTGGTGCCCAGAGTGCTTCATCCTGTGCAGGAAAGACGGAGTGGATGCTGTTCTCCACTGGCTCTGGAGGGGGACTGGTGCCCAGAGTACTTCAAGTCTCTACAGTGGGTCGTTTGCCCACAGTTCAATCCTGTATAGTGCAAAGCCACAGTCTCTCAAATCTATACAGTGGGTGGGTTGCCCACTGTTCAATCCTGGGGAGTGCAAAGCCACAGTCTCTCAAGTCTATACAGTGGGTGGGTTGCCCACTGCTTCATCCTGGGGAGTGCAAGGCCAAAGTCTCTCAAGTCCATACAGTGGATGGGTTGCCCACTGCTTCATCCTGGGGAGTGCAAAGCCACAGACTCTCAAGTCTCTACAGTGGTTGGTTTTCCCACTGCCATATCCTGGGGAGTGCAAAGCCACAGTCTCTCAAGTCTCTACAGTGGGTGGTTTGCCCACTGTTCAATCCTGGGGAGTGCAAAGCCACAGTCTCTCAAGTCTCTACAGTGGGTGGGTTGCCCACTGCCATATCCTGGGGAGTGCAAAGCCACAGTCTCTCAAGTCTCTACAGTGGGTGGTTTGCCCACTGCCATATCCTGGGGAGTACAAAGCCACAGTCTCTCAAGTCTCTACAGTGGGTGGTTTGCCCACTGCCATATCCTGGGGAGTGCAAAGCCACAGTCTCTCAAGTCTCTACAGTGGGTGATTTTCCCACTGCCATATCCTGGGGAGTGCAAAGTCACAGTCTCTCAAGTCTCTACAGTGGGTGGTTTGCCCACTGTTCAATCCTGGGGAGTGCAAAGCCACAGTCTCTCAATTCTCTACAGTGGGTGGTTTGCCCACTGCCATATCCTGGGGAGTGCAAAGCCACAGTCTCTCAAGTCTCTACAGTGGGTGGTTTGCCCACTGTTCAATCCTGGGGAGTGCAAAGCCACAGTCTCTCAAGTGGATAACAGTCTCCACTGGTTCTGGAGGGGGACTGGTGCCCAGAGTGCTTCATCCTGTGCAGGAAAGACGGAGTGGATGCTGTTCTCCACTGGATCTGGAGGGGGACTGGTGCCCAGAGTGCTTCATCCTGTGCAGGACAGAAGGAGTGGATGCTGTTCTCAACTGGTTCTGGAGGGGGACTGGTACCCAGAGTGCTTCATCCTGGTAAAGACAGATGGAGTGGATGCTGTTCTCCACAGGGTCTGGAGGGGGACTGGTGCCCAGAGTGCTTCATCCTGGTAAGGACAGACGGAGTGGATGCTGTTCTCCACTGGTTCTGGAGGGGGACTGGTGCCCAGAGTGCTTCATCCTGGTAAGGATAGACGGAGTGGATGCTGTTCTCCACTGGTTCTGGAGGGGGACTGGTGCCCAGAGTGCTTCATCCTGTGCAGGATAGAAGGAGTGGATGCTGTTCTCAACTGGTTCTGGAGGGGGACTGGTGCCCAGAGTGCTTCATCCTGGTAAGGACAGACGGAGTGGATGCTGTTCTCCACTGGTTCTGGAGGGGGACTGGTGCCCAGAGTGCTTCATCCTGGTAAGGACAGACGGAGTGGATGCTGTTCTCCACTGGTTCTGGAGGGGGACTGGTGCCCAGAGTGCTTCATCCTGGTAAGGACAGACGGAGTGGATGCTGTTCTCCACTGGTTCTGGAGGGGGACTGGTGCTCAGAGTGCTTCATCCTGTGCAGGACAGAAGGAGTGGATGCTGTTCTCAACTGGTTCTGGAGGGGGACTGGTGCCCAGAGTGCTTCATCCTGGTAAGGACAGACGGAGTGGATGCTGTTCTCCACTGGTTCTGGAGGGGGACTGGTGCCCAAAGTGCTTCATCCTGGTAGGGACAGATGGAGTGGATGCTGTTCTCCACTGGTTCTGGAGGGGGACTGGTGCCCAGAGTGCATCACTCTCCCCGTGACGGTCCCAGTTCCGTCACTGCCCCTGCCGCACATGGGCTAGCGGTGCTTGAGTTGGCGGCGCTTGCCCTGTTCAGCGGTGCTTGCCATGGCGGTCTGTGCCCTGTTCAGCGGTGCTTGCCCTGTTCAGCGGTGCTTGCCCTGTTCAGCGGTGCTTGCCATGGCAGTCGGTGCCCTGTTCAGCGGTGCTTGCCCTGTTCAGCGGTGCTTGTCCTGTTCAGCGGTGCTTGCCATGGAGGTCTGTGCCCTGTTAAGCGGTGCTTGCCCTGTTCAGCGGTGCTTGCCATGGCGGTCTGTGCCCTGTTCAGCGGTGCTTGCCCTGTTCAGCGGTGCCTGCCATGGCGGTCTGTGCCCTGTTCAGAGGTGCTTGGCCTGTTCAGCGGTGCTTGCCATAGCGGTCTGTGCCCTGATCAGCGGTGCTTGGCCTGTTCAGCGGTGCTTGCCATGGCGGTCTGTGCCCTGTTCAGCGATGCTTGGCCTGTTCAGCGGTGCTTGCCATGGCAGTCTGTGCCCTGTCAAGCGGTGCTTGCCATGGCGGTCCTTCATTGCCCAGCTAGGCTGTGGCTGCCGGGGCCCTCCTGGGCACTGACTCTGGCGGTGGACTCCTGGCCACTGACGATTGGTCTGGCCTCCTGGGCACTGACTCTGGTGGTGGCCTCCTGGCCACTGACGATGGGGCTGGCGGTGGCCTCCTGGGCAGCGGGGATGATGGCGGTCTTCTCCACCATGCTGCTCTTCCCAGACTTTGGCGATTTCTTCTGCCCCTTCACCACCCTGGGAGGAGTCACAGCTGAGTGGACACTCCCCCCGGAACCCTTGTGAGCGGCTTTGCCTGCTGGAGTCATCACCCTCTCCCGCCGGGCACTGTCCAACTTCTGGTGCTTTACAGGGGGGGGACTGGCTGTGCTGTGGCTCCGTGTCACACTGGCTGCCCTGGTGCCCGGTGCACTCCACATACCTCTAACAGGCACCACTGGTACCAGTGATTTTTTGGCTGAGGTGCTAGTACGGGACCTATGAATTGGAGGGGGGGTGGTGGGAAAGAGGTCAAACTTGCTCAGGAAAAGTTTCTTAGTATCACTGGGACGGGTAGCTGGAGGGGGTCTGGGAGTGGAGGAAGAGGAGGTGGTTGTAGGAGGTGTAACTTTTGTGGCTTTGGGTGCAGGTGCATGCGCTGGAGGCTGTCGTGAGGTGGATGGCTGTTGGGTGGGTGTGTGCCTGCGTTTGTGTACTTTGGGAGGGGGCGTCACAGACACACTGGGAGAGGACACAGGGGACATGTAAATGGTAGTGGGGGTGGTGAGTGCCGGTGAGCGGGGTGTGGTGGTGGGTGTGCTGGTGCGGGACCTAGTGGCTGTTGTGGTAGTGCATGCAGGTGAGAGTGTAGACGACACTGGGAGGGAGGAGGGATACGACGAGGAGGGGGACACAGTGGAGTCAGTGGATGTTGCTGTGTCTGTATGTGTGTGATGCTTGTGTGAGTACCTGTGGGATGTGTGGTGCTTATGTTTGCCTGAGCTTCCCTTGTGTGTTGATGTGTGTGCAGGCTGGTCTGATGGTGTGCTTGGGATAAGCTGGGGTACAGGGTATTGGGTCTGGGTGGAGGAAGTTGGAGGGGGAGGCTAGAGACAGGGACAATGGCTGCCATCAGTGCTGAGGCCAGAGATTGCAGGGTTCGATGAAGGACAGCCTGACCAGAATGAATGCCCTCCAGGAATGTATTTGTGTGTTGCAATTCCCTTTCTACACCCTGGATGGCATTCAAAATGGTAGACTGCCCAACAGTGAGGGACCTGAGGAGGTCAATGGCCTCCTCACTGAGGGCAGCAGAGGTGACAGGGGCAGGGGCTGATGTGCCTGGGGCGAAGGTGATGCCCACCCTCCTGGGTGAGCGGGCACAGGGCGAAGGTTGAAGGGCTGCTGGGAGGGCGGTGCTGGTAGGAGGGGTGGCGGCTGTACCTGTAGAAGTGGGGGGCACAGATTTTGCCGCCACCACAAGGGAGCTCCCATCATAGGACGAATCCGTGTCGCTGGTTGCTGATCCTGTCCCCGCCGTGAAGCTCCCCTCGCCCTCCGTCCCACTGGTGTATTCTGAGTCCGTGGTGTGGCCCTCCATGGCCATGTGGGATGCAGCTCCCTCGTGCTCCGGTGCCACCGTACCTCCGCCTGATGATGCTGATGCACACAAGAAAAGGGAGACCACAAAAAGGGGGGGGGAACGACAGAAGAAAGACAGGTTGAGTGCATGGCTTACCGCTACAGTTGGCGGACAATACAGACACAGCATCCCCCTGCACTACGCCGCGCTGTTGGGCTCTACAGATGCCGTTCCTGGGATATGGCCTACATGGCTATGGTTGACATCTGCACACATAGATGACACAGGGGCATGTATACCTGTACTTGGCACTCTACAGAGGTGGGGTGGAGTGCCACATGGCCTGCATTACGGAGGGGCCTAGCCTACGGAACTCGCCCTGGCCTAGGGAAACCCACAGCCCTCCTCCCCCACCCAGACACCTTCACTGCGCGCAAAGTCAGCAGAATGATGTTGTACTCACCCCCTTGTGTCTGCTGTGATGCCCTCAAGCGCCCATCCAACTCAGGGTAGACCACCGCCAGGATCCTTAACATCAGGGGGGTCATGGTTCGACGGGCACCCCTCCCACGTTGGGAGGCCATCCCCAGCTGAGCCTCCGCCGTCTTCTTGCTCCAGCGGCGAATGTCCTTCCATCTTTTCCGGCAGTGGGTGCTCCGTCTCTGGTGGACCCCAGGGTCCAGACGTCCTTGGCGATGACATGCCAAATATCCTTCTTCTGGTGGGCGCTGACCTACATGACATGTACAGGGGAAGAAGAGAAGTCATTAGCAACCCCACCGTCGAAGTGAGTGGCCCACATCCCTACCCTTGCCATGTGGCACATGCATTCACAGTCCTTCATGCACGCAGAACTGTGCCCCCTTCTTACTTACCACCAGCCCTCTGCACCCAGGCATAGCCCACATAACATGCTCCCTGGGTACTCACCTGTTGGTCTGGAGGACCGTAGAGTAGCGTGTACTGGGGGAGGACCCCGTCCACGAGCTTCTCCAACTCCTGTGCAGTGAAGGCAGGGGCCCTTTCCCCAGACGCACGAGCCATTGTCTCTTCCAGACCGAGGTCACAGCAGCACTTACAATGTAGGTCCTCTCCTGTCGAAGATCAGGTATCGAGTGATTGAAAAGATAGAAAATGGCAGTCACGTCCGTGGCAGTCACGTCCGCGGCGGTGCGTATCATCATCGCCGGCGCACTTCCTCATTGGCTCCTGGGACCCATAGGGTCCAATGTTAACCAATGCATCATTGCACCACGGTCTTTGACCGCCTACCGCGATGGTGTACAACACCAGCGCAGTTACCTCACATCCCATTGTCCCAGTTTAGAGGTCAGGCTGCCGCCATTTCAGGGGCCCACATGGCTTCATTTTTAACTGCGTCACACATACCTAGGCCTGGACTCAACACACATACAGACAACATTTTGGATTTTGTTTCGTGTTCTGTGTACACTGTGGGTACATACCTCTGAGTTGTTTGACTCTGTGGTCGCTGTTGTCCTTCCTAGGCACCGTCAGCTGGGACATGTGAGGAGATGGCGAAATCCTCCGGTGTACCGACCGCTGGTGGACCTGTTGACAATGGAGGAGCGACATTTAATCACCACCTACAGGTTTGACCATGCCACAATCCAGGAACTGTGTACCCGGTTGGAGCCTGACCTGATGTCAGCTATCCGCCATCCCACAGGGATCCCCCCTCAAGTGCAGGTGCTATCAGTGCTCCATTTCCTTGCAAGTGGGTCATTTCAAACAACAGTGGCCATGGCATCAGGGATGTCCCAGCCTATGTTTTCCAACGTGTTGTCCAGAGTGTTGTCTGCCCTGCTGAAACACATGAGGAGCTACATTGATTTCCCTCAATTGGAGGATTTGGCTACAGTTAAAGGTGACTTCTATGCCCTTGGACATATCCCCAAAATCATAGGTGCCATTGATGGGACCCATGTAGCTCTGGTTCCCCCCCCCCACAGGAGTGAACAGGTTTACAGGAACCGGAAGAGTTATCATTCGATGAATGTACAGATGGTATGTTTGGCAGACCAGTACATCTCCCAGGTAAATGCTATGTTCCCTGGCTCAGTGCATGACGCCTACATCCTGCGGAATAGCAGCATCCCTTATGTGATGGGTCAACTCCAGAGGCACCGTGTGTGGCTATTAGGGGACTCTGGTTACCCCAACCTGTCATGGCTACTGACCCCAGTGAGGAATCCCAGGACCAGGGCAGAGGAACGCTACAATGAGGCCCATGGGAGGACTAGGAGGGTGATCGAACACACCTTCGGCCTCCTGAAGGCCAGGTTCAGGTGCCTCCATATGACAGGTGGTTCCCTATTCTACTCACCAAGAAAGGTGTGCCAGATCATCATCGCCTGCTGTATGCTTCACAATCTGGCTTTGCGACGCCAGGTGCCTTTTCTGCAGGAGGATGGTCCAGATGACGGTCGTTGTGGCAGCTGTGGAGCCTGTGGACAGTGATGAGGAGGAAGCAGAGGAAGAAGACATTGACAACAGGGACTCAGTTATCCAGCAATATTTCCAGTGACACACAGGTGAGAACACATTCCTTCATATTACAAGTACTTTCACACTTCTAACTCTATCCTGTCTGTCAATTTCAACCAGTATATGGTAACTGAGTTGTACATTTCCATTACGGTTTCACAGGTGTGGTTACCAACATATGTCATCTGCTTACATTCCTCATGGACTTGTGGTGTGTGACATAGGTATGTTGACATTACATTTGAGAACGGATTTTGTCACTGTCATTTGGTAATACACATTTTCAAAATCACAGACTGACTCCAGATTGTTTTGTGGTTCAAGGGTGTTTATTGAAGTGCTAAATATTGGAGGGGGTGATAAAATGGTGAGGAGTGATGGTGGAGGAATGTCCATGGCAGAGTCCAGTCTATTAGTCTCACAGGTGCACTGCCCATATAGGCATAGGAAGTGAAGCTGGGGCAGTTCCAATATGGACAGGGTTACAAAGTGGGACAGTGGGATGACAATCAGGGTGGTCTCATTTCTTGGCGGGGGTCTTGCCATCATGCTCTGTCCTGTTCCTGGATCTCAGGGACCGCTTGCGGGGTGGTTCTCCATCTGCAGGGGGTGGGGTGCTGGTGTGGTGGTCCTGTGGCGGTGCCTCCTGTCCACTAGCGCCGGCGGAGGTGGTGGGCAGTTCATCGTCCATGCTAGTGTCAGGGGCCCCTTGGAGTGCCACGGTGTCCCTCCTGGTGTTAAGTATCTCCTTCAGCACCTCTACGATGGTGCCCAGGGCGGAGCTGATGGTTCTGAGTTCACCCTGAAGCCCAAAAACTGTTCCTCCTGCAGGCGCTGGGTCTCCTGAAACTTGGCCAGGACCGTAGCCATCGTCTCCTGGGAGTGGTGGTAGGCTCCCATTATGGAGGAGAGGGCCTCGTGGAGAGTGGGTTCCCTTGGCCTGTCCGCCCCCTGTCGCACAGCAGCCCTCCCAGTTCCCCTGTGTTCCTGTGCCTCCGTCCCCTGGACCGTGTGCCCACTGCCACTGCCCCCAGGTACCTGTTGTTGTGGGGGTGGTGGGTTATCCTGGGTTCCCTGTAGTGGTGGACACACAGCTGATTGACGTGTCCTGGGGACGGAGGTATGGGCCCGCTGGGTGGGTGCTGTGCTGGTGTTACCAGAGGGTGGAAGGTCTGTGGTGGGCTGTGCCTGTGCGAGGGGAACCGACTGTCCCGAGGCCCACGATGGTCCGGGCTGGCCATCTGGATCAAGTTGGCCAGAGCTGCTGTCATCACTGTGGGCCTCTTCTGTGGGTGGGGTAGAGATGTCTGGACCCTCCTGTCTGGTGACGTTGGGTAGTGGTCCTGCAGGGGTGTAAAATCATGATTGTATGTCATGGTGTGCAATGGGTGGGTGACCGTGTACCCCAGTGCTAGCATTCCTGTGTGGGGGCTTGTGTGATGATGGTTGGGGGGGTGTTAAGGGTATGTGCAGTGGGCATGCTTTAGTGATGGGTGTCCATGCTTTGTTGTGTCATGCGGGGCTTGGTGTTGGGATGGGTGGTTTGTGTTATTAGTATATTAGTGAGGAGTTGGAGTGATGGAGAAGGGGTGAGGGTGGGGGTCTGTGATAGCATGCAGGTAGGGTGGGGGATATGATAGTCAAGATTTGACTTACCAGAGTCCATTCCTCCACCGACTCCTTCGAGGCCCTCAGGATGCATAATGGTCAAGACCTGCTCCTCCCATGTTGTTAGTTGTGGGGGAGGAGGTGGGGGTCCGCGGCCAGTCCGCTGTACCGCGATGTTGTGCCTGGAGACCACGGAATGCACCTTACCCCGTAGGTCGTTCCACCTCTTCCTGATGTCCTCCCGATTTCTTGGGTGTTGTCCCACTGCGTTGACCCTGTCGACTATTCTTCACCATAGCATCTTCCTAGCTATGGAGGTGTGCTGTACCTGTGATCCAAACAGCTGTGGCTCTACCCGTACGATTTCCTCCACCATGACCCTGAGATCCTCCTCCGAGAACCTGGGGTGTCTTTGCCGTGCCATGGGGTGGTGTAGGTGATGTGTGGGGTGGTGTATGTGGTGATGAGTGTGGTGATGTGTAGTGGTGTGTGGTGTTTTGTGCGTGGATGTTGTGTGGGTGATGGTGTTGTGTGCCTCTGTGTGGTGGCGTTGTCTATGCTGTGCTGTCTCTCTGGCCTTAGTCAAAATTTTGGGTTGTAGCGGTTTGTGGGTGATGTGGGTGTGTGTTTTATATAGTATTGATTGTGTGGGAGTGGTGTTTGTATGTGTATCAGGTGTGTGTATTTGGAATTGTCCAATGTGGCGGTGTTTTGGAGATGTGTGTGTTTTTTGAGCGTGGCGGTGTGTACCGCCAATGGAATACCGCGGTTGAAAGACCGCCGTGTGGATTCGTGGGTCATGATAGCATGGGCGTGTTTCTGTTGGCGTGACGGTGGAGGATTTGTTTTCGCCAGTTTATCACTGACCTTTGGTGTGGCGGACTTGTGTGGGTGTCTGCATTTTGTCGGATTCCAAGATGTGGGTCATAATAGCTGTGGCGGATTCCCGCGTCGGTGTGTTGGCGGTCTTCTGCGCGGTGGTAAGCGGCTTTTACCGCCAATGTTGTAATGACCCCCTTATTCTTTAAAAATTCATATCTTGACTTATGTGTGTTGGATTTTTGTCGTTTTGGTCTTGTTTTGTTTAAATAAATATCACCTGTTTTTCTAAACCTGTGTTGGGTAATTTTGTAGTGTTTTCACTGAGTTACTGTGTGTGTTTGTACAAATACTTTACGCATTGCTTCTGAAGTTAAGCCTGCCTGCTTGTGCAAAGCTACCAAGGGGGGTTGAATGGGGGTTAACTGAGGGTGATTCGCCTTTAGCCTGACTAGAGTGAGGGTCCTTGCTTGGACGGGGTAACCTGACTGCCAACCAAAGACCCCATTTCTAACAGGGATAAAAAGATTTGTAAATTTATTATGGTTATTGTAAACTCTATGGTATGTTCTGCACCCAATAAATGAGGATGCCCCTCTTGAAAACATAGTTTTATGGCAAGCAATTCCCCTTGTGTTATTGTATACTTTTGCTCAGCAGGCAGCAATTTCTTGGAGAAATATGCAATGAGATGCATATGCCCTGTGGTGTGGTCTCGTTGGGGGAGGAAGCTTCCCACTGCCTTCTGCGAGGTGTCGGCCTCTACAAAGTATGGCTGTGTTGGGTCCGGGTGTCATAGAATCGGAGCCGAGATTAACCTGCCTTTTAACAAACAAAATGCATCATTGGCTTGTTTAGACCACACAAAAAACACCTTTTGTTCTTAGCAGCTTGGTGATGGGGCTAACAACATCTGAGAAATGATTGATACATTTCCTATAAAAGTTAGCAAACCCCATGAAGCTTTGTAATTCTTTAATTGCGGTAGGTGCTAGCCATTCTAAGCTGGCCTGAACCTTCCTTTGGTCCATAGTGATTCCATCTGGGGATAACATATAGCCTAAAAATTCCACTGACTGAGTGTGAAATGTGCATTTTTTTAATTTTACAAATAAATGATGATCTCTTCATCATTTTAACACGGATTGCACCTTGGTAACATGCTCTGTCATGTTTTGAGAATAAATTAGGATGTCATCGATATGTACTACGACAAAGATATGAAGAAAGTCACACACAAAACATTGTTTAGAAAAAACTGGAATGCTGCGGGCAGTACAAAGGCCGAAGGGCAAGATGGTATAATCAAAGAGTCCAAACTTAGTTCGGAAAGCCATTTTCCATTCGTCACCTCTTTTTACTCTAATAAGGTGATAGCCCCCTTGCAGGTCTAGTTTTGTATAAATGGTGGGCTTTTGCACCTGCTCCAAGTGAACAGGGATCAATGGCAAGGGATATCTGTTCTTCACTGTTACCTTATTGAACACCCTATAGTCTATGCAGGCCCCTAGATCACCATTCTTCTTTATGACAAAAAAGAAGGATGAAGAAACATGAGAGGTGCATTGACCAATGAAACCTAAAGCTAACAATTTGCTCAGGTATTGCTTTAAATAGTCTAATTTTCTGATAGGGCATAGATGTTACTACATGGTGAATTGGCCCCTGGAATTAGATCAATTCGACAGTCCAACTCCCTATGAAGGGGTAGTTGCGTGACCTTCTTTTCATCAAAAACATCCTGAAAATCCGAGTATTCTTTTGTAAGAAAATTTGGGGGTTTGGGCATGTTGTGAGGTTAGATCTTGTGCAGTGGTTAAACAACAAGCACAACACTATGATGACTTCAGGGTCACTCTGCATAACGCCCAATCAATGAGGGGATTATCGAGTTGTACCGAGGGTATCCCCAGAATGTCTCCATATGTAGGTGTATCTATCTGATAAAAAAACAAGGTTTCAGTGAGCCTATTTCCACAAACCAGGGTGATAGGAATGGTTTAACAGGTGATTAACCCTCATGACAATTCAGTCTCATCAACTGCCCTTACTACCTCTGGTTCTTGCTTTTTAACTCAAGGAATATTTAAAGAACTAGCTAAGATTAAGTCCAAGAAATTCCCTGTAGCTCCAGAATCTAGGAGTATAGGCAGAACCTAACGTTGTCATGGGGGAAACATCCTGGTGACTGAAATAGTTAGATGATGTGGAAGTTTACCTATGTTATGAGTCATATATTTTGAGGTTAGTGTATTGGTGTATAGTGACCCTTGACCCAAGGGTAGGTCGCTCCCCCTGCCGCTGCAGCTCCTCCAGGTTCCTGAGTTCCTGAGACCCACCTCACAGTAAGTACCCCCCACCTCCCAGCCCCTCGCCCTGCCCCGCGCTACTCACCCTCTCTCCTGCTCCTGCTTCTTTTCCTCCTCTCTGTCTCTTCCTTCTCGCTCCTCCTCTGCAATCTTCTTCTGTACTCTTCTTCTCCCCGTCTTCTCTCTTCTTCTGTGTGCTCCTCAGCCTCTCCTCTCGCCTCTATTCTTCCTCATCTTGCTCTGTGGTCTTCTACCTTCTGCTCTTCGTCTTCTGTATCTTCTTTGTTGATCTTCTGTTCGTCTGCTCCGTTGCTTCTTTGTCCCCCGCATCTTCCTCTGTGTTCTATGGTTCTTCTGTGTTCTCCTCTTCTGTTCTTCTGTGTTCTTCTGTTCTTCTGTGTTCTTCTCTTCTGTTCTTCTGTGTTCTTCTGTTCTTCTGTGTTCTTCTCTTCTGTTCTTCCGGTCCTCTTCTGTTCTTCTGTGTTCTTCTCTTCTGTTCTTCCGGTCCTCTTCTGTTCTTCTGTGTTCTTCTCTTCTGTTCTTCTGTGTTCTTCTGTGTTCTTCTCTTCTGTTCTTCCGGTCCTCTTCTGTTCTTCTGTGTTCTTCTCTTCTGTTCTTCCGGTCCTCTTCTGTTCTTCTGTGTTCTTCTCTTCTGTTCTTCTGGTCCTCTTCTGTTCTTCTGTGTTCTTCTCTTCTGTTCTTCCGGTCCTCTTCTGTTCTTCTGTGTTCTTCTCTTCTGTTCTTCCGGTCCTCTTCTGTTCTTCTGTGTTCTTCTCTTCTGTTCTTCCGGTCTTCTTCTGTTCTTCGGTCCTCTCCGACTCCTGTCTCCTCCCGCCCCTGTCTCTGCCCTCCTGCTCCTGCCTCACCCCCCTCTATCTCTCCACCTATCTCTCACTATCACCCACATCTACCCTTTCGCTACCTGCCTCCCTCTCTCCTCTACCTATCTCTCCACCTAACTCCCTCACTCACCCCCTCCTCCTATCTACCTATTTTTCTATCTCTCCACCTATCTCTCCATCTATCTATTTCCCTATCTCTCCCCCCGTCCCGACACCCCCTCTGTTACCTATCTCCCTATCCTCTCACTCTACCTCTCACCCTCACCCACCTCTACCACCCCCCCTCCCCTATCTATTCAACCCTACTCCTATCTATCTCCCTATTCTCCTAAAACTCTAACACTCACTCCCCTCCACCCTTAAGCCCCCCTCCCCCATCTCTTCTCACTCTACCTGTCCCCCCCTCGCGCTTTCCCACCGCGACCTCCTGCACGCCCCCGCCCCCCAGCTCCCATTCGCCCCCAGCTGAGCCCTCCCCCCCTCCTCCCTCTTATGGCGGCCGCTCCGCGACAGTGGTAGCGACCCTTGACCCAAGGGTAGGTCGCTCCCCCTGCCGCTGCAGCTCCTCCAGGTTCCTGAGTTCCTGAGACCCACCTCACAGTAAGTACCCCCCACCTCCCAGCCCCTCGCCCTGCCCCGCGCTACTCACCCTCTCTCCTGCTCCTGCTTCTTTTCCTCCTCTCTGTCTCTTCCTCCTCGCTCCTCCTCTGCAATCTTCTTCTGTACTCTTCTTCTCCCCGTCTTCTCTCTTCTTCTGTGTGCTCCGCAGCCTCTCCTCTCGCCTCTCTTCTTCCTCATCTTGCTCTGTGGTCTTCTGCCTTCTGCTCTTCGTCTTCTGTATCTTCTCTGTTGATCTTCTGTTCGTCTGCTCTTCTGCTTCTTCGTCCCCCGCATCTTCCTCTGTGTTCTTCGGATCTTCTGTGTTCTCCTCTTCTGTTCTTCTGTGTTCTTCTGTTCTTCTGTGTTCTTCTCTTCTGTTCTTCTGTGTTCTTCTGTTCTTCTGTGTTCTTCTCTTCTGTTCTTCCGGTCCTCTTCTGTTCTTCTGTGTTCTTCTCTTCTGTTCTTCCGGTCCTCTTCTGTTCTTCTGTGTTCTTCTCTTCTGTTCTTCTGTGTTCTTCTGTTCTTCTGTGTTCTTCTCTTCTGTTCTTCCGGTCCTCTTCTGTTCTTCTGTGTTCTTCTCTTCTGTTCTTCCGGTCCTCTTCTGTTCTTCTGTGTTCTTCTCTTCTGTTCTTCTGTGTTCTTCTGTTCTTCTGTGTTCTTCTCTTCTGTTCTTCCGGTCCTCTTCTGTTCTTCTGTGTTCTTCTCTTCTGTTCTTTCGGTCCTCTTCTGTTCTTCTGTGTTCTTCTCTTCTGTTCTTCTGTGTTCTTCTGTTCTTCTGTGTTCTTCTCTTCTGTTCTTCCGGTCCTCTTCTGTTCTTCTGTGTTCTTCTCTTCTGTTCTTCCGGTCCTCTTCTGTTCTTCTGTGTTCTTCTCTTCTGTCCTTCCGGTCCTCCTCTGTTCTTCTGTGTTCTTCTCTTCTGTTCTTCTGTGTTCTTCTGTGTTCTTCTCTTCTGTTCTTCCGGTCCTCTTCTGTTCTTCTGTGTTCTTCTCTTCTGTTCTTCCGGTCCTCTTCTGTTCTTCTGTGTTCTTCTCTTCTGTTCTTCGTTCCTCTCCGACTCCTGTCTCCTCCCGCCCCTGTCTCTGCCCTCCTGCTCCTGCCTCACCGCCCTCCATCTCTCCACCTATCTCTCACTATCACCCACATCTACCCTTTCGCTACCTGCCTCCCTCTCTCCTCTACCTATCTCTCCACCTAACTCCCTCACTCACCCCCTCCTCCTATCTACCTATTTTTCTATCTCTCCACCTATCTCTCCATCTATCTATTTCCCTATCTCTCCCCCCGTCCTGACACCCCCTCTGTTACCTATCTCCCTATCCTCTCACTCTACCTCTCACCCTCACCCACCTCTACCACCCCCCCTCCCCTATCTTTTCAACCCTACTCCTATCTATCTCCCTATTCTCCTAAAACTCTAACACTCACCCCCCTCTACCCTTAAACCCCCCTCCCCCAGCTCTTCTCACTCTACCTGTCCCCCCCTCCCTCGCGCTTTCCCGCCGCGACCTCCTGCACGCCCCCGCCCCCAGCTCCCATTCGCCCCCAGCTGACCCCTTCCCCCCCTCCCTCTTATGGCAGCCGCTGCGCGACAGTGGTAGCGACCCTTGACCCAAGGGTAGGTCGCTCCCCCTGCCGCTGCAGCTCCTCCAGGTTCCTGAGTTCCTGAGACCCACCTCACAGTAAGTACCCCCCACCTCCCAGCCCCTCGCCCTGCCCCGCGCTACTCACCCTCTCTCCTGCTCCTGCTTCTTTTCCTCCTCTCTGTCTCTTCCTCCTCGCTCCTCCTCTGCAATCTTCTTCTGTACTCTTCTTCTCCCCGTCTTCTCTCTTCTTCTGTGTGCTCCGCAGCCTCTCCTCTCGCCTCTCTTCTTCCTCATCTTGCTCTGTGGTCTTCTGCCTTCTGCTCTTCGTCTTCTGTATCTTCTCTGTTGATCTTCTGTTCGTCTGCTCTTCTGCTTCTTCGTCCCCCGCATCTTCCTCTGTGTTCTTCGGATCTTCTGTGTTCTCCTCTTCTGTTCTTCTGTGTTCTTCTGTTCTTCTGTGTTCTTCTCTTCTGTTCTTCTGTGTTCTTCTGTTCTTCTGTGTTCTTCTCTTCTGTTCTTCCGGTCCTCTTCTGTTCTTCTGTGTTCTTCTCTTCTGTTCTTCCGGTCCTCTTCTGTTCTTCTGTGTTCTTCTCTTCTGTTCTTCTGTGTTCTTCTGTTCTTCTGTGTTCTTCTCTTCTGTTCTTCCGGTCCTCTTCTGTTCTTCTGTGTTCTTCTCTTCTGTTCTTCCGGTCCTCTTCTGTTCTTCTGTGTTCTTCTCTTCTGTTCTTCTGTGTTCTTCTGTTCTTCTGTGTTCTTCTCTTCTGTTCTTCCGGTCCTCTTCTGTTCTTCTGTGTTCTTCTCTTCTGTTCTTCCGGTCCTCTTCTGTTCTTCTGTGTTCTTCTCTTCTGTTCTTCTGTGTTCTTCTCTTCTGTTCTTCCGGTCCTCTTCTGTTCTTCTGTGTTCTTCTCTTCTGTTCTTCCGGTCCTCTTCTGTTCTTCTGTGTTCTTCTCTTCTGTCCTTCCGGTCCTCCTCTGTTCTTCTGTGTTCTTCTCTTCTGTTCTTCTGTGTTCTTCTGTGTTCTTCTCTTCTGTTCTTCCGGTCCTCTTCTGTTCTTCTGTGTTCTTCTCTTCTGTTCTTCCGGTCCTCTTCTGTTCTTCTGTGTTCTTCTCTTCTGTTCTTCGTTCCTCTCCGACTCCTGTCTCCTCCCGCCCCTGTCTCTGCCCTCCTGCTCCTGCCTCACCGCCCTCCATCTCTCCACCTATCTCTCACTATCACCCACATCTACCCTTTCGCTACCTGCCTCCCTCTCTCCTCTACCTATCTCTCCACCTAACTCCCTCACTCACCCCCTCCTCCTATCTACCTATTTTTCTATCTCTCCACCTATCTCTCCATCTATCTATTTCCCTATCTCTCCCCCCGTCCTGACACCCCCTCTGTTACCTATCTCCCTATCCTCTCACTCTACCTCTCACCCTCACCCACCTCTACCACCCCCCCTCCCCTATCTTTTCAACCCTACTCCTATCTATCTCCCTATTCTCCTAAAACTCTAACACTCACCCCCCTCTACCCTTAAACCCCCCTCCCCCAGCTCTTCTCACTCTACCTGTCCCCCCCTCCCTCGCGCTTTCCCGCCGCGACCTCCTGCACGCCCCCGCCCCCAGCTCCCATTCGCCCCCAGCTGACCCCTCCCCCCCCTCCCTCTTATGGCAGCCGCTGCGCGACAGTGGCAGCGACCCTTGACCCAAGGGTAGGTCGCTCCCCCTGCCGCTGCAGCTCCTCCAGGTTCCTGAGTTCCTGAGACCCACCTCACAGTAAGTACCCCCCACCTCCCAGCCCCTCGCCCTGCCCCGCGGCACTCGCCCTCTCTCCTGCTCCTGCTTCTTTTCCTCCTCTCTGTCTCTTCCTCCTCGCTCCTCCTCTGCAAACTTCTTCTGTACTCTTCTTCTCCCCGTCTTCTCTCTTCTTCTGTGTGCTCCTCAGCCTCTCCTCTCGCCTCTCTTCTTCCTCATCTTGCTCTGTGGTCTTCTGCCTTCTGCTCTTCGTCTACTGTATCTTCTTTGTTGATCTTCTGTTCGTCTGCTCTTCTGCTTCTTCGTCCCCTGCATCTTCCTCTGTGTTCTTCGGTTCTTCTGTGTTCTCCTCTTCTGTTCTTCTGTGTTCTTCTGTGTTCTTCTCTTCTATTCTTCTGTGTTCTTCTGTTCTTCTGTGTTCTTCTCTTCTGTTCTTCCGGTCCTCTTCTGTTCTTCTGTGTTCTTCTCTTCTGTCCTTCCGGTCCTCTTCTGTTCTTCTGTGTTCTTCTCTTCTGTTCTTCTGTGTTCTTCTGTTCTTCTGTGTTCTTCTCTTCTGTTCTTCCGGTCCTCTTCTGTTCTTCTGTGTTCTTCTCTTCTGTTCTTCCGGTCCTCTTCTGTTCTTCTGTGTTCTTCTCTTCTGTTCTTCGGTCCTTTCCGACTCCTGTCTCCTCCCGCCCCTGTCTCTGCCCTCCTGCTCCTGCCTCATCCCCCTCTATCTCTCCACCTATCTCTCACTATCACCCACATCTACCCTTTCGCTACCTGCCTCCCTCTCTCCTCTACCTATCTCTCCACCTAACTCCCTCACTCACCCCCTCCTCCTATCTACCTATTTTTCTATCTCTCCACCTATCTCTCCATCTATCTATTTCCCTATCTCTCCCCCCGTCCCGACACCCCCTCTGTTACCTATCTCCCTATCCTCTCACTCTACCTCTCACCCTCACCCACCTCTACCACCCCCCCTCCCCTATCTTTTCAACCCTACTCCTATCTATCTCCCTATTCTCCTAAAACTCTAACACTCACCCCCCTCCACCCTTAAACCCCCCTCCCCCAGCTCTTCTCACTCTACCTGTCCCCCCCTCCCTCGCGCTTTCCCGCCACGACCTCCTGCACGCCCCGCCCCCCAGCTCCCATTCGCCCCCAGCTGACCCCTCCCCCCCTCCTCCCTCTTATCGCGGCAGCTGCGTGACCGCGCTGCGCAACCGCGCAGCGGGCACGCCGCTGGCGCACCAGAGGCAAGCCCGTCTGCGCCCGTCCGCGCCTGGCCCGCGCCTGGCCCGCGCCCAGCGCCACGACCCCTGGTCCCCAGCCCTCCCCTACCCCGCTGACCCGTTACGACCCCACCACCCTCCACGCCCTCAACCCCGGGCGCTCCAACACCTGCTTCCAAGCCCACCCCAAGCGCACCCATGGACCCTTCGCCTGTAACTCCTGCAAACGCATCTTCCACCACGCAACTACCACGACCACCAGCCCACGCGCCATCAACCACCTCAAGTGCATCCTGGTCAACGCTCGCTCTGTCCACAAGCACGCCGTTGAACTCTGGGACCTCCTGGACTCCACAGCTCCGGAAGTCGCCTTCATCACGGAAACCTGGATGAACGCCTCATCAGCTCCAGACATCGCCACTGCCATCCCCGAAGGCTACAAGATCTCCAGAAAAGACCGCACCAACCAAGTAGGAGGAGGTATCGCCATCGTCTTCAAAGATTCCATCAGCGTCACCACCTCCACCGAAGACACCCCTCTCGCCGCTGAACATCTGCATTTTCAAATTCGCACCGACCCCAGGACCACCCTCAGAGGATCCCTCATCTACTGCCCCCCCAGACCGCGCGCCCCTTTCAGCGACGCCATCGCCGACTTCATCTCCCCGCACGCCCTCGCCTCGCCGGACTACATCCTCCTAGGCGACCTCAACTTCCATCTGGAACAGAACAACGACTCCAACACCACCGCCCTGCTCGCCAACCTCGCCAACCTCAGCCTCAAGCAACTGGTGAACACCGCCACCCACATCGCCGGACACACGCTCGACCCTATCTTCTCCGCCAGCAAACACATCTTCTTCAGCCACACCTCCGCTCTACACTGGACCGACCACAGCTGTGTCCACTTCACATTCCGACGCGAGACCCGCCACCTCCGCACTCAACCCATCCCTCGTCGACAGTGGAACAAGAGCCCCGAAGAGCAACTCTTCTCCGCACTCGCCGCCAACCAACCCACCCTCACCACCGACCTCAACGACGCAGCCCTCAGCCTCACAAACTAGATCTCCAACTGCGCAGACAACCTTGCTCCCCTCAAACGCACGCATCAACAGACCAACACCAAAAAACCTCTCTGGTTCTCTGACACCCTCAAAGAATCAAAGAAAACTTGTCGCACCCTCGAGAAGGCCTGGCGCAAGGACCACACCGCTGACAACATGACCGCCCTCAAGAACGCTACCCGCGAACACCACCACCTGATCCGCGCTGCCAAAAGGAACTTTTTCACCGACAGACTGGACAAAAACAGCCACAACAGCAGAGAACTTTTCAGCATCGTCAAGGAGTTCTCCAACCCCAACGCCAACGCCGTCACGCCCTCACAGAATTTGTGCGAATCCCTCGCCCCCTTCTTCCATCGCACGATCAGCGACCTCCACGACAGCTTCGGACACCAGACCCAACCAAACATCACCGAACCCGCACCCCCGGCCTTCACCCTCAACAACTGGACCCACATCAACACTGAAGAAACCAAATCCATCATGAACTCTATCCACTCCGGCGTCCCCTCGGACCCCTGCCCTCACTTCATCTTTAATAAAGCCGACGACATCATCGCCCCGCACCTCCAGGCCGTCATCAACTCTTCTATTTCTTCTGCTACCTTCCCCGAATGCTGGAAACACGCCGAAGTCAACGCCCTCCTAAAGAAACCTACGGCTGACCCGAGCGACCTGAAAAACTTCCGCCCCATCTCTCTCCTGCCTTTCCCAGCCAAGGTGATAGAGAAGACCGTCAACAAACAGCTGACCACCTTCCTGGAAAACAACAACCTGCTCGACCCTTCACAAACCGGATTCCGAACCAACCACAGCACGGAAACCGCCCTCATCTCAGTCACAGACAACATCAGAACCCTGATGGACAACGGCCCTCATCCTCCTCGACCTCTCGGCTGCCTTCGACACCGTCTGTCACCGCACCCTAATCACCCGCCTCCGCTCCACCGGGATCCAAGGCCAGGCCCTGGACTGGATCGCCTCCTTCCTCTCAAACCGTTCCCAAAGAGTTTACCTCCCACCGTTTCGCTCAGACCCCACCGAGATCATCTGCGGCGTACCTCAAGGCTCATCGCTCAGCCCGACACTCTTCAATGTCTACATGAGCCCCCTCGCCAACATCGTACGCAAGCACGACATCATCATCTCCTCCTACGCCGACGACACCCTACTTATACTCTCCCTCACCAAGGACCCCGCCAGCGCCAAGACCAACCTACAAGAGGGGATGAAGGACGTCGCAGATTGGATGAAGCTCAGCTGCCTAAAGCTGAACTCTGACAAAACGGAAGTCCTCATCCTCGGCAACACCCCGTCCCCCTGGGACGACTCCTGGTGGCCCGCGGCCCTCGACACCGCACCGACCCCCACAGACCACGCCTGCAACCTCGGCTTCATCTTGGACCCCCTTCTCACCATGACCAAGCAAGTCAACGCAGTGTCCTCCGCCTGCTTCCTCACCCTCCGCATGCTCCGCAAGATCTTCCGCTGGATCCCCGCCAACACTAGAAAAACCGTGACCCACGCCCTCGTCACGAGCCGCCTGGACTACGGCAACACCCTCTATGCTGGGACCACCGCCAAACTCCAAAATCGCATGCAACGCATTCAAAACGCCTCGGCCCGCCTCATCTTCGACGTACCCCGCAACAGCCACATCTCCGCACACCTGAGACACCTGCATTGGCTCCCAGTCAGCAAAAGGATCACCTTTCAACTTCTCACCCACGCACACAAAGCCCTCCACAACAAGGGACCGGAATACCTCAACCGATGCCTCAGCTTCTACGTCCCCACCCGCCTCCTCCGTTCCTCTGGCCTCGCGCTCTCTGCCGTCCCTCGCATCCACCGCTCCACGGCGGGTGGGAGGTCTTTCTCCTTCCTGGCAGCCAAGACCTGGAACTCCCTCCCCACCAGCCTCAGGACCACCCAGGACCACTCCGCATTCCGGAGACTCCTAAAAACCTGGCTTTTCGAGCAGCAGTAACCCCCACCCTTTCCCCTAGCGCCTTGAGACCCGCACGGGTGAGTAGCGCGCTTTATAAATGTTAATGATTTGATTTGATTTGACTTACTCAGCCAGTTACCTTCAATGCCTATCGAGCTTGCTAGTTTTCCTGGTTATTTTCTGTGATGACTGCCATCTTTTTGTGAGCCTCTTTTTGGTTCCGTAAGTCGATGATTTTACCAGGCCACTAAATCAATAAATTCTGACCATTCTGTAGGTGGGTGAACAATGTGAACCAAGGAGTCTTTTAATTCCTCTTTAAGTCCCCCATAGAACAATGAAGTACATTTTTCGTCGGGCCATTGTGTCTCAGTTACTAATTTACAAAACACTGTGATGTAAGTAAGTAAGTCTTTTGCTTGCTGTAAGTTTAGAAGACCATTATTACATGCCTGAATAAAAGTGTGCTTTGCAAATAAACGTCGCATGGCATCGCAAAACTTAGTATAGTCATACAATAAGGAGTTGTTGTTCTCGATAAGAGTTACTGCCCAGTTTGCGGCATTACCCCCCAGGTAAGAGATGATAAATGCAACCCGATCAATATCAGATGTGAAGGCACCAGGTTTACATAGGAATTGTAGTTGACACTGACTCCTGAACCATCAAATTTGGCGCTATCTCCAAAGAAGCGTTCTAGTGGAGCAAGTGGAATGGGGAAGGTGTGGGTACAGTAACGTTAACTGGGGACGTTCCTTCATTCTGAGATGACTGTATTGTTTGAGATTCCACACTCCCGAAATGCATGAGTTGAATGATAGGTTATGTATCCTTGGGATTGATTCCTCAATCTAACCATGGCAAAGGACATGGGCAATATCGCACCAGTTAATCTCTTAGGGTTTGGTTTCTTGACGCAGGGCCTGAACCATACTCTGCATTTCGCCAAGGGCCCTAGTTAATTCTATCATACTAGGGATTTCCTCACTACCAGAGATTTCAGGTAATACCTGGGCTAAGGTTAGGGCGTTTAACACCTCGTGTGAGTCCATATCGTCTGGGTGGAAAGAATTGTAGTTGCTTGGCTTTCCTTCAGGCCACTCACCTGGAGGACTTGTCCGCAGAGACAATACTGGGCCCTACTCTCTCTCAAAACAATGCCTGACCAAGAAAAGATAACCTCAAATAAGGCACTGTCCTAGGAGGGAAGGGGGCTGGGACAAAATAAAAAGATACAAAGACTTGCACCCTCTGAGTGGTGTCCAGCTCACTTTTCTGCTCAGGAATGCCTTAAGTATTTTCCTCTTTCGGGGTGTGCAGGAGAGTCAAGTAAAGATAAGGAACACACACTATATTAACATTGGCATGCATTAACATAGTTAGTTCAAATAACATTTGAGCAACGGAAGTACTTACACTCAGAGATGCTTATAACAACACAGAAAATATGCATTCTTTTAGTTCGTGTGGGATAGAAATTCCCACTCCTTTTGTGAGCTTTGGCTAACAGTTCACAGTTTTTTCCTTGGCAGCATATTATGTCATATGCTCTTGTTGTGTGACTGTCCTTCCTTTTCTTATTTTTGAACACTCTTTTCCTCTTTAAAAGTTTGCAAATAGTCTCTTGAACTTCCAGCAGATAGTGCGGAAGTCCTATGCTGGGATTATTCACAAGCCTTGAAGTTTTTATTTTTAGTAGAATTGTTGCCGACGAGAAACAAAGAATAGTGCACTAACCTTGTGTTCTCTTTTTTGCTTGTCCTTTCTTTCATTGCACGTTACACCCTCACATGTTGGAATGACCAACGGGCTGATTCCTCGAACAGCTGCATCTGTGAAGAGGATTCCCCACTATCACTCATGGTAGGTCTTTTCTGGAATGCAGTGATCCCACAAGTCCAATGAACTGCTCAGAGATGACTATGGGGGTGCAGATGTCACCGGACCAGGCTAAGAAGTTTGGACCAGGGAGAAGAGGGTGCCATGATCCAGGAGATTGGGAGGGAGGATAACGGCTCTTTTTTGGGAAAAAAGCCAAGCGCCCGACTGGAGTTTGACTTAGTATTTTTTATGTAGATAGTGTTTTCTAGAAGGGCACATGATTCACTCTGGAAAGTCCCCGTATTGGTGGTACATGAATCACTCTGGAAAGTACCTGACTGGAATGTCGCTGTCTGCAGGCACATGGATAATTATCAAGCATGTGAATAATTACAATAACTGACATAAATGTAATTATTGAAGCACGACTTGTACAAACATGTAGAACAAAAACATGAGGCCTTTTAGTCAAACCTAGGGATAATTACAAGCACATGGAACATTGCAAACACAAAGATAATTTAAAGGTTTTGTACAGGCAACAGTGATACCAAACTTAGCGCAAATACTTAACCTAAGGTGTGGAAGGTTGAGGAGCGTCTACATGATTTATAAAGCAATGTGTTGCTGAACGTAAGGTACATGGTTGGGCGCTGGAATTATTGATTATAACATGGAGTTGTCTGAGATTCTGATTTTCCTGTGGACAGCTGTTGACATTTCATGTAGCATGCATACATACGGTATGGCACATGTAGGGGACCCTTTGATGTAGTTTGTTGCTGGAGCCTACTTGACGACATGGTAATGTTTTCTAATCACAGCTGTTGTAGAAGTGTTATCAGGAACCTGTGGCGACCCTTTTTGTCTTTGTATTTGCAGCATCATCCCAATCAAGGGAAGGAGAAAGGGCAGAACCAAGAGGGGAAGCATCAGGCCACAGTACCTCCAATCATGACACCACTGACATAGAGGGACCTAGTTGCCCAGAGGGTGAGGGGAATGCCACAAAGGAAACAGGATGAACCTTGTCATCTTCAGATTCTACCTCTAGTGGCCACTCACTAGTGGTGGCAAACCCATCAAGACATGTACCATCCTTTTCTGCCACCCCCAGTTCAATTGTCACCCTCCCTGTTGCTCCCCACCCAGTTGGCCCTGCCCTCTCACCCAAGAAGGTGGGTGTCTCCCTTGCCCCAGGCACCTCAGCCCTTTTACCCCTGCTGCCCTGAGTGAGGAAGCTACTGACCTTTCGAGGAGTATTTCTGAGGGGCAGACTGCCATTGTGAATGCTATCTAGGGTTTGGCAAGCCAACTTCAGCAGACAAATGCATTCCTGCAAATCATTCATAGTGACATGTCTGGCCTACAGAGATCTTTACTGGCTCTGGCCTCCTCATTGATGGTAAGCTTCTACCCCCCCCACATTCCTCCTCCACCACCTCCCTCTTGCCAATCCAAATTCCAAATTCCCCTACCAGTCCCAAGCACACAGACACATCCACACATCAACACATACGAGCAGCACACATAGACACAAGCACCACGAGACACACTGGCACACAGGCACTCAACAGTCACCCACAGACACCACAACAACCACTATTTCCACAGACACCGCCATCACCCTAGTGACACACACACCACAACCACCCTACCATAAGACACCACTACAAAAGCCAGCAACACATCCACCACACCCACAATGTAACTGGACAACACCTCACAACACAAACCCACACACCTCAGATCCCATACCCCCAGATACCACCACAACCTTCACAGACATATCCACCACATCGAACATACCCCCAGACATCACCCCAACACACACAGACACATCAACCATAAACAGACACCACCCCAACACATACAGACACATCCACAACATTCACCATGTCCGCAGACACCTTCCCAACAGAACACGCATCCACCACTTGCACATCACTCAGCACCTCCCCTCACAGTCCCCAAGACATGCAAATGCCCACACTCACATATGCAACAGACACTACTCAAACACAAGCATATATCACACACGCACACACCCAAGGCATTAACATCCACAGACAAGACCACCACTCCCTCAACCTCCAAATCCCCAATCCCTTCTGAGAACCCTACCCTTTTTCCCAAGGAGAGTTTCATTTTTGACCTTTCCCTTTCCACTGATCCCTCTACCCCCCAAACCCAAGAGGCCCCCACTCCCAACTCATCCCTTCCACATCAAAGTCCTCCACTGTCACACCTGCCCCCCTGCAAGCACCCATACCCCTTTCCCAAAAGAAGAAGCCCACCCCTCCAAAGGAAAAGCCTCCCCGACCCAACCCCACCCATCCCAATTCCGACCCCACTCCACCCAAGCATGATCTCTGAGGTACCTTCCTGCCCACTTGATGCCCCTTCCTGTGGAGGTTCCCTTGAAGCAATTGGAGTCAAACTTGGGCTGAGTACTGTGCATGGACTCATATGGATTGGCCACTAACCTTTGACTTACTAGGTGTCAATATACCTAAGTTGTTGTTTTGTTAGGTGCACATTTGCCCTGCCATTACTTTTCTACCTATTTGTTGTTCCTGAGTAACTTGTTTTGTATGACAATAGTTTGTGTGTTTCACTCTGATTTCTGATCCATTTGCTACTGTTTGAAAAATATGACTTTGTGGGCAGTGCTGGTGTCACCCAGGATAAGGGCTGATGCTCACTGTATGGATATGTGCTTCTAAATCCAATTGTGGTGTCATTGCATTGTGTTATGTTTGCTATGGTAAGTATTTCATCTTGTGTTGGCCAATGTCAGCATTGTACGGTGTTAGAATATTCCCCCTGATATGGATTGTACATTTGTCTATTGTGTGGAAGATAGAGTTTTGTTTGTCCACACATGGAGGGTGTTCAATTGTGCTACCTTGTTTTGTATTTGACTGACCATATGCCCATTTTGATGAGTGTACATTGCAGCTACTTTATACAGATGTATGGCCTATTCTGTTGCTGGTGTATTTGCTTCCTTGACTTTCACTTACACATTATGCAGATAGGTAGGTCTCTTGGCTCAAATATTGTTTATCTCTGAGATACATGAAGGGACAGTTCCTGTGCAAATGGTGTTTTAGGGCATGTGCAAAGTGAAATGTGTCCCAGGGCAGCATCTTTCCAGGAGTCCTCCTGATGCCCCCATCCCTATTGTACGGGTATTGTTTGCATTGTAAGCCTGGATATTTGTGCAATCCATTGACTTTCCATTGTGTTGCAGGGTGGGTGATGTGTGGGTTAATTGCAGTGGTGTTTTATGGGAGGAGTATTTGTGTTTCATGACACATCCATATATATGTGCCTTCAATCTGAAAACAGTCCATGGCATGGGAGCAATGTGAGTATGGCAGTTGAATTATTAGATGTAATGTTGATATGGTGTTGCTATGTGACACAATGGTCTGTACACTTCACTGTCCCTGTGTCTAGGATGAGCAGATGTGTTATTGTAGAGTGTGGCGGCACAGCGTCAGTGGCCTGCCCAAAGGGGGCATTTAATAGCTCGGAATGTGTCAATCTTTGTGAATGACATCGATCCGGGACACAATGAAAGTGTACTTGGTGCCCATAGCCTGAGCCCCATATCATGTGGATGATGGGGCAATGATCTGTTGTTGAGCTTAATGACACAGGTAGGTGTGTTCTCACCGTCAGTTGAATCCACAGTGGTGTGGATTTTAGGCACCTTTGATGAGCAGCGGCAGGACGTGTGTGATGGGCTCCATGGCAGCACAGGACATGTGACACAGCCTGCAGGTGAGTTGCTTCCTTCATACTTTCCATTTCTGCCTGCTGGGACATGGTGGTTGGACCACGACAGTCACGTTGACAGTAGGCAACATCACAATTTGTTTGGCGGAAACACTGGCTCCGTGGGCCTGATTGGCTTGTCTCGTCACCATGGCGGTCTGCGCTGCCTGGTGGTGCTGGCGGGACCACAGCAGTCTTTCCTATATGGGACCACATGCATTGTAATACGGTGGTCCGACCACCAAACCGATAGCAGTTGGACCACCGCCATGGAGGTCGACGATCTGTCAAACTCATAATCAGGCCCTTTGTTATTAAACATTAGCATTCAATAATAACTGACTACATGAAAAAGATCTCTGTGCAATAGATTAGAACAAAATTTATATGCGCTCGATCTCTTGAGTCTCACAAGAGCCTCCCGCAAGAGTGATCACAACTGGTAAATATGGATGTACATAGTGAAAACACATAGGGCCTGCTTCAGATTTAGGGGGACAGGTTACTCTGTCACAAAGGTGATGGATAGCCCAGCTGCCAAAATCTAAATCTCATATTATCCTATGGGATTTAGATTTTGGCAGATGGGCTATCCATCACCATTCTGATGGAGTAACCCGTCTGCCGAAATCTAAATCAGGCACATTGGCCCTCATTACAACCCTGGCAGTCAGTGTTAAAGCGGTGGTAATACTGCCAACAGGCCGGCAGAAAAAAAAATGGAATCACGACCATGGCGGAAACCGCCAACATAGACAGACACTTTAAGACTCAGACCTCCACGGCGGTAGAAACAAACACAGCGGTGGTCACCGCCAACAGACAGGCGGAAGACAAAGTACTGCCCATTGTATTTCAAGACGCCGATCTGCCACCTTTTCCGGGGCGGTACCAACGTGATCAGAAGCATGGTGGAAACAGTGCACAGAAGGGAAAACACTCACCTCTCGACACCCAACGAGGAACCAGGACGCCATGGAGCCCAAGTTACACGTACTGCCAATGCTGGTGTATTTTCTCATCTACCAGGAGTAGGAACGGCAGCGGCGACAACCACGGTGAGTACTGCACCTACAACACAGGGGAGAGGGGGAAAGAGAGTGACACACACACGCAACACGCAATACCCCCACCCCCACCCTCACCCACAACAACATACACATAAATACATGCAGCAACATTACATATACAACCCCCACCCCCTGGAAGAACGCAAGGACAAAAGGAAATGATTTTAACCAGTGTAATCATGAAAAATCAGATAGTCAAAATGCAAAATTCAGTATATACAAATATGCACACCAACTACACAAGTTCGGATAGTGTACCAATCATTGTCCGTGGACCACTGGGCCCAAAATGCATGGGCAAAGCCCACACATGATACCTGACTCGAAACGGAGAGAACACTGCTGGGGCATCACACCAAAAATATACAGGCACCTCAGGGGGAGGGGTGGGGAGGGGCACCTCAGCCAGATGAAATCACGACTCCACTGCTGCACGAGGGGGTTCAATGACCATTGCTGCATCCTGGGGAGTGCAAAGCCACAGTCTCTCAAGTCTTTCCAGTGGGTGGTTTGCCCACTGCTTTATCCTGGGGAGTGCAAAGCCACAGTCTCTCAAGTCTTTCCAGTGGGTCGTTTGCCGACTGCTTTATCCTGGGGAGTGCAAAGCCATAGTCTTTCAAGTGGATAACAGTCTCCACTGGTTCTGGAGGGGGCTTTGTGCACAGAATGCTTCACCCTGCCAAGGACTGAGGTAGTGGATGTATCTCTCCATTGGTTCTGGAGGGGGCCTTGTGCCCAGAGTGCTTCATCCTGCCAAGGACTGAGGTAGTGTATTTGAATCTCCACTGGTTCTGGAGGGGGGTTTGTGCCCAGAGTGCTTCATCCTGCCAAGGACTGAGGTAGTGGATGTGAATCTCCACTGGTTCTGGAGGGGGTTCTGTGCCCAGAGTGCTTCATCCTTCTAGGGACAGAGGTAGTGGATGTCTTTCTCCACTGGTTCTGGAGGGGGCTTTGTGCCCAGAGTGCTTCATCCTGCCAAGGACTGAGGTAGTGGATGTATCTCTCCACTGTTCTGGAGGGGGCTTTGTGCCCAGAGTGCTTCATCCTGCCAAGGACTAAGGTAGTGGATGTATCTCTCCACTGGTTCTGGAGGGGGCTTTGTGCCCAGAGTGCAAGACGTGCAGTGTGGCCGCTACAATTCACTCACCTGGGTGTGTGTGCCACAAGATTGCCGAGGTACAGGTAGCATGATATGCCATGGAGGCAGAGACATACCCCACACTGCTGCTGCTTCGCCTTCCACCTACAGGTGCAAACAGTGATGGAAGTCATGCCTCATGGAAGCTTCCCAGGGTCCAGGAACTCTCCTCCAGCCTCGGATGACTGACCACTGGGGATGGTACCCATGTCAGCGGTGGTGCCACTGTCCGAGCACGTCGAGGGGCTGGTGGCAGGGCTTGCGGCGGTGTCTGTGGCGGCGGTGCTTGCGGCGGGGTCTGTGGCGGCGGTGCTTGCGGCGGTGGCTGTGGAGGCGGTTCTGGCGGCAGTGCATGGGTCAACACCTGCCGAGGGACACAGCAGGATGTCTCCTGCAGCCTCGGACGGCTGCCCACTGGGGAAGAGGCTGGGGACTGTCGCTGAGGCTGTAGATGTGCCGGTGGCGGTGCAGGTGGCGGTTGTGGTGGTGGTGCAGGTGGCGGTTGTGGTGGCGGGGCAGCTAGCGGTGTTCGCCACCGTACAGGTTGGTATGGTCCTGCACAGAAGGTGTGACACTGGTCCCTCAGTCGGTGCCACCATGCCCTCTCCTGACCTGCTCTTCTGCTTTTGGCCCTTCCCCACCTTTGATGGTGCCGCAGTTGTCTTGCCACTATCCCCTTTTTTTTTTGCTAAGGCTTTGGTGGCTAGTTGTTTCGGCTTCTCCCTCCGGGATGTGGGCACCTTTTTCACCTTGGCAGGTGGCTGAATTTCCTTGCCCTCACTACGTGGCACACTGGCAGCCCTGATGGGTGGTGCACTCGATGACTCCGCAGTTCCTGGCACCACTGTGCCTGGGGATTTGGTGGCTGAGGTGCTGGGCTGGGACCTGGAAAGCCTGGCCCCAGGGGAATGACGGGGGGGAGGTGAAGGGAAGAGGTCAAATTTTGCCAGGAAAAGTTTTTTAGACACACTGGGACGGGAAGATGGAGGGGGTTTGGGAGCGGAGGAAGACGTAGTGGTTGTAGGAGGTGTACGTCTGCTGAATTTGGGTGAAGGTGCATGGGCCGGAGGCTGTTGTGAGGTGGATGGCTGTTGGGTGGGTGTGTGCCTGCGTTTGTGTACCTTGGGAGGAGGGCTCACAGACACACTGGGAGAGGACAGTGGGGATGTGTGAATGGTAGTGGGGGTGGTGATTGCATGTGAGTTTTGTGTGGTGATGGGCGTGCTGGTGATGGAGGTAGTGGCTGAGGATGTAGTGCATGCAGGTGTGAGTGGAGACAAGACAGGGAGGGAGGAGGAGGACGTGGATGGGGGACACAGTGGAGACAGTGGATGTTGGTGTGTCTGCATGGGGATGGTGCTTGTGTGAGTGCCTGTGGGATGTGTGGTGCTTATGTTTGCCATGTCCACTCTTGTGTGTTGATGTGTGTGCATGCTGGTCTGATGGTGTGCTTGGGATAGGCTGAGGTACAGGGGATTGGGTCTGGGTGGAGGAAGTTGGAGGGGGAAGGCTGAACACAGGGGCAATGGCTGCCATCAGTGCTGAGTCCAGAGCTTGAAATGCTCTCTGTTGGGCCACCTGCCTAGAATGAATGCCCTCCAGGTATGCATTTGTTTGTTGCAAATGCCTCTCAACACCCTGAATGGCATTCAAAATGGTAGATTGCCCAACAGTGAGGGATCTCAGGAGGTCAATAGCCTCCTCACTGAGGGCAGCAGGGCTGACTGGGGCAGGGACAGAGGTGCCTGGGGCGAAGGAGATGCCCACCCTCCTGGGTGAGCGGGCACAGGACACACGCTGAGGGGCTGCTGGGAGGGCGGTGCTGGTAGGGGGGGTGGCGGCTGTGCCTGTTGATGCGGTGGGCACAGAGGTTCCCGCCACCGCAAGGGAGCTCCCATCAGAGGAGGAGTCGCTGTCACTGGTGTATACTCCTGTCCCTGCCGTGGAGCTCCCCTCGCCCCCCCTCCCAATGGTGGCTTCAGACTCCGTTGCTTCACCCTCCAGGGCCAATTGGGTTGCAGCTCCCTTCTGCTCCGGTGCCAATGCTCCTCCGCCTGATGATGCTATTGCACACAAGAAAAGGGAGACCACAAAAAGGGGTGGGAAAGACAGAAGAAAAACATGTTCATTGCATGCAACATCATTACCGTTGGCGGACACAACACACATGGAGCAGCCCTCTGCACTACGCCATGCACTAACAGTTCCTAGAAATTTCACATGCCCATGGGGTACGAGGCCTAATCCTAATTGCTGCACACCTAGAACCCACAGGAGCCTGACTAGGTGTAGATGGGTCTAACCACTAGTGGGGTTGGGGTGCCACATAGCTTGCCTCACAAGGGACCTTGCCTACTAAGTTCACCCTGGCCTAGGGAAACCCACTGCCTACCTCCCACACCTCTTTATGCGCGCAGAGTCAGCTGAATGGGAGTGTACTCACCCCCTTGTGGCTGCTGTGATGCCCTCAAGTGCCCATCCAACTCTGGATACGCCACCGCCAGGATCTGGAACATCAGGGGGGTCATAGTGCGACGGGCACCCCTTCCACGTTGGGAGGCCATCCCCAGCTGGGCCTCCGCCATCTTTTTGCTCCAGCGGCGCAGGTCCTCCCATCTTTTACGGCAGTGGGTGCTCCGTCTGTGGTAGACCCGAGGGTCCGGAAGTCCTTGGCGATGGCATGCCAAATACCCGTCTTCTGGTGGGCGCTGACCTAGAGGAATGGTACAGGGGGAAAGGAAATTACTCAGCCGTATGGACCATCATAGTCATTGCCCACCAGTTCCCACCCATGCCCTGACGCACATACACTCACCATCCGCACATGCAGGCCTCAGCCCCCCCCCCCATTTTTCTTCCACACCACTCAAAGCAGGCATTGCCCATGCAGCATGATCACAGTGTACTCACCTGTTTGTCTGGAGGACCGTAGAGTTGCGTGTACTGGGGAGGACCCCATCCACTAGTTTCTCCAACTCCTCTGAAGTGAAGGCAGGGACCCTTTCCCCAGACACTGTAGCCATTGTCGCTTCCAGACACAGGTCACAGCAGCACTTGCAGTGTAGGCCCTCTCCTGTTGAAGGTTAGGTATCAAGTGAGTGAACAGAGAGAAAATGGCGGTCACGTCCGCAGCGGTGCGTACCGTCATCCCCGGCGTACATCGTCATTGGCTCCTGAAACCCATCGGGCCCAATGTTTACCAATGCAGAATTGCTCTGCGGTCTTCGAGCTCCCACCGCGATGGTGTACAACGCCAGCGCAGTTACCTCATATCCCCTTGTCCCTCCTTACAGGTCAGGCAGCCGCCATTTCAGGGGGCCACATGGCATGGAAATAAACTGCGTCACACCTATCAAGGCCGGGAAAACAGACAGATACCGGCACATAGCGGATTACTAACGTTTCTTCAAATCACACATTGTGATACCTCAGTGTTGGCTGACTCTGTGCTCGCTGTTCTCCTCCATAGGGCACGTCTGCTGGGTCAGGTGATGAGATGGCGGCATCCTCCTGTGTACAGACCCCTGGTGGACCTGTCGACAATGGAAAAGAGACACATAATTATCACATACAGACTTGATCGTGCAACAATCTAGGAAATGTGTGCACAGTTGGAGCCAGACCTGATGTCAGCTATCCACCATCCCACCGGGATACTCCCTGCAGGTCCTGTCTGTACTCCATTTCCTGGCCAGTGGGTCTTTTCAAACAACAGTGGCCATGGCATCAAGGATGTCCCAGCCAATCTTCTCTAACGTGTTGTCCAGAGTGTTATCTGCCCTGCTGAAACACATGCGCAGCTACATCGTTTTCCCTCAGGTGGAGGATTTGCCCACAGTGAAAGGTGACTTCTATGCCCTGGGACATATCCCCAACATCATTGGTGCCATTGATGGCACACATGTGGCATTTGTCCCCACCGCAGGAATGAACAGGTGTACAGAAACTGGAAGAGCTACCATTCGATGAATGTGCAGATTATATGTTTGGCAGACCAGTACATCTCCCATGTGAATGGCAAGTATACTGGCTCTGTGCATGACGCTTACATTTTGAGGAATAGCAGCATCCCTTATGTGATGGGGCAACTCCTGAGGCACCATGTGTGGCTAATAGGTGAGGCCAAGGTCCCAATACATTTGACATAGGTGTCTGGGTCTGGGGTTGTCCCTAAGGGTTAGTGTGTGTCTAACAGTTGTCCCTCGACATTTGCAGGTGACTCTGGTTACCCCAACCTGTCATGGCTACTGACCCCAGTGAGGAATCCCAGGAAAAGGGCAGAGGAACGCTACAATGAGGCACATGGGCGAACTAGGAGGAGAACGCACCTTCAGCCTCCTGAAGGCCAGGTTCCGGTGCCTCTATATGACAGGTGGTTCCCTATACTACTCATTGAAGAAAGTGTGCCAGATAATCGTGGCCTGCTGTATGCTGCACAACCTAGCTTTGCGACGCCAGGTGCCTTTTCTGCAGGAGGATGAGCCAGATGGTGGCTTTGTGGCAGCTGTGGAGCCTGTGGACAGTGAAGAAGAGGAGGCAGAAGAAGAGGATATCGACAACCGAAACAACATCATCATGCAATACTTCCAGTGAGACACAGGTAAGAAGATGTTACTGCTTCCCACATCTCATACTATTGTTGGAGCTAGCATAAGTCTGTCATTTTCACTCAGTGTATGGACACTGACTTGTCACTTTGGGGCATTTCACAGATCTGGGTTCCACTTTGTGCTCTCTGCAATGTTTACTCCTGGCCTACAGCTGTGTTACATTGATATGTGAACCAGTAAATTGACATTGCTATGGTCCATTGATATTGCAATTACACATTTGTGAAAGCACAGACTGACTCCAGATTGTTTTGTGATTGAAGTGTCTTTATTCCTGTGAAAATAAGTGGAGGGGGTTGTGAAATGGGCTGGGGTGATGGTGGAGGTATGTCCATGGCAGAGTCCAGTCTATTTGTTTCACAGGTGCATTGTCCAAAGGGGCATAGGAAGTTGAGCTATGGCAGTTTAAGGATGGACAGGGTGACATAGTGGGACAGAAGGGTGACATTCAGGAGCGTCTTACTTCCTGGCGGGGGTCTTGGCAATGTTCTCTGTCTTGTTCCTGGGTCTCAGGGACCATTTGCGGGGTGGTTCTCCATCTGCAGGGGGTGGGGTTCTGCTGTCCTGTTGTTCCTGTGGCGGTGCCTCCTGTCCACTAGCGCCGGCGGAGGTGGAGGGCTGTTCATAATCCAGGCTAGTTTCAGGGGCCCGTTGGTGTGCCACTGTGTCCCTCTTGGTGTTGCCCATGTCTGCCAGCACCCCTGCAATAGTGACCAGGGTGTTGTTAATGGACTTCAAGTCCTCCCTGATCCCCAGGTAGTGTTCCTCTTGCAGCCACTGGGTCTCCTGAAACTTGGCCAGTACCATGCCCATGGTCTTCTGGGAATGGTGGTATGCTCCCATGATGTTGGAGAGTGCCTCGTGGAGAGTGGGTTCCCTGGGCCTGTCCTCCCCCTGTCGCACAGCAGTCCTCCCAGCTTCCCTGTTATCCTGTGCCTCTGTCCCCTGAACCGTATGCCCACTGCCACTGCCCCCAGGTCCCAGACCGTCCTGTGTTAGGGGGGTTCCCTGGGTTCCCTGTAGTGGTGGACACACTGCTGATTGACGTGTCCTGGGGACAGAAGGATGGGCCCGCTGGATGGGTGCTGTGCTGGTGTTTCCTGAGGGGGGAGGCTCTGTGGTGGTTTGTGACTGTGTCAGGGGAACCGACTGTCCTGAGGTCCCTGATGGACCGGCCTGGTCATCTTGATCCAGGTGTGCAGAGCTGCTGTTATCACTGTGGGTCTCTTCTGTGGGGGGACTGGATGTTGCTGGCACCTCCTGTCTGGTGACGTTGGGTATGGGTCTTGTTGGGGTGTAAATGCATAGTTATTGTATCTGTGTGTGCCATCTTGTGCAATGGGTGAGTGACCCTCTACTCCTGTGCTTGCTTTATTGGCTTGGTCCTTGTGTGATTGGTGATTTTGGGGCATGAGTGAGTCTCTGTAGTGGACATGCTTTTGTGATGGGTGTCCATGCATTGGTGTTACATGCAGGGCTTGGTTTTGGGATGTGTGGGTTGTGTTAGTGGGGTATCTCTGGGTTGTTGGGGTGATGGGTGTGAGGGTAAGGGTGGGGGTATGTGTATGGCATGCAGGTAGAGTGTGGGGGATAAAGTAGTAAAGATATGTCTTACCAGAGTCCAGTCCTCCTGCTACTCCTGTAAGGCTCTCAGGATGCATAATTGCCAAGACTTGCTCCTCCCATGTTGTTAGTTGTGGGGGAGGAGGTGGGAGTCCACCGCCAGTCCTCTGTATGGCAATCTGGTGTCTGGATCCTACAGAATGTACCTTCCCCCGTAGGTCATTCCACCTCTTCCTGATATTATCCAGTGTTCTTGGATGCTGTCCCACTGCATTCACCCTGTCGACGATTCTCCGCCATAGCTCTCTAGCAATGGATGTGTGCTGCACCTGTGATCCGAATAGCTGTGGCTCTACCCAGAAAATTTCCTCCACCATGACCCTGAGCTCCTCCTCAGAAAACCCGGGGTGTCGTTGAGGTGCCATGATGTGGTGTGGGTTATGTGTGAGGTCGTGTCGGTTGTGATGTGTGAGGGGATGTGTCGGTGTGTGTTGTTTGAGGTGCGTGGATGTTGTGTAAGTGATGGTGTTGTGTGTCTGTGGGTGCTGGTGTTGTTTTAGGTAGTGTCTCTCTCTGGCCTTCCTTCAAAAATGTTGTTGGAAGGGTTTGTGGTTGATGTGGGTGTGTGTTTTATATTGGATTGGGTGTGTGGGAGTGGTGTGTGTATGTGTATCAGGTGTGTATATTTTGAATTGTCCAATTT
This sequence comes from Pleurodeles waltl, assembly GCF_031143425.1. Taxonomy (NCBI): domain Eukaryota; kingdom Metazoa; phylum Chordata; class Amphibia; order Caudata; family Salamandridae; genus Pleurodeles; species Pleurodeles waltl. The sequence continues at coordinate 90,359,931 of NC_090437.1, forward strand.
GGTTGTGTTTTGTAAATGTGTGGATATTTTTGAGCGCGGCGGTGTGTACCGCCAATGGAATACCGCGGTTGAAAGACCGCCACGTTGATTTGTGGATTGTGATAGTGTGGGCGTATTCCTGTTGGCGTGACGGTGTCGGTTTTGTTATCGCCAGTTTATCATTGACCTTTGGTGTGGGGGACTTGTGTGGGTGTCTGTATTGTAGCGGATTCCGAGCTGTGGGTCATAATACCTGCAGCGAGATTCCGCAGCCGCTGCAGTATGTTGGCGATCTTCTGTATGGCAGAAAGCAGGATTTACTGCTAGGGTTGTAATGAGGGCCATTGTTTGTAGCTTAGGAAGAACTGAGTAATGTCTTTTTGAAATATAAATTCGAAGTTCATGTAAAAATAGATACAAAGACTATGAAAACTATGCTGGGAACATTTCTCAATTTGTGAGTTACAAAAATAAAGATGAACATTCTCAGTGCAAACTTTGTTGAAGTAGTTAGTTTCTATGTATTTCTAAATATATATATTTTTTTAAAACCTTCAATTTCACTTGAAAAAAACAAAGGGTAAAGTAATGTTATAAATGGGTGTGATAAAAGGTTATTTTGGAAAAACCCTTAGAAATTCACCAAAAAAAGACCAAAGGTCAAACTAACATTGTAGTTAGCTGAATGTCTCAGTGACAATCTTAATGTTTTGAACTTTAAAAAAAACATGGAAATTCACTAGTTATAGTTAGCAGCACTAACTCTAATTTATGCCCCCGCCATACATGGCTTATGACCTCACATATGACATCAGTCATGACATGTTCTATGACATCATTTATGATATCACTTATGAAATCTCAAATGACACCATTGATGACATCACTAATGATATCTTCCAATAAGTATCCTACTTTGTTTTACAGTTTACATAATGACAGAGGACTACAATAGTCCTTTTCTACCTAATTTTGTACAGCCTAGGTCCACCTAATGGTGTTACAACTCTGTTGTCCCATTTCTAGAGGGCGCTGGAAGGAGACTCTCGGTAGCCTGGGAATCACCTTGAACACTTATCCAGAGTCCCTTGCTGACTCTTGTTTTTTTGTCTTTCGCCATGGTATACTTGTGTAGTACTACATTTGCTTCCTGGGACTGCAAATCCCATAATGCATAGCCTGGTAGTCAGGAAAGCCTGGATTCTGTTTCCCATTGTTTTCTATAGGAGAAGTCCAGCTGCTCCTTTTCACCGGATCCTCTCCTCCAGGACTTGCAAGTGTCTGAAATTACACACACCTGAGACCTCTCCTGCGCAGCCCAGCTTGGAACTGCTTATAAACAGTTGTTTCCTCAAGATCCCCATCGTGCATTGGAGTTCAATTCCTTTGTGTTACAGACCCTTTATCGGTTGGAGTTCCAGTCTTGTTCCTGTTCTGTTCCAGTTTGAACCTGTTTCCTGTTTATCTGCCCTGCTACTGATTGTTCCAGCCAGAGTCTGCTCCCTATCTCTTAGCCTTGTACCTGTTTGTTTCTTCCAGAACCTGTTCCCTGCTTCTTTGTTCTGCTCCTGCCTTGTTTCAGCCTGAACCTGCTCTCTGTTTCCCAGTCCTGTTTACTGCCTATTCCTACTCCCTGTATTCCAGCCCTTTCTTTGCTTGTTCCAGCCAGAGCCTGCTCTCTGTTTCCCAGTCTTGACTTTGTTTGTTCCAGCCAGAAGTTTGCACCCTATTTTCCAGTCCTAGTCCTGCCTTTGATTCAGCCTGAGCCTGTTCCCAGTCCCTGCCTCTGTCTCTTAGTTTGTCCCTTCTGTTTCTGTTTCCTCTTGGTATTTGTGTCTGTTAAGTGTTCTGTCTGTCTTCACCAGTATTTATGTGTCCTCCTTTGTACTGGGGTTGGCTCCCGGTCTCCAGGAGGCTATTCTAACCCCCATCCTTGTCTAGTGTTATAAGTTGTCTTTCGTGCCTAACAGTGACAGTGTGCTATTGCTGTTGTTCCAGGAATTGCCACTGTGTTTCCAGCTGGACCCACAAGAGCTTATTGTGTGTATGTAAGTACTATCCTTGTTTGTGCTCTAGGGTCCAGAGACAGAATCACTTCTGCTGCCTCCTTTCTAAGGGGCTGGCAGGGTGACTATCTGTAAGAGTAAACTGCACACAGGCATTGACATTCCCTGTCACTGTGGGAGGTTCTGTGCCCTACTCTGTGTACAACCCCAGCGTGTTTGTCCATTAGTAATCCGTTTCCTGTTTGTTCACACAGGGGTTGCTCTGCTTTTACTTTCCTGTTTCCTGTGTCTGTCCATAGCTGTCCTTCCCGTGTATGCCTTTAGCTGCTGTTCTGCCCCAGTACTCTACCTCTGTAGGATATTCGGTGACCTCAGGGGGGGTCCCAATCAGAGTCCTGATCAGACCCGCCCGAATCCGTGACAAATGGTTCTAAGTGTGTAAACGGATGTACACCTAATGCAGCATAGATGTGTAGAGATATTGAACACTTTATAAGTCTTTGCATTGAGTAGTAAGTCTGTGTGCAAAGAACGGTTGATTGTATTCATTATGGTCTACACAACTTTTTGGTTGTGCCAGAAAAGGTTCCAACAGGAGAAACACTCTACGTAATAGCTATAAACTTTTATAAGCATCCTTAAGTTATTAAAGAGAATTGTGTCAGGATAATAATTTTGGGGGTCATTGTGACCCTGGCGGTAGGTGATGATGTGGCAGTAGTACTGCCAACAGGCTGGCGGTATATAGTGCCACATTATGACATTGGTGGGTTGGCTGCAGCCAACCCTCCAATTTACCTTTCCTACTGCCATGACGGTAGCAGCCGCTGGGCCGGAGATAACAATCTCCAGCCCGGCGGCTGATATTGTATTGCCGGCAGCATTTTGAGCCTGCCTGCCGCCATGGTTTTCATGGCCTTCGCAACTCCACAAAAAACATGGTGGTAGGCCCTACCAGTGGCAGGGAGTTCCTTCCCTGTCACTGGTAGGAGGCTCACCCACCCCCAAACACTCCCCAGATGCCCCCAACCCCCTCCATCCACGCTCCGTCCTTCTGATCCCCCACCACCCCATACAAGTACACAATCGCAGACACGCACCACGCATGCACACACTCACTCACACTGGCATATAAGTATTCATTCACGCATGAATCCATTAATTCTTGCACACATCCGTACACACATTCACACTGACATGCAGTCATGCATTCATATTTCCATTTGTACACGCATTCTCACAGATGCACAAACCCACGCAAACAACACTACACACACAGTCAAATTCACGCACACACTCACACATTCTTGCTCAAAACCCTCACACACACAACATGCCCCACTCCCCTCCCCTGTCAGAAGCCCAACTTACCCTCCTCCAGGTGGTCTTCCGGCAGGGAACGGGACGGGGCGCTGCTACTGCCAGCAGGGCCCGCCAGGAGAACACCGCCAGGCCGTATCATGTGTCATGATACGGCTGGCGGCGGTCTACTGGCATCGCCAGAATGGTCACAGCCGGATTTCCTCCCTTCGTGTGGAGGATGTCCAGTTGTGGTCATAATGTGGCGAATGGATGGTAGCCGCGGTGACGGTCTTTTGGCCGATGTCACTGCGGCGGTAAGCAACTTATACCGCCATTGTCATAATGTGGGCCTTAATCTTAACATAGAAGTGTGTATGCACCAGATACTAATCTATGTATGTTTGCTTGTTTTGTTTCAGAAGATGCCCTGTCTGTAAATAATACTGTATGAAGGGTGCAGGTAGTATGATCTTTATCACCTTTAGATCTTGTTTCTTTTAACAAGTAGTGTCATTTTGGACAGCTGTTGCATACAATATACACTTTTCTTAGTAGTTTATTTTGAATTCTCTGTGGTGTAGTTCCCATGAGAATTTCACTGTTTCCAAACAGTGTGGTACTCTTCATAGAGTAAATAGTGTTTACATCACTCAGTTTTCTACTGATATAAACTTTTTTTCTTAATGTAGGCTTGGTGTGTGTCTGAGGTTTGATGCAGATAAAATCTGTCCCTGGTAGGGCTTTTGTTTTTGAATTTTAGAATCACAATTTTAGCTTCCTTTGACCAGTTGTATAAATATTGGACAACTTGTGCAATGAGGTTTTCCCGTATATCTGTGGTTGATTGATAATGTGAACTATGCTTCATGTCATGTGTATGATATAGAGTCAATGTTGCACATAACGCTTGTTTTCAACACTTAAGGCAGCTGTTTCTGTGTTTGTAGAAATGATGCCTGATCTTGTCCTGAGCTATTTTGCACTTACTGTCAGACCTGTAATGCTATAGTTATTTACACACCTGTATGAAGGAAAACAAAGTTTGGAAGATGTCAACGGTGATGTCATCAATGAAGTAATTTGAGATGTCACCATTAATGTCATCAGTGATGTCATCAATGATGTCATTTGAGATGCCATCATTGATGTCATAAATGATGTCAAAGAACATGTCAAGAGGGACATCATGTGTAAGGTCATAAGCAGTGCATGGCGGGGGCATGGGTTATAGTTAGTGCTGCTACCTATAACTGGTGAATGTCTGTGTTTTTTTAGTTCAAAGAGTTAACATCAATGAGATATTCACCTAAATATAACATTACAATAAACGTTTCAGTGAATTTCTTTTTTTTTTTTAAATAAAATATTTTATAACATTACTTTAACCTTAGTTTTTTAGTGAACAATGATAGGTAGACCAACAATACAGTAAAGGCACTGGTCTAACCACTAATTGCTAGTATCTATGTATACCGTAGGTTACCTTTACAAGTGTTCCATAGTAATAAGACATTTATTGAAAGTTGTGATATTGATTTATCAGCATATAGCAGCACTGGCATGTTTACATATCTTATTGAAATCAAGCACAATGTATGAGAGTAGCAAAAATGGATATGTACATTTGTATGTTGCAACCACACACCCTTAACTTTTTGAAGGAGAATTGAATGGTTTGAATCCTACTCAAGAGACACATTTAGTAACAACATGAGTTATTGCAGGTTTGTGAGAGACTTGTTAAGCAGTTACTTCTGACTTCAGGGGGGCATCTGGTAACGTTCTAAAGGGTTGCAGTCTTGTTAAGGGCTTCACACTTTCTTCTGACTCAAAAAGGAGGAAAGAGAGGAAGAACGAGGGCGAGAAATATAGGAAACGAGATAGAAAGGAGCAATGCCAGAAAAACCTACAAAAGTGAGCTAAAGAGACGGCTAAGGTAAGGTGGGGGAAGAAAGAAGCATAAGATAGCATTAAGATAAGCAGTCCTGCAGTGCCTTTGTTAAAAAAAACTGTTTCATAAGAGGCTACTGCCTACTTACTCACTTTTACTCCCCATGTACCCCACTGATGACATCTACTGTACTGGGAGCACAGACATAGCCTAACCCTAGATTGCAGCAGCAGAGTGCACCTAGCAGATCAATTTACCTTTGGGGGTGGTTTGGTGGGGTTTTTCATCTGAGATAATGTAAAAAGAAGTTACATTAAATAGTGCATTTTACAGTCATATTTTCACTTAAATTTGGTAAAAAGCCAAAGCCTCTGAAAGAGCACTCACAAAATATTTTAGTATTTCTATGGTCAGGTTTGGGGAGGGGGGAGCAAAAGTGTTAAAGCATGTGAAGATGTCACTTTTTCTTTTATTCACTAGTTCAAATACATATTACATTTACTTGTGTGCTGTGAGACGTGATGATTTTTTATAATTTAATGTGCACTACTGTTCAAGGTTTTTAAATGTACAATTTTGAGTAATAAATAATGTGTGCTAAAATTAATTTTTATAATGAATATGATTGTGATTCATGAACTAATGATGTTGCACTAGAAACAAATTTATTTTTACAGTGGCTACCCATTCTACAGTACTTTCTGTGGAAGTCACAAACCTATCCTTACCAGGAATAGATGTCCAAGTTGTAAGGATTAGTACTAGTAGTGTAAACTCTTTATTCTGTTAAAAAAACACCCAAACATAACTATGAGGGATACAAAGCACATTTAAAACAAGATAAAAGCAAATTAAAAATAAATGTACACATGATAAATCAACATCAAAAATGCAAATAGTCTAAGACACACACGTTGTGGCCATGCCCCACAGATCTTAACAACATTGCTTAGGAAAAAACCCATGTTAACACATACACTGATATCACACAACATGGCTAAAACAAGCACAGCTGGTTTGACATGAACAAACTGAGCCTTTATAAAAAGGGCAACCAAAAACGTTCTACTAGGCAATGTATGTAAGCTACAAATCATAATGATGTGCAAAATGGATTGAGCTAAGATTTTATCACACTTGCAAGGGCATAAATGGCCATCTGGAGCCATATGTTTGAAGAAACTTACTAATGAAAGAAAATAATTCAATCTAAACCTGGATAAGAGCTGGCAATGGTAAATATTATTCAACCAGGATAGATATGATTCTATGGAAGTAACATTTTTAATCAAACAGTAGTCCCGAACAGTTTGTTCACCAAGTTCGCAATCCTCTCTGGTGGTAGACAGGCCTGTTACAAAGGTATGTTTAACCCGCCAACAAATCGTCTTTGGCAATATACGCAGGCTGTAAAGAAAGACCATGTCACCCCAAAGCTATAAAAGAAGACTTAATTTAACTCAACCAAGGGATAGCTTTGTAATTGTCAAAAGAGGGACAGACCTAAATTATCAATCTGTTAGGTGTTGGCTCACTCATAAACCATACTGAAATCCAATGTAATGATATATAACCCAAACCAAGCTCCTCATGCACTGCAAATGTCTTTGAACTCTGTGGAACACTGAGGAACTGTCTCAGAAACCTGTTTTCCTCTATTTGTATCCAACGACAATCCCGGTACCCCCAGAGGTCACTTCCATGACTGGTGACAGAGACTCAGTTTGCTTTATAGACATGGGGCAAAACTTTAACCAGTTTCCTCCCCACCCTACTACTAAAATCCAAAACCCCGCCATGCATCCTAGCTAAAGTAAGTTTCTTTGATTGCAGGGTGGGACCCCAAGTGGAATTGTCATCAATCAGGATATCCAGGTAGTTAAAAGAATGGACCTTGGTAATCCTGGCCTTATGGCAATAATAGCACTGTGCTTTAGAGGGCTTAACCCCCATCACCATTGTGAATGATTTTGAGGAGTTCACTGACAAATCCAGACCCACCGTATTTCCTTTATACTGTCAGCCCCAATCAGGGCGAAGGCATGCCAACCACATGGGATGCTGTGGGCTGTACTGCGGGGGCTAACCTATCACCAAACCAGGTATTGTCATCTTGGAACTGGTTTTGTGTATTTAAGAACGCTCGAGAAAACCGTCATCTGCCACAGGAAAGGAGTCCCCAGAGAGTATATATACAGCACCCCATGTGGTCGGTATGCCTCCGCTCCAGCTGGGGCTGACAGTATAAAGGAAATATGAGCACCTGTGCCACTACCTCCATAGGGCCATAAGTGATACAGAGCGGTGGCCTCGGTCTATGTGGTTGTTCTAATTTGTTTACTCATTTATACTCTCAATTGTAATCACCTGTCAATCAATAAGAATATTCCTTAATTGTGCTCCCTGGGAATGATGGAATGGAGGGGGGTGGTGTGCAGACCACACGGGGTGCTGTGGGCTACACCATGGGGGCCTTCCTATCTATCAAACCTAGTGTACCTAGTATACAAAAAAGCCAGAGAAAACTATCAATCTGTCTCAGGACATTTGTCTTCAGAAAGGTTTCTATGTGCAAAATGTGGTACTTCTAATTTATTCACTCATTTCTGCCCTCAGTTATATTCACCGGCGAACCAATAAGAATATTCCTTAATTATGTTCCATAGGAATGATGGAATTCAGGGGGCATCCCCTTATCTAGTGGTGGTCAAGAATAGGGATTCACAATTTACTCTTCTCCCTCCCAATATCTTCTCACTCAGGTTATTTACTCAAAGACAGTTCAACGGGATCTCCTTGCTCAATCCTACCTCATGGCGATATATCCATTTTTGTTCACGTTTAAACAGAAAGTTTTTTACATCCTTCAGATTGCTTGGGATCTTTCGCTTATCCAATACTGTCCATTCAATATCCTCAATCATATGTCTCTGCTCCAAAAAGTGCGATGTTAATTTTGTTCTGACATTTTTGCATTTGATGTTACTTCTATGTTCCATAATTCTGATTTTTTTTTAACCTGCTGTCATTCCCATATATAATAGATTACATGGACATCGAATCAGGTAGATGAAGTTCTCTGTGTTACAGTTATTATGTTATGTTTAGGCCCAAGGGTAGCTCAGTCCCAGATCCACTGTTTTGAAGCTCCCTGTTGATAAACAGATACTACATGAACTACACGCTGTGTGGCCCATCACTGGTCCTTAGTTACTGAGTATGATCAATATTCTGAGGCCTCGTGTGAACAAGCATATCTCTAATGCTGGTACTCTTAGGTCCAAGCCATTAGAGTAAAGGATACGCCAATTCTTTTGATTATTAGTTTAACTTGATGTGATGGTGTGCTAAATGTTGTTACACATATTGATCTGTCTATCTTAGGTCTTTTCCTGCTTTCCAACAGCGCATCTCTATTATAATTCCTAGCTCTTTTCTCTGCCCAGTTTACCACTTGATGCGGGTAATTTTTCTCCTCCAGTTTCCTCCAGAGTTTGGGGGACTCCTCCTTGAATACCCCAACTTCTTAACAGGTCCCTCAAAGTTGTAGGAACTGTCCACATAGGAGATTTTTTCGTAGGGACTTTGGTTGGAAGCTGTTGAAAGACAGGAGTTTGTTCCTATCATTTGGTTAATGGTACACTCTTGTGTCCAGTCTTCCCTCCCTTGTCATTATTCACAAATCCAGGAATGGCAGCAATGTGTTGGTGATAGTGAAAGTGAGCAGTAGAAGAGTATTCCTGCTATTGAGCCTTTCCAGGAAGTGGTATATAGAGCTTCTATCACCTCTCCATATAAGAAGGACATCGCCAATAAAACAGCACCAAAGTCTAATATGTTCTGTTCACGGCTTGTCTGGCCCAGAAATAAACTCCTTCTCTGATTCTGAAACATACAGACATGCCAGACTCAGGGCATATTTGCTGCCCATAGATGTGCCGTGGATTTTAAGGTAGATGGTCCCCTTGAATTCAACAAAGTTTTTAGTCAGCGCTATTTGTCCCAAATCAAGTATGAAGGATCTAGGTGCTTGAAACTTCCAATCTTGTTAGTAGAAGATGTCCTCAATCACCCTTAGAGTCTTCATGGATTCGATATCCATCCCCACCAGGAACCTTCTGGATTTAACTCCATGTCCTTAATGAGGTTCAGAACATCCTTGTGTCCTTCATGTAGGATTCCATTTTGTGAAATAATTGTTTCAGAAAAAAAGTCACAGAACTATGACAAGGGTTCCAATAGTAAACCTATTCCTGATACTATTGGATGCCCTGGAGGATATCTAGTAGGTGTATGTACTATTGGTAACATGTAGAAATATGGAATGACTGGCTTCTCTCTACACAAAAACGCACCCTCATTGTGGGAGATCCAGCCTTTGTTCACCTCTTCATTCACCAGTGATCCAATTTCACTCTGTATTTCCAGTGTAGAATTTACTGATAGAATTCTGTAATTGTGTCCATCTGATAGTAAACAAGCATTCCTGTTCATGGGACTCCTCTGTCTGAATTACAATGACTCCTCTCTTATCATCAGGTTTTATGACTATATTGGGGTTCTTCTAGAGTTATTGTATAGCTTGCATTTATATTCTTGATAGGTTTTTGAAAGGTTGGTCAACAATTTTTCTCATTTCCTCGACACCTGTTCAAATGCCATCACCTGTGTCATTAGTTGTGACAACATTAGTACAAAGATAGATTTTGGGCTGAGGGCCATGCCCCCCTGTGTAGATACCTCTCCTTTGGTGTAAAAAAAACAGTAATCGTATCCTCCTGAAAAATTCTGATAATTCTTGTCACAACTGGAACCTATTCACCACATTTGTAGGAACAAACCCCAAACCTTTATTCAGGACTCCCCCTTGATGTAGTGTTAATACAGTATCTGAAAGGTTCATGACAAGGTTCATTCCTTGCTTGCCCCTGGCAGAAACTCCAAGGACATGCTCCTGGTCACTTCCTGATTGAGGACCTCTCACTGGACTCGCTGTTCTTCTCTTCTTTGTCTTCCTCTTGCTCTGCCCGCCTCTCCCTAACTCTTCTCCTATACTGAAAGTTCTTCAGTTTTCTCCCAAATCCTGAAGAAAGATTTAGAAAGTTTGAAATTGCCATGTAATTCAGTCTTGGTCCAGAAAATTGATTACTTACTGGTCACATCAAAGACAATAGAGGACTGTACGCTTGACACCATTGCTTTGTTGAATTATCTAGCTGATAATAGACATAAGGTCTTCTCAACTAAAATGCAGTACAGTAAAAAGTAAGTCATTTATCTTAGATGCCATATTGAAAAGGGTGTGAAGAAAGTTTCGAAAGAATGCATTTTTGCTATTTCTGAAACTGAATCAGCCAACTACCAAGAGGGAGGTTTAGATGTTTCTTTGACCTGTGGAGCGCTGTTACCAGTGGAGTACAAATGTTTCCTTGATTGAAAAACCTTTAGTGATGTTGCCATGCAGTGATGTCCAAGGTCCAGTACTATTTGATGATGAGTGCACTGATGTGTTTAAAAAACTGAAAGAGAGCTTCTGTCACGCACCTGCATTCAGAGTGGCTCATTACAATATGATGTTTTTCTTATTTTGTTGCTCTTATTTTGTTATGAAAGGAATATATGGGCATTTTCAATTCTTATCCAAAATATGGAGGATTAATGCACCTTTCTGCTATTTGGGATCCAGTAGCTTCCAGGGTGTTTGAAACTGTTTGCAGCTGTTTGTGAAACCATTGAACAGTGTGAGGGAGTTGTAATCGGTCATCTTTAAATGTTTATGTGCCACACTAAGTTGAGATCCTTTTAACAAGGACTTAGCAAATGCCAAATAGCAGACTCACTTGTTATGAGCAGGTCATACTTGCAGGCGAAAACATTTCTATTCAGAGATGTAATATTTTTAATCCAGCAACACTGCTTCCTATTTCACACAAGCATTAAGAAGACAGATAAAATGATGATGAAATTTATGAGGAATTAGATCATGACTCTCTCAAAGTAACGTAATTATGCATAAAGCCATGGTCAGATACTGAAGAAACCCCATTAAAAATAACAATCTGGCTTTGTTTGTTGATGGCCCCTCTTTTAAGAGATCAATACAGAGTTTTGAAAGCTGTTTATGCAGTGTGTAGTACTTCTGAAATGCTGGAAGCATCACCTTGAACAATAATAAACTCAACACAGTTGGCGGAATTGATTGCTTTAACAAGAGCAAGATGCTTGTAAGAGAAATTGAATGTGACTATTTATACAGACAACCAGTATGGTTTGGGTGTTGTTCATGATTACGGACAGCTGTGGTCACAAAGAGGATGTATGACATCTTCACGAGGTACAATAAGGAATATTGTGTATATACTAGACTTACTAAATGCCATACAGAAACTAAAGGATGTAGCTGTTGTGAAGTGCACAGCTCATGAATCTGGTGGAAATATGTTTACTCTTCAAAACAGATATGCAGATCAGAAGGCTTAGTATTGTGGACTGCAAGAAGAGCCATTTGCGTTTGTGAAGGAAATGAAAATTAAACCAAAGAATTTGAAATTGATTCAGTACAAAGTGTAAATAGTATGCATTGTTTCTTAATAGTTCCAATGCAAACGTATTAGAGTGAGTCGAGGGACTTGCAGGAAGATGCTCCAGAAAATGAGAAGAGAAAATGGAAGAAGTTAGGCTGCAAAAATAATTATTTGTAGGTTGATGTAGAACAAATCTATATACTCCCTGATTCAATGCTATATCTAATGTGCAAGTACTTACATAATCAAATGCATGCCAGTTTGGTCAGGAATTTTAAGGAAGATTACAGGATTCCGAAATGTTGCTGAGGATGTTTGCAGCGGATGTTTGAAGTGTCATTTAAACAATCATGGGAAAAGAACAGCTACAGTAATCATATTGGCAAATTACGGAGCCCATTTTACAAGAATTCTAGCAGATTGTATTAAGATGTCGAATTGCAATGGCTTGAGGTATGCCTTCGTAACTATCTGCTTGTTTTCCAAATAGTCTGAGGCAGATTTTTCCAGACCTAAAAGTCTTATGAATTTGTGAACATTTTCAATTCAGTGCTGATTAGAAATCATAAACTTTGAATGAAGCATTTGATAAAAAATAAAAAGGGGCCTAGAATCTTTGTTTTTTATTATTGTTTTAATAAAATAGGAAGACCAGAAGAAAGTATTATTGTTTTAAAGACACCTTTAGTGATTTTGTTTTATTTTTTGCCACCATAAGACTTTCTGTCTCCACAGAGGATGGAGCACAGCAAATGCTGCAAACTTATAGTGGGACTATTGTTGTGCTTATTAACATGTGGGTTATGTTTCAAGTCACCTTAATAATGTTAATGTTGAAATAACTACTCTGGTCCACAGGGAATACTTAGTGGTTTTAAAGATAATGTCTATACTAAAATGATTAGAGAGTGTGCAGACATAATGAAAGTTAGTAAATGTTAGGTGTGTGCCTGCCCCCCTGTGTCAGCTGAGCAGGAATCTAAGTATATGCAAATGTTAATTTCATGTTTTTTATTTCTTCCCGCCATTTGACTGATTCCAATGTGTCTATAGAGGATATTTGTATAATGAAAAATGGCGGAGAGATTAAGGCCCTCAATATGAAATTAGCGGTAAGTACCACTTATAACCATGCTGACTGCCGCCAACATACCGCCACCGCAGCGGATTACCGCTACCCATATTATGACACACACATAGCAATCCATCACTATACAACCACACACACAGGTCCGCCAGCTCAAAGGTCAGTGATAAACTGCCAGTAGCAAACCCCACACCGTTACGCCAACAGAACTATGCCCGCAGTATTATGACCCATGAATCACTGCGGCGGACATTCAATGGTGGTAAACCATTGGCTCTACATACCGCTACGCTCAAAATACACACACACTAACAAAACAACACTACATTGGACAATTTGAATAACACACACCTGACACCCATACACACACCACACACCCACACCACTATAAAACACACACACATTACCCACAACCCTTTGCGACTACAAACAATTGCCACAAGGGAGATAGCAAGACCACAGACAAGACCACAGCCACACACCACCATCACCTATACACCATCCACGCACCTTACATCACACACCCCAACACATCACCCCACACACCCTCACCCACACCACTCACACTGCAACCATGGCACCACAACAACACCCCAGATTCTCTGAGGAGGAGCTAAGGGTCATGGTTGAGGAAATCATCCGGGTAGAGCTGCAATCAACACACCAGGAGCGATAGTGGGGCACAAATATCTGAAAATAGAGATGCTAAAGGGTACAGAAAGTGGCCATAGAAGTGGGAAAATCAGCTTGCTAATGAAAGTGTCAAACAAAAAACTGTCAATGAAAAGTGAAGTTACAGTGTCTTACCTGTGTGTCATTGAAAGTATTGTCGTATTATTGCACTTCTGTTGTCCTCATCCTTATCCTCTGCTTCCTCGTCTTCACTGTCCACGGTGTCCACTGCTGCCACACGGCCATTTCCAGCCTCATCTTCCTGCAGAAAAGGTACCTTGCGACGTAAGGCAAGGTTGTGCAAAAGACAGCATGCCACAATGATCTGGCAGACCTTCCTTGGTGAGTAGTACAGGGATCCACCTGTTACATGGAGGCAACGAAACCTGGCTTTCAGGAGGCCGAATGCCCTCTCTATGATTCTTCTTGTTCACCCATGTGCCTCGTTGTAACGTTCCTCTGCTTTTGTCCTGGCATTCCTCACAGGGGTCAGTAGCCATGAGAGGTTGGGGTAACCAGAGTCACCTGAAAATATTGAGGGACAACTGTTAGCCAGACACTAACCCATAGGGCCCACACCACACCCAAACACCAACACCAACTGGGTGGGAACCAGGGCTCCCCAATTAGCCACACCCTGTGCCTCTGGAGTTGAGCCATTACATATGGGATGCTACTATTCCTCAGGATAAAGGCATCATGCACAGACCCAGGATACTCTGCATTGACATAGGAGATTACTGATTCTCCAGGCACACTATGTGCACATTCATGGAGTGAAAGCTCTTTCGATTTCTGAACACCTGTTCATTTCTCCGGGGGTGGGGGACAAATACAATATGTGTACCATCAACAGCCCAATAATGTTGGGGATATGTCCCATTGCATAGAAATCAGCTTTTACTGTGGCCAAATCCTCCACCTGGGGGAAAACGATGTAGCTGCGCATGTGTTTAATCAGGGCAGACAACACTCTGCTCAGCACTATTGAGAACACTGGCTGAGACATTTCTGCTGCCAAGCCAACTGTCACTTGGAAGGAGCCAGTTGCCAGAAAATGAAGCACAGATATGACTTGCACAAGAGGGGACATCCCGGTGGGCCTTCGGATAGCAGAGATTAGATCAGGCTCCAATTGGGCAAACAGCTCTGTGATTGTGGCCCTGTCCAGTCTATAGGTGAGGATAATGTGCCTTTCCTCCATTGTTGCCAAGTCCACCAGGGGCCTGTACACGGGGGGATGTCTCCATCTCCTATTCATCTGCATCGGTTGCTGACTAGGGGGTAAAACGGTGAGCAGCTGGTCAGTCTTCCATATTTACAAACACTACACTGCATTGCATGTTGTGACTGTAACAGTATATTGTTGGATAGGCCCAAATGGTGCCTATGTGAACTGTGACGCAGTTAGATGCCATGGCTTGCCTTCACCCCTTAAATGGCGTCCGCCTGTCCTGTATGGAGGGACATGTGGAAATGAGGTAATTCTGCTGACGTTGTGCGCTGTTGAGGAAGGCGGTCGAGAACCGCCATGCTACTCCTCATTGTATACCATTGGGCCATATAGGTTACAGTGGCCAATGGTGATGTACGCCGGCGGTGACGGTACGCACCGCCGCAGACGTGACCGCCATTTTCTACCTGTTCACTCACTTGCTGCCTGACCTTCAACAGGAGAGGACCTACACTGCAAGTGCTGCTGTGACCTGTGTCTGGAACCGACCATGGCTTGTGTCACGAGGGAAAGGGCCCCTGCCTTCACCGATGCGGAGTTGGAGAGAATGGTGGATGGGGTCCCACCCCAGTACCGAATGCTGTATGGGCCTCCAGACCAACAGGTGAGTACACTGTAAGCACGATCCATGGGGCATGAATGCATTGAGTGCTGTATGTGAGGGCCTCGTGTGGTGGGGGGTTGTTGGAAGGGCCCTGGGCAGCGTGCTGCATGTATGGTGGGCAATGTCTGTGTGGAAGTGGATGGGAGGGCTATGGTGGCCCATGAGTGTAACAGGCAGTACGGTTTGACTGATACCTTTTCCTATGTGTATTTCTCTGCAGGTCAGCGCCCATCAAAAAAAGGGTGTATGGCATGCCATCGCCAAGGTCGTGCGTACCCTGGGGGTCTATGGCAGGTGGAGCACCCACTGTCGGAAACGGTGGGAGGACCTGAGACACTGGGCACGGAAGATGGCAGAGGCCCAGCTGGGGATGGCCTCCCAACAAGAAATGGGTGCCTGTCGAACCTTGACCCCCCTGATGGCCCGCATACTGGCGGTGGCCTATCCGGAGCTGGATGGGCGCTTGGGGGCATCACAGCAGCCACAAGGGGGTGAGTACAGTGCCCCAATATACTACTTGGGTATGGTGGGGTGGCATCTGGGTGGGGGATGTGGGCTTTTGGGTGCCCCTAGGCCAGGCCGAACACTGCAGGGTAGGTCCTATGTTGGGCAGGGTCTGACGTAAACCTCCTCCAACCAAGGTAGTAGGCATCCACTACTGGGCAGGGGTCTGTGGGTGTGAGGTATGCAGCAATTGGCATTAGGTATCCCTGTCCATGGACTGGTGACTAGCACTGTGGCTAGTAGTGCATTACCCACTGTGTAGGGCTGATCCCTGTGTGTGTGTGTGTTGTGTACGCCAACTGTGGTGTTGTTGCCGCCATTGACCAAGGGTATCCTTTATCTCTCCCACCCCTTTTGGTTTTGTCACCCTGTCCTTATGTGCATTAGCATCATCTGGCGGAGGAGCAGAGGCGACGGGGAGAGCTGTATCCCACAGGGCCCAGGAAGCCGAATCCACCGACGGTGAGGGCACCAGTGGGAAGGAGGGTGAGGGGCGGAGACTGGAGGGGACAGTTCTGACAGTGATACCTCCTCCGATGAAAGCTCCCTGGTTGTGGAGGACACCTCTGTGTCCACCACAACTAGAGGTACAGCCGCCACCCCTGTACCAGCACCGCCCTCCCATCAGCCCCTCAGCGTGTTTCCCGTGCCCGCTCACACAGGAGAGTGGACATCTCCTTCGCCCCAGGCACCTTAGGCCCTACGCCAGTTAGCCCTGCTGCCCTGAGTGAAGAGGCTATTGACCTCCTGCGATCCATCTCTGTTGGGCAGTCAACCATTGTGAATGCCATCCAGGGGCTGGCAGCCCATGTGCAACAAACAAATGCATTCCTGGAGGGCATTCACTCTGGCATTGCTGCCCAACAGACATCAATCCAGGCTCTGGCCTCCTCCCTCATGGCAGCCATTGCCCCTGTTTCTAGCCTCCCCCCTCCAACTTCCTCTACCAAGTCCCATTCCCCTCAACCCAAACCTATCCCAAGCACACAGGCAGACCAGCATGCACACACAGGAGTGGTTCAGGAAAACACAAGCACCACACATCATCCCACAGGCACTCACAAAAACAGCATCCAGATGCAGACATACCAACATCCACTGCCTCCACTGTGTCCCCCTCCTCCTCGTTGTCCACCTTCCTCCCAGTTGCATCTACACTCACACCTGCATGCACTACATCCTCATCCACTGCCACCATCACGCCTATCACTACACGCCCCTCACTGGCAGTCAACACCCTCACATCCATGCACACACCCCCTGTGTCCTCTCCCACTATGTATGTGCCCCCTCCTCCCAAAGTACACAAATGCAAGCACTCAGACACCCAACAGCCACCCACCTCACAACAGCATCCAGCCCATGCACCTGCACCCAAAATCAACAGACACCTCCTACAACCACTTCCTCTTCCTCCACTCCCAAACCTTCACCCTCTTCCCACCCCAATGTCCCCAAAAAGCTTTTCCTCTCCACCATTGACCTCTTCCCTACTACTCCCCCCGTCCTTCATGTCAGACCAGGGTGGTCAGAAACCAGGCAAGCACCTCAGCCACCCAGTCCACGGCCACAGTAGTGTCGACACCTACTGCAGATGGGAGAGGATCACAGGCACCAGTCAGCAAAACAGAAAGGGTGCCTGCAGCAGCAGCATCTAGGAAGGGCAAGGAGGCAACACCAGCTGCGACAGGGAAGGGCAAGGAAGCACCACCAGCTGTGACAGGGAAGGGCAAGGCGGCACCACCAGCTGCGACAGGGAAGGGAAAGGATGCACTACTAGCTGCGACAGAGAAGGGTAAGGAGAAATCCCCGGCTGCTTACAAGAAGGGCAAGGGGCCTGCACCAGCATCCAGGAAGGACAGAAGGCCTGGTGCTGGGACTCATTCGGAGCCCCCTCCACCAACCATGGTGGTTCAGCCATCCAAGACTGCAAGGGAAGGGCTGGAGCCTCCCCCCACCACTGCCAGCACCGCCACCAGCACCACCACCAGCACCACCGCCAGCGCCCCACCAGCACCGCTGCTGTCCGAGGCTGCAGGGGAAGGGCTGGAGTCTCCGCCCACCACTGCCAGCACCACCACCAGCACCGCCACTAGCACTGCCACCAGCACCACTGCCAGCCCAGCAGCCCCAGTGGGCAGCCGTCCGAGGCTGTAAGGGATGAGCTTGTGCCTCCCCCCACCACTGCCATCCCCAACACCAGTCCCGCCACTGCCACCACTGAGCAGCCGTCACCGCCGGCGGACAGTGTGTAGTCCTGCATCCATGGGCTGCTGTGTGTCCTTGCCCCTGCAAATCCTGTGGGTCTGACACCCAGGTGAGAGACTTTGACCTTGCACTCCCCAAGATCTGCATCACAGGGCACAATGCCTCCTCCAGAACCAGTGTAAGAAGCCATCCACTCACCCCATCCTCCACGGGATGAAGCACACTGGACACAATGCCCCCTCCAGAACCAGTGGAAGAAGCCAACCACCCACTCACCCCATCCTTCCCAGGATGAAGCTCACTGGGCCCAATGCCCCCTCCAGAACCAGTGGAAGAAGCCATCCACTGGAGAGACTGTGGCCTTGCACTCCCCAGGACCAAGCAGTGGCTAAAGCACCCACTTGAGAGACTGTGGCCTTGCACTCCCCAGGACCAAGCAGTGGGCAAACCACCCACTTAAGAGACTGTGGCCTTGCACTCCCCAGGACCAAGCAGTGCGCAAACCACCCACTAGAGAGACTGTGGCCTTGCACTCCCAAGGACCAAGCAGTGGACAAACCACCCACTTGAAAGACTATGGCCTTGCACTCCCAAGGACCAAGCAGTGGGCAAAGCACCCACTTGAGAGACTGTGGCCTTGCACTCCCCAGCACCAAGCACAGGGCATGTTGCCCCCTCCAGAGGCAGTGGGCAAACCACCCACTTGAGAGACTGTGGCCTTGTACTCCCCAGGACAGCGCACAGGGCATGTTGCCCCCTTCAGGACCAGTGGTGTTGTACCATCTTCCGGCTGAGGTGCCCCCCATTCCTCATTCCCCTGAGGTGCCTGTGTATTTTCGATCTAATGCCCCTTCAGTATTCTCTCTGTGTTCTACCAGGAGTGAGGTGGGGCCTTGGCCTATGTGTTGTGGCCCTGTGGCCCACGGACATTGAGGACTGGGCAGTGTCCCTCCATTTGTAAATATGTATATACGTTTGTATTTTGATGCACTTATTCCTAGTAGTTTATCGTATTACACTTACTTTCTTCAAATAATTTTGTCCTTGCATTATTCCTGAGGGGTACGGGGTAGGTATGTTATGTTGCTGCTTCTGGTTGTTTGTATGGTGGTGGGGATGTTGCATGTTGCCTTTGTGTGTCACTCTCTTTTTCCGCCCCCCTCCTTTGTGTGCTAGACGGCAGTACTAACCGTGGTCGTCTTCGCTGGCGTTGCTGTTCATAGTGAAGCAGAAGGTAGATGAGCATCGGAAATATGTGCAGCTTGGGCTCCATGGCGTGGATGTTCCCTGAGTCTCCACAAGAGAGTCCTTTGACTTCTGAGCTCTGTTTCCGCCATGCTTTTGATGTCGTTGGTACCGCCCCAGAAAAGGTGGTGGATTGGACTGTCTTAATACACTGTGCGGTACAGTGTCTTCTGCCTGGCTATTGGCGGTTACCGCCATGGTGCTTGTTGATTCCGCTGTGGTGGTCAGTGTATTAAAGTGGCTGTCTGTCTGAGTGGTTACTGCTGTGGTCATAATTCCATTTTGGTTACCGCTGGCCTGTTGGCGGTATTACCGCTGCTTTATCACTGACCGCCATTGTTGTAATGAGGGCCTAAATATGGTAAATATTTGAGAGTGGTTTAGATTTGCATCCTAGACTGAGAAAGGGAGCAAGGGAGAAGAGTTTAGTTATGTATGATAAGGCAGAGTTATCAAAGGACAATAAGGTAGAATTTATAGGGGACTGAGAGTGATAGAACTTATGACGTTAGCAGAGAATATTTTCTCGGTAAAGAACCCATTCTGAGGGGAATTTAGTGTGTGCGTAAAAAGATTTCATAGTTTAATCTGCTGAAAAATTGAGTTGTTTCATGTTATTTAACTTTAGTGTTTCCTAGAGTTTATCATATCGATGAATTGAATGAAGAACTTAGTTTGAGAAGAGTAAAACATACTTTTGGACAAATAATATTGGATATATTAGGTGCTATTATTCCTTCTGTAGGAGTGGTAATGAATGGTGTGAAAATTAGGCATTTGTCTACAATAGTAGATAGACTCGCTGTAGATATGGCGGGTCTTTTCAGCTAGTAAATGTAGAAATAGTAGCAGTTAACGGTGTAGTGTGTCTTGCTTTGGATATCATTTTGTGAAAGAGGTCAGAGACTGTTAAATGATTATATCAAAAAGGTTTTGAACATAGATGTCAGATAATAGTAAGGCTATCAACCCTTCAATAACTAATATGAGTAATTTAACTCATACAATGAGGTCTCTTGAGGAACCAGGATTACGTAAACCTGTAGGCTCTTGGTTTAGAGAGTTAAGAAACAGTTTAGGCAAAGTTGGTGAGTGGTTAGGTAATATAGGTGGTGGTGTTTTTCAGTCAATACCAATTCCTCTGATAATCATAAAGATTTGTGCAATTATTCTATTCCTTTCACTAAAATTGGTAGAGTGCATGATTAGCTGATATATAGCTAATAGAAAATGAGAAAGTAGATCAAGGAATCAGAAAAGGTAAATAGATAAGGAAATGGAGGATTTAAGGCTCAAGTTTACAACCAGTTAAAGATGGTGGAGAAAGGGACGTGACCATGCTGGTGACCAAGATGGCTGCATGGCATTGAAGCTCCTAAGGAATTCGCCTGATCCTGCTGCCCCCCAGAAATGCATCCATCTCCAACTTGCCTGTGATTAAATTGCCCTGAGTGTGCAGGGTTGTCAAGTACCCTTTGAGCCGCGTTTGCCCCTCCACATGCGGCTGGAACAACCAACTCATTGTACGCCGGATGCCACAGCCTGACGCAGCCCTCAGAGGCCTCGTGGTGACAGGGTCCACAGGTGAGCCTGAGGGCAGGGTCCCAGCATGCATGGCCCGATCCCCGAGGCCATTCTGACTCTTGAGGGCTGGGCATTGCAAACGGCAATACAGGGCTTCCTGATATACTGCAAGGCTTGCATGCATATCCCGGTGGAGCGGCGGCGCTGGGCTTGATGACTTCACGGGAGCAAGGGGGGCCAAGGCATGCTGCACTGACATGCAGCGGCCCTGTGAACATCGCCCGGTGCTCCCGCATCCCATCATCCCCATATGACCCCAACCCCTCTCTGACTTATTATGAGTGCTGATATACATGGAGCCCCATTGGAATTCTGCCGGTGCTGGCGCCGTTAAATGCTCTCTCCCATATGATTTCAACGTGGGTTCTCCCAGCACCTGCAAACTGCTTAATCTTCTTGACCCTCACTGCCCCATTGATGCGTGTTGAGCATGGAGTGGGCATGTTCCGGGAGGCATTGTACCAAGACTGATGGGGTCGCAAACTTGGGCATAGCGGCGACCAGAGGCCTGCAACTCATTTCTAACCAGTGTATCTGTATTGCCTTGGATAATTCCAGGCCCCACTGGCTGGTACAGAATTTTCCACTGTAAAGACCGCACCATAACGCGAGCACACCACATAAATGGCCATCACCATATTACATCTACCTACCATGTTATCTGGGTGCTGCACACCACCACTGGATCCCGATGGGAGCAAGGCTACACGTCAGGGTCTATTTCCCACTCCACGATCCCAACGACCACCATTAGAGTGTAGCTGCTCACTTCTTGGTAGGTACTCCTCGTTGAGGATGAGACCTGGTGACCTTCTCAATACACCACCCATAGACTGGTGCTGTCACAACTTGCAGAGGCCATCGTGTTACCATAGGTGAAATGGGATGTGGTGACTCCAAGCAAAAAAAGCTGTCTTTTGACACTGCTAGGACTCCACAACATCAGCGCTCCTCCCCAGATGTCAGGGACCCTCAACTAAGTGATGTCGACAACCCTTCTATCAATGGTCCCTCTTCCATCATGGCCGGCATCAAATCTATTAATGCATGCTTTGACACCCTCATAGCCACTTAGATTACATGGGTGAGCGGCTGGATCAACATACCTTACGGTTGTATTGTGGGGCCCACAGGGTATCCAAAGTTGAGAGTGAAGCTGCAGTTCTTCGGAAACGGTTGGGGAAAGTCAAAAGTATGTCTAAATCTGACAAGACCAAAAATCAGTACTAAGAGCCATGATTGTGCCGCAACAATTTACAGATTGCAGGAATCACGAAATCTGTGAATATCAGATGGCCAGATATTTTTGTGGGGCACCTTTTGAATTGAACTCTTTAGCTTAGCTTTTGCAGATACCTTCATTGTTGAAAGGGCCCACAGATCACTGGAATCACAGCCTGTATAGGGAGACAAGGACATTGCAGCTAGCCGGTAAGCAGCAGCCCTCAAATACCAGGGCGCAACACTGTCCATTTCCCCAAACTGTACACAAGTTGTGCAGGATGCATGGCAGAAGTTTGAAGATGTGAAACATGCACTCCAAATATAAGGCCTCAGATACAGCATGCTTTCCCAAGCATGTCTGCGTGTCAAGGCAAATGGCCGATGCCACACCTTCCAAACCCCTGCTGATGATGTTAAATTTTTCAAAGAATATAAAGGTAGTGTGAATTCCCCCATATTGCACTCTGCTGGACCACTATCCTGCAGTGGCCTCTGTGAGCATCCAACATGACCAGCCACCCTGAGCGCTCATTCTGTTGTGATGCTTGACTGACCATATATGAAATTCCACAAGATTGAGCCTGTTGCTCTGAAGTTACATTTTTCTTCATGCGCAGTCCACCGATTGTACCGGCCACTGCTTCGGATAGAGACTCCCCAAGGCATACCTACTATCCAGGAGGAAGATGTCCTTGGAAGCCTTGTTGCACCCCCAAAGTGTACACCAAAATGCTTGATTGTTTGATTTATTGGGGATATAATGAGATTCATCAGTTTTTGTTCCTCTGGTGTGCGTGGAGGGTGAGGGTTGTTTTATTTTTAATTGGGTCTGCTATTGTCCCCTTCACAGCTCATGCTCTATACAAAGTGCCAACTGCATTCCAACTTGCACACCTAGCACTTCAGAACCACACAGCATGACAACACGCTCTACTAGCACACATGGTCTTAGTCTCCTGTCTGTTACTTAGAACATAAGAGGCCACAATAACCCTGGAAAGGAAACCAGGTCCTTTCATATTCAAACAGGCATGGACTCATCCTTCAAGAGACCCATCTCTCTCCATGTACCTAGCCGCTCCATGAGGGCCGAACTGCTTCTTTACTCATTACAGCTCTTATTCCCAAGAGGTGTGCATTCTAATACATAACAGTATACCTTTGTGTATAGAAACTGTGTCTCTGACACAGAAGGCAGGTTTCTGGAGGTGACTGGAACCCTAGCCGATAATTCACTACTGATAGTTAATGTCTATGCACCTGACTTTGACTCCTCTGAATTTTATCACAAGCTATCTGCTCAACAGGACTTGCTTTCAGGCAGACTTTATTCTAATGGGCAGCGACTTCAATATCAAATATCACCCTTTACTAGACACCACTGGTTCTATTGTAGTCACCAAACCTCACTCCCTACAGTAACTCATTGAGCTACTTGACACCTTGACACCTGGCATGATAGCAATCCACTTGCTAAAGACTGCACGTTTTACTTGACACCACAGAATGTATGGACCTGAGTTGATCATTGGTATATATCACAAGGAACCCTACTATGGCTTGCAGATATCACTCACAAGCCCTGTGCACTCTCTGACCACACCCCTGTTGCAGCAATATTGCTTATACCATTTCGGGACCGGTCAGTTAAGCACTGGCGGTTCCCAGAGAACGCACTATATGAAAATGTTTTCCGTACAGAAATCCGCAATGCCATCCAAGAATACTTTATGACTAATGTTTGTACCCCATGGTTTGGGAGGCTTTTAAGCCTTATATAAGGGGGTATGTTATGCTAAACATGCAGGGGTCCTTTGCAGCATCCACAACAACCTGGATAGGATTGAAAGAGGACTATGAGACATGGACCTGGCTGGTATGTTTGACACACCTATCTCCCAGCTGCCTGACCTGTCCAAACTCCTGCAGGAGTTTCGTGAACTACCAGGAAGGGAAGTAGCCTATTTGGTAAAATACGACAAAGCACGCCAATTCAAGGAGGGTGAAAGGCCGGATGAACCCTAGCACAACCCCTTCAACCGAATTATCACACCACAATGTGACAAGCCTCATGGCGGATGATGGCATAACTGCCAATGATAATACCACAATTGTTCAAATGTTCTCCAGCTATTGGGATTTCCTAACTATAAGTTATTGAGAATGGGTAGCTGATCCCCTTCAGCTCCCTCCAACAAGATTACCTACTCAACAACACGCAGTACTATAACTATATACAACTGAGACACACATGGCGAACATAGAACTTAGACGTGACGAACATCACGGAATATGCCCTATCAGGGGGAACTGCTGAAAAAAGCGGTCTCTTATACATACAAAACCATAAACAATAACATGACTAACAAATTAAAGAAACTTAGGAAGAAGTCGGGGGACAAATTTGTGGGACTGGATGACACAGACTGGGAAGCGGCCCTAATGCACCCACAAGAAGTGGCAACTAAATGGAGACTCAATTGATACAATATAAGAGCCTCCACAGACTCTGCTATGATTGGGCCTGCCTACACAAATTCAGTAGGGCAGAGTCACCAAACTGTCGTGGGGATCATTTTACCACACACTTTGGGACTGCCCCGCTGTGAGCACATATTCAATCAGTCAATCAATCATGGATTTGTAAAGCACGGCTACTCACCTGTGAGGGTTTCATGGTGTTGGGGGAGGAGGGGTTGCTGAGGATCAGTCGAAGAGCCAGGTCTTGAGGTCCTTCCTGAACTGTGACAGGGTGGGGGACTGCCTGAGGTGGATGGGGAGGGTGTTCCAGGTCTTGGTGGCAATGTGGGAGAGGGATCTTCCTCTGCCTGTGGTTTTCTGGATGGGGGGATGTTGGCGAGGGCCTAGTCGATGGAGCGGAGTTGTTTGGTGGGAGTGTAGAAGGAGAGTCGTGTAGAGCCTTGTAGGTGTGGGTCAGGAGCTTGAAGGTGATTCTCTTGTTGATAGGCAGTGTATTATAGGTATCTCAGAAGGGTGGAAATGTGGCTGTGTCATGGGGCGTTCTTGATGAGACGGAGAGGCATTCTGGATGCGTTGTAGTCTTTTCCGGGTCTTGGCCATGGTTCCGGCGTCTAGTGCATTGCCATAGTCGAGGTGGCTGCTGACGAGGGTCTGGGTGACTTTCCTTCTGGCTTTGGTAGGGATCCACTTGTAGATTTTTTAAAGCATGAGCAAGGTGTGGAAGTGGCCTAATGAGACAGCGCTCACCTGTCATTGAGAGCAATGAGTCTAAGATGACGCTGAGGTTGTGGGTGGGGTCAGTGGGGGTGGGGGTGTTGCAGAGGGTGGTGGGCCACCAGGAATCATTCCAGGCAGAGGTTGTGGAGCTGAGGATGAGGAATTCTGTTTTGTCTGAGTTCCATTTGAGGCAACTGTCTTTCATCCAGGCAGCGACTGCTTTCATTCCTTCATGGAAATTGTTCTTGTCGGTGGTCGGTTTGTGGTGAGGGAGACTATAAGTTGGGTGTCGTCAACATAGGAAACTATGTTGAGTGCATGGCTTCTGATGATGGTGGCCAGTGGGGTCATGTAGAAGTTGAAGAGGGTTGAACTCAGCGAGGATCCTTGGAGGATGCAGCAGCTGATCTTGGTGGCTTCTGAGAGAAAGGGGGTGAGTCGGATCTTCGGTGTTCTGACGGTGAGGAACGAGGAGAGCCATTGCAGTGCTGAGTCTCGGATGCCGGCATTGTGGAGACAGGGTGCATAGCATGTTGTGTGAAACTGTGTCAAAGGCAGCAGAAAGGTCCAGGAGGATGAGGGCGACAGTCTTGCCTCGGTAGAGGAGGGTGCGCATGTCGTCTGTGGCGGCGAGGAGGGTGGTCTCAGTGCTATGGTTGCTTCTGAATCGTGACTGAGAGGGGTCCAGGATGTTGTTGGCTTCTTAATGACTTTGGTCGGAAAGGGGAGCAGGGAGATGGGCCGGTAGTTCTTGAGGTCTGTTGGGTCGGCGGTGGGTTTCTTCAGTAGAGGGTTGATCTCGTCGTGCTTCCTACTCTCTGGGAAGGTGGTGGTTTAGAAGGATCGTTTGATGGTATGACAGAGTTTGAGTGTCTCTGGCTTTTTTGAAGATGTGGTGAGGGCAGGTGTTGGTGGGTGCTCCTGAGTGGATGGTTGCCATGATGTTGCGGGTCTCATTGTCGGTGATGTTGTTCCAGCAGAGGACATGATGACGCTTCTGTCAACTGGCTGGTTGTGAGAGTAGTGGGGAGGGCCTGGTTGGTGAAGCTGTCGTAAATGTCTGCGATATTGAGGTGGAAGTAGTTGGTGAGGTTTTCGCAGAGTACTTTACAGTGCAGTTGGAGTCGGGGTTGGTGAAAAGTTCCTTGCTGTTGTGTGTGTTTTTATTGATGGGTTGTTGCAGGGCAAGTTTTACAGGGCGTTTTTAAAGTATTCCTGATTTGCGGGAGTATTGTCGGTGAGCCATTTCCTCTCTAAACATCTTCAGACCTGCTGCCATTCTTTGTGTACGGGGGTGAACCAGTTTGCTTTCTTGGCTGTGCCTCTGTAGTGGGGCATCTTGAGGGTGGTGAGGGTGCTGGCGTAGTCAGTGATCCATTTGTGGAGGTTGTTTGCAGCAGTGTTGATGACGATGTTGGCTTGAGGGGGTGTTGCGTTGAGGCTGGCGGTGATCGGGGCTTCCTTGACCTTGTTCCAATTTCTTCAGGGAAGTTGGGGAGCATGGTGGCGACTAATGGGTTTGTTGAAGGTGAATTTAATGCAGCAGTGGTCGGTCCATTGTAGTTCAGTGGTGTTGCTGACGGAGACGTGGTTACTGGCGGAGAGGATGGGGTCCAGTGTGTGACCGTCCGAGTGAGTGGGTGCTGTGATGAGTTGCTTGAGTATGATGTTGGCGAGGTTTTTAATCAGTGTGGTGGAGTTGTTGTCATTTGGGTTTTCCAGGTGGAAGTTGAGGTCCCCCAGTAGGATGCGAGAGCATTGGTGGTGTCTAGGTCAGCGATGGTGTCGCAGAATGGGAGTGGGGGCTCGGCGGCCTTTAGATGAGGGTACCCCGCAGAGTGGTGTTAGGGTTGGTTCCAATCTGGAATTGGAGGAGTTCCTTGTTGGTTGTGGAGTCTTCTGTGCTGGTGGAGAGGCATAGGGACTCTTTGTGGACGATGGCGATGCCTCCCCCGAGGCGGTTCGTGCAGTCTTTGCGGATGGTCTTGTAACCATCTGGGATGGCGATGGCCGTGTCTGGAGCCGAGGAGGGGTTAAGCCATGTTTTTGTGAGGAAGACGATGTCCGGGGAGGTGGTGTCGATGAGGTTCCAGAGTTCGATGGCGTGCCTGTGAATGGAGTGAGTGTTGATCAGGATATATCTGAGGCTGTGTCTGCTTTGTGGGTCCTCGGGCGGGCTTGAGTGACGGAGACTGGTGAATTTGCAGAGGCGACAGGTGAAAGGTCCATTGGTGTTACTTAGAGATGCCTGCTTACAATTGTTGTCGTGTGCTTGGTTGAGTGTGATGAGTGCTGCTGGCGTGTAGCGGTGGTGGATGAGAGGTCAAGGGGTCCTGGTGCTGGTCACGGTCGAGACGCAGACAGGCGCAGACGGGCTTTCCTTAGTCGTGCCTTTGGCGCGGCCACACAGGGGCTACCATTAAGTAGGGAGGAGAGAGGAGGACAGCTGGGAGGCGGGAGTGGGAAATGGCGTGAAAAAAGGGGGATAGGGTCACGGGGCAGCAGCGGCTGCAGGGAGAATGAAAGAGAGGAGGGGGTGGGGCCACAGGGGCAGCAGTGGCAGGGAGAGTGAGAGAGAGAGAGATGTGAAAATGAGAGGAGTGAGGAGGAAAGCGCAGAAAGTGAAAGGCACAGAAACAGCACACTAAAAGAAAAAGGAGCAGAAAAGGGAAAGAGGCAAAGAAATAGGAAAGCGCAGAAAGTGAAAGGCACAAAAACAGCACACTAAGGCCCTTATTACAACCCTGGCGGTCGGTGTTAAAGCGGCGGTAATACCGCCAACAGGCCGGCAGACAAAAATGGGATTAGGACCACGGCAGAAACCGGCAACATAAACAGCCACTTTAACACTACAACGGTACAGACAAACAGCATGGCGGTCACCACCAACAGTCAGGCGGAAGACAATGTACCGCCCACACTATTATCACAGGCCAATCTGCCATCTTTTCCAGGGCGGATTCAATGCGAACAAAAACACGGCAGAAACAGGACTTGGAAGGGGAAACACTCACCTCTACACAACCCACGAGGAACCAGGACGCCATGCAGCCTGAACTCCAAATACTCCCTGTGATTGCCTTCCTGCTCCTCTACCAGGAGTGCGACCGACGGCGACGACGACCACGGTGAGTACTGCACCTAAAACACAGGGGATGGGGGAGGGAAAAGAGAGTGACACACACATGCAACACCCAACACCCAACACGCAACACCCCCACCCTCACCCACAACAATACACACACCAATACATGCGGAAACATAACATTTACACCCTCCAACCCCCCCTGAAAGAATGCAAGGACAAAAGGAAATGAGTTGAACGATTGTCATCATGTAAAATCCATTAGCCAACATTTTATATACACTATAAACAAATATGTACACCAAGAATTCAAGTCCAGGTACTGCACCAATATAGTCCTTGGACCACTGGGCCAAAAATGCATGGGTGAGGCCCACACAAAATACCTGACTGAAACGGAGAGAACACTGCAGGGGCATCAGATGGAAAAAAACAGGCACCTCAGGGGGAAGGGAAGGGACCGGCACCTCAGCCGGATGAGTGCACAATGCCAGCTCCACGAGGGGGCACCATGCCCATTGATGTATCCTGGGGAGTGCAAAGCCACAGTCTCACAAGTCTCTCAAGTAGGTGGGTTGCCCACTGCTTTATCCTGGGGAGTGCAAAGCCACATTCTCTCAAGTCTCTCCAGTGGGTGGGTTGCCCACTGCTTTATCCTGGGGAGTGCAATGCCACAGTCTCTCAAGTCTCTTCAGTGGGTGGGTTGCCCACTTCTTTATCCTGGGGAGTGCAAGGCCACAGTCTCTCAGGTCTCTCCAGTGGGTGGGTTGCCCATTGATGTATTTGGGGAGTGCAAAGCCACAGTCTCTCAAGTGGATGCCTTTCTCTATTGGTTCTGGAGGGGGCTTTGTGCCCAGAGTGCTTCATCCTGCCAAGGACAGAGGTAGTGGATGCCTTTCTCCACTGGTTCTGGAGGGGGCTTGGTGCCCAGAGTGCTTCATCCTGCCAAGGACTGAGGTAGTGGATGCCTTTCTCCACTGGTTCTGGAGGGGGCTTGGTGCCCAGAGTGCTTCATCCTGCCAAGGACTGAGGTAGTGGATGTGACAGTCCACTGACGGTGGGCCAACATGGAAGCTGCCCAGCCCCTGGAACTGATCACCAGTTCATACGAATGACCACTGGGGATGGCAGCCATGTCTGCGGTGGTGCCACTGGCTCAGGATGTGGCGTGGCCGCTGGTGGTGCTGGCGGCAGGCTCAGTAGCGGCAGTGCTTGCGGCGGTCATTGGGCAGCGGTGCTGGTAGCAGGCTCACTGACCTCAGTGCTTGGGGTGGTCACTGGGCAGCGGTGCTGGTGGTGGGCTCACTGACCTGGGTGCTGACGGCAGTGTCATGAGCGGCAGTGCTGGTGGCAGGCTCATTGACCTCGGTGCTGGTGGCGGTGTCATGAGCGGCGGTGCTGGTGGCGGGCTCACTGACCTGGGTGCTGGTGGCGGTGTCATGTGCAGAGGTGCTGGTGGCGGGCTCACTGACCGCGGTGCTGCTGAAGGGCACAGTGTCTGCGGTGCTGGTGAAGGGCTCAGTATCTTGGGTGCTGGCGGCGGTGCCTGTGGCGGCGGTGCATGTGGCGGTGCCAGTGGCGGTCTTGTCCGCCGTGCAGGTTGGCGGCGATGTTGACTTGCTTTTGCTTTTTCAGGCCCTTCCCCACCTTGGATGGTGGCGCAGCTGTCTTGCCACTCCCAACTGTTGTCTTGGCTGAGCCCTTGGTGGCAGGTGTTTTGGCCTTCTCCCTCCGGGATGTGGGCAACTTCTTCTGTTTTGGAGGTGGGGGAATGTCCTTGGACTCGCTCCTTGGGACACTGGCAGCCCTGTTACTTGGCGCACTCCAGAATCCGGATATTTCTTGCACCACTGTGCCCGGTGATGTGGTGGCTGAGGTGCTGGCTTGAAACCTGGAAAGGCGGGCCCTAGGGGACGGACGGGGGGGGAGGTGTAGGGAAGAGGTCAACATTTAATAGGAAACGTTTTTTAGACACACTGGGACGGGTAGATGGAGGGGGTTTGGGAGTGGAGGAAGAGTTAGTGGTTGAAGGAGGTGTTTGTATGCTGACTTCGGGTGAAGGTGCATGGGCTGGAGGCTGTTGTGAGGTGGATGGCTGTTGGGTGGGTGTGTGGCTGCGTTTGTGTAGTTTTGGAGGGCTCACAGACACACTGGGAGAGGACACAGGGATGTGTAAATGGTAGTGGGGGTGGTGACTACACGTGAGCGGTGTGTGGTGGTAGGTGTGCTGGTGATGGAGGTAGTGGATGAATATGTAGTGCATGCAGGTGTGAGTGGAGACGTGACAGGGAGGGAGGAGGGAGACGTGGAGGAGGGGGACACAGTGGAGGCAGTGGATGTTGGCATGTCTGCATGGGTATGATGCTTGTGTGAGTGCCTGTGGGATGTGTGGTGCTTATGTTTGCCAGAGCCACCCTTGTGTGTTGAGGTGTGTGCATGCTGGTATGATGGTGTGCTTGGGATGGGCTGAGGTACTGGGGATTGGGTCTGGGTGGAGGAAGTTGGAGGGGGGAGGCTGGACACAGGGACAATGGCTGCCATCAGTGCTGAGGCCAGAGCCTGAAATGCTCTTTGTTGGGCTGCCTGGCCTGAATGAATGCCCTCCAGGTATGCATTGGTCTGTTGCAACTGCCTCTCTACACCCTGGATGGCATTCAGAATGGATGACTGCCCAACAGTGAGGGATCTCAGGAGGTCAATAGCCTCCTCACTGAGGGCAGCAGGGCTGACTGGGGCAGGGCCTGAGGTGCCTGGGGCGAAGGTGATACCCACCCTCCTGGGTGAGCGGCCACGGGACTCACGCTGAGGGGCTGCTGGGAGGGCGGTGCTGGTAGTGGGGGTGGCGGCTTTACCTGTAGATGCGGTGGGCACAGAGGGGCCCACCACTGCAAGGGAGCTCCCATCAGAGGAGGAGTTGGTGTCGCTGGTCTCTGCTCCTGTCCCCGCCGTGGAGCTCCCCTCGCCCTCTGGGGACTTCTGACTCTGTTGTCTCGGCATCCAGGACCATGTGGGATGCAGCTCCCTCCTGCTCCGGTGGCACAGCTCCTCCGCCTGATGATGCTAATACACACAAGAACAGGGAGACCACACAAAGAGGGGGGGGAGAAAGAAGAAAGACATGTTCACTGCATGCAATACCGCTACCATTGGCGAACACTACAGACACAGCAGCCCTCTGCACAACGCCATGCACTTAGAGTTCCCTAATTAATCAGAGGGACATGGGGTACATGGCCTATGCCCGGCTGCTGCACACCTTGAAGTCACAGGAGCCTGACTAGGTGTTGATGGCTCTTACCACTGGTGGGGTTGGGGTGCCACTTAGCCTGCCTCACCGCCTGCTTACATCGTCATTGGCTCCTAGGACCCATAGGGTCCAATGTTAACCATTGCAGGATTATGCCGCGGTCTTCAACCACCTGCTGCGACGGTGTACAACGCCAGCGCAGTTACCTCATATCCCTGTGTCCCACATTACAGGTCAGGCAGCCGCCATTTCAGGAGGCCACATGGCATTAATTTTAAATGCGTCACACATACCTAGGCCTTGCATACACACAGAGACAGGCACATAGCGGATTGACAAATGTGTGCAAGAAAATTGTATTTTTCCTACCTTAGTATTGGCTGACTTTGTGCTCGCTGTTCTCATCCATAGGGCACGTCCGCTGGGGCAGGTGAGGAGATGGCGGCATCTTCCGGTGTACCGACCGCTGGTGGACCTGTCGACAATGGAAGAGAGACATGTAATAGTCACCTACAGACTTGATCGTGCCACAATCCATGAACTGTGTGCCCAGTTGGAGCCAGACCTGATGTCAACTATCCACCATCCCACAGGATTTCCCCCTCTAGTGCAGGTCCTGTCAGTACTCCATTTCCTGGCAAGTGGGTCTTTTCAAAATACAGTGGCCATAGCATCAGGGATGTCTCAGCCAATGTTCTCCAACGTGTTGTCCAGAGTGTTGTCTGCCCTGCTGAAACACATGCGCTGCTACATCGTATTCCCTCAGGTGGAGGATTTGCCTACAGTGAAAGGTGACTTCCATGCCCTGGGACATATCCCCAACATCATAGGTGCCATTGATGGGACACATGTGGCCTTGGTCCCCCCACGCAGGAGTGATCAGGTGTACAGAAACTGGAAGAGCTACCATTCTATGAATGTGCAGATGGTGTGTTTGGCAGACCAGTACATCTCCCATGTGAACGCCAGGTTTCCTGGCTCAGTGCATGACGCTTACATTCTGAGGAATAGCAGCATTCCTTATGTGATGGGGCTACTCCAGCGGCACCGCGTGTGGCTAATAGGTGAGGACAAGGACCCTATACCATTTGAATAGTTGTCTGGGTCTGGGGTTGTCCCTAAGGGTTAGTGTGTGTCTAACAGTTGTCCCACAACATTTGCAGGTGATGCTGGTTACCCCAACCTGTCATGGCTACTGACCCCAGTGAGAAATCCCAGGACAAGGGCAGAGGAACACTACAATGAGGCACATGGGTGAACTAGGAGAGTCATAGAGAGGCCCTTCGGCCTCCTGAAGGCCAGGTTCCGGTGCCTCCATATGACAGGTGGTTCCCTCTACTACTCACCAAAGAAGGTTTTGCCAGATCATCGTGGCCTGCTGTATGCTGCACAACTTGGCTTTGCGACGACAGGTGACTTTTCTGCAGGAGGATAGTCCAGAAGGAGGTCTTGTGGCAGTTGTGGAGCCTGTGGACAGTGAAGAAGAAGAGGCAGAAGAGGAGGACATAGACAACAGAAACAACGTGATCCAGCAATACTTCCAGTGAGACACTGGTAAGAAGACATCACTGCCTCCTACATCTGATAAAATTGTAAGACCTATCATCTGTCTGTCACTTTCACCCAGTGTATGGGCCCTGACTTGTCACTTTGCCTTTCCATTTCACAGATGTGGGTCCCACTGTGTGACCTCTGGTATGTTATCTCATGGACTAGAGCTGTGTGACATAGGTATGTTGACAAATTGAATGGACATTGGTATTTTCCTCAGTTATTGCAAATACACATTTGTGAAAGCACAGACTGACTCCAGATTGTTTTGTGAATCAAGGGTGTTTATTTAAGTGCAAAATGGTGGAGGTGGTTTTAAAGTGGTCAGGGGTGATGGTGGAGGAACGTCCATGGCAGAGTCCAGTCTATTTGTCTTACAGGTGCATTGTCCAACGGGCATAGGAAGTGGAGCTGGGGCAGTTTAAGGATGGACAGGGTGACAAAGTGGGACAGAAGGATGACAATCAGGGTGGTCTCATTTCTTGGCGGGGGTCTTGGCATTGTTCTCTGTCTTTGTCCTAGATCTCAGGGACCGCTTGCGGGGCGGTTCTCCATCTGCAGGGGGTGGGGTGCTGGTGTCGTGGTCCTGTGGCGGTGCCTCCTGTCCACTAGCGCCGGCGGTGTTCACAAGGTCCTTCAGCACCCCTACAATGGTGCCCAGGGTGGTATTGATGGATTTGAGTTCCTCCCTGAACCCCAATTACTGTTCCTCCTGCAGCCGCTGGGTCTCCTCATATTTGGGAATGATGGTATGCTCCCATGATGTTGGAGAGGGCCTCGTGGAGAGTGGGTACCCTGGGCCTGTCCTCCCCTGTCGCACAGCAGACCTCTCAGTTCCCTGGTTTTCCTGGGCCTCTGTCCCCTGAACCGTGTGCCCACTGCCACTGCCCCCAGGTCCCTGCTGTTCTTGGGATGGTGGGTTTGCATGGGGTCCCTGTAGTGGTGGACACACTGCTGCTTGACGTGTCCTGAGGACAGAGGGATGGGCCCACTGGGTGGGTTCTGTGCTGGTGTTTCCTGAGGGGGGAGGCTCTGTGGTGGCCTGTGACAGTGTCAGGGGAACCGACTGTCCCGAAGTCCCAGAAGGGCTGGGCTGGTCATCTAGATCCAGTTGGACAGAGCTGCTGTCATCACTGTGGGCCTCTTCTGTGGGGGGAGTGGACATGTCTGGAACCTCCTGTCCAGTGACGTTGGGTAGGGGTCCTGCAGGGGTGTAAAGGCATGATTATTGCATCTGTGTGTGCCGTGGTGTGCAATGAGTGGGTGACCCTGTACCCCAGTGCTTACATTCTTGTGTAGGACCTTGTGTGATATTTGGTTTGGGGATCTGTGTGTGTTTGTGTAGTGGACATGCATTGGTGATGGGTGTCCATGCTCTGTTGTTGCATTCAGGGCTTGGTGTTGGGATGTGTGGTTTGTGATAGTGGGATATATGTAAGGAGTTGGAGTGATGGGGGTGAGGGAGAGGGTGGGGGTATGTGATAGCATGCAGGTAGGGTGGGGGATATGGTATTTAAAGTTTTCACTTACCAGAGACCATTCCTCCGGCTACTCCTGCGAGGCCCTCAGGATGCAGTATAGCCAGGACCTGCTCCTCCCATGTTGTTAGCTGTGGGGAAAAAGGTGGGGGTCCGCCGCCATTCCTCTGAACCGCGATGTTGTGTCTTGAGACCACGGAACGCACCTTCCCCGTAGGTCGTTCCACCTCTTCCTGATGTCATCCTGTGTTCTTGGGTGCTGTCCTACTGCGTTGACCCTGTCCACGATTCTGCGCCATAGCTCCATCTTCCTAGCTA
Source organism: Pleurodeles waltl (assembly GCF_031143425.1). NCBI lineage: Eukaryota > Metazoa > Chordata > Amphibia > Caudata > Salamandridae > Pleurodeles > Pleurodeles waltl. The sequence continues at coordinate 90,394,872 of NC_090437.1, forward strand.
TGGAGGTGTGCTGCACTTGTGATTCGGATAGCTGTGGGTCTACCCGGATGATTTTCTCCACCATGACCCTGAGCTCCTCCTCAGAAAACCAGGGGTGTCTTTGCTGTGACATGGGGTGGTGTGGGTGATGTGTGAGGTGATGTGTGTTGTGATGTGTGGGGTGATGTTTAAGGGTGTGTGGGGTTTTGTGCGTGGATGTGAATGAGTAATGGTGTTGTGTGCCTCTGTATGCTGGTGTAGTCTTTGCTTTTCTGTCTCTCTTGTTCTTCCAAATTTTTGGTTGTAAGGGTTTGTGGGTAATGTGGGTGTGTGTTTTATATTGTACTGGGTGTGTGGGAGTGGTGTGTGTATGTGTATCAGGTGTGTGTATTTCGATTTGTCCAATGTGGTTGTGTTTTGTAAATGTGTGTGTATTTTGAGCGCAGCAGTGTGTACCCCCAATGGAATACTGCGGTTGAAAGACCGCCGTGTGGATTCGTGGGTCGTGATAGTGTGGGTGTATTCCTGTTGGCGTGATGGTGGAGGTTTTGTTATCGCCAGTTTATCACCGACCTTTGGTGTGGCGGACTTGTGTGTGTGTCTAGATTTTGGCGGATTCCGAGCTGTGGGTTGTAATAGCTGTGGTGGAATTCCGCGGCCGTGTGTTGGCGGTCTTCTGCACGGCAGTAAGCGGGATTTACCGTCAATGTTGTAATGAGGGCCTAAGAGAAAAAGGAGAAGAAAAGAGAAAAGAGGCAGAGGAGCACAGCTCTCCCAATAGGCACCGGGGATGAGGCGCGGGCAGAAGCCTGCGGTTGGAGGAGGGTCTTGAACTTCTGACTGAGGTCAGTGTTCAAGACAGGACGAGCTTCCACTTACTGGTGGGGCTATACGGAGGCAGAGCAGTTCACTGACCAGGTCAGTGAGGTTGCTCTTCCTTCCACGCAGCAGCCGCCATTAAGTAGGGAGGGAGGGAGGGAGGAGAGTACAGCTGGCAGGCGGGAATGCGAAACTGCATGGAAAAAGGGGGGTGGGCTGTGGGGGCAGCAGTGGTGGGGAGAATGAGAGAGAGGAGGGGGCAGTAGCAGTGCGGAGAGTGAGAGAGAGGAAAGAGAGAGAGATGTGAGAATGAGAGGAGTGAGGAGGAAAGCACAGAAAGCGAAAGGCACAGAAACAGCACACTAAAAGAAAAAGGAGGTAAAAAGGGAAGGGGCAAAGAAAGAGGAAAGTGCAGAAAGCAAAAGGCACAAAAACAGCACATTAAGAGAAAAAGGAGGAGGAAAGAGAAAAGAGGCAGAGGGCAGCCCAGCAGAAGAGCAGAGTTCTCCCACTAGGCACCAGAGATGAGGCGCAGGTAGAAGCCTGCAGGTGGAGGAGGGCCTTGAACTTCTGATCGAGGTCAGAGTTCAAGACAAGACGGGTTTCCACTTACTGGTGGAGATAAGCAGAGGCAGAGCAGTTCACTGACCAGGTTATATTGGAGAGCGTATGGGGGAACTGGGTATGGCTCTCGACATATTCATACCAGCAGACCCCAAATACATACTCCTTGGGATCCCTACAGAGACAGACATTCCAAGAACTCAGCTTCTCTTTAGAAACCTCGGTCTCGTTGTGGCTAAAAGAGACCTAGCAAAACACTGGGGAGCAGCAGAGACTCCCACCTTAGCGGAATGGTGGAGGGGGATGGACCTCTACATGGTCTCAGAACAAGTAATCTACGAAGTCAGAGGTTGCCCAAGGAAATTTCTTAAGATCTGGGGTCTGTGGAGTAAATATTATGAAACAAATGTGATGAATGGCAATTCTATGACAGCACAAGAATGAAGCTTTGTGCTCTTATGTAATGAGACATGATCATATACTATTTGTAGGATGATGAATTGTCCAAGGTAAAAGAAATGAGAATTAGACTGCTATATGTGATATATGTTTACGTGCAACACCATGAGGGAGGTGACACTGGGCATACCCAGATACATTATTCTCCCAAAAAATAAATAAAAATACTTTAAAAAAATGTTCTTCTACTATTACCAACACTTATATACCCCCTGCTTGCTTTGGTGTGAGTAAATCAACACTAGCAAGCTACATGGCAGAAATTGTCATGGTGTGGCTCACTCCTGGACAGCAGCAGTTCCTTTCTGCCCAATCACATGTGAAGAAATAATGCATGACATAGATGCCCTAAGTGGCTCTAAAGCCCCACAGCTTGATGGGTTCACCAGAAACTTCTATAAGGCATATAAGCATATCCTTTCCCCTTAAACCCTTTAGAGGTGTATTCCAAATCTCTTCAGAAAGTGTGATGCCCCCTTCTCTCCGTAAGGCCATCAATACCCTATTGTTGAAACCTGGCAAGCCGGCCCACCTCTGCACCTCTTACAGACCATTATCTCTCTTGAACCATGACAACAAGATACTGGCCAAGGGCATAGCAGTATGTCTCTCTCGCCTAATGGATCACATAATCTCTCCCATGCAACCTGGGTTTGTTCTTCAGTTCTCCACAACAATAAACCTTAGCACTATCTTTGCAGTCTTAAATCAACTCTCCCCTACTCTCCCTGCAGAATTCCCACTACTATATGGTGAGAAAGTATTTGATTCGCTTGAATGGCTGTCCCTGTGGGCGACGCTAACCAAACTGAGAATACCTAATGGTTGCCGTGACCTCATTATGTTACTTTATAAGGAATCCAAGACACGCTTGAGAGTGAATGGCACACTCTCAACAGATTTCCCAATAACTAGAGACACACGCCAGGGTTGCCGCTTTTCATCCTTACTTTTTATTACCGCTATAGACCCACTTGGTAGGCATCTGCAGAATTGCCATTTGGGCAGAAGCAGTCTGGGCTATCCATTACTTTGGTGCACTGACTACCCCAAATACCTGTTTTTTTTTTTGTACAGGCATAAATCCGAAGTCATACGTCGAAACTATGGCCTTGCAATTGATAAACTTACCTCGGAGATACAAAGATAGAACAATGGATCAAGGTCCCCCAGGGGTGGTGCCCAGACCTCCTCCAGTGTGTCCCAGATTTCAGCCATCTTGCTTTGCAAGGTGTGAGGGCACTCTGGAGGGCTCTGAGTGGCCAGTGCCAACACGTGACGTCAGAGACCCCTCCTGAAAGGTCCATACCTGATAAGGCAGCCAATCCCCCTCCTAGGGCTATTTAGGGTCTCTCCTGTGGGTTCTCTTCAGATTCTGCTTGCAAGTTTCCTTCGGGAATCCTCTGCAACAACTTCAGCATCCTCTGACCTCGGATCAACCGCAGCCTCCTCCAAGAAATGCTGTACCTGCAACAAAGTGTCTACAAGAGACACTTTTCTTCAGCAACCTCAGCTCAAACTCAGCAACTGCAACAGTTTCCTAGGTGTGCAAGCTCTGGGGACTCCCTGTCTTCATCCTGTACCAGAAGGACCGAAGAAATCTCCTGTGGAGTGACAGAGTCACTCCCCTGCTCCAAGCAGGCACCTTCCAAGGTGATGTCCGGTCCCCTGGAACTCCTGTCACGGCAACAAGCATGCTCCTAAGGACACAGAGGGTGGACACCATTGACATAGACTGTCCTGGGGTCCTGCTGACGCAATTTGGAGGAGGTAAGACCTTACCTTCCCCGAAAACAATGGTACTCCTGTGTTTTGTGTTTTATTCACATCCTGAGGCCTCTGTGCACTCTTTGCAAATTTCCTTCATGCACAGCATGGCCCAGGTCTTCAGCACTCCACCCTGCGATGCTCAACTCATTGAGTTGTTCTCCGGTGGCGTGGGACCTTCTTTTGTTGTGCTGCATGAACTACGTTTTGCACCTCCTTTGAACCCAGATCCTGTGGCTTCTGGGGGTGCTGACTGACGTCCTGAGGACTCTCTGAAGTGCTGAGAGCCCTGTTTTCCTCCTCACAGAGAGTTGAGGCCCCCAGATCCCTCCTGGGTCCATCCAGTGACATTTTGATGAAAAATGCACTTTTGCCGTAGCCAGGTCTTATTGGTACCTTCCAACACGAGATCTCTTCTGCAACAATCTTCACACAGTGAGACATCTTTTGCATCATGCAGAAACCCACTGGCATCTTCCTAGGGTGCATTTCTGTAGTCCTCAACTAACCAGGGACTCTTCTTTTGCACCCTCTTCTGGGTTGACAGGGGCTCCTGTCCTTCCTGGTACCTCTTTCGACTTCTGGACTTGGTCCCCTTCCTTTGCAGGTCTTCAGGTCCAATAATACATCAGTTTTTATTTGCAGACTTGGTAGGCTGCTGCAAAGTCCCGAAAACGAGGTGTAGTGTGTCCTAAGGAAACTTGCAGTACTTTATTCCTGCTTTTCTGGGCTCTGGGGTGGGGTAATTTACTTACCTTTACTGTCTCCGTACTCTCCCAGCGATTCTCCACACACTACACTTGTCTAGGAGGGCATTTGTGATTCACATTCCACTTTTTTAGAATATGGTTTGTGTTGCCCCTAGACCTATTTTCTTCCATTGCATTCTATAGGATTTCCTACTGTTTGCATTGTTCTATGACTATTTACTTGTCTAATTTTGGTGTCTAGTGGATATATTGTGTATAATACTTACCTCCAGAAGGAGTATTGTCTCTAAGATATTTTTAGTACTGTATCACCAAAATAAATACCTTTATTTTTGGTAGCACTGAGTATTGTCTTTACTTGTGTATAAGCACTGTGTAACTATAAGTGGTATTGCATGAGCTTTGCATGTCTCCTACTTCAGCCTAAGCCGCTGTGTTATAGCTACCTCTATCAGCCTAAGCTGCTAGAACACTACTACATTCACTAACAAGGGATAACTGGACCTGGTGTAAGGTGTAAGTACCCAAGGTACCCACTACAAACCAGGCCAGCCTCCTAAAAGGTCGATAAAGGCTACGTATAGACTCCCCTTCCCTATCACTACAACATTCTAATACAAAAGCAGAAACCTAAACAACTGGTTTATAGTGCATGTTGTAGACCTGAAGCCAGCCTGGAATGGTGATAGGATGTCATGTTCAGAAATCCAGTCTTCGATTTTTGATAGTAGGGCAGGGCAGAATACCTTTTGCACTGTGTCGATAAAGCTTATGGACCTACAGTTGGCGCGTAGGGATCTATTGCCTTTCTTGTAAATTGGTATTACCTTGGTGCCCCTCCAGGACTCAGGAGTGAGGGGCTCCCCTAGTAATTGCATTGGATAAGAGAAGGATGCATTCAGGCCATTTGTCGGTGAAGGTCACCAGGGATATCATGGGGGCCAGCGGCTTTCAGTCGAACTATGTTTATTGCATCCCAACTTGAACATACCATCCCCGTAGGTGGTATTCGGCTGGGGTGCAAGCGAAAGGACAGAGATGTTTTCAGATTGGCTTTTAACATTATAGAGGGAATTGAAATGATGGAACCAGTCTGAGGGCAAAATGTTGTTGCCAATTGCAGGGACTCCATTTTTGTTTCTTTTGCTTGCCAAAAGGATCTGGAATCCCTGCATTCCCATGCGGCCCTCAAACGTCTCCATCTTTCCTCCTTCAAGTCCTTCCTGGCCTTATACCGCGTCGGCTTGTACAGATTCCGCAGAGTCCTGACTTGGGCAACGTCGTTTTGTTTAATTGCACTGATTAGATTTGTTCGTACCGTCTGGTAATCTTGATTGTACTAGTTATCTCCCTCACGGGGAGGAGGACTACCTGCGCTGTGAGCAGCTGGCAAGGATAATAGCTCTTCCAATCTTATGAAAAACTCAATGTGTGCATCGATTAGAGAGTAATGGTTTCCCACATCGTCTGCCATTGCAGATGTCAAAGCTACACAATGTGTCATATCTAAGTCGATGGAAGAGAGAATATCGTCTCGCAGGAGCACCTTGCTCCATCTAAGTCGCCGTCTGCTATTCTTGGCCTGGGCCACCTTGGCTACTTTGGCAGTGGTTGTTACAATAGGCACCCTAACCCATGGTGTATCTAAACTAAGACAGAGTGGGTTGTGGTCACTGTCCATTTGGGTCCCAACTACCATGTCATCTACCAAGTGCAAGTATCTAAGGTCAATCAATATATAGTCGATGCAGCTCTTCTGCTGTGTGCCAGGGAACGCCTGGGCAGCGTGCTTGTCAGATTTGGTTCTTCCATTTACAGCCCTCAGGCCTTAGCCAAGGGTCAAGGCATTTAGCTGCAGGGTGGGCGAGTGCCACTTCCTGATGGGGGGAAGTTCCAGCCTAGGTATGTGCCATATGTTATCTTCTTCTATGAAATTGCCCATGTGGTCCAGACCGAGGAGTTTGAAGGTAGAATTAAAGTCCCCCTCAACAATGAGGGCATGTTTGGAGGGTCTTTCACCCAACTGGGTCTCTAGGGACTGCAAGGTGACGGAGTGGTTGGGTCCCGCAGTCCCCCTGGCAGAGATGTTGAAATTGTCTTGACAGTGAACCCTGATCCCTTGATACTGATACCAAGGATGTCGGGGCTGTCAGTGGGTATCAATTTCACTGTGCACTGTGGTTCGATTTTCACCCATATTGATGCCCCCGATGGACGGCCCGCCTTACTGGGAATGGTGGGTATGTGGTAGGAATGTGCAGCCAGGTTTGTGAGCAGGTTCGATTAGCCAGGTCTCCTGAAAGATGCATATATCGTAGTTGTTGATAAAAGTGTTCCAGTGAGGCAACAGGAGTTTGGATTTGATACCTGCCACATTCCAGGAAACAATCTTTACTTTCCGACTAGTGGGCGTAGAGTTGGATGAAGGAGGTTGGTTTACCTGGAGATCTAGGGTGGCTGGTACAATGACATTGTGGGAAGCGGTGGGAACCTTCCTGTTTCTCTGATCGAAGATGTCTGCTGGGTGGCTGATGGTGCAGAGTCAATTGTTGGGGCTTGTGCTGCTATCAGGTCTATCATGGGAAGACTGAGGCTGAAGCTCTGTTGGTCAATCTATCTTGGAATAGAGAGTGTCATAGTCTAAAGTCACTTGGGAGGGTGGCTCACAAAGTGGGATGGGTGACTCAAGTTTGAACTGTATAGGAGACCTGTCCGGGGTAATGGTTCTTTGGCCTAGGGCTACTAAGTCTTATGCTAGTTACCTGTTTTCTAAGAGAAGCTCGATGTAGTCAGATGGTGAGCTCAGAGACCTGTGCCGTCTGGCCCTAAGAATATCTTTCCTAATTACTGAGAGACATCCTTTACTATGTCAAATCCAATGTGTGACTTTGTTGATCAAGGAGTCTTTCCCTCCCCCCCCGGGAGTTAATCTAGGCACATTGGTCATAGAGATTTTCCGAAGAGGGAGAGTGAAGTTCTTGGGGACATGCGCACTGCCAGGGTAACAGCCCTCCCCTGGTGTAAGGGGTGTGAGGTTGAAGCTTTTGTTCTAGGGGTTGATGGAAGGGGATTTAGTTTGCACACATGGTGGTGAATGGGGACCCAATGTACCAGCTCCGACCAAAGTCCTAGAGATGGTGTTCTCAAGTGAAAAGCCTAAGTGGCCTCCATGATGTTTTACATAATGGGTCGTGTTGGAAACAGATAATGCCGGAGCGGCAATGTTGGTCAAAACTGGGTTGGCAGACTATCCCTGGCTATTCTCCCCCTCTCTTCCATGAGTCACCCTACTGTGACCGCAAGGTCGCCTATCATACAGTTAAGGGGTGCTATTTCTGATCTGAGTGTTTATATACAACCTGCCAATTTGTCATATGGGGGGGAGAGGATGACTTGTTAATAGGGAGAATGTCTGCCCTGACCTGGGCAGGTGGATGAGTCAGAGGAACATGATAACTGAAGAAAACGATTAGTACAGGGGATGGGTGAGGGAGGGGCCACATTGCTAAATCATGAAGGGAGCCAGAGCTAGGGACTGAGTCTGCGGGGTTATGGGGCACAATGCTGGACTCGGTCCTCATCCGTGCTCTGGCTTTGTTGAACATATTAGATATGCTTTCCTGCTTGCTGGTCAGTGGTTGGATTGCAGGGCATGGTTTAGGAATCAATGGTTGGTCTGCAGAGGATGGTAGGGCTAATATTTCCCCGCAATCAACTAAGAGGTGGTCGATGCGGTCATATACTTTGTTACAGCCCGACTTTTTGAAGTTTTTCTTGTACTTTTTCCCCCCAACCCCAGCACATCCCTCAGTTGCATTTCTTTTACCCATATCTGTGGCAATGTGTTGGGAGGTGACAGAGGCCTGAGCTGGTATTTGAGGGGAAACCAGAGGGGGACAGAGCTATTTGGGAGGGCTGAAAGAAAAAAGCCGGACTCAGGGGTTGGCCATGATCAGCCTCAGTCGGTCGTAGACAGGCGCAGACGGGACTGCCCTTGGCCCAGGTGCGTCCCGCGCTGTGGTATGCCACTCGCGCTTTATAGTGCTTGTTGGATCTGGTAAGTGGGAGCAGGTGATGCACAAGATGGCCACCTCCTGGGGCCGCAAAGCAGTCTGGGATATGTAGTCCCTCTAGTCCCAGTTAGCGCGTCCCGTGCTGCGGTATGCCCCAGTGCGCTTTATAGTGCTCATTGGATCTGGCCAACGGGAGCAGGTGATGCACAAGATGGCCAACTCCTGGGGCCGCAAAGCAGTGTGGGATATGTAGTTCCTCTGGTCCCGATTAGCGTGTCCCACGCTGCGGTATGCCCTCCTGCTCTTTATAGCGCCCGTTGGATCTGGCAAGTGGGAGCAGGTGATGCGAAGAGATGGCTACCTCCTGGGGCTGCAAAACAGTATGGGATATGTAGTCCCTCTGGTGCCGGTTAGCACCTCCTGTGCTGCGGTATGCCCCCTCGCACTTTATATCGCTCATTGGATCTGGCAAGTAGGAGCAGGTGATGCACAAGATGGCTGGCTCCTGGGGCCGCAAAGCAGTGTGGGATATGTAGTCCCTCTGGTCCCGGTCAGCGCCTCCTGAGCTGCGGTATGCCCCCTCGCGCTTTATAGCGCTCGTTGGATCTGGCAAGTGGGAGCAGGAGATGCACAAGATGGCCACCTCCTGGGGCCGCAAAGTAGTGTAGGATATGTAGTCCTTCTGGTCCTGGTTATCGCTTCCATACCATATCTTAAACAGGAAAAGGCACAGGCACTTGACTTACCTCTCTCTTCTCTTCTAACCCAGGGAGTCCATCAAGAAGCCACAGACTCCCTACAACATTCTGGGCCTGGTTTAAACTCCGATGATACTTAGGCAGTGGGATGATGTACTCCACTCACATACAGTTTAGACACAACCCATGGTTGCCACTCATGAGAGAGCGTTAAGTGCAACGAACACTTATTACCCATCAACTACATGTGCTAGGTGACATTTTTGTGAAAGGCAGAATGAAACCTAGCTTAACACTCGCAAAGGGAGCCCACACAACACTGTTGGATATATTTATATTCCATAAGCTGCACAGCACCAAGCGTGCCTTTTTACCAGCCTACCCTGATGAACCTCCTGATTTTCCTCCCCTGTCCTTGGTAATGTCTACCCCTGATAGTGGTAGGTTGATCTCCTATCTATATCAAACATTGATCCCCATAAAACCCACTGGCGTGGAGACATTACAAATGTTTGCACCGCGCTTACACTACACCTAAGGCGCTGGCCAAACTCGACTCCACAAGGCCATATCATTGTCCACAATTTAAAGCAGATCACTCTGACTTTTAACATTTGACATGGAACTGTACTGCCATTAAATTGTGCCGGGGGTCATCTTCTCCACTGTATCCACTATGCTCAGACAAGCTATTGAACCTGACCCATTAATGGCTCTCTAAGTATATGTTAAACCATTAGATCCAAACCAACAATGCTTTGCAGCCATTGCCTTCCCACTGGCCAAGTGACAAATAGCACTTTAGTGGGGCAGTTCTCGCTCCCAACTATTACTGCCTGGCTTCAAGATATATTTTATGACTCTTCAAGTAACCTTTGTGCCTCCCTATTACCTATACCGATTCCCTCTTGGCCGAAGGATTTGTGGCAGCCACTTTATGATTATCTCTTGACTTTGAGCCCAGGTGGTGAGCAAACAGATACTGACTGGCATGGCTCCTGTATATACTGTATACTGTAAGAAATGTAAGCTATCTTACTTTTAAGTAAGCTACTACACAGCATTACAGTATATGGGTCTATGTCTGATTGTACTGTTGTGGTTCTTGCTGCAGTTTTTCTTTTTTTATGGATCTTTAAGTATGAAGTGTCATTAAACATTAGCAGCTGTGTAACCTGTTTGATTTACCCAAAATTATAAATAAAGGTTTAAAAAAAGATGGTGGAGAAGAAGAAGACAAACAAAGAAGATAAATACATCTACTAATTGATGCTGGATTGATAAAGCTTAATGATGGTTATGAGTGATTCTTTAAAAATAAAAAGACGTGGAACTGTTGATGTTTTTTACAAATGGGAGTAATGAATAATGTGTGTGAAATAATAAGTATTATAATGAATATTGTGGCAACTGATGAATTAATGATGTTGCACTCAAAACAAACTTATAGAAATGATTAGAAGTATGATTAATAATGTCGTTTAGTTATGCTATATTTTTGTGAAGACTCCATTTTATTCAAATGTATGCAGTTTCTAGTGTTTTACTCAATCTGATCAAACTCATTCAGCCAACTACCAACATTAACATGTAATACACACGTATTAGGTGTGTATTTTGCCTGTTTAGATTGACTGTGGCAAATGTAGACCACATAAAAAAAAATGGTAAATGATTGATTGCCATCTTGTTCAATTTTTGTATATTTTCTTTATTTCAGAAGTAACTGAACCAGCCACCTCAACTGATGTATCTTTGTTTTTTTTTCTAATGTAAAACTTTTCTTTATGCAAACCGTGGTGAATGTACTAACAAGCGTCTGCAGAGTACTGCTTGGACCAAATGTATTTGATTTTTTTGCAGATAACTGTAAATTCCGAAGATGTTTAGAGTAAGCCAATTGAGTACGAGCTTGCAAAAATAACGAATCTGTGTTATCTTCATGTACCTAAACTTGACTGGTCATTTGCCTGGGAATCATGTGTAAGTGTATCAAGTGTTAGAAAGTGTGTGATTGAAGCTAATGCAATGTAGACACAAATTCAGTTTGTCTTTGCTTTATGACTTTAACTTGCATTGACCTATATTGACTTTTGCATTCATGTATTAATTGTTGATTAGAACTAATTTGGGGATTTGAGTTTATAACTTTGCTAATCCTTTAATAAAACATTATAGTCTGCCTTCCTTGTGGGGCCAAATGTACTTCAGACTATTGAAATGTGTTGAATTTTGATGTTAACCTTAGTCAGAACTAAATTTTAATTGGAAAGCGCTTTCTGAATTTAGAGTTTGCACCACAAACTTTAGTAGAGTTAAAAATCTGCCCAGATTCAGTCTACATTTCCAAGCTTCCATGGTGCGAATCAGAATATTGAAGGCATTTGAGCATTCCTGAACTGGTTGCAGTATCCTAGGAGTGTGAGTATAAGAAGGGTTATGCATTTCTGATTTTGAGTTGTTAGGAGTTGTGGGGCCAGATGTATCAAATGATTTTGCACTCGCAAACAGCGAAATCGGCCGTTTGCGAGTGCAAAATCGTGGTCTGCAATGCATCAAAGGCATTCGCAGACCACAAAATGAAAATCGCAAAAATTGCGATTTTCTGCGTTGCCACCTGGATTCGCATAATCCAGGTCGCATGGCAATTCTGCAAAAAATTGCAAATTGCGATTTTTCGCAGAATGGTATTTTGCACATGCAAAATACCATTGTCTGCAACCTGGTGCAAAATTTAAAAATGCAGTAAAACTGCACTTTTTAATTTAATATGTAAAGCACATATGCCCTTTTGGCATATGTGTACTTTACATTGTAAAAAAATTATTAAATAAAACTATTTAGGAAATGCAAAAAATTCGCAGCTATGGGCCAACAGGCCCATAGCTGCCAATGGGGCCAGTATCGCAATTTGCGATTCGGTAATTGCATTTGCGATTTTTAAGAAATCGCAATTACCGAATCGCAAATGTGATACATGGCCCTTTGCGAGTAGGTAATTGCGATTTCTTAAAAATCGCAATGGGCCAGAATCATACATCTGGCCCGTGGTGTCTGCAGTTTTTGATGATTTGTCATGTTTTGAGTTAAGTAGTAAAATTTGGGTCCAAGAGGGCTACATGTTGAGTTTGAGAATGTAAGTGCTTTTCATATATATTGCTTGTACTTATTAAGAGTAATGCCCTTGCTGTAAAGAGTTATGGTTTTGTTATTGGATTCATCATAATCCAACATCCTGGGATAGATAAAGAGATATATAAAGATTTTGACTTATTATAGGAGGCTGGCCTGGCTTATAGTGGGTACCTGATGGTACTTACTCCTTGTGCCAGGTCCAGTTACCCCTTATTAGTAGATTAGTAATGTTCTAGCAGCTTAGGCTGATAGAGGTAGCTATAGCAGAGCAGCTTGGGCTGAACTAGGAGACATGCAAAGCTCCTACTATACCACTTATGTCATATAGGTACTATATCATAAGAAAGACAATACTCAGAGTTACTAAAAATAAAGGAACTTTATTTTAGTGACAATGTGGCAAAAATATCTCAGAGGATATACTCCCTTAGGAGGTAAGTAAAATACACAAAATATACACACAAACCCAAAATCAGGTAAGTAAAACCGTCAGAAAGTTGTGCAAACACTGTAGAATGCAATAGGATGCAATAGGCCTAGGGGCAACACAAACTATATACTAAGAAAGTGGAATGAGAACCACAAGTGGACCCCTAGGCTAGTGTAGTGTGTAGAGGGTCGCGGGGAGTGTAAGAAAACACTAAAGGTGTCCAACCCAAGACCCTAGAAAGTAGGAGTAAAGTACTGCTATTTCCCCAGAAACACACTAAAGTCGTGATAGAGGATTTTGCAAAGACCACAACAGACGCAAAGCACTGAAGATGGATTTCTGGACCTGAGGACCTGCAAAGGAAGGGGACCAAGTCCAAGAGTCATGAAAGTGTCCAGGGGGGCAGGAGCCCACTAAACCCCAGATGAAGGTGCAAAATGGCTGCCTCCGGATGGAAGAAGCGGAAGATTCTGCAACAACAAAAGGTGCTAGGAACTTCTCTGTCATGCAGAAGATGTCCTGTGGACTGCTGGAGGAAGCAGAGTTGTTTCTTTGCCAAAAGACCGCAAACAAGCCTTGCTAGTTGCAAGAGTCGCAGTTGAAGAAAAAGGGTGCTGCCCGGGCCAAGAAAGGAACAGGATGTCGCCACTTGGGAGAGGAGACAGAGGGGGCCCTCAGCAACGTAGAGAGCCCAGGCACAAGAAGATAGCACCCGCAAAAGTCCTTGAACATGGGTTCAAGAAGTATGAATACGGGGGTCATCTCAACACTGCAAAAGAGGGTCCCATGAAGCCGGAGATCAACTCAGGGAACTAGGCATCACAGGACAGAGTGCTGGGGACCGAGGCTTTGCTGTGCATGAAGAATTTTGTGGAAATGTGCACAGAAGCCCTAGGAGCTGCAGTTCACACGGTTCACAGGATTACTGTCTGGAGAGGGGAGGCAAGGACTTACCTCCTCCAAATTTGGACAGTTGGACCACTGGACAGTCTGGGCCACTTGGGTCCACCACCCCCTGTGTGCCAGGGGCCACGCTCGTCAGGATGAGAGGGGTCCCCGAGTACCGGTGATGCTGAAGTTTGGTGCCTGCTGGAGCAGGGGGAAGATTCCGTCGACCCACAAGAGATTTCCTCGTGGCTTCCAGTGCAGGATGAAGGCAGGCAGCCCCCAAAGCATACACCACCAAGAAACAGCCGAGAAGGCTAGCAGGATTAGGCGCTACAATGTCGCTGGTAGTCTTCTTGCTTCTTTGTTTCAGTTTTGCAGGCTTGCTGGAGCAGTCAGTGGCCGATCTTTGGCAGAAGTCAAAGAGAGAGGTGCAGAGGAACTCTGGTGAATTTGTTATCTGAGGAAAAGCCCACTGGAGAAACCCTAAATAGACCTCAGAGGAGGATTGGCCACCTAGTAAGGTAAGCACCTATCAGGAGGGGTCTCTGACGTCACCTGCTGGCACTGGCCACTCAGAGGCTTCCAGAGTGCCCTCACACCTCTGAATCCAGGATTGTAGAGGTCTGGGACACACTGGGGGAGCTCTGGGCACCACCCCTGGGGTGGTGATGGACAGGGGAGTGGTTACTCCCTCTTCCTTTGTCAGGTTTTGCACCAGAGCAGGGACTGGGGGTTCTCTGAACCGGTGTAGACTGGCTTATGTAAGGAGGGCACCATCTGTGCCCTTCATAGCATTTCCAGAGGCTGGGAGAGGCAACCCTTCCCCAGCCTTTAACACTTATTTCCAAACGGAGAGGGTATAACACCCTCTCTTAGAGGACATTCTTTGTTCTGCCTTCCTGGGACTGGGCTGCCCAGACCCCAGGAGGGCACAGAAGGGCAGAACCATGCCGGTGGGAGGGCAGCAGCGGTAGCTGCAGAGAAAACCCCAGAGAGCTGGTTTGGCAGTATCCGGGGTCCATAGTGGAGCCCCAGGAATGCATGGGATTGGCACCCCAATACCAGATTTGGGACGGGGGACAATTCCATGATCTTAGACATGTTACATGGCCATATTTGGAGTTACCATTGTGAAGCTACATATAGATATTGACCTATATGTAGTGCACGCGTGAAATGGCGTCTCCTCACTCACAAAGTCTGGGGAAATGGCCCTGAACTATGCGGGGTACCTTTGCTAGTGCAAGGGTGCCCTCATACTTAGTAACTTTGCACCTAACCTTCAGAAAGTGAAGGCTAGACATATAGGTGACTTATAAGTTACTTAAGTGCAGTGAAAAATGGCTGTGAAATAACGTGCGTTTTTTTCACTCAGGCTGCAGTGGCAGTCCTGTGCAAGATTTGTCTGAGCTCCCTATGGGTGGCAAAGGAAATGCTGCAGCCCATAGGGATCTCTTGGAACCCCAATACCTTGGGTACCTAGGTACCATATACTAGGGAATTGTAAGGGTGTTCCAGTGTGCCAATTAGAATTGGTAAAAATGGTCACTAGCCTATAGTGACAATTTTAAATGAGAGAGAGCAGAAGCACTGAGGTTCTGGTTAGCAGAGCCTCAGTGACACAGTTAGTCACTACACAGGTACACAGATTCAGGCCACAAACTATGAGCAATGGAGACCTGGCTAGCAGGATCCCAGTCAGACAGGCAAAACAAACGTACATACATGTAAAAAGGGGAGTAACATGCGAGGCAAGATGGTACTTTCCTACGATTACCCAACCCCAGAGCCCAGAAAAGCAGGAGTAAAGTACTGCAAGTTTCCTTAGGACACCCTACACCTTGTTTTGGGGATTTTGCAGTAACCAACCAAGTCTGCAAACAACAACTGCTGAATTCCTGGACCTGAAGACCTGCAAAAGAAGGAGACCAAGTCCAGAAGATGAAAGAAGTTTCACGAAGGACAGGAGCCCCTGCCAACCCAGAAGAGGGTGAAAAAGAAGAGTCCCCGGTTAGTCGAAGACTGTAAAAATGCACCCTAGGACGACGCCAGCAGGTTCCTGCATGATGCAAAGGATGCACCATGACGTGAATATGGATGGAGATGTGATTTTGTGTTGAAAGTCACCAACAAGCCTTGCTTACGACAAAAGTGCGTTTTGCATTGAAATGGCGCTGGCTGGACCCAGAAGGGACCTGGCGGCCTCAACTCTGTGTGAGGAGGAAGAGGGGGCTCTCAGCACTATAGAGAGCCCTCAGGATGCCAGGCAGTACCCACGGGAGTCCCAGGACATGGGGTCAAAGGAGGTGCAAAATGCAGTTAGTGCAGCACAACAAACGAAGGTCTCACGCCGCCAGAGAACAACTCAGTGAGTTGAGCGTCACAGGATGGAGTGCTGGGGACATGGGCCAAGCTATGCATTAAGGAATTTTGCAAATAGTGCACAGATGCCTCAGGAGGTGAAGAAGACGCAGTACACAGGGGTACCGTCGCTATCCGGGAAGGCAAGTTCTTACCTCCAAATTGCGTCAGCAGGACCTCAGGACAGTCTATGTCGAAGGGGTCCAACCTCTGTGTCCTTAGGAGCACGCTTGTCGCTGTGAGAGGAGTCCAAAGGTACTGATCGTCGTCTTAGAAGGTGCCTGCTGGAACAGGGGAGTGACTCCGTCACCCCACGTGAGATTTCTTCAGTCCTTCGGGTGCAGGATGAAGACAGGGAGTCCCCACAGCGTGCACACTGTCAAAACTGTTGCAGTTGCTGGGTGGAGCTAAAGTTGCAGAGGAAAAGTATCCCTTGTGGATACTCTGTTACTGTTAGGGTGGTTCCTGGAGCAGGCTGCGGTTGATCAGAGGTCAGAGGATGATGAAGTGGTTGCAGAGGATTCCTGAAGGAAACGTGCAAGCAGAATCCGAAGAGAACCCACAGGAGAGACCCTAAATAGCCCCGAGAGGGGGATTGGCTACCTTATCAGGTATGGACCTATCAGGAAGGGTCTCTGACGTCACCTGCTGGCACTGGCCACTCAGAGCCCTCCAGAGTGCCCCCAAACCTTGCAAAACAAGATAGCTGAAGTCTGGGACACACTGGTGGAGCTCTGGGCACCACCCCTAGGGTGGTGATGGACAGGGGGGTGGTCACTCCCCTTTCCTTTGTCCAGTTTTGCGCCAGAGCAGGGGACAAGGGGTCCCTGAACCGGTGTAGACTAGCTTATGCAAGGAGAGCACCATCTGTGCCCTTCAAAGCATTTCCAGAGGCGGGGGTAGGCTACCCCTCCCCGCATGTAACACCTATTTCCAAAGGGAGAAGGTGTAACACCCTGCTCTCAGAGGAAATGCTTTGTTCTGCCTTCCTGGGACTGGGCTGCCCATACCCCAAGAGAGCAGAACCCTGTCTGTGAGGTGGCAGCAGCGGTAGCTGCAGTGTAAGCCTCACACGTCGGTTTGGAAGTACTGGGGGACCATAGTGGATCCCCCAGGATGCATGGAATTGTCTCCCCAATACCAGATTTGGAATGGGGGGACAATTCCATGATCTTAAAGAACATGGATATATTCGGAGTTACCATTGTGAAGCTGCATGTAGGTATTTACCTATATGTATTGCACACGTGTAATGGTGTCCCCGCACTCACAAAGTCCAGGGAAATGGCCCTGAACTATGTGGGGGCACCTTTGCTAGTGCAAGGGTGCCCTCACACTTAGTAACTTTGCACCTAACCTTCAGCAAGTGAAGATTAGACACATAGGTGACTTGTAAGTTACTTAAGCGCAGTGAAAATGGCTGTGAAATAACATGTGCGTTATTTCATGCAGGCTGCAAGGGTTTGTCTGAGCTCCCTATGGGTGGCAAAAGGAATGCTGCAGCCCATATGGATCTTCTGGAACCCCAATTCCCTGGGTACCTAGGTACCATATGCTAGGGACTTATAAGGGGGGTCCAGTGTGCCAATTGAAATTGGTAAAGGAAGTCACTAGCCTACAGTGACAACTTTAAAAGCAGAGAGAGCATAAGCACTGAGGTTCTGATTAGCAGAGCCTCAATGACACAGTCAAGCACTACTGACAACACATATATTAGGCCACAAACTATGAGCACTGGGGTCCTGGCTAGCAGGGTCCCAGTGAGACAGGCAAAAAACACTGACATATAGGTTTTTATCTATGAGCACTGGGGTCCTGGCTAGCAGGATCCCAGTGACACAGTAAAGCACACTGACACACACTCACAAACAGGCCAAAAGTGGGGGTAACCATGCTAGAAAGAGGCTACTTTCTCACACTCACCCTTCTTTTCCACAATTAGATGTGGTCCACTCCATTTGTCTTGGAGTGCTCTTGGTGCCTCAGGCTCCAAAACCCACACCTTCTGTCCTAGTTGGTACTCAGTCTTACTGCCATTGCTTTCGAAGCTCTTGGCTGGTCTGAAGGTTTTTAGTGGCCTTTTCATGTACTCAGCCTTTCTTGATCTTAGGCCAAGCACAACATCTACAATGTCTTGTTTAGGGGGCTTTTAGGGTTACTCCCACCCTTTATGACAAGAGCAAGGGACCCCTAACAGGGTGACCAAATAGAAGTTCAAAGGGGTTGCAGCCCACTCCTTTTTAGGGTACCTCCCTGTAGATAAGAAGGAGGCATGGCAGGAGGACATCTCATCTCCTTCTGAGTTTTTCAGAGAGTCCCATCATCATGCCTTTGAGAGTTTTGTTAAATCTCTCCACCAGTCCATTTGCTTGTGGATGATAGGGTGTGGTGAATTTATAGGTTACACCACACTCGTTCCACATATCCTTTAAGTATGCAGACATGAAGTTACTGCCCCTGTCTGATACAACCGCTTTAGGAAAGCCCACCTTGGAAAATATTCCCAGGAGGGCCTTTGCCACTGCAGGAGCTGTAGTGGTCCTTAAGGGGATGGCTTCTGGGTATCCTATGGCATGGTCCACTACCACTAAGATGAACCTGTTACCAGAAGCAGTTGGAGGGCCAAGGGGCCAACAATATCAACCCCTACCCTTTTAGAGGGCATCCTAACCACTGGCAGTGGGATTAAGGGGTCCTTGGGGGTGCCACCAGTTTTACCACTGGCCTGACAAGTGACACAAGAGCGACAAAACTCTTTTGTGTCCTCTGACATGTCAGGCCAGTGAAAGTGAGAGACAAGTCTGTCCCAGGTTTTACTTTGCCCCATATGTCCAGCCAAGGGAATATCATGTGTAGGAGTTAGGGGGGATTCCCCGTACTGCAAGGGAAAGACCAGTCTCCTGGTAGAACCAAGTTTTGGGTCCCTTGCCTCAATATAAAGGAGATTGTTCTGCCAATAAACTCTATGTGAGTCACTGATATCCCCATTTTGCTGTTTGACAGCTTGCTGTCTTAGACCCTCTAGTGTGGGACAGATCTGCTGTGCCACACTCATTTCCTCCCTGGCAGGCCCCCTGGCACCCAAAGCTCAGCTGTGTCAGCCTGAAGCTCCTCTGGTGTAGGTTCTACACAAGGCGTTTACTCCTCCTCATCAAAAGGGGAATCTTCTGGAGAGGGAGGGATAGTGGACAAGGGTTTGCCCTTTCTACCCCTGGGTTTTGGGAGCACTTGGTCCATTGTTCCAGGATCCAAGTTTCCCTGTCCTCTTTGCTTCTTGGCCTGAGCCCTGGTAGGAGCAATGATGTGCCCAGGAATGCCCAGCATTGCTGCATTAGCCTCCAACTCCACTTCATCCAAAGCTAAAGCCTCCAAATCATTGCCCAATAGACACTCTACAGGTAAGTCAGTGGACACCACAACCTTTCTTAGGACCAGTAACCCCCACCCCCCCAGTTGAGATTCAGAACAGCCATTGGGTGGCTAACAGTGTTGTTATGGATGTCAGTAACTTGGTACTGATGACCAAGTAGGTGTTGCTCAGGGACAACCAGATTTTCCCTCACCATAGTGACTGGCACCTGTGTCCCTGTAGGCCTCAAACTGAACACCATTTATTAGGAGTAGTTGTTTGTACTTATCCATATTAAGGGGACAAGCAACTAAGGTGGCAAGGTCAATGCCACCATCAGAGACTAAAACAGCCTCAG
The DNA here is from genome assembly GCF_031143425.1 of Pleurodeles waltl. Taxonomy (NCBI): domain Eukaryota; kingdom Metazoa; phylum Chordata; class Amphibia; order Caudata; family Salamandridae; genus Pleurodeles; species Pleurodeles waltl. The sequence goes on from NC_090437.1 coordinate 90,414,402, forward strand.
TGGTCTCCCTAACTAGACCAACCCCACTACATAACCAAAAGTGAGCCCAGCTACACCCTTTGTTTGGCTATTTGTAGAGTTTTTACCACCACCACTGCTATTACTAGGGGCACTAGTGGAATCAGTAGGGGCTTGTGGGGGTGGGAGGCTTGGTGTTTCTCTTGGGACAAGTGGGATCACTTGCCCAAATGGCCTTTGTGCTTACATAAATAACACAGAGGCTTTTTCTGATAGTTAGAAGAGGATTTGGGCCCACCACCTGATAGGACTTTTATGGGCCTGATGAAGACTCTGACTTTTAATCTTTGTCCCCACCCTTGTCATGTGACTTACCATCCTTCTTGCTGTCCTTGTCACCCCCTGTATGAGCTTTTCTGCTCACATTTGTTCTGACCTATTTGTCTGCCTTCTTTCCCAATTCTTGGGGAGAGGTCAGATCTGAGTCCACAAGATACTGGTGTAACAAATCAGATACACAATTGTTAAGAATATGCTCTTTAAAGATTAGGAGCCCGATATAGGAAAATCCGGCATTGCGGCTCGCAAATTGCGAGTCTGAGCTACTCGCAGTTTGCAAGTCGCTATGCCGGATGCAGGATGGTGTCCCTGACACCATCTGCGAGTCGCAAGGGGGTCGCAAAGGCCCACCTCATTAATATTAATGAGGTGGGTCGCAATTTGCGACCCCCTTGCGAGTCGCAGCAGTCACAGGGATGGTGGCCTGCTGATGACAGCAAACCTCCATGTCTGTGACTGCTTTTAAATAAAGCAGTTTTTTTTTTTTAAATGCAGACCGTTTTCCTTAAAGGAAACGAGATGCATTACAAAATGTAAAAAATGAAACTCGTCAGTTAAATATTTTCAGAAAAAAATGTTTTCAAGGCCTTTCACAAAGGGGAAGAGGTCCCATGGGGACCCCTTCCCTTTTGCGAATGGGTTACCACCAGTGTGACACTGGTGGTAACTGCGATTGCTTTGCGATCCTACATCGCGCTGTGACTCGCAAATAGGAAGGGGAACATCCCTTCCTATTTGCGACTCGCAGTCCCGTTTTACGAGTCGGTAAATAGGTTTCCGGCTCGCAAAATGGGAATGGGCATAGCGATGTGGGTTTTGCGCCTCGCAATCAGCGATTTTCGCTGTTTGTGACATGTTAAAGCCTTTCTACATCTGGCCCTAGATTATATAAGCTTTCATAATCAGACACCTTGTTTCCATGCAACCAATCTTCTAAGGCCTTCACTGAACAGTCCACAAAGTCTATCCAATCTTACGAAGACTCTTTTCTGGTTTCTCTGAACTTAATCCTATACTGCTCAGTGGTTAAGCCAAATCCATCCAAGAGTGCAGTCTTCAGAACATTGTAATTATCTGAATCATCTTCTCTGACAGCAAGGAGTCTATCTCTCCCCTTGCCAGAGAAGGACAACCACTGAATGGCAGCCCACTGTACCTGAGGGACCCTCTGAACTTTACAGGCCCTCTGTAGTGCAGCAAACCATTGCAAATGTCATCCCCCTCCTTGTAAGGGGGACAATCTTCTGCAGGTGTCTAGAATTAAATGTGTGCTCTGTAACATTAAAATTTCTAAAACTGCTGTTGCTGCTGCCACCATGATGAATTAACCCTAACCACTGTCTTTCCCCTTCCACAGCTAGGGATTCCCTATCTAAGGCCAAATGTGGCTGCTGTAGCCTCTGTCTGGTCTCTTCCAACCTCAGCTTTCTGAGTTCCCTATCTAGAGGGTTGGATGTGTAGGGCACTTCTGACACAGAAGTGACATGGGAGTGAGCAGAGGTTGATCTTTCCCTAACTTGTGTAACCATAGTGACCTTGCCTCTAGGTGTGAAGGGTGCCCTACTTGTCTGTGCCCCCTTCTCACTACCAGCTACACTAGGTGGTTTGTTGAAAGAAAGGCCTGTGGAAGGACCCCTCCCTGCATCTTCAGGACCCCCTCCTGAATCTACTTGGTCAGATTCTCCCTCTACCTCCCCTTCTGATTGTACATGACCATCAGGATGCTCCTGGTAATCTTGTAAGAGGAGATTCAAGAGGAAATCCTTATTAGGGCTCTTCCCAATCCCTTAGCTTCTTTCTAAACAGAGACCCCATCAGACTTTTGAAATTAAGATTTTCATTAGTGGTCTTGACAACCCAGGGGGTAGCCTCAATAAAAGACATAGGCCCTCATTACAACCCTGACGGTCAAAGACTGCCAGGGCTGTTTTGGAGGTTGTACCGCCAACAGGCAGGCGGTCCAAACTCGCAGATTATTACCGCAGCGTCCCACCGCCGGGACCTGCGGTTTACCGCCACGGCCGTCCCGGCGGTTTACCGCCACAGCCGTCCCAGCGGTTTTAATCCGCCAGGGCAGCGCTGCCCAGGGGATTACGAGTCCCCTTCCCGCCAGCCTGTCCATGGGGGTAGGAACCGCCATGGAAAGGCTGGCGGGAAGGGGAGTAGCTGGGCCTTGCATGGGCAGTGCAGGGGCCCCCTGGCATAGCCCCACACTGCTTTTCACTGTCTGCTGTGCAGACAGTGAAAAGCGCGACGGATGCAACTGCACCCCTAGCATGGCCGCAACAACGCCACCTCCATTTGGAGCCGGCTCCCATGTTGTGGCCCACATCCCCGCTGGGCCAGCGGGGATGTCGAAATGGGCACGGCGGGAGTGCGGCAGCATTGGCGGCCGCACGGCGTTTCAACCTTGGAAGGTGGCGGTCGCCGCCCGCCAAGGTTGTAATGAGGCCCATAGTGATAGAAAAAGTTAGAGAGAAGAGTAAGAAGTAAGCAAACTTTTTCACCTAACTTTTTAGAGGAAAGAAAAACTTTTCAGAACTTTGTAAAAATTTAAAAAGGTTTAGAAATACTTTTTGGAAGTTAAAAATTGACTGCTAGGTATAATTGTATATAGCTCTAAGTATTGGAGTACACTTTTATTGTGAAAAGCACCAGTGACAACGTGATAAGGCAATTGCAAGTACTTATCCCACCGCTGCACCACCAATGTAGGAGGCTGGCCTAGTTTGTAGTGTGTACCTAAGGTACTTACACCTTATACTGGGTCCAGTTATCCCTTATTAGTGAAATGTAGACAGTATTCTAGCAGCTTAGGCTGTCTAAGGGTAGCTGTAGCAGAGTAGCCAAGGCGGAACTAGGAGACATGCAAAGCTCTTGCAACACCACTATAGTCACACAGTACTTATACACAATAAAAGACAATACTCAGTGTTACCAAAAATCAAGGTAGTTTATTTTAGTGACACAAGGTAAAAAAATATCTTTGAGGCAATGCTCCTTCTGGAGGTAAGTATTATACACAATATATACACCAGTAACCAAAATCAAGTAAGTACACAGTCATAGAATAGTGCAAATCAGGTAAGTACACAGTCATAGAATAGTGCAAACAGTGAAAAACACAATAGGTTGCAATGGGCCTAGGGGCAACACAAACCATATACTAAAATAGTGGAATGCGAAAGTCGGATTCCCCCATAGGCAAGTGTAGTGTGTAGAGGGGTGCTAGGAGTGTACGAAAACACCAAAGGTAAGTAAAGTACCCCACACCAGAGCCCAGGAAAACAGGTGTAAAGTACAGCAAGTTTCCTCAGAACACACTATAAATTGTGGTGAAGGATTATGCAAGAACCAAGCAAGACTGCAAGCAACCAACAATGGACTCCTGGACCTGAAGACCTGTGGAGAGAGGAGACCAAGTCCAGAAGTCAATGAAGAGTCCAGGAAAAACAGGAGCCCCTGCCCACCTGGAAGAAGGGGCAAAAGTCAATTCTCCGGTTGAAAGAAATGTACAGAAATGCACCAAAGGATATAGCTGCGGGTTTCTGCTTCGTGCAAGAGAAGGTTTCATGTTGAGTCGTGGGATGCAGGCTGTTTGTGTTGCTGGATTCCGCCAACAAGCCTTGGTTCACACAAGAAGGTGTTTTGCATCAAAGAGGACCTAGGGGTCTCAACAGAGACTGAGGAGACAGAGGGTGCTCCCAGTACTTCAGAGGGCCCTCAGAAGACCAGGCAGCACCCACAGGAGTCCCAGGACATGGGGTCAAAAGAGTTGCAAAGTGCGGTCGTCTCAACACTACACAGAAGGATCCCACGCTGCCGGAGAACAACTCATAGAGCTGTGCATCACAGGATAGAGTGCTGGGGACCTGTGCTACGCTGTGCTGAATACCTTTTGGAAGAAGTGCACAGAAGCCCAAGGAGCTGCAGAGGACGCAATTGTAGGGGGCTGGCCTGGTTTGTAGTGGGTACCTTGGGTACTTACACCTTATACCAGGTCCAGTTATTCCTTATTAGTGAAGTAGTAGTGTTCTAGCAGCTTAGGCTGATAGAGTTAGCTATAGCAGAGCAGCTTAGGCTGAATTAGGAGACATGCAAAGCTCATGCAATACCACTTATAGTTCCACAGTACTTATACACAAGTAAAGACAATACCAGTGTTACCAAAAATAAAGGTATTTATTTGGGTGACACAGTACCAAAAATATCTTAGAGACAATACTCCTTCTGGAGGTAAGTATTATACACAAGATATACACCAGACACCAAAATTAGACAGTTAAATAGTCATAGAACAATGCAAACAGTAGGAAATGCTATAGAATGCAATGGGAGAAAATAGGTCTAGGGGCAACATAAACCATATACTAAGAAAGTGGAATGCGAATCACGAATTCCCCCCTAGACAAGTGTAGTGTGTACGGAATCGCTGGGAGAGTAAGAATACAGTAAAGGTAATTAAATTACCCCAGAACCCAGAAAAGCAGGAGTAAAGTACTGCAAGTTTCCTTAGGACACACTACACCTCGTGATTGGGATTTTGCAATAGCCAACCAAGTCTGCAAACAACAACTGCTGGATTCCTGGACCTGAAGACCTGCAAAAGAAGGGGACCAATTCCAGAAGTCGAAAGAAATTCCAGGAAGGACAGGAGCCCCTGTCAACCCAGAAGAGGGTGCAAAAGGAGAGTCCCTGGTTAGTCAAAGACTGCAGAAATGCACCCTAGGAAGATGCCAGCGGGTTCCTGCATGATGCAAAGGATGTCCCACTACGTGAAGATGGATGCAGATGGGATTTCTTGTTGGAAGTCACCAACAAGCCTTGGTTACGACAAAAGTGTGTTTTGCATCAAAATGGCACTGCCTGGACCCAGGAGGGACCTGGGGGTCTCAACTCTGTGTGAGGAGGAAGAGGAGATTCTCAGCACTTTAGAGAGCCCTCAGGATGCCAGACAGCACCCACTGGAGTCCCAGGACATGAGGACAAAGGAGGTGCAAAACGCAATTTGTGCAGCACAACAAAGGAAGGTCCCACTCCGCCGGAGAACAACTCAGCGAGTTGAGCGTCCCAGGATGGAGTGCTAGGGACCTGGGACAGGCTGTGCATGAAGGAGTTTTTCAAATAGTGCACAGAGGCCTCAGGAGGTAAAGAAACGCAGTACACAGAGGTACCATCGCTCTCAGGGAAGGCAAGTTCTTACCTCCTCCAAATTGCGTCAGCAGGACCTCAGGACAGTCTATGTCGAAGGGGTCCAAACTCTGTGTCCTTAGGAGTACGCTCGTTGCTGTGAGAGGAGTTCAAGGGCACTGGTCGTCGTCTTAGAAGGTGCCTGCTGGAGCAGGGAAGTGACTCCGTCAACCAACTGGAGATTTCCTCAGTCCTTCTGGTGCAGGATGAAGACAGTGAGTCCTCAGAGCGTCCACACCATAGAAACTGTTGCAGTTGCTGGCTGGAGCTGAAGTTGCAGAGGAAAAGTATCCCTTGTGGATACTTTGTTGCTGTTATAGCGGTTCCTGGAGCAGGCTGCGGTTGATCCGAGATCAGAGGATGATGAAGTAGTTGCAGAGGATTCCTGAAGGAAACTTGCAAGCAGAATCTGAAGAGAACCCACAGGAGGGGGATTGGTTACCTTATTAGGTATGGACCTATCAGGAGGGGTCTCTGACTTCACCTGCTGGCACTGGTCACCCAGAGCCCTCCAGCGTGCCCCCACACCTTGGAAAGCAAGATGGATGAAGTCTGGGACACACTGGAGGAGCTCTGGGCACCACCCCTAGGGCGATGATGGAGAGGGGAGCGGTCACTCCCCTTTCCTTTGTCCAGGTTCGTGCCAGAGCAGGGGACAAGGGGTCCCTGAACCGGTGTAGACTGGCTTATGCAATAAGGGCACCATCTGTGCCCTTCAAACCATTTCCAGAGGCTGGGGTAGGCTACCCCTCCCCAGCCTGTAGCACCTATTTCCAAAGGGAGAAGGTGTAACACCCTGCTCTCAGAGGAAATGCTTTGTTCTGCCTTCCTGGGACTGGGCTGCCCATACCCCAGGAGAGCAGAACCCTGTCTGTGAGGTGGCAGCAGCGGTACCTGCAGTGCAAGCCTCACACAGCCGGTTTGGCAGTACTGGGGGACCATAGTGGATCCCCCAGGATGCATGGAATTGTCTCCCCAATACCAGATTTGGAATGGGGGGACAATTCCATGATCTTAAAGAACATGGCCATATTCGGAGTTACCATTGTGAAGCTACACTTAGTAACTTTGCACCTAACCTTCAGCAAGTGAAGATTAGACCCATAGGTGACTTTTAAGTTACTTAAGTGCAGTGAAAATGGCTGTGAAATAACGTCTGCGTTATTTCATGCAGGCTGCAAGGGTTTGTCTGAGCTCCCTATGGGTGGAAAAAGAAATGCTACAGCCCAAATGGATCTTCTGAAACCCCAATGCCCTGGGTACCTAGGTACCATATGCTAGGGACTTATAAGGGGGGTTCCAGTGTGCCAATTGAAATTGGTAAAATAAGTCACTAGCCTACAGTGACAAGTTTAAAAGCAGAGAGAGCATAAGAACTGAGGTTCTGATTAGCAGGGCCTCAGTGACACAGTCAAGCACTACTGACATTACATACATTAGGCCACAAACTATGAGCACTGGGGTCCTGGCTAGCAGGGTCCCAGTGAGACAGGCAAAACACACTGACATATATAGGTTTGTATCTGTGAGCACTGGGGTCCTGGCTAGCAGGATCCCATTGACACAGTAAAAACACACTGACACACACTCACAAACAGGCCAAAAGTGGGGGTATCCATGCTAGAAAGAGGCTACTTTCTCACACTCACCCTTCTTTTCCACAATTAGATGTGGTCCACTCCATTTGTCTTGGGGTGCTCTTGGTGCCACAGGCTCCAAAACCCACACCTTCTGTCCTAGGTGGTACTCAGTCAGGACAGCCTTCTGGTCATGCCACTGCTTTTGAAGCTCTTGGCTGGTCTGAAGGTTTTCAGTGGACTTTTCATGTACTCAGCCATCCTTGATTTTAGGCCAAGCACAAAATCCACAATGTCTTGTTTAGGGGGCTTCTAGGGTTGCTCCCACCCCTTTATGACAAGAGCAAGGGGACCCCTAACAGGGTAACGAAACCGGAGTTCAAATAGGTTGCAGCCCACTCCTTTTAGGGTACCTTCCTGTAGGCAAGAAGGAGGCATGGCAGGAGGACATCTCATCTTCTTCTGAGTTTTTCAGAGAGTCCCATCATCATGCCTTTGAGAGTTTTGTTAAATTTCTTAACCAGTCCATTTGTTTGTGGATGATAGGGTGTGGTGAATTTATAGGTTACACCACACTCTTTCCACATAGCCTTTAAGTATGCTGACATGAAGTTGCTACCCCTGTCTGATACAACCGCTTTAGGAAAGCCCACCTTGGAAAATATTCCCAGGAGGGCCTTTGCCACTGCAGGAGCTGTAGTGGTACTTAAAGGAATGTCTTCTGGGTATCTTATAGCATGGTCCACTACCACTAAGATGAACCTGTTACCAGAAGCAGTTTGAGGACCAATGGGCCAACAATATCAACCCCTACCCTTTCAAAGGGCATCCTAACCACTGGCAGTGGGATTAAGGGGTCCTTGGGGGTGCCACCAGTTTTACCACTGGCCTGACAAGTGACACAAGAGCGACAAAACTCTTTTGTGTCCTCTGACATGTCAGGCCAATGAAAGTGAGAGACAAGTCTGTCCCAGGTTTTACTTTGCCCCAGATGTCCAGCCAGGGGAATATCATGTGTAGGAGTTAGGGGGGATTCCCCGTACTGCAAGGGAAAGACCAGCCTCCTGGTAGAACCAAGTTTTGGGTCCCTTGCCTCAATATAAAGGAGATCGTTCTGCCAATAAACTCTATGTGAGTCACTGATATCCCCATTTTGCCGTTTGACAGCTTGCTGTCTTAGACCCTCTAGTGTGGGAGCGATCTGCTGTGCCACACTCATTTCCTCCCTGGCAGGTCCCCCTGCACCCAAAGCTCAGCTGTGTCAGCCTGAAGCTCCTCTGGTGTAGGTTCTGCACAAGGCTTTGACTCCTCCTAATCAAAAGGGGAATCTTCTGGAGAGGGAGGGATAGTGGACAAGGGTTTGCCCTTTCTACCCCTGGGTTTTGGGAGCATTTGGTTCATTGTTCCAGGATCCAAGTTTCCCTGTCCTCTTTGCTTCTTGCCCTGAGCCCTGGTAAGAACAAAGATGTGCCCTGCAATGCCCAGCATTGCTGCATGGGCCTCCAACTCCACTTCATCCCAAGCCGAAGGCACCAAATCATTGCCCAATAGACACTCTACAGGTAGGTCAGTGGACACCACAACCTTTTTAGGACCAGTAACCCCCCCCAGTTAAGATTCAGAACAGCCATGGGGTGGCTAACAGTGTTGTTATGGGTGTCAGTAACTTGGTACTGATGACCAAATAGGTGTTGCTCAGGGACAACCAGTTTCTCCATCACCTTAGTGACACCGGCACCTGTGTCCCTGTAGGCCTCAACCTGAACACCACATATTAGGGGTAGTTGTTTGTACTTATCCAGATTAAGGGGACACGCAACTGGGGTGGCAAGGTCAATGCCACCATCAGAGATTAAAACAGCCTCATTGGTCTCCCTAACTAGACCAACTCCCCCTACATTACCAAATGTGAGCCCAGCTACACCCTTTGTTTGGCTATTTGTAGAATTTTTCCCACCACCACTGCTGTTACTAGGGGCACTAGTGGAATCAGTGGGGGTTGTGGGGGTGGGAGGCTTGGTGTTTTTTCTTGGGACAAGTGGGACCACTTGCCCAATGGCCTTTGTGCTTACATAAATAACACCAAGGCTTTTTCTGATGGTTAGAAGAGGATTTGGGCCCACCACCCCAGAGGATTGTTATGGGCCTGATGAAGACTCTGACTTTGTATCTTTGTCCCCACCCTTTTCATGTGACTTACCATCCTTCTTGCTGTCCTTGTCACCCCCTGTATGAGCTGTTCTGCTCACCCTTTATTCTGACCCATTTGTCTGCCTTCTTTCCCAATTCTTGGGGAGAGGTCAGATCTGAGTCCACAATATACTGGTGTAACAAATCAGACACACAGTTGTTAAGAATATGCTCTTAAAAGATTAGATTATATAAGCTTTCATAATCAGACACCTTGTTGCCATGCAACCAACCTTCTAAGGCCTTCACTGATCAGTCCACAAAGTCTATCCAATCTTATGAAGACTGGTTTCTCTGAACTTAATCCTATACTGTTCAGTGGATAAGCCAACTCCATCCAAGAGTGCAGTCTTCAGAACATTGTCATTATCTGAATCATCTTCTCTGATAGTAAGGAGCCTATCTCTCCCCTTGCCAGAGAAGGACAACCACGGAATAGCAGCCCACTTTACCTGAGGGACCCTCTGAACTTTACAGGCCCTCTAAAGTGCAGCAAACCATTGTAAATGTCATCCCCCTCCTTGTAAGGGGGACAATCTTATGCAGGTGTCTAGAATTAAATGTGTGCTCTCTAACATTGAAATTTGTAAAACTGCTTGTGACAGGGCGGTTTCCGCCGAAGCCGCACCTCGGTCCCCTGGGGGCACATCTCCGAGTGCGGAAGGCCCTGGGAAACCTTCCGCTGACTTCTTTCCCGACCTGGAAGCCGGCGGACTAGGTGAGGAAGGAGCCGCAGGGCTTTTTAAAGAGCCCAGCCAGCATCTTTGGCGGGAACCACCGGCCACGGAGGAGGACTTCTGGAGACCTGTCGAAGCCGCCCCAGAGGACGCTGCCAGCTAACACCCAGAGAAGCCAGGAACTCCTGAGTTGACCCCGGGGAAACGAAAGAGAGACAAAAAAGGAACAAGCGTGAAGACCCAGACAAGAGGATAGAAAGAAGGACAAGAATAAGCAGCCATCAAAGACAATTTGATAAAGATTGACATTACCTTATGTTTAATCAATAAACCTCTTTCGAATGATACATTCGCATCCCTCCATTTTCAGACGCCTCTCACAGTTGTGTCAGAAGTGGGATTTTGGTCTGGGCCGGTCCATATCCCAGCCTCCTTTACCCAAGCACAGAAAATGGCGGACAAGCCCTCCTTGGCGGACATGATTGCTTAATTAGCGGAGGGTCAGAGGCACCTTCAATTGGTATGGGAGGAACAAATCCGAGAAGCCCGGGAAGAAAGGGAGGCCCTTCAAACAGCCTTGAAAAGTCAAGCAACCATCATGGCCAATTACCAGTTGATTCATGAGACGGCCTTGGGGAAATTGACGGATACTATTGCCCACAGTAAAGTCCATCCAAATGTTACCAGCAGCGTGTTGCAAAAATATCAGGAAACAGATGACCTCAGATTCTTTTTTTCACCAACTTCGAGTGGGTCGCGCGCTCCGCTAATTGGCCACCAGAAAAATGGGGCCAGTATATTGCTCCTCTCCTCACTGGGACTCTCCAAGCCGCCTATCAGGCTGTAAACCCACGGGATGTGACACTGTATGCAGATATTAAAAAGCCACTCTAGAACGGGTGGGATTGGATCAAGAAAATTACAGGGTCAGATTTAGACAAACCAAATGGGTCTCCCAAGAAAATCCTCGTACCTTGTATTACCGGGTTCAATATGTCGCTGACAAATGGCTCAATCCCACAGACACTTCCAAAGACAATATGTTTGATACCATAGTATTGGACCGGTATCTCAATGCGCTCCCTCCTACAACAAGAAATTGGATTCAACAACATCCAAATCAAACTAATATGGCTGCTGTGGAACTGGCCTGTGCCTTTCATCGAACTCCGGAATTCCGGAGCAACCCTACGAGGACAGCTCATCCTCCCAATAAGGGTTCTGTTCCTAAATCACTGTTTGGGTGTCCCCACCCAAACCTGAGTCTAGAAAAAACGGGTAGCGCTCGTGGCCCTCCGAGAGACTTCCCTATTGGACCCCAATGTTTCAACTGCACGGAGTGGGGCCACATAGCCCGACATTGTCCTCTCAAGAAGGACCCTGAAGAACCAATGGACATTAGCCTACCAAAAGGACGAGTTCTTTGGGCTGGTGCAGGAAAAGCAAAATATACCACGCCTATACGCATCAATAATGAGACCGGAAATATATTACTGGACTAACCAGGATGTAATCAGAGTGTGATCAACGAACATTATGTCCAGCCCCAACAATGGGAGAAGGGAGCAAATGTCTTAATAACATGCGTCCATGGGGATCAAAAAGTGTATCCAGTAGCTAATATATCCATTAAGTGGAGAGACCAAGAGGAACGCCTCACTTTTGGGGTCATACCAGATTTATGGGAGGACCTTATTTGTGGCCTTCCCTGAGCTCCTAGAAAGCCTCAAACAAGAAAGCACCTCAGAGAAGTGGTGGAAAGAAGCCCTATTTTCTTCAAGCCAAAGAGATGAGAGTAGATTCAGAACAAAACTCATAAAAGCCCAAACACGAGAGAACAATAGACATTACCTGATGACTTTTTTACCACCTGACGTCCCGAAGACCGTTTGTTCAGTAGCCAGTCAGTTTCGTTTATCCCAAACGGAAGACACAACCTTGAAACACGCCTGGAACATGGCTCTGTCTCCACCAAGGCCGGTGGTAGGTCCTTCCTTTCATCTAAAAAATGACTTACTGTATAGACAAGGTCCACACTCCAAAACCCAGTTGGTGGTCCCTCAGCCTTTTCGAGAACAGGTATTGCATTTAGCCCATGGAGAGAATGGAGAGGGACATCTGGGAAGAGAAAAGATGGAAGAGGCTATAACACAACAGTTTTATTGTCCTGGGATTTATAAGGATATTAGGAAACACTGCCAAGCCTGTCCTCGTGTTAACTCATTAACCTGTCTAATGACCCGAAGGCCCCCCTGCAACCCTTACCCATTATCGAGGTGCCATTTACTCGAGTCGGTATGGACCTAGTAGGCCCTTTAACTCCCTCAGTCAAAGGCCATCAGTATCTACTGGTCCTGGTCGACGATGCAACCCGTTATCCAGAGGCTATTCCTCTCGGTAGTATGACTACCAGAACTATCGCCCAAGCCATGGTTGAATTCTTTGCAAGAGTTGGTTTCCCTGAAGAAATATTGACAGATCAGGGGACTCCTTTTATGTCCCAACTCATGGCCGAAATATGCAAGATATTGGGGATACAACAGGTCAGAACCTCAGTATACCATCCCCAGACTGACGGGCTCGTAGAACAATACAATCAGACTATTAAAAATCTTTTACAAAAGGCAATTAATGAATCAGGCAAAAACTGGGAGAGGAAATTGCCCCTGGTTCTTTATGCCCTCTGGACCCATATCCAATCATCCACTGGGTACAGCCCATTTGAGCTCCTCTTTGGACATCAACCCCGTACCTTGTTTGACATGTTGGTGGAGCAATGGGAGGAGGTAGACGCAGAAAGTAAAGATGTACTCAGTTATGCACATGTACTAAAAGATGCCCTACACGAGGTATGGGAAACTGCACATACAAGCTTAAAGAATGCCCAGGACACTCAAAAGAAATATTATGGCACCTATTCTCGACACAGAACCTTAGACATAGGGCAGAAAGTCCTCGTACTCTTACCCAGTAGCGAGAATAAACTATTAGCCCAGTGGCAAGGACCCTTTTCGATACTCGAACAAGTCACTCCGTGATGTGTAAATTAGAAATATCCAATGGGAGGGAGCAGATTTATCACATCAATCTCCTTAAACCATGGCAGGAGACTGAAGAAGCCCACCAGGTTTGTCTAGTCAGTACTGGTTCCACAGGCGATCTTCCCTTATATCCTTTGAGATCCCAGGAGAACCCCAAGAGTGAACCCGAGTTTGGTACATGTCTCACCACACTCCAGAAATCACATTTATCTGCAATCGTAAATAATAACTTAGATGTTTTCTCAAAAAACCCCTGGAAGACCCATTTAATCTCTCATCACATATGGACAATAGGAGAGAAAATAGCTAGGCAAAATCCCTATCGGATACCTGAGCCAAAGAGATGTTACAGGCCGCTATCATTGAATGGTCCTCAAGTCCCTGGTGTTCCCCCATCGTCTTGGTACCAAAACCTGATGGTATAATAAGGTTTTGCATTGACTTCCGCCAATTGAATGCTCTGTCCCACTTTGACACGTACCCTATGCCCCGAATTGACGACTTGTTAGAACGGCTAGGAAAGGCCAAATATATGTCCACCCTGGATCTAACTAAAGGGTACTGGCAGATACCATTAAAAGATGACGATAAAGAAAAAACTGCATTTTCCACCCCTTTCGGCCTGTATCAGTTTAGAGTCCTTCCCTGCGGTCTCCATGGCGCTCCCGCAACCTTCCAATGCCTAACAGATCTAGTGTTGAGACCATTTCAGCAATACGCAGCAGCTTACTTAGATTACATTATCATCTCTAGTGAATCATAGAAAGACCACCTATCCCATTTGATAAATATCTTAAAGGCCCTTAGAGAGGCAGGTCTCACGGCCAATCCAGATAAATACAAAGTGGGATATGTTCCCATTAAGTACTTAGGCTACATTATCGATCAGGGTACAGTAAAACCCCAATTGGAAAAAGTACAGGCCATCACACAGATACCTCTTCCCAGATGGAAAAAAGATGTCAGAGCTTTTTTGGGGATGGTCGGATATTACAGGGGATTCATCCTTCACTTCTCTGATTTAGCAGCCCCTCTCACCACTCTCTTGTCCAAATCCCATCCCAACCAGATTTCTCACTTGTCTGATTTGGAGATAAGTCGCTTTGAGCTCCTGAAACATCTCCTCACTGTTCAGCCTGTGTTACCATGCCCTGATTTCCAACGGCCTTTCCAAGTCCAAACAGATGCCTCAGATCAGGGCCTTGGCGCCGTCCTCTCTCAAGCTGACGATCGTGGCCTCTACCACCCCATAGTTTTCCTGAGCCACAAGCTGTTGCCCCGAGAGCGGCATTATCCTACCTTGAAGAAGGAGTGCTTGGCAATCAAGTGGGCTGGAGAATCCCTCCGCTATTACTTGTCGGACCATACCTTCACCTTATTTACAGACCGTGCCCCCTTGGCTTGGTTAGCGAAGCATAAGGACTCCAATGCGCGTGTTCTCCGTTGGTTCTTATCCCTCCAATCCTTTTCCTTTCAGGTCCGTCATTCACCTGGCCGCTTCCTTCTCAATGCGGATTTCGTGTCCGGGTGGCCTGTGGCCCAAACGGTCACTGTCCGGGAGGAGTGACTGTGACAGGACGGTTTCCTCCGAAGCCACTCCTCTGTGCCTGGGGGCACACCTCCAAGTGTGTAAGGCCCTGAGGAGCCTTCCGCTGACGTATTTCCCGACCCGGAAGATCTTCTGGGTGGTGCCGGCGGACCAGGTGAGGAAGGAGCCACGGGGTTTTTAAAGAGCCCAGCCAGCGTCTTCAGCAGGAGCCACGGAGGAGGACTTCTGGAGACCTGCCAAAGCCATCCCAGAGGAACGCTGCCAGCTGATGCCCAGAGAAGCCGGGAACCAGGAGGAAGCACATGCTAAATCTGGCCACGCTCTCCAGAGTCAGTTAAAGCATTGTTGTGTGTTAATTATATGGCACAATTCAGGGGTGGTTCTGTTATATAGTAAGAAGAAGGAAGTTATATTGAAATATAAGCTACAAGACACAACATACATGTATATTGCAACTACAGAGGATAATAGCGAGGGCAGAGAATAGATAAAGAAGAGAATAGCTCCTTTTCCCAAAAGGAGAGAGAGAGGAAAAGAGACAGAGAGTGAAGAGGGAAGAAGAGACAAAAAAGGAAGGAAAAGTCAGAAGAGATAAAGTAAAAGCATAAGAAAAACAGCAAAGGAGACACTAGTAACAGAAAAAGAGGAGAGCAAGGAAAAAAAAGATAAAAGACAAAGACTGGTTCTGGTCACTTTCTAGGAGAAGGCTCTTTGGTAGGGTTCTTACCAATGCTTAAACCTCTTTCTATGCAGAGACCCCTAAAACGTTTAAAGTTTAAACTACCATACGTTACCCGGACAACTGTGGGAGTAAGTTCTACTGCAGACATATTTGTTAGAAAGGGTTTAGGACAGAGAGAAAAAAGTTTTAGAAACTTTTAGAGAAAAGAGAAAAAACTTTTCAAACTTTTCAAAACTTTTGAAAACTTTTCAAAAACTTTTTAGAAAGTTTGTAGAAAGAAAGTTCAACTGTTTAGGTTAACTGTGTATATTTTTCAGTATTTGGTATATGTTTTTCTTATGAAAAGCACCAATGACAAAGTTATAAAGCAGTTACAAGTACTTATCCCACCACTGAGGTACTGGGTTTTTCTGAACCGGTACTGATCCGGTAACCCAGCGGTGCCAGGGTACACCCAAAGACCTCGGGTACTTTCCTGATTCAGACTACAGAAACTCAGAGTCTTCTAGGTGAAGTCAAAGATCGAATTTATTGGCTGCAACCAAGTGACAAGCGTCCTAGAAGTACAACAGCACGATTTGTATGTTCTCAGGAGACTGTGTTTCAATGCAAAGTCAGGTTTCCTTATATACAGTTTTTTAAGCTTCAGGCAAACATTCTTGACATTTTGGTTGGTCATTCACATGTTTTCACTACAAAGGAAAAAACAGTGTCATGATGAAACCTCATATTTCATGTCATCCAACCCATAATAAATTACCCGGCAAGGCCTAGTATTTTACATCAGATAAGTGTGGACCCCCAATAAAAACGGGCACCTCCCCCTCGTAAAGTAAGAAGAAGAAAAGAGCAGGTGCAGGTGTGAGCAAGATTAGGCAGGGTGTGTGAGCGATAATAAGGGTTTTATGGCATGGTGTGCCTTGATGCTATCTGATTCGGCCACTGGGAGAGGGACTGACCAAACAGGTTTGGCCTGAGGCAATGGTTCCAGCTTGCCCAGGTCAGAGAAAAGTCAATCAAGGTGTACGTGTCCTTGGAATCAAATCTGACTGTATTATAAGCCTATGTGAGGGCAACTTTTAAAAATGGGAGCCACGAGTGCAGGACGAAAATGGCGATTTCGAGGTGAAAACGCTGCTGGAATTGAGCGAAAATGCTCATGCTTAGTGTACTAGTCATTATCTGTCTTTTGATACTAAAATCGTACTGCTGTGGCAAAGTAAATTACATGGGTCCAGAATTTTTAGAACCACAAACCCTCCTTTTGCCCTTACATAGGCAATAAACCTATTCTCATGCTAATCTGAGTCCAGGTCTATGTTTATAAGGCCATGGAGATGTTGCTGGAGCAAAATTCTAGTACTTGGTAACTCTCTCTGGACAGGTCTCCTCGAACATGAAGTAGCACAAAAGGCCACATATGGCAGGACAAAATAAGGAATACCTCTATCTGCAGTAGGTGGCATAAGATCACACACCCAACAATTAGTGATGTTCACTACTAACTAGTGTTGATGCAGAAGCTGTACAAAAGAATTGCTTACGAATTCTGATCTTCTAACCTGCTCATGTTCAGGAAAAGGGTGAAAAGAGTGCAAAGAAACAATAGTAGGAAAAGACATAGGTTGGGAAGTGGGTGCAGAAGTCAATTGAGTAGAGAAAAACAATCCCACCCATAAATGACAACGTCATGTTTAAAAGACACTAGAAAACACGTTATTAAGAACATATAGACAACGGGAGAAAGTAGTGACCACTATTTACAAATGAAATAATAATTTTTCACAACCCTAACCAAAAAGCAAATCCTAAAATTATCTAGTAAAATTTTTAGGGCTCCTCTGCATTTCAGTAATTTTTGTATGTTCAGGTGGAACAGTGGTGACTCTCATCAATGCTCTAAGGTGAAAAGGGGGTACTCTTTCCACAGAAAATGGACTTTATTCTGCTTTTACTAAACAGAATAGTACTTTAAAACAATGCCAGCAAAACAATCAGTCTCCTAACACCTAGTCTATACAATCACACGGAAACCTCTTGTGAAACCAACTATGCCCAGAGTCCGTTCAAAAAGCCTCTCTGGCAGGCTTCTATTGTCCATCAAATGTTCTTTTGTTGTTTTCTTTCGCATGGGCCTCTCAATTCAGGCCTCTTCGTGAGAAAAGTACTGCTTAGTTGGAGTGCCCTCCTGGCAAACACCCACAGCTCACTCGAAAGTCTCAATGTCTTAAAGCAATGCACCAGTGTCTCTCCTCTGTGGCAGACACTACAAACAATGTGCTCTTCATTGATCAAGGGCACAAATCATCTCGTGCAGACCCAAGCACCATTAATTGGGAAATAGCTCAAGCTCAGCAGCACTTTCAGACTCTAACACTCATTATTTAGTGTCAGAGGACGCTCAAGCTGCTCTTTCATGGGCACCACAATATAGTGCCTTTTTCCAAACTTCAAATCTCCGGTGCACTGCCCTTCTTCCGTTGGAGCAAAGAAAAGGGGGTGTGTGGCCAAAACTCAGGCCAAGGGGCTCAAGGGATTGCACACTGTCAGAGGTTACCAGCACATGACAGGTAGAGAAATGAAACCTCAAAACAGCTCTGCCATCAACAACAGGAATCCTTCTCTTTAGCTCTTTTACACTGAAACTTTGGTTTTGTGATGTCCAACGCCGTCTGATGGAGCAAGTACGATACCATGCGCTGGCGATCGCTGTCCAGCTTTGCTACTTTCTGGGTGCTGAGACTGTAGGGCCAAAACGTCCGTCTTTCATCTGTAGCTGTCACTGATGGGAATTAGGCTTAAATCAATGTCCTGCAGGTTATTATGACTTGATACCCGCAGAATCTAGTGACGTAGGAAATGTGCCACAGTTGTTAGTTCCCTTCAATTTAGTAGAAAAACAGTTCATGGTTTTTAACAAGGGGACTGCAAGCAGGTGGTCTGCAATCTTCAAAGGAGTAGCCATACACCATGGGCATAAAATACAAAGACAAAGGCAGAAGGGCAAAACAGGGTCTCTAGCATCTTTAATTGGGTTCTCTCCATTATTCTCTGCCATCTATAGCTACATGAGAATTCTATCTGAATGGATTTCCTCACACAGTGGCATTGTCTAATGGGGTAAACACATATTTTCCTCAATGATTAAGTCTAGGTGTTCCTCCTTATCTTAGAACATCTCAATAGAGAAATCACATGATACCGATTATCAGGGACATGTAGAAACCTTCCTTTAAAAACTGTGCATCAGGTGCACTATGCAATACACAGGCTAATAGTCAAATGTGCAAACAAAAAGACAAGAACTAGAGGGTCCTGATATTTGCATGATTAGGACACATCTGATCCCACCAAAAATTAAATTAGCAGGAACAGAAGGGAACCGAAAACCAAATTAAAATAGACATTGAAAATTTGTCATGTTCAAAAAGGTAAACATAAGATATCTCCTATTGAGATGGAAAACTTGTCTTACTATAATATTGAGTCAGTTAACCAGTCTATCGCTACCCTGACAGTCAGGCTGGAAAACATTGAAGCAGGCAAATTCTTGAAAACCAGTCTGGTCATACCAAAGGGAATTATACATAACATGGGGGGTCACTGGTACATCACTGCAGTCTGGAAATGTGAACCTGAACAATACATCAATAATAATAAAAGGGCTGACTGGTGAAAGGAATTTGAAAAAGAGAAATGGGACTAGGACATAGCTAAAATCTCAATAACTAAGCATGATGCAACATTGGTCAGGGGAAGTAACAAAAGAAAAAAAATCTATAGGAAGAACAAAAAAAATTATTTGGGTGATAGTCAGGCATGTGACACAACACCAAGAGTACGGGTGATACACAAAGGCCAAAGTTACACAAATTTTAACTCTACCGTTGGTGACTACACCATATACGGTACTCCTAGCTAATGTTTCAGTTCCTTCTTCAGGAAAAATGAAAACCTGGTTTTCTTTTAAGGAACAAAAGCCATATGCTACTTAGGAAACAGAACATCATTAACTAATGTAATATAGAAATTAGGCCACCTTGAGTCACAGATCTATAATTTCATCCTTAGGTCCAATCAAGGATACATAAATGTAGGGCTGCCTGTTCCTTTAAGGGAAGGGGCAGTAACGTGACTCACTGCAGGTGACACACTTTGATCCTGTATATCTCTTTTTATTTTCCTTCAATACCATTATAGCCAAATAGACATGCACTGGTGAAGTGTTGTCTTTTATGTTCACAGCATGAAATATCATTATCTGTGGAATTTAGTAACCAGAACAAGTTCAACCAACTGTTGCGTAGCGATGGGCATCGTCATGACCATCCCCTCACAACACAGGGGAGCTTGTAATAGTATCAAAAGCAGCAACAAACATGCAAAAAACAAATAAAAAATAATAAAAACGCACAAAACGTCAAGCCATCAGATATACTTGCTGTGTATCAAGCACAAAAAGCATAGACAAAACAATAGCATGTGTGAATAAGCGGTGACACACAACACCATGTCATGTACTTTATGCACTGTAAACCTGCAGCCCAAAACCCAATATTTGGGCCTGTTTAATTTGTCAGGTTTAAAATCCTTACCCTCCTTTTGACAGTAGATCACCAGGCAATGGAAATCTGCTGTCAAATATAACTTTACTGTTTCTCTTCTAACATACAGGACCAGCAAGAACAATTCATGATAGGACCAAATTCACGAAAATAAATTTCCATTACTTAACTGTTACCCTCTTGTCAGTTACTTCGCAACATCAAGCCACCTTAGTTTTACCTTTCTAAAAGTAAAAATTGTTACACTGACACTCCATATTAATTTGGCACCTACAATTTCCACTGTGAAAAATAAGTCTTAATTGGCAAATCGTTCTCATTAAGGCATGTAGCCTTCAAAATTTTTTAGAAAAGGGCTGCATCTTATTTTCTGTCTAAGACTTAATGCAACACTTCGTTTTCTGTCAAATAAAAGCAACTAGCAGGCATCATTTTATTTTTTTAGAGCGGAGACACAAATGTATCAGTTCTGTAGAGCATTTAACATGACGTTGAGACCTTCGAAGAAACCCCTTTTTTTATATTTTCCCTTTGGAATTAAGTTCTTTAATTGTATTGATGTTCTTCTGGAGAAACCAGAAATCCCACTTTTAGAGGCCCATAGGGTCATTCTGCTTTTCACAGAGACAAGGCCCTAATTTAAAAGGTCACAAGTGTCAACATGACAGCCTCCTCCATCGTTCATGGGAAAACTAAAGATAGCATCTCAGCAGCGTGACTTGAGCCAGCCTCTGTAGCTCTCCTAGCTTCTGCCACTCTGAATCTGTAAAAGACAGTAGGCCTTCCTATTTTCCTTCTAACCTGCAATAATTCACTCAATGAAAAAAATTTTTTTTTCCTTTTTAGGCGCTAAAAAAAATGATCTCTATTTCCAGATTATTAAACTACATTTACTGTGAATAATTCACAAACCTTAATAACACACATACCAGTTGTTAGAATAAATGCTTGTTGCAATCCCATGCAATGGTACATATTTCATCAACCTCGAATGAATGAACGTCTCAGTAGGCCCAGCTGAAGTTAGAACCTTCAAACTTGATATTAAAACAAGCCTTTGTACTGGCACATTGACTCATTGAATCATAAGAAGGCACAACCTGCAAATATATATCAAACCTAAATGTATGCATTTACTGAAGCCTGAGACACTTTAAAAAGTACTCTGAATGAAAGAAAATGTAGTTTAAACAGTGCTTTTGCCCAAAATCGACTTTGATATTTTAGGCATTAAAAAATCAATATCCTACAATTTTCTTGCATAATATGCATTACCAGAATGTCTATTACACAATCCATGAGTCAGCCATTGAAAATATTAACTTTATACTTTATAGAAATGAGCTTGTTTGCTCCTGCGCCAAGGGAAAATTGTACATACAAATGTCATTTTAGCGGTGCGACATAACTTAAATTAAATTTTAATGCTAGGAGGTCATAGTATAGGTATTAAGCTTTATAAATATTACAAAACGATTTTGAAAGGCACTTATTTTTTAAAATAATTTTTCCATAATTAATAATATATTTTTTTTTTTTTTAAACCAATTATTTTTTTGGGGGGTGATAATTCCACATATAAAAGCAAACTGCATCCCTTGCCGAAGAGGCGGCAAAACTGGATAGCATTTATCTACTGTCATTTTATGTCGCCTATGCAACTGCTCATTCAACTGTTCTACTTCGTTATCTTTAAACTGTATAGCAGCTTGCATAATCGAGATACCTTTTTCTCTCTTATTTTTCTTAGCTAATTTAATTTCCTTTTGCTTGGCTTCCTTACGCCATAAGCGGAAAGAATCAAGCATTGCCGGCCGGGCTTTCTTCTTAAAAAGTCTAACTTAGAGGTTATCTAAGATTTCTGTGTCAAAGCTACCATTTTGGGGGCATTTTAAAACACCATCTTTTCTGGTGTAACGGATCCATACTTCATTATATGTGATGGGGCCTACTCCGTGCTTCACATATAGTTCATAGGTTGGAGTTCCAATCGGAGGAACCGGACATGAGTCCTCCAACCGGGAGTCCCTTTTATAACCAAGACAAAACAAATTTCCAAGTCTGCTAAGACCAGGCATCTTCGCTCACTAGTCTAGCTTCAAACTTCAAAGGATTATCGTTTACGATAGTCTCGTGAATACACGAGTCCTTCGGCTTTGGTACTTGCAAGTTCCAAATCAAAGTGATCCCGAAGGGATACCAAACCAAGGGCCTGATTCTAACTTTGGAGGACGGTGTTAAACCGTCCCAAAAGTGGCGGATATACCACCTACCGTATTACGAGTTCCATAGGATATAATGGACTCGTAATACGGTAGGTGGTATATCTGCCACTTTTGGGACGGTTTAACACCGTCCTCCAAAGTTAGAATCAGGCCCCAAATGTCCAACTAAGGACCAAACCAAGTGTCCAACTAAGGACCAAACCAAGTGTCCAACTAAGGACTGGGAGACGCTCCACTTATACTTAACTGAAAATATCGATGACGTCACCAGAAGACTCGTCTTATCGTTTCGCTCTACCAAACATCAAGGGTCCAAATCAGGGCGATAGCCAGGGCAGCAGTCCTTCATAGCCGTCGGGAAGCGGGGAACCTCGCAACAAAGACTTTCGGACCACGTCGACATGCAGGGGTCGATGAAGTGGCGGCCTTCCTCCAGAATTTTCACACGAAGCTCCCCACGGACCTCAGGCTTGGACCGGTACCGCTGGTATCGCCCCACGTTGGGCGCCAACTGAGGTACTGGGTTTTTCAGAACCGGTACTGATTCGGTAACCCAGCGGTGCCAGGGTACACCCAAAGACCTCGGGTACTTTCCTGATTCAGACTACAGAAACTCAGAGTCTTCTAGGTGAAGTCAAAGATCGAATGTATTGGCTGCAACCAAGTGACAAGCGTCCTAGAAGTACAACAGCACGATTTGTATGTTCTCAGGAGACTGTGTTTCAATGCAAAGTCAGGTTTCCTTATATACAGTTTTTTAAGCTTCAGGCAAACATTCTTGACATTTTGGTTGGTCATTCACATGTTTTCACTACAAAGGAAAAAACAGTGTCATGATGAAACCTCATATTTCATGTCATCCAACCCATAATAAATTACCCGGCAATGCCTAGTATTTTAGATCAGATAAGTGTGGACCCCCAATAAAAACGGGCACCTCCCCCTCGTAAAGTAAGAAGAAGAAAAGAGCAGGTGCAGGTGTGAGCAAGATTAGGCAGGGTGTGTGAGCGATAATAAGGGTTTTATGGCATGGTGTGCCTTGATGCTATCTGATTCGGCCACTGGGAGAGGGACTGACCAAACAGGTTTGGCCTGAGGCAATGGTTCCAGCTTGCCCAGGTCAGAGAAAAGTCAATCAAGGTGTACGTGTCCTTGGAATCAAATCTGACTGTATTATAAGCCTATGTGAGGGCAACTTTTAAAAATGGGAGCCACGAGTGCAGGACGAAAATGGCGATTTCGAGGTGAAAACGCTGCTGGAATTGAGCGAAAATGCTCATGCTTTGTGTACTAGTCATTATCTGTCTTTTGATACTAACATCGTACTGCTGTGGCAAAGTAAATTACATGGGTCCAGAATTTTTAGAACCACACCGCTGCACCACCAATGTAGGAGGCTGGCCTGGCTTATAGTGGGTACCTGATGGTACTTACACCTTGTGCCAGGTCCAGTTATCCCTTATTAGTAGATTACTAGTGTTCTAGCAGCTTAGGCTGATAGAGGTAGCTATAGCAGAGCAGCTTAGGCTGAACTAGAGACATGCAAAGCTCCTACTATACCACTTATATCATATCACACTATATCATGAGAATCACAATACTCTGAGTTACTAAAAGGAGAGAAAAGGGCCTTAAATCTCTGGATCCCTCTCCACCAACAGGTAAGAAGGGTATCAAAGTATCCATTCCCCACCCTGCCACTAAGGATACCATTCCTGTGGTGGGAGAAACCTTTCCTAGGGTGGATCCTGTACCAAGGAAACCATCACCTACTACAGCTGTACTCCCCAAAGTAAAAGTACCTCCCAGTGGGATAACTAATCCTGATGTGAAAAATTGCACCATTTTAGTTAACATGGAGCATCCCTCCAACCCTCCCAGAGAAACGTTAGTGCAGCAGCCCTTCACTGCCTCACAGCACTTAGGGCAGCAACCCTAGTGTGGAGCTTATAGGACAGCAACCCTGCTCCAACTCAAGAGAAACAGCAACGCAGTTCTCTCTTACAGCCATATGTGTAGGAGGTTGGCCTGGCTTATAGTGGGTACCTTGTGGTAGTTACACCTTGTGCCAGGTCCAGTTATCCCTTATTAGTAGATTAGAGGTGTTCTAGCAGCTTAGGCTGATAGGGGTAGCTATAGCAGAGCAGCTTAGGCTGAACTAGGAGACATGCAAAGCTCCTACTATATCACTTATATCGCTTAGCACTATATCATAAGAAAACACAATACTCAGAGTTACTAAAAATAAAGGTACTTTCTTTTAGTGACAATATGCCAAAAGTATCTCAGAGGATATACTCCCTTTGGAGGTAAGTAATACACACAAAATATATACACACACAAACCAAATCAGGTAAGTAAACAGTTAGAATAGTAGTGCAAACACTGTAGAACACAATAGAATGCAATAGGAGAAAATAGGCCTAGGGCAACACAAACAACATACTCCAAAAGTGGAATGCGAACCACGCATGGACCCCAGGCCTAGTGTAGGTTGTAGAGGGTCGCTGGGACTGTTAGAAAACACTAAGGGTGTCCAGGATACCCAACCCCAAGACCCTGAAAAGTAGGAGTAAAGTTACCCTACTACCCCAGAAAGACAGTAAAGTCTAGATAGGGGATTCTGCAAAGACAACAACTGACTGCAAAACACTGAAGACGTGAGGACCTGCAAAGGAAGGGGAGCAAGTCCAAGAGTCACGCAAGTGTCTAGGGGGGACAGGAGCCCAGTAAACCCCGGAGGAAGGTGCAAAAGGGCTGCCTCTGGGTGGAAGAAGCCGAAGATTCTGCAACAACGGAAGGTGCCAGGAACTACTCCTTTGGTCAGAAGATGTCCCACGGCGGGCTGGAGGATACAGAGTTGTTTCCACGCAGAAAGACTGCAAATAAGCCTTGCTAGCTGCAAGAGTCGCGGTTGAAGGTTTTGGGTGCTGCCAGGGCCCAGGAAGGAACAGGAGGTCGCTCTTTGGAGTAGGAGGCTGAGGGGGTGCTCAGCAATACAAAGAGCTCACACGGAAGCAGGCAGCACCCGCAGAAGCACCTGAACAGGCATTCAGAAGATCTGAGCATGGTGGTCAACTCAGCACAACAAAAGGGAGTCCCGCGAAGTCGGAGTCCAACTCAGCGAGTTGGGCAATGCAGGACGGAGTGCTGGGGACCTGGGCTAGGCTGTGCACAAAGGAAGTCTTGCAAAAGTGCACAGAAGCCCTAGCAGCTCCAGTTCATGCAGTACACAGGATTACTGTCTGGCGTGGGGAGGCAGGGACTTACCTCCACCAAATTTGGACAGAAGGGCCACTGGACTGTCGGGACACTGGACCCAGCTCCTATGTTCCAGGGGCCACGCTCGTCAGGATGAGAGGGGACCCAGAGGACTGGTGATGCAGAAGTTTGGTGCCTGCATTGGCAGGGGGAAGATTCCATAGACCCACAGGAGATTTCTTCTTGGCTTCCAATGCAGGGTCAAGGCAGACAGCCCTCAGAGCATGCACCACCAAGAAACAGTTGAGAAGGCTGGCAGGATGAGACCCTACAATGTTGCTGATAGTCTTCTTGCTACTTTGTTGCGGTTTTGCAGGCGTCCTGGAGCAGTCAGCGGTCGATCCTTGGCAGAAGTCAAAGAGGGAAGTGCAGAGCAACTCTGGTGAGCTCTTGCATTCGTTATCTGGTGAGATACCCACAGGAGAGACCCTAAATAGCCCTCAGAGGAAGATTGGCTACAGAGAAAGGTAAACACCTATCAGGAGGGGTCTCTGACGTCACCTGCTGGCACTGGCCACTCAGAGCTGTCCATTGTGCCCTCACTCCTCTGCATCCAAGATGGCAGAGGACTGGGGAACACTGGAGGAGCTCTGGGCACCTCCCCTGGGAGGTGCTGGTCAGGGGAGTGGTCACTCTCCTTTCCTTTGTCCAGTTTTGCGCCAGAGCAGGGCTGGGGGATCCCTGAACTGGTGTATTAGTGGTGGTAGGCTCAGGGGGCTTACCCGGGCAGGACGTATCCCCTGGCCTATGGCCTTTATTTTTACACACATAGCACCAAGGCTTTTTAATGTGTGGGGGTTGTGAAGAAGAGGAAGAAGATGGTTTACCCCACCCCCTGAAGAGTGTTTTGGATTTGAAGAAGGATCTTTAGTTTTACCTTTATCCCCATGCTTATTCTGAGATTTTTCACCATCTTTCTTCTTGCCATCCTTGTCACCCCTGAATGAACTTTTCTGTTCACTCTTGTTCTGACCCATTTGTCTGCCTTCTTTCCCAATTCTTGGGGAGAGGTCAGATCTGAGTCTACCAAGTACTGGTGCCACAAATCAGACACACAATTGTTCAAAATATGCTCTCTCAGGATTAGATTATACAGGCTTTCATAGTCAGTCACCTTACTGCCATGTAACCAACCCTCCAAGGCGTTCACTGAACAGTCTACAAAGTCTGTCCAGTCTTGAGAGGACTCTTTTCTGGTGTCTCTGAACTTAATCCTGTATTGTTCAGTGGTTAAGCCAAATCCATCCAAGAGTGCATCCTTCAAAACTTTGAAGTTATTAGCATCACTTTCTCTGACAGTGAGGAGCCTATTCCTACCCTTACCAGTGAAAGATAGCCACAAGATAGCAGCCCACTGCCTTTGAGGGACCAACTGTACCATGCAGGCTCTCTCAGGTGCAGCAAACCACTTGTTAATGTCGTCCCCCTCCTTGTAAGGGTGGACTATCTTATGCAGGTTTCTGGAATCTTGCTCTTCAACAGGATTGCTATCAAAAACACTGCTGCTGCCACCATGGGGAACTAACCCCAATCTGTGCCTTTCCCTCTCTACATCCAGAGATTTCTTGTCTAAGGGCAGCTGCTGCTGTTTAAGCTTCAACCTGGCCTTTTCCAACCTCAGCTTTCTGAGTTCCCTTTCCATTAAGTTATCCTCAGGGTGGGAGGCTTGGGAATTGTGAGACACAGAGGAAGTATGGGAATTGGCAGAGAGAGACCTGTCCCTTGCTGGCTGGACCCTAGTAACCTGGCCCTTAGGAGTGAAAGGTGCCCTACTGATGTGTGATCCCCTCCCACTACCAGTGTTACTAGGTGGCCTGCTAGCTGTCAGGTCTTTGGAAGAACCCTCCCCAGCATCCTCAGGGGACTCCTCTGAGTCTGGCTGGGTACCCCCCTCTTCTACCTCCTGTTCCTGGGATGGGACAGACTGATTCTAGTCATTTTCTAGGAGAAGGCTAAAGAGAAAGTCTTTGGTAGGATTATTGCCAATGCTTAAACCACTTTCTATGTAGAGACCCCTCAAACGTTTAAAGTTTAACCTCTCATATGTTGCCTGAACAACTGTGGGAGTAAGCTCTACTGCATACATGATAGAAAAGATTTAGGACAGAGGGAGAAAATGTTTTTGGAACTTTTAAAAGAGAAGAGAAAAACTTTTTCAAACTTTGAAAACTTTTCAGAAACTTTGTAGAAAGTTTTAAAGAAGGAAAGTTAAACTGTTTAGTTCAAGGTGTATATCTTGAAGTATTTGGTATATGTTTTTCTTATGAAAAGCACCAATGACAAAGTGGTAAAGCAGTTACAAGTACTTATCCCACCGCTGCGCCACCAATATAGGAGGCTGGCCTGGCTTATAGTGGGTACCTTATGGTACTTACACCTTGTGTCAAGTCCTGTTATCCCTTATTAGTAGATTAGAGGTGTTCTAGCAGCTTAAGCTGATAGAGGTAGCTATAGCAGAGCAGCTTAGGCTGAACTAGGAGACACACTAGGCCTGGGGTCCATTTGTGGTTCGCATTCCACTTTTGGAGTATGTGGTTTGTGTTGCCCCTAGGTCTATTTTCTCCTATTGCATTCTATTGTGTTCTACAGTGTTTGCACTACTTTTCTAACTGTTTACTTGCCTGATTTTGGTTTGTGTGTATATTTTGTGTATTTTACTTACCTCCTAAGGGAGTATATCCTCTGAGATATTTTTGGCACATTGTCACTAAAAGAAAGTACCTTTATTTTTAGTAACTCTGAGTATTGTGATTCTGATGATATAGTGCTATATGATATAAGTGGTAAAGTAGGAGCTTTGCATGTCTCCTAGTTCAACCTAAGCTGCTCAGCTATAGCTACCTCTATCAGCCTAAGCTGCTATAACAACACTAATCTACTAATAAGGGATAACTGGACCTGGCACAAGGTGTAAGTACCCTCAGGTACCCACTATAAGCCAGGCCATCCTCCTACACCAAGCAAGACTGCAAGCAACCAACAATGGATTCCTGGACCTGAAGACCAGTGGAGAGAGAACACCAAGTCCAGAAGTCGATGAAGAGTCCAGGAAGAACAGGAGCCCCTGCCCACCTGGAAGAAGGTGCAAAAGTGGATTCTCTGGTTGAAAGAAATGTACAGAAATGCACCAAAGAATATAGCTGCAGGTTTCTGCTTGGTGCAGGAGAATGTTCCATGTTGAGTCATTGGATGCAGGCTGTTTGTGTCGCTGGATTCCGCCAACAAGCCTTGGTTCACGCAAGAGGGCGTTTTGCATCAAAGAGGAGCTGCTCAGATCCAGGAGGGACCTAGGGTCTCAACACAGACTGAGAAGACAGAGGGGGCTCTCAGTACTTTAGAGAGTTCTCAGAAGACCAGGGAGCACCCACGGGAGTCCCAGGAGATGGAGACAAAGGAGTTGCAAAGTGCGGTCGTTTCAGCTCCACACAGAAGGATCCCACGCAGCTGGAGAACAACTCAGAGAGCTGTGCGTCGCAGGATAGAGTGCTGGGGACCTGTGCTACGCTGTGCTAAAGAACTTTTGGAAGTAGTGCACAGAAGCCAAAGGAGCTGTAGAGGACGCAATTGTAGGAGGCGGGCATGGCCTGTAGTGGATACCTTGGGTACTAACACCTTATACCAGGTCCAGATATCCCTTATTAGTGATGTAGTAGTGTTCTAGCAGCTTAGACTGATAGAGGTAGCTATAGAAGAGCAGCTTAGAAGGAACTAGGAGACATGCAAAGGTCATGCAATACCACTTATAGTTCCACAGTACTTATGCACAAGTAAAGACAATACTCAGGTATTTTTTAGGGTGAGACAGTACCAAAAATCTCTTAGAGACAATACTCCTTCTGGAGGTAAGTGTGATATACAATATGTACACTAGACACCAAAATTAGACAAGTAATTAGTCATAGGATAGTGCAAACAATAGGAAATGCTATAGGATGCAATGGGAGAAAATAGGTCTAGGGGCAACACAAACCATATACTAAGAAAGTGGAATGCGAATCACAAATTCCCCCCTAGACAAGCGTAGTGTGTGCAGAATCGCTAGGAGAGTAATAATACAGTAAAGGTAAGTAAATTACCCCAACCTAGAGCCCAGAAAAGCAGGAGTAAAGTACTGCAGGTTTCCTTAGGACACACTACACCTCGTGATATGGATCATTGTAGTAACCAACCAAGTCTGCAAACAACAACTGCTGGATTCCTGGACCTGAATACCTGCAAAAAAAAGAGGACCAAGTCCAGAAGTTGGAAGTAGCTCCAGGAAGGATAGGAGCCCCTGCCAATCCAGAAGAGGGTGCAAAAGAAGAGTCTCTGGTTAGTTGAAGACTTCAGGAATACACCCTAGGAACATGCCAGCAGGTTCCTGCATGATGCAAAAGATGTCCCACGACGTGAAGATGGATGAAGATGTGATTTCGTGTTGGAAGTCTCCAACAAACCTTGGTTACGACAAATATGCGATTTCCATCAAAATGGCGCTAGCTGGACCCAGGAAGGACCTGGGGGCCTCAACTCTATGTGAGGAGGAAGAGGGGGCTCTCAGCATTTCAGAGAGCCCTCGGGATGCCAGACAGCACCCACAGGAGTCCCAGGACATAGAGACAAAGGAGGTGCAAAATGCAGTTGGCGCAGCACAAAAAAGGAAGGTCCCACGCCGCCGGAGAACAACCCAGTGAGTTAAGCATCGCAGGATTGAGTGCTGGGGACCTGGGCCAGGCTGTGCATAAAGGAGTTTTTCAAATAGTGCACAGAGGCCTCAGGAGGTAAAGAAGACGCAGTACACATAGGTACCATCGCTCTCGGGGAAGGCAAGTTCTTACCTCCTCCAAATTGTGCCAGCAGGACCTCAGGAGAGTCTATGTCGATTGGGTCCACCCTCTGTGTCCTTAGGCACACGCTCGTTGCTGTGAGAGGAGTCCAAGGGTTCCAGTCATCGTCTTAGAAGGTGCCTGCGTGAGCAGGGGAGTGACTCCATCACCCCAAGGGAGATTTCTTTGGTCCTTCTGATGCAGGATGAAGACAGGGAGTCCCCTGAGCATGCACACTGTGGAATCTGTTGCAGTTGCTGGCTGGAGCTAAAGTTGCAGAGGAAAAGTATCCCTTGTGGATACTTTGTTACTGTTACAGCGTTTCCTGGAGCAGGCTGCAATTGATCTGAGGTCAGAGGATGAAGTAGTAGTTGCAGAGGATTCCTGAAGGAAACTTGCAAGCAGAATCTGAAGAGAACCCACAGGAGGGACTGTAAATAGCCCTTAGAGGGGGATTGGCTACCTTCTCAGGTAAGGACCTATCAGGATGGGTCTCTGACGTCATCTGCTGGCACTGGCCATTCAGAGCCCTCCAGAGTGCCCCCACACCTTGCAAAGCAAGATGGCTGAAGTCTGGGACACACTGGAGGAGCTCTGGGTACCACCCCTAGGGTGGTGATGGACAGGGGAATGGTGACACTGTTTCCTTTGTCCAGTTTCACGCCAGAGCAGAGGACAAGGGGTCCCTGAACCAGTGTAGACTGGCTTATGCAAGGAGGGCACCATTTGTGCCCTTCAAAGCATTTCCAGAGGCTGGGGGAGGCTACCCCTCCCCAGCCTGTAACTCCTATTTCGAAAGGGAGAGGGTGTAACACCCTGCTATCTGAGGAAATGCTTTTTTTGCCTTCCTGGGACTGAGCTGCTCAGACCCCAGGAGGGCAGCACCCTTTCTGTGAGGTGGCAGCAGCTGTAGCTGCAGAACAGGCCTCAGAGAGCTGGTTTGGCAGTACTGGGTGTCCATAGTGGAGCCCCCAGGATGCATGGAATTTGCTCTTCGATACCAGATTTGGAATGGGGGGACAATTCCATGATCTTAGACATGTTACATGGCCATATTCGGAGTTACCATTGTGAAACTCCACATAGGTATTGACCTATATGTAGTGCACACGTGTAATGGTGTCCCCGCACTCACAAAGTCCCGGGAAATTGCCCTGAACTATGTGGGGGCACATTTGCTAGTGCAAGGGTGCCCTCACACTTAGTAACTTTGCACCTAACCTTCAGCAAGTGAAGGTTAGACATATAGGTGACTTATAAGTTACTTAAGTGAGGTGCAAATGGCTGTGAAATAACATGTGCGTTATTTCACACAGGCTGCAATGGCAGGCCTGTGCAAGTCTGAGCTCCCTATGGGTGGCAAAAGAAATGCTGCAGCCCATATGGATCTCCTGAAACCCCAATGCCCTCGGTACCTAGGTACCATATACTAGGGACTTATAAGGGGGGGTCCAGTGTGCCAATTGAAATTAGTAAATGAAGTCACTAGCCTACATTGACAAATTAACAAGCAGAGAGAGCATAAGCACTGAGATTCTGATTAGCAGAGGCTCAGTACACAGACAAACACATTAGGCCATAAACGATGAGCACTGGGGTCCTAACCAGCAGGATCCCAGTGAAACAGGCAAAAACATACTGACATACAGGTAAAAATGGGGGTAACATGCTAAGGAAGATGGTACATTCCTACAGTGATGCACAGGGGTACTATCTGGCACGGGGAGGCAAGTCCCTACCTCCACCAAATTTGGACAGCTCGACCTTTGGACAGTAAGTACACTTCGGTCCACCACCTGTGTTCCAGGGATCATGCTCATCAACAGGAGAGGAGTCCCAGAGTACCGGTCGTTATTGCAGAGAGCTGCCTGCTGAAGGATGGTGGTGACTCCATCACTCCACGGGAGATTCCTCTGATTCTTCTGGTGCAGGGTGAAGACAGGCAGTCCTCAGAGCGTGCACAACCTGGAAGCTGTTGCAGTTGCTGGCTGGAGCTGAAGTTGCAGGTCATAGTAGCCTTTCTGGATACTTTGTTGCAGTTACAGCGGTTCCTTAAGCAGCCTGCGTTTGATTCGGCGGTGAGAAGCTGAAGCAGAGGAGTCCTGGTGGAGTCTTGCCAACTGAATCTGAGGAACCACCCAGAAGAGAGACCCTAAATAGCCCTGAGAGGGGGATTGGTTACCTACCCAGATAGGCACCTATCAGGAGGGGTCTCTGACGTCACCTGCTGACACTGGCCACTCAAATGCTCCCAGAGGGTCCCCACACCTTGGAATCCAAGATGGCTAATGCCAGGGACACTCTGGAGGAGCTCTGGGCACCACCTCTGGGTTGGTGATCAACAGAGGAGTGGTCACTCCTCCTTTCCTTTATCCAGTTTCACGCCAGAGCAGGGATTGGGGGTCCCTGAACAGGTGTAGACTCGATTATGCAAGGGGGCATCATTTGTGCCCTTCAAAGCATTTCCAGAAGCTCTGGGAGGATACCCCTCCCATGCTTGTAACACCTATTTCCAATGGGAGAGGGTGTAACACCCCTCTCCTAAAGGAAATGCATTGTTCTGCCTTCCTGGGATTGAGCTGCTCAATCTCCAGGAGGGCAGAAACCTGTCTGTGAGGTGGCGGCAGCTGGGGCTGCTGTGAAAACCTCAGAGAGCTAGTTTGGCAGCACTGGGGGTCCATGATGGAGCCCCCAGGATGCATGGATTTGGCCCCTGAATACCAGATTTGGATTGGGAGTTCAATTTCACAATCTTAGACACCTCACATGGCGATATTTGGAGTTACCATTGTGAAGCTACATATATGTATTTACATATATGTAGTGCATGCTTATAATGGTGTCCCCGCACTCACGAAGTCCGGAAAATTGGGCCTGGACTATGTGGGGGAACCTTTGCTAGTGCAAGGGTGCCCTCACACACAGTAACTTTGCACCCATCCTTCAGATACTGAAGGTTAGACATGTAGGTGACTTATAAGTTACCTGGTGAAGTGAAAAATGGTTGTGAAATAGTGTGTGCACTACTTCACTCAGGCTGCAATGGCAGTCCTGAAGGAGTATTTGTATGAACTCCTTATGGGTGGCTAAAGAAATGCTGCAGCCAAAAAGGATCTCCTGGAACCCCAATGCCCTTGGCACCTAGGTACTGTATACTGGAGACTTATAAGGGTGGCCAGTGTGCCAATTAGGATTGGTATTTGGAGTCACTAATCCACAGTGAAAAATTTGGTACACAGAGAGAGCATAAACACTGGAGTTCTAGTTAGCAGCACTCCAGTGACACAGTCATGCATACTGACAACACATATCGGCCACAACCTATGAGTACTGGGTACTGACTGACTGACAGGATCTCAGTGAGACAGCAAAAACACACTGAAAACAGGCAGAACTTGGGGGTAACATGCCAAGAAAGATGGTACTTTCCTACATGAAGTGAGTCCAAACAAGTAGGGTTTTAGCTTCTTCAAGGCCCAGACCACAGCAAAGACCTCCCTCTCCATGGCTGACCAACGCTTTTCTCTAGGGGTCAACCTTCTACTAATGAAAGCGAGAGGTTGATCCTCGCCCCCTGAGTTTAGTTGTGATAACACTGCCCCAACCCCTACCTCAGAAGGATCTGTTTGGACAATGAACTTCTTAGAATAGTTTAGGCTTTTCAGGACAGGTGCAGTACACATAGCTTGTTTAAGCTCCCCAAAAGCTTTTTTGACAGCTGGCTGTCCACAATACCTTCTTGGGCATTTTCCTGGAAGTGCAGTCATTAAGAGGTGCAACAATGGAGCAATAGTTCTTAATGAACCTCCTGTAATACCCAATGAGACTAAGAAAGGCTCTGAACTGGGTCTGAGTAGTAAGGGGAGACCAGTCGAAAATAGTCTGTATCTTCCCCTGCAGTGGTTCAATCTGTTCACCACCAACTAGGTGTACCATATAAGCCACCTCTGTGAGAAAGTGCCTCTTTCTAGCCTTGTTACCCACACTTTTGGCCTGTTTGTGAGTGTATGTAAGGGTGTTTTCACGGTCTCACTGGGATCCTACCAGCCAGGGCCCAGTGCTCATAGTGAAAACCCTATGTTTTCAGTATGTTTGTTATGTGTCACTGGGACCCTGCTAGCCAGGACCCCAGTGCTCATAAGTTTGTGACCTATATGTATGTGTTCCCTGTGTGATGCCTAACTGTCTCACTGAGGCTCTGCTAATCAGAACCTCAGTGGTTATGCTCTCTCTTTACAAATTGTCACTAACAGGCTAGTGACCAATTTCACCAATTTACATTGGCATACTGGAACACTCTTATAATTCCCTAGTATATGGTACTAAGGTACCCAGGGTATTGGGGTTCCAGGAGATCCCTATGGGCTGCAGCATTTCTTTTGCCACCCATAGGGAGCTCTGACAATTCTTACACAGGCCTGCCCTTGCAGCCTGAGTGAAATAACGTCCACGTTATTTCACAGCCATTTACCACTGCACTTAAGTAACTTATAAGTCACCTATATGTCTAACCTTTACCTGGTAAAGGTTGGGTGCTAAGTTACTTAGTGTGTGGGCACCCTGGCACTAGCCAAGGTGCTCCCACATTGTTCAGGGCAAATTCCCCGAACTTTGTGAGTGCGGGGACACCATTACACGCGTGCACTATACATATGTCACGACATATGTATAGCGTCACAATGGTAACTCCGAACATGGCCATGTAACATGTCTAAGATCATGGAATTGTGAGACAATTCCATGATCCCCCGAGTCTCTAGCTCAGACCCGGGTACTGCCAAACTACCTTTCTCGGGGTTTCACTGCAGCCAACCCCTCAGACAGGTTTCTGCCCTCCTGGGGTCCAGCCAGGCTTGGCCCAGGAAGGCAGAACAAAGGACTTCCTCAGAGAGAGGGTGTTACACCCTCTCTCTTTGGAAAAAGGTGTTAGGGCTGGGAGGAGTAGCCTCCCCCAGCCTCTGAAAATGCTTTCATGGGCACAGATGATGCCCATTTCTGCATAAGCCAGTCTACACCGGTTCAGGGATCCCCCAGCCCTGCTCTGGCGTGAAACTGGACAAAGGAAAGGGGAGTGACCACTCCCCTGACCTGCACCTCCCTGGGGAAGTGCCCAGAGCTCCTCCAGTGTGCTCCAGACCTCTGCCATCTTGGAAACAGAGGTGCTGCTGGCACAATGGACTGCTCTGAGTGGCCAGTGCCAGCAGGTGATGTCAGAGACTCCTTCTGATAGGCTCCTCCAGGTGTTGCTATCCTACCCTCTCTCCTAGGTAGCCAAACCTCCTTTTCTGGCTATTTAGGGTCTCTGCTTTGGGGAATTCTTTAGATAACGAATGCAAGAGCTCATCAGAGTTCCTCTGCATCTCTCTCTTCACCTTCTGCCAAGGAATCGACTGCTGACCGCGCTGGAAGCCTGCAAAACTGCAACAAAGTAGCAAAGACGACTACTGCGACCTTGTAACGCTGATCCTGCCGCCTTCTTGACTGTTTTCCTGGTGGTGCATGCTGTGGGGGTAGTCTGCCTCCTCTCTGCACTAGAAGCTCCGAAGAAATCTCCCGTGGGTCGACGGAATCTTCCCCCTGCAACCGCAGGCACCAAAGAACTGCATCACCGGTCCTCTGGGTCTCCTCTCAGCACAACGAGCGAGGTCCCTTGAACTCAGCAACTCTGTCCAAGTAACTCCCACAGTCCAGTGACTCTTCAGTCCAAGTTTGGTGGAGGTAAGTCCTTGCCTCCCCACGCTAGACTGCATTGTTGGGAACCACATGTTTTGCAGCTACCCCGGCTCCTGTGCACTCTTCCAGGATTTCCTTAGTGCACAGCCAAGCCTGAGTCCCCGGCACTCTAACCTGCAGTGCACGACCTCCTGAGTTGTCCTCCGGCGTCGTGGGACCCTCCTTTGTGACTTCGGGTGAGCTCCGGTTCACTCCACTTTGTAGTGCCTATTCTGGCACTTCTACAGGTGCTGCTTGCTTCTGAGTGGGCACTTTCTCTTGCTGGATGCCCCCTCTGTCTCCTCACGCAATTGGCGACATACTGGTCCCTCCTGGGCCACAGCAGCAGCCAAAAACCCTAACCGCATCCCTTGCAGCTAGCAAGGCTTGTTTGCAGTCTTTCTGCACGGAAAGAACTCTGCACGACTCTTCACGATGTAGGACATCCATCCTCCAAAGGGAAAGTTTCTAGCCCTTGTCGTTCTTGCAGAATCCACAGCTTCTACCATCCAGTGGCAGATTCTTTGCGCCCACAGCTGGCATTTCCTGGGCATCTGCCCACTCCCGACTTGATCGTGACTCTTGGACTTGGTCCCCTTGTTCCACAGGTATTCTCGTCAGGAAATCCATCGTTGTTGCATTGCTGGTGTTGATCTTCCTTGCAGAATTCCCCTATCACGACTTCTGTGCTCTTTGGGGAACTTAGGTGCACTTTGCATCCACTTTTCAGGGTCTTGGGGTGGGCTATTTTTCTAACCCTCACTGTTTTCTTACAGTCCCAGCGACCCTCTACAAGGTCACATAGGTTTGGGGTCCATTCGTGGTTCGCATTCCACTTCTAGAGTATATGGTTTGTGTTGCCCCTATCCCTATGTGCCCCCATTGCAATCTATTGTGACTATACATTGTTTGCACTGTTTTCTATTGCTATTACTGCATATTTTGGTATTGTGTACATATATCTTGTGTATATTTGCTATCCTCATACTGAGGGTACTCACTGAGATATTTTGGCATATTGTCATAAAAATAAAGTACCTTTATTTTTAGTATATCTGTGTATTGTGTTTTCTTATGAGATTGTGCATATGACACTAGTGGTACTGTAGGAGCTTCACTCGTCTCCTAGTTCAGCCTAAGCTGCTCTGCTAAGCTACCTTTTCTATCAGCCTAAGCTGCTAGACACCCCTCTACACTAATAAGGGATACCTGGGCCTGGTGCAAGGTGTAAGTACCCCTTGGTACCCACTACAAGCCAGTCCAGCCTCCTACAACCTCACCCTGCCCTATCTGGCATTTTGAAGCCTTGATAGTGAGGCCTACCTTTTGCAGGGCCTACAAAAGTTTCCACAGGTGGACCAGGTGGCCATCCCAGGTGGAGCTAAATACAGCAATTTCATCTAGATATACTACACTGAAAGCTTCCAGACCTTGGAGAACTGTATTCACCAACCTTTTGAAAGTGGCAGGTGCATTCTTCAGGCCACAGGGCAAAACTGTAAATTGGCAATGCCCTCCAATGGTTAAGATTGCAAGTTTAGGTTTAGCATCTTCTAATAGCTTGATCTTCCACTACCCTGCAGTCAAGTCAAAAGTGCTCCGATACTTGGCAGATGCCAGTGTACCGATCACCTCATCTGCCCTGGGGATACGGTGAGCAGCAGTCTGGTGACAGTGTTGAGCCCTCTATAATCAACACAAAACTTCATCTCATTTTTCTCATTCTGAGAATGAGGCTTTGGTACTAGTATCACCGGGCTGGCCCAGGGGCTATCTGAGTGCTCAATCACTCCAAGGTCAAAAATCTTCTGAACTTCAGATGTAATACAGCCCCTGACATGGCCAGGCTGCCTATAAATCTTATTTCTGACAGGCAAACTGTCTTCAGTATCTATGGTGTGTTCACACCAAGTGGTCTGACCAGGTGTCAGAGAAAATAGCTCAGAACATTGACCTAGGAGGTTCCTGCAGTGGTTCAATCTCCTCTTCCTCCTCCTCCTTTTGCTCTCCAGTAAGTCAGTCTGCAAGGACAACTCCTTCCACTGAGCCATCAGCTGCAGTGTTGGAGAAGAGGTCAGGGAGAGGGTCACTCTCTTACTCCTGCCCCTCATCAGTAGGCTTGAGTAGGGTCAAGTCTGCCCTATCATAGTAGGGTTTCAGGCGGTTCACATGAAGTACTCTTAGAGGACTTCTGGGAGTTCCTAGATCCACCAAATATGTGACCTCACCCTTCTTCTCCACTATGAGATGTGGACCACTCCATTTGTCTTGGGGATCTCTTGGTGCCACAGGCTCCAATACCCACACCTTCTGTCCTGGGCGGGACTCAGTCAGGACAGCCTTCTGGTCATGCCATTGTTTCTGTAACTCTTGGCTTGCCTGAAGGTTTTTAGTGCCCTTTTTCATGT
Source organism: Pleurodeles waltl (assembly GCF_031143425.1). Classification (NCBI taxonomy): domain Eukaryota; kingdom Metazoa; phylum Chordata; class Amphibia; order Caudata; family Salamandridae; genus Pleurodeles; species Pleurodeles waltl. The sequence goes on from NC_090437.1 coordinate 90,452,581, forward strand.
ACTCAGCCATTCTTGATCTTAGGCCAAGCACATAATCCACAATGTCTTGTTTAGGGGGCTTCGAGGGTTGCTCCCACCCCTATTTAACAAGTGCAAATGGATCCCTAACAGAGTGACCAAAAAAGAGCTCAAATGGGCTGTAGACCACTCCCTACTGGGGTACCCCCATGAAGGAAAAAAGGAGGCATGGCAGTGGGACATCCAATCTTCTCCTGAGTTTTTCAGACAGTCCCATGATCATGCCTTTGAGAGTTTTGTTAAACATCTCAACCAATCCATTGGTCTGTAGATGATATGTTGTGGTGAATTTATATGTTACACCACATTCCTTCCACATTACCTTTAAGTATGCAGACCTGAAGTTGCTACTCTTGTCGAATACTATCTCTTTGGGGAAGCCCACCCTGGAAAATATTCCCAGTAGGGCCTTTGCCACTACAGGAGCTGTAGTGGTCATTAGAGGGATAGCTTCTGGATATTTAGTGGCATGGTCCACTACCACTAAGATGAATCTATTGCCAGAAGCATGAGGAGGGTCAAGGGGGCCAACAATGTCAACCCCAACCCTCTCAGGAGGCACCCTAACCACAGCCAGTGGGATCAAGGGGGACTTTGGAATGCCAGCAGTTTTTTCCACTGGCTTGGCAAGTGACACAAGAGAGGCAAAACTCTTTTGTGTCTTCTGATATGTCAGGCCAGTGAAAGTGAGGGACCAGTCTGTCCCAAGTCTTACTTTGCCCTTAATATCCAGCAAGAGGAATGTCATGTTCCAATGTAAGGAGGGATTCCCTATACTGCAAGAGAATCACCAGTCTCCTGGTAGCACCAGGTTTTTCGGTCCCTTGCCTTAGTATAAAGGATATTGTTCTCCCAGTAAACCCTGTGAGAGCCACTGACATCCCCTGCTTCGTGTGTGACAGCTTGCTGTCTCAAATTCAACCCCTCTAATGTGGGACAGGTCTGCTGTGCCACACTCATTTCCTCCCTGGCAGGCCCCCTTGCACCCAAAAGCTCAGCAGTGTCAGTCTGGTGTAGGTTCTGCACAGGGAGTAGACTCTTCCTCATCAAAAGGGAAATCTTCAGGAGAGGGAGGGATAGTGGACAAGGGGTTGCCCTTTCTACCACTAGTTTCTGGGAGCACTTGGTCCATTGTTCAAGGATCCAAGTTTCCCTGTCCTCTTTGATTCTTGGCCTGAGCCCTGGTGAGAGACAAGATGTGCCCAGGAATGCCCAGCATTGCTGAATGAGCCACCAATTCCACTTCAGCCCAAGCTGAAGTCTCCAAATCATTGCCCAGTAGACATTCTACAGGTAGGTCAGTGGATACCACAACTTTGTTTGGACCAGTAACCTCCCCCCCAATTGAGATTCACAACAGCCATGGGGTAGCTAACTGTGTTGTTATGGGTGTCAGTCAATTGGTACTAATGACCAAGTAGGTGTTGCTCAGGGGCTACCAGTTTTTCTATCACCATAGTGACAATGGCACCTGTGTCCCTGTAGGCCTCAACCTGAAAACCACTTATTAGGGGTTGTTGCTTGTACTTATCCATATTAAAGGGACAAGCAACAAGGGTGGCAAGGTCAATGCCACCATCAGAGACTAAACAAGCCTCAGAGGTTTCCCTGACTAAACCAACCCTCACTACATTACACAAAGTGAGCCCAGCTACACCCTTGGACTGGTTATTTGTTGTGTTTTTCCCACCACCACTGCTATTACTAGGGTCTCTAGTGGAAGCAGTGGGGGTTGTGGTGGTGGGAGCTTTGGTGTTTTTCTTGGGACAAGTAGGATCACTTGCCCAATGGACTTTGTTTTTACACATATCACACCAATGTTTTTTTCTGTTGGTTGGAAGAGGATTTGTGCCTACCCCTAGAAGATTCTTGGGGGTCTGATAAAGACTCTTACATTTTATCTTTGTCCCCACCCTTATCATGAGACTTACCATCCTTCTTTTTGTCCTTGTCACCCCCTGTATGAGCTTTTCTGCTCACACTTGTTCTGACCCATTTGTCTCCCTTCTTTCACATTTTGTGGGGAGAGGTCTGATCTGAGTCTACCAAGTACTGGTGCAACAAATCAGACACACAATTGTTATGAATATGCTTTCTCAAAATCAGACTATTTAGACCCTAATAATTAGACACTTTGCTGCCATGTAATCAACCTTCTAAAGCCTTCACTGAACACTCCACAACGTCTATCCAATCTTGTGAAGACTTTTTGGTTTCTCTGAACTGAATTCTGTGTTGTTCAGTGGTTAAGCCAAATCCATCCAAGAGTTCTGTCTTCAAAATATTGTAATTATCTGAATCCTCTTCTCTGACAGTAAGGAGTCTGTCAGTCCCCTTGCCAGAAAAGGACTAACCACAGAATAGTAGCCCACTGCATCTGAGGCACCCTCTGAACTTTACAGGCCTGTGGGAAGGTGGCTTTCTTCTAGCATGCTTACCCCCATTTGTGGCCCGTATGTCAGTGTGTTTTTACTGTCTCACTGGGATCCTGTTAGTCAGGACCCCAGTGCTCATAGTTTGTGGCCTATATGTGCTGTCATTATGCTTGACTGTGTCACTGGAGTTCTGCTAACCAGAAACCCAGTGCTTATGCTCTCTCTGTTTACCAAATTTGTCACTACAGTTTAGTGACTCCATACCCCAATTCAGATTGGCATACTGGAACTCCCTTATAAGTCCCTAGTATATGGTACCTAGGTACCCCGGGCATTGGGGTTCCAGGAGAACCTTATGGACAGCAGCATTTCTTTTGCCACCCATAAGGAGCTCACACAAACACTCCTTCAGGACTGCCACTGTAACCTGAGTGAAATAGTGCAAGCACTATTTCACAGCCATTTTCACTGCACTAGCTAAGTTATAAGTCACCTATATGTCTAACCTTCAGTTCCTGAAGGCTAGATACAAAGTTACTGTGTGAGGGCACCCTTCCATTAGCAAAGATGCCCCCATGTTGTCCAGAACCAATTTCCCAGACTTCATGAGTGCGGGGACACCATTATAAGCATGTACTACATATATGTCAATACATACAAGTTGCTTCACAATGGTAACTCCGAATATGGCCATGTGAGGTGTCTAAGATTGTGAAATTGAACCCCCAATCTAAATCTGGTATTGGTGAGCCAATTCCATGCATCCTGGTGTCTCCACCACGGACCCCCAGTACTGCCATACCAGCCTTCTGAGGTTTTCCAGGCAGCCCCAGCTTCTGCCTCCTGGGTGTGGCCAGGGGAGGCCAGGAAGCAGACGTGTGATCGTCCGGTGTTGAGTGCATGGAGGGTGCTGGTGGTGTAATGGCGTTGCTGGCCGTTTTGGTCATGGGGACCAGGGGTCCTGGCGCTAGGCGCAGTCCAGGCGCGGACGGGCGCAGACGGACTTGCCTGTGGCACGCCAGAGGCGTGGCTGCCATTAAGAAGGGGAGGTGGGAGGGAGGAGCAGCTGGGAGTTTCTTTCACTCCTGCTTGTCCCCTTAACATGGACAAGTACAAGCAGTCAATTCTAATAAATGGTGTTGAGGCCCAGGCCTACAGGGACACAGGTGCCAGTATCACGTTGGTGACTGAAAACTTGGTGTCACCTGCACAACACCTCCTTGGACAGAAGTACCAAGTTAATGATGTCAACAACTCCACTCAGTCTCTCCCCTTAGCTGTAGTGCAACTTAGTTGGAGTGGAGTTACTGGCCCAAAGCAGATAGTGGTATCACCTAGCTTACCTGTAGACTGGCTCTTAGGTAATGACCTAGAGGCCTCAGGATGGGCTGAGATAGAGTTTAAGGCCCATGCATCGATGCTGGGTATCCCTGAGGAATTGCTTGCTCTCATTTCCAGTGAAATTAAAAAGCAAAGAAGAGAAGAAGCCTTTGAAGCCTCAGGATCCTCCTCATCCCACAGGTAAAAAGGGTATCAAAGTATCCCTTCCACACCCTACCACTAAGGATACCATTCCTGTTGTGGGAGAAACCTCTCCTGGCACTCGTGGGGTGGAACCTGTACCAAGAGAGCCCACAGCTGCCACAGCTGAACTCCCAGAAGTAAAAGTCTCTCTCTGTGGAACCACTAAACCAGACAGGCAAAATTGCACTGATTTAGTAAATTTGGAGCAACCCTCCAGCCCTCCCAGAGAACTTTAGGGCAGCAGACCTCCACTACCTCTGAACACATAGGACAGCAGCCCTATCCTTGTGTGGAGCCTATAGGACAGCATCCCTGTCCTGCTTTAACCCAAGAGAAACAGCAACCCTGTTCTCTCTTTCAGCCGTTTGGACAAACATTTTGCCCAGCTATGGCCTTGCTGAGACAGCATCCCTGTCTAGCATTCTCATCCTTAGGACAGCAGCCCTGTCTTGACATAGTATCAGTGGAACAGTTCCACTGCCCCACGTTAAACCTTACAAATAGGGAATATGAGAATATGCACTTGCACTGTTTTCTAGGCACAAATCTCCAAACAGGGTGGTTTACCTCCCACAGGGAAGAAACCAGACAGTGGATGATAACAGGAGTAACCACTCTATTGCAGAGCCACCCTCCACTTATCACCACTTAGACATTAATGTCTCAACTGGCCAAGGTTAGCCTTATTGTCTGTCGTTTGGGGGGGTTGTGTAGGAAGGTAGCTTTTTCTTAGCATCGTTTCCCCCATTTTTGGCCTGTTTGTCAGTGAGTTTTTACTGTCTCACTGGGATACTGCTAGTCAGGACCCCAGCGCTCATAGTTTGTGGCCTATATATGTTGTCATTATGCTTGACTGTGTCACTGGAGTTCTGCTAACTAGAGCCCCAGTGATTATGCTCTCTCTGTTTACCAAATTTGTCACTATAGTTCAGTGACCCCATATCCCAATACAGATTGGCGTACTAGAACTCCCTTAGTATATGTTACCTAGGTACCCAGGGCATTGCAGTTCCAGGAGATCCTTGTGGGCTGCAGCATTTCTTTTGCCACCCATAAAGAGCTCACACAAACACTCCTTCACGACTGCCTTTGCAGCCTGAGTGAACTAGTGCAAGCACTATTTCACAGCCATTTTCACTGCACCAGGTAACCTACAAGTCACCTACATGTCTAACCTTCAGTTCCTGAAGGCTAGGTGCAAAGTTACTGTGTGTGAGGAAACATTGCACGAGCAAAGGTGTCCTCACATTGTTCAGGACCAATTTCCCGGACTTCATGAGTGCAGCAACACCATTATAGGCATGCACTACATATATGTCAACACATATATGTAGCTTCAAAATGTAACTCTGAATATGGCCATGTGAGATGTCTAAGACTGTGAAATTGAACCCTCAATTCAAATCTGGTGTTGGGGGGAACTTCCATGCACCCTGGGGGCTCCACCATAGACCCCCAGTACTGCCAATCCTGCTCTCTGAGGTTTCCATGGCAGCCCCAGCTGCTGCCAACTCACAGGTAGGTTTCTGCCCTCCTGGGGATTGAGCATCTCAATCCCAGGAAGTCAGAACAATGCATTTCCTTTAGGAGAGGGGTGTTACACCCTCTCCCATTGGAAATAGGTGTTACAGGCATGGGCGAGGTATCCTCCCAGAGCCTCTGGAAATGCTTTGAAGGGCACCAACTGTGCCCTCCCTGCATAATCCAGTCTACACTGGTTCAGGGACCCCAGTCCCTTCTCTGGCTCAAAACTGGACAAAGGAAAGGGGAGTGACCACTCCCCTGCACCTCACCGCCCCAGGGGTGGTGCCCAGAGCTCCTCCAGGGTGTGCCTGGCATTAGCCATTTTGGATTCCAAGGAATAGGGACCCTCTGGGAGCATCTGAGTGCCAGTGCCAGCAGATGACGTCAGAGACCCCTTCTGATAGGTGCATACCTGGGTAGGTAGCCAATCCTCCTCTCAGGGCTATTTAGGGTGTCTCCTCTGGGTGTTTCCTCAGATTCGGTTTGCAAGATTCCACCAGGAATCCTCTGCATCCTTTATTTCATTTTATACTGACGAAACAACCGCTGACTGCTCCAGGAACTCTACAAAACTGCAACAAAGAAGCAAAGATGACTTCTGCAACCTTGTACTTCAACTCCTGCCAACAACTGCAACAGCTTCCAGGTTGTGCATCTTCCGAGGACTGCCTGTCTTCAGCCTGCACCAGAAGAACCAAAGGAATCTCCAGTGGAGTGACAGAGTCACTTCCCTGCTTCAGCAGGCACCTCCCTGCAGCGATGATGACAATGACTGTAACACCTATTTCCAAAGGGAGTGGGTGTAACGGAAATGCTTTGTTCTGCCTTCCTGGGATCGAGCTGCTCAAGCTGCAGGAGGGCAGAAGCCTGTCTGTGAGGTGGCAGTAGCTGAGGCTGCCTGGAAAACCTCAAAAGCTGGTATGGTAGTACTGGGGGTTCATTGTGAATTCCCCAGAATGTATGGGATAGAAAAACCAATACTGGAATCAGTATTGGGGTACAATTCCCAGTTGTTAGACACCTTACTTGGCCACATTTGGAGTTACCATTGTGAAGCTGGACATAGGTTTTGACCTATGTCCAGTGCACACTTAAAATGGTGTCCCTACACTCACAAGGTCTGGGAAAATGGGCCTGGGCGACGTGAGGGCACCTCTGCTAGTGCAGGGGTGCCTTCACACACAGGTACTTTGCACCCAGCCTTCAGGTTTGGAAGACCTGATATACAGGTGACTTACAAGTGACCTGGTGCAGTAAAAATGGCTGTGAAATAGTGCATGCACTATTTCACACAGGCTGCAATAGCAGTCCTGTATAAGCCTTTGCATGGGCTCCCTATGGGTGGCAAAAGAAATGCTGCAGCCCATAGGGATCCCCTGGAACCTCTATGACCTGGATACCTAGGTACCATATACTAGGGACTTATAAAGGGGGACCAGTATGCCAATTTGGAGTAAAATATTGAGTTACCAGTATGTAGTGACACATTTGGAAACAGAGAGAGCATGTGCACTGGGGTCTTGATTAGCAGGACTCCAGTGATAATTTAGAAAACAGTGAAACACACTGACAAGCAGGCTATGAACCATAAGCACTGGGGTCCTGACCAGCAGGATCCCAGTGACATAGTCAAAAACACACTGACATTAGGCAGAAATTGGGGGTAACATGCTAAAAAGAGGGTACTTTCCTACAGCCCATTGGATGCCGGTTTCATCCAATCACTAGATACGTATGGGGAGGTTGAAGGTCTTGAATGCTGCTGAAAGATCCAGTAAGATAAGGGCTGCAGTGTCGCTTCTGTAAATGACTATCTGGACATCATCTCGGGAAGCTATGAGGAGTGACATTGGAGAACTTCTGACATCATTATCTGCAGTAATGCATTAGTTCACCAGAAAACAGCTGTACAGCACACATTTGCAGTGCATACACGTAGTTCGACTGCCCAGTGCAATCTCACGTTGCACTGGTATAGTTTCAAATGACCAAGGCAACTGACAAGCCACAGAAATAGCCTCAAAAGCCCAGTGCACCCTCACAAAGATCACCAATTCCAGAACCATCTTATGTAAGACTCTATAACTCCTTCTCACTGCCTCCTTGCCATGCACAGTTCACTCCTTGCTCATTGCCCAAATCATACTCATGCCTTCAACTGTCAGCCCTTTGGCCCCACATACCACTGGAAATTGTTGACATACATCAACCGCACCTGTACTGCTGAGCACCTACCATGTAATCAGGCCCACCATGTTGAAACTGAAACCACTGTTGCTATTTTTGGGTCTGGTGATTTTGTTAAAATAATGTGTATAACATACTCCCTTAAATAAGCTTTCAGCCACTTCTCTTCACTTATCGGCCTATTGTTGTGTAATTTCCATTTTGGTTCCACCCCCACAGCATACAGCATGGGGTACTTTGCTCTTTCACAATGAGCACATCCACAAACAAAGTACTGTATTTCCCTTTAGTGCCATTGTTGCCTGTTGTGTTATTAGGACACATTTGATGATGGCACATTCCAGTTTTATCAGTTTCTGTCTCCTTCCAATGCTTTTGTAAATTCCTTGTGAAGTGGACTGTTGCTATTTCACCCCATACCAAATTGCATTTCTTGGTTCTGTTCCACCAATGGTTGCACAGAAAGAAAAGCAAACTTCATTGTGTCTCATTTGCACCACACTTTTAACAGTTTTATTTAAACATAGATGAGGGGTAATTTGGGATTTAGGGCCAGATGTAGCAAACTTTTGCGAGTCGCATATGGCCCGAATCGCAATTTGCGACCCCGCAAAATCGGAAACGGGATGCAAAATTCCCATTTCCGACTCGCAAACTGCGACGCGAGCCATTACCGACTCGCAAAAATAGCGACCCCATTTTGCGACCCGCAAATAGGAAGTCGCAATTTGCGAGTCGCAAACCATATGCAATAGCCACTCGCAAATTGCGACTAGTCGCAAAAAGCCCATTTTGCACTTCCAATTTACCACTAACTCAGAGCAGGTGGTAACCATAACCAAAGTATAAAAGGAGACCCAGAAGGCACCTGGGTTACTCAAGATGGCGGAGATATATGTGATAGCAAGGAGGAGGAGAGCCCACGCTGCACAGCAGATGAGGAGGAGGAGCCAGAGACAGGAGAAGATATACAGAACCAGGCAGACACTTTTCCAACAAACTGAGGAGGAGATATATGCTAAATACAGACTTAGCAGTGCAGTAATACTAGATTTAATAGATCTACTCAATCTGCAGCTTTAACGCCAGACTGTGCGCGGCTGCGCCAACCCCACACATATGCAAGTGCTATGCTCACTGCACCTCTTGGCCTCGGGTAGCTATCAGGGGGTCATTGCTGTGGCAGGTGGGGTATCCCAAAGTGCACTCTCATGGTTCTTCAGAGCATTCCTAGATGCCATACTCACACACATGTCCAGATACATATACCTACCCAGGAATGAGGCAGAAATCAACAGCACCAAGTTGGAATTCTACAGGATTGCCAACTTCCCCCATGTCATAGGGTGTGTAGACGGGACACATACAAATATGCCCTCCTGCAAATCTGGAATATCTGTTCCGCAACCGGAAGTGTACCCACTAACTGAACATCCAGGTGGTATGTGACGCCCATTATGTTATCACTGACATGGTTGCCAAATTTCCAGGGAGCACACATGACTCCTACATTTTCAGGCACAGTGGGATACACCAACGCCTAGAACGTGGGGAGTTTGGAGACGGATACCTCCTAGGTATAGCTGAATACACCTTGAAGACATACACACAGGTCAATGTGGAACCCATCAATGCACAGCTAACATTGTACATTTTGTGCCAAACAGGTGACAGTGCATATGCACTACGACCATGGATACTTATCCCGTACTTAACACCCAGCAATGAGACAGAGAGGCGATACAACAGTGCACATAGGAGGACCCGAAATATCATAGAGAGGACCTTTGGACTGCTGAAGGCATGATTCAGATGCCTCCACAGAAGTGGAGGTGCCCTCCAGTATACCCCAATAACAGCTTTCAAGATCGTTGGCGCATGCGCTATACTGCACAACATTGCCACCAGACATGGGCTACCTCTCACCCCAGAAGACCCAGATTCAGAGGATGACGAGCAAGAGCTACCACATCGCCATCACGGGGATAGAAGCATTGCAAATCAAGGCAGACAGAGACGGGACCACATTGCAAACCAATACTTTGGAAGGTACGTGCTAACTGTCACCACACTCACTAATGTCACACACAAAGAGTCCAGGTGTGAAGTGGAACAAACAAGGAATTTAATAATGTGCACCAAAAAAACTATTTACATAAACTACAGTTCAGGGGCTGTAAAAGTCCACCTGGCATGAGGACACATTAACCTCATGTGCCTCTACTCCAAGACAGTGCGTAGCTCACACTCTACGCCGGGCTCGCCCAGCATGGCTGGTTCCTGGTGTGTCAGCAGTGCCCTGCCTTGCGCTACCACTGTGCAACACCCTGGTGTCACTGGCTGAGACACTGCTAATGGTGGAGCCCTCCTCGCTGTCCTGTGGCGTGTCTGCCACGCCCCTAGTCACCTGTCGTGCCTCCATTAGATCTACTGCATGGCTGAGACGTTTCAGCCCACGTGCCACATCACTGGCAAAGTGGCCCATGTCCACCTGGACGCTGACCGTGCGCCGTGACAGGCCAGTGGTGTTCACAGCCAGCCTGATGATGGAGGCAGACATGTGGTCCAGCCGGTGTATGAGCTGCCTGTCACGGTGCCTTGCACCCTCTCTCTCAGTGATGAGTTCTGACACCAGTTGTCTCATTGAGAGCGCAAGGTCACCAACATGGGTATTTAGCTGCTGCAGCTCCGTGTGTACCAGTTGCAGCCCTGTGTTCTGGTTCTGTTCCATGCGCCGCATGGCCCCTGATATGTTCCTTATCTCCCGTGTCTGCAGGCGCTGACCACGTAGGAGTGCAGCCTCGGCGGGCAACATGGAGGCGTCCCCTGACTCAGCCTGAGGCACTGGAGGGACATTTAGACGTCACCTGTGACGCAGTGGAGGCTCTATGTCCTGTACACCAGCACTGTGGCTGGGACCTGGTGCTGGCTCACTCACCAGTATGGCCACTGGTGCATCAGGAGGGGACTGTGTTTGGGTGGTGAAGGTCCCTGTGGTGGCTGGTCCTGAGTCCTGTGCAGGCTGATGGCTGACCTGTGGCCCCTGGACGCTGTGGCTGGAGGTGGTGTCGTGTGGGAGACCTGTGGAACATAGGGAACACACTGTCAGTATCTACCATCTGTTATCTACTTCCTAATAAACTGTTGCCTATCAACTGCCTACTTGACTACATTGCCCATAATGCGCCATGCAGGTGGTTGCTACTCTGAAATGGAGCTATTTTGGTTGTGCATGCTGCTGTGTACAAGGTGGGTGGGGGTATGGCAGATATGGGTGTACATGCATGTCTCATGGTACTCAATGGTTGATGGTCCTGGGTCTGACGTTTCCAGCTCTCCCATCCCGGACACTGCCTCTGGCTCCAAGGTCTCCTCCACTCTTTCCTCCAGGGGTGTGGGTGGTGGTATAGTGGATGGTCCCCCTCCAGTGCCCCTCATCTCCCGGAGCCGCTCTGCCACCCTCTCCTTGGTCCGGGAGCGCAGGTCATACCACTGTTTCTTCAATTCTTCAATACTCCGGTGGCTCACACCCATGGAGTTGACCTTGTCCTGTATTTCATCCCAAATCCTTTTCTTTTCCACCTCTGGCACAATGAGGGCTGCCCTCCCAAAAAGTTGTTCATGGTGCTGGCAGCATTCCTCAGTCAGCACCTCCAGTTCTTTTTCAGCAAATTTCAATTTGCGCTTTCTAGGAGTGTCTGCCATGGTAGCTGCTGTTACTCCTGTTTGCAGTGCAGCAGTTGAAAATGGGTGTGGTCCTCCCTCCTCCCAGGTGTATTAGTAAACTTCCTGGCTGTGATGTCATCAAGCGCCAGGAAGTGTTTTCCATAGTGTTCTGCTGCACCTGCATTCAATTTGCAGCACAGTCGCAATTTGCGACACCCACTCGCAATTTGCGTGTTTGTTTTTAGCGCGGTCGCAAAAAGCGACCTCGCAAACAGCGGACTTGCAATCTGCTGTGCGACTTCATTTGCGAGTCGCAAAATGAAGTCGCTTTTTCTACTTGGATACCATTTAGCGAGTCGGAAATTGCGAGTCGCAACGACTCGCAATTTCTGACTCGCTAATTTTTTCCTACCTACATCTGGCCCTTAGTATGTAATTTAGAATAATGTGAACCCTCTTTCCTTTTTTCTTTTTTTTTGCCTTTTTATTTCCTTCTTTCCTTTTTTCTTTATTACTTTATTTCCTTGTTTTTTTATTTCTTTTTTACCCTCTTTCCTTATTTCATACTTTTTTCTTTTTTGCCTTTCTTTTTTCTTTCCTTTATCCCTTTTTCATTTTCTTTCTTTCCTTCATTCCTTCTTTGTTTCTTTCCTTCATTCTTTTTATTCTTTCTTTTTTGATTCGTTCTTTTGTCTTTTTTGATTCTCTTTTCCTTCTTTATTTTTATTTTGCCTACTTTCCTTTTTGCATTGCATCTTTCATTCTTTCTTTCCTTTTTTCCTTTTTTTGCCTTCTTTCCTGTTTTCATTCCTTTCTTTCTTGCCTTCCCTCCATTTCTTTCATTCTTTCTTCTTTCCTTTTTTTGCAACTTTTTTCTTGCCTTCTTTACTTTTTTCCATTTTTCTTCTATTTTTCATTCTTTTTATCCTCGTTCCTTCTTTAGTAAATTCTTTCTTTTTAGTTCCTTCTTTTCCTCTTTCTTTTGCTTTCCCATCTTTGCTCCGTTCTGTCTGTTTTACCCTCTTGCTTTTATTCTCTCCTTCTTTCTTCTTTTTTCTCTTTGCGTTCTTTCCTTTTTTCCCTCTTGTTGACTTCTTTCTTTTTGTTCTTTTTTCTTTCCTTCTTTCTCTCTATTTGCAGTCTTTCTTTTTGTCTTCTTTCCCTCTTTCTTTTCTGCTTTCTTTTTGTGTTCTTCCCTCCTTTCTTCCTTTTTGCCTTCTTTCCTTCTTTTCATTTTGTCTTCCTTCCTTTTCTGCCAGTCTTGCTTCTTTTTTTTGTCAGACTTTCTCCTTCTGCCTGCCTTTCTTTCTTTTCCTTCCTTACTTTCTTCACTTTTTTCTTGTCTTCTTTCTCAAATGTCTTTTTTAGGTCTTTGTTAGTCAATGCCTTTTGATTTTACTACAAGTATGTATTACATAGTTACTAATAGGGTGTTCAGCCAGAATTCGTCCATTAATCTGTGACTGTGTCATTCACATTTTTCTTCCACCACCTCCAGCATCCATCAAGGGTCAATGCTAGCCCGCTTCAGCCATTAACAGACTTTACTATGAGTTATGAAATGCTGTCCTTTAACAATCCTTACCACCTCAACAACAGGAACAATGAACCCATCTCCTGTCTAGACATAGCAAGTTGTTCTCCAGTTAGCCGGGGAGAACCACAATAGCCCAACACCACATTAAAACTTTGCCGTGGAAGGTGATACGCCTTCGACCCTACCGGATACCTGAAGCTCGGAAAGTCGTGGTCGAACAGGAGATAGAGAAGATGTTACAAATGGGGGTCATAGAACCCTCTAATAGTCTGTGGGGTTCCCCCGTAGTATTGGTCCCCAAACTAGATGGGTCTGTCCGCTTTTGTATTGATTTCCGACAAGTAAATGCCATTTCCCAATTTGACACTTATCCCCTTCCCAGAGTAGATGAGCTCATAGAACAGTTAGGGAGGGCCAAATACATGTCTCCTCTTGATCTTACAAAGGGACATTGGCAGATCCCTTTATCTTCAGTAGATAAGGAAAAAACAGCCTTTTCCATATCCTCAGGCCTTTATCACTTCACGGTTCTTCCTTGTGGACTACATGGGGCCCTGGCTACATTTCAACGTCTCATGGACTCCCTATTGCAGCTTTGAGTTAGTATTTGGACGACAACCCCGAACCTTGCAGCAGCCTACTTGGATGATATCATAATATATAGTGAAACCTGAGGGGACCACTTAATGCACCTGGATAACATATTTACGACCTTGCACCGAGCCGGATTGACAGCCAATCCCACGAAGAGTCGTTTGGCCTAAACTGACATTTCGTATTTGGGATACCACATAGGGGGAGGCATAATTAAACCCCAACTTAATAAAGTAGAAGCCATTACACGCATACCTCCACCAACCACAAAAAGGGAAGTGCGCTCTTTTTTGGGCTTAGTAGGATATTATCGAAGGTTCATTCCCCATTATTCCACCTTAGCATCTCCCTTAACGGACTTGTTAAAAAAGGTCAACCGACAAAGATAGCATCCTTAACACCATCCCAACATAGGAGTTACATAACCCTGCAGACATGCCTCACAACAAAGCCTATTCTGTGTTGGCCTAACTACCTTAAGCCGTTCCACCTTCAGACAGACGCCTCAGATGTAGGCATAGGCGCAGTGTTATTTCAAAAGGGAGAAGAGGGTACTAACCATCCCATAGTCTTCATCAGTCATAAGTTACTGCCCTGAGAGCAACGCTATCCTATTATTGAAAGAGAGTGTCTGGCGATCAAGTGGGCTATCGAACGTTTACAGTACTATTTGCTGGGACGTCCCTTTCTTCTGTACACTGATCATGCTCACCTTATCTGGTTGTCTCGTCATAAAAACATTAACGCCCGTATACTGCGGTGGGTCATGGAACTGCAACCTTTTACCTTTCAGGTGTGCCACCTTCTGGGTGAACTGATGTATCATGACGATTATTTATCTTGCTATCCAGTGGAGCAGGGTCCGGCACAGCCCCTGTCATGGGGAGGGACAGGGACATGTGACCGGGTCATCACGTTGCCAGTTACAACACTGACCCCCGGTCCGCATCGGGAGTGCCCCGGGGGTACAACACAGAGCGGCGACCACCAGGAAGTGACTCTCAACCCAGATATCCCGTTTGGATCATTGTCGCGGGAGACTAAAAGAAGGAAGACGGAGGAAGAGGAGGAGAGCGAGTCAAGAAAGCAGGAAGAGACGTGGAGTGAGAACGGGAGTGAGCGGAGCCACAGAGACGACGAGCAAGGCGAGGAGCGGAACAAGGGGCTGGGAGGAGAGAGCCCAATTCAACGGAGACCACTAGACGAACGGACCCGCCATGTCCCTGGAGGGGCGTGGCTTTCCCAGGTACGATCAGGTCTCAGATTTATTTTCCTTTTTAGAGCAGGAACGGGAGTGAGGGGGGTATAGCGGGGGAGGGACCCAAGTTAGGGGCCTGGGGAAACGTGTAATAAAGCGTAGAGTGCATGTAACTCTAATCACATTTTCATATAGGGACTGTGATATACAACAGTCCTACAAAAACATCCCGACGGTTACTTAATTCTTGGTTGCACACAAAGCACTGGTGGGTTCTTGTTTTGTTTTTGGTCCAACCCCGACCCGGTCACCACCCATCACCCACATTGCTGTACACCAACCCCTTCCTGTCACACTCCCTACTACTAACCTAACCCCAATGTAATCCCCAGGACTCTCACACTTACCTCTTTCTTTATTCCCGGGGTCCACCACCGACGTCGGAAGCGGAGCCATCCTGACCGTCCCAACCAACACTCCCAGCGCACAGATATCCCAGAAGTAGAACCTAGAAGAGAAAAAGGAGAAATAGAGCTACTTCCCGGACGACCACCAAAGAAAAGACCCTACAAACTACAATAAAGGAATTGCAAGAATAATTTAAACCACATCCTGAGGGATAAATAAAGAACACTTGAAAAGGGCATAGTGTCTCATGTACCTTTAATGCCTTAAAACTATCAAGGTCATAATTGAACCCACCACAAGACCATAACCCAAAGCAAGAGACAAAGACAGAAAAGGAAGAAAGGAGAAAGAGGGATAGGAAAACAATGAGGAAGGCAGAAAAGGGGGTGAAAACAGAACTTGTAAGAATAAGCGAATGTAGGGCATTGAAAGAAAAAGGTTATGGCAGCTCGGGCATTCAGTGATGGGACCCTAAGAAAAAGTTTTGAGGCTCTGGATTCATGTTTTTTTGTCAAGATTGTTTTTATTGAGTTTTCTTATAACAACAAATAACAGCATTAGGCATTCCATATATCTCCCTGTCACATTACTTACATGCCATTGTAGAACACAGTGGTGGTCATTACAACCCTGGCGGACTGTGTTAAAGCTGCGGTAATACTGCAAACAGGCCGGCGGGAAAATAAAGGGAATTATGACCGTTGCGGAAACCGCCAACAAAGACAGCCACTTTAACACTCCGACCGCCACGGCGGTACAGACAAGCAGTGCGGCGGTCACCGCCAACAGACAGGCGGAAAAGTACCGCCCACAGTATTACAACCCGCCAATCCGCCACCTTTTCCGGGGCGGATTCACTGTGGATAAAAACACAGCGGAAACAGCTTTTGCAATGGGAAAACGCTCACCTTAACACACTCCACGAGGAAGGAGGAAACCATGGAGCCCGAACTACAAATACTCCCTGCCTTTGTCTTCCTGCTCGTCTACGAACACCAGCAACGGCGGCGCTGAAGACAACGGTGAGTACTGCACCTACAACATAGGGGAGGCAAAAGTCAGGGGGACACACACGCAAAACCCCCACCCTCGCACATTACAACACACACACCAATGCATTTCCAAACATCACAGTAACAACCCTCAACCCCCCCGGAAGAATGCAAAGACAAAAGGAAATCAGTTCAAACATTGTAATACATCAAAATACAGTTACCAAATATATACAATCAAAATATTATACATTACGAAAAGTAGTGCAGGCATGCACATATCAATGTCCGTGCACCACTGGGCCCAAAATGCATGGGCGAGGCCCACACTAGATACCTGTCCACAAACGGAGAGAACACTGCAGGGGCATCAGATAGAAATACAACAGGCACCTCAGGGGGAAGGGAAGGGGGGGCACCTCAGCCGGATGAGTGCACCACCCCAGATCCACGACGGGGCTTCATGCCCATTGATGTATCCTGGGGAGTGCAAAGCCACAGTCTCACAAGTCTCTACAGTGGGTGGTTTGCCCACTGTACCATCCTGGGGAGTGCAAAGCCACAGTCTCACAAGTCTCTACAGTGGGTGGTTTGCCCACTGCTGTATCCAGTCTCTCAAGTCTCTACATTGGGTGGTTTGCCCACTGTACCATCCTGGGGAGTGCAAAGCCACAGTCTCTCAAGTCTCTACAGTGGGTGGTTTGCCCACTGCTGTATCCTGGGGAGTACAAAGCCACAGTGCCTCAAGTGGATAACAGTCTCTACTGGTTCTGGAGGGGGCTTGGTGCCCAGAGTGCTTCATCCTGTTAAGGACAGACGGAGTGGATGCATGTCTCCACTGGTTCTGGAGGAACAGTGCCCAGACTGCATCAGGCTCCCTGTGACGGTTCCTGTTCTGTCACTGTCCCAGCTGCACATGGGATAACGATGCTTGATGTGGTGGTTTTTTCCCTGTCCAGGGGTGCTTTGGCATGTCGGTGCTTTGCCCTGTTCAGCGGTGCTTTGCCCTGTTCAGCGGTCTTCACCATGGCGGTCTTTTCCCTGTTCAGCGGTGTTTTGCCATGGCGGTCTCTGACCTGTTCAGCGGTGCTTTGCCCTGTTCAGCGGTGCTTTGCCCTGTTCAGAGGTCTTCACCATGGCGGTCTTTTCCCTGTTCAGCGGTGCTCTACCATGGCGGTCTTTGCCCTGTTGAGCGGTGCTTTGCCCTGTTGAGCGGTGCTTTGCCCTGTTCAGCGGTCTTCACCATGGCGGTCTTTTCCTTGTTCAGCGGTGCTTTGCCATGGCGGTCTCTGACCTGTTCAGCGGTGCTTTAGCATGTCGGTCTTTGCCCTGTTGAGCGGTGCTTTGCCCTGTTGAGCGGTTCTTTGCCCTGTTCAGCGGTCTTCACCATGGCGGTCTTTTCCCTGTTCAGCGGTGCTTTGCCATGACGGTCTCTGACCTGTTCAGCGGTGCTTTGCCCTGTTCAGCGGTCTTCACCATGGCGGTCTTTTCCCTGTACAGCGGTGCTTTGCCATGGCGGTCTCTGACCTGTGCATTGGTGTGTGGCATGACGGTCCATCATTGCCCAGCGGGGCTGTGGCTGCCGGGGCCCTCCTGAGCACTGACTCCGGCGGTGGTCTCCTGACCAGTGACGATACTGCTGCCCTCCTGGGCACTGACTGCGGCAGTGGTCTCCTGACCAGTGACGATACTGCTGCCCCCCTGGGCACTGACTCCGTCGGTGGTCTCCTGACCAGTGACGATACTGCTGCCCTCCTGGGCAATGACTCTGGCAGTGGTCTCAGGACCAGTGACGACAGTGCTGGCGGTGGCGTCCCGGCCGCCGTGGAGGATGGCGCCCTTCTCCGCCGTGCTGCTCTTCCCAGACTGTGCAGACTTTCTCTGGCCCTTCACCACCTTTGGAGGTGTCACAGCTGACTCAGCACTCCCCCTGGGACCCTTGTGAGCAGGTTTTCCGCCAGGAGTCTTCACCCTGTCCCGTCGGCCACTTTCCAACTTGAGGTGCTTTACAGGGGGTGGACTGGCAGTGCTTTGGCTCCGTGTCACACTGGCTGCCCTGGTGGCCGGTGCACTCCACACACCTTTGACACGCACCACTGGTACTGGACTTTTTTTGGCTGAGGTGCTACTACGGGACCTATCAATTGGAGGTGTGGGGGTGGGGGCAAAGAGGTCAACGTTGCTGAGGAAGAGTTGCTGACGAAGACTGGGATGGGTAGCTGGAGGGGGTCTGAGAGTGGAGTAAGAGGCGGTGGTTGTAGGAGGTGTAACTTTAGGTGATTTGGGTGCAGGTACTGGAGGCTGTCGTGAGGTGGATGGATGTTGGGTGTGTGAGTGGCCGCGTTTGTGTACTTTGGGAGGGGGCGTCACAGACACACTGGGAGTGGACACACGGGACGTGTAAATGGTAGTGGGGGTGGTGAGTGCAGGTGAGCGGGGTGTGGTTCTGGGTGTTCTAATGCGAGTCCTAGTGCCTGTAGATGTAGTGCATGCAGGTGAGAGTGTAGATGACACTGGGAGGGAGGAGGGAGACGACGACGAGGGGGACACAGTGGAGGCAGTGGATGCTGCTGTGTCTGTATGTGGGTGATGGTTGTGTGAGTGCCTGTGGGTTGTGTGGTGCTTATGTTTGCCTGAGCTACTTTTGTGTGTTGAGGTGTATGCATGCTTGTCTGATGGTGTGCTTGGGATAGGCTGGGGTACAGGGGATTGGGTCTGGGTGGAGGAAGTTGGAGGGGGGGAGGCTAGACACAGGGACAATGGCTGCCATCAGTGCTGAGGCCAGAGATTGCAGGGTGCGATGAAGGGCAGCCTGACCAGAATGAATGCCCTCCAGGAATGCATTACCGTGTTGCAACTCCCTTTCTACACCCTGGATGGCATTCACAATGGTAGACTGCCCAACAGTGAGTGACCTGAGGAGGTCAATGGCCTCCTCACTGAGGGCAGCAGGGGTGACAGAGGCAGGGCCTGAGGTTCCTGGGGCGAAGGTGATGCCCACCCTCCTGGGTGAGCGGGCACGGGGCGAACGCTGAGGGGCTGCTGGGAGGGCGGTGCTGGTAGGGGAGATGGCGGCTGTACCTGTAGAAGTGGGGGAACCACAGATGGTGCCACCACCACAAGGGAGCTCCCATCGGCGGACGAGTCCATGTTGCTGTTTGGTGATCCTGTGACCGACGTGAAGCTCCCCTCGCCATCCGTCCCACTGGTGGGTTCAGAGTCTGTGGTGTGGCCCTCCATGGCCATGTGGGATGCAGCTCCCTTGTACTCCAGTGCCACTGTACCTCCGCCTGATGATACGGATGCACAAAAGAACAGGGAGAGCACAAAATGGGGGGGGGTGCTACGACAGAAGAAAGACAGGTTGAGTGCATGGCTTACCGCTACCGTTGACGGACAATACAGACACAGCAGCCCCCTGCACTACGCCGTGCTCTGGGCCTCTACAGATGCAATTCCTGGGATCTGGCCTACATGGCTATGGTGGACATCTGCTCACACAGATGCCACAGGGGCATGTATACCTATACTTGGCACTCTACTGAGGTGGGGTGGAGTGCCACATGGCCTGCATTACGGAGGGGCCTAGCCTACGTAACTCGCCCTGGCCTAGGGAAACCCACAGCCCTCCTCCCCCACCCAGACCCCTCCACTGCGCGCAAAGTCCCCAGAATGAGAGTGTACTCACCCCCTTGTGTCTGCTGTGATGCCCTCAAGCTTATCCAACTCCGGGTAGGCCACCGCCAGGATCCGGAACATCAGGGGGGGCATGGTGCGACGGGCACCCCTCCCACGTTGGGAGGCCATCCCCAGCTGAGCCTCCACCGTCTTCTTGCTCCAGCGGCGAATGTCCTCCCATCTTTTCCGGCAGTGGGTGCCCCGTCTCTGGTGGACCCCCAGGGTCCGAACGTCCTTGGCGATGGCACGCCAAATGTCCTTTTTCTGGTGGGCGCTGACCTACATGACATGCACAGGGGAAGAAGAGAAGTCATTACCAATTGCACCGTCAATGTGAGTGGCCCCCATCCCTACCCTTGCCATGTGGCACATGCATTCACACTCCTTGATGTTCCCTGAACTCTGCCCCCTTCCAACTCATATCCAGCCCTCTCCACCCAGGCATAGCCCATACAACGTGCTCCCTGTGTACTTACCTGTTGGTCTGGAGGACCGTAGAGTAGCGTGTACTGGGGAGGACCCCATCGACTAGCTTTTCCAACTCCTGAGCAGTGAAGGCAGGGGCCCTTTCCCCAGACGCAGCAGCCATTGTCTCTTCCAGACCGAGGTCACAGCAGCACTTGCAGTGCAGGTCCTCTCCTGTCAAAGATCAGGTATTGAGTGATTGAACAGATAGAAAATGGCGGTCACGTCCGTGGTGGTGACATCCGCGGCGGTGCGTGTCATCACCGCCGGCGCACTTCATCATTGGCTCCTGGGACCCATAGGGTCCAATGTTAACCAATGCAGCATTGCGCCGCGGTCTACGACCGCCTACCGGGACGGTGTACTACGCCAGCGCAGATACCTCACATACCATTGTCCCAGTTTAGAGGTCAGGCAGCCGCCATTTCAGGGGCCAACATGGCTTCATTTACTACTGCGTCACACATACCTAGGCCTACACTCAACACACATACAGGAACAGTTTTGTGTTTTGTGTAGTGTAGTGTAGTTTTCTGTGTATCTGTGGGTACATACCTGAGAATTTGTTGACTCTGTGGTCGCTGTTGTCCTTCCTAGGCACCGTCAGCTGGGGCATTTGAGAAGATGGCGGAATCCTCCGGTGTAGCGACCGCTGCTGGTGGAGGAGCGACATTTGATCATCACCCACAGGTTTGACCGTGCCACTATCCAGGAACTATGTACCCAGTTGGACCCAGACCTGATGTCACCAATTCGCCATCCCACTGGAATCCCCCCTGACGTGCAGGTGCTGTCAGTGCTCCATTTCCTTGCAAGTGGGTCTTTTCAAACAACAGTGGCCATGGCATCAGGGATGTCCCAGCCTATGTTTTCCAACGTGTTGTCCAGAGTGTTGTCTGCCCTGCTGAAACACGTAAGGAGCTACTCAGGTGGAGGATTTGGCTACAGTCAAAGGTGACTTCTATGCCCTTGGACATATCCCCAACGTCATAGGTGCTATTGATGGGACCCATGTAGCTCTGGTCCCCCCCCACAGGAGTGAACACGTGTACAGGAACCGGAAGAGTTATCATTCGATGAATGTACAGATGGTATGTTTGGCAGACCAGTACATCTCCCAGGTAAATGCTATGTACCCTGGCTCTGTGCATGACGCCTACATCCTGCGGAATAGCAGTATCCCGTATGTGATGGGTCAACTCCAGAGGCACCGTGTGTGGCTATTAGGGGATTCTGGTTACCCTAACCTGTCCTGGCTATTGACCCCAGTGAGGAATCCCAGGACCAGGGCAGAGGAACGCTACAATGAGGCCCATGGGCGGACTAGGAGGGTGATCGAACGGACCTTCGGCCTCCTGAAGGCCAGGTTCAGGTGCATCCATATGACAGGTGGTTCCCTATTCTACTCACCAAGGAAGGTGTGCCAGATCATCATCGCCTGCTCGATGCTTCACAATCTTGCTTTGCGACACCAGGTGCCTTTTCTGCAGGAGGATGGTCCAGATGGCGGTGTTGTGGCAGCTGTGGAACCTGTGGAGCCTGTGGACAGTGATGAGGAGGAAGCTGAGGAAGAAGACATAGACAACAGGGAGTCAGTCATACAGCAATATTTCCAGTGACACACAGGTGAGAACATTTTATTTTACTATCACATTCACTTTCACACTTCTACCTCTATCCTGTCTGTCATTTAGTAGCAGTATTTGGTAACTAAGTTGTACCTTTCCATGATGCTTTCACAGGTGTGGTTACCAACGTGTGTCATCTGCTTGCATCCTTCATGGACTTGTGATGTGTGACATAGGTATGTTGGCTTTACAATTGGGAACGCATTTTGACACTGTCATTGATAATACAAATTTACCAAATCACAGACTGACTCCAGATTGTTTTGTGCTTCAAGGGTGTTTATTTAAGTGCTCAAAAATGGAGGGGGGTTGTAAAATGGTGATGGGGGACGGTGGAGGAATGTCCATGGCAGAGTCCAGTCTATTGGTCACACAGGTGCACTGCCAATATGGGCATAGGAAGTGGAGCTGGGGCAGTTTCAGTATGGACAGGGTAACAAAGTGGGACAGTGGGATGACAATCAGGGTGGTCTCATTTCCTGGCGGGGGTCTTGCCATCTTGCTCTGTCCTGTTCCTGGATCTCAGGGACCGCTTGCGGGGTGGTTCTCCATCTGCAGGGGGTGGGGTGCTGGTGTGGTGGTCCTGTGGTGGGGCGTCCTGTCCACTAGCGCCGGCGGAGGTGGTGGGCAGTTCATCGTCCAGGCTAGTGTCAGGGGCCCCTTGGAGTGCCACGGTGTCCCTCATGGTCTTTTGTATGTCCTTCAGAACCCCTACGATGGTGCCCAGGTCGGAGCTGATGGTTCTGTGCTCCTCCCTGAAGCCCAAATACTGTTCGTCCTGCAGGCGCTGGGTCTCCTGAAACTTGGCCAGGACCGTAGCCATCGTCTCCTGGGAGTGGTGGTATGCTCCCATGATGGAGGTGAGGGCCTCGTGGAGGGTGTGTTCCCTTGGCCTGTCTGCCCCCTGTCGCACAGCAGCCCTCCCAGTTCCCCTATGTTCCTGTGCCTCTGTCCCCTGGACCGTGTGCCCACTACCACTGCCCCCAGGTCCCTGTTGTTGTTGGGGTCGTGGGTTATCCTGGGTTCCCTGTAGTGGTGGACACACCGCTGATTGACGTGTCCTGGGTACGGAGGTATGGGCCCGCTGGGTGGGTGCTGTGCTGGTATTACCAGAGGGTGGAAGGTCAGTGTTGGGCTGTGCCTGTGCAAGAGGAACCGACTGTCCCGAGGCCCACGATGGTCCGGGCTGGTCATCAGGATCCAGTAGGGCAGAGCTGCTGTCCTCACTGTGGGCCTCTTCTGTGGGTGGAGTGGAGATGTCTGGACCCTCCTGTGTGGTGACGTTGGGTAGTGGTCCTGCAGGGGTATAAGAGCATGATTATTGCATGTGTGTGTATAATGGTGTGCAATGGGTGGGTGTGCGTGTACCCCAGTGCAAGCATTCCTGTGTGTGGGTTTGACCGCTGTACCGCGATGTTGTGCCTGGAGACCACTGAACGCACATTCCCCCGTAGGTCGTTCCACCTCTTCCTGATGTCATCCCGTGTTCTTGGGTGCTTTCCTACTGCGTTGACCCTGTCCATGATTCTGCGCCATAGCTCCATCTTCCTGGCTATGGAGGTGTGCTGCACCTGTGAGCCAAATAGCTGTGGCTCTACCCATAGGATTTCCTCCACCATGACCCTGAGCTCCTCCTCGGAAAACCTGGGGTGTCTTTGGCGTGACATGGGGTGGTGTGGGTGATGTGTGGGGTGGTGTAAGTGTTGATGTGTAGTGGTGTGTGGTGTTTTGTGCATGGAATGTTGTATGGGTGATGGTGTTGTGTGCCTCTGTGTGGTGGGGTTCTCAATTGCTGTGCTCTCTGTCTCTTGGCTTCCTCAAAATATCTGGTCGTAGGGGTTTGTGGGTGATGTGGGTATGTGTTTTATATTGAATTGGGTGTGTGGGAGTGATGTTTGTATGTGTATCAGGTGTGTGTATTTGGAGTTGTCCAATGTGGCGGTGTTTTGGAGACGTGTGTGTATTTTGAGCGCGGCGGTGCGTACCGCCAATAGAATACCGCGGTTGAAAGACCGCCGCGTGGATTCGTGGGTCATAATAGCATGCGCGTGTTTCTCTTGGCGTGACGGTGGAGGTTTTGTTTTCGCCAGTTTAACACTGACCTTTGGTGTGCCGGACTTGTGTGGGTGTCTGAATTTCGGTGGATTTCGAGATGTGGGTCATAATAGCTGTGGCGGAATTCCACGGCCGCGGCGGTGTATTGGCGGTCTTCTGCACGGCGGTAAGCGGCTTTTACCGCCAATGTTGTAATGACCCCCAGTATGTATTATAGTAAGAGAGCTGCTTTTGAGGCTTAGAGTTCCAAATTGGGACTGCTGCTAATTCAAACTTACTAAACAAAAATAGAAAACAAATACACAGTCAAAAAAAAAGAATACATAGATCACATAGAAGTTACTCCAATCTTGTAGCAGGCATCAGTAAAAGCCTTTAGTCATGTCGTCATTCAATAGGAGAAGTGACAAACACTGGGATGGGGAGCCTAAGTCCCAGTCCCAAAATTGTAAGAGGTGGAACACCCTAGTGTGTGTGGGGCATGCCATCAGCAGCAGACCACTAGATACATATGACACCAAGGGACCCCATCTGCCATTCTCTCCATTGTGAGAGCTTGCCATAATTGGGAAGGCCATTGTGTTAATGCTGGGGCCTCTTTTTTCTTCCACACAGCGGCTATCACCATATTGGCCTCCCCCAGACATAACCATGCAATAGCTCAATCACTATGAGTTTGTCGTTTAAGAGTGTCATCCCAGAGGCCTAAAAGTGCAAACCACAGTGTATTTGGATTTGGATATCCTAATATGTCTTTGATTTGGGTCAGTATTTCAGTCAGAAAGGGACGAATTGTTGTGCAGTCTCACCAGATGTGGCAATAATCCCCCAACAATCCACACCCCCTCCAGTATAGATCAGTAGTGTTGGAGAAGATTTTTTCAGTTTAGTAGGATATAAATGGCAATCAAAAAATATTGTATAGTGTGCTTCTCTCAGACCTATTGAGTGATCACATTTAGGAATACTTCTCCATAGTTTATTCCATTTTACTTCAGATATGTCTTCTCTAAATTTACCATGTTTCGACTTTGAGGTAGTGAGTGTGGAGAGCATCAAAGAATATAGAAAGAAAACATTTCCCCTAAAGGTTCCCCTTCATTTAACAATTTGCTCCATGGAGGTCAAGTCTATTGTAGCAGCAAATCTAACTTCAGGGGGTAGTGCCTAGTGCCTCGAATGTGTATAACGATAATGTTCTGTGTCTGGGAGGTTGAATTTCCGCTAACAATGCGTGAAGGTCAAAATGTCCCAATTATTGAAGAGATCGGATAGCTTAAAGCATCCCCATTCTCTCCAGGCGTAAAAGGGACCTGGTAGAAGAGCTAGAGGGAATACCAGATTATAGTGTAGCCGCATATAAGGAGCAAGGAAGGTAGTCCACACTGCTGTCTTTTTCACCTCAACTCAAACTTAAAAGGTCATTCTAGCTGGGGTGCTAATATATGCTTTAGGTGGGCGATCTGGCTTTGACTTCCATATTACATCACAACTGAGCCTCCCCACTACTGCCCTGTCCATATGTAACCAGCGCTTATCTGATTTGCGGAATAACTTCTAATTATGCTACTTTATTATAGAGTTGGAAGATTGGAAGGGCCAGACCACTGGCCTGTTTGGGGAGTCAAAGTAAGCAGGCCCTGCAATTCAGTCAGATAAAGCATGTGAGTAATATGCGCAATGTGATGAATAATGCTCAGTCCAATTCTATGGGGAGACTCTGGAAAAATTTTAGAATCCTGAGGTGGACTGGCATCTTTAAAGCATGTATCCTCTCAAGCCATGAGAAGTAGTTAGGAGTCCATCATTTGAGGTCTGTCTTCAGTTGTAATAGAAGTGGGGGGAAGTTGGTCCTATAGAGGTTAGCTAACCTGGGGGTAATTTTGATGCCAGGATAGGTGATTTTTTTTTTTGCCCAAAGAAAGAGTGTTATGGCTGCCAGTGTCTCCATTTCCACTGCTGACAACAGTACATTAAGTACAAATTATTGAGCCAAGTTAATTTTGAACCCTGCCACTTTTTCGAAGTGGCATAGCTCCTGGAGCGTTACCATTGATGGCTGGGGGTTAGTAAGTGTTAAGAGCACATCATCAGCAAATAAGGAAATCTCATGGTCACAGAGCCAAAATTGATTCCCTTAAAACTGGGTGTGGAACTTATTCAGGCCGCTAAGTGTTCAATACTGAACACGAATAAAAGTGAGGATAAATGGCAATCATGTTGTGTCCCCCTTTCAAGCTCAAAGAGGCCTGAACCTACCCCATTCACCAAGACTCAAGCCCAAGATGTTGCATAGTTGGCCCGGATCATTTCTATGAATTGTTCACAGAAGCCGAAGTGCTGAAGAGTGTAGAATAAGAATGGCCAGTCTTCCTGATCAAATGCCTTCTCGCCATCAAGGCTTACCAATAATGCAGGCAGTTTGTTGTTGGTGGGCCTCTCCACCAAATGACGCACCCTCCTCAAGTTATGATGCACCTGTCTTCCCTTTATAAAGCCAGGTGGACCAAGATCAGATCTTCCAGCTTGGTGGCCATGATCTTTGAGTAGAGTTTGGCATCTAAGTTTAGCAGGGCCTATACAAGCCGTAGGACTGAGGATCTATCCCCAGCTTTGGGATTACTGATATCAGTGCCTCTCTCATGGAAGTGGTAACGGTTCCTGACTTAGCTATGTAGTTGAACAGGGCTGTCAAGTGGAGGACCAGATCAGAACTAAAGGTTTTATAAAATTGGGTTGTGAAGCCATCCGGCCCAGCGATTTGTCAAGTTTCAAACCTGCTATCTCCCAGTGGACTTCTTCTTCACTAATAGGATTGCCCAGTGTCTTGTTCTAAGAATGGTTCACCTGTGTGAGATCTACATCTTCTAAGTGGTCAATTTGGTTATGGGCATTAGTAGGTTCTACTGTTATACAGCCTCCTGTAAAAGACAGCGAATATGTGGGCCTTCTCCATGACAGAGCTGGTAATGTCACCCGATGGTCACCTAATGTTCCCAATATACTCCTTTTCCTGTATGACCCTAAGCTGTCACCTAAGATGTGGTCCAACCTTATTACCCTGCTTGTGTAGACACAAAAGAGTATTTTCCACCCTGTTGGAGTAAATGGCATTAAGGGCCTCATTACAAGGAATTGGTGCATTGCCCTGCTTCCCCTAATGACTCCATGGTAGAGCTGGATTTATAAGACAGTGCACCTTGGTGCTCGTTAGCACAACTGGGTTAAAATGCTTTGATGAGTTGTGGCACTTTGCTGGACTAGCATCAAACATTTTGACGCTAGTCCAGCAAAGCTCGGGAGGCCCATTGAAAAGAGCCTAGCATCAGTTTAACACCTGCCATAGGCAGGTTTTTAAAAATGATGCTAGATTGGCACAGTGAAATCTTTTATTGTATACATTGTATATTTCTGAAGTACATCAGTCTGCCAGACCTAAGAGCGACATTAACAAAAAGCTACCCTGTGTTATTGTGATATAACCTGATAATTGACTTTCATCTGGCTTATGCATGCAACCCACACTCCAAACCTATGTGCCAAGACTTAAAGAGAAAGCATTAACCTTTGATGTAAACTAGTGAAAATAAAGAAGATGTCCATCTAGTGGCTGAAATGAACAATGTGAAAGTAGAAAATCTGGGACTAATCACGGCTTCCCAGCTTGACCAAATTCGGTGATCCTAGGCAATTCTCTCTCCTGCGTTTGATTTAATAATTTGTAATGTTGCATCATTTATATTAAGAATCTAATGTAGGGTGCACTTGAGAATATACTTCCATGTGGCTTTTGCCTGCCAGTCACACTCTGATCTCATGTAGCCTGGAATTAAAGACAAAACATTAACTTTTATTGTGAAATAGAAGAAATAAAGAGATGTCCATCTAGTGGCTAAATTGTAGAAAGTGAAAGCATAAAACCTTTGAGCTGCCCGTGTCCCCGTATGTCAGGTGGAGCTGCAGTGGCGATTGAGGGCTGTCACTCTGGTGCATCACAGTAAAAAGAAGAGGGCCATCACCTGTGCAGTGCTGTGACCTGAATGACCTGAAGGATCCATGGCACTGAGTGTGCTCTCACAAACCCCACATGACAGGAGGGGCCATGGTTAGGTGAGAGGGCCATCTCCCTGGAGCAGCATGCAGCAGCAAAGGAGAAGCAGGCCATCATCCACATAGGAAAAGTAATGATTCAACTACCCAACAATCTAGGAGGAGCCACGACCTGCCACCTAATACAGGAAAACTTACCGCATAGCCAGAGGAGGGTCATGGGCCCTTGACTCCTCTGCTGTAGCATCCAGACTTCTGCTCACTGCCGGGCCTCTGGAGTGTGCTCGAACATTCAAAAATTCCACTGTAGCGAGCAGGTAAAACTGAAAACTTGACTGCCAAGCCTCAGGGTAACTTGCTCTGACTGACGAACTATGGCACAGAGTCACTTTGACGTTCTCAAAGCAATCATAGAACTTCTAAGACTTCAACTCATAGTTGGGCCTAGCTGGAATGTCACTTCACATAAATGGGAACCATTATTCTCAGACAGGGAAGTTAGACTCAAGAACTGAACCAGGAAACGCTAGTGTGCCCACCCTAAGAATACTGTATAATATGTGAACACCAAATAAATGGGTGGATGCACGGGAAGACTAATGCTCCACTCATGTAATGCCTACTTGATGCATGGTTACTAGGGACCTCAGATCCACTCATCTACATTATTTAGTGGTTCCTCAATTTAGGAGAAGTAGGACTGGTGGAGTCCGGTTTTCAGTTACTGCTCACCGTGTCTGGAGCTTCTTGCCTCTGGAAATCAGGAACACATTAAACTATGGAAAGTTTAGACAGATATTGAAGACTTAGCTCTTTAAGCAAGCTTATTAATTCATATCCTGAGCTGTGCTCAGACAGTAGCGCCAAGAGACCATTTGCTGGATGTGCGCTCTATAAGTTAGAGTAACATAACTTAATATTTAGTAACAAAATTATATCAGTGCATAAATGACAGTACATTGTTAATATTTCAAGCTCTTCCTCCACTAGTCTTCTCTCTCCCAGTCTCATTTCCTTCACCCCATCACCTCTCCTCCTTGCCTTTACACTCAAACCCTACTGCTTTCTCCCATATTCACTCATTTTCTTGATTTGTTTCTATTTGGTTTTTTTTCTCAGTACTATGCCTCCTCTCTGTTCTTTGCCCCCACCTTCTTTGTTTGTTCACCTATTGAAGTGTCATCTCAATCCATTTCTACATGCCTTATTTGTGATAACACCATTGAAGCATTTTTGCCAGGATAATCTCACAGACTACTGGCTCCATGACAAATCACAATAAATGCAGTCACAGAAATTAGGTGTTTTGCACTGTATAGTCTTCAAAGTTGTCGGGTGATACTTTGCATAGGAAAAAAGTGGTCTTCTGTAGCCTCAGTAAATATGGTCATATGTTTGTCCAGCCATTGCTGTGAGAGGGGCATGTTAGCTCTTTACCTTGTGAAAACTGTGGGGCACGTAAAACTCTATCTGATTAATCAAAATTCAAAACTGAGACGGTTCAAAAATCAATATAATTAAATTATGTAAAGCCTATTATGCTCTACAAGGAAGGCAGAGAATGACTAAGCTTCAAACTATGAAGGTTTCTTAAAATGTATTAGATTACAGAAGGCAAAAATCATCAAATTAGTGACAATCATGTTCAGCATATGACTCAATCATTTAATATGAAGTTCAAATCAAATCAAAGTCATATTACTGAAAGGATGGACCAGTTTAAGGTTGCCTCAAAGGATAAGACAAAGGAAAGACACTTCTCCCATAAAGAGAGAACCAGAAATCTCCAACACTGTTCTAAACTGCATCAAAGAACAGACAAAGCTTTCTGAACTGTAAAATCTGCACTAGCTTAAATCACACAATTCTAAGATGTGATACGGCTACACCCAGTTCTCATAGAATGATTCAACTAGGTTAAGGTTACACAATGCAATTGTTTGCTTATTAACTTCTTGAGACCTTCTACAATACAGCTTTTCACAGTGTCCTTCAAATATACATTATTTTTAACAAGATGTGAGTATTCTATCAGATATAAAAAGTATTGATTATCACAGTAATAGAAAACATTAAAAATGGCAAAGAAACAAAAAAGAACATTGCATTTGATAATTAACACTCCTGCTATTTCTAGCAAGCGATGTACAGACTCAGTCAGTCCTCTTTCGCCAGTGAGATATCTATAGTTAGTCTGTTCTGCAAAACCATTGCCCCTATAGCCATAAGCTCAGTATTTATTGTGGTTAAAGCACTAGCCTTGTTAGTAGCCAAGCGATGTACCAAAGTAGACAGCTTCATAATTTCCTCATGAATGAAAACTACACCTACAGAAGATATCATAGGGCCAAATATATTGCCTACCATTTGTGAAGCACTACACTTAAGGGCTGAATACGAGTTTGGCGGTCGAAAATCCGACAGCCAGACTCCTGATAAGAAGACCGCCACTGTCTGGAGGGCTCTCCACAGGCCCAATTACGTGTTTTCAACTGCGCTGACAGTGGATGGTGAGCCCAGTGGAAAACGTGAGGCGACATTGGACTCGGCTCCATCTGGAGCCGAGTCCAATGCCATCGCACAGTGGGGCCCACCTAGCACCCTCGTAATGTGCACTGTCTGCTAAGCCAACAGTGCACACTCTGAGGGCGCTGGGGAGGATTACACCTGAACTGCCCGTGAGAATGTCATGGGCAGTGCAGGGGCCCCTCTGTGGCCCCTGCCACTTATTCTTTGCCAGTCTTTTGCTGGCGTAGAACATGGTGTAATTAGCAAGGCCGTGCTGACTTCAGGACCATCGGGGCTGACTACAACCACAACCCCCGTCATCCCTTCGGGATCAAAGATCCTGGTGGAGAGGGTGGTCTTTTGATTGTCTGACCATTAAGGTAGTAAGTGACAGTCGGACCCCCAGCGCTGCTGCGGCCCAACTTCCACCACGAGTCTGGCTCTCTTCGGACCACCAGATTTGTAATAGGGCCCTTAGTCTTTCAATGAGTCACTATACCCTTATCACCTATCACAGCTAGATGATACACTTTAGGAAACACTAAAGCTACATTACAAATACCTACCCAATTTGGTGGAAGCTGAAAAAAAACATTATTTCTGCACACATAATAAACTCCTCCAGTAACCCATCACCCATAGGCTTGAATGCTGACAATCATTCCAAGCAACCATCTTTGGATTTTGAACCTAATCGTTCTCTCTTACAATACACAAATGTTCTTTCCTTGTCAAATCTATACTGAGTTTTGGGTGCATTCCTAGTTCCCTTCTTTTTTATTTTCTCCCAAATATTCCTATCTCTTCTCCTTTCTAGCCTTCAGTTTTCTCTTGTTATAGCTTCGATAAAATCCTTCTCAGGCCTGTTGAATTTTCATGAAGCCTTAAAATTAGCTAGGTTAGTAATTTTAGTTTGTGGGATAGGTCTCATATAATGAAGAATGCATTCCACAGACTTCACATCTGCTTGTGGATTCAAAGATTTAATCATAGGCACATCATCAAGAGGCACATTATAATTCAATTCGAGTAAGAAAAGGGGACTGGGAAATTAACTGGTCCAGTGTACATACTCCCTACTCATAATTTATGAATCAACAGAGTACACTGTTCCAAAAAGGAGTCAAGACGACACAGAAAAACTATAGGTGTCTCAGGTATGAGTAAATTCAGAAGCAAAGGCCCTCATGTATCATCATTGGGCTTCTCCACGTCAGACTAGCACTGCAGTGGCTGACGGACCCTTGTGGGGGCCTCTTCCCAGAATTTTGAGACAGGATAAAGGGTAGAACAATTAATGGCTTTTTGGCCACTCGTACTTTAGAGTAAAGGACCAGTATCTCCATAACTCTATTTGTGTTTTTAACCTTGACCAGCGCTTCCTGATACTAATACAATTGGTTTTTAAGGGAGCGTCAGAGACAATTTTAAAATTTTCTCTTTCTCTCCAGCCTTGTTCTACCCTTTCTCCTGTCTCAAAATTCTGGCAAAGAGGCCCCCACGAAGGCCTTTGCTTCTGAATTTACCCATACCTGAGACAACTATAGTTGTTCTGTGTCATCTTGTCTCCTTTTTGGAACAGTGAACTCTGTTGATTGATACATTATAATTCAAAACATAATAATACAAATATTCTTGATGACAAACAGGTTAATAATTACAAAACAAAATCATCAAAACATTTCAGATATTTTCACTTTAAATGGTTAGCTTCGTTAGTTTTCAGGATTAGGAACTAAGGGCCATATGTAGGTATATTCCAATTTGCGACTTGCAAATTGCGAGTCAGAGCGACTCGCAATTTACGAGTCGCAAATTGGAATGTAGGATGGTGTCCCTGACACAATCTGCCACTCGCAAGGGGGTCGCAAAGGCCCACCTCATTAATATTAACGAGGTGGGTCGCAATTTGCGACCCCCTTGAGACTCACGGCACTCACAGGGATGGTGGCCTGCTGGAGACAGCAGACCACCATGTCTGTGACTGCTTTTAAATAAAGCAGTTTTTTTTTTTTGTGATGCAGCCTGTTTTCCCTAAAGGAAAACGAGATGCATTACAAAACTAAAAAATTAAACATTTTCGTTTTATTTTTTCAGAGCAGGCCGTGGTCCATAGGACGTTTGCCTGCTTTAAAAAAATGTTTGCAGTTCTCTTCACAAAGGGAAAGGGGTCCCATGGGGACCCCTTCCCTTTTGCGAATGGGTTACCACCCATTTCAAATGGGTGCAAACTGCGACTGCTTTGCGATCGCGTTCGCGGTCACAAAGCAATCTGGCATTGCACTGCAACTCGCAATTAGGAAGGGGACTCCCCTTCCTAATTGCGACTCGCAAATCCGTTTTGCGATTCGGTAACCAGGTTACCGAATCGCAAAAGGGTTTTTGTGCATTGCAAAGTGCAGTTTGCACGTCGCAAACAGCGAAATTTGCTGTTTGCGACGTGCAAACTGTTTGCTACATCTGGCCCTTACTCTCTTCACTGGATACCTGAAGGGTAATTTCTACCCTTCGGTTAGAGCCTATGGACTAATATTTTCAAGTGGATACCTAAGGTAAAAACATGAAATGTAAATGTCTGGACGTAGGTCACTTGAATTTTTCAATCCAAAATATCTTTCAATCTATAATTGTGGTAGCACTGTTTAGAGGATTTTCTAAAAACAATTTGATGATTCTCAGTTTCATGCGCTTTCAGATTAGGCTCACTTTCAATAGATCAACTCTGGAGCTGAATACCTTTTATTTAGCACTATTTGTCTTTTTGTTCATCCAACTTCTATTTGCTCACAGTAAATAGCACTCAGTTCGAATGGCTCTATTTCTCCTTTGATCGTCTCTGGAATGCGTCTTTTTGACACAACTGCTTTCAGCCTCTAACTCTTTGTCAGCTACTTTTCTTTTCTTTGCACTTTACCACCTGAAGTGCTTGCACTTTCTTCCAGTTTGTGGTACAAACTCTCATTTTCTTCTGATTGGTTTACTGTGGTTATTCTCTGCTCCTTCACCACAGGCTGTGTACTTGTACCTGCATGTTCTCTTCTTCTTTCTCTGAACATTTCTTCAGTGCTTGAGTTTGACTCTGCGAAACAGTGGTCTTTGTCATGTTTTCTTCACTAGCTTGCTTCACTCTCTTGGTGTGGGAGAAATGAGTCCAGTATGGTAGTCTGACACACATAACAACAGTGCTAGTCACAAGGTTGGTAGGGCCTTTCCAACAGGACTCGAGGAAAGACTGCCTGACATGTTTCTTCACCAGGACCTAGTCTCCTGGACTTATGCCAAGTCAACCTGATGAGAGACAAACACACCACATCAGCCAATCCTTTTCAGTAGTAAAGAACCACATCATATTTCTATTCACAAGTGCAGCTGCAGATACTGATGAAAGTCTTGTGGCTTCCCCCATCAACACTTCATGCTGATAAAGTCCAGTCTTTTGATTCAGAATGCTCAAAGGTTTATCAAAGCAAGGGAAAGCAAGCAAGACCATTTCCAAGAGGTAGACGTGCACACCTTGACCTTCCTAACTTTCATGATGGCATTAATCTGCTTCACAATACTAGGAGCATCTGGCTTGTAATTACAGTGCAATCTTTGATCAATCTTCAGTGTCTCACACGATAGTTTCATCTATTCATTTTGAATTGCTTCCTATGATCTGACTCCAGAGAAACTGGCAGGCTGAACTGGGGAAGCTATTCCCTCAGTAATAAGTTTGCCACTGTAAAGCTGTAACATCTCCAGGTCGGGTATGCTTCAACCCTACGAGATAAAATACAGGATACCACCGGGATATAACAAATCCATTGCAGATAGGCATCTCTATGAATTCCAACTGCATGAGGTGAAAGCGGCAATCAGACCTCTCTTTGTGACTCGAGATCACAACTGTTACCCTGCCCGCATTTAACTGCTAGCAAGTAATGCACCTGTGACACTCAGCAACAACACAGAAATTAGGTTTGCACCAATAATTCTTGAAGATAGGAATCATGACATCTCTTCCTACATAAGTGAACCTTGAAATGCCTGCCCATATGTGAAAGCATAACATCAGTTAAAATAAGGTCTTCCTTCCATTGAGAACCAAACCTCACTCTGCTTCTTTACACATTCGGTCCTCACCCACTTTTCCTTCTCTGTTTCTAGGGCCTCATTCTATCATTATTTTAACTCTTCCCAAGAGTTTATTGTACTCATTGACATGTCTAAAACAAGGTCATTGCCAGATTCACATGGCTCCACTTGAATGAAATTATAGGACTCAAGTCCGCAATACCTTCCCATTTAATCTCCATAACAGTTTATTCCAGCAATCACAAACTCCCATGCATTGCTGGGTGCTGCATATTTAACACATTATTCTTCTCCAGGCAGCTGCAACACTTCTAGTAACTCCATTAAATACTTACTATTACTTATTTGGTAAGCAGAAGAGGTAAAGAAACTCCTCTGTGACCACAACTGTGCAAAGTCGTGGACAATACCAAAATAATTTGAGCTTTTGGTGTAAGTAAGGGCAATCAGTTCAGTCACCTGTGCAGAAGTTACACTGCATAAATAGGAGGCTTCCACAACACCATCTGTGGTGCATACAGCAAATGCCTTTCTCAGAATGCTTCTTCCATCTCTCAAACAAAAGCTGTACGCAAACAACATAAAATCAGGTTCTTCTAAGGGGACATCTCAAATAATAGATCATGACTTGATGCACCAGTCAGTAACATCTAAGTGGCCATGGTCAGCCCCGTCGTCATCTGAGTCAATCTCTGTGAGGGGCAAGAGAGAGCAGGATTCCGAATGTTACTTCTCTTAAAAGAAACATTTTCCACTGCCAAAGTCACCTGCTCATTTTTGCGAGCATGTCATGTGCTGAGTTCAGGTGCAGGGCAAAGATTTGCAAATGAATGTGGAACCATCACAATAACCGAGTAGCCCATAAATATGCCCTTGTCCTGCTTGAGGGCTAACATTCACTGCAGCTACAGTTTTAAAATATTCAGATATGCTACTGTTCAGTTACACTAACTTGGTTTATCGTGGTCCGGCAGGGGCAAAGTTTGTGGATTGTTCGACCACACCCTCTAACACCACGCAGACCACATCTCTGCCAACCCTGTGTTGCAAGGAAGGGAATGGGGGGATGGGGAAGATTAATAAACAAGATCTGGTTTGTTGCTTCGCCGGTCACCCTCATCTGTGATTGTCAGGTAGGCATTGCCCCTGTCTACGAGTTTTGGTGATGGTGCCAAGGATGTGGTGTAAGCTACAAGGTAAACATAAAATGTTACCCACAGGTCACCACATGTTGTAAATACACTCTCATGCATGTACTCACTCACTCAGTAGTGCCTTTCACGCAACCTGATCGACGGATAACGTAGAATGGGTGCCTGTCGCCTTCTATTGCAGTCTTATGTCTTTTTCCAGTTTCTTCAGAGGTAACAACTGCTCACCAAGTTCACTGTCTTCCCCAGTTGCTTCACTGGTGACAGCACCTCACCAGTTCTAATGTCAAGGCACAGTACTGTGTAAATGATATCAAGGTCCGCACCTTGGCCAGACACTGAGGCTGTGTGTCAACTATGCTGACTAGTCCAAAACATCAAACACTAGTGGTACGCATTTTGTTTAATCGCACTATTCAATGTCTTACCATTAGTTTGTTGATTCGTTAGAGCATGCTAAAGTAGCATTAGTGCAGGTGGGGCCAACAGTGTTAGTTCAGGTATTTAATATGCACTACCCATACATGCTACATATGCCGCATATGTCGTTTGCCTTGTTTTTTGCCCCTGCGCGCTCCTTTACTGGCTGGGCCTTTGTTATGGAGCACCCTCTCCGGTGCTTGACGTACTTGTCTTTTCAGGTTAAGGTTTCAAAAGTCCAGATATGCAGAGCCAGATAATGTAGGAAGTTGGCTCTGTATGCACTATTTCAAAGTAAGGAATAGTATGCACAGAGTCCAAGGGTTCCACTTAGAGGTAAGATAGTGTCAAAAAGAGATAATTCTATTTTGTGGTAGTGTGGTCGAGCAGTAGGCTTATCAAAGGAGTAGTGTTAAGCATTTGTTATACACCCACAGGCAATTAATGAGGAACACACACTCAGAGACAATTCCAGGCCAATAGGTTTTTGTATAGAAAAATATCTTTTCTTGGTTTACTTTAAGAACCATAGGCTCAAGATTTACATGTAATACTTCAAATGAAAGGTATTGCAGGTAGGTACTTTAGGAACTTTGAATTAGCTAAATAGCATATACAGTTTTCACATAAAGCTATTTTAAAACTAGACAGTGCAATTTTCAGCAGTTCCTGGGGGAGGTAAGTGTTTGTTAGTTTTTGCAGGTAAGTAAACCACCTACGGGGTTCAAGTTTGGGTCCAAGGTAGCCCACCGTTGGGGGTTCAGAGCAACCCCAAAGTTACCACACCAGCAGCTCAGGGCCGGTCAGGTGCAGAGGTCAAAGTGGTGCCCAAAACGCATAGGCTTCCATGGAGAAGGGGGTGCCCCGGTTCCAGTCTGCCAGCAGGTAAGTACCCGCGTCTTCGGAGGGCAGACCAGGGGGGTTTTGTAGGGCACCGGGGGGGACACAAGTCCACAAAGAAAGTACACCCTCAGTGGCGCGGGGGCAGCCGGGTGCAGTGTGCAAACAAGCGTCGGGTTTTCAATAGGTTTCAATGGGAGACCAAGGGGTCTCTTCAGCAATGCAGGCAGGCAAGGGGGGGGCTCCTCGGAGTAGCCACCACCTGGGCAAGGGAGAGAGCCACCTGGGGGTTGCTCCTGCACTGGAGGTCGGATCCTTCAGGTCCTGGGTGCGGCGGAAGCAGTGCCTTTACCAGGTGTCGGGTCTTTGAAGCAGGCAGTCGCGGTCAGGGGGAGCCTCGGGATTCCCTCTGCAGGCATCGCTGTGGGGGCTCAGGGGGGTCAACTCTGGCTACTCACAGTCTTGCAGTCGCCGGGGAGTCCTCCCTGAAGTGATTGTTCTCCACAAGTCGAGCCGGGGCCGTCGGGTGCAGAGTGCCAAGTCTCACGCTTCCGGCGGGAAACGCGTGTTGTTTCAAAGTTGCTTCTTTGTTGCAAAGTTGCAGTCTTTGGTGAACAGAGCCGCTATCCTCGGGAGTTCTTGGTCCTTATAGATGCAGGGCAGTCCTCTGAGGCTTCAGAGGTCACTGGTCCCTGTGGAAAGTGTCGCTGGAGCAGTGTCTTTAGAAGTGGGGAGACAGACCGGTAGGACTGGGGCCAAAGCAGTTGGTGTCTCCGTCTTCTCTGCAGGGTTTTTCAGCTTAGCAGTCCTCTTCTTCTTAGGTTGCAGGAATCTGAGTTCCTAGGTTCTGGGGAGCCCCTAAATACTGAATTTAGGGGTGTGTTTAGGTCTGGGGGGTTAGTAGCCAATGGCTACTAGCCCTGAGGGTGGCTACACCCTCTTTGTGCCTCCTCCCTGATGGGAGGGGGGCACATCCCTAATCCTATTGGGGGAATCCTCCATCTGCAAGATGGAGGATTTCTAAAAGTTAGAGTCACCTCAGCTCAGGACACCTTAGGGGCTGTCCTGACTGGCCAGTGACTCCTCCTTGTTTTTCTCAATATCTCCTCCGGCCTTGCCGCCAAAAGTGGGGCCGTGGCCGGAGGGGGCGGGCAACTCCACTAGCTGGAGTGCCCTGGGGTGCTGTAACAAAGGGGGGGAGCCTTTAAGGCTCACCGCCAGGTGTTACAGTTCCTGCAGGGGGAGGTGAGAAGCACCTCCACCAGTACAGGCTTTGTTACTAGCCACAGAGTGACAAAGGCACTCTCCCCATGTGGCCAGCAACATGTCTGGTGTGTGGCAGGCTGCTAAAACCAATCAGCCTACACGGGTAGTTGGTTAAGGTTTCAGGGGGCACCTCTAAGGTGCCCTCTGGGGTGTATGTTACAATAAAATATACACTGGCATCAGTGTGCATTTATTGTGCTGAGAAGTTTGATACCAAACTTCACAGTTTTCAGTGTAGCCATTATGGTGCGGTGGAGTTCGTGCATGACAGACTCCCAGACCATATACTCTTATGGCTACCCTGCACTTACAATGTCTAAGGTTTTGCTTAGACACTGTAGGGGCATAGTGCTCATGCACCTAGGCCCTCACCTATGGGATAGTGCACCCTGCCTTAGGGCTGTAAGGCCTGCTAGAGGGTTGACTTATCTATACCTGTAGGCAGTGTGAGGTTGGCATGGCACCCTGAGGGGAGTGCCATGTCGACTTAG
The DNA here is from genome assembly GCF_031143425.1 of Pleurodeles waltl. Classification (NCBI taxonomy): domain Eukaryota; kingdom Metazoa; phylum Chordata; class Amphibia; order Caudata; family Salamandridae; genus Pleurodeles; species Pleurodeles waltl. The sequence continues at coordinate 90,491,233 of NC_090437.1, forward strand.
TCGTTTTATCCCCACTAGCACACACAAGCTGGCAAGCAGTGTGTCTGTGCTGAGTGAGGGGTCCCCAGGGTGGCATAAGACATGCTGCAGCCCTTAGAGACCTTCCCTGGCATCAGGGCCCTTGGTACCAGGGGTGCCAGTTACAAGGGACTTACCTGGATGCCAGGGTGTGCCAATTGTGGAAACAAAAGTACAGATTAGGGAAAGAACACCGGTGCTGGTGCCTGGTTAGCAGGCCTCAGCACACTTTCAAATCAAAACTTAGCATCAGCAAAGACAAAAAGTCAGTGGGTAACCGTGCCAAGGAGGCATTTCCTTACACAACCCCTCCCCCCCCAAATGAAAGAGGATGAGACTAACCTTTCCCAAGAGAGTCTTCATTGTCTAAGTGGAAGAAGCTGGAAAGGCCATCTGCATTGGCATGGGCAGTCCCAGGTCTGTGTTCCACTATAAAGTCCATTCCCTGTAGGGAGATGGACCACCTCAACAGTTTTGGATTTTCACCTTTCATTTGCATCAGCCATCTGAGAGGTCTGTGGTCAGTTTGAACTACAAAGTGAGTACCAAAGAGATCTGGGCTCAGCTTCTTCAGGGAGCAAACCGCAGCAAAGGCCTCCCTCTCAATGGCACTCCAACGCTGCTCCCTGGGGACTAACCTCCTGCTAATGAAAGCAACAGGCTGGTCAAGGTCATCATCATTTGTTTGGGACAAAACTGCCCCTATCCCATGTTCAGAGGCATCTGTCTGCACAATGAACTACTTGGAGTAATCTGGAGCTTTAAGAACTGGTGCTCTGCACATTGCTTGTTTCAGGGTGTCAAAGGCCTGTTGGCATTCTACAGTCCAGTTTACGTTCTTGGGCATTTTCTTGGAGGTAAGTTCTGTGAGGGCTGTCACTATGGATCCATATCCCTTCACAAACCTCCTGTAGTACCCAGTCAAGCCAAGGAATGCCCTGACTTGAGTCTTGGGTTTTGGAGCTGCCCAGTCCAGAATAGTCTGGATCTTAGGCTGGAGTGGCTGAACTTGGCCTCCACCTACAAGGTGACCCAAGTAAACCACAGTTCCCTGCCCTATCAGGCATTTGGATGCCTTGATAGAGAGGCCTGCTGATTGCAGGGCCTTCAAAACCTTCTTCAGGTGGACCAGGTGATCCTGCCAGCTGGAGCTAAAGGCAGCAATATCGTCAAGATAAGCTGCACTTAAGGACTCCAAGCCAGCAAGGACTTGATTCACCAACCTTTGGAAGGTGGCAGGGGCATTCTTTAGACCAAAGGGCATAACAGTAAACTGATAATGCCCATCAGGTGTGGAGAATGCTGTCTTTTCTTTTGCTCCTAGTGCCATTTTGATTTGCCAGTACCCTGCTGTCAAGTCAAAGGTACTTAAGTATTTGGCAGCACCTAGTTTGTCTATCAGTTCATCTGCCCTTGGAATGGGTTGGGCATCTGTCCTGGTGACAGAATTAAGTCCTCTGTATTCCACACAAAACCTCATCTCTCTCTTCCCATCTTTGGTGTGAGGTTTGCAGACTAAGACCACTGGGCTAGCCCAGGGGCTGTCAGAGTGCTTAATGACTCCCAATTCCAGCATCTTGTGGACTACCACCTAGATGCTTTCCTTAACTTGGTCAGACTGTCTGAATATTTTGTTTTTGACAGGCATGCTGTCTCCTGTGTCCACATCATGGGTACACAGGTGTGTCTGACCAGGGGTTAGGGAAAAGAGCTCAAAAAACTGTTGCAGGACCTTCCTACAGTCAGATTGCTGTTGGCCAGAGAGGGTGTCTGAATAGATCACTCCATCAACTGAGCCATCTTTAGGGTCTGTGGAGAGGAGATCAGGGAGAGGTTCACTCTCAGCTTCCTGGTCCTCATCTGTTACCATCAACAGATTCACATCTGCCCTATCATGGAAGAGCTTGAGGCGGTTCACATGGATCACCCTTTTGGGGGTCCTGCTAGTGCCTAGGTCTACCAGGTAGGTGACCTGACTCTTCTTTTCTAGCACTGGGTAAGGGCCACTCCATCTGTCCTGAAGTGCCCTGGGAGCCACAGGTTCCAAAACCCAGACTTTCTGCCCTGGCTGAAATTCAACCATTGCAGCCTTTTGGTCATACCAAAACTTCTGGAGCTGTTGGCTGGCCTCAAGGTTTTTACTTGCCTTCTCCATGTACTCTGCCATCCTTCAACGTAGGCCTAGTACATAGTCCACTATATCTTGCTTAGGCTCATGAAGAGGTCTCTCCCAGCCTTCTCTCACAAGAGCTAGTGGTCCCCTTACAGGGTGGCCAAACAGAAGTTCAAAGGGGGAAAACCCTACTCCCTTCTGAGGCACCTCTCTGTAAGCGAAAAGCAGACATGGCAAGAGGACATCCCATCTCCTTTTGAGTTTTTCAGGGAGTCCCATGATCATGCCTTTCAATGTTTTGTTGAATCTCTCAACAAGACCATTGTTTTGTGGATGGTATGGTGTGGTGAATTTGTAAGTCACCCCACACTCATTCCACATGTGCTTCAGGTATGCTGACATAAAGTTGGTACCTCTGTCAGACACCACCTCCTTAGGAAAACCCACTCTGGTAAAAATACCAATGAGTGCTTTGGCTACTGCAGGGGCAGTAGTCGACCTAAGGGGAATTGCTTCAGGGTATCTAGTAGCATGATCCATTACTACTAGTATGTACAGGTTCCCTAAGGCTGTGGGAGGTTCAAGTGGACACACTATGTCCACACCCACTCTTTCAAAGGGGACCCCCACCACTGGAAGTGGAATGAGGGGGGCCTTTTGGTGTCCACCTGTCTTACCACTGGCTTGACAGGTGGCACAGGAGACACAAAACTCCTTGACCTTCTGGGACATGTTGGGCCAATAGAAGTGGTTGACTAGTCTCTCCCACGTCTTGGTCTGTCCCAAATGCCCAGCAAGAGGAATATCATGGGCTAAGGTCAGAATGAACTCCCTAAACTCCTGAGGCACTACCACTCTCCTAGTGGCACCAGGTTTGGGATCTCTTGCCTCAGTGTAAAGGAGTCCATCTTCCCAATAGACCCTATGTGTTCCTGTTTTCTTTCTATTGGACTCTTCAGCAACTTGCTGCCTAAGGCCTTCAAGAGAGGGACAGGTTTCTTGCCCCTTACACAACTGCTCCCTTGAGGGTCCCCCTGGGCCTAGGAGCTCAACCTGATAAGGTTCTAACTCAATAGGCTCAGTTCCCTCAGAGGGCAGAACTTCTTCCTGAGAAGAGAGGTTCTCTTTTTCTTGTTGTGTTGCAACTGGTTCCCCAGTTGTCTTTCCTTTTCTCTTGGTGGGTTGGGCCCTTTTTCCAGGTTCCAACACCACTTTTTCACCCTGAGCCTTGCATTGTGCCCTTGTCTTGACACACACCAGTTCAGGGATACCCAGCATGGCTGCATAGGTTTTCAGTTCTACCTCAGCCCGTGCTGAGGACTCCAGGTCATTTCCAAGCAAACAGTCTACAGGGATATTTGAGGAGACCACCACCTGTTTCAGGCCATTGACCCCTCCCCACTCTAAAGTTACCATAGCAATGGGATGTACTTTAGTCGGATTGTCAGCATTGGTGACTGGATAAGTTTGTCCGGCCAGGTATTGACCAGGGGAAACCAGTTTCTCTGTCACCATGGTGACACTGGCACCTGTATCCCTCAGGCCTTCTACACTTGTCCCATTAATTAAGAGCTGCTGCCTGTATTTTTGCATGTTAGGGGTCCAGGCAGCCAGTGTGGCTAAATCCACCCCACCCTCAGAGACTAATGTAGCTTCAGTGTGACACCTGATTTGCTCTGGGCACACTGTTGATCCCACTTGGAGACTAGCCATTCCAGTGTTAGCTGGAGTAGAGCTAGAAGTGGAACCTTTCTTGGGACAGGCCTTGTCTCCAGTTTGGTGTCCAGGCTGGTTACAGCTACGACACCAGGCCTTTTTGGGATCAACGTTTTTACCCTTGTACCCAAAATTGGATTGTGAAGAGGCTCTGGGCCCACCCTCCTGAGCAGGTTTTTGGGGGCCTGTAGAAGACTCTTTACTCTTTTTCCCCTTTGGATGTCTCAACACTCTTCCCCTGGGGAAGCTTTGTGACCCCTTTCTTTTGGTCACCCCCTGTGGAAGTCTTGGTCACCCTAGTCTTGACCCAATGGTCCGCCTTCTTTCCCAATTCTTGGGGAGAAATTGGTCCTAGGTCTACCAGATGCTGATGCAGTTTATCATTTGAACAATTACTTAACAGGTGTTCCTTCACAAATAAATTGTACAGCCCATCATAATCATTTACACCACTGCCTTGAATCCAACCATCCAGTGTTTTCACTGAGTAGTCAGCAAAATCAACCCAGGTCTGGCTCGAGGATTTTTGAGCCCCCCTGAACCTAATTCTATACTCCTCAGTGGAGAATCCAAAGCCCTCAATCAGGGTAGCCTTCATGAGGTCATAGGATTCTGCATCTTTTCCAGAGAGTGTGAGGAGTCTATCCCTACACTTTCCAGTGAACATTTCCCAAAGGACAGCACCCCAGTGAGATATGTTTACTTTTCTGGTTGCACAAGCCCTCTCAAAAGCTGTGAACCATTTGGTGATGTCATCACCATCTTCATATTTAGTTACAATCTCTTTTGGGATTTTCAACATGTCAGGAGAATCTCTGACCCTATTTATGTTGCTGCCACCATGGATGGGACCAAAACCCATCTCTTGTCTTTCCCTTTCTATGGCTAGGAGCTGTCTCTCTAAAGCCAATCTTTTGGCCATCCTGGCTAGCAGGAGGTCATCTTCACTGATGCTATCCTCAGTGACTCCAGAGGTGCTGGACCCTCCTGTGAGGGAAGCAGCATCTCTGACTATCACATTTGGAGTAAGGGCTTGAGGAGCCCTGATCTCCCGAACTAGGACTGGAGGTGGGACTTCCTCCACATCACTAGTTTCTTCCTCTAGGAGGTCATCCTCAGAGGGGTTGTCTTTGGCAAACTCTGCCAACAGCTCCTGGAGCTGTGGTAGGGTTTAAACCAGCTTTAATATTTTTTAATTTGCAGAGAGACCTTAACTCCCTCATCCTCAGATGGAGGTAAGGGGTGAGGTCGAGTTCCATCACATTCTCTTCTGCATTAGACATTATGGGGGTCATTTTGACCCTGGCGGTCTGAGACCGCCAGGGCTAAAATGACGGAAGCACCGCCAACAGGCTGGCGGTGCTTCCTGGCCTATTACGACCGCGGCGTTAGCGCCGCGGTCGCACCGCCGGGGCTGGCGGTTTCCCACCGTTTTAGCCCCGGCGGTGATAATCCGCCAGGGCAGCACTGCCCTGGGGATTATGACACCCCTACCGCCAGCCTGTTTCTGGCAGTTTGCACCGCCAGGAAGAGGCTGGCGGTAAGGGGTGTCCTGGGCCCCTGGGGCATGGTCAGTGCAGGGGCCCCCTAACAGGGCCCCAGCCAGCTTTTCACTGTCTGCATAGCAGACAGTGAAAAGCGCGACGGGTGCAACTGCACCCGTCGCACGGCCGCAACACCGCCGGCTCCATTAGGAGCCGGCTTCTATGTTGCGGCCTCATTCCCGCTGGGCCGGCGGGAATGTCGTGATGGGGGCCGCGGGAGTGCGGCCGCATTGGCGGCCGCACGGCGGTTACCGCCGCCTGCCAATGTCGTAATGACCCCCTATGTTTCTAAAAGTTGGAATACTTTTTAAGAATCTAAAACTATCTCTAGAACTTAATTCAAACTTTTACAAAACTTTTAAACTCTAAAAGAAATGCTAACAGGGACTAACACAAGGCCCTAGCAGGACTTTTAAAAATTTAGAAAAATAGCTCAAATTTCAAAAATCAGTTTCTAATGACAATTTTTGGAATTTAGTTGTGTGATCAGGTATTGGCTGAGTAGTCCAGCAAATGCAAAGTCTTGTACCCCACCGCTGATCCACCAATGTAGGAAGTTGGCTCTGTATGCACTATTTCAAAGTAAGGAATAGTATGCACAGAGTCCAAGGGTTCCCCTTAGAGGTAAGATAGTGGCAAAAAGAGATCATTCTAATGCTCTATTTTGTGGTAGTGTGGTCGAGCAGTAGGCTTATCAAAGGAGTAGTGTTAAGCATTTGTTGTACACCCACAGGCAATTAATGAGGAACACACACTCAGAGACAATTCCAGGCCAATAGGTTTTTGTATAGAAAAATATATTTTCTAAGTTTATTTTAAGAACCATAGGTTCAAGATTTACAAGTAATACTTCAAATGAAAGGTATTTCACTTAGGTAACTTAGGAACTTTGAATCAGCAAAATAGCATGTACAGTTTTCATAAAAATGGCAATAAGCTATTTTAAAACTAGGCGGTGAAATTTTCAACAGTTCCTGGGGGAGGTAAGTGTTTGTTAGTTTTTGCAGGTAAGTAAACCACCTACGGGGTTCAAGTTTGGGTCCAAGGTAGCCCACCGTTGGGGGTTCAGAGCAACCCCAAAGTTACCACACCAGCAGCTCAGGGCCGGTCAGGTGCAGAGGTCAAAGTGGTGCCCAAAACGCATAGGCTTCAATGGAGAAGGGGGTGCCCCGGTTCCAGTCTGCCAGCAGGTAAGTACCCGCGTCTTCGGAGGGCAGACCAGGGGTTTTTGTAGGGCACCGGGGGGGACACAAGTCCACACAGAAAGTACACCCTCAGCGGCGCGGGGGCGGCCAGGTGCAGTGTGCAAACAAGCGTTGGGTTTTCAATAGGTTTCAATGGGAGACCAAGGGGTCTCTTCAGCGATGCAGCCAGGCAAGGGGGGGGGCTCCTCGGGGTAGCCACCACCTGGGCAAGGGAGAGGGCCTCCTGGGGGTCACTCCTGCACTGGAGGTCGGATCCTTCATGTCCTGGGGGCTGCGGATGCAGTGCCTTTACCAGGTGTCGGGTCTTTGAAGCAGGCAGTCGCGGTCAGGGTGAGCCTCGGTATTCCCTCTGCAGGCGTCGCTGTGGGGGCTCAGGGGGGTCAACTCTGGCTACTCACGGTCCTGCAGTCGCGGGGGAGTCCTCCCTTAAGTGATTGTTCTCCACCGGGGGCGTCGGGTGCAGAGTGCCAAGTCTCACACTTCAGGCGGGAAACGCGTGTTGTTCCAAAGTTGCTTCTTTGTTGCAAAGTTGCAGTCTTTGGTGAACAGAGCCGCTGTCCTCTGGAGTTCTTGGTCCTTCTAGATGCAGGGCAGTCCTCTGAGGCTTCAGAGGTCGCTGGTCCCTGTGGAAAGCTTTAGAAGTGGGGAGACAGGCCGGTAGGGCTGGGGCCAAAGCAGTTAGTGTCTCCGTCTTCTCTGCAGGGTTTTTCAGCTTAGCAGTCCTCTTCTTCTTAGGTTCCAGGAATCTGAGTTCCTAGGTTCTGGGGAGCCCCTAAATACTGAATTTAGGGGTGTGTTTAGGTCTGGGGGTAAGTAGCCAATGGCTACTAGCCCTGAGGGTGGCTACACCCTCTTTGTGCTTCCTCCCTGAGGGGAAGGGGGCACATCCCCAATCCTATTGGGGGAATCCTCCATCTCAGTGTCACCTCAGTCACCTCAGCTCAGGACACCTTAGGGGCTGTCCTGACTGGCCAGTGACTCTTCCTTGTTTTTCTCATTATCTCCTCCGGCCTTGCTGCCAAAAGTGGGGCCGTGGCCAGAGGGGGCGGGCAACTCCACTAGCTGGAGTGTCCTTGGGTGCTGTAGCCTTTGAGGCTCACCGCCAGGTGTTACAGTTTCTGCAGGGGGAGGTGAGAAGCACCTCCACCCAGTACAGGCTTTGTTGCTAGCCACAGAGTGACAAAGGCACTCTCCCCATGTGGCCAGCAACATGTCTGGTGTGTGGCAGGCAGCTAAAACCAGTCAGCCTACATGGGTAGTTGGTTAAGGTTTCAGGGGGCACCTCTAAGGTGCCCTCTGGGGTGTATGTTACAATAAAATGTACACTGGCATCAGTGTACATTTATTGTGCTGAGAAGTTTGATACCAAACTTCACAGTTTTCAGTGTAGCCATTATGGTGCTGTGGAGTTCGTGCATGACAGACTCCCAGACCATATACTCTTATGGCTACCCTGCACTTACAATGTCTAAGGTTTTGCTTAGACACTGTAGGGGCATAGTGCTCATGCACCTATGCCCTCACCTATGGTATAGTGCACCCTGCCTTAGGGCTGTAAGACCTGCTAGAGGGGTGACATATCTATCTATACCTGTAGGCAGTGTGAGGTTGGCATGGCACCCTGAGGGGAGTGCCATGTTGACTTAGTCGTTTTATCCCCACTAGCACACACAAGCTGGCAAGCAGTGTGTCTGTGCTGAGTGAGGGGTCCCCAGGGTGGCATAAGACATGCTGCAGCCCTTAGAGACCTTCCCTGGCATCAGGGCCCTTGGTACCAGGGGTACCAGTTACTAGGGACTTACCTGGATGCCAGGGTGTGCCAATTGTGGAAACAAAAGTACAGGTTAGGGAAAGAACACTGGTGCTGGGGCCTGGTTAGCATGCCTCAGCACACTTTCAAAACAAAACTTAACATCAGCAAAGGCAAAAAGTCAGGGGGTAACAGTGCCAAGGAGGCATTTCCTTACAGATAAGTTTCAAGGAAGATACTGCATATCCCGCCAAGCATCAGCGTAAAGACTGGAGTGACTCAGGAGAGTGCCGCACAGACTCCCGATTGCCTAGCAAGCGGATGCAGCCTGGGTATAGCTTTTATAGTCACAGCCCTGCTAAGTGTTCAGCAGCTCCACGTGAGCACATGCTCATGCCTTGCACGTGACGTGTATGCTGGTGTGCTTCCTGGTTGTCTGATCCCCAGACAGCGTAGTGCAGCTGTAACAACACTATACATGGCAATATCACTTCAACTGTAACTAAGTAGACTGCAGAGGCATGATTACTTCAGGATTTAACTGTTGCACTTTCAGAACCCTCTTAGACCCAAATTTACACCACAACTCAAAACCATAGCAAATTATCAAAACCCACAAATATTCTTACTCTCCTCAAATGACAATCAAAACCTCAATACCCTATTTATGCTCACACACCTAGAATATTACAACCCTTTCAGAAATGCTGAAACACCATCAATAACCTAAATAGGACCAAGGGAGATCAGGGACGCAAATTGCATCAGGGCAATATTTTGATGTGAGGTAACTTTTAAATCCTCTAACCCTTAGTTTGAAACCATTGTCTGCTACCAGATTTACCTTGGCGCAAATTTTGGGGCCTATATTGTGATATCTGATTAATAGAAATTCAAACCCTAGTCTATTCAACAAATCAAAACAATTAAATAACATGAAGCACATTAGCCTCTACAAAAATGACAGAAAATTATTACATTTCATACTATAAAGTTTTAGTGAAGGTTAATAGATTACAGAAGGCAAAAATCACCAAGTAGGTGTCAATCAATATTAAATATATAAATGCAAGAATTAATATGAAGCTCAAATCAAATCAAAGTCATATAAGAGAAAGGATGAACCAGTATAAGATTGCCTCAAAAGTAAAGACAAACAAAAGTCAGTTCTCCTACAGAGTACCGTAAATCTACTCCGCTCTAAGCTGTATCAAAGAATGGACAAAGCATTCTGAACTGTAATCTAGTTTATACTAGCTAAAATCACACAAGTCTAACATTTGCTAATCCTACACACCATTCTCATGAAAGGTTCAAATCAGATGAAAATGAAATAACACAACTGTTTGCTTATTAGAGTCTCAGAGCCTTATATAATACAGCTGTTCCCAGGGCCATGAAGATAGATGAATGACAGTCTGTGCATTGTACAAATGGCGATAAGTTAACATTTCTTTTGTTTAGAATGGCCTTTTGGTATTACCGGACGTAATCACTGTTATCAATATCTGACCCTCATGACAGACCAGTAGACTTGATTAAAAACAAAGTGCTTAGGCTAAGACAAACATATGCATACAGTATTTCCCAATGGTTGCAAATCGAAATATCAACGCCCAGAACATCGTGCTACCAAATAGAAAATAATGGGGACCTAAATGAGGAGAAGGAAAATGCATATAGGTAAGTAGAGATTTACTATTTTAACTCCACATCTACGTACCTTGAAGATATAACTATCTTCAATGTACCTATACCTCGTGTTAAGTAAAGTAAACATATGCTTACTGTTAGAAATGGGGTCTTTGGTTGGCAGTCAGATTACCCCCTGTCCAAGCAGGACCCTCACTCCAGTCAGGGTAAAAGAGAATCACACTCAACTAACCCCTGCTCACCTCCTTGGTAGCTTGGCATGAGCAGTAGGCTTAACTTCAGAGTGCTAGGTGTAAAGTATTTGTACCAACACACATAGTAACTTAATGAAAACACTACAAAATGACACAACACTGGTTTAGAAAAATTGAAAATATTTAAATAAGACAAGACCAAAATGACAAAAATCCACAACACACAAGTCAAGTTATCAATTAAAAACCAAAAAGAGTCTTCATGTAATTTTAAACACAACGCTAATGCTGTTAGCGTGAAAATGTACCTTAGGTGCATCAAAAATAACCCCGCCTGGGCAAGTGTGCATGAAAAAGGGCTTGCGATACATCGATTTCACTCACGAGCAAGACGTTGCGCCGTTTCTCCTTCAGTGGGGTCGGCGTGCATCGTTTCTTCTCTCTGCAGGAGAGCGATGCGTCGATCCGGTCAGCACTCTCAGGTCCGGGCAGGCCTTGGGTTCTTTTTACACGCCCAGGAGTTTTTGCGTCAGAAATTCAGCTGCACGATGTCAGAAACCAACGCAGCGTGGGTTGCGATCTCACCAGCTTCCATCAGCAATTCTGCGCGTCGTTTCTCCAGCCATGGGCGTCGATCTTCGAGTCGCGTTGCAGTCGGGCATCGATTTTCAGCCGTGAAGCCGTCGGCGCAGCGATTTTTCAGCTGCAGATCAGAGTTGCGTCGATCTTTTCCCAGCACAGCAGTCTGAGCGTGGATTTCTCACTCTTGGCCTGCCAGCTTCTCTTCTCAGGGTCCCAAGAACTAGATGGCCACCACTTGGCAGAGTAGGAGTCTCTCAAGAGGCTCCAGGTGCTGGCAGAGAGAAGTCTTTGCTGTTCCTGAGACTTCAAACAACAGGAGGCAACCTCTAAATCAAGCTCTTGGAGATCTTCACAAGAAGGAAGGCAACACAAAGTCTATTCTTTGTTCTCTTGCACAGGAAGAAGGAGCAACTGCAGACCATATACTCCACATAGCACAGTCACAGGAAGGGCAGCACTTCTCCTCAGCTCTTCAGCTCTTCTCCTTGGCAGAGGTTCCTCTTGATTTCCAGAAGTGTTCTAAAGTCTGTGGTTTTTGGGGCCCTTCGTATACCCATTTTGCCCTTTGAAGTAGGCTTACTTCAAAGGAAAGTCTCTCTTGATTGGGAAATCCTGCCTTTCGCAGGCCAGGCCCCAGACACACACCAGGGGGTTGGAAACTGCATTGTGTGAGGGCAGGCACAGCCCTTTCAGGTGTGAGTGACCACTACTCCCGTCCCTCATAACACAGATGGCTCATCAGGAAATGCAGGCTACACCCCAGCTCCCTTTGTGTCACCGTCTAGAGAGAGGTGCAAACAGCCCAACTGTCAAACTAACCCAGACAGGGAATACACAAACAGGCAGAGTCACAGAATGGTTTAAGCAAGAAAATGCCTACTTTTTAGTGGCATTTTCAAACTAACAATCTAAAAACCAAATGCACTAACAGATGTATTTTTAAATTGTGAGTTCAGAGACCCCAAACTCCAAATGTCCATCTGCTCCCAAAGGGCATCTAAACTTTAATCCTATTTAAAGGCAGCCCCCATGTTAACCTATGAGAGAGACAGGTCTTACAACAGTGAAAAACAAATTTAGCAGTATTTCACTGTCAGGACATATAAAACCCATTAGTATTTACACTGAACCCTGCCCATGGGGCTACCTAGGGCCTACCTGAGTGATGTCTTACATGTAAGAAAAGGGAAGGTTCAGGCCTGGCATATGGGTACAATTGCCAAGTCTAATTTGCAGTTTAAAACTGCACATACAGACACTGCAGTGGCAGGTCTGAGCCATGTTTACAGAACTACTAATGTGGGTGGCACAACCAGTGCTGCAGGCCCACTAGTAGCATTTGATTTACAGGCCCTGGGCACCTCTAGTGCACTGTACTGGGGACTTAACAGTAAATCAAATATGCCAATCATGGAAAGCCAATTACATACACATTTTATATAGGAGCACTTGCATTTTGACACTGGATAGCAGGGGTAAAGTGCCCAGAGTAACGAAAACTGCAAAAACAGAGTCCAGCACACATCAACAACCAGGGAAACAGAGGCAAAAAGTTAGGGGAAACCACACCAAGGATGCCAAGTCTAACAATAGTGCTATCCCTTCAAGACTAACAATAGTGCAGTGGCAGTCAGGTTGGTTTCTTGCAGTAGGGTGAAATGGACTACACGTCTCTCAATTAAGTGTGACATATTGTACAGGCACCTAACATTCCATGATATGATGTGATATTTTAGTGATTCTGCCATTTACTTAACATAAGCGAATATACCAACAACCAGGCAGGGGTGCCCTCTCCTCCTCTCCTTCCCTTGCTCTGGGTCACAGCAGTGCCAGAAAATATTGAATCGTTCTGCTGGACCATAATAAACACTCCCAACTCTTCCAGGATAGAAAGGCAACATCTTCCTAGCCAAACTATAACTAAAACAACAAACAAATGTGTAGAAGCATTTGACTAACATATATGGCGGTGGCTGTCTTGATCAGCTGACAGATGACTGGTCTGAGCCCATGTCATGTGCCTCATCCTCTGCTATGTCCGATTGAGGAGATGCTCCTCCTGTATTGAACATCACAGCCACCGCTCGTAGCTGCTGTCAGTGTGCTTGCAATTTAGTTGGGATATTATGTCAGCCAAGGCTAGTGCTTTGCCTTGTTTTCTTCGTAGCAGCCACCTTCTATTTTGAGTCTGGAAATTTCTTATTCTGTGGCTATTGTTCAATCTACTTCCATACTTTGTGCGCATTAGTAAAGAGTTTATTTCCATCGTCTGTGGAGAGCATGGGGGAGAGCATGGCCTATTGCCTTCCCATAAAGTGGAGCCACTTTTTGGCCTCAAGGAAGTATGCTCATTGTTTTTGTACCTCTGAGGTACAGTCTGGGAATAACATTGCACTGCTATTGTCCAGCATCCATTCCCCCCTCACTTCTCCTTGTCGCAGGATGTGGTCTCTATTTCTATAGTGCAATAGTTTGGCAACCACAGGTCTGGGAGGTACCCCTGGAGGTTGAGGCCTTGTGAGGCCTTGTGAGGACTCTATGGGCCCACTCCAGTGTGAAGAAAGGGAAATGGCCCTAAGGTGCAATCTTAGTTTTAACACACCTTTCCAAGAAAGGTATCATATCAGTTCCCATGAATTGCTCCAGCATTCCAATCACCCTAATAATGTTTCTCTTGGCCCTCTTTTCAACATCCTCAGCGCGATTTTCCAGGTCTTTGAAACTTCCGTCTGGGGCTGGCATTTGACCTTTTAGAGTTCTGCTTCCAGGCCCCACTATATCGGCCAGGTCCTGCAACCTCAAGTGCAGCCAATCGACACCAACTCAGTTTCACCAAGGTTCCCTGCTGTTGGTGTCAGATACCACTCAACCAGTTCCAATGCCGCACGTGCCCTGCACAATGCAGCAAGGAGGAAAGGCGCCCACACAAGGGGGTTCTCTTAGCTGTGGTACATGAGGTGCAAAGTCTTGACATTCGTCAGGTCCTGCTGCCAGGCTCCAAGAACTATTGAAAGGAGCCAAAATACCAGCTCCACCACAGCTCCTGTCTGCCATCACCTCCGCACTCACACTGGTCTGCCGCGCTCCTCTCCCCACCCCAGGTGCAGGTAGGCATCTAGTCATGTTGTAGTCTCACCTCCAGAGGCTGTTCTCTACAAGGGTGTCCAAGAGGGCTGCAGTGATCTTACCAGGCCCCTGCAGCAGCACACATTCAGCAGTCGACAAACAGAGTCAGGCCGCTGCAATCTTTGTGGTCAGAGCTGTAGCTAGTTTTCAGTCAATCAATCAATTACTTTATTCAGACGCATTTTAACATTCATAAACGTACAAAAAAAGCATACAATGACAATCATAGCAGCAAGAAAAAAAACTAGAATATAAGAATATAAAAACATTGGGACAGTAAAATGCAATTACTAAAACAGTAAAGACCTGAGGGCATGTACAACTGACTTTAAAAAAGACCCTATATAAAAAATAACTTCCTCCTTGGTGAGTAGTAGCAAGAATCTCAAAGCAGGTCTACACTGTACAACAACATAATTATATTTCTTTAAAAATTGAATTAAAAAGAGCTTAGTATTCGTGGCATAAAATGTGTAAAAGAACATGAAATTAAGCATGGTTTGTCCATATGAGTCATCACAGGGGCACAACTTGATATCAAGGTTATGTACAAATCCCACGGGAAAACAAAGCAGATATTGTCTAGTGCCTGCCCTAAAACGGAAGAGCAAAGAACCCTCCCAGCAAGTACTGGCAAACCAAATATAGTCAGTTGAGCAGTTCAGTTCCCTCAAGTAGAGATAGTTATCAACGCTAAGCTTCCCCTCCATATCCCTGAAAGGCCTTACTTCCATATAATCATAAAGTGCTTTAGCTACAACTTTCTTGTTCACCCCAATGCTTGAAGATGGGTCAGTAAACAGACTTGGCATTCCAGTTCACTTTTTACATACGCAATCCAGGGGATAGAGAGATGGCAATCTAAGGCCAAACAGTCCCTTATTATCTCTTTTGTCAATACAGCCTCCGAATTTTGCTTAATGGGAAGCCTTAATATAATTGGCCACACCCTAATCAAATCCCCAATATAGGGAAGTCCTAATTCGCTGTGGTAAATAAAGTGTGAGGCTGAGATGGGGACCGACAATAGCCTACCACAGAACCTATTCTCTCCCCGATGAATAGCCAAGCACTTGGCAGTTCCCCACACCTCAACCCCATACATTCCAATGGGTACACACTGAGAGCTATATATTTTAGCATTGGAGTCAGAGAACCCCCACCCTTGGACTGAGGAAGACTACATAGAAACTCAATAGCTTGCGATAATTTGGTAGAATGCTGAACAATATTAGGAGTCCAATAGCCCTGAGCAGTAAAGATGATACCCAAAGAAGGGAAGTTTTGTAATGCAACTCAGGTACTGATTGCCAAATGACATGTTTAATAGAGTGGCATTTAGAGCCACGGGCAATAATATGGGATTTGTTAATGTTAAAATTGGTTTGAAGATCCAATGAGGACATAAAATCAACAAATGCATGAACTAATTGGCGTAAAGCCCTGGGAGTACGAGCTAGAAGTACTGCATTTTCCACGTACAGAAGTGTGGGGGAGTGGTTTACCCTTAATTACTGGAACATCAGGAATGGCCTGAATTAGTTATGATTGTAAATCATGAATATATAAAGTAAATAAAAGAGGGTCAAGAACACACCCTTGTCTCAACCCACGGTGGATTCTAATATCGCCTGTCTCGTCACCCTGCATACTGATGTGCACTATTGCATTTAATAATAAGGTCAATAGGGACCCTATCTGGGCCTGGGGCCTTTCCACCCACAAACTGAATTACAGCGTCCTCTACTTCTACGAGGGTTGTCAGAAAAAAAGGTACCAAAGCATGATCTATACAAAAGGGCAGAGAGGATGAGGGAGCTGCATATAAGATACTGAAATGATCCTCCCAAACACTAGAAACAATATTACGGAAAATTGTGCTAGGCAATCTTATAGTGGGCTTAACATCTGACACTGAGGCCCATAATAATTCACTATTACCCAGACTAGAGGCATGCACTAAAACTTCGCATTGTAAAGACACAAACTCCTGTTTGTACCACTAACACAGGATCTCTCGGGTTAGAACCAAGAGCACACCCAAGGGCCAGTTTGCTACAGAGCAACCTGAGTTACACCACCTACGGCTGTCAACTGTCAATTTTGATCCGTTTCAAAAGGACCTTCCTAATCACAGAGCACAAATTTGAGAAAGCTTCCATGACCTGAAAGCCATAAGGCTCCTCTGCGAAACAAAGATTCACCTGTTCAAAATTAGCTTTAATTACTTCTTTCACGGTTTGAACAGGATCAGGCAAGCTCCAAACCAGTCTTAAGTTATCAGTTCAGGGTTTCAAATGACGTGCTCCAACTTCCTGGCTAAACTTACCCCTGAAATGCAAAGATAATTTGGCCTCTACAGGATTATGGTCACTGTAGCAGGAAAGAAGGATCCTGCATTATTTGGTCCTCCAAATTATGGGCAAAAAACACATAATCAATTATTGATGATCTGCCCTGCCCCTTGAAAGAAGGAACATTACTAGTGGGTGTAGGAGGCTGGCCTGGCTTGTAGTGGGTACCAGGGGTACTATTTTTATGACAATATGCCAAAAGTATCTCAGTGAGTACCCTCAGTAAGAAGGTAAGTAATATACACAAGTTATATGTACACAAACCCAAAATAGGTAAGTAAGAGCAAGAAAAGTAATGCAAACAGTGTTGAATTACAATAGGTTGCAATAGGCAAGCAGAGGTATAGGGGCAACACAAACCATATACTCCAAAGGTGGAATGTGAATCACGATTGGACCCCAGACCTATGTGAGCTTGTAGAGGGACGCTGGGACTGTAAGAAAACATTGAGGGTTACCAAAATACCCCACCCCAAGACCCTGAAAAGTAGGAGTAAAGTACACCTACTACCCCAAAAGAGCACAGTAGTCATGATAGGGGGATTCTGCAAGAACAGCAAACACCAGCAGTGCACTGACAATGGATTTCCGGACCTGAGGACCCGAAAGGCAAGGGGACCAAGCCCAATAGTCGCGACAGTGTCCAGGGGGTGCAGGAGCCCAGGAAACCCCGGATGAAGGTGCAAGGAAGCTGCCTCCGGTTGGAAGAAGCTTAGAGTTCTGCAAGAAAGAAGAGGTCTAGGAACTTCTCCTTTGGAAGACGGATGTCTCACGTTGCGATGAAGCTTGCAGAGGTGTTCCCATGCAGAAATACTGCAAACAAGCCTTGCTAGCTGCAAGGGATGCTTTAGAGGTTTTTGGGTGCTGCAGAGGGCCAGGAAGGACCAGGATGTCGCCTTTTGGAGGAGGAGACAGAGGGTCACTCAGCAACTCAGATAGCCCTCACAGAAGCAGGCAGCACCCGCAGAAGTACCCCAACAGGCACTTAAAAGAAGAGTGAACTGGAGTCCACACGAAGTTACAAAAGAGGGTCCCACGATGTCGGAGGCCAACTCAGAGGGTTGTGCACTGCAGGACGTAGTGCTGGGGACCCAGGCTAGGCTGTGCATGAAGGAAATCCTGGAAGAGTGCACAGGAGCCGGAGCGGCTGCAAATCATGCAGTACACAGCTTTGCAGTCTAGCGTAGGGAGGCAAGGACTTACCTCCACCAAAGTTGGACTGAAGAGTCACTGGACTGTGGGAGTCACTTGGACAGAGTTGCTGTGTTCCAGGGACCACGCTCGTCAGGATGAGAGGGGACCCAGAGGACCAGTGATGCAGTCTTTTGGTACCTGCATTAGCAGGGGGAAGATTCTGTCAACCCAGGGGAGATTTCTTCGGAGCTTCTGGTGCAGGGTGAAGGCAGGCTACCCCCAGAGCATGCACCACCTGGAAACAGTCGAGAAAGCAGGCAGGATTAGGCGGTACAATGTTGCTGGTAGTCGTCTTGCTACTTTGTTGGGGTTTTGCAGGCGTCCTGGAGCAGTAAGCGGTCGATCCTTGGTAGAAGGTGAAGAGGGAGATGCAGAGGAACTCTGGTGAGCTCTTGCATTCGTTATCTGAAGAATTCCCCAAAGCAGAGACCCTAAATAGCCAGAAAATGAGGTTTGGCTACCAAGTTAGGAGGATTGGCTACCAAGAGAGGTAAGAGCCTATCAGAAGGAGCCTCTGACGTCACCTGCTGGCACTGGCCACTCAGAGCAGTCCAGTGTGCCCCCAACACCTCTTTTTCCAAGATGGCAGAGGTCTGGGACACACTGGAGGAGCTCTGGGCACCTCCCCTGGGAGGTACTGGTCAGGGGAGTGGTCACACCCCTTTCCTTTGTCCAGTTTGCGCCAGAGCAGGGCTGGGGGATCCCTGAACCGGTGTAGACTGGCTTATGCAGAGATGGGCACCATCTGTGCCCATCAAAGCATTTCCAGAGGCTGGGGGAGGCTGCTCCTCCCCAGCCCTTCACACCCATTTCCAAAGGGAGAGGGTGTAACACCCTCTCTCAGAGCAAATCCTTTGTTCTGCCTTCCTGGGCCAGGGCTGCCTGGACTCCAGGAGGGCAGAAACCTGTCTGAGGGGTTGGCAGCAGCAGCAGCTGCAGGGGAGACCCGGAAAGGCAGTTTGGCTGTACCTGGGTTCTGTGCAAGAGAGCCGGGGGATCATGGAATTGTCCCCCCAATACCAGAATGGTATTGGGGTGACAATTCCATGATCTTAGACATGTTATATGGCCATGTTCGGAGTTACCATTGTGATGCTATACATAGGTAGTGACCTATGTATAGTGCACACGTGTAATGGTGTCCCCGCACTCACAAAGTCTGGGGAATTTGCCCTGAATGATGTGGGGGCACCTTGGCTAGTGCCAGGGTGCCCACACACTAAGTAACTTGGCACCCAACCTTCACCAGGTGAAGATTAGACATATAGGTGACTTATAAGTTACTTATGTGCAGTGTTAAATGGCTGTGAAATAACGTGGACGTTATGTCACGCAGGCTGCAGTGGCAGGCCTGTGTAAGAATTGTCAGAGCTCCCTATGGGTGGCAAAAGAAATGCTGCAGCCCATAGGGATCTCCTGGAACCCCAATACCCTGGGTACCTCAGTACCATATACAAGGGAATTATATGGGTGTACCAGTATGCCAATGTGAATTGTTAAATTTAGTCACTAGCCTGTTAGTGACAAATTTGGAAAGCAGAAAGAGCATAACCACTGAGGTTCTGGTTAGCAGAGCCTCAGTGAGACTGTTAGGCACCACACAGGAAACACATATAGGCCACAAACTTATGAGCACTGGGGTCCTGGCTAGCAGGATCCCAGTGACACATAACAAACATGCTGACAACATAGGGTTTTCACTATGAGCACTGGGCCCTGGCTAGCAGGATCCCAATGAGACAGTGAAAACACCCTGACATATACTCACAAACAGGCCAACAGTGGGGGTAAGAATCTAGAAAGAGGCTACCTTCCTACAGTGGGTGAACCAGAAATGGTCAACACATTAACCATGTGAAAAAAGGAGCAACAAATAGACTAATTCAGTGCTATGTGACTCAGTAGTAACATGGGACTCTGACTGTAAATCCTTGTAGTTCATAGGCAACTGCACATTAAAGTCACCAGCAAGGCAGAGATACAACGTGTGCCCAGAACAAGCTATATTATCTGATAATTCTGAAATAAATTTAAATAAAGGGGGAAATCTAGCATTGGGAAAGAAAGTAAAATCATTATTATAAAAATACACAACATACAGAGTTAGGGCTGATTTAATAACTATAGCCTGAAAGCTGCTATCACTATGCTTAACAATAGAAACTTTCCCACCAAAGAAAGTAGTAACCCAGATTGCCAAAAGCCCCAATGTGCATCCGCTACATGATGGAGTTGCAGGGACACTAAAACACTGAAAGCCATCAACTGTTATGGCCATTGTATCTCAAGTTTCTTATAGCAAAATGAAATCATACCCCCTAGCGAAAAAAAAACAATTGGGCAAGACAACCTTTGATCTGAGGCCAGCCACATTCCAACTCAAAATTCTAAGGGAGTCAGTATCTCTGCCCTTAGGATCACTACTAATGCCCTCTAGGGCCTCTAGATTAGCTCCATCTGCAGCAAGCTCAGAAGCCATGTTGGACAAGTTAGATAGGGAGTTCAGTATTACCCCTTCCATGGGCACCACCACAGTGGGTGGGACACAATTGTTAATAACTCCATAAGCATGAGAGAAACACTTGGGTGGTTAAAGGCTGACACCAGCTGAGTCAGTCTACCTGTTCCTACTCACCAAGCGCTGGAAACCTAATAAAACAGGGAATGCTACCCAATGTACGTGATTTCAGGAGGTAGGCGCATGAAATGGTAGATGTCAGAGTCACCAGCTCCTCGGGGTTTGCGCACGTTCAAAACACGTCCTCTAATGAACAACTCCAAGACTCTGATAGACAATTCACAGAGACTGTGAGAGTTCAAGAGGGGAAGAGGGGATTAGGAAGGGTACTGCTGGGAAGGAGACCTTTAATGGGAAAAAAGGTTAGAACACACAATATAACCTGAAGTAAATATTAATAAACATAGTCTTTCTGAAAATATGAGCAATCTTGAATTGCAGTTTTAAAAATGAACAGATTTTGTGATGATCAGATACCTGTAATGGAATCAAGATTAATTGAAATAAAACTTTTCTTATTCAAGCATGAATTAGAATAACAAGAATATGCATAATAGGAGGATATAATATTGCATCTAGAACTTCTGATCCTATATATATTTTCCTTGAAATGTTTTCAACACAGATTACACTCTTAAAACACTGGAGAAGAAATATTTTTCAATGGGTTCAGTAGTCCAAGAAATATTTCCCATACTTGTTAACTTGAATTGTACCAAGCAATTATCCTGGAATGGTAATATGCAGTTCACAACATAAATAAACTCTAGTAAAAAATTGCATGTCCTGCTGACTCGAATGCCACCATGCAAAGTCAAGAAATGGTTGCACAATAAATAGCGACAGGTTTTGAAATTATCTTAAATCGAATTATACATCGTGCCACTTCAAAACCTTCTTTTAAATGTCAATAAATAGTAACACACAATGTTCCACAAGCTTTTAAAGCTTCATAAACGAACTGCGCCTCTTGCCGATTCGTGATCAATCATGTATGTGTCAATAAATGCCAGCGCGCAATGCAACTCAAGATTTCAAAGCTTTTCAAACGAATCGCGCCTCCTGCTGATTCATAAATATCCACGTGTATGTCAATAAACACTGGCGCGCAATGTAACATGAGTTTCAAAACTATAAACAAATCGCGCTTCTCGACGATTCATAAACATCCATGTACACACTTTAACAAAAATACTCGAGTGCACTTTTTATGACTATGACCTTAAAACAAATTGTTAACATAAATAAACGATCAGATCTTAGAATGAGATAATTCTAGATAAAATAAACGGTATTGGGAATAAACCCAACTACCGTCTTACCACCCAGGAACAAGATGCACCAATAAAGATTTCAAAGCAGAACTGGGAGATCAAAAAGGCCACTGGAACTGAAGTTCTGGAAATAGCTGCTCTTCTGCACTGGAACCTCTGAATAGTGAGCACTGGGAGTTGGGCTGACTCTCCTTATATAGAGTCTTGGCCCAGCCCAGATTCATGCCCAGGCATGTTGCAGGGAAAGTCTCTGGAAGGCCCTGGAAAGAGGCCACACCCTAACCCACTCTGAAAACCTGTAGCAATACCTTGCAAAGAAACAGTATTTGTAAACATATTAAGAATAAGTGTTTAGGATTGAACTCTGCAATGAAAAAGGGTAAAATACAACATATCAGCACAATGCATGAATCATGTTATTTTTAAAGTGATTTTTTTTGCAATTTTTGATGCCAATAGAGCGGGTACTGTTCTGGTGTTGACAGTAGATGACGATTTATAGAGATAACCCAGTGGGAAGGAAACAACCTCAGTCTCATCAGTGCCACGAGATTCTTTATTAAACAATATCTCTCGAACACAGGCAGGCCTTTGGAAATTTACAATAATACAGTACCCCCTGATGTTTTTTATGGAGAGGCATAGCCAACCAACCTGCATCACTATAATCATCCTTTTGAGCCCCCAGACATTAAAGCATTTATGCACATTACCAATGGGCAACTTTATTCCTTAATTGCTCCCAAGACTCATGCTGGTATGATATGAGTGGCGAAACCCCGGCCAGAATTAACACATATGGGCAGGATGAAGGCAGAAGGCTCAAAGTAATTTGAGAAGAAGTAGCTAAGCGGCCATTACTAGAGATAGAATCAGGAGGACCAGAATAAAAAAAAATTGAGGTGGATCATTAGCAACAGACACTACTTCGGCTCGCTCACTGGCCATAGACGTATGAGGACGCCCACTGCTACCCACGCCAGGCACAAATACATCACTAGGGATGGGCCGAGGTGGGACCAAGATAGATTCACTTGTGTGCTATTGCACAACAACCAGCAAGGGTCTGGGCCTGCTCTCACTAGCTACAGGGGAAACACAATTATATTTACTGGTTAACTGACTTTCAAGGTGGTCCAAATGTTCAATTAAGGGTTTAAGTTTTTTGTCGAGAATATTGCCAATTCTCACACATAATAACTCAGTCAGTGAAATGTCATAGACTGTTTAGGGGGGCTAGGATTGGAGTCAGGTGCCCTTTGTGTAGACGCTGGCTGTTGGATCCAAGAAAACAAACGCTTCCTACTGGGAATGGAGCACAACAGCTGTTTCCTGCTTGCAACTACTGGTTTCCTCCATTCCCTTTTGCGCTTGGTAGTAACAGTAGAAACAGGCTGCAAGGAAGAAAGAGATTTGCCCTGCTCAGAGATAATCTTAAGAGCATCATTTGCAGTTGCAATTGTGTTGGTTCCTGAGCATGAATATGGTAGATAGTCCCCAGCCATATTAGCAGAAATGGCGTTATTTACTGTGGCAACATTGCTAATGTGAATTCTAGGCACGGCCAGAGTCACACCAGAGCCTATTGAAAGCCTGCACTCGGCCAGTTCAATCTCACTTGACACAATTCCAACAACCCTTTCTAACATGCTGTCACAGAAGGGTGTACAGTAACAATCCTCTCATCACCCTTGCACTTCCCCATGTCGGCACCTTACCTACTGTGCAGCTAAACAAGTTTCTAATTGCAGAAAAACAAAAGGACAAAAGAGGGGGGGGCAGCCTTGCCCAGCATTAGATGGGTGCAGACGGGCCCACTCTTGGCCCGGGCACGTATCTGCGTGCGTCCCATGAAGCAGGCCCGAAGTGTTGTTGAAACACACCTGGTCATGGTGCTGCCGGGAACTGAAGTTTGGACCCCCTGACGGCCCCCAACAGCCGAGATAGTGTTGGAGTGTAGCTTTTATAATCAACATTAACATGAAATGTTTGCAAATTAATGTATAATGATGCCGCATAGACAATGTATTAATGTGCTTTTACTAAACGTGTGTTTGAAATGTGCCCACGGGGAGTGGCCACCAACGTATACGATGATAATTGAAACTGACTAATAATGAAATATGAATGTACTAATGTATGAATTTGCATTAGTATTAAGCGTTATATGTTAAGG
The DNA here is from genome assembly GCF_031143425.1 of Pleurodeles waltl. NCBI lineage: Eukaryota > Metazoa > Chordata > Amphibia > Caudata > Salamandridae > Pleurodeles > Pleurodeles waltl. The sequence continues at coordinate 90,514,653 of NC_090437.1, forward strand.
TTTTGCTAATTAATCACTAGGCCTTAATTAGCATGAGTCGGGGCTTAGCTGTCTGGTTTCATATTAAATGTGTTTTTCTAACGTGCAATGGGCCGACTTGCTGAAGGACATGTAGCCGTACTTTTCCAGAAGCTAGAAGATGTGTGTAACCGTAGTAGATTCTTTCTCATGAGACTCGACTTGCTCAAGGAGACATTCTTGCCGAATGCAACAGTGTAAATTTGCAACAGGTACAAGGTCGTCTGAACTGGTAAAGACAATGGAACTACTGACTGAGCCTGAAAGACTACAAGTTTGTACCCAAAATTGTATCCGTTGGAGACGTCAATTACAGGAGCCAATAAACTACGTGAGAACTGTTATGAGGTGACAATTTTAATGAGGTGACAAGTAAACCATTGGATGGAGATAGTGGTGCACCAAAACTTGCCCAATTGGAAATTAGGGGACTGTACAACAAGTTCGATATAATTCTTAGACAGGAGGAGAAATCAGCCATTATATGCCTTCCAAGCCATTCTAAGCCATTATAAGCCATTCCTAGCCACTTTTGCCATTGCCATTACGTGCCTTTGCTATTGCCTAGCCACTTTGTTACTCTGCCCAAAGACTTTGCTGTTTGACTCTTCAATCCATCCTCACCCTTACCTTACCCTTTCTATACTTTTCCTCCTTATGAGGGAGGTATCCCTTATTGCCCTATCTTGCTGAACTTTGCTGAGTTTCCTGGCTGATGTGAATCAACTGATGTCCTGAGGACGAAGACTGACTCTGTATGCTGACCCACTAAGGAGGGTAACTATATGATAATGAAATTGTGATTGTCTGTTTGCATTTCCTTCCTAGGTACCAACTGCTTCTTTTAGTAGAGACCATAGTTAGATGTTTTCTAAATTTATGTTGCTAAATTGTTTTGCATGAAGCCCAACATGCCAATGCTAATTCAAGGGTAGTTAAGGAATTCACTAATCAGATGCAAATAGACAAATGACTGAATCTATGCCTTGTTGAACAATGCGCCAATGATACTCTGCTAAAGTTAACCCATGTTGACGTTGTACTTTGTTCTAATGTTTATGATTCTTGCCTTAATTAAATCTTATTCAAGTTGCCATATTATTACTGTGTTGATGTGTTTTCTGGTATTGAGACTAATATATTTGCTAGTAGAAGTGTAATCAATAGGGAATAAACATCATAAAAATTTGCTAAATCTGGTGTGGTTATTCATGACTGAAAGGTCATGGTGGTTTCCGATTCTTACTGATGTCATTATCTGAGTTAAATCGATTTGTTATTGGAAATATTGTTGACGTTATTGATATATTGATTGGCATGTTGATTAATTGTCTCGTCCTCAGCTGTCTTCAATCAGGGTCAAAAGATTCATTGGCCTAAAACGAGTCCCAGTCTAAATAAAGTATCTAGTAAGGGACGCTTTATCAGTTCTGGTAGCAGAGGACGGTTTAGGCCCTTTGGGCTCTTTGACCATTGTTTTGGAATTGTTTTTTTTAAATAATGCAGATTGGAAGTATGATGTGCCCCTAAGTCCCAAATGAGTTTCCCGGAATCTCGGAGCTTGCCTAAGTGAGTTGGGTATGTTCTCAGCGTTCTAGTGATAAGTATGTGTGATGTAGAATTTGCGCTTGCTCAGCTTATGCGAATCGCAGGTGAATTGTGAAGGTTTGTGAGATTGTAGGTCACGTAATGTTTTAGTAGGAGTGGGCGTACTCCGCAGTATGAGAGTAGGGAAGTCGGCGAACTTCATGTGTGTGGCGCTTTATGCTCAAAAATTGTCCACGTGGTTGTTGGTGATGTACGGACCCGACGTGGTCTAAGACTCCGGAGTATATTGATAAGTGTAGGAGACACTTGGTTTATGTTGTAATTTGTGCGGTTTAATAGGTCAATCGGGTGTGGTTGACAAGTCGAGTTTGAGTCAAAGTGTGTGAGTGTAAACCTTCAAAGGAGATTTGGCAAGTTCTAAAGTGCACTAGAACGAACCATTGACAAGTCAAGAGTAGAATTTGCGGGTTAAATTCTGCTTGCGAGTGCGGGATCTGAGAAGGAGAGAGTAGTGGCCGAGGCTTCAAGTGAAATCTCTGTAAAGTTCTGAAGCGATTGTGTTACCCTTCCTGTAGTAAACCAGCAAATTTGGGTTTTGTTGTTAAAGTGCTCGCAATATATTGCATTAGGTTAGTGTGGATTTAGAGTGAGGAAGACAAGCTGCAAGACTTTGTCAGCCGCAGTGTGTGTGAGTGTGACGTCATTGGAGCCGCGCTGGGATAGGTCAGCTAGTAAGAATGTTCGTGCACGGATTGGCAGCCGTCCATGAGAGGCAATTGGTTGAGAAGGTAGAGGTCGGGGAGGTTTTGTGAACTGTGGTCCAGACTTGAATACTGTTGTGGTTCAAAATGACGTGCAAGGGATGAAAAAGATGTCACCATGCCATGCGTGCGAGTCGTGGGACACTGGAAGCGGGAGTGCCCAATGATGGTGCAGGATGGTGTTGTTCAACAAAGCAATGATGTCGGTACATTTCAAAATGTGAAGGGTCCAAGAATGAGGGGTCCAAATCTGAACTTCCAGAACAATATGGTACAGATGCAGGGTCTCCAGCCTATGCAACATATGCAAATGCCATGTGTCCAACCAGCGCAGTTGCAGCAAATACAACAGCAGATTCCCATGGTACCTAGACAGCAAATGCAGTTGCCTTTAGCTCCGATGGGACAGCAACAGATGATGCTTCCTCCACAGGTCACAAGCCAACCAATGAATCAAAATAATACAGTACAACAGTTCCCATTGCGTGGTGAGAATGGAATAAACGATGAATGGTCGGATGATTGTTCAGATAGTGAGGAGTGCAGGCTTGCAGCGTCCCTAGAAGTAGATCAGAGGGGACCTTACGTGCAAGGGAAGGTGATGGGTCACAAGGTTTCATTCCTAGTTGACACAGGAGCTACACACTCTACAGTCAGAAGCGCAGAGGTTCTGAAATTGCTGCTTTCGGGCGTACCATAAAGGTGGTAGGAGTAGCAAATCAGCTCCTGACAAATCTGATTACAGATCCGGTCCAAGTTGAGATTGGAACCTTCCAGGGATTACATAGGTTTGTAGTCTGTGATTCAAGTCCCGTATCCCTACTAGGAAGAGACTTAGGCCCTCATTCTGACCCTGGCGGTCGGCGGAGAGACGGCGGTCGGACCGCGAACAGACCGGCGGTATTAAAAATGGCATTCTGACCGCGGCGGTCCCCGCCGCGACCGACCGCCACTTCTCCACTCCGACCGCCGCGGCGGTCATGACCGCGGGGCTGGAGTTTGCGCACTCCGGCCCGGCGGTCGTCCCAAGACCGCCAAGGGTATTATGACCCTGCCTACCGCCGCGGTTTCTTGCGGGCGGGAACCGCCGTGCGAACCATGGCGGTAAGCACTATCGGGGCCAGGGAATTCCTTCCCTGGCACTGATAGGGGTCTCCCCCACCCCCCACTACCCACCCGAGTCCTCCCCCCACACCCTCCACCCCCCTGCCACCCCCCAGAGGTGGTACGAACCCCCTCCCCACCCCCACCCCGACATGCACATACATGCACCCCGACATGCACACACCCCCAACATGCACATATACACACCCCCTACACACACATACACAACGGGGACACATACCCGCACACATACATGCCGACATGCACACCCGCCGAACTAAACACATTGCCCATAGGCACAGCAGCACTCCCCGCCCGCATGCACGCACTCACACACCCCCTCTACACACTCACACGCACACCCCCATGCACGCACACATCACACAACACCCCCCCACCCCCTCCCCTCACGGACGATCAACTTACCTTGTGCGTTGGTCCTCCGGGAGGCGACGGGAGCCATAGGGACGTGACCGCCAACAGAAGACCGCCAACAGAAGACCGCCACACAGAAATGTGGGTCGTAATTCTGGGGGCGGTGTTCTGCTGGCGTGGCGGTGGAGGTTGACCAGTCTCCACTTTCCCGCCGACCGCCAGTGTGGCTGCTGGCGGTATTCCGGCGGAACGCTCCCAGCGGTCGGAATACGCGCAGCGGCATACCGCCGCGGTTGGCGGTCTTTACCGCGGCGGTAACTCGGCGGTCTTGCGAAAAGACCGCCAAGGTCAGAATGAGGGCCTTACTGTGTAAAACGAGGTGTTCAATCACCTGTTCCAATGAAGGAATTGAGGTGTAGACAAACAGTGATGACAAGGGGGGTGATGGTCAGATCTCAGAACCAGAGACGGAGACCACAGATAAGGAATACCCTTTGATAAGCTTCTTCCCGATGTTCACAGTGACCGATTGGCCAACCGAATTACAGGGAACAGTCACGAGAAGGTGTGGGACTTGACAGGAAAGGAAGTGGGACTGATAAAAGGAGTAGAACCACTCAGAGTAGATGTGAAGCCAACTGCCGTGTTTCTCCAGGTGACACAGTACCACATGGCAAAAGATGTCCTTATACAGGTGACGCAGATAATTACAGACTTTGTGAAGCAAGGAGTCTTAAAAGAAGTGATGAGCAGCCCATGTAATTCACCAATAATGGGATTGAGAAAGCCTTGTAGGAAAGTTTGAATTGTCCAAGACCTGAGAAAAATTAACGCGATAGTGGTAAAATGTTGCCCCATAGTACCAAATCCAGCCGTGATCATGTTTCAGGTCCCATGTGATGCGGAGTGGTTCACAGTTGCGGACCTGTCTCAAGCATTCTTTTCGGTGCCTCTTCATGAGGACAGCCAATTTCTCTTCAGTTTCAAATTCCTAGACAAGGTGTCGAATGCCTCAAGGGTTTTCAAAATCAACTTCCATCTTCAATCAGATATTGAAGAAGGACTTAGAGTCATTGGAACTGCCTTTTAATTCGACTCTAGTACAGTACATTGATGATTTATTGATTGCGTCCAAAACGAAAGATGACTGCAGTTATGACACTATTGCCTTACTGAATCATTTGGGAAAGAACGGACATAAAGTGTCCCCCAAGAAACTATAATACTGTCAGAAGGAGGTGAAGTACTTAGGCCACCTAATTGAGAAGGGGTCAAGGAGAATATCCAAAGAAAGAGTGACAGCCCTATTACAGATGAATCCCCCGACATCCAAAAGAGACGTGAGGATGTTTCTGGGAATGGTGGGCTACTGTCACCAGTGGACTCCCAACTTCTCAATTATCTCTAAGCCTTTGATGAGGTTGACTGTCAAGGAGATTAAGGATGGCCCAGATACCCTGACTATGTCCGAGAAAGAGATGAGGGCATTTGTTGAATTGAGAGTGCATGTGCAGGGCTCCAGCTTTAGGTATGCCTGACTACACAAAGCCTTTTTGTAGGAGGCTGGACTGGCTTGTAGTGAGTACCAAGGGGTACTTGCACCTTGCACCAGGCCCAGTTATCCCTTATTAGTGTATAGGGTGTCTAGCAGCATAGGCTGATAGATAATGGTAGCTTAGCAGAGCAGCTTAGGCTGAACTAGGAGACAAGTGAAGCTCCTACAGTACCACTTAGTGTCATATGCACAATATCATAAGAAAACACAATACACAGTTATACTAAAAATAAAGGTACTTTATTTTTATGACAATATGCCAAAGTATCTCAGAGTGTACCCTCAGTGAGAGGATAGGAAATATACACAAGATATATGTACACAATACCAAAAATATGCAGTATAGTCTTAGAAAACAGTGCAAACAATGTATAGTTACAATAGGATGCAATGGGGACACATAGGGATGGGGGCAACACAAACCATATACTCCAAAAGTGGAATGCGAACCACGAATGGACCCCAAACCTATGTGACCTTGTAGAGGGTCGCTGGGACTATTAGAAAATAGTGAGGGTTAGAAAAATAGCCCACCCCAAGACCCTGAAAAGTGAGTGCAAAGTGCACTAAAGTTCCCCCAAGGACATAGAAGTCGTGATAGAGGAATAATGCAGGAAAGACACAAACCAACAATGCAACAACGATGGATTTCCAATCTTGGGTACCTGTGGAACAAGGGGACCAAGTCCAAAAGTCACAAGCAAGTCGGAGATGGGCGGATGCCCAGGAAATGCCAGCTGTGGGTGCAAAGAAGCTTCTACTGGACAGAAGAAGCTGAGGTTTCTGCTGGAACGAAAAGGGCTAGAGACTTCCCCTTTGGTGGACATATCCCACTTGCCGTGGAGAGTCGTGCACAAGTGTTTTCCCGCCGAAAGAACGCCAACAAGCCTTGCTAGCTGCAAATCGTGCGGTTAGTGTTTTTGGATGCTGCTGTGGCCCAGGAGGGACCAGGAGGTCGCAAATTGGACCAGGAGGTAGAGGGGACGTCGAGCAAAACAAGGAGCCCTCTTAGCAGCAGGTAGCACCCGGAGAAGTGCCAGAAACAGGCACTACAAGGATGCATGAAATGGTGCTCACCCAAAGTCGCACAAAGGAGTCCCACGTCGCCGGAGACCAACTTAGAAAGTCGTGCAATGCAGGTTAGAGTGCTGTGGACCCAGGCTTGGCTGTGCACAAAGGATTTCCACCGGAAGTGCACAGGGGCCAGAGTAGCTGCAAAAGTCGCGGTTCCCAGCAATGCAGTCTAGCGAGGTGAGGCAAGGACTTACCTCCACCAAACTTGGACTGAAGAGTCACTGGACTGTGGGAGTCACTTGGACAGAGTTGCTGGATTCGAGGGACCTCGCTCGTCGTGCTGAGAGGAGACCCAAGGGACCGGTAATGCAGCTTTTTGGTGCCTGCGGTTGCAGGGGGAAGATTCCGTCGACCCACTGGAGATTTCTTTGGAGCTTCTAGTGCAGAGAGGAGGCAGACTACCCCCACAGCATGCACCACCAGGAAAACAGTCGAGAAGGCGGCAGGATCAGCGTTACAGAGTTGCAGTAGTCGTCTTTGCTACTATGTTGCAGTTTTGCAGGCTTCCAGCGCGGTCAGCAGTCGATTCCTTGGCAGAAGGTGAAGAGAGAGATGCAAAGGAACTCGGATGAGCTCTTGCATTCGTTATCTAAAGTTTCCCCAGAGACAGAGACCCTAAATAGCCAGAAAAGAGGGTTTGGCTACCTAGGAGAGAGGATAGGCTAGCAACACCTGAAGGAGCCTATCAGAAGGAGTCTCTGACGTCACCTGGTGGCACTGGCCACTCAGAGCAGTCCAGTGTGCCAGCAGCACCTCTGTTTCCAAGATGGCAGAGGTCTGGAGCACACTGGAGGAGCTCTGGACACCTCCCAGGGGAGGTGCAGGTCAGGGGAGTGGTCACTCCCCTTTCCTTTGTCCAGTTTCACGCCAGAGCAGGGCTAAGGGGTCCCTGAACCGGTGTAGACTGGCTTATGCAGAAATGGGCACCAAAAGTGCCCATGAAAGCATTTCCAGAGGCTGGGGGAGGCTACTCCTCCCCTGCCTTCACACCATTTTCCAAAGGGAGAGGGTGTAACACCCTCTCTCAGAGGAAGTCCTTTGTTCTGCCATCCTGGGACAAGCCTGGCTTGACCCCAGGAGGGCAGAAACCTGTCTGAGGGGTTGGCAGCAGCAGCAGCTGCAGTGGAACCCCAGGAAAGGCAGTTTGGCAGAACCAGGGTCTGTGCTACAGACCACTGGGATCATGGGATTGTGCCAACTATGCCAGGATGGCATAGAGGGGGCAATTCCATGATCATAGACATGTTACATGGCCATATTCGGAGTTACCATTGTGAAGCTACATATAGGTAGTGACCTATATGTAGTGCACGCGTGTAATGGTGCCCCGCACTCACAAAGTCCGGGGAATTGGCCCTGAACAATGTGGGGGCACCTTGGCTAGTGCCAGGGTGCCCTCACACTAAGTAACTTTGCATCTAACCTTTACCAGGTAAAGGTTAGACATATAGGTGACTTATAAGTTACTTAAGTGCAGTGTAAAATGGCTGTGAAATAACGTGGACGTTATTTCACTCAGGCTGCAGTGGCAGGCCTGTGTAAGAATTGTCAGAGCTCCCTATGGGTGGCAAAAGAAATGCGGCAGCCCATAGGGATCTCCTGGAACCCCAATACCCTGGGTACCTCAGTACCATATACTAGGGAATTATAAGGGTGTTCCAGTAAGCCAATGTAAACTGGTAAAATTGGTCACTAGCCTGTTAGTGACAATTTTAAAGAAATGAGAGAGCATAACCACTGAGGTTCTGGTTAGCAGAGCCTCAGTGAGACAGTTAGGCACTACACAGGGAACACACACATATAGGCCACAAACTTATGAGCACTGGGGTCCTGACTAGCAGGGTCCCAGTGACACATAACAAACATACTGAAAACATAGGGTTTTCACTATGAGCACTGGGCCCTGGCTAGCAGGATCCCAGTGAGACAGTGAAAACACCCTGACATACACTCACAAACAGGCCAAAAGTGGGGGTAACAAGTCTAGAAAGAGGCTACTTTCTCACACAACCCCCCCCCCCCCCCAAACGAAGGACAATAAGGCTAACCTTGGCCAGTTGAGACTTTATTGTCTAAGTGGTGATAAGTAGAGAGTAGCTCTGCAATAGACTGGTTACTCCCTTTATCATCCACTATATGGTTACTTCCCTGTGGGAATGTAAACCACCCTGTTTGAAGTTTTTTAGCTAAGCAACAATGTGAAGATGTATTTTCAGAGTTTCTATCAGTAAGTTTTAGTTTAGAGCAGTGGGAATTGTCCACTGAACCTATTTGTAGTGATGGAAATGACAGACAGGGATGCTGTCTCAGAAAAGCCATAGCTGGGCAAAAACTTTGTCCATATGGCTGGAAGAGAGAACAGGGATGCTGTTTCTCTTGAGTTGGAGCAGGGCAGGGATGCTGTCCTATGAGCTCCACACTAGGGCAGGGATGCTGTCCTAAGTGTTGTGAGGCAGTGCAGGGTTTCTGCACTAAAGTTTCTCTAGGAGGGTTGGAGGGATGCTCCATGTGAACTAAAATGGTGTTCTTTTTCTCACCAATGTTAGTTATCCCACAGAGAGGTACTTCTACCTCAGGGAGTACAGCTTTGCCAGCTGATGCTTCCCTTGGAACAGGTGCCACCCCAGGAGAAGTTTCTCCCACCACAGGAATGGTATCCTGAATGGTAGGGTGGTTAGGGGATACTGTGATACCCCTTTTACCTGTTGTTGGAGAGGGATCCTGAGTTTTCAGGCCTTCTCTCCTTTGCTTTTTCATTTCAGTAGAAATGAGAGGGAACAATTCCTCTGGGATGCCCAGCATGGCTGCATGGGCATAAAACTCTACATCAGCCCAACCTGAGGCCTCTAGGTCATTACCTAAGAGACAGTCTACAGGTAAGCTAGGTGATACCACCACCTGCTTAGGGCCAGTAACTCCACCCCAACTAAACTGAATTATAGCTAAGGGAAGAAACTTAGTGGAGTTATGGACATCAATAATTTTATACTGTTGTCCAATGATGTGTTGTTCAGGAGCCACTAGGTTTTCAGTCACCAAAGTGATACTGGCACCTGTGTCCCTGTAGGCCAAGGCCTCTACACCATTTATTGAAACTGTCTGCCTGTACTTATCCATTGTAAGGGGACAAGCAGCCAGTGTGGCAAGGCCAATGCCACTAGGTGTGACAGAAACTGTCTTGGGACTGACTACCCCAGTTTCTATTATGGACCCATAAGTGAACCCAACTACACCCTTAACTTGACTGTTGCCAGCAGTCCCACCACTAGTACTACTACTGCTAGGGGCACTAGAGCTTGATGTATTAGTGGTGGTAGGCTCAGGGGGTTTACCTGGACAGGACTTTCCCCTGGCCTAAGGCCTCTATTTTTACACACAAAGCACCAAGGCTTTTTAAATTGTGTAGGTTGAGAAGAAGAGGAAGAATTTGTTTTATCCCCACCCCCTGAAGAGTGTTTAAGATTTGAAGTGGGATCTTTGGTTTTACCCTTATCCCCATGCTTATCTTGAGATTTTTCACCATCTTTCTTCTTGTTGTTCTCTTTGTCATCCCCTGTATGAACTTTTCTGTTCACCCTTGTTCTGACCCATTTGTCTGGTCAGATCAGAGTCCACCAAGTACTGGTGCAACAAATCAGACACACAATTATTAAGAATATGCTCTCTCAGGATCAAGTTATACAGGCTGTCATAATCAGTAACTTTACTGCCATGTAACCACCCCTCCAAGGCCTTCACTGAATGGTCAATGAAATCAACCCAGTCTTGTGAAGACTCCTTTTTGGTTTCTCTGAACTTTATCCTGTATTGTTCAGTGGTTAAGCCATAACCATCCAGGAGTGCATTCTTAAGAACTGTAAAATTATTGGCATCACTTTCTTTCACAGTAAGGAGCCTATTCCACTAAATGATAGCCATAGGATAGCAGCCCACTGCCTTTGAGGGACATCCTGTACAACACAGGCCCTCTCAAGTGCAGCAAACCACTTGTTAATGTCATCCCCCTCCTTATAAGGGAGAACTATCTTATGCAGATTCCTGGAATCATGCTCTTTTGCAGGATGACTATGGGGAATACTGCTGCTGCCACCATGGGTTTCTAAACCCAACTTCTGTCTTTCCTTCTCTAGTTCTAAAGACTGTCTATCCAAATCCAGCTGTTGCTTTTTAAGCTTCAGTCTGGTTTGTTCCACCCTCAACTTATTGAGTTCCCTCTCTAACAATCTGTCATCAGGGTTGGTGGGAGGGACATTCCTAGACACAGAAGTATGATGGGAATGAACAGAAGGAGACCTGTCCCTTACAGAGGGCACCCTAACAGCTTGGCTGACAGTGTAATGTGAGAGCACATCATCTGTATGATGTGACTCCACCTCAGTACCAACTATGCTAGACTGTCTAGTAATGGGCAGGCTAAGAGGTTTCTTTCCTGAATCTTTTCCTGGGGGAGTCCCTGGATCAGATTGGGAACCATTAGCTACTTTTTCAACAGATGGGGCACTTTTAGCCTTATCTTGTTCTCTAAGCATGTTAAGTAACAATTCCAAGGAAGGATTCTTCCCTACACTCAAACCTCTCTCTATGCAGAGACTCCTTGCTCCTTTCCAGCTAAGGTGATCATATGCAAGTTTGGACAGATCAACATTTTGGCCTGTGCCAGACATTTTTAGAGAGAGTTAAAGTGATAGAAAAAGAGAAAAAAGTTTGTCAGAGCTTTTTAGAAAGACAGAAAAAAAACTTTTTAAACTTTTAAGAACTTTTTGAAAGTTTAGAAGTACTTTTCAGCACTTTAGAAAAGAGTGAAAAGAGGAAATGCAAAACTTTTTAGTTATGTGTACACACACTGAACTTGTTTTGTATATTTTTCTCTTATGAAAAGTACAATGACAAGAGTGGTAAGTAGTCTCAAAGCACTTATCCCACCGCTGCACAACCAATGTAGGAGGCTGGACTGGCTTGTAGTGAGTACCAAGGGGTACTTGCACCTTGCACCAGGCCCAGTTATCCCTTATTAGTGTATAGGGTGTCTAGCAGCATAGGCTGATAGATAATGGTAGCTTAGCAGAGCAGCTTAGGCTGAACTAGGAGACGAGTGAAGCTCCTACAGTACCACTTAGTGTCATATGCACAATATCATAAGAAAACACAATACACAGTTATACTAAAAATAAAGGTACTTTATTTTTATGACAATATGCCAAAGTATCTCAGAGTGTACCCTCAGTGAGAGGATAGGAAATATACACAAGATATATGTACACAATACCAAAAATATGCAGTAGTCTTAGAAAACAGTGCAAACAATGTATAGTTACAATAGGATGCAATGGGGACACATGGGGATAGGGGCAACACAAACCATATACTCCAAAAGTGGAATGCGAACCACGAATGGACCCCAAACCTATGTGACCTTGTAGAGGGTCGCTGGGACTATTAGAAAATAGTGAGGGTTAGAAAAATAGCCCACCCCAAGACCCTGAAAAGTGAGTGCAAAGTGCACTAAAGTTCCCCCAAGGACATAGAAGTCGTGATAGAGGAATAATGCAGGAAAGACACAAACCAACAATGCAACAATGATGGATTTCCAATCTTGGGTACCTGTGGAACAAGGGGACCAAGTCCAAAAGTCACAAGCAAGTCGGAGATGGGCAGATGCCCAGGAAATGCCAGCTGTGGGTGCAAAGAAGCTTCTACTGGACAGAAGAAGCTGAGGTTTCTGCAAGAATGAAAAGGGCTAGAGACTTCCCCTTTGGTGGACGGATTCTGCTCGCCGTGGAAAGTCGTGCAGAAGTATTTTCCTGCCAAAAGAACACCAACAAGCCTTGCTAGCGGCAAATTGTGCGGTTAGCATTTTTGGATGCTGCTGTGGCCCAGGAGGGACGAGGAGGTCGCAAATTGTACCAGGACGTAAAAGGGACGTCGAGCAACACAAGGAACCCTCTTAGCAGCAGGTAGCACCCGGAGAAGTGCCAGAAACAGGCACTACGAGGATGCATGAAATGGTGCTCACCCGAAGTCGCACAAAGGAGTCCCACGTCGCCGGAGACCAACTTAGAAAGTCGTGCAATGCAGGTTAGAGTGCCGTGGACCCAGGCTTGGCTGTGCACAAAGGATTTCCACAGGAAGTGCACAGGGGCCGGAGTAGCTGCAAAAGTCGCGGTTCCCAGCAATACAGTCTAGCGAGGTGAGGCAAGGACTTACCTCCACCAAACTTGGACTGAAGAGTCACTGGACTGTGGGAGTCACTTGGACAGAGTTGCTGGATTCGAGGGACCTCGCTCGTCGTGCTGAGAGGAGACCCAAGGGACCGGTAATGCAGCTTTTTGGTGCCTGCGGTTGCAGGGGGAAGATTCCGTCGACCCACAGGAGATTTCTTCGGAGCTTCTAGTGCAGAGAGGAGGCAGACTACCCCCACAGCATGCACCACCAGGAAAACAGTCGAGAAGGCGGCAGGATCAGCGTTACAGAGTTGCAGTAGTCGTCTTTGCTATTATGTTGCAGTTTTGCAGGCTTCCAGCGCGGTCAGCAGTCGATTCCTTGGCAGAAGGTGAAGAGAGAGATGCAAAGGAACTCGGATGAGCTCTTGCATTCGTTATCTAAAGTTTCCCCAGAGACAGAGACCCTAAATAGCCAGAAAAGAGGGTTTGGCTACCTAGGAGAGAGGATAGGCTAGCAACACCTGAAGGAGCCTATCAGAAGGAGTCTCTGACGTCACCTGGTGGCACTGGCCACTCAGAGCAGTCCAGTGTGCCAGCAGCACCTCTGTTTCCAAGATGGCAGAGGTCTGGAGCACACTGGAGGAGCTCTGGACACCTCCCAGGGGAGGTGCAGGTCAGGGGAGTGGTCACTCCCCTTTCCTTTGTCCAGTTTCACGCCAGAGCAGGGCTAAGGGGTCCCTGAACCGGTGTATACTGGCTTATGCAGAAATGGGCACCAAAAGTGCCCATGAAAGCATTTCCAGAGGCTGGGGGAGGCTACTCCTCCCCTGCCTTCACACCATTTTCCAAAGGGAGAGGGTGTAACACCCTCTCTCAGAGGAAGTCCTTTGTTCTGCCATCCTGGGACAAGCCTGGCTTGACCCCAGGAGGGCAGAAACCTGTCTGAGGGGTTGGCAGCAGCAGCAGCTGCAGTGGAACCCCAGGAAAGGCAGTTTGGCAGAACCAGGGTCTGTGCTACAGACCACTGGGATCATGGGATTGTGCCAACTATGCCAGGATGGCATAGAGGGGGCAATTCCATGATCATAGACATGTTACATGGCCATATTCGGAGTTACCATTGTGAAGCTACATATAGGTAGTGACCTATATGTAGTGCACGCGTGTAATGGTGTCCCCGCACTCACAAAGTCCGGGGAATTGGCCCTGAACAATGTGGGGGCACCTTGGCTAGTGCCAGGGTGCCCTCACACTAAGTAACTTTGCATCTAACCTTTACCAGGTAAAGGTTAGACATATAGGTGACTTATAAGTTACTTAAGTGCAGTGTAAAATGGCTGTGAAATAACGTGGACGTTATTTCACTCAGGCTGCAGTGGCAGGCCTGTGTAAGAATTGTCAGAGCTCCCTATGGGTGGCAAAAGAAATGCGGCAGCCCATAGGGATCTCCTGGAACCCCAATACCCTGGGTACCTCAGTACCATATACTAGGGAATTATAAGGGTGTTCCAGTAAGCCAATGTAAATTGGTAAAATTGGTCACTAGCCTGTTAGTGACAATTTGAAAGAAATGAGAGAGCATAACCACTGAGGTTCTGGTTAGCAGAGCCTCAGTGAGACAGTTAGGCACTACACAGGGAACACACACATATAGGCCACAAACTTATGAGCACTGGGGTCCTGACTAGCAGGGTCCCAGTGACACATAACAAACATACTGAAAACATAGGGTTTTCACTATGAGCACTGGGCCCTGGCTAGCAGGATCCCAGTGAGACAGTGAAAACACCCTGACATACACTCACAAACAGGCCAAAAGTGGGGGTAACAAGGCTAGAAAGAGGCTACTTTCTCACACTTTTGTACTGTTTTGTCATGAACGTGATGCATGTTCTCTGTCTGTCATGACACAGGTCCATGGAGGTGCAAACCACCCAGTAGCATATCTTTCAGCTACTTTGGACCCTGTCGCAGCAGCCCTACCGGGTTGTCTGTGTGCAGTTGCAGCAGTTGGTCAAAGCCTCAATCAATGTGAAGGTATAGTGATGAGACATCCCTTAACAGTAATGGTCCCACATTCAGTCAAGATACTACTTACCCGAACAAAGACCCAGCATATGACAAATGCCCGCCTGACCAAATACGAGACGATTATACCGGGGTCGCCTAATGTGTCTTTGAAGCGCTGTACTGTGTTAAACCCGGCAACTTTGCTTCCTAATGAAAATACAGATGTTGATGATGCTGAGGAGGTAGAACATGATTGTCTTGAGGTAACAGAACTGTGCACCAAACCAAGACCTGACATTAAAGATACTCAATTGGAAGAAAATGATTACATTATCTTTGTTGATGGTTCTTGCCTGGGAGACTCAGTAGGAGTACTAAGAGCCGGATACGCTGTATGTACAATAACTGGTATCCTGGAAGCATCTTGGCTCAAACGAGTATACTCTGCTCAAGTGGCAGAATTGGTTGCTCTTACTAGAGCGTGCCATGCTGCTGACAAACTGAAAGTCACTATCTATACTGATAGCAGATATGGATTTGTCCATGATTTTGGCCAGCTATGGTCACAGAGGGGTTTCATGACCTTTTCTTCAGCTCTGGTTCTCCAGTGAAAAATGGCGAAAGAATTAAGGAATTGTTGCACTGGATTCAGTTACCTCTTGAAATTGCCGTGGTGAAATGCAGCGCTCATGTGAAATCGCAAGACTTTGTGTCAATGGGAAACGGATATGCAGATCAAGTCGCAAGTTTTTGTGCATTAAACTATATATCGTTCAAGCATCAGTGGGAATTGTTGCCGGAAACTGAAAATGAGACATGCACAGGTTACGCATTGAGGGTGGTTGACGCTATGGAAGAGTTAAAATTGTTGCAGGGACGTGCCAGCAGAGAGGAGAAGCGTTCTTGGCTTAAAATGCAATGTGTACAAAGACCTGATGATTTGTCGGTTTCAGATGAGGGGAAAATGGTTTTGCCAATCAGTCTTTTGTCACAGTTTGCAAGGTTTTACCATGGTCAAGCACATATTGGGATAGATGCCATGATTAGGCTGTTCAAAGTAGATTGGTTTAATCCAAAATTCAGACAAGCTGCAGAAGTAATCTGTCACAGGTGCGTCATCTGTCAGCAGATGAATGCGGGGAAAGGGACCGTGGTGAATTTGAGCCACATTGGGAGAGCAGGAGGTCCATTTAGCAGGATGCAGATGGATTTCATTGAGATGCCTGTGTGTGGACGTCTGAGGTATGTGTTGGTGATTGTATGCATCTTTAGCCACTGGATTGAAGCTTACCCTACACGTAGGAATGACAGTCTCACAGTAGCGAAGTTGCTGCTCAGGGAATTGATACCTGAGCATTGAACAGAAGTTGCATTGTAGCTTACGTCCCGAAGCCTCAGGACTAGTGGAGCAGATGAATGGTACCTTGAAGTCGAGAATGGCAAAAATGTGTGCAGCTACCAATTTGAAATGGCCAGATGCATTGCCTTTAGTGCTAATGTCAACGAGAAATACACCCAACAAGAAAAAAGGACTGTGTCCTCATGAAATTCTCATGGGCCGAGCCATGAGACTGCCCGCAGTGACTGCAAATACTCTTGTGAATATCACGGATGATATGGTGTTGGACCACTGCAAGGGTCTGGCTGACGTGGTCCGCTCTTTCTCTCACCAGGTGGAAGCAACCACACTGCCACCGATAAATGATCCAGGTCACAATCTGAAAGCTGGTGACTGGGTTGTTGGCAAGAAACACATGAGGAAGTTGTGTTTGGAGCCACGTTGGAAGGGGCCGTATCAAGTGATACTGACAACTACTACTGCTGTGAATTGTGCGGGAATTCCAAACTGGATCCATGCCAGACACACAAAGAAGGTGACGTGTCCAACTGATGAGGGACTTGAGTTGTCGAAAGTAACACCTACACAGAAGGAAGTCTCAGGGCCAGAGAGTAATCAAAGGGGAACTGAGGCTGAAGGAGAGCCCGTAGAGGACGGCCTGGGCACTCAACCAGCAAATAAGATCCAGAAGGGTGACGGTGAGCCTATCTCAACTGAGGCACCAGGAGGACAGACTCAAAGAGAGGTTCTCCCAGAAGCAGACGGATACGGGTTTGAAGTTGAACTCCTGACAGTCCCGGAAGGCGAAGGAGGTGAAACTGAGGGAAGTCAAAGTGTTCAGACTCCTCCTGAGTCACTTGCAGATCCATCAAGAGAAAATACCATAGCACAAGAGGAGGGCATTGAACAGCAATCTGAGAAGCCAAACAGCAAAAGGTCACTGGAAGGAGATAAGTGGCCCGAGTCCCAAGCTGCGAAACAGAAATGGTGATCAAAAAAACAATAGAGGAAAAGGTCGATACCACAAGGAAGGAAGAGTTGAGTGAAGGAGAATTGCAGGGCGAGCGAAAGCTGAAAAGAAAGAGGATAGCCAACAGAAGGTACACAGATCCTGAGTGGGCGTATGCAACAACAGCCGAGTGCCAACAAGAATTCTTGGCGTTCTGTTTTGATCGTGAAGTTCCAGGTCAATACTACGGCACCTGAACTTGACCACAAAGAAGAGAGATTGTGTTAAATGTGAACTAAAGCTGAAAAGCTGAGAGAAAAAGAGACTGATAAATTACCGGATGTGACACTGTTAACCTGAATTGACTTGAAAAACCAATTTTGACAAGCTGCTAACCTGATTTGACAAGGATCCTGGGAGTGAATGAAACGCTGTAAATACTTGCTAAAGAAAGACTTTGCTTGAGAGAAGAAAAAAAAAAAGAGCTTTAGAACTTCCTCAGTTGATTGTTTGCCTTTATATTGTTCTGCTTTCTGATTCTTTACAGATCATGATTAACACTAGAGATAATAATAAGAGGAGTAGGATTTGTAGATGTTTGGGTATTATTTTGGGTGTTGTGTGTGCGATAGTAATCATAGCTGTGATTGTGGGAATGCCATTGGTGGATAAGAGTGAGACTAACAATGCTACAATTCCTGAGACTGCTACACTAACACCATGGGAGAGATTTGAGCAGGATACCAAATATTTGCATGGGGAAACTAACACAAAAGGGGGACTATCTACTAATGTTTTCTATCACTTGTTGAATGAGTATGTTGAAACAATGGATGCGAAGAATTGTTATGTGTGCACAAAAATTCCTTTGTCAGTACAAGAAGGGGTTACCTATCATAGTTTGCCGTTAACATACAGGATAAGTTGTAGTTTGTTAATAACAAGGTTTTATGATCAAGAATATATTCAGTACTTTTATTCTAATCTAGATGTAGTGTTTTCTTTTGTGCCTATAAATGAATATTTGAGTAAGGTAGCTAGAGATCATAGTAAAAAAATAGTTAGGGGTTTCTTTGAGCCCACACTGACATTTGGTACAGCTTATGTGCATCGCAATAATCTAACCTGCTTACTAACGCCTGTAGTGAAGAGCTTTTTAGATCACACTGATGATAGAAGAAAAGGGTTAAAAGAAAAGCTAGAAAAGGGATTAGAGAAACAAATGTTTGCAAATGATTATGCTTATAGTGCAATAAAGACACAAGGCAAATTAGCTTTAGATGCATTACACGTAGGAAAGCTTTGTATATATAGGCCAAAATCTTACCATGACACTTTATTTGTGGGAACGAGTGAGTGCAGACATGTGTTTTTGTTTCCGATGAGTGGACGTTCATGTTAAATGGACAGGATCCAGCGATCCCAGGGATCTATTACATATGTGGACTTAATGCTTATTACCATCTTCCAGAGGGATGGTATGGGACATGTTTTTTGGGAATAGTTTTTCCAAAGATTTACCAATTTGATGACTTAAGGAAGTTTCCTAAAGTGTCTGAATCACATCATACTAGACAGAAAAGAGAAACAGCTGCTGCTGTCGTGGGTGATATATTTGGAGCAATAATTCCTGCAGTGGGAGTTATCTTAAACTCCATAAAGATTCGAAAGTTGTCTACTTTTGTGGATTCAATGCTGACAAACTTCACAGGGGCTATACTCCTGAAGGATACTGAACTTGCTGTGGAGAGGGCTATGACTCTTCAAAATAAGCTTGCTTTAGACATTCTTTTAGCGAAAAGTCTGTAAGATGCTTAATGAGAGTCACTGTTGTGCTTACATTAAGGATAATAGTAATGAGATTAGAAGTATGCTTACTAACCTTACAAAAGATAATGCAGATCTAAAGGAACTGAAGGAACCAGGAGTCTGGGAAAAGGTTGGAGAGGGATTTGCGCTTGTGGGAAGTTGGTTTAGTGGTCTTTGGCGTGGGTTCTTGGGAAAACTAATACAGGGAATAGTAATTGCTTTGGTTTGTTTATTTGGACTATGGTTATTAAATAAAATTTGCAAAAGAAGTAAAGTAAAATGTGCAACATATAAAGAGAGGAGGGAAGACAAGAAAAGGGAGAAAATGTTCAGAGCAAGTTATGAAAAGGCGAAACAAAAGAAGAAATTGAAATGAGGGAAATGAACAAATGAAAAGAAAGTAAAGAGTGGATTTGTGTGATGACAAGTGTCATCAGAGGAGGGATTGTTGGAGTGTAGCTTTTATAATCAAAATTAACATGAAATGTTTGCAAATTAATGTATAATGATGCCGCATAGAAAATGTATTAATGTGCTTTTACTAAACGTGTGTTTGAAATGTGCCCACGGGGAGTGGCCACCAACGTATACGATGATAATTGAAACTGACTTATAATGAAATATTAATGTACTAATGTATGATTTTGTATTAGTATTAAGAGTTATATGTTAAGGTTTTACTATTAAATCACTAGGCCTTAGTTAGCATGAGTCGGGCCTAGCTGTTTGGTTTCATATTAAATGTGTTTTTCTAACGTGCAATGTGCCGACTTGCTAAAGGATATGTAGCCGTACTTTTCCAGAAGCTAGAAGATGTGGGTAACCGTAGTAGATTCTTTCTCATGAGACTCGACTTGCTCAAGGAGACATTCTTGCCAAATGCAACAGTGTAAATTTGCAACAGGTACAAGGTCGCCTAAACTGGTAAAGACAATGGAACTACTGACTGAGCCTGAGAGACTACAAGTTTGTACCTGACATTTTATCCATTGGAGACGTCAATTACAGGAGCCAATAAACTACGTGAGCACTCTTATGAGGTGACAATTTTAATGAGGCGACAAGTAAACCATTGGATGGAGATAGTGGTGCACCAAAACTTGCCCAATTGGAAATTAGGGGACTGTACAACAAGTTCGATATAATTCTTGGACAGGAGGAGAAATCAGCCATTATATGTCTTCCGAGCCATTCTGAGCCATTATAAACCATTCCTAGCCACTTTTGCCATTGCCATTACGTGCCTTTGCTATTGCCTAGCCACTTTGTTACTCTGCCCAAAGACCTTGCTGTTTGAATCTTCAATCCATCCTCACCCTTACCTTACCCGTTCTATACTTTCCCTCCTTATGAGGGAGGTATCCCTTATTGCCCAATCTTGCTGAACTTTGCTGTGTTTCCTGGCAGATGGCGAATCAACTGATGTCCTGAGGACGAAGACTGACTGTATGCTGACCCACTAAGGAGGGTAACTATATGATAATGAAATTGTGATTGTCTGTTTGCCTTTCCTTCCTAGGTACCAACTGCTTCTTTTAGTAGAGACCATAGTTAGATGTTTTCTAAATTTATGTTGCTAAATTATTAGCCCAACATGCCAATGCTAATTCGAGGGTGGTTAAGGAATTCACTAAACCGACGCATATAGACAAATGACTGAATCTATGCCTTGTTGAACAATGCGCTAATGATACTCTGCTAAAGTTAACCCATGTTTACGTTGTGCTTTGTTCTAATGTTTATGATTCTTGCCTTAATTAAATCTTATTCAACTTGCCATATTATTACAGTGTTGATGTGTTTTCTTGTATTGAGACTAATAAATTTGCTAATAGAAGTGTAATCAATAGGGATTAAACATCATAAAAATTTGCTAAATCTGGCGTGGTTATTCATGACTGAAAGGTCATGGTGGTTTCCGATTCTTACTGATGTCATTATCTGAGTTAAATCGATTTGTTATTGGAAATATTGTTGACGTTATTGATATATTGATTGGCATGTTGATTAATTGTCTCGTCCTAAGGTGTCTTCAATCGGGGCCAAAAGATTCATTGGCCTAAAACGAGTCTCAGTCTAAATAAAGTATCTAGTAAGGGACGCGTTATCAATAGCGACCTGTGCAGCGGGGCCACAGTATGGTTTAAACGTGCCTCCTCGCGCGATATGCAGGGGGTGGGGTGACCTCCTCCTGGTCATGATGATGCTAGGAACTTAAGTTCGGACCCCCTGGCATCACCCAACAGCCAAGATACAATCCCACGCAGCAACGCTGGCTGGAGCATTGTTTAAACCAGCCTCCTGACACGATATGCGGGCGTGGAGGACTACCTCCTCCTGGTCACCGTGCTGCATGGAACTGAAGTTCGGGCGCCCTGGGAGCCACCTACAGCCAAGATAGTGTCCCACGTAGCAGGGCCAAAGGGTTGTTTAAAAGCACTTCCTGACACATTATGCGGTTGGGGAGCCTCCTACTGGTGATGGTGCTGCCGGGAACTGAAGTTTGGAACCCCCATCCCCCGGCAGGTACCAACAGCCAAGATAGCATCCTGCACAGCGGGCCGGGGAATTGTTTAAACATGCCTCCTGGTGCGATATGCGGGCAGGTCAGGAGACCTTCTTCTGGTCAGGGTGCTGCAAGAACTGAAGTTTGGACCTCCTGGCAGCCCCCAACAGCCAAGATGGCATTTTAAGTACAGCTTTTCGTCTCTCGAAACAATGGCTTGAATGCACTAGTATTCAGTGCCTCAATAAGGCAGGCTGGTATCAAGACAGGTTGGCTGTGTTTTGGCAGGAGCTCCAGAGCTCACAACCTACTCCATTGGCATCAGACCATGCTTTGCCCTGACCTGTGTATACATTACAATAAGAAAATTGAATTTTTGTGCCACCCCCCATTTTCTTCTTAATTATATTGGTGAGGTTTAGACACTGCACACTGAGACACTACTGTCCAGTGTACATGTTCTGACCCCTAAAATATGCAAAAATTGGCTGATTTCTAATTGGCACATTAAAACAAAATTCAAAGCCATGGTATATGGTGTAGAAACTGCACCCTTGGAATAGAAAGTTAAATATCACCAGTGACAAATGAAAACATGACTTTTGGCCTTCCTGGTGTAGCCTGACAGTAGCAGCTTGAACCCTGCAGCACAGACCTTTCACAATAACCCTTTTAACAGGTATGAAAACATGATTTAAAATATTAAATAAGTCAACCCTAACACACCATGCTGCCCCCAAGGAAGGGCACAAAGATGTCATAAAAAAATGGCATGTCCAGCAGTGACTAGGCCCAAAACAACATTGGCACTGGTCAGGCTGTAACTGGTCCGGTTTTACTCTATGCAGATGACGCAGTTTTAATGGCCAGGACCCCGTTAGCCCTACAAAAACTCCTAACTACCTGTATCACATTCATGTCACAACTGGGTCTCACTGTCAATCGCTCAAAAACGTTCATTATGAAC
The DNA here is from genome assembly GCF_031143425.1 of Pleurodeles waltl. Classification (NCBI taxonomy): domain Eukaryota; kingdom Metazoa; phylum Chordata; class Amphibia; order Caudata; family Salamandridae; genus Pleurodeles; species Pleurodeles waltl. Next base: position 90,536,829 of record NC_090437.1, read on the forward strand.
CGTGGCGGGAAACGCGGCAAGCCCTATAATATTACTACGGCAGATGGGAGAGTAGAAATTGCGCAAACCTTTTCTTACCTGGGCATAATGTTTGACAAACAGGGTTCCTGGGCTAACTGCAGGAAGATGAAAAAAGCTCAGCTTATTAAAACAACGGTGGCTTTAAGGCTTTTCTCCAAAAGGATAGGGGGGATCACCCCGCCAAATATGATAAACATTTATAAAGCCAAGTGCACCCCAGCTGCCATGTACGGGTCTGGAATTTGGGGATACACCAATTGTAATCTGGTGCAGATGGCTGAAAACGATTTTATGAGACATCTATTGATGGTACCAAAAGGTACATCATCATACATTATCCACTCAGAACTGGGGCTCCCCTTTATTACTGACTTGATAAAGATTCAACCCTTATTGCTATGGCACAAAGTTTGGACCTCGGAACATACTGAACTAAATAAGGCCATTCTGATTGACTGTATGGAGTCCATATACGCAGCAAGGGTGCCCTGGCTACGATACATTATGACCTTCTTTGATAACATGGGCAATAAAGCCTATTACACAAACCCAGCCTCGCTGGAGAAAATCTCTAGGAAGGACTTGACTGGTTTGGCATTAAAACATCTAGAAGATCTACGATGGGAAGTCGAATCAAAAAAGCCTACCGTCATTTATAATCAAATAATTTTGTCAACAGAGGCCATTCAGCCTTATTTGACGAATGTGATAATCCCCCGCCATCGTTTTGTTCTCACCAGATTGAGGCTAGACATATTCCATCGTCTAGTGACCTTTCCAACTATGAATGACTGGAGTACCACCCTGAAGCCTTGTCCATGCGATGCAATGGCACTCCAAACCACAATTCACGTGGTTTTATTTTGTAAATTCTATGCCAAGCAAAGAAAGCGCTTAGTAGCCCCTCTTCTAAGGTTAATCAATCTCCCCCAGTGTCGCACCGCGTATGCCAGCCTCCAGGTGCTATCCTCGATTGAGATGTGTGGAATCCTGGCCAATTGTCTATGCTCTGTATTAAACACAGGAAAGCGCATGGGGGCAGCAATGTAATTTTATCTAGTCCACCCAATGGTTAGTTTTTAGGACATTTTCCTTAAAGAATTTTAAACATTTCTCATTTATGGATCTTTTTTATTATTGTAAATTATTAAATATTTTTAGCTTATTTATTGTATTTATTGTATATTGAAATGTAGAATATTTTATACTTTTATGACTTGTGGAAAGTCGAATAAAGTTTTTGTACTACTACTAACTGGCACATAGCAAAAGACAAAGTATAGATTATCTGCTTTAATTTATAAAGTTTGACTTGTACCAGGTACAGACTCAATTTTATATTTCGGGCCTTAGGTTTGAATGTTTACTGCTGTTTGCAATAATATGCCAGAAAATGTGGGCATCTCTTAATTACACAGCCTCTAATAAATCATGCCATCTGCGTTATTCCCAATCTTCCCTTTTCTTACTTAACAGGGATATATAATATTTCCTTTCAACTATTATATCTTCTTCAATATTGATGTTTAAAACTGTCAACAATGCCTTAGTTAGTTTTCAGTTCTTGTCAAACCAGTGTTGTGGTTCCGGGTTGGTAGAGCTATTAGCATTGTAAATTCCTAACTGGACTTTCTTGCCACATACATTTAAAATTAAAAGTAAAACAGTTGACATACGAAAGTCAATTCAAAATGCCACGGCTGCCATGAGCATGAGAGCGAAAGAGAGACACAAAAGGAAAAAGGAGTTTGTTCCCAGTCAAACATATCGACAACAGTGCAATTATCCATGTAGCAGGGTCGGTCCCCAAGTTGGTAACAAAACCGCCCCAAGGAAGGCCAAACGTAAAGCATTTACCAATGTCATCAAAAGATTTTTGGAAGACAAGGCCACGAACGAGTGAAAGTGATGGGCGTAAGGTGGGCGTGGTTAAAAGCCCAAACAGATACCAAGACATCGGAAAAGCAGCACTTGCGCGCTGCTATACTCAACCTAAGAAGATTTTTAAAACTTAGTAGAATTTTAGGGCAAGGAGAGTGAGTTGCCTTAATTACAGTTCTGTTTGCAGAGCAAATATACCTTTCTTGGAATAATTAAATCCTGCTCTTGCAATTCTTGATGAAGGATCAAATACGACGGTCTAGGAATAAGTCAATACTTGGCCTAAGCACTTCACCAGCCAACTGACCCTGCCTATTCTCTCCTTCTATACAAAAAGTAAATAGTGAACTAATTCAGAGCAGAATACAAAATAGAATCAAAGGACAATGGGTTTGCAGATATGCAAGAAGAAATTCAGGCAAAAAATAACACAAAAATGCATTTTTATCGTGCTAATGGAGGAAATATTCAAACTGTGACTTGATAGCTCAACAATCTAGTTCTATGAGAGACAAGTGCATATTCTCTGCGGCTTATCTCTAACCTATGTTCCATCATGGCAGGTTATCCTGACCACACATCCACATCTGTGAAGTCTTGCTTGCACCCAAACCTGTCTGTGGCACACTCAAAGTACTCCACACTGCTTCCTGTTCTTTTTGAGAGATTACACTGTGCACGTCTGACGTCAGAACACCCTTGCACTACCCTTAGGACAGGGCTAAGCCTCTTGGATTTTCGGGTTACATTACATTTATATAGTTCTTCGCAGTGCTTAATTTGTAAATAAAAACATGCTGGTGCTCAAAGCCCTCCTCTTAAACACGGGCTGTAGCAATTAAATGTGCTAACAGGAATACTGAGGCAAGTAATCCTGAAGCCACCTCAGGCCTCTTCAATCCAATTATAGCCACTCCCTGACCCTTCAGCTCTCTCTTGCAGCTTTCTGCTTTCTTCTTTCTCCAACTGTGACACTGTTTCGTTTTTCTCTTCCTCCGTCTTTCCCATAAATGTCTTTTGCTCACAGTAAATGCTTGAAGCAGAAAAATAAGCGCCAGCCCTCAAAAATGGTGCTCCGCGCTGAAAACAACAAGCACAAATTAAGCACTGGTTCTTCGTACATCTGTTAAACTCCAAGGCTCATCCGTAGCTCAGGGCTGCAACAGCATATTTTTGTCAACAGCAGAACTGTAACCAAGTGAAACATGAACTCTTCACAAATTAAATGAATAGAAAGCATAGAAAGCTTAAATAGTGCTGTTTTGGGTGCTAACTGCCCATTGTAACCAAGGAAAAGTAATCCATAATACTTCTGCATATGCTCTGACAAAAGAATAATCTAATTTTTTTTAAGTCTTTCAGTGGACCCTGGCGTTCAACCTGTGAAACTGACACACCCCTCAAATTAGAACGTCATGAATTTGGAGACTGAATTCGTTGAGATTATATTACAGAAGAGGCGCAAATTGCTCTGCAGCCCGTACACAGCGTTTAACTACCGGCGATTAATGTAAAAACTCCACGATCTGTGGAACCAGTACGAAAGCACAAGTATCCCAGGTACATATTTTGACCAAATCCTGAAATAAATACACTCTTCCGGCCTCCTGTCCCAGCACCAGAATTCTTTATGTTTTTTTCTGGTCACATAAAGGAATGTATGAAAACAAGGTCAAATATGTTTAAAATAGAGATTTGTGCGAACATTTTAATACATTTTTATAACATTTTACATACTTTGCTAAATTGGATTAAAACGTTTGTGAATTACATTTCTCTAGTGAACTGTGGCTTGCTGTTATCGCGAGTGACCCTCTTCTCGTGAGCGCACTCTTTGTATGGAAAAAATCTTGTAAAATACTGCAGAAAACTGGTTGATGCAGAATATGCCTCGTAGTGAAACATTTTCTACACGAACAAGCCCACCACAAGCAAATCACGGCACGAAATTGCCTGGTGCGAGATATCTAGCAATTGCACGAATTTCAACTAACTCAATGTGAACAAATTACACATTTTTTTAGCGTAATTAAAATGTTGCCCAGGCATCGTTTTAAACTGCTTATTCAACTTCCCAAAGCTACATAAAACCACTGTCCTTGAACATGACATCACAAGAACTATTTGCTGTAATAAAAAAAAACAGTGGTTCTCATTTCGAATGAATGAACTACTTAAAAAAACAAGCGAGATTGTGCTGGGAAAATAGAGAAAAAGTAGTCCACGAGCCGGACAGAAAACAGCGAGCCTCGCATGTTTTCTGTACTTGGTCGATGCGCTCGAGGAGGACTGTCCACCGGAAAAGGCATGACATATACATGCCTTCCACTAATGAAATCAAGCAGATTCAAACAGGCAAGCTCACAAGCCAATGAAAGACTCTGTCGAGACGTGGACAGGGCTCCGAGCCTTTTTTAATTCCTAAAGCGACTCGCTTAGCGAAACGCATGCGCATGCTCATGCAACGCAGGCTCAACCCTAAAAAGGAATTGGCACTCCAGACCTGCTGTGTGCACTAGTATGCATTGATACTCTGAAGTGATGTAATGCCTGCTGGCTATATAATGCCTGTTGCTAAATAAATTATCATCGGGCGCAAGGCTGCACAAACCACCAACACTCAAAAATTGGGGTTAAAAGGCCGCTTTAATAGAAAAGGTCCGGATAAGAGAACCTTGGCATTTGCCTTGCAAAACTACCCAACCTCACTAATACATAAAACAACCTAAAACCTCCCACCCCCACCCTCTAAAAACATACCCTTCTTCAATGCCCCCTTTCCATCCCCCCCTTGCCCCTACCCACCCATTACCCATCTGTTGTATTGTCCCCTTTTCAATCTTATCACCTTGCCTTTTTGTCCCTTTTACTCCTTGTCAAAAACTCCCCGTCATCTCAACTTGCACCACCGTACCCTTCCCCCCAAAAGCGTATCTGAAAAGCCCCCCGCAAACCAGACCTGTCTATCTGCGACAAAAGAAAACAAAAGTCCGATAAACAAAAAACAACAACAGACCTGTCCTATCAAAACTTACCTAAACAAGAACCTGCGACCCACAAACCATGTATCAAAATATTTAAAATAACCCCCCCTAAAATTTTTACTTATTACCAAAGAGAAGAGAAAAAAACACCCATCTCAGGGCGGGAGGGAGGACACAAAATATTCCTACAGCAGAACTGCCTAGGGTGTGGCAAGACGACCAAAGAGGCCGCCCACAGCCAGCCCACCCTATATATACACCTAGCCTTAGACCCACCCCTGCCCTAAACTAAGCCAATCGGATGTCGTGAGGTGGATCGTACCACCCACGCCCGATATGCCCGGGGGGAGACCGGCCAAGCCCTTGCTCCCTCCAAATCCTCATGGGGATGGAGGAACCATTCTTAACAGTACGGCAACTTGGAAGGTTAGTTTTAGACCAACCATTGCAGGCTCATAGACCATCTGTGAGGCTTAGCTAGACTGGTTGACATCCAATATAGGAACGTTTTTTACTGTCACTACCGGCTAACATAAGGATAGCCCATACCAAATGTTCTGCTTTGGTGACAGATTCATTGTAGCCTCTATTTTTAAAAGTGGTGTTTACATTTGCTGCCTCTGTTGTTTTGGAGCCCACTTTATTCAACATTTACATTACCCCCCTCATGAAGCTCATTTGTTCGTATGGATTTGTGGTCATCTCTTACACAGACGACATGCAGATATTTGTGTCCTCATCTTTGAAGACCAATGAGGTGGCTACTAACTTTAACAGTTGCCTAAAACAGGTCTCAATGAGGATGAGAAACAACTGTCAGAAATGTAATTCAGAGAAGACGGAGGTATTGTTGTTTGGAAACGGTCCAGATGTTTGGAATGGCTCTTGTTGGCTGTATAATCTTGGGCCCCTCCCTGCCCCCGTCAGGAAAGCTAAGAGCTTTGGGGTGGTATATTATGACCAATTGGGATTCTCCAATCAGATTAATTCTATTACTTCCTCTTGTTTGTATCTAATTAAATAATTTAAAAAAGACTTTTCCTTTTGTCCCAGAAGATATGCTATAGATGGTTGTGGTGGCCCTCATACTATCAAAAATTGACCATTATAATTCCTTGTATTTGGGCTTGAACAAGAGAGAACTGGTTAAACTACAATCCCCACAAAATGCAGCAACTTGGCTGCTTTGTAACATCCCTAAGTTTGGTCCTGTCTTTGATAAGTTCAAAAATCTGCACTGGATGTCTGTCCCTGCCAAAATGAAGTTCAATGACTTGTGCACTATTCATCGAGCTTTGTATGGCAGTGGTCCTCGTTTTTAGTGCTACATATCACAATGCAATTTGATATCTTCTGGTAGTAAACTTGTAGTTTTACCATCGACTGACAAAGCAAGATGGGGGGAGGCAAGAGTTTTGTGTGGGTAAACTTTGGAATTCACTGCCAACGATAATCGCTTCCGGTCTAGCTTTATCTTTTTCAGAAAGGAGTTGAAGTCTTGACTTTTTGGATATTCTTTTTAAACAGTGGTTATCCAATTTTAGGGTTTTAGGTCGCAAGCACCAAGACACTTTGGTATTAGTGCGCTCTATGAAAAACTGTAGTGTTTATTTTGAGCTGGTGGTTGCCGGTGGGGGGCATCGGCACTTATTTGTGGGAGTCAGCACTTCGTTTTTTGCATCAGGCAAGCAAAAATCACATAGGGAAATACAGAAGAAGATAAATATGGAAAAGGGTCACAAAGGCAGAAAGCTGCAAGCGTGACCTGAAGGAGCAGGGAGTGGCTGTAAATGGATTAAAGAGGCCGAAAATGGTTTTAGGATTACACTGCCCCAGTATTCTGTGCTCTCACATTTTGAATGCAGCAGCCACATGTTTCAAACGATAGCTTTGGGCACCAGCACGTTTTTATTTACAAACTAAGCACCAGATTGCTGTTAACTTCTTGAACCTTACGATTTCAAGTGATGGGCACTCAAATATTTTTCCCCTGATGGTCTACCCTTTAACCTGCTTATTGCCAGAATATTGAAGTTTAAAACCCTCATATTCTAAACAGGGTATGTGGCCAAGGTATCATGGAAAATGCAAATTGAATATATAAATGTGTAATTCTGTGGATGTGTTTTTTTATAAATGGTGGAGGATGTGGTATCACAATACTTAGGTGTCCCTGTGATACGGTCAAGGGATTTTAACTGTGCGGTATCTGGTATGACAGATAGTTAGCCTGCAGGCTAGGGCCCTTGCATAGGCTCTACAATACAGCTGTCTGCCTTGCTTGGTAGTATTAATATTGTGGATATGTTGAGAGAGCAGCTTGTACTGAAATGTGGTTATTCCATTTACTCCTCACCTTACAGCTTGCATGACCGACAGGATTATTTGTTTGTCTGTCTAAAGCTGTGTGATGTGTGCACCAAAATGGTGTATTTCAGCCCACTTCCCAATATATCTGACATCTGCTCAGCAGTAGGCCAGACCCCATATTTCTACATGGAAACTCCGGACTCGGGATCTACAAGAGGTACAATTTTGCAACTACCTAAGGGAGTGGTTATCCTTCTATTTTGACATGAATTAGTATGTGTCCACTAATGTGATTATGAATGGGACTCATTAAAACTACTGGTAAGAGGAATCCACGAAGTGAAGGTGCAAAATGTGAAAGAGATAGGTAATTTTGAGGATAATATTACATTGCTAGAATGCAAGGTTGTGAGGGAGGTAATCTTCTTGTCTTGCTCTGGCCACTGTTGAAAAGAAATGAAGGAGCAGCCATTATGTTTCCTAAAATGTGAGAAGCAGGGGTGGTTATTTTTCTTTTTGTAACATGTAAAAAGAATTGTTAAACTTATTGCACTGAAATATATTAGTAAATTGTGCACAATGAAAGTTAACATTTTATGCAAGCCACATTAATAGCCACATTACTACTCATTTGCAAGAATGTCAATGATACAGTATTTTAGAAATATTCTTCTTTATAATAATTTTATATTCAACAAGTTAGACATTCAAAACATATTTGAACTAAAATTATATTTGTGTTTCAGGTGTCAAAGGCTTCGGAAGACTGAATTCTTAATCATAATTGACTTGGAGTTTTGTTTTTCAAATGAGAGTTTTTTGTCATGATGTCATCTCACTTGGAAAAACTAAGATTTAAGTGTGGTTTAGCTGGTGAACTCTCTCTGCCCCTTGCTCAGAGTGGACATTTTTGAGGTACAGAACTCATAGTTTCTATGTGGCTTTATGCTATTGCACCGCTCTTAAACAGAATCTTCTAATGAAGTTCTATTTGCTAACCTTTCTCAGATATTCCTTTAGTATTAGAATAGTTTAGGAGCTAGATTTAGTGGTTAGGCAAGAAAACTTAATTTTGGAATCCAGACATCACATACTTTTCCTGATTTTCTGCATTGTTGCTATTGAAGTCTTGGTCTTTTATATGTTGTTTTGATTTCATATTGTGCGATGCCTTAATTTTATGTCAAGCCAGAGGCTAGCATTATACATAAACCTTTTATTCACCCCCACTGAGCAGCCACTTAAAAGCTTCCAGAACAGAATCAAAATCCATCACAATACAATAGAAGAGCTTGTGATAGATCAGCTTGAGGTAGAGGTCAGAATAATAACCAAATTCAAGGACAGGGTGAGTTTGAAGACTTCCATAACTTTTATCCCTTCAAGCGTGGGAGGAAGATTGAGATTTTTCAGACACCATTGGGAGTTGATAACATAAGATGTTTGTGTTTTACAACAGTAGGAGGTTATTGTATAGATTTCGATCAGGAACCTAATCAAATTCAAGAACCAAAAGAGTTAGTGTTTCAAAAGCAATTGGAGATTAGTGTTCAGGAGGAGATAAGGTGTATGTTACAAAAGAACATGATAGAGACAGTAGAGGCGAAAGACAAGTGTTTTGTGAGTACTTTGTTCCTAGTAGAAAAGAAAGACAAAGGGTGGACACCTGTAATAAATTTGCGAGATCTGAATCAGTTTGTGATGTATCAACACTTCAAAATGGAAGGGATACATTTATTGAGAGATATTCTCCAAGATCTGGATTGGACGGTGTAGGAAAGTACCATCTTGCCTGGCATGTTACCCCCATATTTCACTGTATATATGTTGTTTTAGTCTATGTGTCACTGGGACCCTGCCAGGCAGGGCCCCGTTGCTCATACATATGTGCCCTGTATGTGTTCCCGGTGTGATGCCTAACTGTCTCACTGAGGCTCTGCTAACCAGAACCTCAGTGATTATGCTCTCTCTGCTTTCCAAATTTGTCACTGACAGGCTAGTGACTAAATTTACCAATTCACATTGGCATACTGGTACACCCATATAATTCCCTAGTATATGGTACTAAGGTACCCAGGGTATTTGGGTACCAGGAGATCCCAATGGGCTGCAGCATTTCTTTTGCCACCCATAGGGAGCTCTGACAATTCTTACACAGGCCTGCCAATGCAGCCTGAGTGAAATAACGTCCACGTTATTTCACAGCCATTTACCACTGCACTTAAGTAACTTATAAGTCACCTATATGTCTAACCTTCACCTGGTGAAGGTTGGGTGCAAAGTTACTTAGTGTGAGGGCACCCTGGCACTAGCCAAGGTGCCCCCACATCATTCAGGGCAAATTCCCCAGACTTTGTGAGTGCGGGGACACCATTACACGTGTGCACTGTACATAGGTCACTACCTATGTACAGCGTCAAATGGTAACTCCGAACATGGCCATGTAACATGTCTAAGATCATGGAATTGTCACCCAAATGCCATTCTGGCATTGGGGGGACAATTCCATGATCCCCCGGGTCTCTAGCACAGAACCCGGGTACTGGCAAACTGCCTTTCCGGGGTCTCCACTGCAGCTGCTGTCGCTGCCAACCCCTCAGACAGGTTTCTGCCCTCCTGGGGTCCAGGCAGCCTGGCCCAGGTAGGCAGAACAAAGGACTTCCTCTGAGAGAGGGTGTAACACCCTCTCCCTTTGGAAATAGGTGTGAAGGCTGGGGAGGAGTAGCCTCCCCCAGCCTCTGGAAATGCTTTGATGGGCACAGATGGTGCCCATCTCTGCATAAACCAGTCTACACCGGTTCAGGGATCTCTCAGCCCTGCTCTGGTGCGAAACTGGACAAAGGAAAGGGGAGTGACCACTCCCCTGACCTGCACCTCCCAGGGGAGGTGCCCAGAGCTCCTCCAGTGTGTCCCAGACCTCTGCCATCTTGGAAACAGAGGTGTTTGTGGCACACTGGACTGCTCTGAGTGGCCAGTGCCAGCAGGTGACATCAGAGGTTCCTTCTGATAGGCTCTTACCTCTCTTGGTAGCCAATCCTCCTTCCTAGGTAGCCAAACATCCTTTTCTGGCTATTTAGGGTCTCTGCTTTGGGGATCTCACCAGATAACGAATGCAAGAGCTCACCAGAGTTCCTCTGCATCTCCCTCTTCACCTTCTGCCAAAGGATCGACCTCTGACTGCTCAGGACGCCTGCAAAACCGCAACAAAGTAGCAAGACGACTACTAGCAACCTTGTATCGCTTCATCCTGCCAGCTTTCTCGACTGTTTCCAGGTGGTGCATGCTCTGGGGGTAGCCTGCCTCCTCTCTGCACCAGGAGCTCTGAAGAAATCTCCCGTGGGTCGACGGAATCTTCCACATGCATCCGCAGGCAACAAAAGACTGCATCACCGGTCCTCTGGAACCCCTCTCAGCACGACAAGCGTGGTCCCTGGAACTCAGCAACTCTGTCCCAGTAACTCCCACAGTCCAGTGACTCTTCAGTCCAAGTTTGGTGGAGGTAAGTCCTTGCCTCCCCACGCTAGACTGCATTGCTGGGTACCATGTGATTTTGCAGCTGCTCCGCTCCTGTGCACTCTTCCAGGATTTCCTTTGTGCACAGCCAAGCCTGGTTCCCTGACACTCTAACCTGCAGTGCACAACCTTCTGAGTTGTCCTCTGGCGTTGTGGGGCTCCCTTTTGTGACTTCGGGTGGACTCCAGTTCACTTTTCTTCTAAGTGCCTGTTCAGGTACTTCTGCTGGTGCTGCCTGCTTCTGTGAGGGCTCCCTACGTTGCTGGGCGCCCCCTCTGTCTCCTCATCCAAGTGGCGACATCCTGGTCTCTCCTGGGCTACAGCAGCTCCCAAAAACCCTAACCGCGACCCTTGCAGCTAGCAAGGCTTGTTTGTGGTCTTTCTGCGTTGGAACACCTCTGCAAGCTTCTTCACAAAGTGGGACATCTATCCTCCAAAGGGAAAGTTCCTAGTCCTCTTCTTTCTTGCAGAACTCCAAGCTTCTTCCAACAGGTGGCAGCTTCCTTGCACCCTCAGCTGGCATTTCCTGGGCTCCTGCCCACTCTCAACACTGTCACGACTATTGGACTTGGTCCCCTTGTCTTCCAGGTACTCAGGTCTGGAAATCCACTGTTGTTGCATTGCTGGTGTTTGTTCTTCCTGCAGAAACCCCCTATCACGACTTCTGTGCTCTCTGGGGGTAGTAGGTGCACTTTACACCTACCTTTCAGGGTCTTGGGGTGGGCTATTTTTCTAACCCTCACTGTGTTCTTACAGTCCCAGCGACCCTCTACAAGCTCACATAGGTTTGGGGTCCATTCGTGGTTTGCATTCCACTTTTGGAGTATATGGTTTGTGTTGCCCCTATACCTATGTGCTCCTATTGCAATCTACTGTAACTTTACACTGCTTGCATTACTTCCTTTTGCTATTACCTGCATAATTTTGGTTTGTGTACATATATCTTGTGTATATAACATATCCTCATACTGAGGGTAATCACTGAGATACTTTTGGCATATTGTCATAAAAATAAGGTACCTTTATTTTTAGTACTTCTGTGTATTGTGTTTTCTTATGATATTGTGCATATGACACCAGTGGTATAGTAGGAGCTTTACATGTCTCCTAGTTCAGCCTAAGCTGCTTTGCCATAGCTATCTTCTATCAGCCTAAGCTGCTAGAAACACCCCTTCTACACTAATAAGGGATAACAGGACCTGGCACAAGGTGTAAGTACCTCTGGTACCCACTACAAGCCAGGCCAGCCTCCTACAGACGGTGAAATTGGATCTCAAGGATGCATATTTCACGATTCCAATGGCAGAGGAGACAAAGAAATTTCTACAATTTCGATGGAAGGTACAATTGTACTAGTTTCTATGCCTTTCATTTGGTCTGTTTCGGCTCCATGGTGCTTCATGAAAGACATGAGACCGGTAGTGTGCTATCTGAGAGAGAGAGGAATAAGACTAATTATTTATTTAGGTGATTTACTGATTTTGAATCAGAATTTGACGGAGTTACAAGAACATTTGAAAGCAGTGATGGATGTATTGCAATACTTGGGATTTATGATAAACACAGACAAATCAATTTTAGTTCCAACAAAAGAAATAGCGTTTTTAGGTTTTGTGGTAGATACAAAGTTGAGTCAATTGCAACTTCCGGAGTGGAAAGTAAAAAAGATAAGAGAAGAAGTGATATTCATATAAAAGAAAGAGAAGGTAAAATTGAGGGATTTGGCTCAAGTTATTGGTCTTCTCTTGTTTTCCATTCAAGCGTTTTTTTCAGGCCCTTTACACTACAGGGCGCTGCAACGTTTAAAGACATATGGTTTGAGAAAGGGCCTTTGGTATGAGATGTGGTGACTACATTTTACCAAAGTATTCAAATAAAGTACAGTGAAACTCAATACTCACACATTAAACCTCCAAATTAAAGTTTCAAATGGCTTTATTAAAGACTTGAAGCCAAAGTTACATAGATGAGTCTCAAAACCATAGAATGGATATACAAAATCACCAATGGAGCCATGCTACCTCAGTTTGGACTCAACCATACACCAATCAGTATTTGCCCTGCTCCAATGGGAACTGTCCAGCCCGAACTGCCAGGCCAGGTTGTCCGTGAATCGGAACACAAGCAACCCAAGACCACTTTTACCCTCATTGGTGCTCATCAGTCAGGTATAGCTTGGTTGCAGTGCACAGGACCCACTGCTGGGCATACCAGCTCCACATAGGTGCAGTGAAGTATACATAAAAGTAATGGATAGAATGCTTGAATTAACCTCTGCCACTGGTAATAAGTTGGGCCGCATCCCAGTCCATCGTCTTTTTGTACACCATGCCACCTTAGTTTGGACCCACCATATGAAAATCAGTCTTGACCCTGCTCAAATGGGAACTGTCCAACCCAAACAGAAAGGCCAGGTACTCCCTGATCTGGAACACATGCAACCCAAAACCGGTTTCTCCTTTTTACGTTTCCCCTAACATTACCAACAAAATTGTCTCTATGCAACACTTGTTATCTAATTTTCCTCTTTCAACTATTAAAGTTTGGTTAAGTTTTATTTTAGGTGTGGCATGTCCATTTAAGGTGCTAAATCCCACTACCAATCTAACTATGAGTATTGTCATTAAAACCATCAAGAATAATTTTACTATTTTGCAGCAATTCTTCTTGCTGTCAGCTATGTTTTTATAGAAAAAAGGCTAAAGTCAAAATCAAAACCTATTAAAGTTTGCAGTTAAAAGTTGCTAAAGCTTTAGCTTCTTCAAAAACTCAGATGTCATTCTGTTTATATATCACTGTTCAAAGAATCTAGAATCAGATTTTGAATTACAATCTCAGTTCGAATCTCAGTTCAATACTGGGTCACAACAATATTAACAGATGATTTTTCAGGTTTTAATCAGTTCATGTTCATGGAGGGTCTTCAAAAATGAATTTACAGTCTGTCAAATTGATGGTTTCCTCATTTGACTTTTCTGATTGCTGGATTTCGTTCAGATATGACCATTCAGGAGATGCATACTTTGTATTAGGCACTCATAATCTTTATGATCTTCAGCTGTTCACTATCACTGTCTCCTTGCTCTACCTGTTCTGTTTCTTCTTCAATTGTCTCAGATCTTTAAACCTTTTGCACTATCCTCTTCCTTTTCCCTGCACCTCTTGGACACTCTGTCTCTTGATACACTCTACCACTTGAAGTTTCTGATTCATAGTGCTCACTTTAATCTTCAGATCCATTTCCGATCACTGCTGGTAAGCTGACTTCATTCACCACAGGACTGTTTTTGACTTGGTTGTTTTCACCTCACACAGCAGACCAAGACTTGACAGGGGTTAAAGTGATATTAATGTTTACTCTCAGTCTGTTTCATTCTCTGAATTTAAAACTTTTGAGTATTCTCGTTTCAAGCTTGCCTCTGTAGTTTTAGGGTTTGATCAGACATGACTTACCAGCATTCATTTTGTAGTGGCTTCTTTCTTCTGAGCCCTAACACTGAAATGGGGATCAATTTCGTGAATCAGTGGCCGCTGTTACTACTTCTTCATCGGTTTGTTTCATCATCTTTGTGTGCACTGTGTGGCGTGACTCTACTGTGGCATTCCAACACATTTCAAGGAGGTGTTGGTCACAAGGATTACCTGATGCAGGCCCTTACAAGAGGCTTCAAACATGTCTTTCAAACATGCTTTTTCACTAAAGTTCAGTCCCCATAAATTGAGTTTTTGACAGTGCTCCTGCCCCGCTGGTGGTGTTGCCAAGTTGACATGATGAGAGGTAGAACATACCACATCCGCCAGTCCTTTCTAGTACTCAAGAACAATGTCATATGCAATGATTCTCATGGCCGTCCCCATTAGAACTTCACAGTGGGGGACTCTTTCCTTTTGTTTGGTGTATTTTGGAGACACATCAAGACAAGTGGGCGTGCATCAGCCCATTTTGAGTGAGGTGGAGGAGCATACTTTTGCAATCCTGGATTTCAGCGTACCATTAACTTGCTCAACAACTCCTGATACTTCTAGTCTGTAGCTACAGAAAAACGTTTGGTAAGTCTTTAGGGCTAGTCAGAGTAATTTCATAAACTCATTCTTAAAATGTTTTGTACAGTCCAATTCTAAAGAAACTTGGCTACAGTGAGGCTATCGCACATCCTAGTTAGTCACGCCTCGAATCATCAGGAGAAAATACCTACCAACTACAAGGATATACCTTACCCCATTACAGATGGGCATCTCAAAAAAATCTAACTGTGGGTGACTAAATGGACCAATAGATTTTTGTATGTAACTCCCAGTCATGACTGTCAGCTAGCCGACATTTAATGCATCCCTGCCACAAACTCTTGGCCATGGACCTGAAACAGGTGTTAATCTAGCACTTCCAAAATGTGAGGATCATCCATCCCTTCCAATATGAGTTGGACCATGACAGTGTTAGACCATTGCAGGCAACAAAGAATTAGGCAACATTGGCCTGCCAACATTTGAAACCTGCACCTTACTTGTATCATTGGTGCAACATGCTATTGCCCACTACCTTTCTCATTATCAGGTACTTCATGGTGGAGTTCCATGAGTTCATTGAAAGTATGGGTTGTTGTCAAAATGTTACTCATTACATTGTTATTGTCAGTTTTACAGTATTCATTAAATTGAATGAGTTGAACTCAAGAGCACAATATCTGGCCAGTGATCAGTGTATTGAACGCCCACTGGTGACCAAATCATAACTACTCACGTGTAGTGCATTTCACAAAAGAAACTTTTCTAGGTAACGGCGGTGCTTCAAAAAGAGATAAAATGTACTCTCCATTACAAATGGGAGAACCAGAGGATGTCATGCTACCCCTTTGCGACCACAATTGGCTGAAATCATGGACAATGCCAAACTTGCACTTGCTCTTAGTGTAAAATGTAACACTCAAATTATTGGCTACAGAGCACACTCTTGTTAAAGCAATCAATTCAGATACATGTGCTGAGGTTACATTGTTCAAGTAGGATTCTTCCACAATAGCACACAAGGTAATATCTGTAAATGCTTCCATAACGATCTCTACATCCACAAATAATGCAAAATCAGCTAATTCAAGTGGTACATCAAATATGTCTGGTCTTGGCTTGGTGCATAATTTTCTGACACCTGCACAATCATTGTCACGGCTCTTCCTCCTCACCATGATCTGGCATTGCCAAAAGTGTTGCAGGATTCAAAACATTACACCTTTATATAGACAGACCATACACACCTGTCATGTTCATGACAGACCAAAAATAAATCCTTCTCATTATCTGGCATGGCTAGTGGTAGTGTGCTGTGGGGTTTGTCTCTAAGTTCTAGGAAGGCAAATCACCTACAACTTTGTGAGTACTACTCTGTAGAGGCTTTGCGACTAGTGAAAAACTATGAATCCACTGACAACATTAACCAACCATTCTAGAAACATTCTCACTTTTATTTGTGTTGTAGGTGGGATAATTTTCAGAAATGTGGAGACTCCTTGGACACCTTTCTCCCTCCCTTCTCAATATGGTGTCCTAAATACATGACACTTTTTCTCACACACATTGTGTCGAATATGCAGCACTCATTTATTTTAGATGAAACCAGTAGGTTGTAAATGTATTGGAGCAATGAGCAGTACTAAGTTTCATGGCAGCTTAAAGTCTCTGGAATTGTCTCAATATCTGATGAAAGATCAAAGGGGTTTCTGTGCACCCCTGAGGAACCTTACACCAAACCAGCATTTTATTAAAAAATAAACATTTAAATGTGAAAAGAAACTGGATGTCCTCATGCAGAGGAATAAAGACTAAAGATTTGCACAAGTCTATGACTATAAACCATTCTGTGTCTGATGGTATTTGCAAAAGAATTAAGCAGCATTCAGTACACAGGACATAATGGGGTTACAATTCTATTGACTTTTCTGCTCTATCCTCCATTTCTTTTTGGCCATTTGAAAAAACTATAATGGGTAAGTTATAGGGACTGCACAACACTTCCTTTTAAAATGCTCGGGTCTAACATTTGATTGCTCACTGGAGTTATTCCTGATACTGCCCCAGGAGTAAGATTATATTGGGGCATGTGGGGATAAACTGTCTGCTTTCACCTTTATTCTATTTATTAAATCCCAAGCTTCCTCCCTTACTGTACACTTTAAATCAGGAGTTAAGTCTTCCAATAACAAGACTGGGAACCAAAAGACATCTGAGTCTTGTGATTTTATTGTGAGCTCAGTATCCTCATCTCAACTGTGGATTGCACTCCATCTGGTGTGCCAAATATTGTGCAGTTCATCTTGCACAAGAGATCTCTTCCTAACAAATTAACAGGACTTGTGTCACATATTATGAATTCATGAATATCGTCAATAAGGCCACTCTTTACAGGGATATTTGCTGAAACTTGATTTATCTGTTTATTCAATGATGCTGCAACATGGATTTCTTTTACCAAGAGGGATAGGTTTGAAACCTTCGTCGAGCAAACCGCGGAGCAGGTAGCACCAGTATCAGTTAAAAATGATACTGAGTGGCCGTTCACATCACCTTCTATGTATGGGCCATTCTGCTCTACCTCTAAGACTGCACCAATCATACAATCCTCCTTCCCTCAGGCACTATCATTGTGATTTGCTAGGACCCAGTTCAGAGGGATTTTCGGAAGCAGCACAAAACTGAGGAAAACTGTCATCAGTCATTAAAAGGCTCTTCTGAATTCTAGGACCTTGTTGAAAAGTAAGGGGTATATTTACAAGCCCCTAGCATCTCCTTGTGCCACATTAGTGTCATTTTTTTATGCTATGTTGTGTTAAGGAGGCATTTTTGTCACACCATATTTACAAAGTGGTGCAATGCATGCATTGTGCAACTTTGTAACCACTTTCGCCACATTATGCCTGCGCTAGGCATAATGTATTCAAGGGGGGCGTTCTGGCGCTAAGAGGCCTGCATAAATGACGCACTGAAATTTAAAAGATTTCACTGCACCATTTAGGTGTCATTCTTAGAGCCTGCTCAAAGCAAGCGTTAAAATGACACACTCACAGTGACCTACGGGCCTCCTTGCACTTTGCTGCACTAGCGTCAACATTTTGAGGCTAGTGTAGCGAAGCGCCACAATAGCATCACAAATTCTGCCGCTATTGGTCTAGCAACCGCCATGGTGCCCTGTATTATAAATACTGCACTATCATGGTGTTGTTAGGTGCTGGTATGGGGGTGCAAGAAAAGTGGCGCATCATCTATGATACACCTCTTTCTTGTAAATATGCCCCTAAACCGTAAACTTTGCATTTTTTGCTGCACAACTGGGATTGTAGAATTCTTGAATTACATGGTCTCTGATTCTGCATTATCTGCACAGGGGTGAGTTAGGCTGGAGCTGCTGACTCTCATCATCCCACTGTAAGACATCACATTCATGTTTTGAAACTGAGAATTCATCTGATTATCTTTGAGTAATCTGTTAGGATTCAGTCTACACTCTTGTTTCCACTCTTCAATCTTGTTATATGGCATGGGTGCTCTTTCTTAGGATGCTAATGCTCATATTCCCACTCAAATTATCAGCCAGGCCTCTGTCTCCTTTAGGGACATAGGGGGTGATTCTAACTCTGACGGGCGGCAGAGGCCGCCCGCCAGAGTTCCCCCCTCCAGAACACCGCTCCGCGGTCATAAGACCGCTGCGGTGATTCTGGGTTTCCCACTGGGCTGGCGGGCGACCGCCAAAAGGCCGCCCGCCAGCCTAGTGGGAAACACCCTTCCCACGAGGAAGCCGGCTCCAAATGGAGCCGGCGGAGTGGGAAGGTGCGACGGGTGCAGTTGCACCCGTCGCAAATTTCACTGTCTGCGATGCAGACAGTGAAATTCAAAGTGGGGCCCGCTTACGGGGGCCCCTGCAGTGCCCATGCCATTGGCATGGGCACTGCAGGGGCCCCCAGGGGCCCCACGACACCCCATACCGCCATCCTGTTCCTGGCGGGCGAACCGCCAGGAACAGGATGGCGGTATGGGGTGTCTGAATCCCCATGGCGGCGCAGCGAGCTGCGCCGTCATGGAGGATTCAGAAGGGCAGCGGAGACCGCCGGTTTTCCTCTTCTGACCGCCGCCAAACCGCCGCGGTCAGAATGCCCTGCGGGGAACCGCCAGCCTGCTGGCGGTGCTCCCGCCGACCCTGGCCCCGGCGGTCTAGTACCGCCGGGGTCAGAATCATCCCCATAGTTCCCAGTTGGTGTAAACCGACCACTGCCTCAAACGCGAACTCCTTTCACTCCCATAGTCATACTCAGAATTAAATCAAGACCTAAATCTGCCTTGGAAGAACTCATCTGCCCACTTCTCCAAGCCAGCTTTGTCTGCACCACCATGTACCTTTCCTCAATCTTTCTTTGTTTAGCCCCGGGCTATCACTACGATACTTTGCAATTTTCAAAATGTCACATACAGACTTTATCTGCCAGGACATCACATTCTGCTGTATTAAAGAGCTAATCTGTGGGCATGAAATAAGCACAGTTGTGTCAGTATGAATCTGCTAAGGGCTTTGCGAGCTGGGTGTTCTATTCAGCTGTTCTGTCTGTAAATCTGCATTAATATCTCATAATAAACATGTACTGATTCCTTGGGCTCTTGTGTTTCCCTCATAATTTTGGAGCAATTCTCCTCCTTCCGGTGGTTCTTCAGTTTCACATAATCACCTCCCTGTATTTGGGCATAACTTCGGTAGATAGACTATTGGATGGCCCTATTCACAACCCCTTTGCACTAGATCTACAAATTCCTGTAAACTGCAAATTCAAATAGTATATAAAATCTTCCCAACGCACCTTTAAACTGTCAAAATTCTGTATATTTCTTCATAGCATTTCCTCCTCTCTCAGCTTGGGGAAGATTTTTGTGAATGGAAGAAGATCAGATCACATGCACGTAAGCTCCTTCACACACTTTTCTCAAAGGAAATTCAGTAGTCACACTATTCTTAAAATCACTTGCACTGTGCTTCTTCTCAGCTTCACCTGTTGACCTTTTCTTTTTCACTTTCACACCTTCTTCCTTTTTCCATCAATCCTTCAACTTCTTTAGTTGTTCTCACTCCTTTGTGGAATTTACTAACTCCTGGCTGTGCAATCGTAAACTTGGCAGCCTCATTTCCTTTAATCCTTCATCTTCCATTACCATTCTAAAGTTTCTTCACAAGTTTTTCTTCTAATTTAAATCGATATTATACTCCGCAGCCAAATTGTGCAATACCTCAAACACCTCGCAGGCATGCCTAGCAGCTTCTTCCCTCCAATATCTCAAATGAGCCTCAATATATGTATTTGGTTTCTCTATGTCAATCTTATTCCTCAACATCTCTTCAATTCTGTTTTTAACTACAGTAAATGTATTTCTTTGATCACTGTTTCTCGGTAGAGAGGCTGTGATTCTATGACTGTAATAGTGGCATCAATAGGTGCCACACATGCTTTAATAGAGTAGCCTGATACAACAGTAAGCACTCTTGCTTCTGGTGCACTCAGTGCAGTGGATACACTTGCATCCTCAATTACACCAGCACTTGGTCTTTTTGTCCCCTACTCCTGGGGTGCTGGCCGTACCAGAGGGGCACAACAATTATATGGAGGCAGTCTTGAATTTAGTAAATCTTCTAGAAACCCCCACTTTTCATCCTCATCCGATCCTGTACCTTTCTCTACATGCTGATCTCTAATCTGATTCGTACTCTTGTCTGTCATCTCCTCATTTTCTCTTACAAAGACAGGATAACACCTCCATCTTTGATCATACATTCATGCCAAGCTCCTGTTTTGATTTCCATCTTGCATTCAACCAGTTACTAACAAAGTGCCTAATCTAGAGGTGCTAAAAAACATGTGGGGAGCCCCAGGCAAGATATTCTAAACCTCCCCCCCACATTAACATCAGTAGAGGCTGAGGGGACCCTCTTCAGAAGGGGAAACCCTATGGGCCCCAGCAAGGCAGAGGCGGCGGGGGCCTCTGTTACACCCCTGTTCTACTCTGTTCTTTATTTTCTTGTGTTCCTTCTTGTGTGCAGCATGCTCCCATGCATTCAACGTAGCAGAGCAGAGCAGGTTGAGGTTGGGTGCTCTTTTTGTATATTACTTGACTCAAGTTCTCAAGCACTTTCACATTAAAGCTACCATTCACGGGAAATTGCATTCTTGCCATCAGAAGTGATTTTGTTCCAGTCTTTAACTCACAAAAATGGGTGGTATTTCTTCCTTTTAAAAAATGGGGTGGTGGGTTTCTTAACAATCCCCATTTTTCCATACCAAACTCATTCTTTTCAATCATGTGTCTCAAACTACAGTTCTAGACTTTTTCCCTTTTGCAGGATCATCTCCAATCTTTTTTCCTCCTTCCTCCTATTTTACAACTGCTAACCAGTGCTAAAGTGCATAAGCACTCAGTGTAAATTGTACTGTTGAATGGTTTATCCATGATTGGCATATTTGATTTACTAGAGTTACTAGTAAGCCCCATAGTACAGTGCACTAGAGGTGTCCAGGGCCTGTAAATCAAGTACTACTGGTTGTGCCGCCCTCATAAGTAGCCCTGTAGACATGGCTCAGACCTGCCACTGCAGTCTCTGTGTGTGCAGCTTAAACTGCCAATTCGACGTGGCAAGTGTACCTACTTGCCAGGCCTTAACCTTCCCTTGTAGGTTGCAGTGTATGTAAAATGTGGGACATGTACTTATGTGGTTTACATGTCCTAACAGTTAAATACTGCCAAATTCAGTTTTCACTGTTGCAAGGCCTATCTCATCATAGGTTAACATGGGGGCCGCCTTTAAATATTGTTAAAGCGCACGTTCCCTTTGGGAGCAGATAGACATGTGGAGTTTGGGGTCTCTGAACTAACAATTTAAAAAAACACCTTTTAGTGAAGTTGTTTTTTAGATTGTGTGTTTGGAAATGCAACTTTTAGAAGGCAGGTATTTTCTTGCTCAAACCATTTTGTGACTCTGCTTGTTTGTGGATTCCCTGTCTGGGTCAGTTTGACAGTTGGGCTGTTTGCACCTCTCTCTATACCAGTGGTCTCCAAACCTTTTAATGCCTACTTCAAAGGCAGAAAGGAATATAAATACTGGACCCAAAACCCCTGAAAATGAGATCACTTCTGGAATCAAGAGGAACATCTCCGCCATGACAACGTGTTATCACCTCATCGAAGCATTTTGTGTTTTTAAGCTCTATTTTTTAGTTGAATCTTTAAAAATTCATAAATTGACTTGAATATGTTGGATTTTGTTGTTTTGGTCTTGTTTTGTTTAGATAAATATTAGCTATTCTTATAAACTGTGTTGAGTCATTTTGTGGTTTTTACTATATTACTGTCCGGAGGACCTTTAAACTACATTGGTTTGCATGTTTCACCTTTCTCTGAAGTTGGCAGAAACAAAATTCATACTTGGCCTCATGCAAATGCACAACGGGTTGCGCTTCACCCAGTCTACTTTGTTTTGTGAACTAAAGGGCCTGTACTGGAGGCATCCTTAATATGGACCAGCCCCTCCCCCTTGACTGCAACAACCTGGAACCTCCTGCCCTATGACGGACCGCAGTGGTACAAAGGTTCTATTGACACATTAGTTGTCGTTGCAGACAGGAGAAGACTTAATAACTTACCACTCCCACCCTTGACATATAGAAACTTACTCCTCAGCTGCCCATCCAGTGCATATCCTCACTGAACTGTGCTGGCGGTCCTCTCGCATACGTGTTTCCATACCTTGCGTCCATCATGGGGAAAGAAAGGATACTTTGAAGTATGCAACAAAACAAAATTGATCACTACACCATCCCGGGGATCCAGGGAGAGAGGACCTCACCGGCTGCTCATGCACCTCTGGAGCAGCCACCCCCCATTGTCCCCACAGGATGAACCATTAGGGGCACAGATACATGCGGCTATAGAACTATCCAGCGCCCAGGTCCAGGTCAAAATAGAGGCAGTTTCATTCGATGCTGGACTGATTACAGCAGATCTTTGCTCAGTGTCTGAGCGATCCCTGATCACCGAAAAACATGTATCGGTGTTGCAGGGTGAGGCAGCGTCCCTCAAAACTGCACTCGAGGTGCTTACCTCAAAAACTGATGCCCTGGAATGGAGGGCAGAAGATGCAGAAGGAAGCTCATGAAGATGCAGCTTCTGCTGAGAGTAATGAACTGGAATTGTTCCTCAAAAGATGTGAAGCATGCCCCGAAGCAATGATGTCTACGGTGTTCATCATGGAGAACACACAGGACCTCAATCCTCAATTACAGGGATCGTGATGTCATCCTGCAAACTGTACGGCAAACAGGAGGCCCTAATATTCCCGGACTACACAAGGGAAGTGCAACAGCTCCACGCATCCTTTGGGGGCATAAAGTAGAAGCTTAGAGCAACCCAGAGGCAGCCTGGGACTGGCTCGAGGTGTGTGGAGATGGGTGCATCCCTGGATCAAAGCTGTGCAATTTGGGTGGCAGGGATACAGGACCTCCCTGGACTCCCCAGGGCAAAATGGAGAAGAGATAGGGGGCCTCTAGGTCGTCCCAGAGGGTAGTAGTTTGTCAAGAAGGAACAATTGCCTTTGAGCCCCCCCGACACTGACAGCGGAACAGCATAGGCCTGGTCTGGGCCCGAGAACTTGCAGATGGAGAAAGAAAGAGTCATGTCCCTGATCGAGGAGGTCACAACTGTGAGCACCAATGACGGAGCTACTGAGTCCATGCTCCAGGATGAGGCTGGGGAGTGAGAGGCAGACAAGACACTCAGGAGAGATGCCAACCTTCCAGTCTGGCCCATAATCTGTATCAAGTAGTACAGAACCACTGTAGGGGTGCTTCTCAAATTCCGACAAATTCATTGCATTGTGGGCACTTATTCTGGAGGCAATCTACAGAGGATGACAATTTGCTCACCCTCTATTCCTCACAGGGATAACCTTGGCATGCCTGCTGATTGAATGCCCATGCTTCACAGCATGTGAAGAGAAGCAATGAATGTGACTGACTGTTGGTAGAGGGATTGGAATTGAGTGTATGAGCTGGCACTGGAGTGGGGCTAGGGCATTTGGCCCATCGTTCATGGAGGGCTGTGCTCTGACCCACCTATGCATAGATCTTCTAGAAGGTACGATTAGGGATTTGGATGCGAAATCTTCAGTGTAAATAAAATGTTTGTAGAATTCCGACTATATACTGCAAATGCTAATTTCACAATTTGTTTTCTGTTACTTGACAGTATAATGCTGAGTTGCTTGTTTTTTGTAGCATTGGGAGGAACTGCAGATATGGTTGAGAATTCAGTTTGTTGTCATGTGTTTTTCTAGGGATAGGGGGAAGACATGGCTAGCACTGCACAACATGCATTGAGTAACACAACTGCTTTGAGGCCCACATCGGACCTACTTGGTATTACACCATTCTACACAACACAACGGGGATCCGATATAAACACTTGACATGGAACATTCGGGGGTTGAACTCACATGTCAAACACCGTAGGGTACTAACTTCCCTACGCTATCATTGCATACGCATTACACTCCTTCAGGAGACCCATTTTACTGATGCTGAGGTTACTAAACAATACCAGAAATGGAGGGGACAAGTATATTACGTGACATACTCTAGTTACACACGCAGAGTGATAGTGTGGATTGCACCACAAGTGTCCTTCCACCTTCTGGGACATCAGGCGGACATTAACGGCTGATGTCTATTAAACACATACACTCCGAACATAGATGATGGTGATTTTTTCCCAGCCATAGAAAACAAACTGATCCCCTACAGGGTGTGGGCAGGAGATTTTAATTGTGTTCTCGATGGAGATATAGACAGACACCCCTTGAAGTCTCGCATTGAACTGCACATGACACACTTGCTCCAGATGGCAACAGAAAGACTGCAATGCATTGAAATATGGCAATACAAATGCTATACAGCCACACACTCCACTCATAGCCATCCGGATTACTTGTGTCACGGGAAATTGCCTCGGCAGTCACTGACACCCAGACCAAGGGCAGATTCTTGTCCGACCATGCCCCAGTGCTGCTGGACTGGCAAGTGGGAGGATATAGACCCTGCATCCACTCTGGAGACTTAGACCTGAAACCCTGGAGGATTCCGAGTTTAGTAAAGAACTGAGTAAGGTAAGGTAATAGAGGTATACTTCAGTTTGAATTGGCTAAGTGCTGTGAATAGAAGTCTAGAGTGGGATGCCCTTAAGGTTGTCACATGAGTTTATCTTCCGGATCTGTAGTGCGCGTAGACAATTAGAACTGGACCTTAAAGAGGCCCAGAACTCCTTGATAAGATGACAACACATGACTATCGACAACTATTGCACAGACAGGGAGACAAGTCAGGTCAACTTGTGGCCTGGCTCCTACAGTGGGATCGGCCACGCCCATTAGTATTATCTATGCAGGGCCCGGATGGGGTGAGAATAACCTCGCAGACCGGTATCAACAAATTACTGTCTGCCCATCTGGCGATAGTCTACACTAAGGGTGGGATCCCCCAACTCCATAATAATAAGCTTAATTGGCCAACCTCAATCTCCTATGCCTCACTCAGGCAAAACGTGAGGGGCTGGACGAGGAACTTCAGCTGGAAGAGCTTAAAGAGGCTGTCAGAGCAATGACTTGCAAAGAGCCCCTGGCCTTGAAGGGTGGCCTATTGAATACTATCAGACTTATGGGACCATACTGCTGCCCAAACTCCTTGACACGCTCAGGGAATCATAGGAATTGGGCTCCCTGCCTCCATCTATGAGAGAGGCCCAAATCCTTATGCTCCACAAACCTGGAAGGGTCCCAGAATGCCCAGGCTCATATCAACCTTTATCCATGCTCTGTGTAGACACCAAGATCCTAACCAAAGTCCTAGTTTCCCAGTTAAAGCGGACCATACCTTACTTAGTGCACACAGACCAATGTGGATTTATGCCGGGTAGAGGGACTCATATGAATCTCAGGCAGTTATCACATGTGCTATCATCAGTGACAGGGTAATATATACCAGTAGCAGTGGCCACACTCGACATAGAGAAAGTGTTTGATATTGTCGAGTGGGAGTACATGTGGAGAGTCCGGGAGGAGAGGGACCAGACAGGGCTGCCCACTATCGCCACTCCTCTTGGGAATTACTTTGGAGCCCTTAGCACATAAACTGAGAAGGGAGATGGCAGGATGAGGGTGTTGGTTGGTGGGTGTGTATATATTGTCTCTCTATCAATCAATCAATCAATCAAATAATTTTCTTAAGTGCACTACTCACCTCGTAGGGTCTCAAGGCACTGGGGGGGAGGGGAGTGGTTACTGCTCGAAGATCCATGTTTTTAGGTGCTTTCTGAAGATTAGTAGGTCCTGGGTCTTGCGTAGGTTGGTGGGGAGGGAGTTCCAGGTCTTGTCAGTGAGGTGGGAGAAGGATCTGCCACCGGAGGTGGTGCGTTGGATGTGGGGGACTAGGGCGAGGGCGAGGGCGGGGGAGCGGAGCGGCCGAGTTGGTATGTGGAGGTTTACTCATTCGTTGAGGTAGGCCGGTCCAGTGTTGTGGAGGGCTTTGTGAGCGTGGACGAGGACCTTGAAAATTATCCTTTTGTTGATGGGCAGCCAGTGTAGGGATCTGAGGTGGGTGGATATGTGTTCGTGGCAAGGGAGGTTGAGGATGAGTAGTGCGGCTGCGTTCTGAATTCACTGGAGTTTTCTTTGAAGTTTGGCTGTGGTCCCTGCGTGGAAGAACGTTGCCGTAGTCCAGTCTGCTGCTGATGAAGGCGTGGGTGACAGTTATTCTTGTTTCTAAGGGTATCCATTTGAAAGTCTTGCGTAGCATGCGGAGGGTGTTGAAGCAGGAGGATGATATGGCGTTGATTTGCTGGGTCCTAGAGAGGGATGAGTCCAGTATGATGCCAAGGTTGCGTGCGTGGGTGGTGGGTGCTGGGGATGGTCCGAGGGTGGTGGGCCACCAGGAGTCGTTCCATGCTGTCTTGTTGGGGCCGAAGATGATGATCTCTGTTTTGTTTGAGTTCAGTTTGAGGTGGCTTGCTGTCATCCAATTGGCGGTGTCGAGGAGTCCGGCATGCAGGTTAGTCTTGGCGATGGCTGGGTTCCTGGTGAGGGAGATGATGAGTTGGGCGTCGTCAGCTTAAGAAATGTTGGTGATGCCGTGGGGGCGGAGGATGTTGGCGAGAGGAGCCATTTAGATGTTGAAGAGGGTGGGGCTGAGTTAGGACCCTTGGGGGACCCCACAGATGCTCTTGGTGGCTGTAGACCGGAAAGGAGGGAGGCAAACTCTTTGGGTTCTTTTCAGAGAGGAGGGAGGTGAGCCAGTCCAGGGCCTTTGGCGAATTCCGGCGTCGAACAGGCATGTGCGAAGGGTTTGGTGGCATACAGTGTCAAAAGCTGCAGAGAGGTCTAGGAGGATGAGGGCGACGGTCTCGCCCTTGTCCACTCTGGTCCTGATGATGTCTGTGCAGGGGATGAGAGCGGTCTCAGTACTGTGGTCCTTGCGGAATCCAGATTGGGATGCATTGAGTATACTGTTTTCTTCAAGGAAGCAAGATAGTTGTGCGATGACTATCTTCTCGGTCGGTAGTTTGTGAGGTCTTCCGGGTCTGCTTTGTTTTTTTTTAGAAAAGTGTTGACTTCGGCATGCTTCCAAATATCTGGGAAGGTTGCGGTGTCAAAGGAACTGTTGATGACGGCACGAAGTTGGGGAGCGATGATTTGGCTGGCCTTGTTGAAAATGTGGTGGGGGCACAGGTCTGTTGGGGAGCCTGAGTGGATGGAGTTCATGGTTTTGCCGATTTCTTCATCGTTGGTGGGGGTCCAGGTGTTCAGTCGGTTGGTGCGGCAGGGTGTTGTAGTGTTAGTTTTGTCAGTGGTGGTGGTGGGTGCTGATGATGAGAATGATGAGAAGCTGTCGTGTATGTCTCCGATTTTGTGGATGGAAGTAGCTGGAGAGGGAGTTGCAGAGGTCTTGGGAGTGTGGGGGGTCGATGGTGCAGGATTTGGGTTTGGTGAGTTCTTTCATGATGGCAAAGAGTTCCTTGTTGTTGTGTGTGTTGTTGTCTATGCGTTCTTTGTAGAATGATCGTTTGGTGGTCCGGATGAGTTGGTGGTGTTTGCTAATGGCTGTTTTGAGGGCGGAGAAGTTGCTCATTAAGGGTTCTTGGCACCAGGCTTTCTCAGTTTTTTGGCATCTTGTTTGGAAGATTGAAGTTCTGTGGTGAACCAGGGGGTGGTCTTGGTGGTGCGGGTGTTGTTGTTTACTATATACGTGGATGACACGCTGATCTAGCTGACGAACCTAGAATGCCTGTGCCAATGCTACTAAATACCCTAGTGGAGTGTGGTATCAGGTCTGGACTGCGGCTCAGTCAGCACAAGTCCATACTTTTCCCAATGGTGGGACTTGCTGATCGGACCCCAGGGGACCTCACCCGAACAACACTCGCTTGGTAGTGTGATCACTTTCGATACGTGGGTGTTCATATCACCCACTTAGAACATTCCCACTATGACTTAAACTTGGGAACCACAATACGACATCTAGAGAAGTCAATTACATTCTGGAACAAACTTCCACTCTCCATCATGCGCAGAGTTGCTCTGAGTAGATTGGTCCTTCTCCCTTGTTGTTGGTACATGTTGCAGAATTCGCATTACCTCACATCCCTATGCCAAATTCAAAACACTTTATCAACTTCTGGTCTCCCTTATATGAGGGGGGGAGAGGAGCTGGGTGAAACTGGAAATAATACTAAAATTGGATTTAGAGGTGGGCCGGCTGGAGTACCAGATCTGCATTATATTACTATGCCAGCTTACTACAATATGCAATGCAGTGGTGCACAGACGAAATGACCACTGAGAAGGAGCTTCTGGTAAATTGTCAAGGCGCTAATGACCTGCCGGGATACTTGATGATGGGGAGGGGTGTTCTGGGAGTGGGCTCCTATTTGGTGCGACAGGTTGCAGAGATCTGGGAACGAGATGGCACCTTTAAACTAAAACGTGCCCCTTATGCCGGACTTCTCCCACTACGCTGGTGGCCAAGCTTTAGGCAGACAAAAAGGTCATGGACCTGACAAAATCGTATGACAGAGGATGTTTGTCTCTCAGTGATCTGTACCAGCAGGATAAAATCCTGACACTCACCAAGGCACTGGAGGTCTTTGGCTTGCCCCCGGGCAACACTTGCAATACACCAAAATTGCCCACACAATCAGGGACGTATGGTCCACTTTGCCAGAGGAACCAAATTAATCTCAGACCCTATGTATTCTCCTTGACCAAGAGACGACGATGGTCATTGACACTCTGAGAGAACTTACGACGTTGCAGATCGAACTGTCACCCAAGTGCTGCCTCTTGGAAGCCCTTCATCTCCCCAAGAGGGGGAAGAAAATGCACTACAGATTTGCATTGATAGGAGTAGTACTAGCCAAACACAGAATTGCTGTACTTTGGACCCAGAATACACCCCCCCACACCACAATGTTGGAGGGCAGACTATACACAATGGGGAATTGCAGAAGAGCGGCGACTAAAAATGGCTCACATTTACAAACACAAGGAGAGAGACTTAGCATATTGGGGGGACATGGTTGGTGGAGGGCCTAGGTGATCAAAAGCTCCTGAGCCACCCAGCTCTCTCAGACAGCAGCCTCAGACTTGGGGAGATCTCAAGATGGTGCACTGAAACACACAGCGACTGGGCGGCAAAGCATGAGGTCTCCCACTGAGCCCACAACATGATCCAGGCCCCTTCACATGTCACAACAAATGTAGGCCCAGAGTGCCACCCACCGCTTCAATTGTAGAGAGCACCATCATGTATGCCTTACAAATCCCTGCATTGAAAGGATATGCTACGATGCAATGAATCGGGATACCTATAAGATGACAATAAGCGGCCTAGGTTGTGATGGGGGAATGTGCAGACTAGCAATAAATTGATTTGTAGATGGTGTTCGGTTACTCATTTGTTCACATTCATTGGTAACCGACTAACACGGAGTATTAATTATAACACAACCATGCCCATGCAACAAAACGGCTGTAACTTCCCTACTCGGGTTGTTGTACCCCCATGATGCTATGACATTTCACAGGGGTGGGAGGACCCACAAATGTAAAAAAGACACGTTAGATTCTGCTATATATTGAAGATAGCAGTTCAAAATGATTTAATATTGGTATATGTTACTGCAGATTTTGTTTATACTTTATTATATTGATCTGCTTCCTGAACAGTGGTTACCGTGGAAAAGTTAGTAAAGATAATGATAAAAAAAGAAATGTCATTTAGTCAATAGTATGATGCTCACAATAAAAACAGGAAATGTGTAAGCAGAACGAAATACAGTTCAGGTCTAAGAAATAAATCAAGTTATAGATCAGAGCTTAGACCAACTTGAAGTCGCCTCCTAGAAGTCAAAGGAAAATGAGCCCAATAATGCTTGGAACGGACACAAAACACAATGAGAGCTATATATGAATACGGGTGTGTTAGAATCACACAAGTTGGACCAATCAGGTTTAAAACAAAAATGATACAGTCTCTAAAATCTAATTTGTCAACACTATCCCCAATTTCACATAATGCAGTTCCCATCCTTTGGGCTCCTCAGGCACCACAATAGTACGTACAAATATTCAGATTTTAAACAAGGCCAAGTTCTCATGAAAATTATAATGTGGTGCCAATAGGTTAGGCCTTGGAAACCATCATTTTCAGTAAAACAATGTGGTACACAGTCCTAAGTACATTTCCATCAACCAAATGTCTTCATTTAAACTACATGTTAATGTTCTTTTTCATGTTAATGTTATTATGCATAGAATTATAAGCCTACATCAAGTGTGCAAACGTTTCAGGTTGTATCACCATTCCAACACTGTGAATTTACTGATGTCAACACTGAGCATTTCTGTTATTTTCAAGTATCAGAGAGAGCTTTTCCACATTAGTGCTCACCACTAAGTTCGTCATATGCTTGGCACAGGGCGTCACGCAGCGCGAGCCGAACATTCGGATCGGGACACGGCCGCGGCGCGCGGCGGTGGGGCGCGCCGTGCCCCTGCACTTTCTGATCTTTCTCGAGGCCCCAAATTGGGCATTGGGCCTCGCTACAGTTCTGGCGCAACGCACCCCTGCTAGTTTTTTGCCTCTCCCCACTCACTATTTTCCCCCACTTACCTTCTGCTTCTTTTTCTTTCTTCTTTTCTGTCTTCCTCGTTTCTTCTTGACTTTATGCCTTTCTTTCATGTCCATGATTCTTTTCTCTTTCCCAGCATGCCTTCCTTCTCCCTACATGCCTTTGCAACCTTACTTAACATGATGACTTTACTATGGAATTCAATGTTATGTTCCCAATCCAATAAGGTGTTTTTTTACTTCCTGCCGGTCACTTCCTGTTCTTTGGGTATATAAGGTGTATGATTCCTGTTCTCTTTGCGGTACAACACTTCCTTTGGGTGGTGATCTTCGCTCCTGTTCTTCTGCATCAGATATTTGATTTCCCAGCCTGTTCCAGCTCTTTTCTTTGTCATTTTTGCCTTTTGTTCAGATTTCTTATTACCTTTTGTTTTTGTTCCAGGTGTTCCTATTTGAGGTTTTTTCCCCTTTGGGGTTTTTTCCCTCGGGACTCCTTCTGGAGGGCACGGACTGCCTTTGCGTTCCCTTCGTCAGCAGCACTGTGGCTACCAGAAAGGGTTGCCCCTACTTGGGCCAGGGCAGAACCTATAAGAACAAGACTTCGCCACATTTCCAGTGGGCCACGGACACAGACAACAAGTAGGTCGTGACAATGCTTGCACTCACCTAAATCTTCTTCTGCCTTCTCATCTGTCCTTACTACTTTTATCCATTTTTTTGGGTGTAATTCAATCAATCAAGTCCCTCCTCCAGCCTTCCTCTTTTGGCTCCATATGGAATATCCAATGTTTTGCTTTTTGGCCAACAACACGTTCAACAGTGAAAATTCATATGAGATTCCCCAGCGTTCTGATCTAGGTATTATATTCATTAAGAAGTGCTCTATTGACCTACGAATATTAACTCAGTGAATGATTTTATTTTCATTGTCATTTAACTCCAGAAGTTTGTTAGAGTTCCTCGGGCCCAAGACATAAGGATAAATGAGACGTTTGACATTTAGGACTCGTAGTGGTCCTATCAGGAATAGATATTATTTATTTTCTGAGGTGTCAAGTAGATTTGGTGCAAAAAAATAAAATAACTCATTTTAAATCTAGCATCATTCAATATCTCGCATCAAGGCACATGCTCTATACCAATTACTATCTGTTAATTTCGCCTTCAAATCACCATCCCGTGATTGTTGTGTTTTCATCAGGTCCTTCTTCCTATCTTTTTTTCAGAGCTTTGTAGAGGCAAGAGGCCAGCCCTCAACTGCCTTGCATTGTCAATATTGCTTCCAAGGTTTCCAACATTGCTGGGGTGCTAGGAAAATCTGCCAAGATGTCACTAGTTTCCACCCTTTGGCCAATTCACCCTGCTTTAAACAACCTGGTTATTCTCCATTCCTGCAGAATTACCTTATTAATGCCTAACTTAACATGGACACCCAATAGACATAGCACACATGAGCCTGGAAATCCTGGAGTCAAGCCATCCAACAGTCTCAGTCTCCCTGGTTGATGGGATGGCAGGCACATGCTGCTGCACCAGACCCAATATTTCTCTGGTTGTCTATGACAATATTGCTTAATTAAGATTCTGCCTGGGATGCACTCCAAATTCCAAATGATGCCTGAGTATCTGTAAACGATGGCTGAGGCAACTAAATTTCCAAGTCCCTTAAAAAAGAAAGATGCGCAAGCACGCAACTGCTGCCTACCACACTGACGATGTCAGACGCACTCTATAGGGAATCTTCTGGGCACATTATCCCCCTCAGTAAGATCTCTGGTAGCTCTTTCTAGCTTTTCCGTACCGAGTAGCCCTCTGTGCAGCATTTTCTTCTTCCTCACACCATTTAATTCCCTGATGTAGCTGCTCAGCAATGTTATACAGCTCAGGATCAGGTAAGCCCAATATCAACTAACTCTGTCCATTTTCAACACCTGCAGACTCACTCTGCTTCTCCTCCAGCCCAAAACGGTGTTACCAGTAAGCTACTGAATTCTTTAAACGTAGATCATGGGGCTTGGCATGGCATATTTTACAACACATATGAATATATTGGAAAAGCACAATTTTACCAATATCAATACTGCCTACCAAAGATGGAGGACAAGTGTTTCAGAATTGTACAGATCTCCTTAAACCTGCATTTCCCTCCCTATTTTAAATTCATATTGCTTGTAAGGTGTGTGTGTGTGTGTGTGTGATTTGCATATCTAAGTCAGGTTCACAGGAGAGATCCATTGGTAGGAGCTCCTCCTGACTCATTTGTGCTAAGCTTCCCAAGGGGGATAGTACCATCTTTTCTTTATTTATATGGAGGCCTTATGTTCTGCCAGGTCTCTTTATTCGTACCACAGGATCTCTGAGGTCAACCAAGGTACACCATGGTGTCATCTACATACAAAGAAACCACATAAATTGCATCCTCCACCCTTATTCCCCAGTACTTTAAGATGTCTCTAGGTCTAATAGCTAACGAATCCATCACCAACGTAAACAACAGTGCCTATCCCCCTTTTCCACTGACCACTTTTCAGACATGATGACTCCAGATCAGACTCTTCCTGAGGAGCTATTTATTGTAGTCTGACCCACACCAGGAATTGAGGGCTTAATCACATGCACTCCCTAACAGCCAACATGCATCTTCAATCTAACATACCAAACTCTTTCTATATCAATCTCTACCAGCTCACCCTCACTCTGTAGTTGATCTGTGACATGCAATACAATATTTAATCTTCTGATAATCAGAGGAGCACTGCATCCCTGCATAAAGTTTCACTGGTCTCCATCTAAAAGCGTGCCTACAACTCACAGCAATTTGGTAGCTAGGGCTTTTGCTAATACCTTTGCATCAAGGTTTGTCGAGAGAGGTCAATACGAAGCTGGGAGTTTCAGGTCCTTATCTGGCTGTGGTCCCACTACAATGACTGCCTTGCACATGAAGCCCTGCAGTTTGCCTTACTTGGTTCCCTCTTTATAACCACTAGAAGCTTCTCTGAGGGGGATCCGCCAAAGAGCTGATAACATTTCAGAGATATACCATATGTCCCTGACACACTGCTTCTGGGCACCTCTTTTTCAGCTCCACTAGCTCTATGATAAGAAGGTCTTGCTCCAATTCAACCTTTTGCCCTTCCAAGTGTCTTGGTAAGCACAGTCCATCTAACACATATTCTCACAGGTTCTTCCTGCTCACCAGGGATTGTTTGTACAGTGTTTCTAAGTGTTACTGTACTATCTTATTACTGATCTGGGTCATCATAAGGCCTCCATTAGGCTTATTTAAAGTCATAATTAGGAAAGAATGTCGCTCTCTTTTCAATAGCAAGGCTTAGAGCTTACCCAATGTGTTACCTTCTCCAAATGGCCTCTACCTGTATTCCCTTTGTTTAAACTTGTCCAGCTTATCTAAAACACTACCTAACTCTTGTCACAACTCCATCTTGTGCCCTATGTGCAGTGGGTTTTACTCACCTGTACAATTGTCCCCCCATTTCCCCCCAGCTTATTCTCCTTATTATCCATCAAATGAGACCCCTGTATGAAAGCAATTTTCACTGTCTCAAAGAAATGGATGGACTCAGTGACACTTATATAATTAACGATTTTGGCATCTCATGTTCCATGTGAGCCCCATTGTGTTCACTCTCTCATTTAGATTGTGAGTCAGTACTGAATGTGTTCTACATCACGGTAACAGGCATCAGCACAGTAAGGGCAGACCCACTGAGATATTTTCCACTGGAGTGTTTGTACAAGGATGCCAATACAGAGTTCCTCCTTAGCCAACTTTCTCATTGTTGTAGGAAACTTCAATCAATCAGGCACTTGTAAAGCATGGAGTCTCAAGTGGCTGTTGTGAGTGTGCTGATCACTCGAAGAGCCTGGTCTTGAGATCCTTCCTGAACTGCTTCAGTAGGTGGCCTGTCTGAGGTTGAGTGGGAGTGTGTTCCATGTCCGGGCTGCAATGTAAGAGAAGAACCTGCCTGCAGCTAGCTATGCTCTTCCTGATTCTGGGGATGGTGGCAATGGCGAGTTGGGAGGATTGATGTTGCTTGGCAGGGGTGTAGAAGATCAGGCGGTGGTTGAGGTAGTCCGATCCGATGTTGTGAAGAGCCTTGTAGATGTGTGTCAGTAGAGGTACCTGTGTGGCAGTCAATGTTCCACTTGTCCTGAGAAAGATGCAGAGAATGCGTGACGAATATCTAGTTAGTGCATTTTATGTGTCTTTACCTACAAATCGGGCAACCTAAATAAGTAACATGAGACTGATAGACCGATTAGTTCATGGTGTCATTTTCATTGTTTTACACATGCAGGCTAATATAAACAGATGCCAACTCCAGAGATGATGTTGTAGAGATGTCCTGGAATGTAAAAGTGTTGTTTCAGCATTGTACATAACATGTAGTAGACTTTCAACACAATATAGTGGTGAGTGGGTTACCATACTGGACCATTCCAAGGTCTAGCAGGCTACAAGACATTAAAAGCAAAGTGAGACAACTTTGAAATGTCATTTTCATCAGATGGACAGTGCAATGTAAATTGTGTGAGAATACTACTTCATACAGCATGCCACATCACAATGTAGAAACTCTTAGATGCAGAGGACTATGAAATATGTGAGCATTTCCATCTCTTGAATGTAGCAATGTAGCTATGAAAAAGTGTCAACATACATGAGATACACATCAACTTACAGTTTAAACCATGGCTTGATATGGTGACTGTGAATTGTACAATTTGTTGAGATGTGTGCACATATGAACGTTAAGGAAGGTGGAACAATGTTTCACAACACTATAGTTTTGAAGATACAAAAACAGGGTATAATGGTAGCTGTAGTTGTCTGTTTATACCATAGACAATACATGTTTGAAAATGAGTTGCACATATTTGTTCCAAAGACTATAGTGCAGATGAGCACACATTTGCAACATATACACATATATGGATATGATGTGGTTACGTGAGAATACATACCACTTACAGACACTATACTTTCCTTTGCAAATGAATGCAGGTTTAGACCTGTTTTTGAGAGAACCACATGCCCCAGATAAACACTCTGTTTCTCCTAAGAAGATGTCATTAAATTATTAATGATCAAATTGATAAATAACTTTCACCTATAAATATATTCTATCTCTATGATCAAAAACATAACCTTGTCTGAGAAAATACTATTCACAGAGGTTGCATCTACTCTCCCAGTGCCTGCACCTGGTAGGGTCTAATGGCAACAGTGCACACCTATGGGTTCCTCTATTGTTTATCATTTCCTACTGTCTCAGAGTTTATGGTCTACTTTATACTAGCCTCCCCTCACCCGCCAGCAACGCCCTATCTAGTATATCCCTTATCTACCTGCCTGCCCCAACTGTTGCCTTTACATTATATATTATGCACTGAATGCATTTTGCATTCATACAGCCCTGTCATATTTACTCAGAGACAGGGCACCACATGGGGCCAGATGTATGAAGAAAGCCCTCTGCGAATCGCAAATAGCGATTTGTAAGAAATCGCTATTTCTGAGTCGCAATATGCTATGTAACATATTTGCGATTCGGAATTAGCGATTTAAAAAAAATAGCTATTTGCGATGCCCAAATACCAAATTGCAAAAATTTGCGATTCAGTCATTGAAAATCGCTAATTGTGAGAACGCACACCTGGCAGAGCCTGATGACATCACAAGCAGGAAGTAAGTTATCCCAGGCAGTTTGCAGGTGCCACACCCAAAGGAGCAGTGAGAGAGACACAGCCCAGCCACAGGGAGCAAGTCTGTGACCAAGGCAGGACTGCACATCACCATGGACACCTCTGCACATGGAAAGGAGAAGGGAGAGAGGAAAAGAAAACTCAAGTTCAGTGAGCAGGAACTGGAGGTGCTTATTGAGGAGGTGGTGAGGAGTCATGACCGTCTGTTTGGGAAGAACCCACTCCAAGTCCCTGAGAGTGAGAAGCGCAAACTCTGGGCGGACATTCAAACTAAAATCTGCGCTGTGGGTGTTGCACAGCGCTCAGCGGAGGAGATCAAAAAGAGGTGGTACAACCTGCATTCCCGTGCCAAGGAGAGGGTGGCAAGAAGACTACAGGAGGCAAGGAGCACAGGAGGCGGACCATCCACCGAGACACCCTCCACCCCGATGGAAGACCTGGTGGAGTCGACACTCCTCCCAGAAGCTGTCAGTGGGGTCACTGACATAGACACATCCGGCACACCAAGCACCAGTAAAGGTAAGTGCAATATTGAAATGTAACCCCATATGTACAAATGCCCCTTAGGAATTAGCAGGTAGTGCAAAGCATTGTGAGAAGTAGTCCATTCCACATCTTAGAAGCGGCACAACAATGCCTTATGGGAGTGGTAGTCCACAACCCAGAGCTGAAAGTAGCACATAGAATGTAATTAGGCAGAGCGAAACCCAGAAGAACACAACACCCACTACATAGTGATATGATGTAACTGTACATTTATTACCATTGTTGAACCTTTGGTGATACATACAAAAATGACATGCTGCACATTGTCGTTGCAGGTGGCCCAGGCCCAGCAGCATCAGCAAGTGCCGTTGTGGGGGATGCTGAAACGCACTCTACATCAGACTCAAACACCAGTGAGTCACTGAATATTGCGCCTATCAGACGCAGGGCAAGGGCTGTACTGCTACCCGAATTGAGCCAGGACTCAGACGACATGCGGGATGACGGCCACACACCTTCCCCAGACGGCAGATCCACTGTTATGCAGGAGTCCCAGCCCCAGCGTAACTCAACACCCCGCAGGAGGCCTCAGTATGCAGGCGCACAGCACATGGAAGCAGGAGAGGGCCCATCAGTCTTTGATGGCCTGGAATCCGCCATGCTGAAACAGCAGCGCCTGCAAAACAGGAAAATATCAGCAATGCAAAGGCAGATGCAGGCACACAATGCCAACATGGGGGGGCTGCATCGGCAGTTGGAGTGCCTTAATTCCAACATCTCAAAGCTGCATGAGGGACAGATCACAGCTTCCGAGAACACCAGGGAGCTGACAATTGTAGTGAGGGAACTCTGCACAGAGCTAAGGCACGACAGAGTCAGCAACCGCAGACAGGAGAGGCGTTTTATGGGCATGTTTGGTGGATTCTGTCGCTCGGTCAATCGCCTCGTTACTTCAAAGGCCCTCATATTGCGATGTGCTGTGGCCGCACAGGTAGAGGCAGCGCACAGCAGTAGGGATGTGGCACAGGGACTGGTCCAGACCACTAATGTGCTGGATAATATGCTGGGTAACCGCTCTGCTGCACCCAGTGAGCTTGGACTAGGGGAGACTGAGGACTCATCTAGCCTCAGCAGCATAGCAGTGCCCACCACTGGTCCTAGGCGTTGCAGTGCCAGGCACAGCACTGCCACTGAGGCCGATAACAGAGGTGCCAGTGAGGCAACTGCGCACTTGAGTAGCTTACGTGGCCGTAGAAAGTAACTGTAATGGCCGCAGGGGACTGTCTGCTTTTTTTGTGATACAGTAAACTATGAATCAATAGTGAGACACTGTTATCTGCTCATTTTAAGACACATATTAGTTTATTTTTTCTGCTAGTAAAACTTATGTTACCTGACGTTCAGGTAATAAATGTTCTAACCACCAGTACACATGCCAGTGAAGTTGTGTTGTTATTACTTACATTTGAAATGGTTGTGCGTGATGTCTGCACGCCTTTGCCTACCCTCTGCTGCACTGGTCCTGTCTGCTGGCTGTAGGGGGGGTATGGGATCATCATCCTCATCAGAGTCTGAATTAGATATTTCCACAGGTATGCCCCTGGTGGTAGCTATATTGTGCAAGATTGCACATGTGGCCAGTATTCTACAGGTCGTGCCCGGGCTGTACTGTAGTGCCCCTCCACTTTTGTGGATGCACCAGAAGCGACTCTTCAGCAGGCCAAAGGTGCGCTCCACCACAATGCGGGTTCCCCTGTATTATGAATTGTATCTCCATTCTGCTGGTGTTGTACGATTGAGGTAGGGCGTCATCATGTAGGTGTGCACTGTGTAGGCACTGTCTCCTGGAAGGAACAGAGGGTATAATGAGTAAGTAAGCCATCTGACGTCACAATGCTATCAATGCACCTGTGTACAGTTGGACAATACCTAGTAGATATCCTTCACCAAACTCCCCAGCTACCGGTCTTGTGTAAATGCCGCTGTGACGAAAGATGTACGAATCATGTGTGCTCCCTGGGTACCTGGGCACGAGATCAGTTATGATGCAGGAGGCATTGCATATCACCTGTATATTCATTGAATGTTGGTATTTGCGGTTGCGGAACACATACTCTCTGGACGATGGTGGACAGATTGCAACATGTGTCCCATCTATGGCACCTAGGACATGGGAGAACTGTGCTATCTGGTAGAAATCTATTTTTGTCTGCTGTATTTCCTGTGGGTGTGGGGGAATCTGATGTACTGGTGTATCCTACTCAGCATGGCTTTTAGAAATGCATTGAAAAATCTAGAGAGGACACTCTGTGATACTCCTCGAGCTGCTGCTATGACTCCTTGATAGCTCCCTGAGGCAAGTAGGTGGAGGGAGCATAATACCTGCACATGGGTGGGTATGCTATGAGTCCTATGTGTTGTGCGCTGCAGTATGGGTTGTAGCTCAGCTATCCGGTCAAGTATCATGGCTGAGTTCAACCTGTACTTATCATATATCTCCTCCTCAGTCTGGTCAAAAAGGGTAATGCGCACTCTGAAAATGCGCTCATGTCTCCTCCTCCCTCTCCTCAAACCTGCCAAGATCCTCATTCTCCTCGCCATGATGTAGAGTGCTGCCATTGTGGTAAAGAGTCTGAGGCATTCTGGGCCTCTTTATATAGGTTGCACCTGGTTACCACCTGGTTTCAACTAGTGGTAATTTGAATGTGCAAAAGGCCATTCTGCGACAAATTGCAATTTGCGATTTTTTGATGCATCGATTTTTGACCTGGTTTTGCGAGTCGCATTTTGCGTCTTGCAATTTCCAACTTGAACTACCGATCTGTACAGCAAAACATAAACAAGTCCATGGTATGTTTTTTCTAAGAAAGGTAGCAACCTTTGTGTGCAGGCAATGCTCTTAATTTTCACTAGAAAGACTGCTCCTCCTAAAAGTGCTTAAAATCATTAATTAGTTGTATTCTACTTATGTCCAGCATCCCAATTCCACAATTGGAACTCCGATTATTTATTTAAATGTTTTCCATACTGCCTTACTTTACTTAGGGTTTCATCCTGACTATTGTTTTACCAACCTGGACGATATCTTCATGTCAAGACAGGTAAATTAGGAACATCATAAAAGTCTGGTATTTTTTACCTTTAAAATATGCACGTTAGGCAGCAAAAACATTCAATGGGTGCCTAAATTAGTTGTAAATTATTATTACTGTATATAGAAAAATAACTGCCATGTTAAGACAGACTACAGTACATTTAAACAGTCTATTTAAGTACCATGTCTCAGCCCTTCCACTACATCAAAACATGCAGAAATGCCCTGTGTTTCTCACTAAGAACCAGTGCTTAATTTGAGCATGTGGTTGCTGCTGGGTGGGCACTTATTCTTGGGGACTTATTTCTCCACATCGGACATTTCCCAAAGACAACAGAGTGAAAAACACACACAAGCAAATAGACAGAGGAAAAGAAATACAAAAAGTCTGTCATCAAGAAACACATTTGTAAGAGTGAGCTAACAGGGCAGGGAGTGCCTGGCAGTGAATTAAAGAGGCGTGAGGTGGATTTGGGACCCTTGCTATTCACTCTCTGATAATTTAAAACATCAGACGCTGGTGTCTGAGCAGCGTTTTGGGCACCAGCACTTCTTATTTTACAAATAAAGTACTGCTAAGGACAGTGTTAACCACAATGCCACCCTGATTTCCAACCTTGCAAAGAGAACACATTTGGAAGACAAATAATGGCATTTTAACCTTTGATTTTAATACACTGGAGTGGAATTCAAAATTAACAGTTTTGTGCCCTAATGAGTCTCCAAGTATATGAGTGCAATGGAGCAAAATTATATTTATTTGAATAAAATATGGAAATAAATATAGAAACATCTTTGAAAAATGAACATTGTACTTGCAACATGTGTGCGTCATTATCGTGTTTAAATATGTCTTTGTATTAAATGTTAAGTAGTTTGTGATTTGATAACGCAACAGATCTCAGTTTATCTAGGTCCCTGCTTAAGTAGCTAATCCATCTCTGATTTTTTTTTTTTTTAATTGCTATGCTTTCTGGGACCTGTAGTTGGGACTTTATAATGGGATTAAACAGGACTACAAGCCCCAGAATGCAAAGCAAAACCCTTGACTGGATGAAATGCTAATCATGCAACTGGGAAACGTTACAGCTCTGTTACATTTAAGTCCATCTGTGGAGGACAAATTTTACTTTATTACCACTTTTACAATATGAAAGTGTGGCCTATTGGAAATAATGTTTAGAAAAAGAAATAAACATCAACATATTGTTACATAAAAAAGACAAAAGAGAAGTATAACATAGTCAAGAGTTGCAGACAATGTCAACACAAAAAGACTTAAGATGTTAATCTTTGAAAACAACAGAAACTGCTATACATGGCCTTCCCTAGCTGAGCAGTTGTTATTTTTTACAAATTTTAGAGCTTGGCATTCTAAAAACTTTTTCCAGCCGCACAGTAACCATGATTGGAGCTATTACTTTTAGCTCTCTGGTAGCCACCATCACTAAGATATCTGTCACCCTACAGAACACCTCTGTGTTTACGTTAGTCCGCTTTCTATGTCTTTTTTCGTCATAGCACTTCCTGCCTGCGCACGGG
This sequence comes from Pleurodeles waltl, assembly GCF_031143425.1. Classification (NCBI taxonomy): domain Eukaryota; kingdom Metazoa; phylum Chordata; class Amphibia; order Caudata; family Salamandridae; genus Pleurodeles; species Pleurodeles waltl. Next base: position 90,578,582 of record NC_090437.1, read on the forward strand.
CATTGTGGTTTGAATTGATCCCCGGTGAAGGCGGGAAGGAAGAATATCTGCCTCTTCTCCCCTGTTGCTTGAGCCACGAGAGAATAGAAGGAGGAAGATAGCTATGTCCATCAGTATTTTCTTTGGGATAGGCAGACGTGGCTTTCCGTTTTTCTTACCATCTTCGGTGATTATACTCAAGTCTTGGGCTTTGTTGGAGAGACTGGACGCCTCTCAGAGCCTGCAGCATTGTGTGGATGAGGAATGCTTTGTTTAGGCGAGCCGAAAGCTCTGTGTTTTGGCAGTGTGGGTGGCACTTTATTTTGGTAAATGTTGATTTAGATTTTATTGTAGAAAAGGGGGCATGCCTTTTCAATTCTGGAGAGTGGTCTTTATATTTATTTATTTTTTAAATGACTTCTATTCGTGATGAACGTGTTACGGGTTGGAATGTCTTGGATATGGTGTGGCGTGTTTTTCCGTTTTCTTGTCACATTGTCTACTTTCCTCTCTCTTGTAGTTCTCTCCATTTTATTCTGCATTCTCCACTTCTCTCCTGCACTGTTTTTTCTTCTACTCTGCACCCCCTATTCCTGCACCATTTCTCTCTCCCATTCTTTTGCTCTCATATTTCTTCCTCCTTGTTACTGCCCCCTTTTTATATGTAGTCTTCTGTCCCCCTTTTTCACTTAATCGTCTTTGTCACATTCCCCATCCATAAATCTGTTTTCTCTGCTGCTCCTTTTCCACTCTAAACCCGACCTCTTTGTCTTTTTTGCACTCTATATTCCTCTCCTTTCTTTTTTTTCTATATATTCACCGCCTCCCACATTTCTCTTTTCTTACCCTCTACACCCACCTCATACCTCTTTCCTTAACCTTTCCACACCACACTCTCTATTACGCTCCTCTCCTCCACTCCCCTGGTTTCTCATTCTTTCTCTTTGTACTCTTCCTTCTCTTGCAGCCACTATTTCTTGCTTTTCTTCCTTATACTATCATCCCTCTCGCTACTCTCTTTCTATTTTGAACTAACATCGTCATTCTCGTTCTTCTTGCATTTTTCCTTATCTTTCTTTTGCAGTCTATGTTCTTACCCCTCTTCTTTTTTTTTTTTTTAACCCTGTCACTGCCCACTCTTTTCTGCTGCCTTTTCTCCATCTTTCTTGCAGGCCTCTCTATCCTTCCATGGTACAAATGTCTAAGAAGTGGTGCAAAAAGAACGGCCCCAAGCCACTTCTTTCCAGCATGAAACCGCCTTCTGTTGCCATACCTTCCCGAGAGGCGGACGTCAGAGCAGAAAACCTTAAGTCAGCAAAGGTTGTTTTTTTTAAAGTAGATGTAATGTGCTGAGTTTCTAAATGGCAAACACGACTTTGCTGCTGCCCCTGCTCTAACACGTAGGGTAATTGTGTTTCGCGTTTCATTAGCCAAAAAAGAATTGCACAGTTAAAAGATTTATAATCTGTGTTTAAAGGTACAGCAGCTGTGTTTTTGATACAACTATCTTTAGTAAATAATTTTCATGTTTCAGAAACGTAAATGCTATAGGCAGTGCTTAATTTGTGCTTGTTGTTTCTGGTGCTGAGCACCGGCACTTATTTTTGAGAGCCGGGCTTATTCATCTCCCTAAAGCATTTGCTGCGAGCAAAAGACACATATGGTAAAGCTGGAGGAAGGGAAAAACGAAAAAGCATCACAAAGGGTGAAAGTAGAAAGCTGCTAGAGTGAGCTGAGGAGGCAGGGATTGGCTTTATGTGGATTGAAGAGCCCCGAGATGGCTTCAGGATTACGCCGCCTCAGTATTACTGTTCTCACATTTAATTGCAGAAGCCGCATGTTTAAGAGGAGGGCTTTGGGCACCGGCACGTTTTTATTTACAAATTAACTACTGGCTATAGGGCACTACAATTAAAAACAAGGGAAAGTGAACAACACATAGAGAGAGCAGCGCATTCAAGCAAGAAAACACATATACAAAGGCAGGTATGTTTATTATAGTTGCATTTATATAATACTTAGTACCACTGCTATAGGTCCGTAGCGCATTATCATGCACCATGTGGAAATGCTTGGTCTGGGTCCAGTGCTTAGTGCAGTAATGTGCATGGTGCACTGTACTTTGCAGCATGCACATTGCCCTTCTATGCTACTTTATGATGAATCAAAGCTGTGACTGGACAAAACAGACATCCAGAAAGTGCATTTACCACCTGTTACCTTACCATCATTATTATCACGACTCATTCCCTTTCAGGAGCCTTGCCCTGACACCACCCCTCCCTCCCCCCCCCCCCCACACACACACACTTATGGGATACTGCACATTATTTACCATTTTCAGTTCTGCTCCACACACAAATATGCAACAACACATACATATGTATAAGCACTCATACAGACACACAGTCTTTCACTGAAACACACAAACATGTTCTGAAGCCTGCATTGGTGTTTGCAGCTGCTTTTGTACAATGTATTTTGTTGTACTTGTTTGGCAGGTGACAACAGGTGATGGGCAAACAGCAGCAGTAATAACTTGTTTTTATAAAGCCACGTATGCAGCACGTTTTTCATTTCTGAGCTTTGTAAATAACAAGTGTCAGTGTTAATCCAATTAATGTTACTCAATTTAAATACTTTGAAAGGATGAAAGCCTTAAGTTTGCCCTGCAGGGTTTCAGAAGTGACCTCAGATAACTAGATGTCAGCAGCGTTAAACTCAGGGAGTCATCTTGCAAGCAGCAGCAGAGGAGATTGGTGTCAGAAGGGTACAGGGTAATGGTGGTTGTGCCACTGGATGGATGAAATGACTGTCTGAGAGACAGTAGTGGCCAGGTATGAATCTGAGTAGGCTGGTCAAGGGATGGGAGTAGAGGGTATTAGAGCTAGAGTTTGAAGAACGGTCATTTATTTTGATTGTCTTGCAAGAGTCTCAGCAGAGGGCACACGCTGACTGAGTGGTACCAGGGGCTTGGGAGAGGGGGGTGATGTGACCCAGAAACCTACATTATTCAGTCATTCTGCCTTCTCTTTGATGATGGGACACAAGGATTGTAGGAAAAATATATTTTTCTGGTGCGAGAATCCCCAGTATTTTCCATTTGCAGTACATTTCAGTACAAGGTAAAACCTCATGTTAACCTCAGAGGAGCCTCACATTGCAACTTTCGCAGACTGAGAGCCATGCCAGGGTACTTTGGAGAGTGCAGGTAAGCCAGTGGTTATAGGATATCGCCTGTGTCAAGCCATAATCTTGGACTTCTGCACACTGATGTAGAAGCCTCAATTAGGCTGTGTTGGACCTTATTCTGAAACATTTTTCTTTTTCATTTGCTGTCTGAAGGCAACTGTTGTAGGTCAGGCACTGGTATTATGACCAAAATTGTATTATTTCATGTTGAAATCTGTAGGAGACAGATATTTAGGAAAATGAATAGCCTAAATTGGCAAACGTAGCTCTCTATCTCCCTTGCACTCTCAGAGCTCACTCTATGGCTCATTCACATTCACCCACACCCACCACCACCACCTCAGATCCCATTGATATATCCCTCACTCCCAGCACCAGTCATTCACAACACTTATCACTAATCTTCCTCTGCAGTGTCACTTGCAACAAAATAGTAGAATGACACCTATTTACGTACTATGCATGCTTGCCTCCTGCTATGCAGACTATCTAAGGACCTTTGGCTGATTTCACTACTCGCACAACCGTTCAGTTGTATATTCACTTCACAAAACACCCAGTACACCTATAGCTACTTGTAACCCAACTTGTGTCACAACTCTTTCCCACATGTGCACCACTCATTACTCTACTTGTCACTCTGCTACAGGCGCTGGCACGTACCAGAGGATATTCCTAATACCTTGGAGCTACACTACCCACCACTATCACTTTCATTCTTACTGTCCTCCATGTACTCACATACTTCCAATGGACACCACCCTTTTCCCTCACCTTATTGCACAACTCACCGTCGATCATTGAATCTCATTCACGCTACTACCTTACGATTTACTTACTCACAACACTCACCATTTACTCAGTTATACAATTAATCACCTACATATGAAGCAACTCGTAATACCACTCGCATCATTTGCTCGCACTTCACCACTCATAATGCCACTCATCACACCACCTATTTGCCAATAGCCACTCATACTTCAATGCAACTTTCAGCTGCACTTATCTACAGGATCACTTAACCACATATGACCGAACACCACTTTGGAAATTAATTGCCCATATCATTTGCTCACCATCAGTCTTTTATAACACTCCTCTATAATAATGTCAGTCTTTTTATATCACATTACAATTCACCCACACAACTAAGCATTCACTGTAGCAAGCCCACATGTTCGGCCTCTCACACGCTTGTAGCCAAAGCATTCACTTAAAACACCACCTGCATAACAGCAATGTTCTTTCATTTGAATTATTCACAGATTGTCGAAGGAGTGAATTCAGCTATTTCCTCACCATATAATTTCTCCACCAATGCACCACTTGGCCCTCCAGAGCACCACTGAGCTATGTTGAGCACTATTCCGTGACCCTTTCACACCACAAGCACATTATACAACACACATCACTTAATTGTATGCACCATTTACTGGCCATAATCCGCTCATACCGTTCAATGGCAACACAAATCACATACCACTTGAAACATCACCCATTCACTGACAACCGCTCAACACAGCATACATTTAGCCACCTGCAATATTATACTCAACACCATTACTCCACCTGCCCACACACAATGACATCACCAATCACACACACCATTTATTTTCCTTCAGGTAGGTTAAAAACTTACTTTCAGCATCATTCATCGATTTCATCACACAAGCACAATATAACTTCTCAACGCTCTTCTTGCCACACTACTTGAAACCTCGTGCTACCATTCAGCCACTTGCCTCACCTGGCCATTGACAGAACCACTTTTATGGCACCACTCACTGGGAGTCAGTCTAATGCTGCCTTGCAGAGCAATGCACACTTTTCACAACCTCTTTGTAATAGATTACACACCCCAGGTACCATGCACCACTCATTCACTACACCACTTAAACTAGGCATTCACTAAGACCATCCTCCATGTCCACTGCCACCCCCATCAGTAATATTCTCAACAACCAGTTGCAATACCTCTCATTTGCAGCACTCCAATCATTCACTCAACTCTCAATGCCGTCTCCAGTCACATGTTGCTTGTGTGCCTCACTGTCGTCTACATTCATTACATTGTTCATCCACAACACTCCTGTTACACTTGTCACATGCACAATCACTTACTTGCACCACACCCTTAGAACATCACTCGCCAAATAAACCTGATTGCCTTCACTTACGTCATGTAATCATCCTCAGCCACTTATACCTCACATCATCAACCACTCAGAGCACAGTCACCATTTCCTGTAACACTGCATATGTGCACTCTCGTTCAACTGAAACATCCCACCTGATTCCTCACAGTAGAATGTAAGTTGATTGTTAACAAATAAACAACCACAGATTATCCCAGCATACCTGTCCCACAGGCAAACATGTCTTGGTTCACCCAACACTTCCATAGAATGTGCAAATACCTGCACTTGGAATCAGTTGTTTTCACCTTCTTCCACACTACTGAATAGAAGTGACATAGCAAAATGATGGTTCTCTTCTCTTTAGATTATCAACTCTCTGTTGCTCTAAAGGTATAGTAGGGGAAATGATAATCATAGAATCCCTTGAAGTACTGCTCACAGAATCATCCTGAAGTTACAAATTTGTCCTTCTCTCCATAGGCCACCATTTTGTTCTTCCATTTACCATGCACAGAAAAAGTGACTAGCCAGTGACATCCTGCAGGGATACAAGATTTGACTACTCTTCAATATAGTCATAGATCATTTCAGACAAGATGGGCAGTAGAGACAGCACAATTATGAATGGATTGCTAGATACCAGTCATAAGGGTATAACTGTAGAACAGTCTCCTGTGTCAGCATGTGGGATTGGCTGCTATCTACTTATCAAAAAAGCTTACTTTTATGCCATTCATACTTTTAGGCTCTGGGAAACCTATTCAGAATAATAATGGGAAGCCCATGTCTTCTGGGACAGTTTGAGATCTAGAGTAGCACAGACAGCCAGACTGCTTTCCCTGTATTCATGCTGACTAGTTTGCCTGTAAAGCGGGTGTAGGTTTTTTTGTTGTTGTTTTGTATTGTTAAATAACCTTGCAAGCAAATTCTACAAAAGGTGGATTTTCTACTTTTCACATTTGGCAAAAATGTTTGCCCACTTCTACTCAGGAGATACCTGTGAGTAATACAGCATCACTGTGAAGTCGTTTAGGTCCTTCTGGAGTGTGACAGCCCCATCTTAACCCCTTCGCTGCCAGGCCTTTTCCCCCTCCTGTGCCAGGCCTTTTTTTGCCTATTTGGGGTAGTTCGCGCTTAGGCCCTCATAACTTTTCGTCCACATAAGCTAACCAAGCCAAATCTACATCCTTTTTTTTCCAACATCCTAGGGATTCTAGAGGTACCCAGAATGTGTGGGTTCCCCTGAAGGAGGCCAAGAAATTAGCCAAAATACAGTGAAAATTTAGTTTTTTTCAAAAAGATTGGAAAAAGTGGCTGCAGAAGAAGGGTTGTGGTTTTTCCCCTGAATATGGCATCAACAAAGGGTTTGCGGTGCTAAACTCAGCAGCTTCCCAGCTTTCAGGAACAGGCAGACTTGAATCAGAAAACCCAATTTTTCAACACAATTTTGGAATTTTACTGGGACATACCCCATTTTTGCAATTTTTTTTGTGCTTTCAGCCTCCTTCCAGTCGGTGACAGAAATGGGCATGAAACCAATGCTGGATCCCAGAAACCTAAACATTTCTGAAAAGTAGACATAATTCTGAATTCAGCAAGGGGTCATTTGTGTAGATCCTACAAGGGTTTCCTACAGAAAATAACAACTGAAAAAGAAAAATATTGAAATTGAGGTGAAAAAAACATCAATTTTTCTCTACGTTTTACTCTGTAACTTTTCCCTGCAATGTCAGATTATCGAAAGCAATATACCGTTACGTCTGCTGGACTCCTCTGGTTGTGGGGATATATAGGGATTGTAGGTTCATCAAGAACCCGAGGAACCCAGAGCCAATAAATGAGCTGCACCCTGCAGTGCGTTTTCATTCTATATCGGGTATACAGCAATTCATTTGCTGAAATATAAAGAGTAAAAAATAGCTATCAACAAAACCTTTGTATTTCCAAAAAGGGCACAAGATAAGGTGTTGAGGAGCAGTGGTTATTTGCACATCTCTGAATTCCGGGGTGACCATAGTAGCATGTGAATTACAGGGCATTTCTCAAATAGATGTCTTTTTTACACACTCTCCTATATTTGGAAGGAAAAAATGTACAGAAAGACAAGGGGCAATAACACTTGTTTTGGTAATCTATGTTCCCCCAAGCCTCCCGATAAAAATGATACCTCACTTGTGTGGGTAGGCCTAGCGCCCGCGACAGGAAACGCCCCAAAGCGCAACGTGGACACATCCCATTTTTTTTAAAGAAAACAGAGGTGATTTTTGCAAAGTGCCTACCTGTAGATTTTGGCCTCTAGCTCAGCCGGCACCTAGGGAAACCTACCAAACCTGTGCATTTCTGAAAACTATAGAACTAGGGGAGTCCAAGATGGGGTGACTTGTGGGGCTCGGCCCAGGTTCTGTTACCCAGAATCCTTTGCTAACCTCAAAATTTGGCTAAAAAAACACATGTTCCTCACATTTCTGTGGCAGAAAGTTCTGGAATCTGAGAGGAGCCACAAATTTCCTTCCACCCAGCGTTCCCCTAAGTCTCCCGATAAAAATGATACCTCACTTGTGTGGGTAGGCCTAGCGCCCACGACAGGAAACGCCCCAAAGTGCAACGTGGACACATCCCATTTTTTGAAAGAAAACAGTGTCTACCTGTGGATTTTGGCCTGTAGCTCAGCCGGCACCTAGGGAAACCTACCAACCCTGTTCATTTTTGAAAACTAGAGTCCTAGGGGAATCCAAGATGGGGTGACTTGTGGGGCTCGGACCAGATTCTGTTACCCAGAATCCTTAGCAAACCTCAACATTTGGCTAAGAAAACACCCTTTCCTCTCATTTCAGTGACAGAAAGTTCTGGAATCTGAGAGGAGCCACAAATTTCCTTCCACCCAGCGTTCCCCCAAGTCTCCCGATAAAAATGATACCTCACTTGTGTGGGTGGGCCAGGTGCCTGCAACAGAATAAGGCCCAAAACTTGAAGAGATAGAAGGGATAGCACAGCGAGTTTATAAGGGCATATTCTTTTATACATTTTTAGACGGACTCTGCTTTGGGGATCCACATAAGTGAGGTGTCATTTTACTTGGGAGACTGAGGGGAAAACTGGGGAGTAGGAATTTTGTGCTGGAGCGGTGATCCTACTAAGAAAAGTCAGGAAAATATGCTTTGTTATGCAAATTTTGAGGTTTACAGAGGAGTCTGGGTAAGAAAATGTTGGGGGAGCCACGCAAGCCACACCTCCCTGGACTCCTTGGGGTGTCTAGTTTTAAAAAATGTCTGGGTTTTGTAGGTTTCCCTAGATGAAGGCCGCACCCAGGACCAAAAACATAGGTGGGCCCTCCCCCCCCCCAAACACAGGTATTTTTGTAATATATCATTTTGATGTGTGCACATATGTCTGTGATGTGCCAAACACTAAAATTGTGAAAAGAAACACACTTAGGTTATGTGAAGAAGACCCCTCACCCACCAACCAAGTTGGTGGCATGCTTCATCATCAGGGTCCCACCTGAGGCACCTAGCGTGTCACAGGTGTGCTGCGATGCCTGATTACAGCGGAGCAGGTTTTGTCATTTTTACCACACATACTGGTTGGATTTGGCACGAGGGTGAGTGATGGTTCAGTGGATCAAATTTTATTAACAAGAGATTTCACAAAAATGAAATGCACTGCTAATAACTGAAAGGCAAAACACTGAACCAATGACTCACAGCTCGTGAGCCTTAAAGCCGCGACAAGGCACCAACCGCTTTACAGTCCATTCACACACATTTCATACATGACATGCACAAGACCATTCACACCGCCAGCCACGGGCCCAGCACATTACAACACTCACATCGACAGACCACGCCACTCAAGGGCCCATCACTTACATACGCCCACATGCCTGATACAAGAATCACACCAGCTGATGGGAGTGTGGACTGCCGTTTGGCTGGCACCGCCTTCCAAGCGCCACCCCACGCACACCGCCTTCCAAGCGCCACCCCACGCACACCGCCTTCCAAGCGCCACCCCACGCACACCGCCAGCCAAACGCCACCCCACGCACACCGCCAGCCAAACGCCACCCCACGCACACCGCCAGCCAAACGCCACCCCACGCACACCGCCAGCCAAGCGCCACCCCACGCACACCGCCATCACTTTTTTTGGTTATAAACAACAAAGAAACCACTAATTATAAAATAAGCACAAAACTACAAACACAAAAGCTCTAACTAAATACATGACAGAGATGCCAACTGTGAAACATATGAAAATATAAAACAGACAGCTTACGCTCACGGTATTTCCCAGAATTTTTTTTTGGGTATGGTAACTTCTATAACAGCTGGGCACACACAGCCCAGACTATGAATGGCATTCGGGGCAGTACAACCGGCTCTCCCTCCGGATTAATCTACGGGCACATACTCTACATTTCTTTGTGGGCAAGTCTTTTTTGGGAGTGGGAGGAATGTGATCTGGAAAGTGCCGATCTTTCAATCTAGCCATATCCTCCACCACTTCTACTCTAGGAACTCTTGCCGGTTCCACCACAATAAGGCTTTCTATCACCGACTCCTGAAATTTAACAAATGTCATCCTTGACTCAGGTGAACAATCCTTGTATACAATAAAGGCATTAAAAGTTGCCAAATGAAATAAATGTAGGGCCAACTTTTTATACCACACATAAGACTTACGAAGAGCAGTGTAAGGTTCCAACCTCTGATCTACTCTATCAACACCACCCATGTGCCTATTGTAGTCCAAAATGCACGCAGGTTTGCGCACTTCCGCAACCTGACCCCAAACAGCCACAGGGGAAGTACTTTCATCATGGATGGTCGATAGCATGTACACATCCCTCCTGTCTGAAAATTTCAGAGCTAGCAGCTCATTATTCCGCAAGGCACTGCACTGTCCCCTCTCAAGTTTTTTACAGACAAGCTCCCTTGGATAGCCTTTCCGGTTAGAACGGATTGTGCCACAAGCAACAGTGTCCACCCTAAACAACTCCTTGAACAACTGCACTCCAGTGTAGAAATTATCTACGTACAAATGGGGACCTTTGTTAAACAGCCGTCTAGCAAGTTCCCACACAATTTTTTCGCTAACTCCAAAAGTGGCCGGACAACCAGGAGGGTCAATACTGGAATCCCTACCAGTGTAGACCCGGAAATTATACACATGCTTTCTGACAGCAGATACAATTTAATCCCATACCGTGCCCTCTTACTAGGAATGTACTGCTTAAAAACTAAACGCCCCTTGAAAAGGACCAAAGACTCGTCCACACTTATCTCTTTGCCTGGAATATAGACCTCTGAAAACCGATCCACAAAATGATCAAGGACAGGCCTAATCTTAAAAAGACCGTCACAATCAGGGTGATCTCGTGGCAAGGCTAAAGCATTGTCTACAAAATGCAGCATACGAAGAAGCAAATACCGATTACGTGTCATAGTTGCAGGAAATATAGCAGTTGCCATCAAGGGACTAGTAGACCAATAAGAAGCCAGTGACGGCTTCCTGATCAACCGCATCAAAAAAGACAAACCTAAAAACCTTTTCATCTCTTCCAGATATGTGGGAACCCACTGAGTAGCTCTAGACCAGTGGTCTTCAAACTTTTTTATGCTGCGCCCCCCCAGTTGAAAAATAAAAATCATTGAGCCCCCCCTCAGAATTTTTCACAATTATTTTAGAAAGATGGCAATATTTAAATAGGTCTAAACCTATTTAAACATTGCAGTTAACTGATGTTACCTTTTTAAAACTGCAATAACATGCTTCTGCTTAAAACAAAGGCATGTTATTTGTATAATATTTCTTTTGGCCAGAGTTTGGCGCCCCCCCTGGGATCACTTGAGGCCCCCCTAGGAGGGCCCGCCCCCCAGTTTGAAGACCTCTGCTCTAGACTGAGGCTTAAGTCTGGCAGCGTTGTCCCGCAAATATTGCTCTGCATACACATTTGTCTGCTCCACAATCTCTTCCAAAAATACATCGTCCATAAACAAGGGAAAGAAATGGACAGGCAAAAAGTTTTCCTTATTAACTCTACACCCTGGGAGACCAGTAAATGCAGGTAACTGTGGCTGCTCCATGTTTGGGGCAATCCAGGTGTCCGGTCTTCTAATGGGAAACCCTTCAGCCCCAGGCTGCTGCACTCTTGGCACATCAATGTCCTCCTCTAACACAGGCCCTTCATCTGCACTGAGAGTAGCTTCCTCATCAGAAGAATACTCTCGGACAGAAAACTCACTTCCAGAATCTCCTGCTTCCTCCTCTGCCTCAGATGCAGAGTCAGTGTCGTAATCATGGTCTGAAGACGACTCAAAGAGCATGCGAACAACCTGCTGAGCGGTCACTTTGCGGCTAGCCATGATCCTCACTAACAACAAATGGATTGCCAACAACAACTAGCACTAAAATAAGTAATAAACAAAGTGTAGCTTTATCACAAAGAGTTATGTACTACAAAAAACTATACCACTCACTTGCCTGAAAAAGCTACTCACCAAGCAACTACTCTGCACAGACACAGCAATCACCAGTAATATCCCACTAAAAAGAAAAAAGAAAATTAGACATATGACAACACAAACATCACTGTGCTCAAATCTAAGGACAATGTCAAACACACAATACTGCATTTAGTACACCACTTACAAACATTTCATTCATGCATGTCAACAATACTCCTTTGGAGTAAATTGCTTTCACTTACCTAAAACATGCAACTATGCAAACCGCAGGACAACTACTGCCAAAACCGCAAAGATCCACAGCAAAGGAAGCAAAAGCGTTGAACTAGAAGAAAAAGAAGAAATAAATTGTTATAATCACAAATACAAATACTTTGCCAGTTGACAAACACCCCAACACCAAGAACTTAGAAGTTGTCCCTGGTACCTAAGTGGATCCTGCCCCCCTCGGGGTAGATGGGCATAAAAAAATTGGCCAATCTGCCCCCAAGGGGGGCAGAAATGGGCAACACCTCTGTGCCCCCTTTACGGGGCGACCCTTCCCAAAGGGGGCACCCCCAGCACAACACAAAACAAAAAAATAATCCCTGCCGTATTGGTGGTTTCTGCCCTCCTTGGGGGCAGATGGGCCTACAAAAATAGGGGCAGAGATGGCCAATACGAACTTTCCCCACTTTAGGGGGGCGACCGTTGCCCAAGGGGTGCCCCCAAACACACACCACACAATCCCTGGCGCCTAGCGTGCTTCCACCCCCCCTGGGGGCCAGATCGTCCACAAAATGGCTGGTCTGCCATCGGGGGGCCGAAACAGAAAAAAAAATAGCCCCAGAGGGGAGCGACCCTTGCCCAAGGGGTTGCCCCCAAAATAAACAATAAAAACAAAATCCCTGGTGTCTAGTGGATTTTGCCCCCCCCCCCCCCCTTTGGGGGCAGATCAGCCCAAAAATTGGCAATCTGCCCCCGCGGGGGGGGGGGGCAAAATACTAAAACAAAATAGCCCCCCCAGGGGGGCGACCCTTGCCCAAGAGGTCGCCCCCAAAATAAACTTTTCTTTACAAATAAATCCCTGGTGTCTAGTGAATTTCGCCCCCCCCCCCCCGGGGCAGATCCGCCGAAAAAAAGGCGATCTGCCCCCGGGGGGGGGGAGGGGGGGGCGAAACACTAAAAAAAATTGACCCCGGAGGGGGCGACCCTTGCCCAAGGGGTCACCCCCAAAAAACACAAAAACAAATTCCCTGGTGTCTAGTGGATTTTGCCCCCCGTCTGGGGGCAGATCCGCCCAAAAATCGGCGATCTGCCCCCAAGGGGGGGCAAAATACTAAACAAATAGCCCCCCAGTGGGGCGACCCTTGCCCAAGGGGTTGCCCCCAAAAGAAACTTTACAATAAAAATAAATCCCTGGTGTCTAGTGGATTTCGCCCCCCCCCCAGGGGCAGAACTGCTGGAAAAAAAGGCGATCTGCCCCAAGGGGGGGGGGGGGGGGCGAAATACTAAAAAAAATTGCCCTCAAGGGGGCCGACCCTTGCCCAAGGGGTCGCCCCCAAAAGAAACCTAATAAAAAAAATCCCTGGTGTCTAGCAGGAATCTTGTGAAAACAGGCACAGGGGGAAAGGAAAAACCCGTTCCTTTCCCCCGTGTCTGGTCCCCCCCCCCAAATGGAAAGGACTCACCTGTTGAGCTCCTTTCCTCCTCGCGCGCTGGAAGCAAATGGCTGCCGGTTAGATGACGTCAGCGTGCCGTGCGCGCCCCGACATCATCGGATTGCCGGGTGGGGTCGGGGGTGGAAGGGGAAGGTCTTCCCCTTCTATCCCCGCCTTGGGGGGAAAGGGGGTGCACGGGGGGGTGCGCTGTGGGAACTGTAGCCTTGGACGAGGTCACCTCGTCCAAGGCACAGAAGCGGTTAAAGTCCTCATGGAATCACCCTAGAGGAGTAAAAACTCCATACTGAAGTAATCATGATATCATCCTGAAGTAATTCAGTCTCATCCTGAAGTCATCATGGAATCATCCTGGAGTTATACTATCCCATCCTGAAGTTGTCATGTTATCATCCTGGAGTAATACAGTATGACCCTGAAGTCATCATGGGGTCATCCTGCAGTAGTAATAGGTCATCACATGTTTTCCAGTGAAGTCATCACAAGGCCATCCTACAGTAATAAATGATCATCACACTGAAGTCATCACAACACCATCCTGAAGTAGTTTTTTCTGATGACCTTACAGTCATCTCATTTAAATATTTCGCCCTATACACATACTTCAGGATGGCTTCTGATGACTTCCCCAGATAATTACAGGAATAGCCCAGCTGAAGTCATCGGATGACTTCAAAATGATTCCAGGATGATCTTCCTTTTTGACATGGGGCGGGAGGTGTAGGAGGCAAATCCACTTTTTTCATAACAGTGCCCGAAATCTCCATCAATTCTCATGATCAGGTCCTTGTTAAGGTCAGACGGTGTATCAGAGGAAGACTTTAGCCGCACAGGGCTTATGTTGGCGGTCTCAGAAGCTCTCTATTAAGATTGCTGTTTCCCATTTTGGTAGGCCATGCCCCCCATGTGTAATATTGTTAGTGGATGTAGGAATCTGAATTCTATGCCTAATGCTAAATTGTATCCTACTCATAAACATAAGCCTTACCACAGACCTAAGGCTATTTCTCGTACCTTAGCCCTAACCCTAGCCATAATCCTAAAACTAAAGTCTGTATTACTCCAGTTCTAGGTCTACCCCTAAACCTATCCTGTGCCGCGTACTACAACTCTAACACTTACCTTCGTACTTTTTTATTCACCGAAGTGGTTTTCTCAATATTGGCTAATTAAATGTAGCGGGTGGGGGGGGTGCACCTTATTCAAAGAAATTATCTTCACATTAACAAAAAAGTGGCCTGATTGGGGACACCTTCAGATTTAACTTGAGCACTCCGTTATCCTTGGCACAATTTAGATCAAATAGGGAAGTCACAATAGCTTCTGTCACCTAACACTGTCTTACCTAATGAATCGTTGTAAGTAATATGCTGATGTTTCATTAACAATGCTGACATTGTGACAGTGCAAAAACAAAACCCTCTCATATTCTTTTCAGTTCTGCTTCAGAAAAGATTTTTCGAATTGTAAACTGTATTATTTTATAGTACAATGTGGTCCTGGCAGTTTATTCTGCTAAATAGGATTCTGATTGGCATACTGGACCGTAAACAAGATTACTTACGTCATATATACAGTGTGTCGAAAATGTATCACTGGAATAGAACATTGAGATGGGAGGCTGATGTCCTGAATAGAAATAAATATAACCTGGCTGATCTCCCGCCGTATAACTCATAATGCCAACACTTTTTTTCTGACACCAGTAGTACATTAGGTACACTGTCCTTTGAAAGTGGCAGACCAGGCGTTTCATTCTGGAGAAATTTTGCATACATTTAATAAGAGGGCAGTTGAACGCTAAGTGGGTTCGAACATCTGAAAACTACAATCATTTTTGTCACACAGGAAATAATGTTGAATTATTTTTTTATGTCACTAAAAGAAAGTTGAATGAGTTAGAGTAAGTGAATTTTTATAATAGATGGTATATTAAAACCAAGCAACATTTTTGTTCTTAAGCTCATTTTGTTCTTTTCATTTTAAGGTTGCTGAACACAGAAGAGTGTTGGCCACTGAAAAACATTTAAGACTGAACAGTTAAAACAATTAAAATAATGACATCAAAAATAGAACAAAGGAGGCAGAAATAAAGGTACCATTTAAAATATGTATGTGTTTTTAATATATAGAGCAACTAAAGCTAGGGAGCAATAGAGTTCTGTATATTACGATGTGCTGGGGGACGAATTACATTGTGTGTATTAAGCGGCAGATTTACCAAACTTTCATGCAGCGCAGGATGATACCCTGCTGCACTGCGTTGCGTGAAAGGGAAGGGCAGGAATGTGCTCTGTTAAACATTATACAGCACATTCCTGTCCTATACTTGCCCCGGTGCCCTTTTTGCTGCCTAGCAACAACGCAGGCAAGTGAGGAGAATAAAGATATTTCTCCCCTTTAGCCCTCACAAGATGCATTCCCAGGTCTACAAGTAATGGTAGACCTAGAAATGTGCCAAAATCCTTTGGTCAATGCATAGGAACACCCATGCTCCACCCATGAAACGCCTCCCTGGGGCAGAGTAACACAACGCAGTGACTTGAACTGTGTTGCGATTCTCTAGATTTATCAAGTCATGCAGGGCCATGCAAGGTGGCCTTGTGTGGTTTGATAAACCTGATTTAGTAGTTTTATCACCCTTTTGAACCCTTGGATGGTGAAAGCGCGACACAACTCAATGATACCTACGCCACCAAGTGGGATACGTAATTTAATTTCATTTTATTTTTTTGGGGAAGAAGGAGATGAAGGGCATCATTATGAATGGCTTGTTGGTTAGGTCAGTATTTATCAGATTTGACAAATCCAAATAGCAGGGTCAGAATTTATCGAGTCCAATGAATAACTGTCAATTAAGTGTTTTCCCTAAAAAGGGGGAATAACATGTGGATTCGGCTGCTTAATGGGAATTTTTCACAATACATTTCCCAACAAACTGAAAGCAGGAAAATATCAAGAATGTGGAGTTAACCACTAAATTCCTATTTGCAATATGTACCATTACAGGAGTTACCACATTTCACAATTAACTAAGCCACTCATAATGAGGGCCGTTGTGACTTATCACAGATGTTAAGTCATACGACAAAGCCAGGATTCAAACCTAGGTTCCCCGAATGCCACAACCGCAGCTCTAGCCTGACACTTTTCCTTTTTATGAATTAAGTACATTAAACGGGAAGGCATACACCTGTGAGGTCACAAAAAACATAGCACAGGAAGGCAAGTAAAAAAGACGTGCAGCCATTTTGCACCTTTCCAAAACATAAAACAGACCACTTTAATAAAGACACAGTTTAGTGAGGCAAGACAAATTAAAATTGCTTCAAATACGTGGAGCTCAATATTTACCACAATATGATAAATGGGACCTTGTTGGTCTCTCCAGGCTGGGAGACCTTTGGTCACAGGGCCAAGTTCGTTCTTTCACTGACTTACAGAGGGAGTTTAAATTGACACCCTCTGAATGCTACAGCTATCTTCAGGTGCGACACGCACTTCAATCTGTACTTCCTAAGAGGATAGATTTACCTGAATCCTCACACTTAGAGAGAAGGTTGCCACACCTACATAGGAAAGCCATATCCCTCACCTACAGAAATTGATTGTTGACCCCTCAGACATGCTGAAATGCCAGTGGACGCAATGGGAGCAGGATGTAGGAATTCTTGATGATGACCAATGGTGGGAAACCTTGGGCTCCCCGTGAGAGGTGGGGATTAGATCCAGGCTCCGCTTGGTGCAGTTGAAAATCTTTCAGAAATCTTATCTTACATGCTCTGTTAAGACCGAAATGGTAAGATCACCCGATGCACTCTGCCTTAGCGGTTGTGGTCTGGAGGCGTCCTTCCTAAACATAATATGGGACTGTCCAGGGATACAAGGTTATTGGTCATCAGTGACTGCATGCATGATTGAGTTATGTGGGAGTGAGATGGAAGCCTCAGTGAAATGGTGTTTGTTAAACATATGGGATGCCACTGACCTCCAGAAACGGAGATACAATGGATGGCCCTGGGAATGGTGGTGGCCAAGAGAAATATAGCAAGGTTAGGTTGGCCACCATATGCACCACAGCTGAGAGACTGGAAACGGGACATGGACTGGTGCATGCTGGCAGAGAGGGTGGCATATGAAAGTTGTGGATGCCCACAGAAATGGGTGAACATTTGAGGATAATGGAACATTTACAGGGGAAGTCTGTGTGCCTCCCCTCTCCTAGATCCAGTTGCAGGTTCGATCCCTGAACACTGGGACCAGGGGGGCATATTGGGGGTGGTGGAAGGGGTTACAGCTACACTCACATGCTGAGTTGTATGGTCATTATGTTTCAGATATCAGTGCGATTTTTTTTACTGACATGCTTTTGTGTACTGTATCCACTTGCCTTGTTCCTAATAAAAAGTTCTTTTAAAAAAAATACTAACCACAATGTTGCATACGCACCATCCATATTAGGATATTGTCATTGCTTACTTCTAATTTTTTAGTCTTCAACCCTTGATCTCACTTCTCCTTCCCACAACAATCTGCCAATAGCAATCTTTTTTCCTCACCCCTCATCCCTCATCCTCACACCTTTCTTCAACCATCACTTTTTATATCTCACCATAATCCCCCACTCGTAATTTATCACTGTTTAACCCTCACTCTTCACCCTTCACCCTTCAATCCTCAACCCTCGTTCTTCATCCATCACTCCCCATTCCTCAGCCTTTATCCTTCACTTCTCTACCTCATCCCACATTCCTCACTGATTTCTCCTCCCAAATGTCTTAGTAGGACACTCCTCATCAATCACTCCTGAGTCCTCATCACACACTTCTCATTTGTCACCTCTCAAGCCTGTCATCATTTTTTACTTCTCATATATCACTCTTCATCCCTCATCCCTCACTCATCCCTTACTTTTTAGTTTTTCTCCCTCTTCTCTCATTCCTCATTCCGCAATCCTCATCCCCCACCTCATCCACCAACCTGACTACATAGGTGATTAATGAAATGGACCTATTGTGTTTTACATGAAGAATGAGGGATCAGGAGGAGAGCTGAGGTATGAGGAGTGAGAGATAAAGGATGAGGAGTGAGAGAGGGCAGCTCAGGAACAAAGAACGATGATTGAGGCATGAAGGGTGAAGAATGAGGAGGAGTGATGGATGGGGAATGATGTATGATAAGTGAAGCATGAGGATGGAGATGGAAAGGTAATGTGTAAGGAGTAATGTTTGAGGAGTGTGGGTTGTGGAGTGAGATTAGGATAAAGGAATAAGGAGTGAGAGATAAATGAGGTTTGAGAAGTGAAGACTGGGGAATGAAAGCTGTTGCGTGATGTGGGATAAGAAGTGTGGGTGTGTAATGAGGTATGGGAATGATGAATGAGAGATGCTTGGAGAGTGATGAGGATTGACAGCTTTGGAGTATGGAATGAGGAGTGAGAAGTAAGAGATGCTGATGCCCTAATAAATAACGTAGTCTAGTGCATCTTCCTCAAAGTGTACAACTGCCATAATAAATGATAATTAGGAACAGTACGTGTAGCATCCTTTAAATAAAGGAAGAGAGTCAAGGAAAAATAAGTGCCATTAAAAACAATAGTAATGTTCTTTTCAAATGAATGTGTACATACGCAAAATCTACTTCCACCAATCAAAAAGGCAGATGTCCGCTATGCTTTATTAAGCAGTGAAGTCCTTTTAATGGTCATGTTGATGCAACAACTCTGCAACAGTGCTAAAGTCCTCTTTAGTTAGATCTAAAAAGAAACAGAGTAAACAGTAATATTGTGATTACAAATACTCCCTGTGTTAACTTAAAAACAGTATGTGGCTTCCACGCTTATAAAGTAGCACCCTGACAAGGGGTTTGTAGGTGTTGGTGAACAGCCCATAGCAGCAACACATGTAGGTTCGCCACAGGCAGCACTGTAGAATGCATGGAGAAGTAACAAAATACAAAACAGCAGGTTAAGTGACGCAAGTGAGTTTGATTACAAAGAGAAATACTCTGAATGTAATTACTCATAAATACTTCAAGGCAGAGTTTCAGTTTCCAATATATTTTAATTTAATTAGTTTTTAATGATGTGGAAGTACAATACAAACAAAGCTTTGTAATTTTTCCCCCACCCTCCTTTTCATTACCACTGCAGTTTCCCGGCAGGTGAATCTCACTGTGGTAGAGTTTTTAGACTTCTTACAGCCCCCCCCCCCCCATGTATTTTTACAGTTTAACCCACACGTATAGGAAGGATTGATCTTACAGTATTTTTAAAACAGGCACGCAGCTCATCAGACTAGTGCGCAGTTTAGGATTTTCAAAATTCTCCTTCTTTCATGGCAGATCAGTTCCCTGAAATATTTTTTAAGGTGCACAAAAAAAGGAACCCACATGTTGCCACATCTCTTTGTGTTCTTCCCAAATTATAAACCATCCTTTGCTTCACCAATGGGTATTAGATTCTGTGATACTACTGATATGTGTGGTACATGGTTTGCGACCACTTAACTCAAATTGTTTTGTTGCTAAATGCAGGTGTTTCCCACTTTTAGCTAAGCCTTATGTCCCCAAGTATTTATCCTGAGGTGTCCAGCTTAAGATGATAGCTCCCAGGTTTCAGGGAGATCTCCACTTAACCAATTAGCTCAGTACCACCCAGTGCCTGGCCCTAAAAGACATTCATTTGTATGCAGTGTCAAAGTATGTATAATGTATAATAACATCCCTTTCTCAGCATAACCCTTCCAGGAAAGTTCTGATCTGTGGCTTACCATGACTTTATTGATTTAAGGTGTCCTTTGTACAAATGTCTTCACGTCTTCCTACCCCGTGTCTGCATCATTTGGTGTGGTCAATGAAACACCAGTACTTACAGAGGCCTTCCTTTGCCTAGCCAGGAAATATCACAGCCTTAAATGAATTGGAATAGTGAAAGATACCGAGCCCTTCCTCTTTAAGATGAAACTTGCTTTGTGTGCTACCCTAGACATTGTACCACCCACAATTCAATTATTGTATCAGTCTTGAAACTATGGTTGCTTATACAAATGTTGAGCTTCTGAAAAATGTACAATATTTTTGGAAGCACCACCATTTTATTAGTTGCTTTTCTCCTCTAAGGTTCATGGTTTCAAATTTGAGTATGTTAACACAACAGAGCCAGAGATGGTTTCCAGAGTGGACAAAGAGGCCAAAGTATCAAAGTGAGCTTAAATGAGCCTTAAAGAACAAGTTATTTACCTTCAGTAACACATTATCTGGTAGAGACAGGATGTAGCCACTGATCCTTACTTTAGAATCCTCCCCAGGTGTGAGACTGGATCCAAAACTTTTTCTCACTGCACATCTGCACATCAGAAGAGGGTGTCGCGCAACTCTGTTCCGACATTGTCCACCATATGTGATGCCGATCAGGTTCATATGACCTCCTCTCTGATGCGCTGATGTCAGTTTCTTCCATTAATTTTTTCTGCACCCAAAACGTGCACCCACATATAGAAACTGCTTATTTAAACAGTGTGCTAAAATTAAAAGACACCCTCGTGTCAAATAATTACTGTATTCTCAATTCAGGACATGCATTTCCATAACAACATCTCTGGGACAAAAGAGGACTCACTTCGTAGAGCAGGGAGGATCGTTACAAAATATGCTGCTAGATCCTGTCTCTACCAGATGATGCGCTACTGAAGGTAAGTAACTTGTTCATCTGATAGAGACATGTGGGCAGATTCCTTATTTTAGAATCAGATACCAAAGCCATACCATCCCCAGAGGAGGGTCTGTGAACTGAGACCATTAAAAGTCTCTAACTAGGACAAAACCAGTCTAGAACGAGAGGAAAAGACTGGACATTCATAATAATTTAGGTGAGCAATAACATACACTACAACATTAAATCCTGTGGAAGGAACCACAGGTAAGTAACATCATAAGACGTTAAAAAGCATGGAAATAAAATTATCCATGTCAGTAGAGAAATTTGTGTCAAGAGCCAACCAACAATATGAATATAAAAATATTCTCACCCTTAATGGGATCCGAACCCATGCGTGCTCACCACAAAGGAAACTATGGAAAAGGACCACAGTAATAAGTCATAAAGACATTGAAAGCATGGGGATAAGGTTAGACATGATACAAGGACAATTTGCCAAATTACCCTATGAATATATATTCATTTGCTCTTCTATCCCAACCCAAACTGGGTTTTCGATACCTGTGAAACACAGATCAACAGGTAATCCCACTTAACAATACCTCTATGCCATAGCCCTGTCCTAGCCGGGCCTGCCCTGTATGTAAAAAACACAGAGAAAGGTCCATCTCCTGTGGCAAATACATAAAGAATGTTCTATCAAAAGGAAGTCGAAAACAACAGTAGCAACTATTGGCATAGAATCAGTCTTTTCCCTAGGAGAATTAACTAGAGATTAAACAAATATATTGACATAGGAGTAAAATAAATAGGTGTTTATTTACTAAAAACACCTATATATAAAAATCCAAGTAATCAGTCAGACAATACTGCCATAAAAGTATGGAAACTATAAAACTATAGTGGGCATCATACCACTTAACACAGCAACAGCCACCTAACCCGTCAGAGTAATGCAAGTTGCCTGAGATACCACCATTAAGCAATAGTAGTATAAAGTTGAGATATTAAGTACGAAAAAAGAAATCTTGATAGCCTGGCAAAAACCAAGGCTAGTACGTAACCATACCGTGTGACTAGAGACCCAGCTACAGAAAAGGTTTCTCATATTTAAAACTGAAAATTTAAAGGATTCTATAATAAAAAGTATCCAACTGATTTTGCATTTTCCATCTGGGAACAACACCCTGCAAAGAGTGAATCCAACCACCAACAACTAGAGTCAGTTGAATGATGAAAATAGCTGTCACCTAGAACAGTAATGATCCTTTATTATAGAAATAAAAGTATTCTACAAAAAGTAGAAGTTATGAAGCAAGCACCAATTACCCTCATGTACAACAGATATGAGCGTCTTAATAGAGAAAAAAAAATACACAATTAGAGGAAAATTTCCTCTAGAAAAGAAGGAAATCATAAGTAATACCACAAAAGCATCAGACCAACCCCTAAAGCGTCGAGAATATTAGGTACTCTGTACAATATTGTGAATGGAATCGACAGAGAGAATATACCTCAATGGAGACTTATGATAGCATGACATAATGCCAGGAAAGTGAAAGAATAATGTTCAAAGAAGATGTATAAACCAACAAATGTCTACACAAAGGTCTAGAATAGCCAGCAAACTGTTATGGCTGTAAGACAAAACTTTTAAAACCAAAACAAATAACGTCTTAAGGCCCACAAGATGATAACTTTCTGGTTTATAATGTATTAGATCTATCAAAAGTAGAAAACATTTACTGCTAAACATAAGTAATGTCATGAGACAGACACCCTCAGTGCTGTATAATTCCACCAATGAACATCATTTTGTTGATGAAAGACCATTAATGAAGCATAAGGTCACATAAATACCACATAAAAGTATGAGCCACTTCTAAATAATAACCATGATTAGTAAGAGGATTATTTTAAATAAACTCCTCTGTTATCAGAAGGTAAAAAATATACTGAGACTGACATGGAGCTGCAAATATTAAAAGTTCCCTATAAGGGATACTAATTCTCATGAATTTATGGTATCATAAGTTTGTGAAAAAAAAAACACTCTACAGAGGGAGACACAAGTTCACAAGCCGAGCAATCCCGACTCAGTGTATATATATGCATGCTCACCAGGCATTAAAAAAATACACCACCAACAGTGAGGTACATACCATGAAGGTATCAACTCTTGAGCTCAAGCTCTTCTTCAGCGTAAAGAAGACCGTATGACCTGTATATCAGGTTTAATTAAGAATCAAAATGGAAATAAACAGCTGAAGAGCTGACATTAACAGACCTGAAGTGGAAAGCCCCCACTTCTGCACCAAATAATAAATATTGAAAATGAAAGATACCCAGGGAACAAGGCAACAGTGCATCTGCACAATGCAAGCAAATTACCCACTATGAAAGTAGAACTGGGCAGAAGCTTACCTTCAGAATGGAAGAACACCTTGAAGCAGCAGGCGTGATAACCCACATAGGCTCCCAAGGCAATATATACCCCAGAGAAGGTAAAATACCAATAACCTGTCATTAACAGTATAAGAAAAAATAATACTTGCAGAAGGTAGGAACACCTCACCAGGTGCCACCATTAGGGGGAGCAGGCATAGGAAAGAAAGAAATCTCATGAGCATTGCCAAGGAATGGCTCATCTTGAGAGAAAAAGAAAAAGCAAATATCCCCCATACAAACCTGTACCGGAGGAACTGCCAAGGCCCACAATTAATTGGAAAAACATCCAAGAATGCAAGACGTACTGGGGGAGGAGAAAATATGCCTGCCACAAGCGTCAAGTCTCGAGGAATCTCTGTCAGATGGGAGATGTGGAAGAAAGTCAATATCATGGGAGGCTGAAGTAGTCTGTATCACCAAACTATGAGGAGCAGGATGCTTGAGGAGACAGGCCGGATCACCAGGGGCATGTCATTGCCTGTGAGATATAGCCCGACCAACAGGGGCCCCAGTATCAGGCTTAGCCCAAGCCCCCAGCAAAATGTCATGCAAGGCTTCACTAAAAGGAAGCACCAGCTCAACCCCTGTTTGGCCTTGATAGAGGATGTCAATCAAAGTATCAGTAGTCCATTTTGCAGAGGGAAGTGTCAGATCCAAAACCATGGCAACCTTCCTCCGTATGTCAGCTAGAGAGGAGCTCGCCTCCGTAGCAAGGCCAGGGGCGAAAGGAGGCCCAAGGTTGGGGAAGAGTCCAAGCCACTAGCTCCACCTAGGTCTGTCGGGCAGCATGAGAAATGGGTGGTAGACACCCCAACTCTTTCCCAGTACCTCCAAAACCATGTTCCTCAGTGGGACAAACATGAGAGGACTCCCCAGAAAGCAGAGGGAGGGTGTCAGAGACAACTGGCATGACCAGCACCATACCAGACATCAGCCGGCACCGAAAAGGTAATGTTTTGGCATCGGAAGGGGAGAGGGGGATGACGTCAATCGGTGCCGCCAGCAGTGTCACCGGAGTCGGCTGGTCGGATACAGGTGCCGAAGGTGGAAACCCCATAGGACTGTGCACCAGTGCCATAATGGCTTTGACAAAGGACGCAAAGGCCGAACTGAAGCAGAGGGCAAACCCACTGCCGTGGACACAGTCAAGGCAATTTGCACCTCCTCTGGGCTAAAAACACGCTCCAGGGGAAGGTGAATTTCCAAAGATAGTGTGAAGAGAATCATAATGTTCTCATATCTGGGTCAGAGTCACTCCGGCCCCAGGGAAGGGAGGGAGACACAGGGTAGACTTGGGCATCGACTCCTCAACTGAGGAGTGGTGAGAGGCCATATACAATGAGGTCAGGAAATGCTGCGACTTTGACCACTTGCATTGTGACTTTCCTGGTGAAGTAGATGGAGAATGACATCCACAAGAACGACTCCTAGAAAGGACCCCTGAACGGACCATAGTACGAGAAAGAGACCGAGGTTGATGGGAAGCCTGGGAAGGCTTCCCAACAGCTGTGCCGCCAGAAGCTTCATATGACGCTCCAACAGCGCCTTCAGTTGAAGGTGACAGTCGCACTCCACGGAGTCATGGTGCTTCCCCAGGCACCACATACAAATAGAGTGGGGGTCCATGGCCGACATTCGTCGTCCACAGGACCCACAGGGCTTGAACCCTAAAGACATAGACAAGAAAAAGCACACTGTTCGTCGACGAAAACATCTAAATAGGGTGAACCGGCCTGAGAAACCATTACAGGATTGGCGTTGCATGTATGGAAAAGAAGAAACAGATGGCGCATCAGAGAGGATGTTATATGGACTCCTTTAATGTCCCATCCAGTGGACGACATCAGTACAGAGTCGCACAACACCATCTTATGGGGCACAGACGTTCTGTGGGAAAAAAATTCCAGATCCAGACTCACACCATGGGAGGATTCTAAGGTAGGGAATCTGTGGCTAGATGTATCTAGCAGATTGATTCTATCTATAATCGAATCCCCTTTATTTCCATAATTGCTCAAACCTTTTGTGAGTTCTCCTATATTGAAATGGAACAGTGAGTGGGAACAACCTCTAGTTTAATCTGTCTTTTGATGTGGACTACGAGCTCGGACCATTCATTCAGACTAGAGCTGGAGAAGCTTTAAGTCTCCAAAGGATTAATTGTCGGAGTCTGTCTATCCCCCTCACTTTTAAAAAAAAGACGAAAAAAAATAAGCCCTGTGTAATGCCTCTTTGGTGTCCAAGTAAAGGAGCAATAAGTCCTGTTCACTCAGTTTATCTATGGTGATGATGTGCAATATTATTTTGCTGTTGTCACCTGGTTGTCTTTCATGAATTGGCCATCCTGATTCGAATGATCAGGACTTCAAACATGTTTCTCAAAATGATTTTTGTTTGCAATTTTCACATTTATATTTAACAGAGAACCATGTCTATATGATTCACATTTTTCTGGGGTTTTTCTGGTTTCAAGATAACAGATATTGTAACTTTTACTTAGGGAGGTGTGACAATCTGCAAGTCTGTAAAACTACTAAAGACGTCCCCATGATTCCCTAGCAGAGAAGGCAAAATTGCTCACGAGACATTGGTGTAGAGCCACTTAAGCCTAGTGCTGTAGATAAATTAAAACTTTTATATAATCAATACAATTTTCACTTTCATAACAGAAGTATCTAATGGATCACCTAGGTGGCAGCACAGTCTATCAGAATAGGTTCCTTATAGGTATTCCTTCATATTGCTTTAATCAGAAGGGGCCCCTCCATAGCTTTCTTGGCAATATTGATAAAATGTCAGTTCTAAATGGGCGCCATTCTCATCTCACATTATTAGGATATAAAGATTAAATTAGTGGACACTGTATTGTTTGCCAGCAGCCTCCCTGCCTTGTTACCAGCCTGGCTAATGTGCACTCCATCTTACTAAGTTCAAGTATTAGCAGCAGATACCTCAATTCCTGAGCTTTGCTGTACATTTTCTCGGACTAAGGCTTTATGTGGTGCATCTCAGGCTCCTTTAAGTAACATTGGAACTTCCTGAGGATGTATATCTGCATTCTTTTGAGCTGCCCTCTCTCCAATGAATGCAGCATTCAACCTGCCCCCGAATGTTTCCTTAATTGTATTCTTTATCATTAATTTCAATGTATTCCTTAACCTGATTTTTGATAGCATTTGTGATGGTTAGGTATTTGAGGAGACTATAACTATTCCTTGGATCCTGTCATGGCACCAGACAGTCAAACATAGACCCATGCACAATCAGAAAGTGCCATAGTCCGTTTTTTCAAGGGCTTCATTGGCACCTCACTTACGTTCCCACATCTGGTCAAGATGGGAGGTGTCACTCTGTAGTTTCAAGGACCAGTGTGTAGGAGGCTGGCCTGGCCTATAGTGGGTACCCGATGGTACTTACACCAGGTCCAGTTATCCCTTATTAGTAGATTAGTAATGTTCTAGCAGCTTAGGCTGATAGAGGTAGCTATAGCAGAGCAGCTTAGGCTGAACTAGGAGACATGCAAAGCTCCAACTATACCACTTGTATCACTTAGTACTATATCATAAGAAAACACAATACTCAGAGTTACTAAAAATAAAGGTACTTTATTTTAGTGACCATATGCCAAAAGTATCTCAGAGGATATATTCCCTTAGGTGGTAAGTAAAATACACAAAATATACACACAAACCGAAATCAGGTAAGTAAAACACTTAGAAAAGTAGTGCAAACACTGTAGAACACAATAGAATGCAACAGGAGACAATAGGCCTAGGGGCAACACAAACCATATACTCCAAAAGTGGAATGTGAATCACGAATGGAACCCAGGCCTAGTGTAGTGTGTAGAGGGTCGTTGGGAGTGTAAGAAAACACTAAGGGTGTCCAAGATACCCCACACCAAGACCCTGAGAAGTAGGAGTAAAGTTACCCTACTATCCCAGAAAGACAGTAAAGTCGAGATAGGAGATTCTGCAAAGACAACAACTGACTGCAAAGCACTGAAGATGGATTTCTGGACCTGAGGACCTGAAAAATAAAGGGGACCAAGTCCAAGAGTCACACAAGTGTCCAGGGGGGCAGGTGCCCACTAAACCCCGGATGAAGATGCACAAGGGCTGCCTCTGGTTGGAAGAAGCCAAAGATTCTGCAACAATGGAAGGTGCCAGGAACTTCTCCTTTGGTCAGAAGATGTCCCACGGCGTGCTGGAGGATGCAGAGTTGTTTCCACGCAGAAAGACCGCAATCAAGCCTTGCTAGCTGCAAGAGTCGCGGTTAAATCGTTAACATAATTTTTATAATTTTATGGCAGTCTGAAACCTCACCCCCATCTTATCCGTTTTGCTGCTGTTACAAGCGCCTTCCATTTTCTGCACTTGCGCTTTGCATAGGGGTTGTGGGGGGGCTGTTTGACTTAATTTTTACTCAATTTTTACTAAATTTTTTAGCCGGGGGTCCATCTTGGCTGGTGAACCTTGCAGGACGTTTGGGCCTGTTAGAGCCCACTTTCTGTCTACCGGCAGGGTGCTTCCTGCTGGGTAGCGGTCCAGTTGTCTCGCTGGGGGATAAAATGGGAGCAGCAACACGGCCGCGCCGATTAAGGTGAGCGTGTGTGCCCATGTTTTCTATTTTCTTTTTAAATACTTTATCTTTTTTTTACTACGGAGTGACAATTTTTAATGCACATAATTTTTAACATTTTATGGCAGTCTGAAACCTCACCCCGTCTTACCCGTTTTGCTGCTGTTACAAGCGCCTTCCATTTTCTGCACTAGCGCTTTGCGTAGGGGTTGTGGGGGTTTGTTTTACTTAATTTTTACTAAATTTTTTAGCCAGGGGTCCATCTTGGCTGGTGAACCTTGCAGGAAGTTTGGGCCTGTTCGAGCCCACTTCCTGTCTACCGGCAGGGTCGCTTCCTGCTGGGTAGCGGTCCAGTTGTCTCTCCGGGGGATATAATGGGAGCAGCAACGCGGGCAAGGCAAGCCCGTCTGCGCCAGAGGGCCAGGAACCCTACATCCTCTCCTAAAGAAGGCCTGCTCGCCTATCCAGACATTCGTAGTTTGGCAGGTAGTCCCTGCCTTCATACGTTTATGCTGGGTCACTCTGCCCCCTGGAAATCTGCACGCTGTGAATGGTCCCCGGCGAGGCCTCTAACAGTGGAGGAGCACAGAGTTTTGAGGGCAGCTGGAAGTAAGTTGGATTATGCCAATTACAGGGGGCGTTTGGAGAAATGGGGTCTTTTGCTCTTATCAACGCCAGATCCCTTCCCAAGCACAAATTCGAAATCAGGGAACTTATTTCCACCCTTAACATGGACTGCCTTTTCATAACGGAAACTTGGGCTAGGCCTGACTCGGACCCTGACTTTATTGAGGCTTCCCCAGCAGGATATTTGTATTATAGGTCAGACAGGACAACGGGCAGAGGAGGGGGACTGGCCATTATCTGTAGGTCGGACCTCACTTGCACTTGGACTGTTAAGAGCACTACTTCAGATGTATGTGAAACAATGTTTTTTAAACTTTTTTACGGCAATTTCGTATTCTCTGAAGGCCTTTTAATTTACCGTCCTCCTGGTCCCCTCCCTAAGTTCCTTTGGAATGCACAGATTTGCTGGAACATCTTGTTATGGCCCCTAAAGCAATCATACTAGGAGATTTCAACATTCATTTTGATGACAGTGGTAACCCGTTGGTTACTGAATTTCTCAATCTCATGGCCTCTTTAGACTGGGTTCTAAAGGAAGGTCCGGCTACTCATATAGCTGGGCATACCCTCAACAGGATCTTTACCCGTCCTGAGGAAGAATTAAAGCTTATTAATGCCCCGCTAAATTGGACGGACCATTCGCTTTTGACTTTTAAGTCCACTGAGAAACAGTCTTTTTTTACACACAGACCCCCGAATAAACTATTAAGGCAATGGAAAACCATCAAAGCCAAATCCCTGGAAACAGCACTAAAACTCAGCTGGAAGGATCCTAAAATGTCTGTTTTACCGCCACTGGTTCGCTTTAACCAGGGAATTACTCTGGCAATTGACTCATTAGCCCCTCTGAAGGTTTATGCACCACATATAGGCAAAAAACCCAGCCAACCTTGATTTTCCCAGGACCTTAAAGCACTCCAGAGGAAATATAGACAGCAGGAGCATCGCTGGAGACTCAATACTGGTGCCAGCGAGAAATTTCATTTAAAATGAGCCTTAAATAACTATAAGGAGGCTTGTTTCAGAGCTAAAGCAGACTACTTCACGCTAAAAATTAGGAAAGCTGCCAATTCTTCTAGAGAGTTATTTAGAGTTATTAATGCCCTTACCACCCCCCCTCTGCACGACTAAGCTAGAGAACTCTCAAGATCTCTGCAACAAAATAGCAAAGTTCTTTGAAAGTAAAATTTTAAATATTCACTCTAGTTTTATTTTAGATAAGACTCAAGGGCACTCTCTTCCCACTGACACGTCGGTATTGCTTTCCTCCACCTCACCTAGAGCCACGTCCAATAATGGTAGTTTACTCTCTAAGTTCATCATGCCATCCCAAGACATAATCTGCCAGCTGCTTCAGGAATTTAAATCTGGTTCTCCGTTAGATCCCTGCCCTCCGGCTATTTTGCAGTTGGTCCCGGAGTTGGTGACAACTGCGCTGGTCCCCATATTTCAGGAGGTCCTCACTTCCAGTATTTACCCTTCTGCCTGGAAATAAACTATTATTATTCCCCTAAAGAAGAAGGAAATGGGGAAACGCAACGATTTAACCAATCTTCGCCCCATAGCCTTGCTCCCTTTTCTAGCCAAAATGTTTGAAAAATACATTAATAAAGAATTGGTCAGCTTTTTGTCAGACTCAGAGGGGTTCGATCTTTCTCAAAATGGATTCCGGAAATCTCATAGTACGGAATCTGCCCTCATCTCCTCTTCAGACACTATTCGTAGGCTGGTTGATGAGGGACAGGGTGTCTTCTTGGTCCTGTTGGACCTGTCAGCAGCATTTGACACCATTGCTCCCCACATTATGCTCGAACGCCTACATCAGGTAGGCATTAGGGATCTAGCCCTGAAGCTTATTGAATCCTTTCTCTCTAACAGGTGGTCCACGGTAAGCTATGGAGATTTTAGATCCCCGCTTACCTTTTGCCCTTTGCTTCATCCCTACCTCATACGCGGATGATACGCAACTCATCATCTCTATTAACAAAGACGTGGAGGTAGTTGCAGCCCGTTTTAATGCTTGTATGTTGGCGGTAAGTAGCTGGATGAAGGCTAACTGGATAAAATTGAACTGCGATAATACCGAGGTTCTTTGCTTCGGGATAAGTAGGGCACAGTGGTCCCCTAACTGGTGGCCTAAAGAGTGTGGCACCCTGCCTCTACCTGGTTCCCCGTCAAGGAATCTAGGATTTCCTTTTGATGATCATCTATCTTTTCAACCTCAGGTTAACCAGACCATTAAATCTTGCATGTGGATTTTGAGGAAATTGAAGAAAATCTTTCCCTACCTTTTAAAAGAATGAAGAATTACTACTACTATGGCCCTGGTCCTGTCCAGGTTGGATTATTGCAATTCTCTCTTGCTCAATATGGACAAAGGATCACTAAAAAAACTGCAGCTGATGCAGAACACAGCTGCCAGACTAATATTGAACTTGCCACAATCAGCCTCCGCTACGGAGAGCCTTAGGAATCTACATTGGCTTCCTATAGCCCAACAGATCTCTTTTAAGGCACTCTGCATCGTACATAAAGCCACTCACGGGATTGGATCCAAGTACTTGACTAGCAATTTACAGTGGCACCGACCTACACGCCTGCTGCGCTCTGCCAGCACCTTTCAAATTCTAGTCCCCCGTACCAAGAAGATGAAGTGGGGGGACAAAGCTTTTACTATAGCCGCCGCCAGGATCTGGAATTCTCTCCCGCTGAATCTCAGGAAAGAGCACAATTACCTTACCTTCAGGAAACGGGTTAAGACCTGGCTGTTTCCTCGATAGCCGGCACCTTTCTCTTTACAGATAGTGTACTGCCTCACCTTAGCTAGCGCTTCGATGCCCCCGGGCTGGAATGCGCTTTATAAATACACCATACATACATACATTAAAGATAATGGGTTCTGCCAGGGCCCAGGAAGGACCAGGAGGTCGCCCCTTGGAGGAGGAGACAGAGGGGGTGCTCAGCAACAGAGAAAGCCCACGCAGAAGCAGGCAGCACCCGCAGAAGTACTTGAACAGGCGTTCAAGAAATCTGAGCATGGCGGTCGTCTCAACACAACAAAAGAGGGTCCCACGAAGCCGGAGGTCAACTCAGCGAGTTGGGCAATGCAAGACAGAGTGCTGGGGACCTGGGCTGTGCACGAAGGAAGTCTTGCAAAAGTGCACAGGAGCCCTAGCAGCTGCAGATCACGCAGTACACAGGATTACTGTCTGGCGTGGGGAGGCAAGGACTAACCTCCACCAAATTTGGACAGAAGGACCACTGGACTGTCAGGGTCACTTGGATCCAGCTCCTGTGTTCCAGGGACCACGCTCGTCAAGATGAGAGGGGACCCAGAGGACCGGTGATGTAGAAGTTTGGTGCCTGCATTAGCAGGGGGAAGATTCAGTCGACCCACGGGAGATTTCTTCTTGGCTGCCAGTGCAGGGTGAAGACAGACAGCCCTCAGAGCATGCACCACCGGGAAACAGTCGAGAAAGCTGGCAGGATTAGGCGCTACAATGTTGCTGGTAGTCGTCTTGCTACTTTGTTGCGGTTTTGCAGTCGTCCTGGAGCAGTCAGCGGTCGATCCTTGGCAGAAGTTGAAGAGAGAAGTGCAGAGGAACTCTGGTGAGCTCTTGCGTTCGTTATCTGACGAGAAACCCACAGGAGGGTCCTCTGACGTCAGCTGCTGGCACTGGCCACTCAGAGGTCTCCATTGTGCCCTCACACCTCTGCATTCAAGATGGCAGAAGTCTGGGACACACTGGAGGAGCTCTGGGCAACACCCCTGGGATGGTGATGGACAGGGGAGTGGTCACTCCCCTTTCCTTTGTCCAGTTTCGCGCCAGAGCAGGGGCTGGAGGCTCCCTGAACCGGTGTAGACTTGCTTATGCAAGGAGGGCACCATCTGTGCCCTTCAAAGCATTTTCAGAGGCTGGGGGAGGCTACTCCTCCCCAGCTCTTAACACCTATTTCCAGAGGAAATCCTTTGTTCTGCCTTCCTGGGACTGGGCTGCCCAAACTCCAGGAGGGCAGAAACCTGTCTGAGGGTTGGCAGCAGCAGTAGCTGCAGAGAAAACCCCAGAGAGCTAGTTTGGCAGTACCTGGGGTCCATGCTGGAGACCCGGGGATGCATGGGATTGGCACCCCAATACCATATTTGGCTTGGGGGGACAATTCCATGATCTTAGACATGTTACATGGCCATCTTCGTAGTTACCATTGTGCAGCTACACATAGGTATTGACCAATATGTAGTTCACGTGTGTAATGGTGTCCCCGCACTCACAAAGTCCAGGGAGATTGCCCTGAACAATGTGGGGGCACCTTGGCTAGTGCCAGGCTGCCCTCACACTTAGTAACTTTGCACCTAACCTTCACCAAGTGAGGTTAACTAGTATAACTAGTTTTGGGTTGAGTTTACAGCCTCTGGAACTGTCTCCATACTGGGAAAGACGGAGGGATGTAGGAGGCTGGCCTGGCTTGTAGTGGGTACCAAGGGGTACTTACACCTTGCACCAGGTCCAGGTATCCCTTATTAGTGTAGAGGGGTGTCTAGCAGCTTAGGCTGATAGAAAAGGTAGCTTAGCAGAGCAGCTTAGGCTGAACTAGGAGACGAGTGAAGCTCCTACAGTACCACTAGTGTCATATGCACAATATCATAAGAAAACACAATACACAGATATACTAAAAATAAAGGTACTTTATTTTTATGACAATATGCCAAAGTATTTCAGTGAGTACCCTCAGTATGAGGATAGCAAATATACACAAGATATATGTACACAATACCAAAATATGCAGTAATAGCAATAGAAAACAGTGCAAACAATGTATAGTCACAATAGAATGCAATGGGGGCACATAGGAATAGGGGCAACACAAACCATACACTCTAGAAGTGGAATGCGAACCACGAATGGACCCCAAACCTATGTGACCTTGTAGAGGGACGCTGGGACTGTAGGAAAACAGTGAGGGTTAGAAAAATAGCCCACCTCAAGACCCTGAAAAGTGGGTGCAAAGTGCACCTAAGTTCCCCAGATAGCACAGAAGTCGTGATAGGGGAATTCTGCAAGAAAGACCAACACCAGCAATGCAACAACAATGGATTTCCAGACGAGAGTACCTGTGGAACAAGGGGACCAAGTCCAAAAGTCATGATCAAGTCGGGAGTGGGCACATGCCCAGGAAATGCCAGCTGTGGGTGCAAAGAAGCTGCCACCGGAGGGTAGAAGCTGTGGATTCTGCAAGAACAAAGAGGGATAGAAACTTCCCCTTAGGAGGATGGATGTCCCACGTCGTAAAGTAGCTTGCAGAGGTATTTTCATGCAGAAAGACCGCAAACAAGCCTTGCTACCTGCAAGGGTTGCAGTTAGGGTTTTTGGATGCTGCTGTGGCCCAGAAAGGACCAGGATGTCGCCAATTGCGTGAGGGGATAGAGGGGGCGTCCAGCAAGACAAAGAGCCTACTCAGAAGCAAGCAGCACCTGCAGAAGTGCAGGAAAAGGCACTACGAAGTGGAGTGAACTGGAGCTCACAAAGGAAGGTCCCACGACGCCGGAGGACAACTCAGGAGGTCGTGCACTGCAGGTTAGAGTGCCGGGGACACAGGCTTGGCTGTGCACAAAGGAAATCCTGGAAGAGTGCACAGGAGCCGGAGCAGCTGCAAATCATGCGCTACCCAGCAATGCAGTCTAGCGTGGGGAGGCAAGGACTTACCTCCACCAAACTTGGACTGAAGAGTCACTGGACTGTGGGAGTCACTTGGACAGAGTTGCTGAGTTCAAGGGACCTCGCTCATCGTGCTCAGAGGAGACCCAGAGGACCGGTGAAGCAGTTCTTTAGTGCCTGCGGTTGCAGCGGGAAGATTCCGTCGACCCACAGGAGATTTCTTCGGAGCTTCTAGTGCAGAGAGGAGGCAGACTACCCCCACAGCATGCACCACCAGGAAAACAGTCGAGAAGGCAGCAGGATCAGCGTTACAAGGTCGCAGTAGTCGTCTTTGCTACTTTGTTGCAGTTTTGCAGGCTTCGGGCGCGGTCAGCAGTCGATTCCTTAGCAGAAGGTGAAGAGAGAGATGCAGAGGAACTCTGATGAGTTCTTGCATTCGTTATCTAAAGAATTCCCCAAAGCAGAGACCCTAAATAGCCAGAAAAGGAGGTTTGGCTACTTAGGAGAGAGGATAGGCTAGCAACACCTGGAGGAGCCTATCAGAAGGAGTCTCTGACGTCACCTGCTGGCCCTGGCCACTCAGAGCAGTCCAGTGTGCCAGCAGCACCTCTGTTTCCAAGATGGCAGAGGTCTGGATTGCACTGGAGGAGCTCTGGGCACCTCCCAGGGGAGGTGCAGGTCAGGGGAGTGGTCACTCCCCTTTCCTTTGTCCAGTTTCGCGCCAGAGCAGGGCTGGGGATCCCTGAACCGGTGTAGACTGGCTTATGCAGAGATGGGCACCATCTGTGCCCATCAAAGCATTTCCAGAGGCTGGGGGAGGCTACTCCTCCCCAGCCCTAACACCTTTTTCCAAAGGGAGAGGGTGTAACACCCTCTCTCTGAGGAAGTCCTTTGTTCTGCCTTCCTGGGCCAAGCCTGGCTGGTCCCCAGGAGGGCAGAAACCTGTCTGGGGGGTTGGCAGCAGCAGCAGCAGCAGCTGCAGTGAAACCCCGGGAAAGGTAGTTTGGCAGTACCCGGGTCTGAGTTAGAGACTCGGGGGATCATGGAATTGTCTCCCCAATGCCAGAATGGCATTGGGGTGACAATTCCATGATCTTAGACATGTTACATGGCCATGTTCGGAGTTACCATTGTGACGCTATACATATGTTGTGACATATGTATAGTGCACGTGTGTAATGGTGTCCCCGCACTCACAAAGTCCGGGGAATTTGCCCTGAACCATGTGGGAGCACCTTGGCTAGTGCCAGGGTGCCCACACACTAAGGGGGTCATTCTGACTTTGACGGGCGGCAGAGGCCGCCCGCCAAAGTCCCGCCAGCAGAATACCGCTGCGCGGTCAAAAGACCGCCGCGGTAAATCTGAGTTTCCCGCTGGGCTGGCGGGCGACCGCCAGAAGGCCGCCCGCCAGCCCAGCGGGAAACCCCCTTCCATGAGGATGCCGGCTCCGAATGGAGCCGGCGGAGTGGAAGGGGTGCGACGGGTGCAGTTGCACCCGTCGCGATTTTCAGTGTCTGCTTGGCAGACACTGAAAATCTTGGTGGGGCCCTGTTAGGGGGCCCCTGCAGTGCCCATGCCATTGGCATGGGCACTGCAGGGGCCCCACGACACCCGTTACCGCCAGCCAGGTTCTGGCAGTCAAAACTGCCAGAACCAGGCTGGCGGTAAGGGGGTCGGAATCCCCATGGCGGCGCTGCTTGCAGCGCCGCCATGGAGAATTCCCTTGGGCAGCTGGAAACCGGCGGGACACCGCCGGTTTCCCGTATCTGATCGCGGCTGTACCGCCGCGGTCCGAATGCCCATGGTCCATGACCGCCAGGGTCAGAATGACCCCCTAAGTAACTTAACACCCAACCATTACCAGGTAAAGGTTAGACATATAGGTGACTTATAAGTTACTTAAGTGCAGTGGTAAATGGCTGTGAAATAACGTGGATGTTATTTCACTCAGGCTGCAAGGGCAGGCCTGTATAAGAATTGTCAGAGCTCCCTATGGGTGGCAAAAGAAATGTTGCAGCCCATAGGGATCTCCTGGAACCCCAATACCCTGGGTACCTCAGTACCATATACTAGGGAATTATAAGGGTGTTCCAGTATGCCAATGTAAATTGGTAAAATTGGTCACTAGCCTGTTAGTGACAATTTAGAAAGAAATGAGAGAGCATAACCACTGAGGTTCTGGATAGCAGAGCCTCAGTGAGACAGTTAGGCATAACACAGGTAACACATACAGGGCACACTTATGAGCACTGGGGTCCTGGCTGGCAGGGTCCCAGTGACACATACAACTAAAACAACATATATACAGTGAAATATGGGGGTAACATGCCAGGCAAGATGGTACTTTCCTACAAGGGAGAGAAAAATGAAAATGTGTCACAAAGAGAGAAAGCAGAAAGCTGAAAGGGTGAGCTGAAGGGGCAGGGAGTGGCTGTAAATAGATTAAAGAGGCCAGAGATGACTTTAGGATTATGCTGCGTCAGTATTCCGTGCTTGCACATTTAATTGCAGCAGCCGCGTGTTTCAGAGGAGAGCTCTGGGAACTGGCACGTTTTTATTTACAGATTAAGCACTGATTGAAATAGATATGTCTCTCTTAACAAAATATAGCTCCCTGCCATTGGGTTGTCTAGGCCTTACTTAGGAGAGGCTTACATATAATGTTAAGGGGCAGGGTGTCTTTGCCATTAGTTTAAATGGCAAAATAAAACTGACAGTGAGGACACTGTCCTTCCAGTCTGCAGTGCATTTTGTGTCTTGTCACATGAAGGGTGGCACAAACAGTTCTGCAGCCCTAAGTGGAAACTGTGCCTTACATGCCCTGGGCACCATATACTAGGGACCTTTAAGTAAGTTAGGCCTTGCCAATTGGGTTCATCAAATTCAACATATACTTTGCATGGGATCAGAACACTGGGACTGAGGTCTGGTTAGCAGGCCTTGGTGCACTCTAAGAGTCAAAAACCAGCAGCATCAGTTGAAAATTATGAGTGTGAACATGCAAAAAGAGGCATTTCCTTACACCCTGGCTAATTGAATTGTGCCTAATTTTGTCTCTCATTACTAGGTCTGCCCCAAAATTACCATGAAGGGCTATTATGTCTACGGTGAGTGTGTATCGTAAGCTGGGTCTCTTTGGAATGCAAGAAAAGTCGGCCCAGTTTGCAGCTATGGGGTACTTCCATAGCCCACTTAGCTCCTTCTTTAGCAGCTCTGCCAACTGTGTCATAGCCCAGTGTACCGCTATGGCCTAGCAATTTGGGGCTTCAGAGAGTGACTCTACCTTCCACCTCATTGTTCTCGTCCTTCTGGCCAGCACCTGGGCCAGATCAATAAATTTCAATGTGGCCTCTCCCACCCTTTGATGGCCATGGGGTCGTAGAAGGCACGTTTCAAGCTTTTAAGATCTGAACTATCAGTGGCTTCCTGGAGAATTGTGCAAATCGGATCCCAGAAATTTCGTGTCACAGGACAGTGCCAAAATCTATGTAGTATGGCTGTTAGTGGGTGCCTGCAGTAACGGCAGGAAGAGGATGGCAATGGGTATATTTTATGCAATCTAGCCAGCATTACACAAAGTAATACTGAAGCCTCTGCAGCATTAACATCTTTGATAACGCGGCTCGACCCTGTACAGAGCGAAGATGTGATTTTCGAAAGTCAGTCCAAGGCCGAAGTGCAGAGATGGCTTCCATCAAATTGCCTTTCAGGAGATCAGAAGAGGTTTGATATATATTGATGCCTAAATAATGAAAGGTATGGGCAACCCACCAGATGTGGTGAGTATCCACAACATGTGCTTGGGCCAGGCATGAAGGGTGTAATTAAGGGTGTAATGGAAACAAGCATGGGTTCATCTAGTTAATACCTAGGCACAAGGATGCTGGAATGTCAATACGTCTCTTGTTATGTGAGCCACTCCCTCTCATATGTCTCTCATGCATTTGAGAACATCATCTGCGTAAAGTAGGACTGGATGTGTTTCACTTCATATCAGGATGCCCCAACCATGGCCCAAAGGCGCAGTCTCTGTGCAAGAGGTTCCGTCGCCAAGGAAAAAAGCGGAGGCAACAGTGGACACCCCGTCTTGTGCCGTGATGCCCTGGAAATGAGGACATCAGTTGACTAATGTTTACTCTTGCTTTTGTGTACAGTTGTTTCACCAAACGGAGTATCCTGTACCACATTCTCAATTTTTGAAACACAACAAACATATACTCCCAGTCTAGCATGTCAAACACTTGTTGTAGATCTAGCACCATGCACGCTGAAAAGGTAGCTGTCTGAGCTCAAGAATTTGATGGAACCAGCACAGATATAAAGACCTACCAGGAATATATGATCCGCATGAATCAGATGGGGCATGCAGTCCAGCAAACACATGGCAAGGACTTTATTGAGGATTTTGTAACCGCATCCCATTATAGCCAGTGGCTGGTAGGAAATCAAGTCTAGTGGGTCCCTGCCTGTTTGGGAAGGGAGACTATCAATGCCTTCTGCATAGATCCTGACAGTATGCCGGTGTCCAGCGTGGAAGAGTACATAGCAATCAGTTTCAGAGTCAGAACGTCTGCATGGGTCAATATAGAGAGTGCCCAGTCCTGTGGTTTTGCTTGTGGGAAAGTTTTGAAAGAAGCATCTGATCTCCTGCTCTGTTACGGAGCTGTTTAGGGCCTGCGTTGGGTCCTCCATCACTCTGGGGAGCGTGATAGTGGAGGGAAACTCCTTCGGCTCCATGACGTTCTGGGCGTGCATGGAGCTGTATAATAATTGGTAATGTGTATAAAATACCGTGTGAACGTAATTTTGAGAGTATACAACTGTATGAGGGTTTTTGCTTATGGCCATCACCGGCATGGCAGCTCCTTCATCTTTAATAAGCCAGGCCAAGAAGCGACTCATCTTGTCACCCTGACCGCATGAAATCTGGCTCGAGAGTCTAGATACCACTGGGGTTCTAGGAGGCGAGTGTGTTGTTCATGAACTACAGGGAGAGGTCCCAACCCACATTATGCTGCCTATGCACCAATTCCAGGTCAGGCAAAGAGGGCTTGAGTTAGTCTAACTCCCTGTTATGGTTTGTATGCAATGTCCACGCCCTACTGTTTTTAATCCGTCCCATTCATTGAGGCGCCTTGTGGCTGTGTCGGAGTTTTCCACTACATAATTGATGAGGATGTCACGGATGATTACATGGAAGTGTTTATCTTTTAGTGCTGTAGGCCGTAATTTCCAAGTGGGTACCAGAGGTGTGTGGACCCCAAGAGAATTTTATAAGTAGAGGGTCTTACCCAGATATTCAACATCCGGCATCTGTAGCTGTGGAGAAGGGGAGTAGAGGAATCTATCCATTTTAGCAGGTAGGTAATGTGGAGGGGAATCGAAGGAATAATCCCTTCCATCGTGGTGTAAAGTGCGCCAACTGTCAACTATGGACCAGTGTGTAACCCATTGTGACAAATACAATGCAACGTAAAATGTATGGGAATTGGGAAGGGGGTATGATTGATCCAATATGGGGTCAAGGATGCTTTTAAAGTCGTCTCCTATTTTCAAGGGCATGTGGTGTGTCTAGTGTGTCAGTTGGGATGAGAGGGAGGCTATAAATGCTGGTTGTCTGGTTTTACGTAAAGAGACACATTTGAAAAGTAGCACTGTGCCATCCAGCACCCCTTCCAGTAGGGCCTATCTCCACTCAGGATCTATTTCCACTGTGACAGGCTGGAAGAGTACTGTTGGGCAGTTCTAGATAAGAGTTCCCCTAGCAAATCCTGAGTACTCAGTTCTATAACACTGACCACTACACCGCTTCTGATGCTGAGCAACCTACCCTTGGCAAGGTGTGTTTCTTGCAGGAATGTGAGGTGTGACTCCCTTCTCCTTAGATATTAATATATTGAGTAGCGCTTTTTCACAGTATTCATGGGACAGATATTCCATGTCACCAAATTCAGCTTACCTATTTGAGAGACGATGAAAGGCCCGGTAACCGTGAGAGATCAGGAATCAGTAGGGGGTGAGAGTGAGTTAGGTTGCAGGTCTACATTAATCCCAGGCACCCAGTTCCATATACCCGATGTAAGGTTCATCAGCATAAACATCCCAACTCTCAAACCTAGGGCGGCAGAAGAAAATCTAGTTGCCCAAACCTGTATATCAGTAACCACAAGTCTCTGTTGGATGCCTGTCAAGCCTGAAAGCACAGAGTGTGGCAAAGTAGGGGGTGGAGAGTGGTCTTGTTCACTAGTGACAACTTTGTACCTACAGTGTCCGGTTGAGTTGTCGGTAAGGAGGACCCACCTCCAGGATGCAGAGGCCTTCCCTTGTGGTCCAAGTACATAAGGTAAGTATGCTGAACCAGTGCAGAAGCTGACTAAAATATCACCTACGCCATCTGTGGCATCACCACAGGCAGGAGGTGGACTCCAAGCTCACACTGGAATCTACAGAACCTTTGTCTGAAGATACATCGCCCGATCCTTCAGAAAGTTAAATCGAGCTTGGGTCTTGGTCGATGAGCTGCTATCACCAGGGCTGAGATCCTGCCTTGATGTTCCTGTGCCGATGATAGAGAACTGGAAACTCCGGTGGCAGATGTACTTGATAGCATGCCGCCATCAAAGCGCCGCTCATGCCACATTGGCCCAGTGTGGTGTAAAAGTGGAGTGAGGTCTGAAATGGGTTTCCGCACTACGTGAGGATTGTGCGAGATTGGGTTTCTTTCTGAAAAAGTGCATTAGGTGTATTTTTCTAAACAACTGTTGTAATTCAACCTTAACTTGAAAGCTGTTGGATGCAGTGGTGGGTACAAAAGAGAGGCCCTATGCAAGAATGCTCCTCTCACCCTTTATAGTCTGAATTACTGATAATCAGATTTATTAAGTCTGTTACATGATCTGTCACTTGCTGATCTTGGTGATCTTCAGGGAACCTATCCACCTCCCCTCCTACCTGTGGACTTGTCTCTGGGTTTGTATTTCCCCATGGCTTTCTTGAGGGGAAGAGCCTGCCCCTTAGTTGAGCACTGTCAGACCATGAGACACCAGGTGGAAAGTTTGAGGTGGTGGATACTGGAGAAAGTAGCCAGTACCCCAAGAGGAGGAAACATCTCATCTATTTGACCTTAAGGAAATGCAAACGGATTACCATTTTGGACACAGCAAACCAAGGCCTGAATGAATTTGAGGAAATCAATAGACAGACAGGCTTGCCTAGCAATGGGTTATTCTTGAGGTTTCACTTTTGATGAGATGTTTCAATGACATCCAGTTCAAACATGTCATCGACACCCAAAAAAAAGTTTAAAATGTTATTGACATGCTTGGTGGGTGTTGGAACATTTTAAGATGATGGCCCTCATTATGACTTTGGCTGTCTTTTTGAAAGACGGCCAAAGCAGCAGGCTCCTGAAGACGGCCCGTGCTGGCGGTCTTCCGCCCACCATATCACGAGTACTGCTGGATTTCTCCCACATT
Source organism: Pleurodeles waltl (assembly GCF_031143425.1). Taxonomy (NCBI): domain Eukaryota; kingdom Metazoa; phylum Chordata; class Amphibia; order Caudata; family Salamandridae; genus Pleurodeles; species Pleurodeles waltl. The sequence goes on from NC_090437.1 coordinate 90,620,464, forward strand.
TCGGGTGGAAATCCTTCAGTAGTCGTGTTGGCGGGCGGAGGCGCATGAGCAGTTCCACCACCGGCCCCACCCCACCAAAAGGACTCCATCAGCCGAATTACGAGTGGTGTCCTGATGACAGGGTGGTGCCAGCTGTGGAAGCGCCCGTTCCCGTTCTCTGCAGGACGACCTCCTCGCCGAATAAGGTAAGTCGGGCGTCCGACAGGGGAGAGGGGGTTGGAGGGTGGGGAGTGTTGTATGTGCGTGTGTGTATGGGTGTATGTATGCGTGTGGGTATGGGTGTGTGTTTCCGTGGTTGAATGCGCGTATGGATGTTGAAGTGAATGCGTGTATGGATGCATGTGAGTGAATGCGTGTATGTCAGTGTTGGTGAATGAGCGTATGCAGGGTGCGGGTGGGTGTCTGTGTGCGTGTGCATGTATGCAGGGAGGGGGGTGCTGTACCTGAAGAGGGGGTGGGGGCACTGTACCTGAAGGGGGGGTGGGGGCACTGTACCTGAAGGGGGGGTGGGGAGTTCTGAGTTGGGGGGGTTTTGTGAAGAAATTCCCTGTCACCTGTAGCCTTTTTGCCAGGGTTTTTGTGGCGGTGCTACCACCGTGGAAAGCCGGCTCATAATACTGCTGGCGGTCTTCATTGGACCACCAGGTCAGAGATGCTCATCTCCGGCCCGGCAGGTCCACCTGCCCTTGCAGTCTGAACGAGGATGTGGCGGTCTTTACAGCCAGCCTGTCGGTGGTGAAACCGCCACCGTGGCTCTGGCGGTCAGTAGACCGCCAGGGTCATAATGAGGGACTATGCTTCTGTTGCATGCAAAGAATGCACTTATGTAACACTGTAACATTGCAATATGCCATCTAGTTCATGACTGTTTCACGGCAATACTCTCTGGATGTTCCTTCCTTTCGTTGTGTTTTTTTGCAAAGAAAGAAAGATTTCTGAACCTTTACAGAATTAGTTTTGGAATGCACTGCAGAAAAACATTTTTTTAACGTCTGAACACTTTTATTATCACCAGGTGTGTTACGATTCTGTTTTGCAGTAGTTCAGCACAATTATTTAGGAATGTGGAGAGACTACAGCAGGTTAGAGCGCAGACCACCACCTGCGGGCTGGCATTTCATTCAATGGGCGCAACAGACGTCCCCGCCTGTGCTCTGTCTGGACCCAGTGAACAGGCTCCAGTCAAGACTAGCCTCTCCCCATGGTGCCCCGGTCACAGGGGTGCCTCAGGCTTCCAGGTTATGCCTCGTGTCAATAGGATGCTGGCAAGCTAAAAGGGCCGTTACCCAGAGCCTCACCAACTTGCGTCCGCCATCTTGTGGAGCCTGGCTACACCCCCAGGAAGTAAAGACTCCAAGACTGCTAGTCGAACAAGTCTCCAAAGCTCTCAGCAGACATTCCACTGCAAAAAAGAAGCCTGCAAAGGGCACCTGGAATAAGAAAGACCTCTCATGTAAGTTAGCACCCACTGACATGAAGAAGACACTGCTGCTGGCTTGCTGAAAACTGTCTGCTTGCGCAAAGTTAATTGCCTGTGCTGCTGTTTCTGTGTGTGTTCAGCAGCGGGTCGGCATAACACCAATGCTTGAACATTGTTTCTCCTTTCAGAGATGCAAACACAAATGTAATCATGCTTGCATGTAACAAGAAGAACTCATGTACAGCTTGAACAGCATGCGTCAGTCAGGAGTGATCCCAGTATTTTGGGCACAGTTCACTTATGCCAGTCTCATCTGACACAAAGCTGAGTGGTATAGTGGTAGCACATTCCTTAGTAAGAAATGTAGGTGCTGCTTGTAGGAAAGGCCACCTCTCTAAGCATATATTTGTTATCTAACAGATAGGAACACACTGAAGCAAGTTTTGCTTCCAGATGTGGGACCCCTAACCACCTTTCTATAATAACACAAACACCTGACAACTGTCAAAACTAAAACTCCAAAAATACAACTTGAATCTGCAGCAATACTTTAGAGAGGAGAGCCCCACCACACTGATGGCATTGCATCTATATAGCAACTTCAGAGGTTGCCACTCCAAATATACCACATCGATTTAGGCAAGTACAATAATATTTAATATAGGGTAAATCAATTAAGGGTAAGCATTAATTAAAAGGTATTCATTAAAAAGAAAGGTGAGGGTAAGGTATATGACCTAATTCAAGTACACCAGAGAATAGTGGAAGCATTAGTTTTACAGTTCGATAAACAACAATTATTTAGTTAGGAATTATGTTTAGTAATAATGTTAGGTAAATGATAATAGTTTAATTTAAGTTCAATGATTCAATCATAATTGTTTTACACCTTGATTGAGGTAAAGACATCATCATTATGAGTATTCCAATCATAAAGGATCATAAAAGCCTGTATTAAATTAAAAGAATTAAGGCAAAGGCATGCAACCCTTGAAAAACTGAAAATACTTAAAACAATACACTCATTTTGTGGAAATATTATGAAAGTCAGTACTTCATTCATCGAAAATATGTAGAAGTCTAAAGCAATTAAGATTGATTGATTGATTGATCTATTGATTTAAATGAATTAAAGACTGGGTTACTATCAGTATTGGGTACAGCAGAGGATAATTACTCATTCTAATTTAATGCACTTTAATGTACTAGAATTATGGATTATTCTTAATATGGTGTTCGGTTAAAAATAATGAAATAATTGAACTAAGTATTATTTACGTTAAATAGGAGTCAGGTTTAGTGTTGTGTTAGGTTAATTATACTTATTTGATTTAATTTAATCTAATGTAATTGAAATTATTTAAGAATTAGTAATAGTGGTAGGTTAAGGCAAAATATTTATTTACATTTATTTGAATATAAAATATTAAAGGATTGAGTTAGAACTGGAGTTTTATTTCTACATTTATTTTAATTGAACTTAATGTAATTGGTGCAGAGGGCTACGGTTAGTATATGCCTACACTAAGCATAGCACCCATATTAACTTAGAAGTAATTTATTGTAAAGCAGGTCTAATAATTAAAATTATGCTTTGGTAACTTAAATATTATATGTCAATATAAATCAATTAAAATAATTACACTTCAATTAGGAAAATTGACTTCCAGGGTAGACGGAATGAGAGCACAATACTGTTAACGTGCATTTAAAACAAACCTTGGGGATGTAGTGACTGTCAATTTAATAACATTGTTCCAGTGACTCACTGATGTAGTGCAAAGAATGTAGTAATTTACAATCCGCATAGTCACTGACACATACTTGATTGCGGAAAGTCAGCTGGATTTTAATGGACATTTGTACTAAATTTACATGACTGTCAGTCATCCCTTAATTCAGCCTCTATGATATTTCTTAACGTCTTTGCACAAGCTAAGACCTCACGACAAGCACACATAGATCTGCACTAAAGATGGCTGCAATCTCCTTCATACTATACTACACCAGACCAACATAAATATATTTTTGTTACAGGACGAATATCTCTTTGATCCTTGTCCTCTATACAGTTCCAGTCACCAAAAACATGGAAAAATCAGTATCTTATTTTGGATTCAATGTCCAACGCAGTTCTCTCAATAGAGACCTACACAATAACAACATCCCAAAATGGTCTATTGTTGTAACAACAACACAAACACAAGTGGTATAATTTAAAATCTTGTCTTTCTTTCTGGACAGCACACGACCTCTTAACCAGTACGTCCAGAATCAGCAATAACTGCCTGTTATCCTGAACGCTCCGCCGGAAAGCCATGTGACATTCTATACGGAATTGCAAAACAGAATATACCATATATGCTTTCTCCCAAAAGTCCCTGTTCCCATCTCTGGTGCAGCTTTCACCATGATACAAATACATGTGTACAGTAGCTGCCATGTCATCATCCAGCTCCACAAGAAATTCCATGAATAGTCTCAGAACCTTTCCAAAAAAAAAACAGTGACCAAGTGCAGAAAACTGCAGATCTAAATTCAACTAAACCAAGTAGTCATCCAGAATCTTTTGGTAGGCACTCTGTACCTTGTTCTCATAAGTCATGAACAAGGGTTATTGTGCTCAGACGTGTATCTACCAAATTCCAAGTCCATCAGGAACATGTTTAGGGAATGTTAGCTGTTTTATAGCCATAAATCATCCTCATGAATGCAAAATAACAGCAATTTTCTTCCCACTTATGTTCTGAGGTTTGTTATACTCCAGTGATCAATGCTAGTGGTTTAGGAAAGGCATATGTTTGCTATAGGTTCAGACACTTCCCAATGGACTTTCTGAGATCCCTCCACATACACACACACAAAATAAAATACATTTAACTTCGAAGGACTTTAAGCTGGGTGATTTAAATTTTAAAAGGCAGGCCCCTAGTATACTACAGCTATCTAGGTGAGATATAAATTTGAACCTTTGCCATTCTTCCATTAGCTTATGTCTGACTGAAGCATTTACTTTAGTGGGAAGTAGTCAAATCTAAAATACCCGTGTGTGTAAGTAGTGGTATTTAATCCCTTATATTTAACACGGTTTCTCACCAATGAGAAGATGGGGATCGTCTGTGTGCTATTTTTAATTGTTAAATTAGATTAATTGGGATGATTTCAGATTTCTCTAAATTATTTTTAATCCTTGAATTTATTCATAATCCTTTAATTCCTGCAGTACATGGGACAGCGGTTAGGGTAATTAGGACATCATCAAAAGCAGGACACCTAAATATTGACATTTTATATTGGTCTTTTCCAAAGATAAAACCATCAGCATCATTTTTTTATATTATTTTTAATGGTACGTAAATCACTCTGCACCTCAGAAGCACCCAGACAATACATTAGTAACTACCCCCAATAATTTCTTTGTCTGTTTCTGTTAGACTTGCCATTTTTGGCGTGGTCTCTCCTTACTTTTTGCCTCTGTTTCCAAGGTTGTTGATCTGTGCTGGAATCTGTTTTGGCTGTTTTTTTATACTCTGGGCACTTAACCACTGCTATCCAGTACGAAAGTGCAACTGTTTCTAAGTAAAATGTATTGGTAATTGGCTTTCCATGATTGGCATATTTGATTTACTAGTAAGTCTCTAGTACAGTGCACTAGAGGTGCCCAGGGGCTGTAAATCAAATGCTACTAGTGGGCCTGCAGCACTGGTTGTGCCACCCACATTAGTAGCCCTGTAAACATGGTTCAGACCTGCCACTGCAGTGTCTATGCGTGCAGTTTTAAACTGCCAATTCGACTTGGCAAGTATACCCATTTGCCAGACCTAAACCTTCCCTTTTCTTGCATGTAAGGCACCCCTAAGGTAGGCCCTAGGTATCCCAATGGGCAGGGTGCAGTGTATGTTAAAGGTGGGACATATACTTATGTGTTTTACATGTCCTGACAGTGAAATACTGCCAAGTTCGATTTTCACAGTTGCAAGGCCTATCTCTGTCATAGGTTAACATGGTGGCTGCCTTTAAATGTTATTAAAGTGCAGATTCCCTTTGGGAGCATATAGACATGGAATTTGGGCTCTCTGAACTCACAATTTAAAAATACATCTTTTAAAGAAGCTGGTTTTTAGATTGTGTGTTTGAAAATGCCACTTTTAGAAAGTAGGCATTTTCATGCTTAAACCATTCTGTTTGTGGATTCCATGTCTGGGTCAGTTTGACAGTTGGGCTGTTTGCACCTCTCTCTAGACAGTGACACAAAGGGAGCTGGGGTGTAGCCTGCAAATTCTGATGAGCCATCTGTACTGGGAGGGAGGGGAGGAGTGGTCACTTACACCTGAAAGGGCTGTGCTTACCCTCACACAATGCAGTCTCCAACCCCTTGGTGTGTGTCTGGGGCCTGGCCTGGGAAAGGCAGGCTCTTACAAACAAGAGGGACTTTCCTTTGAAGTTTCCTACTTCAAAGGCAGAAAGAGGTATAAGAAGAGTCCCCAAAACCCCTGAAAATTAGATCACTTCTGGAATCTAGAGGAAGCTCTGCCAAGGTGTAGAGCTGAAGAGCTGAGGAGAAGTGCTGCCCCTGCCTGTGACTGCTTTTTTGGGCTATCCTGCAGTTGCTGCTTCTGCCTGTGAAAGGGGACAAAGACTGGACTTTGTTGTGTATTCCTGGTTTAGAAGAATCTCCAAGGGCTTGAACTGAGCTTGCCTCCTACCTCCACAGGAGCCAGTGTGACTACAGTGAGGAGTCACCTGGTTTCTGAAGAGCAGATAGATCCCTGTGTATATCACCAAGTAGTTGCAGTGGAGAACTCAGAGCGCCTGTGCAGAGTGGTGCAGGTTCCCTTTGAGTAGGGGGGAGGGGTCTCAGGTTCCTTAAATGTAGCTGTGAGTCCAACCATGTCTATGGATTGTTGGCTTGGCAATGACCTGGAGGATTCCCCTTGGAAGGAGGTGGAACACAGGTCACACTTGGAGATGTTGGGTCTGCCTGGGTGGGTATGCGTATCCACCAGGGCAATGGCAGCCCGTCAGGGTTGTCAGGAGCCCCTGGAGCCTAAACAGTGGCCCAGGGGACTGCCAAAAAGAGGGAGGGCAAGGGGCACGGGAAACCGGCCCCAGAAGTTCCCACGGTCCAGGAGGAGGCAGAGCCTGAGGGTGACGCCCCTGAGAGTACTGGGGAACAGGTGGCTGAACTGGGGGAGGTCCCTGAGCTGTCACAGTGGCAGCAGGAAGGGTGACCCACCAGGGAGGCATTCTGTGAGGCAAAGAGGACATGCCCTACTTTAGTGGGTTTACGGCAGCAGGCTGCAGACCAGGCAGCTGGCAAGAAGCCAGGATCTCACCTGATTTATTGGGAGGGCGGCCTCCTGTATAGTGAGCCTAAGGTTGCTGAGCCTGGGGCAGCCCATGTGCTGGTGGTACCCCAGTGCTTCAGAGCCTTGCTACTGGGTCTGGCTCATGATGTACCTTTAGCTGGACATTTAGGGCAGGACAAGACCTTTGAGCGGCTTGTCACCCACTTTTACTGGCCCCTAATACGCAGGCACTCAGATGCTCATTGCAGTTCTTGCTAGACTTGTCAGGCAAGTGGCAAGAGTGGGGGAGATTTAAGGCTCCCCTCCGACCTTTTCCAGTGGTTAGTACCCCCTTTGAAATGGTTGGTATTGACATTGTGGGGCCTCTGGATCCCAAAACAGCCATGGGCAACAGGTTCATCCTGGTCTTGGTGGACCATGCCACCCGGTACCCAGAAGCCATTCCTCTGAGGTCAATCACTTCCCCTGTGGTGGGTCGTGCATTGATGGGGGGCTTTACCCATATGGGGTTCCCCAAGGAAGTGGTATCTGATAGAGGTACCAACTACATATTTACTGATATGAAATCTCTGTGGCAGGAGTGTGGGGTAATATATACGTTCATCACTCCTTACCATCCCCAAAGCAATGGTCTGGTTGATAGATTCAATTGCACCTTAAAAGGCATGATCATGGGCCTGTCAGAGCCCTTGAGGTGGAAATGGGACGTCCTCTTGCCATGCCTTCTGTTCATCTACAGTGAGATGTCTCAAAAAGGGCTTGGATTCAGTCCTTTTGAGTTACTGTATGGCCACCCTGCCAGGAGACCTTTGAGTCTGGTGAAGGAGGGCTTACAGAAAGCCCCCAGTAAACCTCCCCAGGATGTATTTAGCTACATGCTGGATTTCAGAAACCAGACTTCCCGCTTCTGAGCTCTCGTCCAAGAGAACCTGGAAGCAAGCCAGGCAGACATGAAACGGTGGTATTACCAGAATGCCACTTTGGTCAAGTTTCAACCTGGGCAAAAAGTGTGGGTAATGGCACCAGTGGAGCCTAGGGTGCTCCAGGACAAGTGGACTGGGCCATTTGAGGTGGTGGAGTGCAAGAGGAAAGACATCTACCTGGTGGACTTGCGGACTCCCAGGAACCCCTTTAGGGTCCTGCATGTGAACCGGCTCAAACCACACTTTGAGCAGACTGAATTGTCCATGCTCCTAGCAATGGATAATGGGGTGGAGGAAGAGAGTGAGCCTCTCCCTGACCTGTCTGCTGGAGAGAATGATAGGTCTGTGGAGGAAGTGAACCTCTCCCCCTCCATGACCTCAGAACAGCAGAGGGACTGTTGCCGGGTATTGGGTCAGTTTGCCTCCCTGATCCCAGGGGTCACACACTTGTGTACACATGATGTGGAAACTGGGGACAGTCCACTCATTAAACAGAAGGTTTACAATTTGACTGATAAGGTCAGGGCTAGCATCAAAAATGAGGTGTCTAAGATATTATCCCTAGGGGTGATTCAGTTTTCCAGCAGTCCTTGGGCCAGCTCTGTGGTCTTGGTCCCAAAGGCAGCTGCTCCTGGCACTGCCCCAGAACTTCAGTTCTGTGTGGACTACTGAGGTCTCAATGCAGTCACTAAAACTGACGCTCACCCCATCCCCCGAGCTGATGAGCTCATATATCAGATGGGAGCTGCCAAATACCTCAGCACGTTTGATTTGACTTCTGGGTATTGGCAGATTGCCTTAACTGAGGGGGCCAAGGAGAGGTCAGCATTTACTACCCCAGATGGACACTTCCAGTTCAACGTGATGCCATTTATGATGAAAAATGCCCCTGCCACATTCCAGAGGTTGGTCAACCTGGTGTTGACTGGGCTGGATGGCTTCTGCGCAGAAAACCTGGATGACATTGCAGTGTCCAGCTCCACTTCGGAAGAACACTTGCAGCACCTCTGCAGAGTGTTAGAGGCCCTGCAAAAGGCAGGCCTCACTATTAAGGCAAGCAAGTGCCAAATAAGGCAGGGTTCAGTGGTGTATTTGGGACACCAGGTAGGGAGTGGCCAGGTGGCACCCCTACAGCCAAAAAATGACACCATTCTGGCTTGGGAGCCTCCCAAGACCCAGATTGAGGTGAGGGCCTTTTTAGCCCTCACTGGCTATTACCGGAGGTTTGTCAAGGGATATGGCACCATTGTTGCCCCCTTGAATGAGTTGACTTCCAAGAAGCTACCAACGAAGGAGATCTGGACAGAGGCTTGTCGGACAGCTTTTGATGCCCTGAAGGCTGCCATGTGACCAGCACCTGACTCCTCCAAGGAGTTTGTTCTGCAAACAGACGCCTCAGAGCATGGTATAGGAGCAGTACTCTCACAGCTTAATGAAGATGGCCTGGATCAACCTGTAGCCTTCATTAGCAGGAGGTTACTTCCCAGGGAAGGTAGGTGGAGTGCAATAGAGCATGAAGCTTTTGCTCTGGTCTTGGTGCTGAAGAAGCTAAGGCTCACTTCCGGGTTCAGACCAACCACAGGACCCCTTAGATGGTTAATGCAGATGAGGGGTGAGAATCCAAAATTGTTAAGGTGGTCCATTTCCCTACAGGCGATGGAGTTTACAGTGGAACACCGCCCTGGTACAGAACACGCCAATTCTGAGGGTCTGTCCAGATTCTTCCGCCTTAGTGACAATAACTCCCATGAGGTTGGGCAGTTGCTCCCCACTTTCAGCTGGGGGGACACATGTTAGACCTGGCAACCTTGGCTTGGTCTCCCCTAACTTCTTTCCTCTGTGTCCCAGGTTTTTGATGTGTGCTGGACTCTGTTTTGATACTCTGGGCAATTTACCACTGCTAACTAGTGCTAAAGTGCAAGTGCTCCTATGGAAAATGAATTGGTAATTGGCTTTCCATAATTGGCTTATTTGATTTACTAGTAGGTCCCTAGTACAGTGCACTAGAGGTGCCTAGGGCGTGTAAATCAAATGCTACTAGTGGGCCTGCAGCACTGGTTGTGCCACCCACATTAGTAGCCCTGTAAACATGGCTCAGACCTGCCACTGCAGTGTTTGTGTGTGCAGTTTTAAACTGACAAGTCGACCTGGCAAGTATACCCACTTGCCAGGCCTAACCTTCCCTTTTCTTACATGTAAGGCACCCCTAGGGTAGGCCCTAGGTAGCCCAATGGGCAGGGTGCAGTGTATGTTAAAGGAGGGACATGTACTTATTTTTCACTGGTGCAAGCCTATCTCGCTCACAGGTTAACATGTGGGTTGCCTTCAAATATTATTAAAGCGCAGATCCCCTTTGGGAGCAGATAGACATGTGGAGTTTGGGGTCCCTGAACTCACAATGTAAAAATACATCTTTTAGTGAAGCTGGTTTTAGATTGTGTGTTTGAAAATGCCACTTTTAGAAAGTAGGCATTTTCTTGCTTAAACCATTCTGTGGCTTCTCCTGTTTGCGGATTTCCTGTCTGGGTCAGTTTGACAGTTGGGCTGTTTGCACTTCTCTCTAGACAGTAACACAAAGGGAGCTGGGGTGTAGCCTGCATATCCTGATGACCCAGACGTGCTAGGAGGGAGGGGAGGAGTGGTCCCTTACACCTGAAAGGTCTGTGCCTGCCCTCACACAATGCAGTCTCCAACCCCTTGGTTTGTGTCTGCGGCCTGGCCTGGGCAAGGCAGGATCTTACAAACAAGAGAGACTTTCCTTTGAAGTTTGCCTACTTCAAAGGCAGAAAAGGGGTATAAGAAGAGCCCACAAAACCTCTGAAAATTAGATCACTTCTTGAATTAAGAGGAACCTCTGCCAAGGAGAAGAGCTGAGGAAAAGGGCTGCCTCTGCCTGTGAATGTGCTCTGTTGGGCTATGCTGAAGTTGCTGCTTCTGCCTGTGAAAGGGGACAAAGGCTGGACTTTGTTGTTGTAGGAGGCTGGCATGGTTTGTAGTGGGTACCTTGTGTACTTACACCAGGTCCAGTTATCCCTTGTTAGTGAATGTGGTAGTGTTCTAGCAGCTTAGGCTGATAGAGGTAGCTATAGCAGAGTAGCTTAGGCTGAACTAGGAGACATGCAAAGCTCATGCAATACCACTCATAGTTACACAGTACTTATGCACAAGTAAAGACAATACTCAGTGTTATCAAAAATAAAGGTATTTATTTGGGTGACACAGTGCCAAAAATATCTTAGAGACAATACTCCTTCTGGGGGTCAGTATTATACACAATATATACACTAGACACCAAAATTAGATATCTAAATAGTCATAGAACAATGCAAACAGTAGGGAATCCTATAGAATGCAATGGGATAAAACAGGTCTAGGGGCAACACAAACCATATACTAAAAACGTGGAATGTGAATCACGAATTCCCCCCTAGACAAGTGTAGTGTGTACAGAATCACTGGGAGAGTAAGAATACAGTAAAGGTAAGTAAATTACCCTACCCCAGAGCCCAGAAAATCAGGAGTAAAGTACTGCATGTTTCCTTAGGACACACTACACCTCGTTTATGGGATTTTGCAGCAGCCAACCAAGTCTGCAAATAACTATTGATGTATTATTGGACCTGAAGAACTGCAAAGGAAGGGGCCAAGTACAGAAGTCAAAAGAAGTTCCAGGAAGGAGAGGAGCCCCTGCCAACCCAGAAGAGGGTGCAAAAGAAGAGTCCCTGGTTAGTAGAAGACTGCAGAAATGCACCCTAGGAAGATGCCAGCAGGTTCCGGCGTGATGCAAAAGATTTCCCACAGCGTGAATATTGTTGCAGATGAGATTTTGTGTTGGAAGGCGCCATCAACCCTTGGCTACGGCAAAAGACCATTTGTTATCAAAATGGTGCTGAATGGACCCAGGAGAGACATGGGGGCCTCAATTCTGTGTGAGGAGGAAGAGGGGGCTCTCAGCACTTTGGAGAGCCCTCAGGATGCCAGCCAGCACCCCCAGAAGCCACATGATATGGGTTCAAAGAAGGTGCAAAATGTGGTTGATGCAGCACAACAAAAGAAGGTCCCACGCCGCCGGAGAACAACTCGGAGAGTTAAGCGTCGCAGGGTGGAGTGCTGGGGACCTGGGCCAGGCTGTGCATGAAGGAATTTTGCAAAGAGTACACAGAGGCCTCAGGAGGCGAAGAAGACACAAAACACAGGGGTACTGTCGTTCTTGGGGAACACAAGGTCTAACCTCCTCCAATTGCGTCAGCAGGACCTCAGGATAGTCTATGTCGAGGGTGTCTACACTCTGAACTAACAATGTAAAAATACATCTTTTAGTGAAGCTGGCTTTTAGATTGTGTGTTTGAAAATGCCACTTTTAGAAAGTATGCATTTTCTTGCTTAAACCATTCTGTGGCTCTGCCTGTTTGTGGATTCCCTGTCTGGGTCAGTTTGACAGTTGGGCTGTTTGCACCTCTCTCTAGACAGTAACACAAAGGGAGCTGGGGTATAGCCTCCATATCCTGATGAGCCAGACGTGCTGGGAGGGAGCGGAGGAGTGGTCACTTACACCTGAAAGGGCTGTGCCTGCCCTCACACAATGCAGTCTCCAACCCCTTGGTGTGTGTCTGGGGCCTGGCCTGGGCAAGGCAGGATCTTACAAACAAGAGAGGCTTTCCTTTGAAGTTTGCCTACTTCAAAGGCAGAAAAGGGGTATAAGAAGAGCCCCCAAAACCTCTGAAAATTAGATCACTTCTTGAATTAAGAGGAACCTCTGCCAAGGAGATGAGCTCCTCTGACATTCTGTGTCCTTAGGAGCATGCTCGTTGCCGTGAGAGGAGTCCCAGGGTACCAGTCATTACCTTGGAACGTGCCTGCTTGGAGCAGGGGAGTGATTACGTCACTCCACAGGAGATTTCTTCGGTTCTTCTGGTGCAGGATGAAGACAGGGAGTCCCCAGAGCGTGCACACCGTGGAAACTGTTACAGTTGCTGACTTGGAGCTGAGGTTGCTGAAGAAAAGTGTCTCTTGCAGACACTTTGTTGCAGTTACAGCGTTTCATAGAGCAGGCTGCGGTTGATCCGAGGTCAGAAGAGTCTGAAGTGGTTGCAGAGGATTCCTGAAGGAAACTTGCAAGCAGAATCTGAAGAGAACCCACAGGAGAGACGCTAAATAGCCCGGAGAGGGGGATTGGCTACCTTATCAGCTAAGGACGTATCAGGAGGTGTCTCTGACATCACCTGCAGGCACTGGCCACTCAGATGCCTCCAGAGTGCCCCCACACCTTGCAAAGCAAGATGGCTGAAGTCTGGGACACACTGGAGGAGCTCTGTGCACCACCCCTGGGGTGGTGATGGACAGGGGTGTGGTCCCTCTCTTTTTCCTTTGTCCAGTTTCCCACTAGAGCAGGGGAGAAGTGGTCCCTGAACCTGTGTAGACTGTTTTATGCAAGGAGGGCACATCTGTGCCCTTCAAAGCATTTCCAGAGGCTTGGGGAGGCTACCCCTCCCCAGCCTGTAACACTTATTTCCAAATGGAGAGGGTGTAACACCCTACTCTCAGAGGAAATGCTTTGTTCTGCCTTCCTGGGACTGGGCTGCCCAGAACCCTCTGTGTTAGGTGGCAGCAGCTGTAGCTGCAGTGCAAGCCTCAGAGAGCACGTTTGGCAGTACTGGGGGTCCATGGTGGAGCCCCCAGGATGCATGGAATTTGCTCCCCAACACCAGATTTGGAATGGGGGGGCAATTCCATGATCTTAGACATGTTACATGGCCATATTCAGAGTTACCGTTGTGAAGCTACATATAGGTATTGACCTATATGTAGTGCACGCGTGTAATGGCGTCCCCGCACTCACAAATTCCGGGGAAATGGCCCTGAACTATGCGGGGGCACCTTTGCTAGTGCAAAGGTGCCCTCATACTTAGTAACTTTGCACCTAACCTTCAGCAAGTGAAGGTTAGGCATATAGGTGACTTATAAGTTACTTAAGTGCAGTGAAAATGGCTGTGAAATAGCGTGTGCACTATTTCACGCAGGCTGCAATGGTAGTCCTGTATAAGGGTTTGTCTGAGCTCCCTATGGGTGCAAAAGAAATGCTGCAGCCCATATGGATTTCCTGGAACCCCAATGCCCTGGGTACCTAGGTACCATATACTAGAGACTTATAATGGGGGTCCAGTATGCCAATTGAAATTGGTAAATTAAGTCACTGGCCAACAGTGACAAATTTAAAAGCAGAGAGAGCATAAGCACTGAGGTTCTGGTTAGCAAAGCCTCAGTGACACAGTTAGGCACTACACAGGCATACACATTAGGCCATAAATTATGAGCACTGGGGTCCTGACCAGCAGTATCCCAGTGAGGCAGTCAAACCACACTGACATATAGGTTTTTATCTATGAGCACTGGGGTCCTGGCTAGCAGGATCCCAGTGACACAGTAAAAACACACTGACACACACTCACAAACAGGCCAAAAGTGGGGGTAACCATGCTTGAAAGAGGCTACTTTCCTACAGTTGTGCATTCCTGCTTGAGAAGAATCTCCAAAGGCTTGAACTGAGCTTGCCTCCTGTTGTTGAAGTCTCAGGGCCATCAAAGACTTCCCCTGCCAGCACCTGGATTCTCTGTTGAGACTCCTGCTATTCCAAGTGATGCCCTATCCAGTCCCTGGGCCCTTAAGAGGTGAAGCTGGCAGCTAAGAAATGCAAATCCCCACAAAGACTGCCGTGCAGGGAAACTTTCGACGCACCACCTGACTTGCGGCAGATAAACAACGCACCACCGGCCTCGTGTCTAAAATCGACGCTCCACCTTCATCGCAGCTGGAAGATCGACGCAACACGGCTGGAGAAACGATGCGCAACACCAGCAGTGGCTGCTGTTAATGACGCAAGCCCCCACGTAGCAAGGTTTTCTTGACACCGTGTGGCTGGACTTCAACGCAACATCGCTGGATGCAGAAAACCAACGCAAAGCCTGCTCAGACCCGAAGTGCCCATCCAGATCGACGCATTGCTCTCTTCGCGGGAGCGAATAAACGGTGTACGGCACCGAACCAGAGGAGGAATGATGCACGTTCTCGCTTGCGGGTGAGAAATCAATGCATCTCTGGCCTTTTCCGATGCACGCTTGCCGATGCGGCTTTAATTTGACACTACACAGGTACTTTTTGCACTAACAGCGTTCTCACTATTGTCTAAGGAATTAAGGCCCTCATTATGACATTAGCGGTAAGTCCTGCTTACCGCCATGCTGACTGCAGCCAACATAGTGCCGGTGCAGCGGTTTACCGCTACCCATATTATGACACACACATAGCAATCCGTCACTATGCAGCCACACACACAAGTCCGCCAGCCCTAAGGTCAGTGATAAACGGGCAGTAGCAAAACCCACACCGTTACGCCAACAGAACTACGCCTACAACATTATGACCCACGAATCACCGCTGCGGACCTTCAACCGCGGTAATCCATTAGCAGTACATACAGCTGCGCTCAAAATACACACACACACATACAAAACAACACCACATTGGATAATTCAAACTACACACACCTGACACACATACACACACCACACCCACACACTCACATCAATAAAAAACACACTACCCACAACCCTTTACGACTAAACAAAATTAACAACAGAGAGATAGAGACACCAAGATCACCCACAGAACCAGAGCCACAGAACACTATCACCCATACACCATCCACGCACCTTACAGCACGCACCCCAACACATCACCCCACATACCCTCATACACACCACACACAGTACACCCATGGCACCACAAAGAGACCCCAGGTTCTCAGAGGAGGAGCTAAGGGTCATGGTGGAGGAAATCATCCGGGTAGAGCCACAGCTATTCGGATCACAGGTGCATCAAACATCCATTGCTAGGAAGATGGAGCTATGGCGGAGAATCGTGGACAGGGTCAACGCTGTGGGACAGCACCCCAAAACAAGGGATGACATCAGGAAGAGGTGGAACAACCTATGGAGGAAGGGGTGTTCCACAGTAGCAAAACACCCGTTAGCAGTACAGAGGACTGGCGGTGGACCCCCACCTCCTCCCCCACAACTAACAACATGGGAGGAGCAATGCTTGGCAATCATGCATCCTGAGGGCCTGGCAGGAGTAGCAGGAGGACTGGACTCTGATAAGTCAACTCTTTACTACTTTCACCCCCCCACCTGCATGCCATCACATACCCCCACCCCTACCCTCACACCCATCAATCCATGACCTCACATACACCCCACCATCACAACCCACCCATCCCACTACCAAGCCCTGCACGTAACACCAATACACAGACACCCATCACACACCTGCATGGACACACATCACTAAAGAATGCACATTAGAGAGAATCACCTAGCCCACAAAATCACTACTCACACAAGGCAAAGCTGGCAGGGTGATCACAACCATAGAGGGCAACACACCAATGCACAAGATGTCACACGCAGAAACAATAACACTGCATTTACATCCCCACAGGTCCCCCACACAACATCACCAGGGAGGAGGTGCCAGCAACTTCAAGTCCACCCCATGAAGAAGCCCAGAGTGATGACAGCAGCTCTGGATGCCTGGATCTGGATGACCAACCTGGCCCATCAGGGAACTCCGGACAGTTGGTTACCCAGGCACGGTCCCATACTACCACAGACCCTCCCACCTCAGGAAACTCCAGCACAGTACCCACCCAGAGAGCCCATACCTCTGTCCCCAGGACATGTCAATCAGCAGTGTGTCCACCACTACAGGGACCCCAGGCCACCCCACAAACACCAAACAATCAGGGACCTGGGTCAGTGGCAGTGGGCACACAGTTCAGGGGCACAGGACAACAGGGAAGCTGGGAGGACTGGTGTGTGACAGGGGGAGGACAGGGCCAGGGAACCGACTCTCCAAGAGGCACTCACCAACATCCTGGGAGCATACCACCATTCCCAGGAGACGATGGGCCAGATACTGGACAAGTTGCAGGAGACCCAGCAGCTGCAGGAGGGACAGTACCTGGGGATCCGGGAGGACCTGAAGGACATCCACACCACCCTGGTCACCATTGCAGGGGTGCTGGCAGACATGGCCAACACCATGAGGGAGGCAGTGGCACACCACCGGGCCCCTGACACTAGCCACACCGAATAACAGCCCTCCACCTCCGCTAGTGGACAGGAGGCCCCGCCACAGGACCAACAGGCCACCAACACCCACCCCCCTGCAGAAGGAGAACCACCACGCAAATGGTCCCTGCAATCCAGGCAGAAGCCAGAGAACATTGCGAAGACCCCCGCCAGGAAATAGGACTCTCCTTATTGTCACCCTTGTGTCCCACTCTGTCACCCTGTACACCTTGAACTGCCAATGCTCCCCTTCCTATGCCCCCTTGGACAATACACCTGATATACAAATAGACTGGACTCTATCCTGGACTTACCTCCATCCTCAACCCAGCCCATGCTACTACCCTCTCTACTTCTTAGCACTTAAATAAACACAAGTGAAAAAAATACAAGTATGGAGTCTGTCAAACGATTGAACTATGTATTCATTTAACAAGCTTGAAACACTGCAATACAACTGTACAGGAATAAATACATAGGAATGAACTGTAGTAGGCTGCAGTCAACACACCAGGTGCCAGAGTGGGGCACAGATATCTGAAAATAGAGATGCCAAAGTGTACAGTAAGTGGCCATAAAATTGGGAGAATCTGCCTGCCATGTACAATGTCAAACACAAAACTGTCAATGTAAAGTGAAGTTATAGTGTCTTACCTGTGTTTCACTGGAAGTACTGTTGCTGTTCAGTTGTCCTCATCCTCATCCTCTGCCTCCTTCACTGTCCACAAGTTCCACTGCTGCCATACACCCATCTCCAGCCTCATCCTCCTGCAGAAAAGGCACCGGGCGTTTCAAGGCAAGGTCATGCAACAAGCAGCAGGCCACAATTATCTGGCAGACCTTCTTGGGTGAGAAGTACAGGGATCCAGCAGTTAGATGGAGGCAACTAAACCTTGCCTTTAGGAGGCCGAATGTCCTTTCTATTATTCTTCTTGTTCGCCCATGTGCCTCACTGTAACGTTCCTCTGCCCTTCTCCTGGGATTCCTCACAGGGGTCAGTAGCCATGAGAGGTTGGGGTAACCAGAGTCACCTGCAAATATCGAGGGACAACTGTTAGCCACACACCAACCCTTAGGGCCCACACCATACCCATACACCAACATGTACTGGGTGGGAACCAGGGCTCACCTATTAGCCACACCTAGTGCCTCTGGAGTTGAGCAATCACATATGGGATGCTGCTATTCCTCAGGATAAAGGCATCATGTACAGACCCAGGATACTTTGCACTGACGTATGAGATGTACTGGTCCACCATGCACACCATCTGCACATTCATTGAGTGAAAGATTTCTGAACACCTGTTCATTTCTTCAGGGGGGGGACAAATGCAATACGTGTTCCATCGATTGCCCCAATGATGTTGGGGATATGTCCCATTGAATAAAAGTCATCTTTCACTGTGGCCAAATCCTCCACCTGGGGGAAAACGATGTAGCTGCACATGTGTTTAATCAGGGCAGACAACACTCTGGTCAGCACTATTGAGAACATTGGCTGTGACATCCCTGCTGCCAAGCCCACTGTCACTTGGATGAGCCAGTTGCCAAGAGATGGAGCACAGATAGGACTTGCACAAGAGAGGGGATCCCAGTGGGGTGACGGATAGTAGATATCAGGTCAGGCTCCAATTGGGCACACAGCTCTGTGATTGTGGCCCTAGCGAGTCTATAGGTAAGGATAATGTGCCTGTCCTTCATTGTTACCAAGTCCACCAGGGGTCTGCACACGGGGATGTCTCCATCTCCTATTCATCCTCAGTGGTTGTAATTTAGGGTACACAACGGTGAGCAGCTGGTCAGTATTCCACATTTCCAAACACTACATTGCATTGTATGTTGTGACTATAACAGTTTATTGTTGGATAGGCCCAAATGGTGCCTATGTGTACTGTGACACAGTTAGGTGCCATGGCCTTCCCCCCCCTGAAATGGCGTCCGCCTGTCCTGTGTCGATGGACATGTGGAAATGAGGTAATGCCGCTGACGTTGTGCACTGTTGCGGGAGGTGGTCGAGTACCGCAGTGCAACTCCTCATTGGTTGTCAGTGGGCCCTATGGGTTACAGTTGCCAATGGTGATGTATGTGACCGCCATTTTCTGTCTGTTCACTCACTTGCTACCTGACCTTCCACAGGAGAGGACCTACACTGCAAGTGCTGCTGTGACCTGTGTCTGGAACCTACCATGGCTTGTGTCACTAGGGAAAGGGCCCCTTCCTTCACCGCTGCGGAGTTGGAGAGAGTGGTGGATGGGGTCCTATCCAGTACCAAATGCTGTTTGGGACTCCAGACCAAGAGGTGAGTATACTGTGAGCACGATGCATGGGGCATGAATGCATGGAGTGCTGTGTGTGAGGGCCTCGTGGAGGGGGAGTTGGTGGAAGGGTTCTGGGCAGCGTGATTCATGCATGGTGGGCAATGTCTGTGCATAAGGGGATGGGAGGGCTATGGTGGGCCATTAGTGTAAGAGGCCGAACGGTCTGACTGATATCTTTTTCTATGTGTATGTTCTATGTGTTCTATGTGTATCACTCCGGGTGGGTGATGCAGGCCTGTGGGTGCCCCTAGGCCAGGCCGGACATTGCAGGGTAGGTCCCATGTTGGGCTGGGGCTGATGAACACCACCTCCTACCAAGCTAGTAGGCATCCACAACTGGGCAGTGGTCTGCGGGTGTAAGGTATGCTGCTATTGGCATTAGGTATTTCTGTCCATGGCCTGGTGACTTGCATTGCTACTGGTTGTGCATTGCCTAATGCGTAGGGCTGTTCCCTGTGTGTGTGTGTGTTTCGTGTACACCAACGGTGGTGTTGCTGGTGCCATTGACCAAGTGTATCCTTTGTCTCTTCACCCCCCCTTTTCGTTTTGTCACCCTGTCCTTTTGTGCATTAGCATCATCTGGTGTAGGAGCAGAGGCACCGGCGACAGAGGGAGCTGCATCCCACAAGCCCCGGAAGGCCGAATCCACTGACGGTGAGGGCACCAGTGGGATGGAGGGCCAGGGGAGCATCACGGCAGAGACAGGAGGGGACAGTTCTGACAGTGATACCTCCTCCGATGGAAGCTCCCTGGTGGTGGCGGACACCTCTGTGTCCACCCCAACTACAGGTACAGCCGCCACCCCCGTACCAGCACTGACGTCCCAGCAGCCCCTCAGCGTGTTTCCCATACCCACTCAGCCAGGAGGGTGGGCATCTCCTTCGCCCAAGGCACCTCAGGCCCTCTCCCAGTTAGCCCTGCTGCCCTGAGTGAAGAGGCTATTGACCTCCTGAGATCCATCTCTGTTGGGCAGTCAACCATAGTGAATGCCATCCAGGGGCTGGCAGCCCATTTGCAACAAACAAATGCATTCCTGGAGGGCATTCACTCGGGCATGGCGGCCCAACAGAGATCAATCCAGGCTCTGGCCTTCTCCCTGATGGCGCCATTGTCCCTGTTTCTAGCCTCCCCCCTCCAACTTCCTCTACCCATCCCCATTCCCCTCAACCCCAACCTATCCCAAGCACACAGGCAGACCAGCATGCACACATGACAACACACAGGAGTGGCTCAAGCAAACACAAGCACCACACATCATCCCACAGGCACTCACACAAACACCATCCAGATGCAGACATACCAACATCCACTGCCTCCACTGTCTCCCCCTCCTCCTCCACCTCCCTTCCAGTAGCATCTCCACTCACACCTGCGTGCACTACATCCTCATCCATTACCACCATCTCCAGCACACCTATCAGTACACACCCCTCACTGGCAGTCACCAACCCCACATCCATGCACAAGTCCCCTGTGTCCTCTCCCACTGTGTCTGTGCCCCCTCCTCCCAAAGTACACAAACGCAAGCACTCAGACACCCAACAGCCATCCACCTCACAACAGCATCCAGCCCAAGCACCTGCACCCAAAATCAGCAAACAGACACCTCCTATAACCACTTCCTCTTGCTCCACTCCCAAACCTTCACTCTTCCCACCCCAATGTCCCTAAGAAGGTTTTCCCCTCCACCGTTGACCTCTTCCCTATCCCTCCCCCCCGTCCTTCACGTCAGGCCAGGGTGGTCAGAACCCAGGCGAGCAGCTCAGCCACCCAGTCCACGGCCACTGTAGTGTTGACAGCTACTGCAGGTCGGAGAGGCTCCAGGGAACCAGGCATCAGCACTGAAAGTGTGCCTGCACCAGCTGCCAAAGGGAAGGGCAAGGAGGCACCACCAGCTGGCAAAGCGAAGGGCAAGGAGGCACCACCAGCTGGCAAAGGGAAGGGCAAGGAGGCCCCACCAGCTGTGAAAGGGAAGGGCAAGGAGGCACCATCAGCTGCCTAAGTGAAGCGCAAGGGGCTTGAACCAGCAGGCAGGAAGGACAGAGGCCTGGTGCTGGGACTGATTCTGAGCCCCCACCACCAACCATGGCGGTTCAGCCATCCAAGGCTGCAGTGGAAGGTCTGGAGCCTCCCCCTCCACTGCCTGCACCACTACCAGCACCGCCAACAGCACCACTGCCAGCAGCAGCAGCCCCAGTGGGCAGCCGTCCGAGGCTCCAGGGGAAGGGCTGGAGCCTCCCCCCACCACTGCCTGCACCGCCACCAGCACCTCCAGCAGCACCACTGCCAGCAGTAGCAGCCCCAGTGGGCAGCCGCCTGAGGCTGCAGGGGAAGGGTTGGAGCTTTCCCCCACCACTGCCAGCCCCGACACCAGCCCCACAACTGCCACCACTGAGCACCCATCACTGCCAGCGGGCAGTGTGTACTCCTGCCTCCACGGGCTGTAGTCCATCCTGGCCCCTGCAAATCCTGTAGGTGTGACACCCAGGTGAGAGATTGTGGCCTTGCACTCCCCAAGATCTGCATCACGGCACAAGGCTCCCTCCAGAACCAGTGGAAGAAGCCATCCACTCACCCTATCCTTGCGAGGATGAAACACACTGGGAACAAGGCCCCCACCAGAACCAGTGGAAGAAGCCATCCATTCACCCCATCCTTGCCAGGATGAAGCAAACTGGGCACAAGGCCCCCTCCAGAACCAGTGGAAGAAGCCATCCACTCACCCCATCCTTGCCAGGATGAAGCACACTGGGCACAAGGCCCCCTCCAGAACCAGTGGAAGAAGCCATCCACTCACCCCTTCCTTGCCAGGATGAAGCACACTGGGCACAAGGCCCCCTCCAGAACCAGTGGAAGAAGCCATCCACTCACCCTATCCTTGCAAGGATGAAGCACACTGGGCACAAGGCCCCCACCAGAACCAGTGGAAGAAGCCATCCACTCACCCCATCCTTGCCAGGATGAAGCACACTGGGCACAAGGCCCCCCCCAGAACCAGTGGAAGAAGCCATCCACTCACCCCATCCTTGCAAGGATGAAGCACACTGGGCACAATGCCCCCTCCAGAACCAGTGGAAAAAGCCATCCACTCACTTGCTCATCATCAACCATACAACTCCTTTCACATTCACTCTCTCCAACTAATTCCTTTGAACTAATACCTTGAGACTTCAATCACACCATACACAACACCCCTTGTTTCACATGTTTCATTCTCAATCTTGGATGCACATTCAAATTCCTGAATTACTCTTCATCTTCTATTTATATCTTCACCTCACTCACAGTCTCTCAAACTTGTCACCCACCTTTCAAGTAGTGCAATCAACTTTAAGTACTTAGAAAAAGTTATGCAATTCCCAGAGTCTTCAGATGCAGAAAGTTCTTCCAGCTAGGAATTGAAGTCAGAAAGCTATAGAGACATAAACTCTTGATTATGAAAAACACTAGCAAAAACATTACAAGAGAGGGAGAATGTGAGGAGCAATAACAAATTTGTTGCATCTGCTTCCTCTGAGGAAGGTAACCATGTAGAAGCTAAACAATCCTTATCATTACACTAGTATACTCCTCTAATACATGTGAATATAACTTTTTTCTATAATTATCTAGAAACCTAAGCCTATGTTTTAATTTCATGTGTACTATATCATTGTGTGTAGCAGGTAATTCAACTTGTATTGGTGAGAGATATTTAACTGGAGCAATCAAGCACAACAATAGGCCAGCTAAAATTATTATCATTATCAATGAAAATACACTAAACATTTTGCAACACCTTTGTCTGCAGTTTGCCATCTTCCACTTAGTAAAAATAAAAATGAAACAGGAAAATCCAACTTATAAAAAGTACAAAATCAGGAAACTTCACTTACTTCAAATATTCAGTTGACAGAATTCGAGAAACCCTTCTATGTTTGCCTGGATTCTCATTTACAAAAACAAACTACAAAAACAGTTATTAAGATCTTCTTGTGTGTTTCGCATTTTCAAATCAAAAGTTCATCAAACCTGTCTTAGATATTGAGTTCAGGGTGTTTCTTCAGGTTCCTCCTCAAAAATGTACTGACAGAAATGTGTCAAATCATAGCCATCCACATCTGAATCTTCACCTGCAGAAACTGATGCTAGATAAGTCTATTCAGGGGATGCATATATTCTGTTTGGCACTTTTTCTCTTGTTGGTCATTTGGTTACAGCTGATCCACTTTCCCTGTTTTCAGAGTCTACTTTAATTGGCTGTTGTTCTTCTCTGATCAACTCTGGCCTTCTAGTGTTGGCCTTCAACTCTTCCAGTGTAGCCTTTGACTTCTTCTCTCTGATTCAGGCCACTTACCTCCTTGATAAATATTCTCATTTTCAGATTCTCTTGTTAGAGCTGCTGAATCTTCTTGACTTTCAACAGAATATTTGCTTTCATCAGCAGCAGCACTTGGCACACTGTGACCAGTTTTGGCAAGAGGTTCTTAAAAACTCACATTTTCAGGTTTACTTTTGCAGAAACTAGAGTTCCAGTTTCTTGTCTGTGATATACAATGTTTCCTCTTCTTGATATTGATGATTTTTATTTTCTTTACCCACCCTGGAACTTTGTTTCCTTCTCTCACCCGGATCCATGCAGTAAACTCGAGCCTTGATACTGTGAATCAGTAGTTGCGGTCACCACCTCCTCATCTGCAGTCTTCACTCTCTTCATGCGAACTGCATGGATCCACTGTGGGAGTCCAGTAGACTTTACAGCAGTGGCAGTCACAAGTATCACTCGATGGGGGCCCTTCCACACTGGCTCTAAACTATTTTTGTGAACATGCTTTTTCACCATTACCAGTCACCAGGTTGCAGTGAGTGACACTGGACTTCTTTTGTTGATGGTGTTGCCATGTTCACCTTATGAGAAACAAATATCACCACATTAGCCAGACCTTTACAGCAGTCAAATACAATGCCATAAGTTATTGATACAAGTGGTGCTGAAGGAATGCACAGGATTCTCATAGCCCCCCCAATAAGGACTTTATACAGCGAAAGACCAGTCTTTTTGTTTTGAGTACTTCTAATGCTCATCTGCCCAAGTAGAGGGGCATTATTGTCATATTCATTCTCTCAACCACCCTTGACGATTCTGGTCTGTAACTGCAGTAGAGCATTTGCTTAATTTGGAAAGCTGTATATAATAGCTTTAATATTTCATGTTTGAAGTAGGTACAGCTGTCTGTCTCAATAGAAGTAGGCATATCTTGAAAGCTATTCTCTCAATAGTAGTTTGACCAGAGTCATACTATCGCATTTCCTAGCTGGGTAGGCCTCCACCCATTTAGAGAACAACGTACTTCCAAAATATATCTAAACCCATTGTAAACTGGCATTTCAGTGTAATCTGTTTAAAGCCCAGTAAATTGTCCCTCAGACTTTCCTATGTGACTCATAGCCACTAATGTTTATTTTCCTAGATTCATTCTCTGACATATAATACATCTTTGGCATAGATCTTCTGCTACAGCTCTAAAGCGACTATTTTGTCAATACTATTTACAAATCCTCACCATACTGTCTCTCCCTACATGGGTATATCTATGAATTAACCTGGCCGTATTTGGCAGCAGTGAATAAGGAAGTGCATATTAGTGATCTGGAATTACCAACGCATTGTTACAGTCCTTTGTACAACCAGTTGTTTTGCACCTTTTCTTTCATCCTCTGGTTCTTCCTCCTCAAGCTCTCAGTGTTCAATTACTGTTGTTCACACTAGGTTCAATAAACACAGTTTACTTTGTATGTGTCATCAGTTTCTGTCTCAGACTGACATTG
Source organism: Pleurodeles waltl (assembly GCF_031143425.1). Lineage (NCBI taxonomy): Eukaryota > Metazoa > Chordata > Amphibia > Caudata > Salamandridae > Pleurodeles > Pleurodeles waltl. Next base: position 90,645,370 of record NC_090437.1, read on the forward strand.
TTCTTGTGCTTTCTTTTGTTCTTGCTCTTTTGATTTGATTGTTACAGTTACAAGAACAACTTGATCAACAACAATTGCCCATGGTGACAATAAGATCACCTGACTTATGCAAAATACACTTCACAACCACAATTTCTTTAGGCTGCTCTAGAGCCTCTGATAGAATAGGAATTAGGAATGTTTCACTCCTAATTAGACTACCAGAGGATGTCATGAAACCTCTTTGTGACTAGAGTTGCCCAGCATCATGTAACACTCCAAAACCATACTGTCTGTCTGTATAAATTATCACACTTAGTTCATTAGCTAGTCAGCATGTTCTTGTTAAGTCAATCAATTCTGCTACTTGTGCTGAAGTTACTTTTCACAAGAATGATGTTTCAACTTTTTCAGAAATAGAGCCAACTGTATAAGCTTCTTGCAATATTCCTTGATGGTCTCATAGAACAGAACCATCTATAAACAGACTCATCAAGTGGAGTGTCTTTTATGTCTGTCTTGCTTTGGTACACAATCCTGTTACATCAATGCAATCATGGTCAGATTCATCATCATCTTCATCATTGTTTGGAATCAGCATCAGAGTTGCAGGATTCAAGATATTACACCTCCCAATTAAGATGTTATCAACTGCCAGTATTGTTTGCTCACATTATGTCAGGTGACTGTTTTGTAGGCTGAGGTTATGTACAAGTCAGCAAAATCTGACTCAATGAAGTGCTAAAGCAATAATTCTGTAACCCCTGACAATTACTTTGCTCTGCTCTATTGCCAGGCAAATTGCAGGTTTCAGACAATCAGGAAGACCTGTAGCTACTGGGTCTAATGTAGCAGAGAAGTAAGCAACAGACCCTTTTGTTTCACCCTGCTTTTGCATGAGTGCAAATAGTGCACACCTGTCTTTTTTTGGACAGTACAAAAAGAAATCCCTAGCATAATTTGGTATTCTCAGAGTTGGTTCACTGCAGAATTTTTTTCCAAGTTCTAGGAAGGCATTCATTTGTTATCAAAAGAGACCGGATCCACAATGAGATTTGCGATCATGGAAAAGTTAGGAATTCATTAAAGACATTAGCCAAACATCCTTATCTTCCTTCTGGGTAGCTGGAGGATTCATTCTCAGTATTGCAGAAACAAATTTGTTTGATTTTTTTCTCACCCCTTTTTCAACGTGGTGACCTAGACAGACCACTTCCTTCATACACTACTGCATTTCTGTAGGTGAGACTTTATGACCATTCAACATACTTAAATAGCGCAAATTTATCTGACTTTCAACCTTCTTTCGTTTATTAGTGACTATCAGGTTGTCAATATACTGCACCAACAATGAGCTACAGGGCAGATCCAAATTTCCCCAATCCTTCCTAAGGATTTGACTAAAGATCGAAGGGTTTTCTGTATACCTCTGAGGGATTTGACACCAAACAAGGAAAGAAGAAAGCGTTGCACAAGTCGTTAACTGTGTTCCATTCTGTACCCACGGGAATGACATCAAGATTCGGGCCATTATACAACATTGGACCACAATTTTATTTATTTTCCCAAGACCTTCGATCACACTCCATTTGCAACTTGTTTTTTTAATGCTCATCACAAAAGACTTGCAAAGACTACCATGCACCTCTCTCAAAACTTCTTGTGGTATCATCTTTTCTATGACAGGCTTCATTTCCCCTTTTGCTTCTCTTGAAAGTTTATAGCGACAAGTTTGAGGGTGAACTGCATTTGGTTTTACTGTAATTTCCACTGGCTCCGCGCTTTTAACAAATCCAATTTCTTTACCTGTAAAATCTCATAACTCGTCCTTAACTGAATATCTTAAATGAAGAGGCAGGTCATCTTTTGTAAGAACTGGAACTAGATTAACTTTTGATACTTGTGATTTTATTTTGAACTCTAAATCCCCACCTTGTGTTTCAATTGCAACACCATCTGGTGAACCGTAAATCATGCAATTCATCTTGCAAAGCAAGTCTCTGCCAAGCAAATTAACAAGACTTTAATCACACAATGTGAATTGATGGCCATTTTCAACAGAGCACATTTTTACAGGGATCTTTGCTGAAACCTGATTTTTAATTTGCTTATTCCTACAACTTAGACTTCTTTTCCTAAAAGTGGTAGGCTTGGAACCTCCATGAAATGGATGTGGTATGAGTAGCCCCAATGTCAATCAGGAATGATACAGCATGGCCATTCACCTCACTATCTACATATGGGCCACTTTGATCTACCTATGGGACTGCACCAAGCATACAATCCTCCTGCCCTCTTAAGCACCGTTTTTGGGACTACATTGCATCCTGTGCAAACTGGAGAAACTCAGTATTGAAAATCAAAGACTTCTCCTTGACTCTGATGAGGCAGTTTTTTTCTCATGTTCTGCTGCAACACTGTGCTACAAGCATATAGAGATTTGTCAACTATTGTGCATAGAGGTGTGTTGTCCTGGAGCAGTAACCTGTGTCATCTTGTTTACATTCTGCTGCATCTGAGGAACAAAATAATTTTGGATTTGATCTGGATTTTGCCTGTACTTGTGCTTTCAGTTTCCAATTTTCCCACAGGTAGGATAAGCGGTATTCTTTTAAAGCATTTGTTGAAGAATTATTCATAAATCCTCTACTTGTACCCTGTAGGCTACAAACCCAATCTGTGTAGAGAACATATTGTTTACTTGCACACCAACTCCTTGTATTCCAAAATTTAAATTTGTACCAGGATTTACACCATCACCAAAACCAGAATCGCAACTTAAGTGCGCTATTTGATTTTATCACCTCTCTGAAACTGCTTTGTCTGTGCAGCCATCAGCTTTACCTTAATTTTTTACTGCTTAGTGTTGAAGCAATCACAGCAATATTTTGCTTAAGTGTCTCGATGTTCGTAGTTTTTCAACACATCATACTATGTTGAATATGAGAATTAAGCTCCGGACACAAACCCATAATGAAAGTTGATCTACTACCTTCTTTCATTGGATCCTAAACTCCACTATACTTTCTATAAATCTGCATAAGCCTCTTGTAGTATGTATGGACTGACACTTTAGTCTCTAGTGTACCGCTCATAATGTTTGCTAAATTCCCCTATTGCTCTGGCATCTTTTGCTTCAAATGTTCTTTCACAGCCTTGTAATTTTCCATCACAGAAGCAGCGGGAACAATATTAGCAGGTACTCTATGCAGTGCCTCTGTTGGTCAAGTATCAGCCACTTTGCACTTAGCCCACAGGTTTTTTGGAATAATAATAACAAATAAACTGCTCCAGTCTACCCACAGCACTTTTGAAAAGCCACTAGTCTTTCAACCTTTATATACCACTTATCTGGCTCTTCTCTCCAGAAGAAGTGTTGTGAATGCATAGATATCAAACCTGGTATAAGGAACATGCACATATGCTCCTCCATGAACTTCTCGCAAAAGGAATTCTATCAAAACCATTTCCATTTCAAGCCTGCTGATGACTTTCTTTTCAGTAGCAATCTTTTTCTTTTTAATATTACTCTTTTTCTTCCTTTTATCTCTATACTTTCTGAAATCACTCCATTCTTTCATGCAAGTACTAAACTTCCTAATATGTGCTCAGAGAGATAATAAACCCATGTTCTTTACTTGAGCTTCACTCAAATCCATTCAAAAGTTTCTACACCAATTCATTCACATGCCTAGTGTAGTGGGAAAGGTATGCCCAGACGGCGGTCTTGTGCTCACTGTGCCACTAGATTCAAGCTTGCTGGTTGATGAGGGTTGATACCCTGAAAATGGTCTCAGTATGCTTGTTTCCAGTCCAGGGAGGATCTGGCCTGGCAGTTCGGGCTGGACTGTTGGCATGGGGAGCAGGGTCAAGACTGATTTGCATATGGCTAGGTCCAAACTGGGGTGGCATGGTGAGCAAAAACGATGGATAAAACCCAGATCTGTGACAGGGGGTGAATGTTTGCATTGTTCAGCATTCCGTCCATCATCTGTTCTTTTTGGTTTTGTCGCCCTGAAATTGAGCATAATAACTCTGCAAGGAAGGTTCTTAATAGCCTCAGAGATGTAGGTTTTAACATCAAGATGGAAAAATGTATAACTGAGGTAAAATCCATAGGTTACCTTGGGCACACAATTTTGGGGAAGTGGTTAAACCCAAATACAACTTGATTTCTTCAGTGAAAATATGCTTTCTTCTACCAAAAAAGAAGAGCTTAAATATGTTCAAAATTTTGCAGACCCTTAAGGTCTTTACTTAGAATGGTGATCCATTTGAGTGGAACCCAGAGTGCCAACAGACCTTTCCTAAAGTAAAGGATACCAGTGTCAACACTGGGAAGTTTAATGTTAAATTTAAAACCATACTCACTATTGATACTGGCATCAAGTGCATAAGAGTTACATTATTCCAAAGTATAGAAGACACAGAAAAAACATAGAAGCATTATTATTAAATAAAACAATACTAAAAAATACTAAAATAGATACAAGGACTGGTATAGCAATAAAAAGGGAGTGAAAAATCCTAAATGAAGTCTGGGACAATGGGTGCTGTTCAGAGACCAACAATAAGGCAATTTAAGTTCAATGTATTTTCCAAGTCCTTGAGGATCAAATAAGTAAAGTGAAATGTTGTAGTCGTGAAGGATGATCGCATTTGGAGCATAGACAGATTGTCCAAGTGTTCAGAAATGTCTGTAACTGGAAAGGAGTCCTCTGCAAGTATCGCTGAATGCTTAAGTGAATCCATTGCAGAGAGGAAGAGCAAAAGGGAAAATCCTCCTCAAGACGGGCAAGTGTACTATGAACTGTATTGATCTGCAATCAAATAATAATTTTCTGTATGTTTTCCAGACTGTTGTAATCTCTGTTAATATTCTTCTTTTACCTGTTTACATCATGCAATTGCTAAGTTTTATGGTTGCAACCAGTGCTTCTCACTTTCTGGGGAAGGAAGATTTGTTGTGGTTAGGACCCATCCATCTTTTTCCTTCCCCTCTCCCTCCTGCCCCTTCCTCTACTGCCCATTAGAACGTTTTATTTAGAAGCTGATTTACAATGTTAAAAAGTGAGGAGGGATAGCGAGTGACAGTTGATGGATAGTGGGACTTGAGAAAAGAGCTTGGTGGCATATTGCCAAGTAAAGACAAGGCTCTTTCTTTCTTGCCATTTTTGGAGTCTACTTACCTTCTTCAGTAAGATTCCTGGGCTTTTCGTGCACAGTCCTCCATGCATCTTGTAACAACATCTTGAAGCCACAGTTCCTGCATTTCCTTGTTCAAGTCTTAGACAAAGGAATTTCTCACCATAGGTCGATTTCCTTGATCCATTACATACACAAAAGTGGAGGGAAGGAGGAAGAGGTGAAGGATACGCAGTCAAAGGGGACAAAGGCAACAAGCTAAACATTTGAAAAGATTACGATGAAAAATGGTACTTAAACGGCACATTAACATGTGATTCAAAAACTTGACTAACAAAGAAATCCTAAAGTCTCCCTATTAAAGCAGATAAGGCAGACATGGGCATTTAACCCCAAGTGTGATACTTGCATTTCAAGTGCTCTTTATGTTCTGAGAGGTTTTACCCAGTACACCCAAGGGTGTGTTTCATGAAGAACTCCATGTATAACATAGTTGTTTTATGGTTCTGAGGTCAACAAAAATGGTAGTGGACAGGCCACATGAAAACAAACAAACAAGATAACCCAATAGTAGAGTTGGAAGTGGCGGTATGACATTCTGTTCAGTGGCTGTGTTTCTGTTCCGGTTGTTGTTGCTTGTTGTGTGCTGTTGCCGCTAGGTGGAGGGAGCAGGGCGTGGTTCTGAGCTCCTTGGTCCCCGGCCCTCCTGGCTCTCCACAACCCTCCCGCAACCTCAAACAGCCTATACCCAGGAGCCCGAGCCCCAAAGCCCTCATCAAGGAATCCGGGTCACTGCTTTGCTTAGATCCTGGCCTGCTACAGCCCGCTAGCCTGATGATAAGGTTGGGTGGGGTAGGTCGGCGGGCTGACGAGTGATGGGTAACAGGAAAGGCAGGAGATACCTCGGAACCTGTAAGGCAGCACAGGGGCAGAGAGATATGCCAACCTGCCCCTTTGACTCCGCAGCAGCTGATGGAGTGGAGCAGTGTGAATCCTCGTAGATCCATTGTGTCGTGATGGGCTCCTGAGGGAGCACAGCAGCGGCAGCTTGTGCACAGGGGGTGTTTTAATCAGCTCTACCCAGTCAACAGACCATCTGGAGCAGCCAATTTTAAACTGACCTTGAGACCCCCAAAGTGGTAGGTGACTCTGAAGGGAACTGGGGCCTCATGGTAGGAGTTGTGACCATAGGCCACAGGACTTGTGAGGATATTGTGAGGGCCTACTTCAACGGACACTGCCTACTCCTTACTCTCACCCCTCATCTCCAAATCCTCTGTTTGAACCCCTCTAAGAGACATTTCTGCTATTGTGCTCACCTTTCAGTATGGTGTATGGTATGCTCATGCCTCCCCCCCTTCGTCATGTAGGATAGCTTCTTGCTGGGGAGGTGAGGCGCACAACCCCAACTACTGAGTGTCTCTGAAGGATTGGGCGAGCTGTAAGTAAGGCTATAAGGGACACAAAGAAAAAACAGCATCAAAGAAATCAGATCAACTCACAATTTACAACTTACAAAGTGTGGCCCCACTGGATTCTGTGACCAGAATCAGCCCCACCAGAACCTGCAAGTGCCAGTGAAGTGCCAATTAAGTGCTAGACAAGTGACGGCAGGCTGTGTTAACTGGCCAGAGTTCGGCTGCAATGGAGTCAGGAAAAACTAGGACTAGTACACAAGCCATCCAAAAGAAAGCGGGAGGCTCCCGCATTTGAGTCACCACTTGCCAAAAGCACTAAGAGAAAAATGTCAGCAAAGACCCCCTGACGAGGACAGCCCCCCCTTCAATCGAAGAAGGAATCAGTGGAAATACCTGGAGTAAGATGGATGAAGAACTCCCATGGCTTACAGGACACAGAGAGCCGGGGACAATGGAGATAGGCCACAATAGTTCAAAGTATTTAATGATGTCAGACTATTTTCTGCAACTGAATGAGGAAGAGCAGCAATCACCTTATATCCCTGGCCACACCCAGGGCTGTTACCGGGCATGACCACCCAGAGGGAAGTTATATAAATAGGGGCAGAGAGCAACAATTATCACCACTACTAACACCTCCACCACTGACTCAGGTGGTCGTAGTCTCAAATGGGAGAAACCCCGGTCCAACTCTAATTCCAACCCTAACTCAACTTGGCGTAAGTCCATCACATGTGCCCAAGGCGTCACAGCATGTGGGATCAGAGGTCACTCTCTCTGGTGTTACAGTCAAAACAGATAAAGAAGGCTGCCAAACAAATTTTTATTCAATTTTGTATTCATTCCTGGCCTACAGAGAAAGCATCACTACCCCACATGTATAATCAATTGTTTTGTGAGAGGGATAGTAGAAAGCCAACTTGAGCCCTCTCAGGAGAATGAGGGTGTGCTCATCCCAAGAGGAGCAAACTCACAAGGCGACCTAAGAGCAGAGGGCCCAAGAGCAGAGGGCATCAATATTATAAAAGACACTACAGCAGCCTCCAATCGTTTTTGGGGATGCTGTATTAAATACAATGCAAGCCACTGTGGAAGCATTAAATCACCATGCTAATGAGATATACAAGTAGAAGTGCTTAACACGCTTGCTGGCTTTGTGTCAGGTATAGATGGAAAGCTGGAGAATTTAAACGCCCTGATAAAAAGAGTCCAATCTAAGAAAGATAGTAATTTTCCAATGTGTTTGTGCAAGAAAGTGATTGACAAACTAGTGCAACCAGCTGCTCTCCTACAGGAAATGGTTGGGGAAATAAGGAATGCATCAAACGTATAAAAAATCAGCAATGAGCAACTACCCAAGGTGGTGGCTGGGAGCACAAGAATTGAATCCAGCGACTGGGAGGGTCATATACCTCAGACATTGGAGAATTCGGCATCGACCAGTCCAGCTGTTTACGAGGAAACAAAAAAGGTACCTCAAGCCAATACCAACTAGCATGGGAATACTGAGTATCCCAAAGATTAAGCAACCAGGAGTCCAGGCAAGGCTCTATGACTACCCAGTTCACATCATCCAACGATATAGCACCTCCCCACATTGCAAAGTTGGAATGAAAACATGCAAGGAAAGGCAGAAACTGGACATATCTGGTTGGAACCTTCATAGAGCAAACCTATGAAAGGACATACAAAGGGGTTTTTGGCCTCACAGCGACAGGTGTCAAGCAAGCTAAAGTGGATAAAGAACATTTTGATTCTGGCGAGTGCCAGGATAATGGGTTGAACCCACAGTCTGGTATGGATGAAGAGGACCAGCATGAGATCAGGGAAGAAGTTAACAGCAACCTGATGCCAATATTGATCTGTTACTGAGGATCAAAAGTCCTATATCAACCCAGCCAACAACAACCTCAACCAGAGTTTTAGTTTCTCCTGCATTTTGGGAGGCCCCAAAAAAGCTGCAAGCTTTGGGGACAACAGGGTTAAAATCACTCCCCCACAGAAACATACGGGCTGACACTCCAGGAGGCCTCAAATCAGAAACAAGCTTTGGGGATTCCTGTCGCCAGCTGGGCCATGTCCCAGTGCACCCTGGTCTGGGTCAGGTTTGTGAGGATAAGCTTGCACTGTTGACCCACCTAGACATCAGGAAGGTCAGCAGTCACAGAGAAATCCAACAGGAAGAGAAGACGGTACGTAACACAATGCCACCCTGCGTTCATGGGGACAATAGTATTGGGATGCAAAGGGAAGAGAGCATAGGATCCCGCACATGGACTATGTTGGTCACTGTAGCCAGTGTAGAAGCTAATCAGGGGAGGAGCTGGTGCAGCAAACAAGGCCCTCGTGCCCAATGGGACAACATCAAAAAAAGCCACTAAACATCCAATGAACAGAGCATAAGCTCCCTAGGAAAGATTGTAGGAAACACCAACACCCCCACTGAATATCCTGGTCCCAAGGCAAGTTTACTGTGAATTACAGAGTTCAGATCTAGAGGAACTCATGATATTCTAAATTGCATTTTCTGAAAGATCACTACTCCCCCCCACTCTTGGCTTCAGATCAGCCCGCAAGGGAGAGTGGAACTTACACCCCAACCCTCCTGAAACGAAAAGCATGTTGGATGCAACAGGTACCCTCAATTGTGAAAGGTGCAGTTGGTTGGTCATCCTCCACAGAAGCCTCTCGGCTGACGATCCAAACAACAAAGGCCCATGTGGAGGAAGGCCCAGAAACAAGAGTAGTAAATAAACTGGATGAAATGGACAACTGGAGCTGGCTTCCATCTGTCCTATCAGTGGAATGCCACGTAGATTGAAACGAGAAACCCCCATGGCACTGCACCAAAAAGCATGGCATTCTGACTATCTGTGCCTGGAATCTGGGAGGCCTTGCTCAGAAAATTGAAGACCCCTTGTTGTCGGAGTATTTCAGTAAGTTTGATATCATTGCTGTATGAGAGACATGGACACAATCCAGCATTCCTTTAATTGGGTTCATTGTATTCAATAGGAAATTTTGGAAGCCAATTAACGATCTCGATAACGGCCCAGGGCGGTAAACAATGCTAACATAAGCAAGGAAGAATGGGTGAACCTTTTAAGAGAGCATTATAAAGGGAAGTACAGACGTATCTTCCGCCATGGGACTCAGTATGGGCCCATCCGATATGGCAACAATCGAAAACAACAGCAATGATAATTCAGACATTATAGAATACCCAACTGCATCATTGAAAAAAGTTATTGAGAACTCATGTACCAACTGTGCACGTGGCCCCATGGAATACCGCCAGCCCTCCTGAAAGAAAACATTATGATCTGGGCAGGCTTTCTGACTTTGATGTTCAATGATATATTGCAAACTGAAAGCATTGTAAAAAGCAGAAGAGGATCAGATTTACACCCTGTTTCAAAGGTGGGATAGCTGTGTCCCCAAGTAATTACCAACTGATAGCTCTGCTAGAAGTAGACCTAAAATATTTTTCAACCTTACTCCTGCAAGATCTCTTAGAGTGGGCGACGGAGGCTAGGAGGCTGCTGATGAATCAAACAGGGTTCACCAAAAAGCAAGGGTCTCTTTCTAATCTGATGGCCGTGAGCCTTATTATGAAAAGGGGGAGTGATACCTGCACACCGCTGTTCATGTGTTTTGTGGACTTTCACGTGCCTTTCGACCATGTTTCTGAGAAAAGTTACAACTTTGGGGAATCCAGCCAAAGCTTTTGAGGACAATTTGATTGCTATATACAAAAACCTCAATGAAGATCAAGGCACAGGATAGGCATCGCCTGTCCAAAGAAGTCAGTACCTCCCTAAGATTGAAGCAGGGATGAGTATAAGCACCACTTCTGTTCAACTTGTTCATTTTGGATCTTCTGCCATTCCTTGTTGAAGTAGCGCCACAGAAACTGAGTCTTAGCAGCCAACATTTGTGTAGCATTCTATATGTAGATGATCTGCTACTGTTAGGCAACATCCGAGTAGGTTTACAAAGACTGATCAATAGGCTTGCTGAGTACTCGGCCGACAACCAACTAGAAATCAACCTTAAAAAGACCAAAGTCATACCTCTAAACGGCCAGATTTCCAAACATGAGAAATGGTATCTCAGTGGATCCACAATCAATAAAACAGCAATCCATATGTGCTTAAGGTTCAAACTGGAGTCAAGGGCTTCCTTTGCTGCACAAAAAAGGCCAAGATGCTCTAAATTTAGCTTTTTCTAATCTAAGGAAAAGTTTGTGGGGGCATAATCTAAAGACACTACTTACGGTGATAAAATCAAAAGCGGTTCCCCCATATCCTATGGATACGAGATAATGCTAGGTGAGGATGCCAACATCTTGGAGAAGCTCATATTACGAACATATAAACAGGTGTTTCAGCTACCAAAGTCTGCCTCCCCTACCCAAGTAAGACTTAAGTTATCTCTGGTAAAACAACCACTAGCCAGACAAGGAGCTTTTTTGCTACCACTGATTAAGGAGTGCCCGTAAAATAAATTAGCTAATCTTGCCTGGGATGAAATTAATCTACAAAGAGGGGTAACTTATTTTGACAAGTATCTATAGAACAGCATAGAGAATCTTGGTCTTTCAGATTTATGGCAACTGAACACAAGTGATCACATCTTCAAGAAAATTGTGAACAAATGCATCCGTCAGAAAAGCTGCCTGGAGGATAAAATGACATTAGCAAAACAAGCACATGGGTGACTCTGTATACATTCGTATGATAGCAGCAAGGAACAATCCTACTTTAAGGAACCATTTCCATTGACCATCAAGAAGGAACTTATCAAAATGTGATTTGGTTAACTTCCATCCCTAGACTTTACACCCAAATGGCAGAAGGAGAGACAATATGAGGGCATGGTGTGCTGCCTATGCCAAAACAACAAGTGATGGACGGAATGCTGAACATTGTCAAACACTCACCCCCAGTCATAGATCTGGGTTTAATCCATCGTTCTATGCCACCAGATAAATGAAACATTTATGCACATACTCTGTTTATGCCCTACGTTACTAGTACACCATAGGGCCCTGTTGCATAAAGAGTTTTTAGCCCTGGGAGTAAGAGCCTGCAGGTCGGTGGCTGTAGAAATCCTAACCACACAAAACCTTATGTTAAACATTTGACTGGTGCAGTTTTTAGCAACTTTCAACAATCGGATAAAAGCATTGTAAATAGCGATATTACCTATGTCTTAGAGAGGGGCATTTGCCAATGGGACTCTAGAAGGTTTTTTATTTTTTATGGGCTGCTGGGAGTCGAATAAGAGAATTATCGACCCCTATCCCAATGTTGCAAATCATTCAATTGGGTGGCTGCTAGTGGAAGGGTATGAGGAATACTGTCCCTTATCCCACCTATGTTGGCCTGTTTAGCCCTGGTCAGTCACAATTATGTTTCTTGGAGTATGTTACATGGCCTTACAAACATAAGGTAGTTGCTGTTCACAATTGAAGCATGCTTTACTACCCTTGACTGTCTGTATAAGATCTTCCTTCTCTTCAGAGCCACTTGTCACTCTGGCACAGGTGGTTAATCAACTTCGGTTTCTCCACACTAACATCTATGAGAATAGATTTAGGCCCTCATTACAACCCTGGCGGTCGGAGATAAAGCTGCGGTAAGACCGCAAACAGGCTGGCGGACCAAAAAATGGGATCACGACCACAGCAGAAACTGCCATCATAGACAGCCACTTTAACACTCGGACCGCCAGGGCGGTAGCAACAAACACTGCGGCGGTCACGGCAACAGACAGGCGGAAGACAATGTACCGCCCACTGTATTACAAGGCACCAATCTGCCAGCTTTTCCAGGGTGGTACCAACGACATCAAAAGCACGGCGGAAACAGTATACTGAAAGGGAACCACTCACCTTTCGACACTCAAGGAAGAACCAGGACACCATCGAGCCCGAACTGCAGGCCCTCCCCATGCTGGTGTATCTACTAATACACCAGGAATTTGAAAGAAGGCAGCGGCAACAATGAAGGTGAGTACTGCACCTAGCACACGGGGGGAGGAGAGAGTGACACACACATGCAACACGCAACACCCCTACCCTCACCCACAACACCATACATACAAAAACATGCAACAACAGTACAGTTATCCCCTGTAACCCCCCTGGAAGAACGCAAGGACAAAAGGAATTGAGTCAAATCTTTCATATATTAGAAATAGGCAGAGAAAGTAAACAATGTGAAAAACCAGTATATACAAATATTTACAATATGTACAGAAGGCCGTACACTGTCCTTTGCAAATGTCCATGGCCCAGTGGGCAAAAAAATCCTGGGCAAAGCCCACACTTGACTCCTGCCTCAAAATGGAGAGGCATCAAGACGAAAACACACAGGCACCTCAGGGGGAAGGAGGAGGAGGGGCACCTCAGCCGGAAGATGGTACTACGCCACTGCTCCTGTAGGGGGCTACATGCCCACAGTGATGTCCTGTTGAGTGCAATGCCACAGTCTCTCAAGTGGGTGGTTTGCCCACTGTTTGGTCCTGGGGAGTGCAAAACCACAGTCTCTCAAGTTTCTCATGTGGTTGGTTTGCCCACTGTTTGGTCCTGGGGAGTGCAAAGCCACAGTCTCTCAAGTTGGTGGTTTGCCCACTGTTTGGTCCTGGGGAGTGCAAAGCCACAGTCTCTCAAGTGGGTGACATGTTCCACTAGTTCTGTAGGGGGCTTTGTGCCCAGTCTGCTTCATCCTGCCAAGGATTGGGTGAGTGGATGCATCTATCCACTGGTTCTGGAGGGGGCTTTGTGCCCAGTCTGCTTCTTCCTGCCAAGGATTGGGTGAGTGGATGCATTTCTCCACTGGTTCTGTAGGGGGCCTTGTGTCCAGTGATGCTGCACCTGGGTTGTGGCAGTTCACATTCCCTCACCTGGGTGTGTGAGGCACGAGATGTGTAGGAAACAGGTAGCATGATACTCCATGGAGGCAGAGCCACACTCCATCCTGCAGCGACTTAGGCTGCAAACTGCTGGTAGTGTCGGGGCTGGTGGTGGCGCCGCAAGTGGTGGGTGCAGGGTCCAGGACGTCTCCTGTAGTCTTGGACGGCTGCCTACTGGGGATGCTGCTGATGTCCGATATAGTGGCACCGGCTGGGCTTGTGGCGGTGCATATGGATACTGCCAATGCTGCCAGTGGTGCAGGTGCTTGCAGTAGTGGAGGGAGTCACCAGGCTGTCTCCAGCAGCCTCGTACAGCTGCCCACTGGGGATGACGCTGGTGACTGTCGTTGTGGCAGCTGTGGTGCAGGGGGGGGTGCAGATGGCGGGGCAGGTGGCGGTCGTTGCAGCGGTGCTCACTGTGGTACAGGTTGCTGGCCTGTCAGGACAAATGGTGGTCACCAGTCCCTCACCTGGAGGCTCCGAGCCCTGAAGTGACTTGCCCTTGCCTTTGTGTCCCTTCCCCACCTTGCTAGACGCTGCTGGAACCTTGGCACTGTCCTCTATTGTCTTGGATGAGGCATTGCTGGGTGGGTTGTGCGTCCTGTCTGTGCTGCATGACGGCCCCTTCTTAACCTTGGCAGGTGGCGGAATCGGGTGGTCTTTAGCATCTGTATGTGGACACTGCCAGCCCTGACGGGTGCCCCCTTCGATCCTCTTGGACTTGCAGGGACCACAGCGGACGCCAAGTTGGTGGCAGAGGTGCTGGCCTGGGATCTAGACATCCTGGCCCTAGGGGAAGGTGTAGGGAAGATGTCAATGTTAGCCAGGAAATGTCTTTTAGACACACTGGGACGGGAAGATGGAGGAGGTATGGGAGTGAAGGAAGAGGTAGCGGTTGTAGGAAGTGTACGTCTGCTGAGTTTGGGTGAAGGTGCATGGGCTGGGGGCTGTTTTGAGGTGGATGTCTGTTGAGTGAATGTGTGCCTGCGTTTGTGTACTTTGGGAGGAGGGCTCACAGACACACTGGGAGAGGACACAGGGGACGTGTGCATGGTTGTGGGGGTGGTGATTGCAGGTGAGGGATGTGTTGTGATGGACGTGCTGGTGATGGAGGCAGTGGCTGATGATGGAGGCAGTGGCTGATGATATAGTGCATGCAGGAAGCTACTGGGAGGGAGGTAGACGAAGAGGAGGAGGGGGATACAGTGGAGGAAGTGGATGTTGGTATGTGTGCATGGGTATGGTGCTGTGTGAGTGCCTGTGTGATGTGTGGTGCTTATGTTCTCCTGAGCCACTTTTGTGTATTGATGTGTGTGCATGCTCGTCTGAAGGTGTGCTTGGGATAGGGTGAGGTAGAGGGGATTGGGGCTGGGTAGTGGAAGTTGGAGGGGGAGGCTGGACACAGGGACAATGGCTGCCATCAGTGCTGAGGCCACAGCCTGAAATGCTCTCTGTTGGGCTGCCACACCAGAATGAATGCCCTCCAGGTATGCATTTGTTTGTTGCACATGCCTCTCGACACCCTGGATGGCATTCAGAATGGTTGACTGCCCAACAGTGAGGGATCTCAGGAGATCAATAGCCTCCTCACTGAGGGCAGCAGGGCTGACTGGGGCAGTGCCTGAGGTGCCCGGGGCGAAGGAGATACCCACCCTCCTGGGTGAGCGGGCACGGGAAACACGCTGAGGGGCTGCTGGGAGGGCGGTGCTTGTAGGGGGGGGTGGCAGCTGTACCTGTTGTTGGGGTGGGCACAGAGGTGTCCACCACCACCAGGGAGCTTCCATCGGAGGAGGAGTCGCTGTCACTGGCAGCCCCTCCAGTCCCGGTTGTGGAACTCCCCTCGCCCTCCGTCCCACTGGTGCCTTCAACCTCAGTGGATTCACCCTCATGGGCCATGTGGGATGCAGCTCCCTCCGTCGCCGGTGCCTCTGCTCCTTCGCCAGATGATGCTAATGCATATAAGAACAGGGTGACAAAACAAGAAGGGGGGATAGACAGAGGATACACATGGTCAATGCCAGCAACACCACTACCGTTGGCGTACACAACACACACTGAGCTGCCCTATGCACTAGGCCATGCCCAACCACTCACTAAGGTAGTCACCAGCCCATGGGGTACAATGCCTAATGCCAGCATCTGCACACATGACACCCACAGGACCCTGCCCAGTAGTAGTTGGCCGCTTATACCATAGGGTTAGGGGTGCTTCAGATCCTGCAAACAAGGGACCTACCCTGCCATGATCGCCCTGGCCTAGGGGTACTCACAGCCCACATCCCCCACCCAGCTAGTTCCTAAAGCAGGCAAAGTCAGCTTTCTGAAACTGTACTCACCCCCTTGTATCTGCTGAGATGCCCTCCAGCGCCCTTCCAACTCCGGATAGGCCACCGCCAGGATGCGGAACATCAGGGGGGTCATGGTGCGACGGGCACCCCTTCCACGTTGGGAGGCAAGCCCCAGCTGGGCCTCCAACGTCTTCTTGGTCCAGCGGTGCAGGTCCTCCCATCTCTTGCGGCAGTGGGTGCTCCGCCTGTGATAGACCCCCAGGGTCCTCACCTCCTTGGCGATGGCACGCCAAATACCCTTCTTCTGGTGGGTGCTGACCTAGAGGGACTAGACAGCGTAAATTGTAAATACTCACCCGTCCGGACCGTCATACTCCTCACGCCTTAGCACCCCCCCAACATGTGGCTTACATCCACACCACTGCAAACAGGCATTGCCCACACATCCTGCTCACAGTGTACTCACCTGTTTGTCTGGAGGACCGTAAAGTAACGTGTACTGGGGGAGGACCCCATCCACCAGTTTCTCCAACTCCTCCACAGTGAAGGCAGGGGCCCGTTCCCCAGATACTCTAGCCATTGTCGCTTCCAGACTCAAGTCACATCAGCACTTGCAGTATAGGTCCTCTCCTGTTGATGGTCAGGTAGCAAGTGAGTGAATAGGTAGAAAATGGCGGTGACGTCCGCGGTGGTGCGCACCGTCACCACCGGCGTACATCGCCATTGGCTCCTGGGACCCATAGGGCCCAATGATAACCAATGTGGAGCTGCGCGGCGGTCATCGACCTCCTACTGCGACACAGCACAATGCCAGCACAGTTATCTAATTTCCCCTTGTCCCTCCTCACAGGTCAGGCAGCCGCCATTTCAGGGGGACACATGGCATGGCATCTAACTGCGTCACAGCACATGTTGGCATATATACTGACTCTCGATTTCAAACACACCTTCTGTGACATTAATTCAAACGCAGTTGTGCTATCTATGTTGCAATATGACCTTCTGATCACTGTTCTCCTCCATAGACTACAACCACTGAGGCAGATGATGAGATGGCGGCATCCTCTGGTGTACAGATCCCTGATGGACCTGTTGACAATGGAGGACAGACACATTATCATCACATACAGACTTGATTGTGCAACAATCCAAGAACTGTGTGCCCAATTGCAGCCAGACCTGATGTCAGATATCCACCAGCCCACTGGAATACCCCCTCTAGTGCAGGTCCTGTCAGTGCTCCATTTCCTGGCAAGTGGCTCCTTTCAAACAACAGTGGCCATGGCATCAGGGATGTCTCAGCCGATTTTCTCCAATGTGTTGACCAGAGTGTTTTCTGCCCTGCTGAAACACATGCGCAGCTACATCGTCTTCCCCCAGGTGGAGGATTTGGCCACAGTGAAAGCTGATTTCTATGCCCTGGGACATATCCCCAACATCATTGGTGCCATTGATGGTACACATGTGGCATTTGTTCCCCCCGCAGAAATGAACAGGTGTACAGGAATAGAAAAAGCTTTAATTCGATGAATGTGCAAATGGTGTGTTTGGCGGACCAGTACATATCCCATGTCAATGCCAAATATCCTGGCTCAGTGCATGACACCTATATCCTGAAGAATAGCAGTATCCCTTATGTGATGGGCCAACTCCAGAGGCACTGGGTGTGGCTAATAGGTGAGCCCAAGGTCCACACACAGTATGAGTAGGTGTCTGGGTATGGGGTTGTCGCTAAGGGTTAGTGTGTGTCTAACAGTTGTCCCTCGATATTTGCAGGTGACTCTGGCTACCCCAACCTCTCATGGCTACTGACCCCAGTGAGGAATCCCAGGACAATGAAAGTTATAATGAGGCACATGGGCATACAAAGAGGATAACTGAGAGGACCTTCGGCCTCCTGAAGGCCAGGTTCCGGTGCCTCCATCTGACTGGTGGATCCCTGTACTACTCACCCAAGAAGGTGTGCCAGATCATCGTGGCATGCTCTATGTTGCACAACCTGGCCTTGAGACGCCAGGTGCCTTTTCTGCTTGAGGATGAGCCTGGGGATGGTCTTGTGGCAGCGGTGGAACCTGTGGACAGTGAGGAAGAGGAGGCAGATGAAGAAGATGTGGACAACAGAACAAACATTATCCAGCAGTACTTCCAGTGACACACAGGTAAGAGACTGTAACTCAACTTCACATTTCAGTACACCTTTGGACATTGTACATAGCAGCCTCTTACTGTCTGCCTATGGCCACTGACTGTTCCCTTTGGATTTCCTTTTTTCAGATCTGTGTACCCCATTCTGGCTCCTGCTATGTGGGCTGCCCACCAACTGTCATACATTGGTATAATTTAATGAACATAGGCGTTGCAATGCTTTGATAATGTTGTAAGAATACATCTTTCCAATCATTACACTGACTCCAGTATGGTTTATATTTAAATGGTGTTTATTTTTTTGTGCTAAATAGTATGGGAGTACGGGCAAGGGGCTGGGGTGATGGTGGAGGAATGTCCAGTTAGAGTCCAGTCTCTTGGTATCACAGGTGCATTGTCCAAGGGGGCATAGGAAGGGGAGCAATGGCAGCTCAAGGTGGACAGGAAAACAGAGTGGGACAGAAGGGTGACATTCAGGAGGGTCCTATTTCCTGGCGGGGTCTTGGCAATGTTCTCTGCCTGGATCGCAGGGACCGTTTTCGGGGTGGTTCTCCTTCTGCAGGGGGTGGCCTGTTGTTCCTGTGGCGGGGCTTCCTGTCCACTAGCGCCGGCAGAGGTGGAAGGCTGTTCCTCCGTTTGGCTAGTGTCAGGGGCCCTTTGTTGTGCCACTGACTCCCTCATGGTCTTGCCCATGTCAGTCAGCACCCCTGCTGTGGTGACCAGTATGGTATAGATTTTGGTGAGGTCCTCCATGATCCCCAGGTATTGTCCCTCCTGCAGCCGCTGGGTCTCCTGTAACTTGGCCAGTACTGTGCCCATGGTCTCCTGGGAATGGTGGTATGCTCCCATGATGTTGGAGAGTGCCTCGTAGAGGGTCAGTTCCCCGGGCCTGTCCTCACCCTGTCGAACAGCAGTCCTCCCAGCTTCCCTGTTGTCCTGTACCTCCGTCCCCTGAACCGTGTGCCCACAGCCCTGACCCCAGGTCCCTGATCGTCCTGGGTTTGTGGGGTTGCCTGGGGTCCCTTTAGTGGTGGACACACTGCTGATTGACGTGTCCTGGGGACAGTGGCATGGGCCCGCTGGGTGGGTGCTGTGCTGGTGTTTCCTGAGGGGGGAGGCTCTGTGGTGGGTTGGCACTGTGGCAGGGGAACCGACTGTCCAGAGGTCCCGGATGGGCCAGGTTGGTCATCGTGAGCCAGGTGTGCAAAGCTGCTGTCATCACTGTGGGCCTCTTCTGGGGGGGGGCTGGATGTAGCTGGCACATCCTCTCCGGTGATGTTGGGTAAGGGGTCCTGTTGGGATGCAAATGCATTGTTATTTTATTTGTGTGTGCCATCTTGTGCAATGGGTGTGTTTCCCTGTATCATTGTGCTTTCCCTGTCGCCTTGGCTTTGTGTGATTGCTGATTGTGTGGGCTGGGTGAGTCTCTCTATTGGGCATGCTGTGGTGATGGGTGTCCATGCAGGGCTGTGATGGGTGTCCATGCATTGGTGTTGCATGCAGGGCTTGGTATTGGGATGGGTGGGTTGTGATAGTTGGGTATATGTGAGGTGATGGAGTGATGGGGGTGAGGGTAGGGGTAGGGGTTTGTGATGGCATGCAGGTAGGGTGGGGGGATAAAGTAGTTAAGGCTTGACTTACCAGAATCCAGTCCTCCTGCTACTCCTGCGAGGCCCTCAGGATGCATGATTGCCAAGACTTGCTCCTCCCATGTTGTTAGTTGTGGGGGAGGAGATGGGGGTCCACCACCAGTCCTCTCTACAGCAAGCTGGTGTTTTGAAATCATGGAATGCTCATTCCCCCGTAGGTCGTTCCACCTGTTCCTGATGTCATCCCTGGTTTTTGGATGCTGTCCCACAGCGTTGACCCTGTACACGATTCTCAGCCATAGCTCCATCTTTCTTGCAATAGAGGTTCGCTGCACCTGTGATCCGAATAGCTGTGGCTCTACCCGGATGATTTCCTCCACCATGACCCTTAGCTCCTCTTCGGAAAACCTGGGGTGTCTTTAGGGTGCCATGGATGTGGTGTGAGTGATATGGGTGAGGTGATGTGCTAGGGTGTATACTGTGATGTGCATGGATGGTGTATGTGTAATGATGTTCTGTGCCTCTGATTGAGTGTGTGCTCTTTGCTTGTCTCTCTGTGCTTGGTCTCTTTTTTTTGTAGTAAGGGGTTGTGGGTAGTGTGGGTGTGTGTTTTATAGTGGTGTGAGTGTGTGAGTGTGTGGGTGTAGTGTGTGTATGTATGTCAGGTGTGTGTATTTTGAATTATCCAATATGGTGTAGTTTTGTAAGTGTGTGTGTATTTTGAGTGTGGTGTACTGCCAATGGTTTACCGCGGTTGAAAGACCACTGCTTTGATTCGTGGGTCGTGATACTGTGGGCGTATTCCTGTTGGCGTGACAGTGTGGGTTTTGCTATCACCAGTTTATCACTGACCTTTGGTCTGGCGGACTTGTGTGGGTGTCTGTATTGTGGCGGTATTCTCTGTGTGGATCATAATTCTTGCGGCGGATTACCACCGCTGTCACAGTATGTTGGCGGCCGTCGGTACGGCGGTAAGCGCGTTTACTGCCAGGGTTGTAATGAGGGCCTATGTCTTTGTGGTGCAGGTGACATGTTTGTTTATGGTTTTTGCCCCAACAGTCACTCACTGTATCAGCCCCAAGTGGATGAGGAGTGGGAGTGATGGGGTGTCATACAGTTGTGGAAGGCTGAGCAGCTTTTTCAAATTTCATAAATCACCATGACAGAGCTAGTGGGATGTGCAGCCAGCCAGGGAAGGTAAGCAAAGAAAATCTGAGAGAAAGAGAGAGAGAGAGGACAGAGGGAGAAAGAGAGAGGGAGAGAGTTACTATCCTTGTAGGGACTTGGGTTTGTTAACACACTCACGCTGTGGGGACTTGATTGCAATGTGGGGACCTGAACGAAGGACCTAGAAGGTAATGTCTTCTAAATGATACAAAATGACCTCAGGAACATCTTTGTCAATTTTTACAACTTTTTTAAAAATTGCCTTGTGGGCACTTGTGTTTCATCAAGTGTGTTTATATGTTTTCTCAGTTCTGCCCCTGTAGACAGAAGGCGGTACTGCGGTCTTAAACACACTTTGGCCCATATTTATACTTTTTTAGAACCGCATGTGCGTAATTTTTTTATGCAAAAGCAGTGCAAATTTACAAAATATAATTGTGTTTTGTACGTTTGTGCCGCTTTTGCATCAGAAAGCGGCACAAATGCGGCGCTAAAAAAGTATAAATATGGGCCTTTGTATTTAAACATACTTTGCTCACCAGAAACACACACTTGCAGCAGAAAGGACAGAAATTTCAAAGGGAAAGCTGCATAACCTGATGTTTGTTCATATATTTTTTCATGCAAATTAACTTGTTCTCTCGTTATTAAAATAAAACTTTATTTACATGACACTAATTGAACTGGTTTTATCGTTTTTGGCTAATAATTTAGAGGCATCAATGCTTATTCTTAGATTTAATGCTTGTACCAGGAAATCAGAGTATTTATGTTGCTTTCTCTTTGTTTACATAGTGAAATGTATTATGTAATATGTTCTTTTAAATGATGACTAGATAGGAATCTGCCTTCACAATGTTGACTTTACCATGCAATGCCTTTACTGCAAAGCCTTTACTGTGCATGCCTTTATAATGCAGGTAAAATGGTGTGCCTTTACCACACACGCCTTCACTGCACATGATCTATCTATCTATCTATCTATCTATCTATCTATCTATCTATCTATCTATCTATCTATCTATCTGTCTATCTGTCTATCTGTCTATCTATCTGTCTATCTATCTGTCTATCTATCTGTCTATCTATCTATCTATCTATCTAAAGATATATAGTGAGTGGTAAAGGGTGGTAATGGTAATTTTGCAGTTTGGGATGGGTAGTGGTAAAAGGGCACTTAGGGTAATTTTAGGTTTTGGGGTAGGGAGTAGTAAAGAGTGGGAACACTAATTTTAGGGTTTTAGGTTAGGTAGTGGTAAAAGATGTCAAGGATAATTTTAAGGTGTAGGGGTGTGGTAAGGGCCATTATATAGATATTGGGTAGGGGTAAAGGGTAGTAAGGGTAATTTTAGGGTTTAGGGGTGGGTAGTGGTAAAGGACGATAAGACTAAATTAACTAGATAGATA
The DNA here is from genome assembly GCF_031143425.1 of Pleurodeles waltl. Classification (NCBI taxonomy): domain Eukaryota; kingdom Metazoa; phylum Chordata; class Amphibia; order Caudata; family Salamandridae; genus Pleurodeles; species Pleurodeles waltl. Next base: position 90,667,426 of record NC_090437.1, read on the forward strand.
GGTTTGTAGACATACAAAGAGATAGATAGAGAGAGATATAGCTAGACACAGATAGATATGTATAGAGATGTACAATGATAAAGCCTAATGGTTAGGAAGAAGTTATACTTATTAAAACTTTATTGATTGTTTCTATGCAAACATAACTTAAACTATACAAACATTAGAAATGTTAAAGTTATAGTCATAACTTAGATTAATAATTTATGCAACACCTTCAATTTATTAATTTACTATAATTCATGCACCTCCATAAACAGTCTTGTCACCTCACTGGCGACACTACATTAACTATAACTTGCACCTTTTCGAGGTACTGGTGATACAATTAAATATTGCATGACTTCTAACATGTGAAATCATAGCATTCTCTACCACACATATCACATCTGAAATGGCATAATTTCTGAGAACAGGACTGCATGAGAGAATGGTGATTTATAAGTAATGTAGGGCCAGATGTATCAAAGGGTTCTACCCATTCTGTGACTATGGAAAAATATTTTAGTACATCTGGCCCATAGTGTGTTGAGTGAGGTGACAAGACCGTGTATGGAGGTGCACGATTTATAGTAAATTGAAGGTAGTGAGCACATTATAAATTTAAGTTATACATGTTGTGGCATGTCATAAAGTGTTGTAAAGTATCATATCGTGGAGTACAGTGGAGTGTCAAAGGTTGAATTAGAATATCCTACATTGGAGTAGCGTGGAGTAGAGTTAACTATGGTACAGTATGGAAGAGTGGAGTGGCATAGAGTCTTGTAGATTTGAGTGGAATAGAGTAGTGTAGAATGGAGTGGTGTAGACTGGCATAATGGAGCAGAGTAGAGTGGAGTAGTGTGTCAGAGTAGAGTGCAGTAAGGTGAGATAGAGAGGTATAGAGGGAATAGTGTAGAGTGCCACAAAGTGGAGTGGTGTATTGTAGAGTAGTGTTGTGTACAGTGGAATAGCGTAGACTGTAGTGGGGTGGAATGGTGTAGAGTGGAAAATCGTAGAGTGGAGGGCCATAGAGTGGAGTAGCATCTCATAGAGAGTTGGAACGTGTTATAGAGTGGAGTAGAGTGTTGTAGAGTTTAATGGCATAGAATAGAGTGGAGGGGCATACAGTGGTAGTAGAGGACATTGGAGTAGAGTTTAATAGTCTGTCATAGAGTAGAGTGCACTAAAGTGGTTTGTAGTGGCATACTGGGAGTCGCGTAGTGTGTCCTAGAGTGTAGTACAGTGACACAGAGTGTAGAAATGTGTTGTAGAGTGGAGTTGAATAGAGTAGAGTGGAGTGTAGTGGAGTATAGTGGAGTGGGTTAGCTTAGAGTGTAGTAAAGTGTCAGAGTGGAGTGTTTTTTTGTAAAGTGGAATAGTGTGGCATGTCGTGGAGTGTCAGAAGCTGTTGTAAAGTGGAGTGGCATCGACTGGAGTACAGTGTTGTAGAATAGAGTGACAGAGTACACACGAGTGTTTTAGAATGTAGTAGAGTGGAGTGGCATTTAGTGGATTAATGTGTCAGAGTGTAGTGGATTAAATTGGGGTGGAGTGTTGCAGAGTGGAGTTGAGTGTCATGCAGTTGCATAAACTGCACTAGATTGTTTTACAGTGAAACAGACTGAAATACAGTGTTGTACAATGGAGTGGCATGGAGTGATAGAGTTTATTAGACTGGGGTGGTATACAGTGTTGTAGATTGAAGTACAATGTTATAGAGAAGAGTAGACTGCAGTGCCATAAACTGCAGTAGCTTACAGTGCGGTGTCATACAGTATTGTGTTGTAGAGTGTCGTATAGTAGAATATTGTGATCTAGAGTGTTGTGACGTACAATGTCTTGGTGTAGAGTGGAGTGGCAAAGAGTGTGGTGTCATAGAGAGTTGTGGTATAGAGTGGAGTAATCTGAACTAGCATAGACTGGAGTGGCGTATAGTGAAATGACGTAGAGAGGCCCGGTGTACAATGAAATAGCATTCAGTGGAGTAATGTATATTGGAGTGGCATAGATTGGAGATGCATACAATCGAATAACGTACATTGGAATGGTGTAGACTGGGCTTGCATAAAGTATGATAGCATAGAATAGAGTGATGTACAGTGCAGTGGCATACAGTGGAATACTGTAGAATGGAATGTCTTAAAGTGGAGTTGGGTAGAGTGGAGTGGCATATAGTGGAGTGGCATATACTGGAGTGGCATACCATAGAGTACCGTAGAGTGGAGTGGTATAGACTAGAGTAGCATACAATTGAATAAAGTAAAGTGGGGTGATGTAGACTGGAGTGAGGTACAGTGGAGTGGCATGTCCTTCAGTAAAGTGGAGAGGAGTAGAGTGTCATGTCATAGAGTGGGGTGGTGTACAGTGGGGTAGTATAGACTAGAGTGGTGCAGAAATGAGTAGTGTGTTTTAGAGTAGAGTGGAGTGGCGTACATTGGAATAGCATACAGTTGAGTGGCTTACAGTGGAGTCGCGTAAAGTGGAGTGGCACACAATACAATAGCGTGGAGTGGCATACACTGGAGTGGCATAGAGTGTAGTAGCATATAGTGGACTGTCATTGAGTGTAATGGACTGTCATAAAGTTAAGTGGCATGTTGTAGAGTGAAGTGGCTTGTCCTAGAGTTGAGTGTAGTGCTGTACAGGGAAGTGGAGTGTTGTGTCACACAGTAAAGTACAGTGGCATGTGGTGTTGTGTTGTAGATTCTAGTATAAAGAGACGTATCGTGAAAATGGCTAAATGGGTGTACATTTTTCAGGAATGTAGAATATGGTGTGCAGAATAATGCAAACCAATAGCTTATGCTGCCTGACTTACATTTCTCCAGACTTACTGAGGAACCGAGGGCGATGCATGGTGGCCTTACATTATTTGGTAAATGTGACTTAAGTATTGCATTACCCTTGCATCACTATGAGTGACGCAAGGGTAATGAAATGCAGTGATAAATCTTTTCCTTCGTGATATGTTGTGCCATGGTACAGTGCAGTAACTTTGCAGTGTACTGCTGTACATGGCGATGACAAGTCAGTATATAATTGGCTAATGGCTGCTTTTAAAAAAGAAAAAGGCAGGCAAATTCCTGTTATTATACCGAGGGCCTTAAATATAGGTAAGTAGTAGGTTTTGTTACTGGTGCCGACCTATTACTACTTTAGCTAAATATTACTAGGTAGGGAAATTTGTATGTATTTCTGTATATATTTTTCAAACGTTTTATGGAGTAATGCACTAGTACCTAGGAAGTACCATGTTTTTTAACAAATGCACCTTTATCTAATTTTTTCAAGTTGTACAGAATTTTCTTGGTATTTCAGCGTTACTCCATAAAGTTTTTCATAAAGATTTAAAATATGTAAAAAATTGAAAATAACCTACAGTACACTATATTTGTGAAGTATATAGTGCATTGTATGTAGGGACAAATTATAAAACCTAATACGTACCTAAAATTTACTAACTATATCCAAGCACCTAACCCAGAACACAGGGAAAGCGGCCTTAAAACAACATGGCTGACTTTAACTATTGTAAAGTTAGTCAATAGTCAATAAAATAATTAATTTGCATTGCCATGTACTGCACTAGTTTCACAAATAAAAATTGTGAAATTTTGTGAAACTACAGCTGCCACAGTTATCACTAAGGTCCTGATTCACAAAGTTTATGATTTTTTGCAATTCACAAAGAAATTTTACGAATAGTATCTTTAGGAGTGTGGAGTCTCTGTGCTCATCGCATAAACTCCACATGTAAAAAGATAGTCAGTCATAAAGATACTACTCATAAAATTCAGTTGTGAATTTCCAGAGATAGGAATTCCTTGGATATACTTACCATGTGTAGTAAAGGGATGCATGGTGAAGGCAAGCGTTGTAACACTATACAACCTGGCTAGATGCCTTTTACACAGCTTACCCATAGCCGCTTAACATTGTGTTGAAATTTGAACAGGAGGACTTCATCAAATAATAACCTCACACAAGACACCACTAGCTTACCTTACCGTTATTGTGCAGTGCTTAGAATTGCCTAGAAGCAATACATCTAGGGCCAGATGTAGCAAACGTTTAGCGAGTCGCAAACGGCAAAATTTGCCGTTTGCGACTCGCTAAACGCGTATCCCAATGCAGAAATGCATTTTGCGAGTCGTTACCGACTCGCAAAATGCATTTCAGACTCGCAAATAGGAAGGGGTGTTCCCTTCCTATTTGCGAGTCGCATTGGGATGCAATACCATTTGCGACCGCATATGCGGTCGCAAATGGCATCGCAGTTACCATCCACTTCAAGTGGATGGTAACCCAATCGCAAATTGGAAGGGGTCCCCATGGGACCCCTTCCAGTTTGTGACTGGAGCCCAAAATATTTTTTCAGGGCAGGGAGTGGTCCAAGGGACCACTCCCTGCCCTGAAAAAAACCGAAACTAAAGGTTTCGGTTTTTTTGAAGTGCAGCTCGTTTTCCTGTTAGGAAAACGGGCTACACTTCAAAAAAAAAAAAACTGCTTTATTTAAAAGCAGGTCGCTAACATGGAGGTCTGCTGACTTCAGCAGGCCTCCATGTTAGCGAGTGCCTATACTCTCAATGGGGCCGCAAATTTGCGACCCACCTCATGAATATTCATGAGGTGGGTCATTGCGACCCCATTGCGAGTTGCAGTCGGTGTCTGAGACACCGTACTGCATAGCAATTTGCGACTTGCAAATTGCGAGTCTCAGGGACTCGCAATTTGCAAGTCGCAAATTGCGAGTCACAGGGACTCGCAATTTGCAAGTCGCAAATTGCTAATTTGCTACATCTGGCCCCTAATGACATAATTGGCATGAGACGCTTTGAAAATATTGATCTGAAATTTTTTTACTGTTTGCCCAATGGAGTGCAATAAAATGCTATAAATGTTATAAAGGACCCTCAAGTTTGGTTTATTAAGGTCACAGAGTCGCACCCACAGCCCCACGTTTCGAAGCTGTGTAATCTTCGGCTTATAATCAACAGTGTGAAACTTTCACTGACAGCCCAACAGAGTAGGCACTGTTGGAGTAAAGCCACATAGACAGTTGGATGTGTTTTTTTCATCTTCCCCAGGTATATCCTGGCAGTGAGGGACAGTGAAAAAAAATAATACCCCCCACTTCATTGGAGGTAACTCCTATAGGGTGGGAGTCATTAGTTGTTATTTTCCAAAAAGCAAATACCGCTTTACAAAAACCAAAAAAGTTTGGAATTGTTTGACCGCAAGCCATGATGTTTGACAGAGCCGCTCTTCAAACTTTTCCTACACTGATAGGATCTGCCAAGATTGTGGTTCTTGCCATGTATTGGGATGTCCACAAGGTCAGAGAATATCTCTTAATTTAGTGGCCAGAATAAAGGCAGGGTGGTTGACATAAAGACCTCTGCCACCCATTCTGTCATTACTTCTGTCTGGCAAACAGTCCCCCTGTCTAGACTGGCAGTAGGCAAAAAATGATGGTTTGCAATGCTACCCAGAGCGCTGGCTAGTGATTAGACTATTAGCAAACACTTGTTCCATCATCGGTTGGGGGTTTGACAGCCAATAGTATGCTTGTAAACCTGAGACTGGCACAGCTTACAAAGCCTACCACTGTCCATGTTTGTGAATTCTAAAAAGGTAGCAAAGTTGCATCCATTTAAGGAGTACTTCTATGAGTGCAGATCTGCTACTGTTGTTTTTGTAAACTGGTCACTTTATGTTCCTGACCCCAAAAATGAACAAGTTAAAACATTGGTGAAATCAGAAAAATGTGAAAAAACAAAACAGACATATCTGATCCGACTCAGAGCCCACAGACCCAACTACCAAGCCATGTATGCACTTATTTGGAGGGAGTCACACCCCAAATAACCCCCCTCACCTGAAACTACACCCCTGAGATTGATACATGGTAATGTTTCAACCATCTGAAGTAAAATGGAGACAAGACTCTCCCCTTTTTAGGTGCTACCTTTCTTGTGTAACCCATCAAGTAAAATCTGTGGCCAATTTTGTACATTGAAGTACTGATTCCAGGTCCTGACCAGCAGCGAGCGGCAGTGAGACGACGCAGGTTCTGATTCCAGTTCCGGAGCAGAGCAGAGCAGCAGCGGCAGCGGCAGGGTGCCCCCGCCGTAGCTCACAGCTCGCCACCTGAGACCACCACTACCGACACCAACACCAATACCGCGGCCCGCTGCCAGCCACTCGCGACCGGCAGTAGCCCCCCTGGTACGGGCGGCAGGGTTTCGCACGCAGCAGCCCAGCATGCTTGCAGCAGCGACAACAGTGTCGCCCCCCCCCTGCAGGCCCCTGCGGAAGCGGCCCGATCATGGGTGCGGCTTGCAGGGGGGCATTGGGGTACTAGGGGCATTGGGGCACAATTTGGTGGCACAATTCACGGACAATTCACGGAGGCAAGGAAAGGAAGGAGGAACGCTCCTCAGGTACGCCAGGCCAGGTCTGGCCTCAGAGCATCACCTATCAGCCTTCTACCACAGTTGCGGCTGTGAAGAAACCCCCAGCAAGTAGCACCAGCAGGTGAGCAGCAGAGGACTAAGGGGCAAGGGGTCAAAGGGGGGCAGGAAGGGCAACAAGGCGAGGGAAGCTGTTGCAGGTTCTGGTGCTGCCTGGTCCCGCTGCCAGCCCGTGGAGCACCCCTCGCCTCCATCTACCCTGGTAGGCCACCAGGCAGTCCGTGGCCTTACCACTCCCCTCCGCCCTTGCTCCACCCCTCGCCCTTGCATCCTGCCCAGGGCTCCCACTGGCAGGAGCAGGAAAGAACCAACAAGGATCAACAAGGACTGGCAATTCCGGACTCTGCGCTCTGCCCAGGCCCTCAAAAGCTCCAAGTATCCCCTGAGAGGTACTTTCATTGCACCCGCAGACGTTAACGTTTCTTCTTGGAAGACAGCACAATTAGCTGCCTCAAAACAATAAAAGGCACAACAAGGTCTATCTCCCCCGCCTCGACAGCCCGCCCAAATCACCCCGCTCTAAGGCAGCAAAACGTTACCGACCATGAGATCAGGCAAAGCAAGAGGCAGTACTATCAACCGTCCTGCAAAACAAGGAAAAAGAAAAAGGAAAGGAGACCTGGCTCTGGATGAAGCAACCCTAAAAAGGAGAACAAGCAGCGAACAGGATCTCCCCCTCCCATGCAGGAGGCATAATCTAACAATTGGCACACGCAGGGGAGGTGACCATAACGCCAGTATGGAAGAAATGATCTGGGGAGAGCCCAGCTTTTGGAAACCGGTGACCCCGCCGGAGGGGGCTCCAGAGTCCACAGTCTCCCCAAGCATTGCAAGATAACCGATTACTTCATTACAGCTGGAGCCTACGCCGCCAGAAAAAGGATTGACTCCCTGGCTCCAACCCAAACAAGTTTGGGGGAAATAACCTCATCCAGCCAAGACCGGTAACAGCAAGGAAGCAACGAAAAGAAACTCAGAATGAATCCACCTCCCCCTCCACCTATCGCCAACAGTAGTGATTAGAGAAAATCACCCCCTGAAAATAGCTGCATCAAGTACTGACCAGGAAGACGCGATACCAGCTACTGCTACACTAGGACCCCTCTACAATCCTAGGCGAAACTCAATCATATGCAATAAATCCCTAGATGCCTCCAAATACCAATGGACATCTAGTCCAGCAAAGCTACCAATCCTGGACTCAGAACTGGTAGCAATCGCAGAACATTTAGAACAAGGAAGGTGACCCATTCTGCCAAAGTCCGAAACTCCACTCATTTCCAACGTACGAAGGTGAAAAAGAAAAACAGGACCTCTGGGGTATAGAACAGGTCCTCACAAGCAGATCAGCAAAGACAGAAACAGTGACAGCCGTACAGAAAGTCCCACACAAAGTCCCACACAAAACAACAACAAATAAAGTATTATCAAGTGGTAATCAAGAGCCCGACTTAAAGATACCAGCCCAAGTGGCAGTCAGGTCAGAAGAAATGTGGGCCGCAATCCTAAATTCAATGCAAGCAACGGTCATGGCGCTGCAATTTCACTCAAATAAAATGGACATTCAAGTTGACTTGCTAAATACCCTTGCAGTATTTGTCTCTGGGATTGACAATAAGTTGGAAAAATTAAACGCACTTATAACCTGGGCGCAAGTCAATCATTCTAATGATTTTACAATTTGTTCCTGTAAGGAGGTAGTAGAAAAGATATCTCAACTGCCGCAAATCCTAGAGGGAATACTTCAAGAAATCTGCTCCACCCGGAAGGTTGAAGATACTTGCACTAAACCACTCGCCACCAAGCTAAAATCTACACTGAGGGAGCTGAAACAAGAGGAGCAGCAGCCCGTTTCCTCTCTAGCACCTGTTTCATCAACCACAAGCAAGGAGAGAAAATCGGCTGACAGCCGCCAACTAGCAAGTGCTAGTATGGAACCCATGGAGAATCATCCTCCGCTACAGTCCATCAATAAGACCGGGAACCCTGAGTTTCCCACAACCCGGATCCTTTCAAAAAGAGAACGAAAGCGGGCAAGGAAGGGAAGAAAGTCCGCACAACTACATCATCCAATTGCCATAAAAAGCACTGATACTAGCCTAAAGGAATCACCTAAAGACCATGCAACGTCAAATGGAGGGTATAATAGAGACATTACTGCCCACATAAGTACAAGCTCCAATACAATAGTAGATGTGATAACAATCCCCGGCTCAGCAGTCAACACCCAGTCAACAATGTCCCCCCTGAGGTCACCCGCAGCAATTGGCTCAACAACGAACTTAAGACCAAGCCCCACAAGGAGCCACTAGAGTATAAAACCAAAATCCATCACGCCTGTGCTGCACCCCCAACTAACATTGGCCAATGTGGGCAGCAAGGGACACAAGCCTGTTACTGGTCAGTGGGAAGATGGTTATAAGGAGCAAAACCAGCCACTTATATCAGTCATGAATGCCCAGGAGTTCACTCGCCAGTTATTGTGGATTCCAGAATACACCTCCAGGTCCCCCACAGATTTTCTCAATCGCTCTACAATTCTAAAAATCATAAAAGCCTTACCAGATCTTCAGTCTGTAGCCTCAGAGGACCTTGCAGCAATAAAATGTATCCAAGCAAGAGGCAACCAACACACGGACCCAACACTCACCATCTTCTTGGCACCAGATATCCTAAAGCGGATCATGAAAAGAAAGGACCTATTGAAAGCCCGGGGCATTGAGGTGACCATCTACAAAGGAGAGCGCTATCCAACTCCGTTGCTAGCCTCACAATCCCTGGGAAATCCCAAAGGTACATGGTCAGTTTTGAAAGGAGTACATCAGGCCAGCAGACCCATTGAAAAAAGGTCCAGTGAGAAATGTCCACCTAAGCACCCGCTGACAGTCCAAGTATGGAGAGAAGAAGGGAGGGAAAGAGTGGTCTTGGGTCAACAAATGTATCCGGTAAGGGAATGGGCAGCGACAAATTTACCTCCAAAACTGATGGGTAACAATTGAATAGGTAAGGATCAACCCGCACACTGCATATTATCCATTTGCTCTTGGAACGTCGGTGGCCTCCGGGCAAAACTTTTTTCAGTACCTTCGACATTTTACTCCTACAGGAATCCTGGGCAATGGAATCAATACCGATAATCGGATTCTTGGAATATCTTAGCCCAGCAACAAAAACAAATAGGCCCGGAAGGCCGAAGGGAGGCCTAGCCATCTACGTTAGTACGAGCCTTTTGGTAAAAATCTCTGAGCATAAGGAGGAAGACCAACCCTTTCAATTACTCCAGCTGGACGATTGGGGGAAAACTACACAGGAACCATTGATTCGATTCTGGTTAACATATGCATCAATCCAAAAAATACAAAAATTGAAGCAAACAAATTGCTAACGCAACTGTTAAGGATAAAAAGCACAGTAAAATCAGCATTCTGGCTAATGTCGGGCGACTTCAATCTTGGCTTATTCCACAACCCCAGTGAGGATCACATTCAAACAGTGGCAAGAATGCCCAGCCAAACCCTCCCAAACGAACGCAGGAAAGATAAAATAGGGGAGAGTTTTATACGCACCTGTGAATCAGTAGGCCTCTTGGTGCTAAACGGACGAAGTCCCCTGATATTCCACCAGCATGGACAAGATTCTCCGGGAAATCGGTCTCCTATCTAGATTACACCCTGGTGTCCCCTGCTCTATATAAGTTAGTAAACACCTTTGCCATCATGAACCGCACGGGAAGTGATCACAAGCCACAGGTATTCGGGATCTGTGCATCACCACAAAAACCAGAGAAAGCGGTAGCCCTAACCGGGTCATTGGGCACCAAAAACCTAAAGCGACTTAAATGGTCCTCTGACACCATTGAAAGCCAGGCAGATGAGGCCCTACAAAAGCTAGCGTCAATGACCACAAGTGGGGCAAAGTTGACAACAGTTTGGGAGTCTTTTGCCACCGACCTCGTAAAAAAAGATTCCTTAAAAAACACAAGAAAGGGAGCACTATTGAACCACCTCCAAAGTTCACTTTTACCACTGTCAGTGTGCAGAAGGAAAGCAGCGGTAGGTAAACTGTTAAGGTCACTGCGTAAATGTCCAGATAATGGATCAATATTGTCCACGTTGAGAGAGCAAAGGAAATGGTACAAAAGGGATCTATGGACCTTTAAAAAAGACCAACAGGAGGCCCTGTGGGCCAAACTACATTTTGCGATCAAAACATCTGACTCCAAAAGGTTTTGGAAAATCTTCAATACAATAGACAATGGCGCAAAAGCAGGCAATAATGCAAATATAGCAGAGGAAGTATGGGTATCCCATTTAAAGTCCCATCTAAAAGAACTGGCCATCGAAGAAGGCCCTCAAATTCAGGGGCATTTGATAGGCTGGGAACCCAACATCCCTGATCCTTTGAAATTTACAGCACTAGAACTGCCAAAAATCATTGGAAAGTCACGAACGGACTGCGCCCCCGGCCCTAATGGCCTACCCCAAGCATTATTCAAACAAGAAACGGAAAGGTGGGCCAATTTCCTGGCTGCAATGTTCAATGGCGTGCTCACAACAGGCAACGTCCCAACATCTTGGAAAGGCTCCATAATCTACCCCATGTATAAGGGTGGGAGCGCGCTCTCCCCAAGTAACTACAGACCAATCAGCCTTTTAGACGTTATCCTCAAGTACTTTTCTTGCTGTGTGCTAAATCATCTAGAAGCCTGGATCACAGATAACACATTCTACCCTTTAACCAAACCGTTTTCACTAAACACCAAGGAACATTAAAAAACCTTATGGGGCTAGGTCTGATCATAAATAGAGCAAAAGCAAAGGGGACTCCAACCTATTTATGTTTTGTTGACTTTAAAACTGCTTTTGACTGTGTCTCCCACGGCAAATTGTGGGCTAAATTACTACTGTGGGAGCTGCCACATTCTATTTTAAACGCCATCAAAATGATATACTCTGATACTTGGGTGAAGGGGAAATTGGGGGAAGGCTCTCACCTATCCAGGGCAGTCAAAACAACAGTGGGTGTGAAGCAAGGCTGTGTATTGGCCCCAACACTGTTCAACCTGTACATAGCAGATCTCCCCACCAAGTTAAATGGTCATTCCTCCCACTCTCCCTCACTGGGCGGTCAACAAGTATCCAATCTGCTATATGCAGACGACCTACTACTAATCAGCAATTCCAGAATAGGCATGCAGAAATTGTTAAAGGCATTAGAAGAATACTCAGTATCTAATGATTTGGAAATCAATCATAAAAAGTCTAAAATGATTATCTTCAACCGCAGGCCAACCAGCCAATGTAAATGGCATATGAATGGGAAAACCCTATAGGAAGTAACATCATATAGATACCTAGGATTTGTGGTGGACGCCAGAGGTAATTACTCGCCACAAAAAGAAGCAATAAAAAGCAAGACGCAGGCCCTCACTTATGCTTTTTGTAAGCTAGCAAATTCAACCTGTGGTCAGGTTCTGAACTCATTAACAGCCGTAATGAGAGCGAAACTACTTCCAACTATCACCTATGGGACCGAAGTAATGAGGGGGATGGAAGTAGGTCTACTGGATGAGCTTCTGATAAAGACCTCTAAGCGTGTTTTTCGCCTCACCAGGCAGGCCTCGCCAGCCCAGGTCAGACTGGAATTCATGCTGGTCAAACAGTCATTAGCAAAACCCGCAGCATACATTAAATGCTACTACAAACTGAGCAGTGCTTTAAAAGGGTCCTTAGCCTATCTAGTCTGGCAGGAAATTATCCTAGAAAGAGGGAGCTGCAACTACATAAGGCATCTAGAAAAAAGTAAGAGGCTTTTGAACTTAGACGAGGTATGGGATCGGTCTCTACCCATCCCCGCTTTCAATAAAGCCGTGAATAAAGCAAGCAAACTACAGAGCTGGCTAGAAGATAGGGACTCATTGACCAAAAGGGAGCATAGTTGGTTGATCCTTAACTCCTACAAAACGCTTAAAGAATCACTACTTATGGCTGTCTCCTACTCATAGAAAATAAAGCATTTCTTTCTCAGACTTAGGCTGGGTGAAGTCCCAACGTTAAACCTCAGGCCAAAATGGAAGAAGGAGCGGCAAGTAGGCCCCCAGGAGTGCCGTCTCTGTCATCTAGCAGAAGAAAACTTGGTGCACGTGGTCTGCATTTGTCCAGCGTTGGCGTTTGAAAGGAGACTCTTGCTGAAAAAATAATTAAACAGTTTAAGAATTAGATCCTGCACACAAGCATTAATTGCAGCTTTTAACCCTCGAAACACAATATTGAACATTAGACTGGTTACATTTTTGGAAATGTTCTCTCTCAAAATCACAGCCTCTCGAAATAACCAAGTCATAGGGAGGGTGGAAACAATAACAAAATCCCTATAACCCACTCTGAACATACTAAAGAAGGGAAGGCTACGAGGTAGTTGATTCCGGTTGCTTATCAGGTTGGTAATAAAGTCTGGTACTAACAATTAGACTTAAGTAGGGGTAAACAAAATCACCAGAAGATCTCTTCCCACTTTGTCCAATTTTTAAAAATGTCTCATTGGTTTATTTCTATTCTCTTTTACATTTCTATGTGGAAGGAAATTTCATATATCATTTCATTTTAAATACAGGACCTTTTAAGCTGTATTTGCCTTACCTATACTAAGTTTGTTTTGTTGCCCTATTAATATTAATGTCATATAGCATTAGTAAGTTCTTTTTTTTTAATTTTATTTACGTGGAAGGAAATTGTATATATTTTTTTCATTAAGATCTGTAAATGCCTTATTGCAGTAAAATTGCTTTGTTAAACTTTTATGTGGAAGGAAAAGTTTTATGGTTTTAATTAACTAATAAACTTGTGTTATTATCTCAGTTCCTGTCCTTTCCACATAAATTACAGATTCTTAATGCCTTCAGCTCAGATTGCCTGGACTGCTGCAAGCCACTGGTTCTGAATTTACTGTCATCTAATGTTCGCAAACAGTAGCTCGTGAAAAATTACACTGTATGGCATTCTTCAGCACCCATAAAAAGTGGAATATGCCTCTAAGGATTTTATTTGTGCAGAAAGATATCCTTCCTACACAAAAACAATCCTGCCCGTAACACAGGCACACATGAATCATAGTGCAAGGTTCATGTGTTGGTGATAGGCAGCACACAGTGGGCCAGCATTAGGAGACAGCAAGAATGTGCCATATCTTTTTAAATATGGCGTATTTCTACTGCCTTCTTTTCATGCAACTTAGTGCTGCATTGTGTAACATGAGAGTAGATCTGCTCTCTGATACGTTTTTCATGCAGATCAAATTTGCCTTGGTGTCAGCTGTTAATTAGCTCCCAACTGTAAAAACCTACATAAATCACACACAATTACCCAAATGCATCAATAAGATAAAGCATCCCATCTAACACAATGACCCAAATGTCCTCCTACCAAGCTGACTGACAAGTTAAATTGTAATTTCAGACAGACACCTGTGGCTATTCACATGCCCTCTCCATCCCAGCATACAAATGTATTGCTTTACTGTGTAAGGCCTTAATGTAGAACCCTTGGCATCTTGGGTGATGGATCACTTCACTGGCTGATTGCCAGTCCATCTTGACTGTCCATCTACTATCAACATTTTTATTGTATTCACCCTCCTTTCTGTTTCCCCACTCAAAGTGTTGGTGGTGATGTATACAGCACTTGTAAATAAAACAAATAAAATATATTTACAGAGCTCTCCCTCAATTGTATTTACTTATTCATTAATTCATTGTTTTTTTAAAGCACTGTAAATGATCTTGCAGTAGCCTCAAAATATCTTGGATGAGATGCATAGAGAGAATAGATCAAATAGACCAGAGTCTGTGGGATTAAATGATAGATGCCCAATGTAGTCATCTAAAGCACTCATTACGACAGCATAGTTATCAGTGTTTGGTATTGTTGTGCTTTCTGTTTTGAGCTCATTGAAAGCCAAGCGTATAGAATATCTGGGCAGTGTTTGGTGGGTGTGCAGGGTTTTCTCCAGAGAGCTGTGCTGAGTGTTTCTTGTTATTGCTTAGAGGAGAAGACTACATATTTGTTTCAAGCATACTTTTGTGTCATGCACTGCAAGCACGTTTTTCATGGCTGTTTACATGCATTAGATTTGTGCATACGGTTTTATGCACCTGTTCCTCTGAAGTACAGACTGCTTTCATGTTTGCAATCTGGCATATACACATCTATTTTATCGACAAATGCCTGTCATGCACTAAAGTTGTTGATATACACACTTTTTTCATGCACATATTCAAATCATAACTGCACATTATTAATGTACACATTCTTTTCTATCACATTTGAATCCTGGACACATTCCACTTATTCACACACATCGTATGCACTCACTTCCTGAAGGCACACAATTGTTTCAGGAGCACAGTGTGTTTCTGGAAGGAGCTGTTTGTTGTGTGCACACGTCAAGTTTAATTCCAAAAACAGATGATTTTACGAAGCTGTAAGGTCGGCTGGATCAGCAGTAAAGAAGACGCTGAGCAGCTGACTGTTTGGGAATGCTCTTTATTAATCACAAACGTAGTGTTTCTCTAAAATTACTTTTCGCTCCTCTACGCTCAACTTATGTCACCTAGGATACGTCATGCCTGGGCGCTAGCATTAGGCCCATGCATGAGGGGTATCCTAAAGTGACATCCCTGCAAAACAGTACAGGGTGTGCTGGCCCAACCAAAAGGGCCGATGCTACACTCCCCCCCTAACTAGAGTGGAACAAACAAAACCAAGAACAACACATAAACATACACAGTGGAGGAAAGAAAAAGGACACAGCCGTAGGAGCTGGGACACTCGCGCCCCACGCACACTAGTTCTGGATACACAGAGCCGGTGGCATCAGTCTGATACGAAATCAGGGTAGCGTCTACAGGGGTTAGGATTTTGCCTCAGGTGATATCTACCACCACTGTGCCTCCCAGCTGGCTGTCGGTGTTCCCTGCTGGTGCTCGGTGGCTCGGGCAGCGGGGAACATGGTGCTCCATGCGGGTCGGTATCCGTGGTCACAGCCGCCGGGTGCTCTGCCGAATCGGACATGCCGGGGCGAGGTTGAGTATCGTCTGGATCGTTAGGCTCCTCAGGTGCAGCCTGACTGGGTGACTGTCGAGAAGCGTTTGAAATGAGATATGTTTCGAGTCACAGTCTCTGATCCCTTTGTTGCAGTTACCACTATCCCCTTAACTGCTGTCACCACCCATGGGTCGGCTTAGAACGGCAACTGGAACTTCCCTCCTGGGTGACGGTCTTTGACCAGGACGGCATCCCCAATTTGGACCGATACCAGGTGGGCTTGCTGCCTCCGCGAGGCGCACTCTTTGGTGCGTGATCTCCGCTAGGCTGAGTGGTTCTGGGGTTCTGGTTGCGTTGTCCACGCTGGGTGGTGTGGTATGACATTGGTCACAGTCCGGCCAAAACAGAGTTGGCTTGGGGCAACCCCGGTGGTGGCATGGGGTGTGACCCGGTATTTTCAAAGGAACGTGTAGATGGAGCTTTCGACATTCTGTGACTCGGCTACTGCAATCCAGATCACCTTGGTTAGGGTTTTCACAAACTGCTCCACCACACCATTTGCCTGCGGCCACCTGGGTGTGATGCGGCGGTGTCTGGTGTTCTGTGACCTTAGGAATGCAGCCCACTCCTGGCTGTTGAAGGGGGGACCGTTGTCAGGTCGGACTTTGCCGAGTAGGCAGTGCGTGGCCATCAGTTTCTCCATGTTCGGGATAACCGCAGTAGCCGACGTGGACTACACAATCTCTACTTCTGGGTAGTGCGAATAATCATCCACCACCACCAGCATGTGGGATCCGTCAGGTAGGCTCCCGAAATCTGCACTGACTCTCTCTCAAGGGGCGGTAGGGCCTTCTTCTGTGATGACTGGCGCTGCGGGATCAGTTGGCCCACTGGTCTGGCAGTTTTCACACACCGTAACTACTTCCTCCACTTGCTGGTCTAGGCCAGGGAACCAGACTTTACTCCTACGCCTGTTTTTTGACTTGACGATGCCCTAGTGGGCTCCATGCACCACAGACACGGCTCTAGACTTCAGGCAGGTAGGCAGTACGAAGCGGAATCCTCATAGCAGGCACCCTTCTTCCCTCACTGACAGTTTGTGTCTGACATTGAAGAGTACCTGGAGCATGGCTTGGGTGTCTGCAGTGTGGAAGGCCACTGGGTGTTGCAGCGGGCGCCAGTCTCCTGATGTGGCAGCTTGTATGGCTATTTGCAGACAGCCATCCTGGTTGGTAGCTTCCACCACTTCTGTGAGAGGTATGGGCAGTGGGCAGGCTCGGTCAACTAGCAGCCGGACGTACTCCTCTGTTTCCTGTGCTACTTCCTGCGGGGTTGCTGGGCAAGCATGATGGGATAGGAAATCAGCCGGGTTTCGGGTGCCTGGTCGATACTCTACGCTGAAGTCGTAGTCCTGCAGCTGAAGTATCCACTTCTGGGTCTGTCGCAGAGGCTTCGAGGAAGACCCTTTGAAGAGTGGTAGTAGCGGTTTGTGGTCCGTGATTACGGTGAAGGCTTTGCCATAGAGATAGAGGTGGAAGTGGCGACACCCCCAGTGGATGGCGATGGCCTCCCGCTCTATCTGAGAGTACCGTTGTTCTGTTGGAGTGAGGGTCTGACTGGCGAACGCGATGGGTGCCCAGTCTCCGCAGTCCTGTTTCTGCACTAGGACGGCGCCTAGTCCAGTGGGGCTGGCATCTACCACCAGCTGTGATTCCCGCCTGGGGTCAGAGAAGGTGAGTGTGGTTTCTGCGGACAGGGCTTTCTTCATGTCCTCTAAAGCCTGCTCAGCATTCCAGACCCACGGGTGGTCGGCTCAGGTCAGCACTCGTAGAGGACCAGTTAGGTCTGATAAATTCTTTATGAACCGGCCACAGTATGTGACCATCCCAAGAAAGCTCCGGAGGCAGATGTGGGCGCCGGGGCTTCCTGGATGTCTTTGACTTTGAGGGGGTCTGGACAGATTCCCTGTTCAGAGAAGCGATAGCCAAAGAAGCTTATGTCCTTCTTGAGGAGCTCACACTTTTCTTTGTGGAGCATTAGGCCTCGCTCTTGCAGTCTTACAAATACTGCTTGGACCCTTGCCAGGTGGTCCTCCAGAGTAGGGACATGAACTAGGATACCATTGCTTACATTGGGAACCCAGATGAGTCCTCTCAGGACCTCCTTGATCGTGTGCTGGAACACCTCGGCAACGCTGGAGATGCCGAAATTGAGGCGGGTGTACCTCCAGAGGCTTGTATGGGTGGAGAAGGTGGTGATCGGGCATGAGGCGGGGTGCAGGGCAATCTGGTGGTACTCCGATTGAAGGTCCATTTTGGAGAACCACTTGGATCCTGAGAGCTCTCCCACGATGTCGTCGATGGGGTTAGATGCCTCTCCCTTCTGATGGCTTGATTGGGGAGGTGCATGTCCACACAGATTCTGACAGCATTTGGTTGCTTATGTTTTTTTGCAATGATGATGAGAGATACCCACGGAGTGGGCCCTGATACCTTTTCGATTATGCTGGCTTGTTCCAGTACGAGGAGTACATTTTTGACTTTGAGCCGTAGATTAAATGCTGCCCGCCTGTGCCTGAGAGCAATGGGGGCTACTGACTCATCTATATGGAGTTTGAGGGGTGGGCCCTTTAGGCATTCAATGCCCTCGAACAGTGGGCTAAGTCTCTTAGTAGGCTATCTAGACCATTGCTGTGAATGCTAAATGTGAACTGTACCAGGTTGAGTCTCTGAGCGGCGCAGCAGCCAAGCAGGAACCCTCTTCTTTCCCGTGATACATAGATCTTGGTTGTGATCTTCGAGTCTTCGTGGGCAACGTCGGTTGTGAAGACGCTGGCTATGTCAAGCGGGGGTCTGCTTCTGAAAGCGTGGATTTGTGCTAAGGTGGGTCTTAGCGGTGGTGGGTCTGTGAGTGTTTGTTATACGTCTTCGGCAATTAAGTTAATCGACGCTCCGATGTCAATTAGAGCTTAAACGCGCTGGTGGTGCAGCACCACTTGGCACATGGGCAGTCGTTGGTTGCTGACGGTGTGTATGACATGAACTACCTGTTGGTCGTTGTCCATGTCGCTGTCGGATGCAGTGGTGGGAGAGGCAGTTACAGCTCGGACGGCCTTCTTGGTAGTAGGCATCTTTGGTGTGGAGCGGCAGACTTTTGCAAAGTGGTTGAGCTTGCCACACGCCCTGCAAGTTTTTCCTCGGGCTGGGCAGCCTGCCGGATGTGGTAGTAGGTTCCCGCACCATCTGCAGACCTTGTCTCTGGGTTTTCCTCTTGGGGTGTCAGTCTTGCTTTTTGGTGTGTCTGCAGTTACTGCATTGATGGGTTCTGTCTTCACCTGGAGGCCTGGCGTCTGTTCCATGTGCGCCGCTCTCATTTTGGATAACTCTTGTGAACGGCCGATGGTGAGGATGTCTTGCAATGTGCACGCGCTGGCTAGCTCTCTTAGGTGCGCATAGAACACGTCTACTGATTCGTCGGCGGTTTGGCACGTTCATAGTCTGGGTTGGCGTATGGTTCGAAGTGCGCAGTTATTGCCTTCTTTAGCGTGATGTACGTGTGTGGTTTTGCCTCGTGCGCAGACTTGGAAATCTTGTGGATGTCCGCCCCACCCAAATGGAGAAGTAGGGGCCTCTTTCATTCCTCTTTTACTTCGAGGGCCTCGAAGTAGGTTTCGAGGTGTTCCAGCCATGCCTTCCATCTTGCGGCCTGGGTGGGTGGGGCACCGGTGATGGTGAATGATTCCAGGGCCGGAATGCCTGCCATGGTACCGGTAGTGAGTGTGCCAAGCAGACGTGTGAGGAGCAGTGCAGGACACCACTGTCAGGATGAGGCGGAGAGGACTTGACCCCAGACCACAGAAAAAAAATTGTCTCGCCACTTGGCAAAAACTGGGGCAGGTACCTGAAGACTGAGCCTTAGATAAGTCTTCTCTGTGGCCACTCACTGACACTGGGGTGAGGTTGCAACTGATTGCCGGTAGGCACATGGAGAAACAAGCTAACGAGCTCTGTAG
This sequence comes from Pleurodeles waltl, assembly GCF_031143425.1. NCBI lineage: Eukaryota > Metazoa > Chordata > Amphibia > Caudata > Salamandridae > Pleurodeles > Pleurodeles waltl. The sequence goes on from NC_090437.1 coordinate 90,686,934, forward strand.
GCTGTGCAGCGTGTTGGGCTGCCACTGCTGACAGTGTGTGGCAGTTGCGGGAGAGGCTGGGAGGAAACACTTCTCCTGTAGTTCCACGGGCAGGGCCTCAGGCACCCGGCCGTTGGTGAGTCACGCGGCTTGCTGCAAGGCTTCAGGTCGGCTTCGGGCGGGGGCGGTTGCCGGGCCACCACGTGCATGCAGGACGGAGCGCGGTGGCCGGGCTGAAGACATGCGCGTAAGCGATGCGGGCACAGACAGCGCCTCAGCGGCTGCCAGATGAGGGGCACTGGAGTGCGAGGGAATGGCGACCGAGACCAGGTGAGGCAGCGGGCTTCACTACCCCTCGCCACCAATTGTAAGGTCGGCCGGATCAGCAGTAAAGAAGACGCTGGGCTGCTGACTGTTTGGGAACGCTCTTTATTAATCACAATCGCAGTATCTCTCTAAAATTACTTTTCGCGCCTCCGCTCTCAACTTATATCACCTAGGATACGTCATGCCTGGGCGCTACCATTAGGCCCATGCATGAGGTGGGTACCTAGAGTGACAGCCCTGCAAAACAGTGCAGGGTGGGCGGGTCCCGGGGCCCAACCAAAAGGTCCGATGCTACAGAAGCCATGTTTTCCTAGGTGTAAAGAGAAAGAGACCTACTGCCTCACATAAACACACTAACCTTAAAATAATAAAAAATGAAAAAAAGACCAGCCTAAAATCAATACCATAGCTTCTTGTATACATTTTAACGAACACAGCAGCTTGAGGAAACAGAGAGGCATGGAAGGCTCTCTCGCACCAGAACCTGGGCATGGAGGTTGAAAGAGGCCGAACAGGCGCTTAGCTTGGGAAAGTCAAGGTCTTTGAGATTCAGCGCTTAAGAGAGCGCTCATTCACACCACTTCCTTGACCGCGGGCATGACAATAGGGGCTGTGTTAGTCTGCAGGGTCCACACCATGCACGCCATCAGGGGCATTAGCATAACAGGTCTTGTAACAAAAAGCTTCTTCTCCAAGGAAGAAAAAATGAACATCTGCAAAGGTACATTAAAAGTTTGTGTTGCCATCGTGAACCACAAATTTCATACTATCCCTTCTCAGTCAAAAGGCGAAGGGAAACTATTCTCAGACCTATGAAAAAGGGCATTTTCTGCACATTGATATGCTGGCTTGAAATTCAGTTTCAAAATCAACCAGCATTTAAACGGCAATTTAGGCAAACATTGAAGAGTACTTTATTAGTAGAATGCAAAATATTTTATCTCATGCCTGTAGGTAGTTTTCTGTACTTGTGCATTAGAGAGAAAGTATTTTCCAAAAACACAGGATGCACAATGCTCTGTATTTGTTTAGCTTTTTTCCCAAAGATGAGTATATAGGTACACTGCCTAAGTTTGTTTACGTTTGCCATTATGTGCTGCATGATTTCTTAATCTTAAACTAACCCAATGATTTACTTGGTAAATTAGGAATTTTGGCACATAAAGGCTTAGCTCTTAAAGAGTAATTAATTAAATCCTCTTTTTTCCCGTTGCATTCTCAAACTTGGAGGTTTGTTTCGTTATATATGAGAATGATAAGCCGCGGCTTGGGTAGTTAATCAGCTGCTGCAGTTTCATACGGGGAAATATTATGGAAGTTGCTATCATGGCTGCTGACAAAGGCCTACTTCCTTTTCACCGAGGTAAGGAAGAGTTTGGCTGCTGCCCGTAAAGGACCTTTATTGTCAATTAATGAAGCTGGCAAATATTTTAACTTTAGGGAAACCAGAAGCTACTGACATTGTTAATACTGATTTCCTAATACTCCTTTTACAATTATCTTTAACTACATTTCAGCAAAGATTAGTGAATTAAACACTGAATATTGTAATCTACGTTAGACTGAAGGTCACAGGGCCACTTATGGGAATGAGCAGCACAGCCTTTTATCCATTTAAGAACGATGAAACGAAGAGCATGTTAAATGTGGCGATAACATGGACTGATAATGTTCTAGTTAAAGTGCTTGAATAAACTCACTATGTATAAAATCAGTTTTATAACAAATTACCACCTTTTCCCAATACAAAATCATATTTTGTTTTCTGCTGTCATATATTTTACCCAATTAAAAATGAAAATCACATTCTTCCACCATTTAACAAAACAATTGGAGCTGTTTTAAAGATGTAGTGCAATAGCGATCAAATCGCCCCTTTGAAGGAACTGAGGGCCAGATGTAGCAGCAAAGCAAATTGCGACTTGCAATTTGCGAGTCCCTGCAACTCGCAAATTGCAAGTCGCAATTTGCTATGCAGAAAGGTGTCTCAGACACCTTCTGCAACTCGCTATGGGGTCGCAATGACCCACCTCATGAATATTCATGAGGTGGGTCGCAAATTGCGGCTCCATAGCGAGTATAGGCACTCGCAAACATGGAGGCCTGCTGTAGTCAGCAGACCTCCATGTTCGTGACTGCTTTCAATAAAGCAGTTTTTTTTTTTTAAGTGTAGCCCGTTTTCCTTAAAGGAAAACGAGCTGCACTTAAAAAAAAAAACGAAACCTTTAGTTTTGGTTTTTTTTCAGGGCAGGCAGTGGTCCCTTGGACCACTACCTGCCCTGAAAAAAATGTTTTGGGTCCATTCACAAACTGGAAGGGGTCCCGTGGGGACCCCTTCCAATTTGCGAGTGGGTTACCATCCACTTGAAGTGGATGGTAACTGCGAATGGTATTGCATTCCATTCCGAATCGCAAATAGGAAGGGAACACCCCTTCCTATTTGCGATTCTGAAATGCATATTGCGAGTCGGTACCGACTCGCAATATGCATTTCTGCATAGCAAAGAGGCATTTGCACCTCCCAAACGGCGATTTTCGCCGTTTGCGACGTGCAAATACTTTGCTACATCTGGCCCAGAATGAATTGTTCTGTGCTGCGCCCATACCAAACCCGTCCCATGCACACGGTGAGGAAGACTTGGGGGCTAAACAGTACCCCATGAGACCGCGTTCAAGGTTTGGCCGTAACACTCAATGGTACATATTAACAGCTGGGTGGGGGCTGGGCGGCAGAGGTTGTCAAGGTTCCAGTTAATGTACATTTAAATTAAGAAAACAAGCCGCATCCCGATAAAGTGCAGGTTACACATGATTCAATCCCGTGAATGTATTTGTTTCCGATCACCGTGATTTTAGTTTATAAATATCTACAGAACGGGTGCTTTTTAGAGATCACTCTTTCCAGATCAACCAAGTGTGAGCCTATAATCTTCCGATCGCATTGAATCTCTGACTTTAACATGTGTGAATATATATATATATATATATATATATATATATATATATATATATATATATATATATGTGGTAAAAATAAATGTGGAAAAGTGCAAAGGTAAAAGTTGTGTTTCCAAAAGTATCGCCAGAGCCACTGGAATTATCCTGCAGGGGACGGCTAAATTATGTGGCAGAGGTGTGTAAATTAAGCAGTAAATAAAGGGAAATTCTGCAGCTTAATGCAGCACTTTTGGTGATAATCTTACTTCAATATTATGTCATTCGTAGACTCAAACAGCATCAAGTGGAGTGGTGAAGAGTTGAATACCTTAGAGTGGACTGGTGTAAAATGGAATAGCATAGAGGTGACACAGAGTGGAGTAGTGCAGAGTGGAGTGGCATAGAGTGAAGTGGTGTAGAATGGATAATGTGGAGTGGGATAGAGTAGAGAGGCGTAGGTTGGAATAGAGTAGAGTGGAGTGGCACAGAGAGGAGTGGCTTAGAGCGGAGTGGCATAAAGTGCAATAGGGTTTAGTATTGTGACGCACAGTGGAATGGCATAGGGTGAAGTGGCTTAGAGTGGAATAACATAGCGTGAAGTGGTAAAGAATGGAGTGGCATAGAGGAGAGTGGCGTAGAGTGGAGTAGCATACAGTGGAGTGACATAGAGTGGAATAATGTACAATTAAGTGGCATAGAATCAAATAACATAAAGTGGACTGGTATACAGTGATGTAGCAAAGAGTTGAATACTGTAGAGTGGACTGGTGTAGAGTGCAGTGGAATAGAGTGGAGTGGTACATAGTGAAGAAGTGTAGAGTGGAATAGCGTAGATGTGGCATAGAGTGGAATGGCATAGAGTGGAGTGGTGGAGAGTGAAGTGGAATAGAGTGGAGTGCAGTAGAGTGCAGTGGCGTAGATTGGACTTGCAAAGAGTGAAGTAACATTAAGTGGTGTGGCACAGAGTGGAATAGCGTAGCGTGGAGGGGCATAGAATGGAGTGGCATAGAGTGGAGTGGCGTAGAAATGAGTGGCATAGAGTGGAATAGCACAGAAGGGATTGGCATAGAACAGAGTAGCATAGAGTGGAGTGGCATAGAGTTGAATGGCTTACAGTAGAGTGGCATTGAGGGTTGAATAGTGTAGAGGGGAGTGGCATACAGTGGAGTGGTGTATTGTGATGTGGTGTAAAGTGAAGTGGCATTGTGTTGAATATTATACAGTGGAGTGTTGTTGAGTGGACTGACAGAGTGAATAGAGTGAAGTGCAATAAAGTGGAGTGGCATAGAATGGAATAGCGTGGAGTGGCATAGAATGAAGTGGCATAGCGTTCAGTGGCATAGATTGAAATAATATATAGTGGAGTGGTTCAGGGCTGAGTGGCAGAGAGCCAGAGGGCGTAGAGTGGGGTGGCATAGAGCGGAGTGGCATAGAGCGGAGTGGTATGGAGTAGAGTGATGTAGATTGGAGTGGTGTACAGTGGAATAGAAAAGAGTGGAGTGGAGTGGCATAGAGTGGAGTGGTGTAAAGTGGAGTGTACTGGAGTGAAGTGGCATAAAATGGAGTGGCATAGAATGGAGTAGCATACAGTGGAGTATCTGAGTGGAGTGGCATAGAGTGGAATACTGTGCAGTATTGTGGCATACAGTGGAAAGGAGTAGCGTGTAGTTACATAGAATGGAGTGTTGTGGAGTAGAATGGCATACATTGGAATAGCATAGAGTGGAGTGGCAAAGAATAGAGTGGTATAGAGTGGAGTGGCTTAGATAGGACTAACGTAGCATGGAGTGACAAGAATGGAGTGGTGTACAGTGGAGTGGCGTGGAGTGGTGTAGAGTTGAGTAGCATAGAGTGAAGTGGCACAGAGTGGAATAGGGTACAATGTTGTGACATACAGTGGAGTGGCATAGAGTGGAATAGCATAGCAGGGAGTGGCATAGAGTACAGTAGAGTGGTGGAAAAAGGAATAGCGTGGAGTGGTGCAAAGCCGAATAGCATAGCAGTGGCATGGAGTGGAGTGGCATAGAGTAGAGTGGCATAGAGTGGAGTGGCATAAAGTGGAATAGCATAGTGTTGTAGCACAGTGGAGGATTGATGTGACTGATCTATCTAGACATTCAATCACAGTATTCACGGACGGAGAGTGTTTGGAGCGTTTGGACGCAAACATCCCAAGTGTCGTGGTGGTACACAGCTGAGGAGCATCTGAGGAGCGAGGCGTGGAGCGAGGTGCGGAGCGGAGCAGAGTAGAGTCGGGCTCACGCTGGGATACTAGGACACTCTGAGGCCCACCTCATTTCATCGACTTGGCCTGGCCCCCCCGGCCATACTTGTCTCAGTCCCGGTTGCCTCATTAGAGCCATGCTTCAGCATCTGGCAGCAACAGGCAGCATTCGGGATTCGACCTGGACCGGTTTTGACCTGGTCTGGTCTTACTGCACACGAAAGGGGTGTCAAAAGGAGGAGCCTGAGCCCGAGGCACCAAGGACTACACCCAGTTCAGCAAGGCAGAGACGAAGGTGATGCAGCAGGTGGTTTGGGGGGTTGGAGAGCTTGGTGCACAGGCACTCAAGCCCCTCTCACCATCGGTCAATTAGTTGTCCAAGCCCCCAGCCTTGACCAGCTGGGACTTACAGCGCAGTGTTTAGATTTGGGCAAAAAGTGGTGCCACCAGCCCCCACAGTTAGAAGAGAGTGAGTCAAGCGCTAAGAGTCAAGCATGGCCCATCAAAGGCCCAACAAAGACTAGTGCAAGTAATAGTGCAAGTAAGAGTGTGCAACCGTGGAGCTCCATACCTCATAAATCAAGGACACTTATGGGACATTACTGAGAGTGCAAGCTACTTCAGGGCTTAGGCCGCAGCCACTTTTTTGCACGGAAGCGGCCAGTGTTAGATCAGTGCGGCTTGTGCCTAAAGGAAAGCTGCCACGCACCTCAGCACCTTATTACTGGCACTCTTTTAACATGGTTGCCTAACCATCAACAACCGGTAAAAGGGGCAGAAGAGGAAGGATGACACTAACTCGGGGAGAAAAAAAGCAGCAAACAGTTTAAGGCAACGCTCCCCGGGATCCAACGGACTTAATGGGCCAACCGATTGACTCTATTGAGTGAAACCCTTCCACTAACCCAACGACTTCCAAGAAACCCATCAACACCTCAAGTAAACTAGTTGCACATCACAAGAAAGATGGATACAAAATCACTGACTTTCTGTTAACTAAGCCAGCAGATAAGTCCATTCCAGCTCACAATGGCTCACAGCCAGCTCTACTGCATATGGACAAAGCTACTGGGAAAACTAATGGAGCAACAGAGCCCCCCTCAGGATAGGGAAAGCTTCCACACAGCAGCACCCAAGCTCCTATATTGTAATAACTATGGCAGCAGTACACACTGAAAATCTACAGGACTATTCTCCACTTTAAATCTTAGTAACTGGAGCCAGAACTCCCCTCTACAGTTTCCACAACAACGGCAATTATAGCCATTACAGCAATCACCTTAGGGGAGGTGTATCAGCAACTGCATAATGACACATGATCCACCTTTAATTGACCTCTCTGAGGGTAGCAAAGACTCCAACACTCAAGTAACAAGTCTTGTCAAGGAAGGGATAGTAAGAGAAGCTTCAAACTCCTCAGCAGTAAAAGAGGTCTCTCTTACTAAAAGGGAAAGAAACGACAAAGGAAACCTCGGAAGAAGGTCAAAGAAGTTCAGCAAAACAGTATCTGGAAATCGTTTGCAAAGTCTATTGGCATGCAGGGCATAGTCCCAGAGGGGAAAGTTGAGGGAGATTTGGAGGACAGTATTATACATCTCACGCAGCAGACATCTACGCAAAAGGTCAACCAGGATAACCGAACACAAGCCATTTCCACATACAAAAATCAACCATCTCATTGAAATCAGTCACTAAAGGATATCAGGTCATCGCCAAGCCGCCAAAGTAGAAATCCAGTTCAGTGGGAGATTACGAATAGCAGCTCCCCGGAAGTGGATCGTAACATCAATCAGAGTACTGTTCAAGGGAACCAAAGGGGGAACGCAGGTTGGGATGCCTTCAATTGTAGGGAAAATAACCAAATTCCTGCAGCAACCGATCATTGTCAGGCCTTACAACACCCACAACAAGTAAACATCATGCCGAATTCTGGCAAGAAACAACACATAAGGAACAATACTATTTGTTGACATCAACAAGCCCACCAGGAGGACAGACCTTACTACAAACTGAGGCTTTGAGTGATTACAAAGTCCTCTTCATCCCCCGGTATAATTCAAAAGGGGCCTTTGACATCTTAAATAGAAGGAAAAATCATTGTTCCCCTAGCCCAAATCACTCCAGCTGAGCTGCAGACAGTGGAGTTTGTTCCACACCCGAACAATAGGGACAAAGAGGCAACTCTCACATCTTGGGCCTCTCCATCCACCATCACCCAAATTCTGGCACACCAGGACATCTTTAGTGCATGGGGCATCATGTTACAAATACAAGTACCATGTTAATATCCTAACCCCCTGCTCCCGAGAATTGTGAGGGGGCCTCAGTGTTGAAAGGAGCTGTTGAAGTGGAGGCAAATCCAAGTAGATGAGAAAATCTAACTATAGTATGGAATCAAAGTTCGCTTCATCAGGGGAGCATCCATCAAGTATTTGTTGGTAGACCTCCAACTTGGAATCAGGAAGAGCCTCAATCTATTATGGTCCACAGTCACAATTAGTCCTGATGAAAGATCTAGACGGGAAACAGCCATAGAAGGCAGCCTCTACATATGATCTTGGCATTGCCATGGTCTGAAACAAATGGGAACAGACACAGAGGCATCGTTGTTCCTACAGAAATTTGATATCAGCATGATTCAGGAAACCTGGTGTACGGAGCCTATTCAATTCTCAGGCTGTCGGATGTCATGTTCCTGCAGTCAAGATCCAAAAATTCAGGCATTCTAAAGGTGGCCTTCCGACCTTCTGTTCAACTAAAACTAATTGGGCCATCAAACAAATTGATCTTGGAATAGACTGGCTGCTGCCAATTAAGTTGGAATCTCAGGGGCCAAACGGTGCTAATACATCACTTCTATTAATCAATGTGTACATTCACCCGAATAAGGGTCAAAATAGAGAAAATATGGAAACACTGTTAAATATCCTCAAGATGCTGATGAGGCAGTATAAGGAGGCCATTCATATTGTTTCCAATGACTTTCATGTTGATTTGAGCAAAGGCTATATAAAACAGGGTAAAGAGCATCAGGGCTTGCATCTGAACCATAGGTTTGACAATCTCGGCCTCTGTCGGTTGATGACCCACTTAGGGGGAGACTTGCCTTCACCAGTAACATTTTCAAGTGGTTCAACAAAATCAACAATTGACTTTACGTTAATAAATGAAGTAGCTTTGCCACTAATCACCTCCTACAACATCCTACAAGAGCGATCATTTTCCATGAGCTATACAGTTAAGACAGGCATGGAAGTGACTACCAACCACAAACATCATCATCGCCGCACCGACGAGCTACAATATAAAGAAGTTAAAATGGCAGGGGCATAGCATTGAGAAAGTGATGGAGGAAGTGTATTGCTGTCCAGGGTCACTCGAAGAGCTCAAAAGAGATCTTCAGAACCAGGAACAAACTGACTTGTGTTCAGGAGCACGGGTGAAAGCCTGGAAGCACTTATGTGATTCTCTACTGAATACATTACCGAATAAAATCCCTCTCTTAAGCTCTGCAGTTGTTGTAAATACAAATCTGAAAGGTGTTAACGAAGAACATCCATGGTATAATAGATCTCTGATTAAATTAAAAAATCAAGTCTCACATGAGTCAAAAAAAGTAGCAAAGGAGGCACAAAGGAATTAGAACCCCGACAAAACAAAGGGGGTCATTCTAACCCTGGCGGTCCAAGACCGCCAGGGCTAAAATGACGGGGCACCGCCAACAGGCTGGCGGTGCCCCGCTGGGCATTCTGACCGCGGCGGTTCGGCCGCGGTCAGAAGTGGAAAACCAGCGGTCTCCCGCCGGTTTTCCGCTGCCCAAATGAATCCTCAATGGCGGCGCAGCAAGCTGCGCCGCCATGGAGGATTCTGACACCCCATACCGCCATCCTGTTCCTGGCGGGAGAGGATGGCGGTATGGAGTGTCGCGGGGCCCCTGGGGGCCCCTGCAGTGCCCATGTTAATGGCATGGGCACTGCAGGGGCCCCCATAAGAGGGCCCCACAAAGAATTTCACTGTCTGCATTGCAGACAGTGAAATTCGCGACGGGTGCCACTGCACCCGTCGCACCTTCCCACTCCGCCGGCTCAATTCTGAGCCGGCTTCCTCGTGGGAAGGTAGTTTTACACTGGGCTGGCGGGCGGCCTTTTGGCGGTCGCCCGCCAGCCCAGTGTAAAACACAGAATAGCTGCAGCGGTCTTCCGACCGCGGTGCGGTATTCTGGAGGGGGGAAGTCTGGCGGGCGGCCTCCGCCGCCCGCCAGACTTAGAATCACCCCCAAAGATCCTTGAATTGAGACTACAATATAAGAAAGATTGATGGATGAAAAAAAGGCTGTATTATGAAGATCTGTGGTCAAAAGCTCCTGATGTCTAAGAAACTGAAGAACAGCAAGAAGTTCTGGCAATTGGTGAATGGGCTGGTACATGGGAAAAAACGTCATTCGAATGCAGGCATTGATCCTGCCTCCCAGGAAGCCCACGTTTCAGCGTTGTATTCATCCTCCGACCAAAAGGTGATGGGAGGGGACCCTTCTGCCAGCAACTCGTAGCAACTCTGGTTCCACCGACTTTGGCTTTAGAGTAAAGTTGAAAACAGACGCTTCCCTTCCCGACTCTGATCAAGACAATGCTTTCACGGATATAGACTTTGAGCAGCAAATAGGCATTATAATGAAGTTAAAAGCGGAAGGAGCAGCAGGACAAAGTGGTATCCCACACGCCCTTTTTAAAGGTGATGTAAAATACTGGGCGTACTGCTTGGCGCTCCTCTTTAACGATCTCCATGGCACAAAGATGCTTCCAGATGCCTGGAAAGGTAATATCTTCCATCCAATTTATAAGACAAGCAGTCCCACCTCTCTGCTAAATTACAGGCTAATAGCCTTGATTGATGTTGAAGCAAAGCATTATGCATCCTGTTTGCTGTTACAATTATCGGTTTGGATACATGAGAAACAACTCCTACCACAGAGTCAGACTGGTTTCAGAGCTGGCATGGGGACTTCGACCAACTTGACTGCCTTGGCTCTGTTAGATATAAAGCCCAGGCATAAGAAAAGTCGACTATTTGCCTGTATTATAGACTTTAAGTCTGCATTTGATTGTGTTCCAAGAGCTCGCCTATGGGAAAAACTGAAAAGCTGGGGTCTCCCCAGTCTGTTGAACGCACTGATAGAACTATACTCAGGCACAAGTCAAAATCGGAGATGGTGGCCATGTTACTAACAGAATTCAAATGATAAACGGTATAAAGCAAGCATGTGTCTTAGCCCCTTTGCTCTTTAACCTATATCTAGCAGACCTAGCCAAGGCTCTTTTTCCGGTAAACAAACACCCACCCATTCTGGCTCAGGAAGCAATTGCATGGTTACTGTACACAGACAACATAGTATTACTTAGTCAAACTCCAATTGGCCTGCAGCACAGCATCAATGCACTTACTCGTTAAATCACCAAGCAAGGTTTGGAATTAAACCTGAATAAAACTAAAGTGGTCAGACTGGGGGACTCGAAATTGAAATCTTTTTCATGGTTCATCAGCGGAACCCAGGTGGAGGTTGTTCCCGATTAGAAATACTTGGGCTTCATAGTGGACCATAATCTAACCTTTAAACCTAAGATTATTGCAGTTCAAGCAAAGGCACAATCCTTGACCTATGGGTTTAAGATTTTAAAACAAAAAATGAGCTGTCCATCATACAACTATCTTCTGTCTGTAATGTCTGCACGGCTAATGTCTGCAGTTACATATAGGGCTGAAATAATGTTAGGTAAAAAAACAGCAGTTTTAAATCAAATTAAAAAAAGGTTTATAAAACAGTGTTACAGTTTTCAAAATCAGCTTCGCCAGCTCAGGTACGCCTAGAATTTGGATTAAAAAACTACCAATTTCAGAGCAAAAAAGCATATGTAAAACTTTGCTGGATACTGCGAGCTGCAGAGACAGGATCTATAAGCAACCTCTGCTGGCATGAAATTGAGGAGCAACAGCGCTGTAACACTATAGGCTCATGAGGAAATCATCTAAATAACCCAACTGAGGAACTGGGCCTGCAAAACGTCTGGGGCATGAGCTTGAGCAAAGCTGAGTTTTATCGGATGGCAAATGCTGCAACTCGGCTACTGTCACTTACAGCAGACAAGAACATCCTTGCCAAAAGACGACACGTTTGGACCGTTTTATCATCATTTAAAGCACTCCGTGCACAGGAATATTTATCAGCTTTTTTCACACAATTGCTGTAACATCAATTCATGCTTCTGCGCTTTGGGACGATTGAAACTAAAGACATGGCCTTTCCTGGAAGCAGCAGTTCAGGACTCAATCTTGTCGCTTCTGTGGGTACAAACAAGAGTCACTTGCTCATGTTATTTATACATGCCCGGCGTTGGCCGAACAAAAGAAAACATATCTGAAACACACTTTTATGGCCCTGGGTATACGCACATGTAGGCCAGCCGTCATTAGCTGGTTAAGTGGCTTGTCAATTCCTCTTGCCTGCTGGGGGACTATGTTTATGGCGCTGTCTTTCAAAAACTGCCAAATATTGTTGAAATGGTAGTGCAAAGTCAGGACGGATAGGGAGGATGCTGTTTCTAATGTCTTTGGGTGCTTGTGGATGGGTAGTCGTTTGGCTAAGCACAGTAAACTGAGCAGGCTGTGACATATTATAGCTCAGTTATTGTGTTATTATCTATCATGCAGTGTAACCCAGTATTTCTAGCTTTTAGACTTAAGACTCAAGAACATGGAAACTCGTTATTTTAATTTGTGGGCATTTTAGGATCACTAACTAGGTTGTATCGCTATTGTATATACACGGCCATAAGAGAGGTCTTGTTCTTAAGACCCTGCTCTTGGACCATTCTTACAGACAAATTTTAAGCGTTATGACCACTGGGTGGGGCCAATCCACTGTGAAAGTCAGTAGTCTAGTGGTGTATCAATTAAATTCTACCAAAGTCTGCTTTTACTGTTTTATAATTGACTGTTTTAATCTATTATAAATGTGTTTGCGGGAGCTCATTAGCACAATAATGAGATAAGTTTTAAATTGGTGTCAGTTTTAATTAACTATGCAAATAAAATGTACTTACTTACACACAGTGGAGTGGAATAGAGTGAAATAACATAGCATGGAGTGGCATACAAGGAAATGGCATAGAGTGGAGTGGACCAGAGTGGAGTGGCATAGAGTTGAGTGGCATAGAATGGAGTGGCATAGAGTGGAGTGGCATAAAGTCGAATAGCATAGTGTTCTAGCCCACCGCGGAGTGTCGTAGAGTGAAGTGACAGAGTGGAATAACGTAGCGTAGAGTGGCGTACAATGGAGTGGCATAGAGTGGAACAGCATAGAGTGGTGTGGCATAGAGTTGAGCAGTATAGAATCAAATAATGTAAAGTTGAATGGCATAAAGTGTTGTGACAAAGAGTTGAATACCGTAGAGTGGATTGATGCAGAGTGGAGTGGTATAGAATGGGGTGCAGTAGAGTAGAAATGTGTAGAGTGGAATAACATAGGTATGGTGTTGAGTGGAATGTCATAGTGTGGAGTGGCATAGAGTGAAGTGCCAAAGAATGGAGTGGAGTAAAGTGCAGTGGCATAGATTGAACTTGCATAGAGTGGAGTAGCATTAAGCAGAATGGCATAGAGTGGAGAGATGTACAGTGGAATAGCATATAGGTGGAGTAGAGTAGAGTGGAGTGGCGTAGAGTGGAGTGGCATAGAGTGGAGTGGCACAGAGTAAAGTGGAATAAATTGAAATAACAGAGTAGAGTGGCATAGAGCGGGGTGGCACAGAGTGGAGTGGCATAGAGTGGAGTGGTGTACTGTGGAATAGTATGGAGTGGAGTGGCATGGAGTAGAATAGTATAGAGTGGATATGCATAGAATTGAGTAGCATAGAATGGAATAGTGTAGAGTGGATTGCCAGAGAGTAGAGTGGTGTAGATTGGAGTGGTGTACAGTAGAGTGGTATTGAGTGAAGTGGTGTAGACTAGAGTGGGATACATCAGAGTGCCATAGAACAGCATGTCATAGTGGATTGGGGAAGGCTGGAGTGGTGTAGAGTGGAGTAGTGTACAGCGCTGTGGCATAGAGAGGAATGGCATAGCATGTAGTGGCATAGAATAGAGTGGGGTAGAGTAGGATGGCATAGATTGGAATAGCATAGAGTAGAGGGGCACAAAGTGGAGTGGCACAGAACAGAGTAGAGTGGAGTGGGGTAGAGTGCGGTGCCATTGAGTGGAGTGGTGCAGACTTGAATAATGGAGAGTGGAGTGGCGTACAATGGAGTGTCTAAGAGTGGAATAACATAGAATGGAGTGGAGTGGCATAGAACTGAGTGGCCTAGAGAGTAGTGGTGTAAAATGGAGTGGCATAGAGTGGAGAGGCATACAATAGTGTGGTGTTGAGGGGAGTGGAGTAGAGTTGAATAGTGTACAGTTGAGGGTCAGAGAGGGAAGTGTAGTAAAGTGAAGTGGCATAGAGTGTAGCAGCATACAGTGAAGTGGCATAGTGTGAAATAGCATAAAGCGGAGTATGATCGACTGGAATGATGTAAAGTAGAGTGGAAAAGAGTGGAGTGGCAGAGAATGGAATGGCGTAGGGTAAAATAGCATTACATGGAGTGACATAGAGTGGAGTGGCGTACAGCAAAGTGGCATACAGTGGAGTGGCGCAGAGAGGAGTGCCATGGTGTGGAGTGGTGTACACATGAATAGCTTAGAGTGAACTGGAGTATAGTGAAGTGGTGTAGAGTGGAATAGCACCCTTTATTGTGGCATATAGTGAAGTTGTGAAGAGTGAAGTGTCATAAAGTGCCATAAAGTGCAGTAGCATAGTATAGAGTGATGTAGAGTTGAGAAGTGTACAGTGGAGTGGTAAAGAGTGGAGTGTCATAGAGTGGAGTGGAGTAAAGCAGTGTCAAGTCGAGTGGCATAGATTGGAATGTCATAGAGTGGAGTGGTGTAGATAAAAGTGGCATACAGTGGAGTGGCACAGAGAGGGGTGCCATGGAGTGGAGTGGTGTACACATGAATAGCTTAGAGTGAATTGGATTATAGTGAAGTGGAATAGCATACAGTACTGTGGCATGTAGTGAAGTTGTGTAGAGTGAAGTGTCATAAAGTGCCATAAAGTGGAATAGCGTAGCATGGAGTGATGTAGAGTTGAGTAGTGTACAGTGGAGTGGTATAGAGTGGATTGTCGTAGAGTTTAAGTGCATAGAGTGGAGTGGAGTAGAGCAGTGTCAAGTCGAGTGGCATAGATTGGAATGTCATAGAGTGGAGTGGTGTAGATAAAAGTGGCATAGAGTGGAGCAGCACAGAGTGGAATGCCGTAGAGTGGAGTGGTGTACACTGGAATAGCATAGAGTGAACTGGAGTATAGTGGAGTAGTGTGGAGTGGAATAGCATACAGTATTGTAGCATATAGTGAAGTTGCGCAGAGTGAGGTACAGTAGAGTGGACTAGCATGGCAAGTAGTGATGTATAGTGGAGTGGCATAGAGTGGAATGTCATAGAGTGAAATAGAATAGAGTAGAGTGGCGTAGATGTTGAGTCGAGTGACACAGATTGGAATGGCATAGAGTGGAATGGTGTAGAGTAGAGTAAGGTGGCATAGAGTAGAATGGTGTAGAGAGGAGTAGCATAGGGTGTAGTGGCGTAGAATGCAGTGGCATGTGCTATGTCTTTTTAAAAAGACATAGCATTAAGTGGCTGAACAAATGTAGATAAAATTTGGCAGGAATATAGATTATGGGTGGAAAGGGTAAATTTTATTAGTTGTTCTAAATTGTTTGTTTGTTGGAAGTGGTAAATTAGTAAGCCACAATACAAAAAATGGTATATTGGGCTGGGGTTTACAGCAGTAACCTGGCGGTATACCGTGGTACATGCTGATCACAAGGCAGTATATCACTGGTTAACTGATATAATGCAAGGACAAAATGAATTGATAAAAGTGAGTGTAATAAGATAAAATAGTATAAATACATGCATCCAAATCAATAAGTATATACATATTTACAGATGTAGGGACACTGCTCAGTCCTCAATGTCCGTGGGCCACAGGGCCACATCACATAGTCCAAGGCCCCACCTCACTCCTTCAACAACACAGAGAGAACACTGAACGAGCATCAGGTCAAAAATAGCCAGGCACTTCAGGGGGACAGGGAATGGGGGGACCTCAGCCGGAAGATGGTACAATGCCACTGGTCCTGGAGGGGGCAACCTGCCCATTACTCTGTCCTAAGGAGTGCAAGGCCACAGTCTCTCAAGTGGGTGACTTGCCCACTGGCTCTGGTGGGGGCAACATGCCCTGTGCTTGGTCCTGGGGAGTGCAAGGCCACAGTTTCTCAAGTGGGTGACTTGCCCACTGGCTCTGGAGGGGGCAACATGCCCTGTGCTTGATCCTGGGGAGTGCAAGACCACAGTCTCTCAATTGGATGGCTTCTTCCATTGGTTCTGGAGGGGGCATTGTGCCCAGTGAGCTTAATCCTGTGGAGGATGGGGTGAGTGGATGGCTTCTTCTGCTGGTTACGGACGGGGCATTGTGCCCAGTGAGCTTCATCCTGGGGAGGATGGGGTGAGTAGATGGCTTCTCCACTGGTTCTGGAGGGGGCATTGTGCCCAGTGAGCTTCATCCTGGGGAGGATGGGGTGAGTGGATGGCTTCTCCACTGGTTCTGGAGGGGTCATTGTGCCCTGTGATGCAGATCTTGGGGAGTGCAAGGTCACAGTCTCTCACCTGGGTGTCAGACCTACAGGATTTGCTGGGGCCAGGCTGCACAACAGCCCATGGACGCAGGACAACACACTGTCCGCCGGAGGTGACGGCTGCTCAGTGGTGGCAGTGGTAGTGCTGCTCGTGGAGCTGGCAGTGGTGGGGGAGGCTCCAGCCCATCCCCTGCAGCCTCGGACGGCTGCCCACTGGGCCTGCTGGCGGTGATGCTGGTGGCAGTGCTGGCAGTGGTGGTGGGAGGCACCAGCCCATCCCCTGCAGCCTCAGACGGCTGCCCACTGGAGCTTCTGCTGCTGGCGGTGGTGCTGGCAGTGGTGGGGGGAGGCACCAGCCCATCCCCTGCAGCCTCGGACGGCTGCCCACTGAGGCTGCTGCTGCTGGCGGTGGTGCTTTTGGCGGTACGGGCACTGATGGGGCAGGCTCAGGCCCATCCCCTGCAGCCTCGGACGGCTGCCCACTGGGGTTGCTGCTGCTGGCGGTGGTACTGGTGGTGGTGCTGGCAGTGGTGGGGGGAGGCACCAGCCCATTCCCTGCAGCCTCGGATGGCTGCCCATTGGGAATGCTGCTGCTGGCGGTGGTGCTGGTGGCGGTGGTGGTGGCGGTGGTGGTGGCAGTGGTGGGGGGAGGCACTAGCCCATCACCTGCATCCTCGAACGGCTGCCCAGTGGCGGTGCTGGCAGTGGTGGGGGAGTTCCAGCCCATCCCCTGCAGCCTCGGACTGCTGCCCACTGGGGCTGCTGCTGCTGGCAGTGTTGCTGGTGGCGGTGCTGGTCACAGTGCTGGCAGAGGTGGGGGGAGGCTCCAGCCCATCCCCTGCAGCCTTGGATGGTTGAAACACCATGGTTGGCGGTGGGGGCTCCGAATGAGTCCCTGCACCAGGCCCCTTGTGTCTAATGCCTGTTGTTGCAGGACGCTTGCCCCTCCTTCCTGCAGCTGGGGCTGCCTCCTTGCCCTTCCGCCCAGCAGCTGGCGCTGCCTCCTTGCCCTTCCATCCTGCAGCTGGCAGTGAATATATGACTGAACAACTACCTCCTAAACAACGACAGGCTAAACTACTACTGCTGAACAACGAAAAAGCCTAAACCACGACTTTTTAAACAACGACGTCTAAACCACGAAAAAAACCATTAAACAGAAATATGCCTAAACAACAACATCATATACAACGTATACGGAAACCACTACAGTAGTAACTGAAAAAAACAGCAAAAATTAAAACGACTATATTGTGCCTACAAAAAAACATTTAAAAAATCAACACAAATCCAAAACAAGTAAAGTAAAGACAATTTTATCATAACGCGTTTTTAAACAATAAGAAAAAAGGTAGAACAATAACGAAAACGACACTCCATAAAAACTTAGGCCCATATTTATACTTTTTTAGCGCTGCAATTGTTTTATTTTTTTACACAAAAGCAGCGCAAACTTACAAAATGCAATTGTATTTTGTAAGTTTGCGCCGATTTTGCGTAAAAAAATAACGCAAATGTGGCGTTAAAAAAGTATAAATATGGACCTTAGTCCTACAACACAGTCTACATCACCCAGGAAGTATGTCTTCTCCCCATGAAACGACGAATAGCAGGGAAAACATATCTAAAGTACGCAGATAATATACTTTAGAAATAAATATAAGTTGAGTCAGAAGTATATTTAGAATGAAAATACATGTCTAAAACACATTTTATTTTCAATTATAACATTACTCTTGAAACATATATATATATATATATATATATATATATATATATATATATATATATATATATATATAGAGCCAACTTCCATTTTGTGTTCAGTATTATACGGAACACCTTACAGAGAAGACGTGTGCAGCAGTATGGAAACAGACTAATCGATATTTTATGCAACAGCGCCATCTATTGACATTCAAAGGTAAAATATACATAAAATAAATATAAATATATATTCATTACTATAGGGCAGCTAAAAAAACGAAGAAATAAATTACATTTTAACTCTTTTACATTACAGACATATATTTTAAGGAAGTGAACAAAAAATAATAGAACGTCTTTACAATAAAAGGTAAACAATTTCTGTTTTTAGAAAAAGTTTGAATAAAGCGTTAAAAAATGTGTTAAAAATGATTATGATTGCATTAGTAAAAGAATTACAATGCAATAAAATTAATCCGTAGAGAAATAAAAAAAAAATGATTTCACCTACTAAATGAAATTCAAAGGCTACATACTACTTACCTCAAAATTGAGGGCTAGAGAAAAAACATACAAAAAAAGAAAATAGTTTTTAAATTAAGCTGAGTACATACCTGAAGCAAGTAGAAGAAATGAACTTGCGAAATATTACTAGTGTCATTTCAAAAGGTACTTAACTCACAGGATATGATAGATAGCAACAAGTGGGGGGAAATTAGTAAAAAAAATCTACTGAGTACTTACCTTACTGCATGTGCAGAATAGCAACTGAGGGTAACATAAATCTTTAAAGTAAGGTAAGAACTTACCTCATACAAGGTGAATACTTATGTGAGGGCCGGTGCTGGACAGTGAGTAAAGAGGAAATGTACTATTCCAACTCCACTGGATACTTACGTGAGAGCAGGTGCTGGACAGTGAGTATAGAGAAAATTTACTATTCCGACTCCACAAAGTACTTACCGCAGAGCAGGTGCTGGACACAGAATGGGGACACATTTACTATTACAACTCCACTAAGTACTTACCTCAGGGCAGGTGATACAAAGTCAAAAACAGCCAAATTTACTATTCCAACTCCACCAGATACTTACATGAGGGCAGGTGCTGGACAGTAAGTATAGAATAAATTTACTTTTACAACTCCACCAAGTACTTACCACAGGGCAGGTGCTGGAAACTGAATAGGGCCAAATATACTAATGCAACTCCACCAAGTACTTACCTCAGGGCAGGTGATAGACAATCACTAAATGCCAATTTAACTATTCAAACACCACTAAATACTTACCTGAGGGCAGGTGCAAAACAGTGACTAAAGGCCAAAAATTAATACTGTACCTACACTGAGTACTTACCTGATCACAACTATTGAAAGTAACAAAATTATTAATACAAAATAAAAAACGAAATACTACACTCTTTACAATTTTTTTTAGATTCCAAACAAGAAAGTAACCACAGGAGGACGTCAAATATTAAGTATAATATTAAAGAAAAAGAAATTATACAATAAATGTAATCTATACATAGATGATCATTTTACTACAGACCAGGTGTGAACTCTATATACAAGGTAAAATTTACTATTAAATCTCCATCAAGTAGTTACCTTAGAGCAGGTGCTGGACAGTAAATAGGGTCAAATTTACTATTACAACTCCACCAAGTACTTACCTCACGGCAGGTGATAGACAGTCAAAACCAGCCAACTTTAGTATTCCAACTCCACCAAACACTTATGTGAGGGCAGGTACTGGACAGTGAGAACAGAGGAAATTTACTATTCCAACTCCACCAAGAACTTACCTCAAAGCACATGCTAGACACTAAATAGGCCCAAATTTAATATTACAACTCCACCAAGTACTTACCTCAGGGCAAGTGATAGACAGTCAATAAATGCCAAATTTACTATTCCAACTCCACCGGATACTTACGTCAGGGCAGGTGCTGGACAGTGAGTATAGAGGAAATATTTCTATTACAACTCCACCAAGTACTTACCACAGGGCAGGTTCTGAACACTGAATAGGGCCAAATTTACTAATGCAACTCCACCAAGTACTTACCTCAGGGCAGGTGATAGACAGTCAATAAATGCCAGATTTACCATTCCAACTCCACCGGATACTTACGTGAGGGCAGGTGCTGGACAGTGAAAACAGAGGAAATGTACTATTACAACTCCAACAAGTACTTACCTTACAACAGGTGCTGGACACTAAATAGAGCCAAATTTACTATTACAACTCCACCAAGTACTTACCTCAGAGCAGGTGATACACAGTCAAAAACAGCCAATGTTATGATTCCAACTCCACCAAATACTTCTGTGAGGGCAGGTGCTGGACAGTGAGAAGAGAGTAAATTTACTATTCGAGCGCCACCAACTACTTACCTTACGACAAGTGCTGGACACTGAATAGTGGCAAATTAACTATTCCAACTCCACCAAGTACTTACCTCAGGGCAGGTTATAGACAATCACTAAATGCCAATTTAACTATTCAAACACCACCTAATACTTACTTGAGAGCAGGTGGAAAACAGTGACTAAAGGCCAAAAATTAATACTATAACTGCACTGAGTACTTACCCGATCACAAGTATTAAAAGTAACAACATTAATACTACAAAATAAAAAACTAAATACTACACTCGTTACAATTTTGTTTTAGACTCCAAACAAGAAAATAACCACAGGAGGACGTGAAAAATCTGAAAAAAAATAACTTGAAAAAAAAGAAGCTGAGCAAAAAAAATTAAGTAAGTATAATATTAAAGAAAAATAAATTATACAATAAATGTAATCTATACATAGATGAACAATTTACCACAGGCCAGGTGTGGACTCTACATACAAGGTAAAATTTACTATTAAACCTTAAAGTACTTACCTTAGAGCAGGTGCTGGACAGTGAATAGAGTCAAATTTACTATAACAACTCAACCAAGTACTTACCACAAGGCAGGTGCTGGATACTAAACAGGGCCAAATTTACTAATGCAACTCTACCAAGTACTTACTTCAGAGCAGGTCATAGACAGTCAATAAAAGCCAAATTTACTATTCCAACTCCACCGGATACTTACGTAAGGGCAGGTGCTGGACAGTGAGTATAGAGGACATTTACTATTACAACTCCACCAAGTACTTACCTCAGGGCAGGTGCTGGACACTGAATAGGACCAAATTTACTATGCCAACTCCACCAAGTACTTACCTCAGGGCAGGTGATAGACAGTGAATAAATGCCAAATTTACTATTCCAACTCCACTGGATACTTACGTGAGGGCAGGTGCTGGACAGTGAGTATAGAGGAAATTTACTATTACAACTTGTAGGAGGCTGGACTGGCTTGTAGTGGGTATCAAGAGGTACTTACACCTTGCACCAGGCCCAGGTATCCCTTATTAGTGTAGAGGGGTGTCTAGCAGTTTAGGCAGATAGAAAAGGTAGCTTAGCAGAGCAGCTTAGGCTGAACTAGGAGACGAGTGAAGCTCCTACAGTACCACTAGTGTCACATGCACAATATCATAAGAAAACACAATACACAGATATACTAAAAATAAAGGTACTTTATTTTTATGACAATATGCCAAAGTATCTCAGTGAGTACCCTCAGTATGAGGATAGCAAATATACACAAGATATATGTACACAATACCAAAATATGCAGTAATAGCAATAGAAAACAGTGCAAACAATGTATAGTCACAATAGAATGCAATGGGGGCACATAGGGATAGGGGCAACACAAACCATATACTCTAGAAGTGGAATGCGAACCACGAATGGACCCCAAACCTATGTGACCTTGTAGAGGGTCGCTGGGACTGTAAGAAAACAGTGAGGGTTAGAAAAATAGCCCACCCCAAGACCCTGAAAAGTGGGTGCAAAGTGCACCTAAGTTCCCCAAAGAGCACAGAAGTCGTGATAGGGGAATTCTGCAGGAAAGACCAACACCAGCAATGCAACAACAATGGATTTCCAGATGAGAGTACCTGTGGAACAAGGGGACCAAGTCCAAAAGTCACGATCAAGTCGGGAGTGGGCAGATGCCCAGGAAATGCCAGCTGTGGGTGCAAAGAAGCTGCCACCGGATGGTAGAAGCTGTGGATTCTGCAAGAACGACAAGGGCTAGAAACTTCCCCTTTGGAGGATGGATGTCCCACGTCGTGAAGAGTCGTGCAGAGGTGTTTTTGTGCAGAAAGACCGCAAACAAGCCTTGCTAGCTGCAAGGGTCGCGGTTAGGGTTTTTGGATGCTGCTGTGGCCCAGGAGGGACCAGGATGTTGCCAATTGTGTGAGGAGACAGAGGGGGCGTCCAGCAAAACAAAGAGCCCACTCAGAAGCAAGCAGCACCCGCAGAAGTGCCGGAACAGGCACTACAAAGTGGAGTGAACCGGAGGTCACCCGAAGTCACGAAAGAGGGTCCCACGACGCCGGAGGACAACTCAGGAGGTTGTGCACTGCAGGTTAGAGTGCCGGGGACCCAGGCTTGGCTGTGCACAAAGGAAATCCTGGAAGAGTGCACAGGAGTCGGAGTAGCTGCAAAACACGCGGTTCCCAGCAATGCAGTCTAGCGTGGGGAGGCAAGGACTTACCTCCACCAAACTTGGACTGAAGAGTCACTGGACTGTGGGAGTCACTTGGACAGAGTTGCTGAGTTCAAAGGATCTCGCTCGTTGTGCTGAGAGGAGACCCAGAGGACCGGTGATGCAGTTCTTTGGTGCCTGCGGTTGCAGGGGGAAGATTTTGTTGACCCACAGGAGATTTCTTCGGAGCTTCTAGTGCAGAGAGGAGGCAGACTACCCCCACAGCATGCACCACCAGGAAAACAGTCGAGAAGGCAGCAGGATCAGTGTTACAAGGTCGCAGTAGTCGTCTTTGCTACTTTGTTGCAGTTTTTGCAGGCTTCCAGCGCGGTCAGCAGTCGATTCCTTGGCAGAAGGTGAAGAGAGAGATGCAGAGGAACTCTGATGAGCTCTTGCATTCGTTATCTAAAGAATTCCCCAAAGCAGAGACCCTAAATAGCCAGAAAAGGAGGTTTGGCTACCTTGGAGAGAGGATAGGCTAGCAACACCTGGAAGAGCCTATCAGAAGGAGTCTCTGACGTCACCTGCTGGCCCTGGCCACTCAGAGCAGTCCAGTGTGCCAGCAGCACCTCTGTTTCCAAGATGGCAGAGGTCTGGAGCACACTGGAGAGGCTCTGGGCACCTCCCAGGGGAGGGGCAGGTCAGGAGAGTGGTCACTCCCCTTTCCTTTATCCAGTTTCGCGCCAGAGCAGGGCTGGGGGATCCCTGAACCGGTGTAGACTGACTTATGCAGAAATGGGCACCATCTGTGCCCATGAAA
Organism: Pleurodeles waltl; assembly: GCF_031143425.1. NCBI lineage: Eukaryota > Metazoa > Chordata > Amphibia > Caudata > Salamandridae > Pleurodeles > Pleurodeles waltl. Next base: position 90,710,191 of record NC_090437.1, read on the forward strand.
GCATTTCCAGAGGCTGGGGGAGGCTACTCCTCCCCTGCCTTAACACCTTTTTGTGGAACACCCTCTCTCTGAGGAAGTCCTTTGTTCTGCCTTCCTGGGCCAAGCCTGGCTGCACCCCAGGAGGGCAGAAACCTGTCTGAGGGGTTGGCAGCAGCAGCAGCTGCAGTGAAACCCCAGGAAAGGCAGTTTGGCAGTACCTGGGTCTGTGCTAGAGACCCGGGGAATCATGGGATTGTCTCCCCAGTACCAGGATGGCATTGGGGGGCAATTCCATGATCTTAGACATGTTACATGGCCATGTTCGGAGTTACCATTGTGAAGCTACACATAGGTAGCGACCTATGTGTGGTGTACGCGTGTAATGGTGTCCCCGCACTCACAAAGTCCGGGGAATTTGCCCTGAACAATGTGGGGGCACCTTGGCTAGTGCCAGGGCGCCCACACACTAAGTAACTTAGCACCCAACCTTTACCAAGTAAAGGTTAGACATATAGGTGACTTATAAGTTACTTAAGTGCAGTGGTAAATGGCTGTGAACTAACGTGGACGTTATTTCACTCAGGCTACAGTGGCAGGCCTGTGTAAGAATTGTCAGAGCTCCCTATGGGTGGCAAAAGAAATGCTGCAGCCCATAGGGATCTCCTGGAACCCCAATACCCTGGGTACCTCAGTACCATATACTAGGGAATTATAAGGGTTTTCCAGTATGCCAATGTAAATTGGTAAAATTGGTCACTAGCCTGTTAGTGACAATTTGGAAAGAAATGAGAGAGCATAACCACTGAGGTTCTGATTAGCAGAGCCTCAGTGAGACAGTTAGTCATAACACAGGTAACACATACAGGGCACACTTATGAGCACTGGGGCCCTGGCTGGCAGGGTCCCAGTGACACATACAACTAAAACAACATATATACTGTGAAATATGGGGGTAACATGCCAGGCAAGATGGTACTTTCCTACACAACTCCACCAAGTACTTACCATACAGCAGGTGATGGACACTGAATAGAACCAAATTTACTATTCCAACTCCACCAAGTACTTACCTCAGGGCAGGTGATAGACAGTGAATAAAAGCCAAATTTACTATTCCAACTCCACCAGATACTTACGTGAGGGCAGGTGCTGGACAGTGAGTATAGAGGAAATTTACTATTACAAATCCACCAAGTACTTGCCACAGGGCAGGTGCTGGATACTGAATAGGGTCAAATTTAGAAATGCAACTCCACCAAGTACTTACACCAGGGCAGGTGATAGACAGTCAATAAATGCCAAATTTACTATTCCAACTCCACCAAGTACTTACCTCAGGGCAGGTGATAGACAGTGAATAAATGCCAAATTTACTATTCCAACTCCACCGGATACTTACGTTAGGGCAGGTGCCGGACAGTGAGTATAGAGGAAATTTACTATTACAACTCCACCAAGTACTTACCATACAACATGTGATGGACACTGAATAGAGCCAAATTTACTATTCCAACTCCACCAAGTACTTACCTGAGGGCAGGTGATAGACAGTGAATAAAAGCCAAATTTACTATTCCAACTCCACCAGATACTTACGTGAGGGCAGGTGCTGGACAGTGAGTATAGAGGAAATTTAATATTAGAAATCCACCAAGTACTTACCACAGAGCAGGTGCTGGATACTGAATAGGGCCAAATTTAGTAATGCAACTCCACCAAGTACTTACATCAGGGCAGGTGATAGACAGTCAATAAATGCCAAATGTATTATTCCAACTCCACCAGACACTTGCGTGAGGGCAGGTGCTGAACAGTGAGTCTAGGGAAAATTTACTATTACAACTCCACCAAGTACTTACAGTAGAGAAGGTGCTAGACACTGAATAGAGCCAAATTTACTAATGCAACTCCACCAAGTAGTTACCTCAGGGCAGGTGATAGACAGTCAATAAAAGCCAAATTTACTATTCCAACTCCATCGGATACTTACGTGAGGGCAGGTGCTGGACAGTGAGTATAGAGGAACTTTACTATTACAACTCCACCAAGTACTTACCTCAGGGCAGGTGCTGAACACTGAATAGGACCAAATTTACTATTACAACTCCACCAAGTACTTACCTCAGGGCAGGTGATAGACAGTGAATACATGCCAAATTTACTATTCCAACTCCACCGGATACTTATGTGAGGACAGGTGCTGGACAGTGAGTATAGGAGAAATTTACTATTACAACTCCACCAAGTACTTTCCATACAGAATGTGCTGGACACTGAATAGAGCCAAATTTTCTATTCCAACTCCACTAAGTACTTACCTCACGGCAGGTGATAGACAGTGAATAAATGCCAGATTTACTATTCCAACTCCACCGGATAGTTACGTGAGGGCAGGTGCTGGACAGTGAGTATAGGATAAATTTACTATTACAACTCCACCAAGTACTTACCATACAGCAGGTGATGGACACTGAATAGAGCCAGATCTACTATTCCAACTCCACCAAGTACTTACCTCAGGGCAGGTGATAGACAGTGAATAAAAGCCAAATTTACTATTCCAACTCCACCAGATACTTACGTGAGGGCAGGTGCTGGACAGTGAGTATAGAGGAAATTTAATATTACAAATCCACCAAGTACTTACCACAGGGCAGGTGATAGACAGTCAATTAATGTCAAATTTACCATTCCAACTCCACCGGATACTTACGTGAGGGCAGGTGCTGGACAGTGAAAACAGAGGAAATTTACTATTACAACTCCAACAAGTACTTACCTTACAACAGTTGCTGGACACTAAATAGAGCCAAATTTACTATTACAACTCCACCAAGTACTTACGTCAGGGCAGGTGATACGCAGTCAAAAACAGCCAATTTTATGATTCCAACTCCACCGAATACTTCTGTGAGGGCAGGTGCTGGACAGTGAGAAGAGAGTAAATTTACTATTCGAACTCCACCAACTACTTACCTTAGGACAAGTGCTGGACACTGAATAGGGGCAAATTAACTATTTCAACTCCACAAAGTACTTACCTCAGGGCAGGTTATAGAAAATCACTAAATGCCAATTTAACAATTCAAACACCACCTAATACTTACTTGAGAGCAGGTGGAAAACAGTGACTAAAGGCCAAAAATTAATACTATAACTGCACTGAGTACTTACCCGATCACAGGTATTGAAAGTAACAACATTAATACTACAAAATAAAAAACTAAATACTATACTCTTTACAATTTAGTTTTAGACTCCAAACAAGAAAATAACCACAGGAGGACGTGAAAAATCTGAAAAAAATAACTTGAAAAAAAAGGAGCTGAGCAAAAAAAATTAAGTAAGTATAATATTAAAGAAAAATAAATTATACAGTAAATGTAATCTATACATAGATTAACAATTTACCACAGGCCAGGTGTGGACTCTACAAACAAGGTAAAATTTACTATTAAACCTCCACCAAGTACTTACCTTAGAGCAGGTGCTGGACAGTGAATAGAGTCAAATTTACTATAACAACTCAACCAAGTACTTACCACAAGGCAGGTGCTGGATACTAAATAGGGCCAAATTTACTAATGCAACTCCACCAAGTACTTACCTCAGGGCAGGTCATAGACAGTCAATAAAAGCCAAATTTACTATTCCAACTCCACCGGATACTTATGTAAGGGCAGGTGCTGGACAGTGAGTATAGAGGACATTTACTATTACAACTCCACCAAGTACTTACCTCAGGGCAGGTGCTGGACACTAAATAGGACCAAATTTACTATGCCAACTCCACCAAGTACTTACCTCAGGGCAGGTGATAGACAGTGAATAAATGCCACATTTACTATTCCAACTCCACCGGATACTTACGTGAGGGCAGGTGCTGGACAGTGAGTAAAGAGAAAATTTACTATTACAACTCCACCAAGTACTTACCATACAGCAGGTGATGGACACTGAATAGAGCCAAATTTACTATTCCAACTCCACCAAGTACTTACCTCAGGGCAGGTGATAGACAGTGAATAAAAGCCAAATTTACTATTCCAACTCCACCAGATGCTTACGTGAGGGCAGGTGCTGGACAGTGAGTAAAGAGGAAATTTGCTATTACAAATCCACCAAGTACTTACTACAGGGCAGGTGCTGGATACTGAATAGGGCCAAATTTAGTAATGCAACTCCACCAAGTACTTACATCATGGCAGGTGATAGACAGTCAATAAATACCAAATTTACTATTCCAACTCCACCAAGTACTTACCTCAGGGCAGGTGATAGACAGTGAATAAATGCCAAATTTAATATTCAAACTCCACCGGATACTTACATGAGGGCAGGTGCTGGACAGTGAGTATAGAAGAAATGTACTATTACAACTCCACCAAGTACTTACCATACAACAGGTGATGGACACTGAATAGAGCCAAATTTACTATTCCAACTCCATCAAGTACTTACCTCAGGGCAGGTGATAGACAGTGAATAAATGCCACATTTACTATTCCAACTCCACCGGATACTTACGTGAGGGCAGGTGCTGGACAGTGAGTAAAGAGAAAATTTACTATTACAACTCCACCAAGTACTTACCATACAGCAGGTGATGGACACTGAATAGAGCCAAATTTACTATTCCAACTCCACCAAGTACTTACCTCAGGGCAGGTGATAGACAGTGAATAAAAGCCAAATTTACTATTCCAACTCCACCAGATGCTTACGTGAGGGCAGGTGCTGGACAGTGAGTAAAGAGGAAATTTGCTATTACAAATCCACCAAGTACTTACTACAGGGCAGGTGCTGGATACTGAATAGGGCCAAATTTAGTAATGCAACTCCACCAAGTACTTACATCATGGCAGGTGATAGACAGTCAATAAATACCAAATTTACTATTCCAACTCCACCAAGTACTTACCTCAGGGCAGGTGATAGACAGTGAATAAATGCCAAATTTAATATTCAAACTCCACCGGATACTTACATGAGGGCAGGTGCTGGACAGTGAGTATAGAAGAAATGTACTATTACAACTCCACCAAGTACTTACCATACAACAGGTGATGGACACTGAATAGAGCCAAATTTACTATTCCAACTCCATCAAGTACTTACCTCAGGGCAGGTGATAGACAGTGAATAAAAGCCAAATTTACTATTCCAACTCCACCAGATACTTACGTGAGGGCAGGTGCTGGACAGTGAGTATGGAGGAAATGTAATATTACAAATCCACCAAGTACTTACCACAGAGCAGGTGCTGGATACTGAATAGGGCCAAATTTAGTAATCCAACTCCACCAAGTACTTACATCAGGGCAGGTGATAGACAGTCAATAAATGCCAAATTTATTATTCCAACTCCACCAGATACTTGCGTGAGGGCAGGTGCTGAGCAGTGAGTATAGGAAAAATGTACTATTACAACTCCACCAAGTACTTACAATAGAGAAGGTGCTAGACACTGAATAGAGCCAAATTTACTAATGCAACTCCACCAAGTACTTACCTCAGGGCAGGTGATAGACAGTCAATAAAAGCCAAATTTACTATTCCAACTCCATCGGATACTTACGTGAGGGCAGGTGCTGGACAGTGAATATAGATTAAATTTACTATTACAACTCCAAAAAGTACTTACCTCAGGGAAGGTGCTGGACACTGAATAGGGCCAAATTTACTATTCCAACTCCACCAAGTACTTACCTCAGGGCAGGTGATACACAGTCAATAAATGCCAAATTTACTATTCCAACTACACCGGACACTTACAAAGGGCATGTGCTGCAGATTGACCAAGTGGCAAATTTAGTAAGTAATTCCACCACATAATTACAATTAAAAAGCAAAATGTTTTTAAAATTAATCTTTTTGTATTATTTACAGATTTTGTAAGAATGGTGTCACATGGTGAAGCAAATTACGTCACCTCACGCATAGGACACCAACTTCTGAAATTTGAAGGGTATCTTTATTGCAGAGATAAACTTGTTGAACTCAGGAGTCTTTGGAGGTGTGTACAATTCTACTCTTCACATTGCAGAGGCAGAGCTGTTACTCTGGAAGATACTGTTGTTAGGACAACAGAGCACAACCACTCTGGCTCTGCAATGGAAATAGAGGTAAGAGAAAATGTACAAAAAATAAAACATTTTGCACACACCTCCAATGATTCCTGCGGGCAGGCTCTAAGGGAAGTAGTGCAAAGTATTCCTGTACAGATTGCAGGTAGCATGCCTTCAATACCTAATCTTAGATGAATGTTTCAAAGAGAAAAACTGGCAAGTAACCCCCAACATGTAACACCTCGATCCTATGAAGATATTAACATCCCCCAGAACTAAAAATTACCTTGTCGAATGAAACTTTTCTCATGCATGACAATGAAAACCCTCAAAAGAGAATTTTAATATTTAGCACAACCCGCAATTTACTAATCCTAGGGAATAGTGAAATTTGGATGATGGATGGAACATTTAAATCTACACCCCATCCATTCACTCAAATTTAGACTATACATGCAACAAAAAATAACACTACAGTCCCCCTAGTGTATGCATTATTACCTGACAAACATTCCTCTACTTACACTGAATTTTTATCAGCAATCAGAAGCAAAACAATGAATAAAAGACCTAGAAAAGTAATACTTGATTTCAAATTGTCAATGATAAACACAATAATAAAAATATATCCAGAAACACAAATACAAGTATGTTTTTTCCACTTTTCACAGGAATATTGGCATAGAATTTAAAAATCATCCTTGAGTAGAGAATATTTCTCAGACGGCATACTGCAATTTGAATTAAGGAAACTAACTGCATTGTGCTTTGTACCACCTGAAAAAGTAGACGAATATTACACAAGTATCACAGATTCTAACTATTATACAGTAAATGAAGACAAATTGGCAGCATTACTAAATTACTTCGAAGAAGCATGGATTGGACACCTAAGCAGATCAGGTCGCAGAAGAAAGCCAAGATTTCCAATAGAGTGGTGGAACTGCTACCAGACCTGTTTAGAAGGTGGTGCAAAGACTAATAATGAGAGAAGACTATCGAGGGTCCCTGGTATAATACGTAGCTCATCCAGGGAAATACTTGAGGACAAGAAAGGAAAATGAGCTACAACTAATGCTTACTGTTGTCCACAATATAGAACAACCAAAGAATAATGATAGCAGAAATACAGAAAATGATATTTATTACATATGTATGTACAACAACAACAAAATACAATAGTCAAAATTAGATATATAAATATTTACATATTCACGAGGAAAGACAAACACTTAGGGCCAGATGTAGCAAAATAGCAATTTGCGACTTGCAAATTGCGAGTCCCTGCGACTCGCAATTTGCAAGTCGCAAATTGCTATGCAGTACGGTGTCTCAGACACCGACTGCAACTCGCAATGGGGTCGCAATGACCCACCTCATGAATATTCATGAGGTGGGTCGCAAATTGCGGCCCCATTGCGAGTATAGGCACTCGCTAACATGGAGGCCTGCTGACATCAGCAGACCTCCATGTTAGCGACCTGCTTTTAAATAAAGCAGTTTATTTTTTTTTTAAGTGTAGCCCGTTTTCCTAACAGGAAAACGAGCTGCACTTCAAAAAAAACGAAACCTTTAGTTTCGTTTTTTTTTAGGGCAGGGAGTGGTCCCTTGGACCACTCCCTGCCCTGAAAAAATATTTTGGGCTCCAGTCACAAACTGGAAGGGGTCCCATGGGGACCCCTTCCAATTTGCGATTGGGTTACCATCCACTTGAAGTGGATGGTAACTGCGATGCCATTTGCGACCGCATATGTGGTCGCAAATGGTATTGCATCCCAATGCGACTCGCAAATAGGAAGGGAACACCCCTTCCTATTTGCGAGTCTGAAATGCATTTTGCGAGTCGGTAACGACTCGCAAAATGAATTTCTGCATAGGAAACTGCGTTTTGCGACTCGCAAACGGCAAATTTTGCCGTTTGCGAGTCGCAAACAGTTTCCTACATCTGGCCCTTATTTCTGTAAAATATACATACACTCATATACAGTGAATAGACAGAGACAAAGCGTCACACAAGACGAAACAAAAAAGGTAATAGAGACATAACAGTGAAAAAAGAAAATCCAAATTGGCCAAAATACAATAAGGTATAAATTAAATATACACTTTCTCTTTCTGGAGCTTTAATAATATTCGTTGTAATAACATGTTATAACTCAAATTCTAACAACATCTCCACCTAACTAATTCATAAAGGAAATTTTATTACTTTAGCCCTAAAATTCATAATCCATTAAAACAACTGTAGGAACCAAGCCTACACGCGTTTCAGCGGTAACCATCCGATTTGTAAAGCCGCCTTCATCAGGGCAGTTCCTTTTCAATATTTGATAACTAATGTTGCAGATCTTATAAGTTCTCGTCCTTCCCGCCCGAATCAATCCTAATAAACATAAGAAACAACGAAATAATACATTTAATCCAATTCCTTGAGATTCAAGTATCCACCTAAATAATACCACAACCAGATTTCAATCAAAAGGATCCAAGGTGCAGAAAAGAAAGAAATAAAAAATAGTAAATAGAAAGATAAATGAAAAGTGATTGAATAACAAAAACAAAAACGATTCAACACCAAAGACCAGTGCAGGAAAATTAAAACACTAAATACATGCAAGAAACACCATCAAATATATGTGTTCTCCCATAATAACCTCCACAATAGATATATTAATAATAATAGATACCAGACAACAGTGTTGATGCGTTCCCTCAAACAGAGAGCACAGAAGGGCTGATTCTCTAACTTCAACTCCTGATCGCAAGGGGCTCCTTATGCAGGCACATAACCAGATATGCAGACCTACCCCTGTTTTCAGAACAAGACACCTTAAATAAATAAAAAGATATAGGGGACCAATCTTTTACCTATAAGGACAAAGGCTTATTCCTTCACATACCAAAATAGTCTTCAAGATAACAGAATTTCTTCGGGGATCATTACCCACAACTTCCATCAGTCTTCCATCTGTGTGAGAAAGAGGGGGAAGAGAAAGTCAATGATATGATAAAAATAGAGTTCCTCTATCAAAACTATTCTCTCTTATCTCTTTCTCTAGTTATCTAGGGTCCCTCATCCATTATGATTAGGGAATCTACTTGAATGTATTAAAGGCATTCTAAGCCAAAGTTTCACAACCCCACTTAATTAGGTAATAAGCTTCCTTGATATGTGAAACACGAGTCATCGTATAAACTCAAAAACAACTTGTTTCAAGTTCATCAACATGTTAAGGTCCCATCATTTAGATGGAAACTATAGTTTTTGATGAGGGAAAAGCCTACCTTCTGATAAACCGATTTCTTTACAGTGAATGTAAGTCACGGACGCCCGATCAAGGATTGCCGAATACGGCATCCTCCATTTTAAAGTCAGGCATCCCACTCTCATTTGCGGTAAAAAAAACGCGAGACAACTCACGAGATCGCAAGATTACATAACAGAGATGCATCAAAAAATGAAGTCGGCCATCTTAGAATGGTCATAAATACAGCCTAATATTGGGAGGATGACCGAAAATGAGACAAAAGGATAACTCTAGGTGAAAGAACATACCATTCGATGTTTAAATAGAAGAAACCACGCAGCTATAAAGATACAAAATGAAAAATAAAAAATAAAAAAAGCAAGAACACCTATGATGGTTTATTACAAAAAAACCTTGAGAGTCATAGCCAATATGTACATCTTTGCCTTATCCTAGATGGACCAGGACCTCTCTATTTATATAACAGAGTCAAAGATCTTTAAGGAAGAAAACAGCAAATGCTACCCAAGATGTGAGAAGATCACTCGCTTCTAGATAAGAAAACACACATCAAGAAGCATTCAAATTAAGGCGTTTTCCCAAGGTATGTGCTCGTTAAGACCTTTATCATGTGTGTCCAGAGTAAAAATCCAGAACACTTCCCGCTTTTTCCTTATTTTTTCCATTACTTTCCCTGGAACCTCCTTAATTTTTTCCAAAATCGTCCACGTCAAGTCATCCAGCTCATGTTTTTCTTTCAACCAGTGTTGCACCAGGGGAGCTCCCTCCCTCTTGTTCCGAATATTCGATAGGTGTTCTGAAATTCGTACTCTAATTTCACGTCCAGTTTCTCCCACATATCCCGCTGGGCAGGGACAGATAATCAAATATACACAATTAGAGGTCTTACAATTAGTCATATCACAGAGTTTGTACTTCTTTTGTCCCCACACCAATACGTCACTTACCATAGCTTTGGGGCATGCTTTACAGGTTCCACACTGGTGATTTCCCAAAACGGGGACAGTACCGATAATGGACTTCTGACAGAATTCTTTCTCTCTTGGTAGAGCTGCCTTAACTAGCTTATTACGGATGTTCTGATTTTTTTTAAAAGCCAAAAGAGGTCTCTCTAAAGGTCTAAGAGTTTGATCGCTATTCAGGATTTGCCAATTGCTGTTAATTATTTTCCTGATTTTCTAATTCATATTTGAATGTTGAATAACACAAACTAACTGTTGTTTGGGTTCTTTTGTGCGTTGTTGGAACATACTCTCTCTGTTATAATATTTTGCCCGTTTGTACGATTCTCTGATCAATCTCTTAGGGTATCCCCTCAGGAGGAGTTTTTCTTGGAGCACATCTGCATGTGTGTTATATTCACTCAGTTCCGTACAGTTTCTACGAATACGCAGAAACTGACTGAAGGGAACACCTTGTTTTTGGCTTCTAGGGTGGTAGCTATCAAAATGCAAAATGGTGTTCTTTGCCGTAGATTTAGTGTAAAGTGACACCTCTAGCTGAGAGTTCTGACTTTTTATCCAAATGTCTAGGAACTCAATTTTGTCCCTGCTTTTATGGATAGAAAATGTAAGATTTATATCACATAGATTAATTCATTCGCAGAACTCTTCCAGTTGTTCTTCATGTCCTGACCATATAAAGAAGACATCATCTATATACCTCGACCAGAGCCTGATGTTCTCATAAAAAGGGGCAATTTCGTTGTATATGTGGGTCTGTTCAAATAGGCCCACGTAGATATTAGCAACACTTGGAGCACAAGCTGCTCCCATGCTGACTCCCTTCTTCTGCTGGTAGGTCTTTCCATCAAATTCAAAGAAATTACTTTCCAATACAATCTTTAGGCAATCAAGAACAAACAGCAAATGGTCCGTCATACCTTCCCTATCGAATATTTGACGAACTGCCTGCCAGGCTTCATATTGGGGGATGTTTGTATACAGGGCCTCAATGTCCATGGTCACCAGAAACTCAGTATCTGGATTGAACCTGGCCCCTTCCAAGATTGAAATAATGTGTCCCGTATCTTTAATGTATGCAGGAAGTTGTACTACTCTTGTTTTAAGAAACGTTTCCACAAATTTTGAAAAAGGTTCCGTGATGGACCCTACTGTGGACACAATAGGTCGAAAAGGAGGATCCGTCTCATTTTTATGTACTTTCGGAAGACCATACAAGATGGGAACTCTAGTAGTCGTAGGATTCAAGTATCTGTATTCTTTTTCGCAAATCAGTCCATCATTATATGCTTTCAAACTAACTTCCTGAATTGCCTTTTTCACTTCCCTTTGCCAGCCATTATTAGCTTTACTGCAGTGTTCTGGTATTCCTAGCATAAGACTAACCTTATGTTTGTATTGATCTGTTTCAAGGAGGATAATTCCTCCCCCTTTATCACAAGGTTTAATAACAATGTTTTTATTCTGCTGTAATCTCAAAAGGGCCTGTGGTTCATTTCTCGTCAGGTTACAGTCGGGCTTGGGAGTGAATTTACATAATTTCTTAACTTTCTCAAGGGCCAAGTTCTCAAAGATTCTTATTTCAGGTCCCACCATGTCAAGGCTCGGGGTGAAGTTAGATATAGGTTTCAACCCAGACAAATTGTTCTCTACAGTATTACTCCTATTCTCAAAAAATCTACTAAGCCTGATACGTCTAAAAAACGCATGTAAGTCAGTGAAAAGTCCAAAACAGTTGATGGATACACTAGGAACAAAGGATAAACCTTTTTTCAGAATAGCTTCCATATCTGTATCCAAGTCACAAGAAGTGAGATTAAATACTGGTATGGGATCTGGTCCCTCCCGGATTGTTGTCTTCTTGTCTGTAGGAAGTGTGTAGGGCTGTCTGTGTTGTAATATCTGACCCTCTGTTGATTTCTGAACCTGGCACGTTGCGATCCTCTCCGGGATAAAAAACGGTTGGGCTGATTAAAGCCCTAATGATAGGAGCTTCTATTACCCGACTGTTCCAATCTATCACTAGTGCCTTCACCCTCGGACTCAGATGTATCAGAAAAAGTGACAATTTGTTTGCTGGTCCAAAATTGTCGATCTGACGGTTGACCTGTCTGATTGTATTCCTGATAATATTTCTCTGACAGATAGGGGTAAGCTTTCTCTTGTGTAAACCATCTGATGTCTTTTCTAAGTTTATCTGACTTTCTTTTTATCAGGTAAGCACCGAAAGAGTCTAAGTCCTGGTTTACCATCTCTAGTTGTTTCTTGGCTTCCTGTACAGAATCGTGGGTTTTTAATTCTTCTTCCAATGTCTGTATTTCTAAGGCTAGTATTTCAATCAATTCCCTAGCAGTCTCCACAATAAGGATCATCCAATCTCGGGAACATCTATTCGATATTAAAGACCATTTCTCTAAAAATTTACGAATTTCTGTAAAAAGGCCAGGTATGTTCCTCACCCTTAATCCTGCTGGTATTACTCCTGCCCTCAGATATTCTAACATAAAGTCTGCATGCAGTTCTGTTCGTCTCGCTTTCTTTTTCAATTCCACTAATTTAAACCAACCTTCTTTGGGTTGATTAAAGCCTGGGGTTGACCCTGACCCTGCCATCGGTTGTCCTAATAGTTTGATCAAATCATCTTCCGAGAATCCAAATGTTTTTATCCCATCCATGGTTAAGCGATCAAGAGTAAAATACAAATTTGATCGGGGGCTCACCAACTTACCCGAAAAAAGAAAAAAGTGAAAAGATAAAAAAGAAAGATAAAGGACACCCAAAGAAAATACACCCAGAAGAATATAAACAATGGGATAGAACAAATAAAGAAACAAATAAGTGCACACAGTGGAAAAGGAATCTCAAGAGAATCAATATTAAATAAACAAAATTCTGACATACATAGAAACTCTATATAAACATAACCCTCTCGACAAAATGTCGTATCACAAAGAGAGAAGACTATTGAGGGTCCCTGGTATAATACGTAGCTCATCCAGGGAAATACTTGAGTACAAGAAAGGAAAATGAGCTACAACTAATGCTTACTGTTGTCCACAATATAGAACAACCAAAGAAAAATGATAGCAGAAATACAGAAAATGATATTTATTACATATGTATGTACAACAACAACAAAATACAATAGTCAAAATTAGATATATAAATATTTACATATTCACGAGGAAAGACAAACACTTATTTCATTAAAATATACATACACTCATATACAGTGAATAGACACAGACAAAGCGTCACACAAGACGAAACAAAAAAGGTAATAGAGACATAACAGTGAAAAAAGAAAATCCAAATTGGCCAAAATACAATAAGGTATAAACTAAATATACACTTTCTCTTTCTGGAGCTTTAATAATATTCGTTGTAATAACATGTTATAACTCAAATTCTAACAACGTCTCCCGGAGAGGATCGCAACGTGCCAGGTTCAGAAATCAACAGAGGGGCAGATATTACAACACAGACAGCCCTACACACTTCCTACAGACAAGAAGACAACAATACGGGAGGGACTAGATCCCATACCAGTATTTAATCTCACTTCTTGTGACTTGGATACAGATATGGAAGCTATTCTGAAAAAAGGTTTATCCTTTGTTCCTAGTGTATCTATCAACTGTTTTGGACTTTTCACTGACTTACATGCGTTTTTTAGACGTATCACGCTTAGAAGATTTTTTGAGAATAGGAGTAATACTGTAGAGAACAATTTGTCTGGGTTGAAACCTATATCTACCTTCACCCCGAGCCTTGACATGGTGGGACCTGAAATAAGAATCTTTGAGAACTTGGTCCTTGAGAAAGTTAAGAAATTATGTAAATTCACTCCCAAGCCCGACTGTAACCTGACGAGAAATGAACAACAGGCCCTTTTGAGATTACAGCAGAATAAAAACATTGTTATTAAACCTTGTGATAAAGGGGGAGGAATTGTCCTCCTTGAAACAGATCAATACAAACATAAGGTTAGTCTTATGCTAGGAATACCAGAACACTACAGTAAAGCTAATAATGGCTGGCAAAGGGAAGTGAAAAAGGCAATTCAGGAAGTTAGTTTGAAAGCATATAATGATGGACTGATTTGTGAAAAAGAATACAGATACTTGAATCCTACGACTACTAGAGTTCCCATCTTGTATGGTCTTCCGAAAGTACATAAAAATGAAACGGATCCTCCTTTTCGACCTATTGTGTCCACAGTAGGGTCCATCATGGAACCTTTATCAAAATTTGTGGAAACGTTTCTTAAAACAAGAGTAGTACAACTTCCTGCATACATTAAAGATACGGGACGCATTATTTCAATCTTGGAAGGGGCCAGGTTCAATCCAGATACTGAGTTTCTGGTGACCATGGACATTGAGGCCCTGTATACAAACATCCCCCAATATGAAGCCTGGCAGGCAGTTCGTCAAATATTCGATAAGGAAGGTATGATGGACCATTTGCTGTTTGTTCTTGATTGCCTAAAGATTGTATTGGAAAGTAATTTCTTTGAATTTGATGGAAAGACCTACCAGCAGAAGAAGGGAGTCAGCATGGGAGCAGCTTGTGCTCCAAGTGTTGCTAATATCTATGTGGGCCTATTTGAACAGACCCACATATACAACGAAATTGCCCCTTTTTATGAGAACATCAGGCTCTGGTCGAGGTATATAGATGATGTCTTCTTTATATGGTCAGGACATGAAGAACAACTGGAAGAGTTCTGCGAATGGATTAATCTATGTGATACAAATCTTAAATTTTCTATCCATAAAAGCAGGGACAAAATTGAGTTCCTAGACATTTGGATAAAAAGTCAGAACTCTCAGCTAGAGTTGTCACTTTACACTAAATCTACGGCAAAGAACACCATTTAGCATTTTGATAGCTACCACCCTAGAAGCCAAAAACAAGGTGTTCCCTTCAGTCAGTTTCTGCGTATTCGTAGAAACTGTACGGAACTGAGTGAATATAACACACATGCAGATGTGCTCCAAGAAAAACTCCTCCTGAGGGGATACCCTAAGAGATTGATCAGAGAATCGTACAAACGGGCAAAATATTATAACAGAGAGAGTATGTTCCAACAACGCACAAAAGAACCCAAACAACAGTTAGTTTGTGTTATTCAACATTCAAATATGAATGAGAAAATCAGGAAAATAATTAACAGCAATTGGCAAATCCTGAATAGCGACCAAACTCTTAGACCTTTAGAGAGACCTCTTTTGGCTTTTAAAAAAAATCAGAACATCCGTAATAAACTAGTTAAGGCAGCTCTACCAAGAGAGAAAGAATTCTGTCAGAAGTCCATTACCGGTACTGTCCCAGTTTTGGGAAATCACCAGTGTGGAACCTGTAAAGCATGCCCCAAAGCTATGGTAAGTGACCTATTGGTGTGGAGACAAAAGAAGTACAAACTCTGTGATATGACTAATTGTAAGACCACTAATTGTGTATATTTGATTATCTGTCCCTGCCCAGCGGGATATGTGGGAGAAACTGGACGTGAAATTAGAGTACGAATTTCAGAACACCTATCGAATATTCGGAACAAGAGGGAGGGAGCTCCCATGGTGCAACACTGGTTGAAAGAAAAACATGAGCTGGATGACTTGACGTGGACGATTTTGGAAAAAATTAAGGAGGTTCCAGGGAAAGTAATGGAAAAAATAAGGAAAAAGCGGGAAGTGTTCTGGATTTTTACTCTGGACACACATGATAAAGGTCTTAACGAGCACATACCTTGGGAAAACGCCTTAATTTGAATGCTTCTTGATGTGTGTTTTCTTATCTAGAAGCGAGTGATCTTCTCACATCTTGGGTAACATTTGCTGTTTTCTTCCTTAAAGATCTTTGACTCTTTTTATATAAATAGAGAGGTCCTGGTCCATCTAGGATAAGGCAAAGATGTACATATTGGCTATGACTCTCAAGGTTTTTTTGTAATAAACCATCGTAGGTGTTGTTGCTTTTTTTATTTTTTATTTTTTATTTTTCATTTTGTATCTTTATAGCTGCGTGGTTTCTTCTATTTAAACATCAAATGGTATGTTCTTTCACCTAGAGTTATCCTTTTGTCTCATTTTCGGTCATCCTCCCAATATTAGGCTGTATTTATGACCATTCTAAGATGGCCGACTTCATTTTTTGATGCATCTCTGTTATGTAATCTCGCGATCTCGTGAGTTGTGTCGCGTTTTTTTTACCGCGAATGAGAGTGGGATGCCTGACTTTAAAATGGAGGATGCCGTATTCGGCAATCCTTGATCGGGCGTCCGTGACTTACATTCACTGTAAAGAAATCGGTTTATCAGAAGGTAGGCTTTTCCCTCATCAAAAACTATAGTTTCCATCTAAATGATGGGACCTTAACATGTTGATGAACTTGAAACAAGTTGTTTTTGAGTTTATACGATGACTCGTGTTTCACATATCGAGGAAGCTTATTACCTAATTAAGTGGGGTTGTGAAACTTTGGCTTAGAATGCCTTTAATACATTCAAGTAGATTCCCTAATCATAATGGATGAGGGACCCTAGATAACTAGAGAAAGAGATAAGAGAGAATAGTTTTGATAGAGGAACTCTATTTTTATCATATCATTGAACTTCTCTTCCCCCTCTTTCTCACACAGATGGAAGACTGATGGAAGTTGTGGGTAATGATCCCCCTAGAAATTCTGTTATCTTGAAGACTATTTTGGTATGTGAAGGAATAAGCCTTTGTCCTTATAGGTAAAAGATTGGTCCCCTATATCTTTTTATTTATTAAAGGTGTCTTGTTTTGAAAACAGGGGTAGGTCTGCATATCTGGTTATGTGCCTGCATAAGGAGCCCCTTGCGATCAGGAGTTGAAGTTAGAGAATCAGCCCTTCTGTGCTCTCTGTTTGAGGGAACGCATCAACACTGTTGTCTTGTATCTATTATTATTAATATATCTATTGTGGAGGTTATTATGGGAGAACACATATATTTGATGGTGTTTCTTGCATGTATTTAGTGTTTTAATTTTCCTGCACTGGTCTTTGGTGTTGAATCGTTTTTGTTTTTGTTATTCAATAACTTTTCATTTATCTTTCTATTTACTATTTTTTATTTCTTTCTTTTCTGCACTTTGGATCCTTTTGATTGAAATCTGGTTATGGTATTATTTAGGTGGATACTTGAATCTCAAGGAATTGGATTAAATGTATTATTCCGTTGTTTCTTATGTTTATTAGGATTAATTTGGGCGGGAAGGACGAGAACTTATAAGATCTGCGACATTAGTTATCAAATATTGAAAAGGAACTTCCCTGATGAAGGCGGCTTTACAAATCGGATGGTTACCGCCGAAACGCGCGTAGGCTTGGTTCCTACAGTTGTTTTAATGGATTATGAATTTTAGGGCTAAAGTAATAAAATTTCCTTTATGAATTAGTTAGGTGGAGACGTTGTTAGAATTTGAGTTATAACATGTTATTACAACGAATATTATTAAAGCTCCAGAAAGAGAAAGTGTATATTTAGTTTATACCTTATTGTATTTTGGCCAATTTGGATTTTCTTTTTTCACTGTTATGTCTCTATTACCTTTTTTGTTTCGTCTTATGTGACGCTTTGTCTCTGTCTATTCACTGTATATGAGTGTATGTATATTTTAAAGAAATAAGTGTTTGTCTTTCCTCGTGAATATGTAAATATTTATATATCTAATTTTGACTATTGTATTTTGTTGTTGTTGTACATACATATGTAATAAATATCATTTTCTGTATTTCTGCTATCATTATTCTTTGGTTGTTCTATATTGTGGACAACAGTAAGCATTAGTTGTAGCTCATTTTCCTTTCTTGTACGCAAAGACTAATAATGCCATTGAGGGATGGCACAACTCCTTCAACAAAGCAATTGGAAAACCCCATCCAAACCTATATCATTTCATGGAAATTTTGAAGAAGGAGCTACGTTTCCAAGACATGATGCTTGCTCAGTCACTGACAGGTAGCCTGAACCCAGCACAACCCAAAAAAGCAAAGAAATGACAGAAAGAATTTTGGCTAAAATACAAATATTTTCTTTAATGGTGGCTTCAAACTACCTTGACAGTCTAGCATATATACTAAATTTCTAACAGCCACTAACCTGCTCACCATTACTTGTCAGTTTTAAAAAAAACATGAATTAAATTGACATTTTTAAAATTATTTTTAAACTAAATTACTCCAACAAAAAAAGTTCCTACCTTTCAAGTTTTCATGTCTTTACGCAAAAATCTGTCGCTGTAGAAATCTTCTTCTTGCTTAATATAGAAGAAACATTTTACACTGCAAAATAAAAAATAAAAATTATCATCTTGAAAATAATTCAAATTGGTCATACAAAATGGATGATGAAAAAACATCTATATATACGATAAAAACTTGACAAAAGAAAAAAAAAAGCATAACATTTTACCAAACTACAAATTTTGTGAAAAACCCAATATTAAATACAACTCAAAAACGTTTTATACCTAACAAAAGAAAAAATGTGAATCACATACTGGCCAAAGCTACAGCATTAAACAAACAATTAATAACCAGCAAAAAGACATGAAAACAAAACGAAAGAGAGCACCATTACAAAAATAAATAAATACAAAGGCTGTTACGATACAGTAGATATATATTTTTTAAAACGAACAATTGCCTACTCCGTCGACCACTAAAATAAAATAATTACAGGCAGAAAAACTATTTCACATATTTATTAAAAAAGCAGTACAATTGTTTAAAAACGGAAACACTGCTAGACATTTTTTTTTTTAAACCGATACCAGTATCCAATGCAAACCTGTACGGAAAGAAAAATTAAACATAATAAACATTTGAAACATCCAAAAGCTACTCCCTACCTTACAAGTACCTTTGATATCTATATCTGCAATAAAAATAACCTCAAACATACTCTAAAAAGAATTATAATTTAACTTACCCGACCAAGGTCTCTGCTTCCATCCAGTCTTCACCACAACGCTGCACCGACTGAAAAAATAGAAAACAGACTATTTCTCTTATAGGTAATAGAAGAGAGAGAAATACCACTGAAAATGGATTAAGAAATGTAAATATATTTGTAAAAAATGTATACAAATATGTAAATATTAAATTATGAATATTTTTTTTTTTTGCATTTTACAAACTGTTATATACAAAATAAACATTTAAAAAAAAATATGGAAAAATGTGTTTATTTTTAAAAAAATATATATTTGCATGACCTGTAAATGAATTAAAAAAAAAACTAATATAATTTCTGAGATTTTTAAATCAAATAATAAATATGAAAAAAAACATTACTATTTCAATAAAATATATATTTGTAATTATGATTCTACAAATATAATTTTAAAGAAATAAAACATACATATTAATTTTTTATTGCAAAAAAATTCTAACATTTCCCAAATAATAAAAACAAAATTAATAAGTAATCAAATTAAACAAAAAATATTTAAAAAAATTAAAAATAAAGAAAAAATGTGGAATTAAAAAAGACAATTTAAGGATCAATTATTGGAAAATAATAAACATTTTACATATTAAGGATCAATATCTTACTCTCCAAAATTCAGTTATAATAACGATTTAAATATTAAATTAATATATAACTATTTTAGATTAAAAATAAGTCAAAAATGTTAACGCTGAAAAGCAAAATAAATAAAAAGAAAAAAAATGAGTTCACTGGTATTAAAAATAAAACTTGAGTATTAATACACTCCCCACCCATTACCCCTCAATCCACACTATCCCACTATCCCATCCCTAAAAAAAAGTGCTGGAACTCATAAAAAAGTTACTCAAGTGTATAAATTAATACCTGAGCATTAATACACTTCCCCACCCATAACCCTTGCATCCCATATATCCTGCCCCTTATTCCGCTGCATGTTTTTAAAAAAAGTTAAAAAAAATACTGAAGTGTATAAATTAATACCTGAGTATTAATACACTTCCCCACCCATAACCACTGCATCCCATATATCCCGCCTCTTATTCCGCTGCATGTTTTAAAAAAAGTTTGAAAAAATTACCCGTGTATAAATTAATACCTGAGTATTAATACACTTCCCCACCCATAAACCCTGCATCCCATATATCCCGACCCTTTTTCCGCCGCATGTTTTTAAAAAATAAATAAAAAATTACCCAAGTGTATAAATGAATACCTGAGTATTAATCCCGCCCCTTTTTCACCGCATGTTTTTAAAAAAGGAATAAAAAATTACCCAAGTGTATAAATTAATACCTGAGTAATAAAACACTTCCCCATCCATAGCCCCTGCATCCCATATATCCCGCCCCTTATTCCGCTGCATGTTCTTAAAAAAGGAATACAAAATGACCCAAGTGTATACATTAATACCTGAGTATTAATACACTTCTCCACCAATAACCCCTGCCTCCCATATATCCCACCCCTAGTTCCAGAGCATGTTTTAAAAAAAAGTATAAAAAAATACCGAAGTGTATAAATTAATACCTGAGTATTAATACACTTCCCCACCCATAACCACTGCATCCCATATATCACGCCTCTTATTCCACAGCATGTTTTTAAAAAAAGTTAAAAAAATTACCCAAGTGTATAAACTAATACCTGAGTATTAATACACTTCCCCACCCATAAACCCTGCATCCCATATATCCCGCCCCTTTTTCCACCGCATGTTTTTAACAAAGAAATAAAAAATTACCCAAGTGCATAAATGAATACCTGAGTATTAATCCCGCCCCTTTTTCCGCCGCATGTTTTTATAAAAGGAATAAAAAATTAACCAAGTGTATAAATTAATACCTGCGTATTAATACACTTCCCCACCCATAACCACTGCATCCCATATATCCCGCCCCTAATTCCACAGCATGCTTTTAAAAAAAGTAAAAAAATACCCAAGTGTATAAAATAATACCCGTGTATTATTACACTTCCCCATCCATAACCCCTGCATCCCATATATCCTGCCCCTTATTCCGCTGCATGTTTTTAAGAAAAGGAAAAAGAAATTACTTAAGTGCATAAATTAATACCTGAGTATTGATACATTACCCCACCCATAACCCCTGCGTCCCATATATCCGGCCCCTTATTCTGCTGCATGTTTTTTTTTTTTTAATTAACAAGAAAATTACTCAAGTATTTAAAATAATACCTGAGTATTAATACATTTCCCCGCCAATAGCGCCAGCATCCCATATATCTCACCCCTTATTCCAGTACATTTTAGTAAAATCTTCTAGATATTAAGACCAATAAAAAAAAAAATTTAACACACCCCCCAAAAAAAACTTTCAGCTCAAATAAAATCCATAACTTAAAAAAAAAATACTCACCCATTAAAACTACTACCAGAGTATTAATACACTTCCCCACCCATAAACCCATCATCCATAGAAACCGCACATAATTGTGCTGCATCTTTGTAAAAAACTACACAAAAACTACGCAGCTTAAAATAAATACCCACCCATAACCCCTGCATCCCATATATCCAGCTCCTTATTCCGCTGCATGTTTTTAAAAAAGGAAAAAAAAATACTTAAGTGCATAAATTAATACCTGAGTATTAATACACTTCCCCACACATAACCCCTGCATCCCATATATGTAAAATATATATATAAAAAAATATATATATAGATGTATACATTTATACATACAATCATATAAATATTTAAATTATGTGTATATATATATATATATATATATATATATATATTTTAAAAAATCTAAACACGTAATTATTCAAATAAAAACTTACATAAAAATAAAATCTAAACAACTAAAAAACAATTTAAAAAAAACGTACCTTAAAATTCGTTATTCAGGCAATCGTTGAGGCAAAATCGTTGTTAAGGCAGTAGTTGTTCTGTACTTCATGGAAAACACTTAGTAGTTGTTTAGGAGTCGTTGTTCATCCAAGTTGTTCTTCCCACTTCGTTGTTCAGGGTGTTTCCCGCTGGACTTTCCGTCCTGCAGCTGGGGCTGCCTCCTTGCCCTTCCGTCCTGCACCTGGGGCTGACTCCTTGCCCTTCCTTGATGCACTTGGGGCTGGCACCCTGTCCGTCTGGGTGGATCCTTTCCCACCTGGAGTAGTTGGGGACACTACTGTGCCCGTGGACTGGGTGGCTGAGGTGCCTGCCTGGGTTTTGACTGCCCTAGCCTGACGTGAGGGACGGCGAGGGAAGGGTAGGGAAGATGTCAATGATGGAGAGGAAAAGCTTCTTAGGGACATTGGGGTGGGAAGAGGGAGATGGTTTTGGAGTGGAGAAAGAGGGGGTGGTGGAAGAAGGTGTCTGTCTGCTGTGTTTGGGTGCAGGTGCATGGGCTGGATTCTGTTGTGAGGTGGATGACTGTTGGGTGTTTGAGTGCTTGCATTTGTGTACTTTGGGAGGAGGGGGCACAGACACAGTGGGAGATGACACAGAGGACGTGTCATGGATGTGGGGGTGGTGACTGCCAGTGAGGGGCGTGTACTGTTAGGTGTGCTGGTGATGGTGGTAGTGGATGAGGATGTAGTGCATGTAGGTGTGAGTGTAGACGCAACTGGGAGGGAGGTGGACGACGAGGAGGAGGGGGCCACAGTGGAGGCAGCAGGTGTTAGTATGTCTGCTTCTGGATGGTGTTTGTGTGAGTGCCTGTGGGATAAAGTGTGGTGCTTGTGTTTGCCATGTCCACTCTTGTGTGTTGTCCTGGGTGCATGCTCGTCTGAATGTGTGCTTGGGATAGGTTGGGGTTGAGGAGAATGGGATTGGGAAGAGGAAGTTGGAGGGGCGAGGCTGGAAACAGGGACAATGGCTGCCATCAGAGAGGAGGCCAGAGCCTGGATTGATCTACGTTGGGCCGCCAAGCCAGTGGGAATGCCCTCCAGGAATGCATTTGTCTGTTGCATTTGGGCTGCCAGCCCCTGGATGGCATTCACAATGGTTGACTGCCCAACAGAGATGGATCGCAGGAGGTCAATAGCCTTCTCACTCAGGGTAGCAGGGCTAACAGGACAGGGCCTGAGGTGCCTTGGGTGAAGGAGATGCCCAACCTCCTGGGTGAGTGGGAACGGGAAACTCGCTGAGTGGCTGCTGGGAGGGCAGTGCTGGTATGGGGGTGGCGGCTGTAGCTGGGGTGGGCACAGAAGTGTCAGCCACCACCAGGAAGCTCCAATCGGAGGAGGTATCCATGTCGGAACTGTCCCCTCCTGTCTCCGCCGTGGTGCTCCCCTCGCCCTCCATCCCACTGGTGCCCTCACCGTTGGTGGATTCTGCCTCCTGGGTCCTGTGGGATGCAGCTGCCTCCATCACCGGTGCTTCTGCTCCTCCGCCAGATGATGCTAATGCACATAGAGACAGGGTGACAAAACAAAAACGGGGGGAGAGACAAAGGATACACTTGATCAATGGTGCCAAAAACACCACTGTTGGCGTACAAGACACACTTGCACACAGGGAACAGCCCTACACATTAGGCAATGCACTACCAGTAACAATGCTAGTCACCAGCCCATGCACAGGGACACCTAGCGCCAATTGCAGCATACCTGAGACCCACAGACCCCTCCACAGTAGTGGATGCCTACTAGCTTGGTTAGAGTACTTTCACCTCAGAACCCTGCCCAACATGGGACCTACCCTGTAATGCCAGGCCTGGGCTAGGGGCACCCACAGGGCACTCCCCCCCACCTGGATATCACCCTACCAGGTGCAAGTTGTATATTGGGGCACTGTACTCACCCCCTTGTGGCTGCTGTGATGCCCCCAAACACCCATCTAGCTCTGGATGGGCCACCACCAGTATGCGAGCCATCTGGGGTGTCAGGGTTTGACGGGCACCCCTTCCTCGTTGGAAGGTCATCCCCAGCTGGACCTCTGCTGTCTTCCGTGCCCAGCGTCTCACGTCCTCCCACCGTTTCCGACAGTAGGTGCTCCACCTGCCGTAGACCCCGTGGGTCCGCACCTCCTTGCCGATGGCACATCATATACCCTTCTTTTGATGGGCGCTGACCTGCAGGGAAATAGACACAGTGAAAGGTATTAGTCCAACTGTCCTGCCTGTTACACACATGGCCCACCATGTCCCTTCCGATCCCCATTAGCACAGACATGGCCGACCATATCAAATCAAATCAAATAATTAACATTTATAAAGCGCGCTACTCACCCATGCGGGTCTCAAGGCAGCATACATGCTGCATGCTGCCCAGGGCCCATCCACCACCCACCCCCTACATGAGGCCTCGCACACAGCACTTCTTGCATTCACGCCCTATGCATTGTACTCACGGTGTACTCACCTGTTGGTCTGGAGGCCCATACAGCAGTCAGTACTGGGGTAGGACCCCATCCACCAGTCTCTCCAATTCGGCAGAGGTGAAGGCAGGGGCCCTTTTCCCAGTCACACGAGCCTTGGTTGGTTCCAGACACAGGCCACAGCAGCACATGCAGTGTAGGTCCTCTCCTGTTGAAGATCAGGTAGCAAGTGAGGAATTAGATAGAAAATGGCGGTGACGTCCGTGACAGTGAATACCGTCACCGCCGGCATACATCACCATTGGCCAGTGTACCCCATAGGGCCCAATGTTACCTAATGAGGAGTTGCACAGTGGTTCTCAACCTCCTCCCGCAATGGCACAAGACGTCAGCGGAATTATCTCATTTCCACCTGTCCCTCCATACAGGACAGGCAGACGCCATTTCAGGGGGGGCAAGCCATGCATCCTAACTGCGTCACAGTACATGCACCATTTGGACATCTCCAACAATCTACTGTTACAATCACAACATGCATTGAACTGCAGTGGTTGAAATGTAGAGATAGTGACCAGCTGCTCACTATTTTACCCCACAGTTTGCAACCGCTGCGGATGAATAGGAGATGGAGACATCCCCCTGTGTGCAGATCCCTGGTGGACTTGGCAACAATGGAGGAAAGGCACATTATCTTCAGCTATAGACTTGACGGGCCACAATCATGGAGCTGTGGGCCCAATTGGAGCCTGACCTAATCTCTGCTATCCGTCACCCCACCAGGATTCCCCTTCTTGTGCAAGTGCTATCAGTGCTCTATTTCCTGGAAACTGGCTACTTCCAAGTGACAGTGAGCTTGGCAGCAGGAATGTCTCAGCCAATGTTCTCAGTAGTGATGACCACAGTGTTGTCTGCCCTGATTAAACACATGTGCAGCTACATCGTTTTCCCCCAGGTGGAGGATTTGGCCACAGTGAAAGCATGCAATGGGACATATCCCCAACATTATTGGGGCTATTGATGGAACATATTGCATTTGTTCCCCCCAGTGAAATGAACAGGTGTTCAGAAATCGCTAGAGCTTTCAGTCCATGAATGTGCAGATGGTGTGTTTGGCGGACCAGTACATCTCCCAAGTCAATGCAAAGTATCCTCGGTCTGTGCATGATGTCTTTATCCAGAGGAATAGCAGCATCCCAAATGTGATGGCTCAACTCCAAAGGCACAGGGTGTGGCTAATAGGTGAGCCCTGGTTCCCACCAAGTATGTGTTGGGGTATGGGTATGGTGTGGGCCCTAAGGGTTAGTATGTGGCTAACAGCTGTCCCTCAATATTTGCAGGTGACTCTGGTTACCCCAAACTCTCATGGCTACTGACCCCTGTGAGAAATCCCAGGATAAGGGCAGAGGAACGTTACAATGAGGCACATGGGCGAACAAGAAGGTTTATAGAGGACCTTTGACCTCATGAAGGCCAGGTTTCATTGCCTCCTTCTAACAGGTGGATCTCTGTGCTACTCACCCAAGAAGGTCTGTCAGATCATCATGGCATGCTGTATGTTGCACAACCTTGCCTTGCGTCGCCAGGTGCCTTTTCTGCAGGAGGAGGAGGCTGTAGAAGGCCGTGTGGCAGCAGTGGACCCTGTAGACAGTGAAGATGAGGAGGATGAGGATGAGGACAACAGAAGTGCAATTATTCGTCAATACTTCCAATGACACACAGGTAAGACAATGTAACTTCACATTTGACAGTTTTGTGTTTGACATTGTCACTGGTAGGCTGTGATTTCCCACTTCTATGGCCACTCACTCTACCCTTTGGCAACTCTTTTTGCAGATATTGGTGCTCCACTATCCCTTCTGGTGTGTTCACTACAGCCAATTACAGTTCTTTCCTATGTATACATTACTGTACAGTTGAATTGCAATGTTTAAACCTTGTTTATACGAATACATACTTAAATCATTCGTCATACTCCATACTTGTATTTTTTCAAAAGGTGTTTATTTAAGTACTAAGAAGTAGATGGGGAGGTGCAATAGGCTGAGGTGATGATGGAGGAAAGTCCAGGATAGAGTCCAGTCTATTTGTATCACAGGTGCATTGTCAAAGGAGGCATAGGAAGGGGAGCAATGGCAGTTCAAGGTGGACAGGGTGACTGAGTGGGACACAAGGCTGACAATCAGGAGAGTCTTATTTCCTGGTGGGGGTCTTTGCAATAGTCTCTGGCTTCTTCCTGGATTGCAAGGACCGTTTGGGGGTGGTTCTCCTTCTGCAGGGGGAGGGGTGTTGGTGGCCTGTTGTTCCTGTGGCGGGCCTCCTGTCCACCAGCGGCAGCGGAGGTGGAGAGCAGTTCATCGGTTTGGCTAGTGTCAGCGGCCCGGTGGTGTGCCACAGCCTCCCTCATAGTGTTGGCCATGTCTGCCATCACCCCTGCAATAGAGACCAGGGTGGTGTTGATGTCCTTTAATTCCTCCCTGATCCCCAGGTACTGTCCCTCCTGCAGCTTCATGTTATCCTTTAACTTGTCCAGTATCTGGCCTAGCGTATCGTGGGAATGTTGGATTTTTTAAAGTAATGCAGTACTTCCTCAGTGGTACTGCGGTACTCAGTTACCTTTTTATGAAAACATAAAAATAATTGTTCCTGCTGGTTACCACTTTACTAAAGTGGTAATGGGTAAGGAAAGATATAAAACCTACTAAAACACAGGCAAAGTGTGATAAAAGACATATGGAAGTCAATCAGAAACTGCCTTGTTATTGGCACGTACTGCAAAATTATTGTGGTATATCATGGCCTGAGACACCGATGTTGAACCACAAGTCAGCCTGACCACACTGGTTTGTCCTTCTAAAAGCTCTGAAGCTCTTTGCTGTTGATGACGAGAAAACAGACATCCATGGTCCACCAAGGCTTCGTGCTGCAGCAGGCCACTGATGTCGAAGCGAACTTCGGATTCTAGGACCCGAGCACTCGAGAACAAGAAGAAAAGCATCAAAAGAGTGACAAAGTGAGAAGGTAAAATTTTTACTTGGACCTACCGCTTAATCTACCTTACCCATGCTTCATCGCGATCAGCCTAAAACTTTTATTTTGTTTCGGTCCAGCATGACCAGATAGCTGCATTGGCACTTTATGCTTTTTGGTGGTAGAATTTGCATGTTTTATTTAATCTTTAAAAATTCATATCACCGGTTCCACACATTGGTGTAATATGAAAGATACAAACATTCTCTATTTTTGTAAACTGCTGTTGGATTTTTGTTGTGTTGTGCTGTGTTCACTGAACCCCCACTGTTCCTGCATGCCTGGACCCCCCTCACGAAGGATGAGACTCGTTCCATCATGAGCAGCATCCACCCCAGAGCCCCTACTGACCCTTGCCCCCACTACATCTTCAACAAGTCCATTGCCCTGATCGCACCCAAACTCCGCAAGGCCATCAACTACTCCCTAGAGTCGACCACTTTCCCCGAGGACTGGAAGCCGATCCCACGGATCTCAAGAATTACCACCCCATCTCGCTGCTGCCTTTCCCAGCCAAGGTCACCGAAAAAGCAATCAACGCTCAGCTCCGCCAACAACATCCTGGAGATCTCCCAATCAGGATTCAGAACTAATCACACCACCGAGACCGCTCTGCTCGCTGCCACAGATGACATCCGCTCGCTCCTCGACCGCGGCCAAACAACAGCCCTCATCCGACTGGACCTATCGGCCACCTTCAATACAGTGTCCCACCACACTCTATGCGCTAGACTTCACACAACAGACATACCCGGCAAGGCCCTTCGGTGGTACACTCCTTTCTGACAGACAGAACGCAGAGAGTCAGACTCCTGCTATACCTGTCAGTACCTACAGAGATCAGCTGTGGAGTACCCCAAGGATTCTCATTGAGTCCCACACTGTACAACTCTACATGACCCCGCTTGCCCCAATCATCAGAAACTATGAACTGAACATTGTCTCCTAAGTTGATGACACCCAGCTGATCATCTCCCTGACTGAAAACCCCGAAATGGCCAAGAAGAACTTCCAAGACGGGATGGAAGCAGTCGCCGCCTGGATGAAGGAGAGCTGAGTTAAGCTAAACTCCGACAAGACTGAAATCCTCAACTTGGGACACTTCCCAGCCTGGGACGACTCCTGGTGGCCCTCAACACTTGGCAGCCCCCCACCCCTACTGACCACACACGAAACCTCGACATCATCCTAAACTCAGGCTCATCACGACAAGGCAGGTCAACTCCGTCGTCGCCACCTGTTTTCACAGCCTCCGACTCCTACGGAAGACCTTCAGATGGATCTCAAGCGACTGCCTCAAAAGTGTGACATACGCCCTGATCACAAGCAGACTTGACTGTGGCAATTCCCTCTATGCCGGAACCACCAAGAGGAACCTGAGCAAGCTACAACAAATTCAGAATGCCTCTGCCAGACTCATCCTGAACATCCCCCGCCAAAAACATATCACAGGACACCTGAGAGCTCTCCACTGGCTTCCTGTCGAGAAGAGGATCAACTTCAAGCTCCTCGTACACGCGTACAGGACCCTCCACAGCCTTGGACTCAGCTACCTCAAACACCGCATCACCTTTTACTCCCCGCCAAACCTCTCCATTCCTCCCAGCAGTCGCTCGCCACTGTGCCACGCATATGGAAGTCTTTGGCTGGAGGGAGATCGTTCACCTAACTTGCGGCAAAATGTTGGAACACCTTACCTCTTCACCTCAGACAGTCGCCATCACTACCTCAATTCAGAAAGGACCTCAAGACCTGGCTATTCGACTGAAACCTGAAAACCTACCCCAAAGTGCCTTGAGAACCTACAGGTGAGTAGCGCGCTTTAAAATGTTGATTGATTGATTGAATGTGTTATTCTGAGAGAAGGAAGAGCTTTGGGAGGAGTGGGCCATTACATTCTTAAATTCTAGTGACAAAAACAACAAAGATGTGACAGTCCTTGAATCTATTTCTCCAATGTAATAAACCAATAGGCCCAAAAAGAATCAGCAGGGAGAGTGTATTGCAATCAGAAATAGTTTTATTTTCCTTATGGAGATTTGTTCATAAGGTAGTTGCTAGACGAGAGAATGAGAACTCACATATTTAAGGAAGTGTGGCTTTCTTGGATGAACACAGTTTATGTCAGTTAAGGCTGCATTTGAAGTGAGAATATTAAATGCATGGGATAATTCCAACCTAGCTCCTGTGGGGGCTTGAATGCTGCTATTGTCACATAACATCATCTAATGTGTAGTCAGAAAGTGCACATTCACACCTGGGATGTCTTGGCGCTGTAAAATGGACGTTTATTGTTACCTAACTCAATGGTGCTCTATTTATCAGCCTTGGAAGGATGAAAGCCTGAGCGGAAGCACCAGATTTCAAACATGTGTATAGGAGGTCAAACACAGATCCCACAAGAGGGTTCACCTAAGTCTACTTAGTCATCTATTAATACTATCTGTTTGGTTTCTTTGACATAACTATCATTATACAAATCGCTACGGAGACTTCACCATAACTATGAAGACACACTATCACTATATTCACTCACTATCTCTATGGGGACATGAATGTGACTATAAACACATACTATCTCTATGAGTGCCGGGATAACATTATAATCAGACACTATCTCAATGGGGGCCTGGGCTTCCCTATAATTTCACACTATCTCTCTGTGGAACTGGGCATTTCTATAATCACACACTATCTCTGTGGGTCCTGAGCATCAATATAACCACGCATAATCTTTGTGGGGACTTGAACATGACTATCATCACATATTATCTCTACAAGGACTTTACCTTATCTATTATAAAAGACTATTCCTAAAGGGACTTCAATTTGACAGTAATCACTCAGTTTCCCTATAGGTCTTTATTCACTACCTCTGTGGGGATGTGGGCATCTCCATAATCTACACTTTTTCTGTGGAGAGCTGAGCTTCACTATAATCACGCACTATCTGTAGAATTCTGAGCATGGGGACTACACTATGTAGGGCCTGGAGCATGTGTATAATCACACACTATCTCTGTGGGGACTTGAACATAACAGTAATCACACACTATTTCTGCGGGGACTTGAACATAAGTATAATCACACACCATCTCTGTGGGGACTTGAATGTGACTATAAACACACTATCTCTGTGAGTACATGGCTAACACAATAATAATACATCATCACTATAAGGACCTGGATACCCCTATATTCACACACTAACTCTGTTTGGGAGCTGGGCATCCCTATAATCACTCAATATCTCTGCAGGGTCCTGGGCATCCCTATAATCACACACTATCAATGTGGAGACCTAAGCATCCCTAAAATCACACACTATCTCTGCAGGGACATGAACATCACTATAATCACACACTATGCCTGCGGGAACTTGACCAGAACTATAATCACACACTATCTCTGTGGGGACTTGAACATAACTATAATCACACACTATCTCTGCGGGGACTTGAACATAACTATAATCACTCACTAGCACTGTGGGGACTTGAACATCACTACAACCACACACTATCTCTGCTGGGACTTAATAAAACTATAATCACACACAGTGTGGACTTAAAGGTAACTATAAACACACACTATCTCTATGAGTACCTGAGTAACACTATAATCATACAGCATCTCTATAAGGACTTGGACACCCCTATAATCACACACTATCTCTGCCTAGGATCTGGGCATCCCTATTGGCTACCTCTGCTGGGACATGAATATTACTATAATCATAGCCATATCTTTGGGGACTAACATTGCACAGCCATAGGAAGAAGATGATGCCTAGTGGTGAAGTTGATTTAAAAAAAGCAAGTAATCTCAGTCTAGCTTTACCATCAGATGACATTGCAGGATCTTTGGCATCAAATTAATTTAGCTATGTGTCTTTTCTTTATCACTTAAAGTTTGTGAACATTCAGCAACAGACTACATATCTGTGAATACCATTCCATGCACCTAATATGCTATGGCTTTTTGCTAAAAATACATTATCATCGAAATCCATCTTCTGTGTGCTCCTAGGACAGAATGAGCTATCCGTACATAAGTAAACTATCATGAAATATGGGTAAAGCACTGAAAAATGGCATTTAACTGTGTGTTAACAAATGTTTTCAATCACAAATTACATTTTTGGAGTAAGTCCTCCCAAGGTTAGTAACACATGTTCATGTCCCCATAAGGATGGTTCTGTATGTGTGATGAATAACGCTATATTTGTAAATTTGAAGCAGGATCCTCTATCATTATTTTGTTCGTAAGAATTTTCTGTAATTGTTACATTTTAAGACCATTGGGAAACGCTAGTCCCCGTAAGGCAGGTATCCAGGCATAGTCCCCACATGGATGTGGGGATAGGAATTGAGGGAAAGAGAGAGAGAGAGAGAGAGAGAAAGTGTCTGTGTGATAATTCTTTGCATAATGGGGACTGCCCTGGGCCTGACATACTGGAGGCAGTTCTTGGTATAGTAAGGAACAATGGCATTTTGGTGCCCTTCCTTTAGCAAAACTTTGGAACTGCCACATTGGTGTTACTTGGAATATTAGGGCCATGTAGGGCACTGTGATGCAAACAAATTGGAAATATCAGTGTGTATGACATGTTGGTGATACTTTTCATGCTAGGCCCATCCATATCATATTGGTGCCCAAACTTGACAAAATACTGGGCCATACAGTGATGCTAATTCTTGGTATATTGGAAGTCTTAGCAAAAATCAATATCAGGCCCTTATATGATAGATTTATAATAGTGGTGATTCTTGTCATATCACAGCCATCCATGATTGTGCACCCCTTGAAAAAAATTGGGCCTGACCTTTTGAAATAATATGGGGATCATTCACATTTTAGTGCCAATGTGTAGGCAAAGTACTGTGTCTGGCTTATTGGAGGCATTTTGTGGCATATAACGGCCATCTTTACAGATCTGGTGCCTACTTAATGGCATGTTCTTGGGCATGGCATATAGATAGTAATTCTTGGCATACTTAGAACATCAGCAAAGCATTGACACTGGTATATTGGTGGTAATTCATGTCTAATTGACACAATATAAGCCATGATGGAGCCTGCAGTGGTAAAATGCTGTTTTGGCGCTAATAGTGCTAAGTCTGGGACTAGAGATTTCATGATAGTGCCTTACCTTGGAGAATGCTGGCCTTGGCATGTTGGTGGTGATTCTTGGTATATTGTAGGCATCCATACATGACGGGGTCTGCCCATGATATGATGCTGTTTCTGGCATAATGGTGGTAATACTTGGCCTGTAGTGGACATTCAATTCACAATGACGCAAACCCTTGGTTTATTGCTGACCTTAGCATAATGATAGATTTCTTGGCATATTACGGGCATCAAGGGAATGAGACAGTGATAAATATACATGCATGGAAGAATCTGTCCATGTGTGCAGGGATACATGTGAGTACTTGATGAAAATGCTAGCTTGATGTTTGGGCACAAAACATTTATTTACTAAGAATTAAAATGAGCTATTTTAGGAAAAAAAAAGTGTTTTCAAATTAAAATATTCAGCTTATGTTTGGCAGAACCACACATATTTTTTCAAAATGAAAAACAAACTTAAAAATAAAATGTCCATATTTACATGAACTGATAAGCTGATATTTGGGCACATAATCATATAATTTAGAAATACTAAATATTAGGAATTTGGAGGCCACACAATGTGAGATCATATTTATTTATATTTCAAAAACGTATTTGGAGCCAGCTTACTAGACGTACAAATCTCTACCTGGAAGAGGGTTTTAGGTTAATAGGATGGAATGTTGGCAAGGACCTTTGCTCTACAAAGTTTTATCGTTAAGTAGTCTGTAAGTAGTACCTCACTTTATGAACGTTCAAATGAGTCAGTTGAAAATGAACATGCACCTGTTTGTATGTATGTGTATATATATATATATATATATATATATATATATATATATATCTGAGTGTTATATATGTTCAAAGGCAATCTTTAAGTCAACGAGTAACAGGAAAAGAAGCTGGGTTGTGGGCAGGATTGTGATATTCTGTTCTTAAATTGGAGCAGTATGGGGGAGGTCCTGCTGGATAAGGAGGTGTTGTTTCAGATACTTGGTGGACAGATAGGAAAGGCCTGTTGTCTTTTTTTTCTCTTTTACGCTTCTTAGTGTGCAGTCTGATGGTGGCATGGCGGGGGTGTAGAGAACCACCAGAGGCAGTGAGCTTGACTGCAAGATCACCACAGGGCTGGTTGTGATAGCTTTGTAAATGATGCAGTTGGTTTTGAAGATTCTGTGTGCTGGCAAGGGGAGCAATGGAGTTCAGAGTGGGGTGATGAAATCATATTTCTTCAGGCCCTGGATGAGATGTGGTGTGGCATGAAGGATGCCCCAACGGAGTGCCAATGTAGAGTCTGAGAGGCCGTGGAGTAAGGCATTACCACCATCTAGATGCAAGAGTATATGAGATTGAAGAGCATTGCAACCTTTCTATACAGCCTAACTTAAGAGTTTCTATGCGTTGTCATTTGTACTCCCAAGCTAACCTCCCTGAGTAACCGGTGACTGCTTGCCTTGCTAATACTGAGAGTCAAGTGCATAACGGGTTGTACTTGGCCCAGTTTCCAGAGCTATTGTAAAACAGGCTGCAGGTCAGCAGTGCCCCACCAGGCTTCGGCCCAGTAGCCTGTGGCTGCCTGGCTCATGGCCTCATGAGTGGTGTTCTGCACACTTTATGTGGAGTTAAAATAAACTTTGATATCTGTATATGGACGCACGATTAGAAGAGGTTATATTTTTGACATAGCTGCAAAAAATTCATAGTTTTCACCTATTTTATATATTTGTATAGTGGTTTCTAGCATTTGTTTGGTTGAAATTGCAGGCACTTTGTATTGGACATAATGTGTATCCTGCTTCTAATTAACTAGATTTAATAAGGTATTTTAACAGAGATTGGAAATACTAAAGGTTGTACCATTTTTTGTAATATGTTCTAAATTTCGTCTGCGTGGTACAAAGTGTTGCCCGATTTGTTAGAAAAAGTCTGATGGTTTGTCTCTATATTTTAATGCACTGTATTATACGCTGTACATGTTTAATAGAATTTCCAAATTAAACAAAAAGACAAGTATTTGAGTGATAATCATTACTGCTTTCTGAAGAGTAGCCTGTTAGAGTTAGTCTTCCCAGTAAACTACGAGATAATGCAAAATCCCTGTAACTTGAACAAAAATACTGCTATATAATCCTGTAAAATCAGACTAGCTCTGATGTACTGCCAGATAGTTTGACATTTGCACATTTATCCGACTTTTCCGCTGCGCCTTTGAAGGAGGTTCTCCCTTAATGCGCATTCATTCTACTTGGAAGAGGCAGGATGGAAAAGGTATAGGAAGTGAAATGTTAGACGCCTGAATAGATGCATAGATGTCATGGTAAATGACAGGCCATGCAAAATTGTATCATGGATTACTTTTTTGACTTTTCAAGCAAAAGTGTGCTGGCAAAAAACATTTTACTGCCATTTTAGCAATGTTATCTGGGTGCAGGTGAACCTGCAACTCTCTGGAGGAGGGTGTGGCTTTGTTGAGACACCATAAAAGTACTGACACATTGAATGAGCGTCCTTTCAGAGTCTGTTGTCTTTTCGCAAATGAATGTGAGAAATATGCTCTGAAATGCATTATGTATTCCCAATTTTACATTTTTTTCTCTGGGATGTTCCTTTTTGAATACTCTAGAGGCATTCGGACTCACTGGCTGACTGCTAGATATATTGATATTGTGTCTTTTAAAACTGCCCTCATCTGTAAACCAGCCATCTGTGTGAAACCTAATGTAAAAAACTTGCTGGGGTGGAGGCACTTGTCCATTGTCCAGGGGGGCTTCTCCCCTTCCCCAAAAGAACCCTTGGTGTTCAGTGGGTGGATCTCTGCTTAGAGATCCCTCTCTGACAGCGATACACAAGCCCTCGTCCGCTTTGGAGAAAGGGGACATTTTTTAAGAAGTACTTCTCAGTGTAGAGCTCTAATGAGACATATTAATGTCAACGCTTCACATACACTTTTTGGAATTTTGAACAACTTTATCATATTTTACCCAATATTTGTTATGTGATTTACATGGCAAACATTTTCAGGGCTCGGCACGGGTTCTAAGATCTGAGCCAGGCTGCTGGCTCAGCTCTGGACCAGCTCTCCCTGCTCGTCCACCTCTAGCGACAACACATGGCAACAGCACTCTCTGAACATCATGCACAACATATACACAACCTTTATAAGTTACATAACAAACATACTCCACTCATAGCACTCCTACAGAGCAGTGAGCTTCTCATAAGGGGTATTAAGCCTTATAGAAATACAATTAAAATAAATGCAGTGCAATATACTTGAACTCTACAGCACTACTAAGCCATAATAATAGCAACACAGACATGAACAATTTTCTATTAACATAACCTATCCATATCTTCTATAACTTTACAGACTTTACTTAGGCCATGATTCTAAGTTGTGTTTTTAATTTACATCAGAGCGCAAATAGACGTTTGTGCACCAATCGGATTGTGAATTGTACATCAACTATACTGCACAGTTTTCCCTTGACAGATTTTTCCCCTAAAAAACAGGTGAAATACATCAGGAGAAAATGCTCATAAATAAATGCTAAACACTCAGTACTCGGTGCAGTAAATGCTGATTCCACATATCACCAAATAAGCCACACCAGGTTAGCAGTATTTATCGGGTGCTTTAATTGTCACCCAAATTCTGCACAAGTCAGAATCAGGGTTTAAATCTCCTATTCTGTCTTTCTTTGTATTATGATGGTATCCTTTGGTACATATCACTACAGATATCTATCTATCTATCTATCTATCTATCTATCTATCTATCTATCTATCTATCTAGGGAGAGAAAGAGAGAGAGAGAGCGAGCAAGAGATATAGATATAATCACATTAAAACTGAAACCCTCTGAAACTCATAAGTTTTGGTTAGGACTATGTTATGTTATGCGATTTGTAAAGCGCATGGCTACCCTGAGGCTTCCCAGCGCTAGCGGACCAGATCAAGACTAACATAAATGACAGTCAATTCTAAAACAGCCAAGTTTTAAGTTCCTTACGGAAGCTGTATTCCTGGCTTATGAGCCGGAGTCTAAGGAAGGGAATTCCACAGCCTGGCCCCCAGATAGGCCATCGTGGCACCACCCCATCTAACTTTTTTAAATCTTGGCTATAATGCATAACTTGCACAACAGCCATACAAACCATAATTTGCAACTCAGGGGCATAATTACAAGGAACTGGCGCATCGGCTCCGATGCGCCAGTTTGCTTGCGTCACCCTGCGTCCCCCTTACAACACCATGGTAGGGATGTATTTATAATACCTCACACCATGGCACAAGTTAGGACAATAGCATCAGAATTTTTGACACATTTGTGGGGCTTTGCTGGACTACCGCCAAAAATGTTGCCACTTGTCCAGCACAGCACAGGGAGGCCCATAGGCTAATGCACTAATGTCCCTTTAACGCATGCCCTGAGCAGGCATTAAAACATTGTGCTAGAAGGGCACAGTGAAATCCTGTAAATTTCACAGCACCATTTTTTGGGCCTCCCTTGCATACGTTATACCTGTCACAAGGAGTTGCAAAATGGTGCAAAGCTTGCATTGCGCTGCTCTGTAAATATGGCACAGGGTGGGGGACTGGTTAGAGCTGTCTGAGCGTAAAAAAAAAAATGATGCTAAGGGGGCACTAGGGGCTTGTAAATATGCCCCTAAATGACCAACAAGGGTTCATGAATTCCTGCTGAGGGTTTGTGGACAACAGGGGCTATGTGCAAACCTGGCCTCATGCCTGCAAACCTTGTGGAAAAAATTTAATTAAAAAAAATAATGTTAGCATGGGGGTTCTCTTTGCAGTCTTCCACTTGAGCCAGCAGGTTAGGGGATGCTGTTCCTGAATCTTACACTCCTTCATTTTTCAGGATCTCCGGACAGAGTCCCCATGTCCTGTGATGACAGCTGGAATATTTTTGATCAAGTTGC
Source organism: Pleurodeles waltl (assembly GCF_031143425.1). Classification (NCBI taxonomy): domain Eukaryota; kingdom Metazoa; phylum Chordata; class Amphibia; order Caudata; family Salamandridae; genus Pleurodeles; species Pleurodeles waltl. The sequence continues at coordinate 90,747,826 of NC_090437.1, forward strand.
AGCCAGCAAGTGAGTGAGTGTTGAGTCAGTGAACCCAGCTTAAGGATTGCAGACCCAAAATGGACAATGGAATGAAAAGCTGCTTGTCCAATTGGATTTTTTTTTTTTAAATATGGATCTTCCAGATATTTTGTGAACCCAGGTTTATAGACCGTCCATGAACCACCATTCCTCTCTAATGATAATTTCTCAAAAACTACTAAACATGTTTACACCAAACTAAGCAAAGGTACTTTCTTGAGTAAAGTCCTACTTTTCATGTTGAGTTTGGTGTAATTCTGTTAGCTGTTTTTATCTCTGTGAACAGCTTCCTGTAAGAATTAAAATGAGAAACATAGCAATTTTGACGTTTTATGAACCTCATCCCCATTTGTTTTGTCCGCAGTTGATGGACCAGCAGGAAACATACCATGCCAAGTCCCAATGGATAGAGGTTTTTCTTCTTTTTAAATAAAAACTTGTGAGAGCTGGAGCAGATTTCATAATACAAATGTTTTACACTTGGAAGCAACCTTCTTATGGCCCAGCATCTTCTTCACTTTGAGTTTATCTTACAGCACAAATGGAACCCCTTGCATCTTGGTTTTGGTTAAATTTTTAAACCAAATAAATAGGTGAACATTATGTACTAGTTTCAGAAACTATGACAGAAGCTTGTTCTAGAGAACATCACATTCACTTTGGCACAGACAAATAGGTCATTGTTGGAAATGGCCCTTTCTGCAGGGTTATCCCCAAACATTTTGCCTTTCTCCTCCTATTCTTCTGACCCTCTTTTTGTTGACTTTAGGATTCTAGGCACTTTACTATTGCTAATCAGTGCTAAAGTGCATGAGCTCCTTCCCCTAAAACTACTTGATATGATTACCTGACACCTGTTTGACATATTTAATTTGCCTGTTTTCCCTTGTCAAGTGGTATAGCATACACCCAGGGTCTGTACATTAAATGCTACTAGTGGGCCTACAGCACTGATTGTGCCACCCACAGAAGTAGCCTTTTAAACTTGTCTCAAGACTGTGACTCCAGTGCTTGCATGCACAGTTTATTGCCACATTGACTTGGCAATGCAAACTACTTGCCAAGGCTGAAACTCCCTTTTTACTACACCTAAGTCACCCCCACGGTAGGCCCTAGGTAGACCTATGGGCAGGGTGCTGTGTATGTAAAAGGAAAGACATACTTTTATGTTTTTGCATGTCCTAGTAGTGACAAACAGCCTATTTCATCTTCCACTACAGTGAGGGCTGCTTGTCTCATAGGTTAGCATTGGGAATCCTCTTATATATTCTTAAGTGGTAATTCTTGATCGGAGAGTAGTAGCATGGGCACGTTTGGTGTGTTTGGAATGGTAGTGAGACATCTTGCTTACTGGTGTAGGTGTTTTTTAGAAATGCCACTTTTAGAAAGTGGGTGTTTCTCTGTGCTTAGAATTCTATGTGCTTTGCAGCCTGACTCCAATCCACGTCTGCGGCAGAGTGACAGCTGCACTTTGTGCATACTTTCCAGACTGCCACAACACAGGAGGGGCTAGGTGTGACAGGAGAGGCATCTGCATCTATCTGCATGCTGATAGTCATCCTGGGCTGGGGAGAGGGAAGGTTGTTCATACCTTACATGCCAATAGGCTGTGTCTTGCCCTCACACTCTGGGCTGATTATCCTATACTGTTGTCTGGTGCCAGAGCTAAGTTGGAACGGGTTGTGTTTTATTTGAAAGGGTTCCTTTGAAGTCAACCCTTTTTTCAAAGACATTTTTTAGTACAAGTACAGGGGCTGTGGCTCCATGATTTCTAGACCACTTTTGGAAATGGGACTGAGGCTCTGTCAGAAGGATTGCTGCGCTGCACAAAAGGACTCATCTGGACTGCTCTTCTGTTTCTGCCCTCCGTCTGCTGGGGGCATTAAGAACTCACCGGATTGCTTTTCTGTTTGTTGGTCTGCTGCCAGCTGCTGCCTTACTCTTTTCTGCCAAAGGATTGCCATTTTGTCAGGAGGAACCGCCATCGGAATTACTAGTTTTGTTCTGCTGACCTGCTAAGCTGTGCAAAGGACTGCCACTTTGCTACAAGAACACTAATGTGCTGGCCTGCTGCCTGTCCTCTGCTATTGTGCCCTCCAGTGCTCTCCAGGGACATGTGAATTACTCCCCTCCCCTCTCCGCACTTGTGGGAAGGTACAGGGCCTGAGAAGGATTCCCATGAAGTACCTCTGCATTGGCTGTGGGACACCCAGGTCCCGCCATCCAAGTCTTTGGTTGTTCTCTTTTTAAACAGCACGAGTTGCGCGCTCTCAGGCCAGCTGGTGAGAGCTGAGCATCTTTCTCTGCCTAGCGTGCTGTTTGCATTTCACTATTTTGCCGTTCACATAGTCAACGCCAGGACAGTGTGCAGGTCGCAGGGCCGCACCTGCCATGGGAGATCACCACTAGGTGCAAGGACATCCTCCTGTGGGCACCCATCTCACCCACCACATTGCAGGGGCAACCAGGCTTGCCTGGAGACACTCCTGCAGAGAGGAGACCAGCGCAATTGTGGGCAGGCCCAATCCACGGAAGGGATTTTCCCCAGTGCTGCACCTTCAGGACCTCGAGAGGGTCCCCATGCACCACAGGGTGACTGCAAAGTATTATTGGGACTGCAGAGGAGGCACCGCTGCCCTGAACTCCTTCCCAAGAAGCCAGGCCTGTTAGTATGGGCCATGTTTCAGCAGCAATACTTACAATCCTGCACACGGGGCGGGGGATCAGCTGAGGTCTACTCACTGGTATCTACAGTGGATGTACCCATATGGGACCACTTTGGGGCATTGGTTCACTAGGTGGCTCATTGCCTTGCGGGGTGAATCCTTCACGGAGACCCAGTTTGCCACCAGGACGTGGCTTCACCTCTTGTAAGAAATTGCCTATTTAATGTATCATTCCTAGTAGGTGCACAGGCGATTCTGTGCCCTCTCCCTGAGTCTGCATTCCCCTTTTCTACCAGATGCTCTACAAGTACATTAACCCTGCTATTAGGAGGACAGGGGTCCTGATGCTTCTGAGGGCTTCTTGGTACTGATGCGCAGATGTCTGTACTCACCATGATGCTGGTGATTTATGTGCTTGTTCCTACTCACACTATTGCATTTTATGCCCTGATAGAATATTGTACACCGTTTCTGATGTTTGCATTACCAGGATAATGAGTACTGTGTCAGTGATTACATGATAAGCACCGCATTTATGACATATGTCGTTTTTGGTCTTATGTCATATATGCAATGCAGGGACTTATTTTTTATATCCCTGTGTGGAGTCTCTTTTGTGGAGCATTTATTGTGTCTCTGGTATGAGCATGTTGCACAGACGCTTTACACATTGCCTCTGGGGATACACCTGACTGCTCTGTGCCAAGCTACCAGGGGGTGAGTATAGGTTATATTTGGTGTGTACCTTTCTTGACCTGACTAGAGTGGTAGGTTCTGCCTGACTTAGGTGCATACCCTAACCAACCAGAAACCCCATTTCGAACAGTAATTTTGAAAGATTTGGAATCCTTTGGCTCAATACCTATCTAGTATGGAGCACCTGAGCCTTATGCCCACCATCACAGAGCACTGCATTTATTTGTGTGAAGGAAGGTCATAAGCTATTATCGCATTGAACACTGTGAGAGGAATAGACTGCAACTTCATGCATGATATAAACTGACATGAATGTGCATGTGGGTTGGTAAAAAATGACATAGGGATGGTAATTTAGACCTCTATTAGATTAGACTCTGCATTGCAACTCTGTGCAAACATATTACTTCACACAAAATGAGATTGGGTGAATTTAGCACATCAGCTGATGTCATTGTCATATTCAAACTCTATGAAATGTTGGCAGGTATGTTCTAGGTCTCTCTCAAGAGAACAAGCCATTGGAGGTGGTTGATTTTCTTACACCTCCTAATTGTGGCAGTAGTTGGCATTTATTGTTCTTCATTTGTTTTATGGTGCCCATTGACATCCACTGAATACAGTGCAGGTGGAAAGAGGGTGTTCTTGATGCCCAGTTTGATGGTGATTTTGGTGTTGCTTGGGAGCCATTTGAAGATTTTCCTTAGTATGTTGAGGGCGTGAAAGCAGGATGCACTGATGGTGTGACTTGTGCAGTCATGTCCAGTTTGATGGCAATGATATTTCTGAGGTCCCTGGCGTGGGTCTAAGGTCAGCTGGCCACCATGTAAGTCCCAGGGTGAAGTGTTCTTGCTGAAAATCACTACTCCTGTCTTGTCTCTGTTTGGCTTCAGATAGTTGACTTCCTCCAGTTGCCAACTTCGGTCATGCAGGCTGTGAACTTTTTCCATGCATTGTGGCCCTTGTCTAAGAGGGAGATTTTGAGTTGCATGTCATCAGCGTAGGAGAAGATGTCAATATTGTGGTCATGGATAACTCTGGCCTGAGGGATCAAGTAAGCATTGAAGAAGGTAGGGCTGAAGGACAAGCCTTGTGGTATTCTACAGCCATGTTTGTGAGTTTCCGATGAGTATGGGGCCAGGCTGACAGCTTATATGCTGCCTTCAAGGAAGGAAGGAATTTAGTGGAGAGCTGCAAGCATCAGAAAAGGATGGGATGGCAAACCGTGTCAAATGCTTTAGAGAGTTCCAGAAGGATGCGGTATTCCATACCTCCACTGTCCAGTATCATAAGTATGTTGTCTGTGCCAGTGATGAGCACTCTTTCTGTGTTGTGGTCCTTTGTGGTGCTAAGAGGCATGCATAGGTTTTTATTGAGTTCAGTGGTTACCTACAGGTGCCAAATATAAGGCTGTGGCAATTTTGGAATAAATCAAGCTGTAATAGTGGTTTGTGGCTTTTGTTTTTTGGTGAAGAAGTGGAGGTACAGCTCTGGTTTTTGGAGCAGGAACTTTCAATTACTGAGACGCAGCTTGGCTATGTGAATTCTGTAAATAAAATGTATGTGTAAACTGAAGCACACCTCTGCTGCCTAAAGCAAGAACCACCACAATAACGTTCTCATTCTGCAAACAGATGTAGAAATTGTGGTAAGGGTGCCTATGGACAGGCAGTACAGGTAACAACAGCACTTCCCTTGTATAGGTATTGCAATACTGTGTCATGCCTTTTTAACTAATGCAGTTTGGCAGTAAACTACTTACAACCCTTAACCCAGCTGTCAAATTAAACCAGGATCTGTCTAATGCAGCATTACTCCGAGCATAATAGGTTACAAATACAAAAGCATTACACAAGGAAGACACACTTCTTCTTGCGCAACACGTTCCACTGTCTCAATGTGTAAATCACACGTTTTACTGCAATTACTAAAAGCCATTAAATAACCACCTTTACAGATACAGTAGTCATTCTCCCAGAAGGCGTTCTGAAGACGTTATTAAAATATTACGCATTTTTATCAAGCACATTGTCCATTCCAGATTTACCACTAATATATTTTAGTGGTTTTGATTCTGTATGTGTTGTGGGTCTTAGAAGAGAATTGAAAGTTGGTTGTTATTTTACATGTTATTACGAGATACCATTTCTGTTTTTTTTCGGAGTGACGTAGTCACAGGACAAAGCTCCAGCTTGATGACTTACTGCATGGATGAAGCTTGGTTTTGCCTTACATATGAGAACTGCTCAATGTGGGGTGCCAACTATGTTATGCTTAAGATAGTGCAGATTGATGGCCGGGTAAGTAATGAGTTATAATATTGCCAACTGAGTGGTATTCAGTCTATTTCAGAAAGACTCAGCAATGAATTAGGTCTCAAACCTGTCACTTGCCAGTCATACACCCCAACCAGGTGTGTTAACCCACTAACCTCAGTTTTTTAAACCTTTGCATGAGTGCAGTCTGTAACAAGCATTTGGTGCAAGATCCTGATGAACAGATTATATACATAGCTTTGTCCAACAATCAGGAATAGCACCTTTCTAGACTTGCTATAATCAGCACTTAATTGTCATGAAGGAATTGTTTGAGAATTGCCAAAAAGGGCCGACATTTTGGAATAACTTTACAGAAACTTGTTTAATGTGATTTGTACTGAAATCTGTTCAAACTGCTTGTTACTTCATTTCTTTCAACCACTGTTTTAACTTTCTGCAAGTAGTCTATAAACATTGTCAAATACACACAATCATGTTTGTTCTCATAGTATTGGGTTTGTCCAATATGTTTAAAATACAAAGTTTGTCATTATTTTGTTGTATTGGCTCTGAGACAAGTCCGCTTCCAATTATTTGAAGTATTAGCTCCGCCTCCATTGCTTTGTGTGTCAGCCCCCCATCACTTAAAGTTCCAGTTTTAGTTGTGTAATGTCAGCAAACTTTGTGCTCTGACAGCAACACAAAGAAAAAAAAAACCTGGGGATGAATCCCAACTTTCCTTTTTTAGGGTCGAGCGCACCAGCGCACCATCCCTGTTGTAGTCTCTTGTTGGGCTTTTAACCACGTCCTTGCCACGCCTGTCACTTTCATTGGTTCGTGGGCATGCCTTTTAAAATCTGCTTGATTTCATTAGTTAAAGGCATGCATAAGCCCTCCACGAGAGCACCGGCCATCTACTAAAAAACATACGAGGCTCCATGTTTTGAGAATGGTTTCCGGACTACTTTATCTTTTTATTTTCCACGCAGCGCGATCGCGCTGGGTTTTACAAAACGCGATCACGGGCAATTTAAAAAAAAAAAATTGTGTAGCAAGAAAAGTCCAGTTAGGAGTTTATAACGCTAATAGCTCTAACTCGACAAATGCGAGAGCCGTTGCATTGCAAATGCTTGTTAAATAAAGAAACTTCTGGTGCTTGTAACAGAATGATTTTCTACTTTAATATGGTGGATCACCCATGCATGTCCACTGGACTATAACTGTAACATGGTGGACATGAACGGTTCGGCCACCACATTAAAGGAATTAAATGAATAGATAGGTAACTCTACCAACAGCATATACTAAAACTCCAGCCTGAACTCTGCCTTAGCATTGGCCCCTGTGGTAGGAAGGGGGTGCTGTAGGAGGGGTGAATTAGAGGCCCACAGCCTACAACTACACACTCAGTTGTCCTTCTTCCTCCTAATCCTCTTGTGCATTTAGCATTGATGAGATAGAAGCAAACGATAGGTGACTGAGTCAAGATATGAGGGCAATGTCAGTGGTAGAACAACTTTGAATGTAATGCTAAGTGTTATTAATGATTCATCGAAATATGAAAATTGTAAAAAAACAGTTAAAACAGTTTTTGTTGTTGTTAAATAGATGAGTAGAAGTGCCCTTTCTGTCTAAGAATCAGTTTTAAATGCTGATTTAGAACACATTTTTGGGGTGAGCACACTAACACCATTTGGGGCTCATTTAAAAAGTCATTTTAGAAGATATTCTCATTTGGGAGGCAGGACCAGCATTGCCATTCAATCCTAATGTGAAGGTCAGAGCTGGAGCAAATATTTTTTAATATCAACACTGGATGGAAAATGCTGAATCTGATCAGAATGTAACACTCTTTTTAATACAAAATATAACCACTTTTCTGCTAAAGCCCTCCGAGTTATTATAAATAAAGCATTTAATGGAAATTTCAGGTAGGACCAGCAATTCGAAGTCAGACGAGAAGCCCATGATTAAAAGTGCTGAAAGGATAAGGTCCAACCAGGAAGTAATGAAACGTACAAAAAAGGGTGTGGGTGGTGGTGCTGTGGAAGCATATCTATGGCATGACGAGGTGTTGGTGGGCTGGCTGCTTCAGCAGCATAAGTGACACACTCATGTCATGTCCCCTTGTGCAGATCAAAATGTTCTCTAATTACCTTGCCAAGTGTACTATTACTATTTATTTATTTACAAATAGCTCTTCAAAATGGTGCAGTGTATATATTAAATACCATTTTCGTGTTTTGCACATTTTAGCTACATTATTTGTGTGGGGTTATATTTAATTGGGTATTATTGAACAAAAACACAAATTACTGTTCCCCATATGTTTTTTTTTATAAGTGATCAACAGCATAAACCACAGTTACTCTTTGTTCCCTCATTCATTGGGGGAACAACCTTATAAAAAACTCACATTTTCGGTCGTACTCTGTATTCAATTCGTTTCTGTGTCACCCTCCCTTCCTCCATAATAATTCTATCATCAGTTCTTAGTTTGAGTTGGTGTCTGCCCACAGGCATCAATTGTTCGGTACCAGAGCTTATTTTTCATCAACAGCCTCTGATCCAAAGAAAGAGAGAGACTGACAAAATACAATAGGGGGGAAAGGGGGAAGAGAAAGAGGTAAAACCTTAGCAAAGGGATAAAGCAGGGATGACAAAAAAAGCTGTAAAAGTAAGTGAAACAGGCAGGGAGTGTCTGGTAGTGAATTAAAGAAGCACAAGGTGGAATCAATACTAAGGGTCTAATTACAAGTGTGGCGGTCCTCGTACTGCCACACTTGCGGTGGCTGTCGGACCGCTGCGGTTGTGGTGGTCCGACTACCACATTATGAGGTTGGAGGACAGCCCAGCCATCCTACCACCGCCTCTGCTGTGATCTGTGATCCTGATGGACTGACGGTGGTGCAGGTTAGAATCAGACAGGGCAGCGCTGAAGTCAGCACTGCCCTGCTGATTACAACCTGGTTCTCCTCCAGCCTTTTCATGGGGGTTTCACCGCCATGAAAAGGCTAATGGAGAACAGGCGCAGGGGTCCCTCTGCCCAGCACGCTTGTAATGTGCATTGTCTGCTGTGCAGACTGTGCGCATTATGAGTATGCTGGTGCCCCCTGCAGGCGGCAGCATTGCTGCCAGCTCAATTATGAGCGGGCTACAATGCTGCGGCCACTTTCCCGCTGGGCTGACTGTAGGAAACCTTGGCTTCTGCCGGTCAGCACAGCGGGAATGTCTTAATGAGGCCGATGGGGAGGTAACCAGCACGCTGGCAACCACCCCTTCAGGAGTTTGGCGGACAGGTATTCCTGTCTGCCAAACTCATAATCGGGCCATAAGGAACCATATTCAACACCCTAATCTTTGACAGCACTGGCTGCGGGCTTCTAGGCAAAACGTTGTGCCCCTGCACTTTCCCACCTCTTTGACTCCACGAAATGACTTCTCTAGTACTTCAAAGTCTGTTCTACACAACACATGTAGCCTGAAAAGTCACCATTAACAAATGGGCTCCGTATCATTTTATGCCCCTCTGATTTGTGCTCCAAGTCCGACCCTGGTATTCATTTGCCATATATATGGCCTAAGAACCTGAGCTATTTGAAAGCACGAGTCCACTACCATTCCTTGCTAAATCTTTTCTGGTTTATTATGTATTTTTGGTACACTGAACTGTGCTGTGTAGCTCTAGTAGTATAGATCGTAATATGATTTCCAATCATCTTGCCCACAATAGGTTTTAAAAAGAATACACTATTACATACTTAAAAAAAATAGTTGAACCTTTACAACTGCCCTCATCTATAGTAGATGAAACTAAACGAACGAACTTCGTTTTTTTCTCCGTATTGCAGAATAATTCAAAACATACAAAGCACGCCATTATAGAAGACTACCTGTAGTAAGCAAATTAAAGTATGTATTTAGGTTATAACTGTGGATGCTTCTGTGGATCTTATTTTAACCAGGTGTGAATCATTGTGCTAGGACGAATTTATTCTCAAGAATGTCTTAAAGACGAATATTTAATGCCTGCTGTACCTTAGACTTCAAGCAGTGCATCAAAATGCTTAAGATATAGGCACCCATTAGTTCTGTGTTTAAACTATTTTTAATCTGGGTGTGCCACCATGTGGTTAATATTGAGAATACACAGTCACTGAACTACGGTTACTTCATAAGTAAATAAATTTGTTTAGGTAAAATGCTAAAAGGTCTGACCATAATAAGCATTTGCAATGTAATGGGTCTCGATTTTGCTCTAGTTAGAGCTATTGGCGTTGTAACTTCCTAATTGGACTTGTCTTGCCACATAAATTAAAAATGAAAAGTAAAACATTATTTGACCTAAGCGAACCGATTCAAAGCGCCATGGCTGATATGAGCATGAGCGTGAAGGACAGACACTAAAGGAAAAAGAAGATCGCTCACAATCAAACATATCAGCAATCATGCAATTATCCATGTAACAGGGTCGGTTCCCAAAACAGTAACAAAACCGTTCCAAAGAGGGACAAACGTAAAGCATTTACCAATGATAACAAAGCATTCATGAACGCCAATTCACCAAAATTCCAGGGGTAGTGGAAGTGACATCACACCCTCTTTGACATTTAATTTCATTCACGCACAAGCTTACACATACACAAATTCACACTTACATACACTCTCTCTCACACAAACACACACACCCTCAAGCACGTATACAACATGCATTTAAAATCATTTTTTACTTCACTCAGCTGCCAGGGAGGGCCATAGTCCACCTATTTGTACTTTCATTACACTAATAGAAGCGCTGATTGGTGCCGGGAGGAAGGACAAGGGGCAGGAGCCCTTTAAACTGTACTCGTGCTCCCGCCCTCGCGGGAAGCGCTGATTGGTGCCGGGAGGAAGGACAAGGGGCAGGAGCCCTTTAAACTGTACTCGCGCTCCCGCCGTTGCGGGACGCGCGCGGGCGGCACCCGGGCAAAGCCCGGGCCAGGGGCGGGCCCGTCCTTGCCCGTCATTGCCAGGAAGAAGCAGGGCAGGGCCACCCCCCTGACATCTACTCAAAGACGTGGTCCATACAGCAAACTTGTCTATGGCTGTCTGAAGGAGATCTCAAGTTCCTCTGCTCGGTGCGTGGGTAGTTCTCCCATTAAGCCCCAGGCCCCATCAAGCATGTGGATAACTATTAACCTAAACCGGACACTTGCAGGTTTTTCCGTGTACTCAGCTAAATTTATCTCAGTTCATCATATAACTGTTTATAACTGCTTATTGAATTACGTTTCTTGGAGGGTGGAAGGAGGCGGCACCATTCTTCTTCTCCCAAGGGCAGGAGCCCATAATTCATTACCCGCTCTGCGCCTGTCTGTGCCCGATAAGTGGTTGGGCCAGGCTTTATATATATATACGCTTGGGCGTCTTACTGTGGTCTTGTCTTTGGGATTTGTTAACAGTAGGGTCTGAGAAGCTTATTAATCACACTTTAGTGTCAGTGGCTGGGTCCCAAGGCCTACACACCCCTATAAGCCAGGGCCCACTAAAGTTCCCTGATTTAAAGAATAATGGGCCGTCGACGTGGGGGTGGGTTGGAAGGTAAGCAGCACTCTAACAGAACCTTAGATGGTTTTCTGCAAAAGGCTGTTGGGGAACTTGAAAAAGAAATAGAGTTAGTGCAGCGACGCTTAGCTGCCCCCCCTTCTTCAACCAACAGCCTAGTTCATGATAGCTCATCCCCACAGCCCTCCCTGCGACCAGAATTACAGTCTGTACTGACTACCCCTTTCCCGTCCCCCTCCAAAAATTCCCAGGAGAATCAGGACGAAACCCCAATGGTAATTACCACCCGTGCTGCACCTATTCCGCTGGCCCAGAGTCCCCCAAACGAAGGCCCCCTCACCTTAGCAGATTCCAATACCAAAGGAAAAAGGAAACGAAGGGAACCCGCTTTTAAAAACAAACGATCTAGGACTTTGAGCCCCTCTAACATGGCCCAACCTTCTAATAAGGATACGGTATCAATCCCCTTACACAACACAAACGAGTGTCATACAAATGAGTACACCAGGGATTTCATAAGAGATGAGCTTTCCAAACTATTTCTTCCAATTTTAACCCGCCTCCAATCGATTGAGGACAAATTGGAAAGCCTTATCAATAGCCAGCCACCAAAAATTGCTCCATCCGTAGAAATTCAATCCCATCCCCTTACCAACCATGACCTCATCACTGCCAACAGACCCACTGGCCAAATAGCCAAAAATCCCTTTTTCCTCTTTAAACCAAGATTGGTCCAGCTCCGTCAAAACAGCTAGTATTTTAATGAATAAGCCCCATATGGTTCCAGTTCCCCTTTTAAAAGGAACCGCCCCATGGAATAACCCATTAACTAATCCGGGAGATGGCAACCCCACTTGGGAGCACCTGCAAACAGAACACCGGAAGAGCGACAAGATCAGGGGTCTGCCAGATCCAAAAGTGCTCCATTTGCCACCAGAATCATGTCATTATGTACTCATTATATCGAATGTTCCTGAACTCAAAACTCATTCCACTGAATCTTTTACCGAACTTAAAAACAAGGTTATTCATTGGTTGCACGTGAATGCAGGGTTTGCTTTTTCCATGACACCCTCAATACTGATGGTGAGAAGGGTAGGGTGGGTGGGTTCCCTACCGAAGATCGGTTCAGGGGACTGCATAGTTATCAACTTCAATTCTCCAGACCTTGTCCAACGGCTCTTTTTAAACGCTAATAGACCTTATCCTATAACTGGAAAAGCCTCCCTTTGCAGGTTACAAGTGTTTTATCCACCTCCCACGCCAGTTTGGAGTAGACAACTGCCAACGTTATACGGGGCTCCCCCGGCTATCCACATACAGTCTATCCCTCTATTTGGCCCCAGATGCCCTTCGTCATCTCTTTCTGAGACAGACTGACTAGGAGATGACCTTTCGGAAGTGACTCTGAGCAATGGTGAGGCTGAGGACATTCACCCTACTGCCCTCAGCATCTCTAACTCTGTTGCCCCTTCGACCTTGGCAGATCCTGTTAACCAGGGATCACCCACAAGCACCATGAGCCAAGTCAGCGAGGAATGTATTCCGTCCCTGTCAATTGTTCCATACATTCTGGGGTCCACTCGTATGCCCAACCTACCTAATTCATATGTAGCTGGGGCCACATCCAGCGAGGTTCATATGGCACATAGCGAGAAAGCCACTGGTCCTAACATATCTGAGGGAATTAGTATGGTTCCTAGCAGTTCCTCCCCCTGTAGGAAATGTCCTCAGAATAAAGCAGGGTCCATAAAAACAGAGGATCTCGATAAGGTACTCAGCTGGAATATAGCAGGGTTGGAAAGCAAACTACAAAGTCCAGGTTGGGGCAGTCTTATTGATGATCACCTGATCTGCCTCTTCCAAGAAACATGGGCATTAGAACCCAAATATAGACTAGGCTTTAAAAGCTATTGGGTTCCAGCACGCAAGTCCTCTTCTGGGAGACCATCGGGAGGGCTGCTTGTGTGGATCAACACTTCTCTTAGGTGCAAGATAGAAGAAATAGATACGGGTTGCCCTGACTTGCAAGTCCTATTAATAATGATTTCTGAAGAGAGACCGTTACTTTTAATTAATATCTATAACAGGAATGTGAGCTCCCATGCTGATTCGGATGTCCTGTCCATTTTGGACAGTTTCCTTAAAAACAATCCCTCCTTCTTTGTTTTGATTGGAGGGGATTTTAATGTCACTTTTGAACCTAATCCTCTAGTCCAAGGAATATGTAAAGAAGAGGATGCCCATTGGGGCATCCCTCAGCTAGTCTCCAACAAAAGACCAAGGCTGAATAAATCTGCGCGCTTACTGGCCGACATCACACTAGCCCATGGCCTCCGAGCCTGCAACGGTCGCTCACGCTCAGACGTAAATTTACAAGCTACCTTTAGGCGCGGAGGGCTCAGCAGTCGTATTGATTATATACTTCTTGACATCCGACTGTGGAGCCACATGTTTGATATGAGGGTCCAAAAGCAAATTGAGAGCGATCATGACCCGTTGATTTTATCGACCAGAGGACTTTTTCCTTCGTTTACTGTGCCCTACTCCAAGAGCCATGCCTCCCAGCTGGCTCTAACTAATAACAGACGCAACCTAAAATGGGAATTTGTTAATTCTTCCCCTAAACACCTGGCATCTATTTACAACCTGCTTGCCAACCAGATGGAGTGTATGATCCGCCTAAATGAGAATGGGGAGGGTGATAGAGTCTTAGCAGCCCACACTGACTTGTTCCAATCTTTAAAGCATCTTTTTACAAAAGAGTTTCTTAATATTCCTAACAAAAAGCACTGCGCTCCTTGGTTTGACAGTTGCTGCAGAGAAGCACAACTGTCTCTCCTGGAAGCAATAAAAGATGGCCATGTTGGGCTGTTAAGAACAGCCAGAAAAGTTTATTAGAAGGAATGTTCTAAGGCACGCAGAAGTTGGGAAGAGACCAGATGGGTTATTATTTTGGAGACTGCTAAATCTAATGACACATCTAGGTTCTGGAAACTAATAACTGATGACTGTAGCAACTCCCCTGCCGCACCTGGCTCCTCAATTCTCTCAGCATCATGGGTAGAGCACTTTGGGCAACTATACGAAGGGCTTTCTGAAGCATCTTTGTGGGCCCCTGATGCCCCAATAAATCATGAGACCACCCCGATCGCATTCTCTCTAACCGAAACAAGAACAGCAATAGACTCATTGAAATGGGGAAAGGCCCCTGGCCCAGACAAGATTCCAGGCGATCTATACAAATCAAGACCAGATATATGGGCACCATATCTCAACCTTATCTGCAATGCTATTGCAGCAGGGGCCCCCGCTCCACCCACTTGGAAAGGGGCCGAAATAGTACCCATTTTAAAAAAAGGAAATCCGAACATCCCTGCCAATTATCGTCCGATTAGTCTCCTTGATAACTCCCAAAAAATCTATGCAAAGCATCTTTTGCTCCATCTTGAGGAATGGATTATGGAGTCCGAAGCTCTTTCTGACCTACAAGCAGGATTTAGACCTGCAGTGAGTACAGTTGACCAAGCCCTAAGATTCATGTCAATAAAATGGAAGAATGTTGACCTGGGGAGGGGTAATCTCTATGTGGTCTTCATAGATCTCAGAGCCGCATTTGATTTGATCCCCAGGAACCTGCTGTGGTCAACATTATCAAACATGGGAGTGCCATCTGGTCTCCTGAAACTCATTGCTCAACTGCATGAAAATACTTTCGCTCAAATTAGATGTGGCCAGGGGGGCGAGTTGACTGACCCCGTAGCTATTAAAAAAGGAGTTAGACAGGGATGTGTTCTGGCACCCACTCTTTTTTTGCTATATATCAATAATTGCATCCACTACTTAGAGAACTGTATAAATGATTCACCTAAATTGGTTGGGAAAAAAATCCTGTGTCTGCTATATGCAGATGACACAATTTTGATATCTAAATCGCCAATGGGAATCCAAAACCTGATCAACCAATTCTGTGTTTTTTGTAGTGACTATGGTCTGGACGTAAACATTAAGAAAACAAAACTCATGATATATACTACCTCCAAGAAACGCTTGCGTGTTAGCATAGAAATGAACTCGATTCCATTGGAGAAAGTAGAAGAGTTCAACTACTTGGGTTTCAGACTATCGACCACAGGCAAATGGATGGCAGCCATAGACAAAGGGGCTCTCATTATAAGCCAGAGAGGTGGGGCCCTTGTCCGTAGATCGAGAAAGGCTCTGAGTCCCCCCTTGAACATACTTGCAGAGATTTACAATGTCCAAATCAGAGCAGCGGCCCTCTATGGAGCGGAACTTTGGGGGTCGCACAAAAACCTCGATATTCTGCAAACCAAGGAAAACCATTTCCTTAGACAGATTGCCCGGCTAGGTATGGGCTCACCAATGACCCCTCTAAGGCTAGACCTTGGTCTAAACAGTATCAAAACCACAGCAGCCCTAAGGCCTCTCTCCTATTGGATTCGCTTATGGAAATCTGTTGAACTCAAACCATATAGGCTGGCTATAAGAGAGCTCATAGCCATCCCCCAGGCACTGGAGAAAATCCCATGGCTGAAGGAAATGAAATCTGCCTGGGTCAAAATAGGTTTTCCTTCCTACTGGAAATATCCGGATCAAATCCCCGATAATGCAAAGAAACTTGTCACAAAAAGATATTGGGAGAAACTTAATGAAGACTCCTTTCACCAAAAAGGGGCGGGCAGGCTAACAACGGAATTTCTCCAACTCAAGCACGAGCCCTGGCCTGAGAACTTCTTGAACCTTCCCATGCCTCCGTACGCTCGTGCTTTATATCTCCAACTAAGATATGGTACACTGCCTATTAATGGTTTTACGGCTCACTGGTCATCTAACATCGCCTCAAATGATAGATGTATCTCTTGCCAAAATTGTAAAGAAACAATCGAGCATATAGTATTTTTCTGCCCTCTGTATAAAAGTCCCAGAGGGAGGTGGATCATTCCCCTCTGCAAAAATATGTCATTACATGATAGAGTAAACGCCACCAGAATCTGTACATACGACTCATCCTCCGTGGTAGCTATTACAGTTACCAAATTTTTAGCGGAGGCCTGGTACATCCGGCGTAGGCTTATTGTTTCAAAGGGCATGTGAGCCATCCTGACATTAGTCGACAGAAGGAGTCTCAACTGTTATTTTTTGCCTCTATATGAGGATTGACGAGGGCCAGGTCTTACGGGAAAACAATTGCACACATTGGTATGTTAGACAGAATTTTATATCCTAGCTTTTATCTTTTTTATTCTTAACATTTTAGCCATGTCTTATTTATTGTACTTTTTATCTACAATCAAATACTTAGTCTTGTTGATCTTATTGTTATACTGTCCTGATTATTACTGTTTTTATATTGTTATCTTGTTTTTTTTAACAAATACTATTTTATCATGTATGATTGTTATCTTTGTTACTCAAAATGGCCTAGATTTCTAGACCGAATGAACTCAAATAAAAATTAAAAATATTACACTAATAGATAATAATTAAACATTATTTACTATTAGTGTAAAAAAATGAGAAGAAACAACGAGAAAGGAGCCTCAAACGACGTCTGTAAGGACGCACTGCCAGTGTGCTCCTGGCACTAATTTTGCCACTTCTGAAGGCAGGGGTTGCAAACACAGTGCCAGGGGTCACAAGGGGCAAGCCAGAGGTCGCAGCTGCGACCCCTAAATGACGTCTATGAAACCAATTTTGAAAGGCAAGCCCACGAACGAGTCAAGTGACGGGCATGAGGTCGGCGTGGTTAAAGCCCAAATAGATACAATGACGTCGAAAAAGCAGCGCTTACGCTACTATACTAAACCTAAAAATGTTCTTTGTCACCTTTTGCTCCTGAAAATAAATAGCACCGATCAAGGTTTGTAATGACAAAGTTCGCCCACACTAATTTATGGAGTAAATTGTTAATTTTTAGCCTGCAGTTTTGAAATCCTAAAGCTGAAAACTAAATTGTGGAAAAAAGACTTAAAAATCCGGTTCAGTGTTTTGAGTGAAGTCTTAATCCCTGATCTGTTATGACAAGCAGTAACTGTAAGAATTGTGTCATTTGTAATAAGAAGGTAGAAGATCGAAGGATATCTATTATATGTTTGAAAGGGGTTTTAGTAAGGGCTAGATATGCTATAGTCTTTGTTGTGTAACACAAAGGGCCTGATTACAACTTTGGAGGACGGTGTTAATCCGTCCCAAATGTGACAGATATACCACCTACCATATTACGAGTCCATTATATCCTATGGAACTCGTAATATGGTAGATGGTATATCCGTCACATTTGGGACGGATTAACACCGTCCTCCAAAGTTGTAATCAGGCCCAAAATCTTTTAGGGAGAAATAAGAAGGTCCTTTGCTTATGATGGATAAATTCTAGGTCATGGAGTGCAGATCTTGTTGTTGTTCCTTTAAAGATTCAAACAACCTTGTTAGTCACATATGGAAGAAAAAACACAAATACAGGGTGGACTCATGTTTATGTGCATCAATGCTCACCCCACTCTGGCCTTGTTTCCCGATTGCTATCCGTGGTCTTTCCCTGGATCAATGGAGAGTGCTCGGGAAGTGAAAGCAGACAAAAGGGATAGGGAGGTTCTATGATGTTTCTTTTTCTCTCACAACTCTTCCGCCATGCTTTACTTAGGCTGAGATCTAGCCTCATTCTTTAGGCATTGAGAAATACCCAACTCAGCTGTCCTCAGTGACTGCATCTTACAAGTGGTTTCAAAAGGGTCTGTACCTTTGTGCATTGTCTGGATGTGGTTGGTACTTTCGGATGAAACATACAATTTGGTTGCATCCAATGTGTGTTATGTTTGTCATTCTGTGTCTCTTAGGAGTCTCTCTATATCACGTATTTGCCTTTGCTTAGTTGCTCATTGATGCCTAAGACTTTATACGTCATTATTTACTTTCAATAGCCGAATTGTTAATTATTGTGTACAAATGTGCAACACATTTATGTGTTACTCTGAAAGCATGCTTGCAGTTCATAAAGTGATGTATTGATTTGAATAGATGGTGATTTGAAAAACACTTAATAGCTTTAGCCTTTAACATGACAATGCAAGAAAATTCTCACATAATTTCCCCAAAGTGCATTATGAATAATGAGATTTATTTTTCTCAGATAAGTGGTTGAGAACATAAAAGAGCTGTTTACAGCCCACTCGGTGAGAGACAACAGGATTTAATATTCCAAGACGCCAATGAGATGAGTGGCTCCTTGAAGAGCTGCACCAAGGTCATCTTCTCATATCAGTCCTTCCACAGAAAAATAATTTGGCCTCATCTGAACGACATACCTCAGTCTGGAAACAAATAGGTGAGGATTAGGCATGAAAGTGTGTCAACTATATTCAAATACTAAACCTTCAGAACAGCAAAATTTTGATGATAATGATTGGGCATGTGGTCAACCTTAAAAAATGCACCATATATTGTGTTGTCTGCTTTCAAAATGTCTTCATTCTGTGCTTTCCCATTCATAACAAGAATATTGATTTCTCCAATAATCTTGTTACATTTGTACCGCACTGAAATGGGCTGCAAATACCTCCTTAAAAATAGCAGTGTAGATTTCTTGAGTGTGCGTACTTGAGCAAATGGCTACCTAAACCTAGAAAAATAAATCGAAATGCCTGACAGCCGCTGACAGATTTGTTACATGGCTCATTCATTTTCTCCAGTTAAGTTTGAGAAAAATGTGTTGGTCATGATGTGACCTTTTTTTCTGCTACACAGGATGTAATAGTTTTGCACCAAAAAGTTTAGCACCGTCTTGCACCATTTCTGTGCACCAGCCGGGCACCATATTTATGGAATGGTGCAAGCCGGTGCAAAGGGTAGGCTAGAGTAAAAAAAAAAATTACTTTAGTCAGATGGGGCTGGCGGTATAGAAGAAGTGGGGTTGGCATAAAAAAATGACTTTAGGCAGGTTAGAGTAAAAAAAAAAAGACTCTAACCAGATTAGCGTCATTTTATACTGCTAAACATGCCACATGACTCCTGCGTTAGAAAAGGCAGGAGTCATGCCCACCACTCCAATGGCCAGCACAGGGGACAAGGGTCCCATTTATGGGTGCCCATTACAGGGCTCCCTATGGCTCTTAATAAAATGCAATACTTAACTGTTCTTCTCTGTACTTAACTGGGATGGGGTTCCCCATCCTCCGCAATTCCTCTGGTGTGGGTGGGGGTGCCCCTGGGGCCTGGGGAGGACACCTTCCACCATGGAAATAGGCCCACAGGTCCCCTAACGCTTGCCCTGACCCAGGAGTTATAAAATAGGGCAAAGCAAGCTTTGCACCATTTTTTGATCCCTCCTCCCTCCCGTGCACCATTTTTGCACAGGAGTATAAATATGGCGTTAAGGCCATAGAGTCATTTTTTGCACTGGAACGCCTACCTTGCATCTCATTAAGGCAAGGTTGGTTTCCACTTCCAAAAAATGACTATAACTCCATAAATTTGGTGCTAGACGTGTCTAGCACCAAAGTATAAATATGGAGTTAGTTTTGCACCAAATTAGAGTAAAAAGAATGACGCTAATTCAGTGCAAACAGAGTATTAATATGCCCCTAAGTGCTTCCACTGAGGTCCTGGGGGACTCTAAAAGTGTGCTGCTGCAGTGGATATGGACCTAAAGGAATAATAGGCTAATTGATATCTTGGCGGTCGGACTATGCGTCCGCCATGACAGAGGTTTAAATCCATGTCAGCTTGGCAGAGTAACTTTTGTTTAACTAGATGCCTCAGCTGTCACAAATAACGAACAAAACTTCTAAATAAAGCTAAAGCAAGAAAGGTAGCAACACCAAGACCATGATGAGGCAAAGGTCAAGGAGAGGAGAACCGGAACCAAGATCATCTAAGAAATTCAAAGAAGGGCAATACCACTGTCATTAACGACTCTACTAGGAGATCAGGGAAAATGCATTAAGTATATCCAGGAGCCTCAAATAATGCAGTTTCAGCTAAATAAATAAAGAATTTTGCGGGTAAACATTTTAAAATCAGCCAGATGTAAAATAATGTATCTACAAAAAGAGAAGCTGTTTCAAGTGGTGGGGAAGTGAGTAGGTTAAACCTAACAGTTTCAGATTCTGCTCTAGATCATTCACTTATGAATGCATTAGATACTGTAGATATTCATGAGGCTTTACTGGAACCAAGACTATCCTAGTCACCACCATTATTTTCACCAATGATAGAGTGATATTTAAAGGGAACAACAGAGAATCAAGGGCGCATACATAGGAATCTGGATCATCTTGCTATGTCAGTACTGAAAGTAAAGGAGTTGGTGTACCAAACCAGCAGTCTTCACTGAATTTGGAGGTAACAGCTACCCCATCTTCATCCATGTTGGATAGAATTCTATTAATGTGTAGATCCTTACAAGGAATATTTGAAGTCGTAGTATTAAACATAGGGGGTCATTTTGACCCTGGCGGTACGACACCGCCAGGGCTAAAATGACGGAAGGACCACCAACAGGCTGGCGGTGCTTCCTGGCCTATTACGACCGCGGTGGAAGCGCCGCAGTCGCACCGCCGGGGCCGGCGGTATTCCGCCACATTTGCGCCGGCGGTGATAATCCGCCTGGGCAGCGCTGGACCGCCAGGAAAAGGCTGGTGGAAAGGGGAGTCGCGGGGCCCCCTGACAGGGCCCCATGGAGCTTTTCACTGTCTGCATAGCAGACAGTGAAAAGCGCGACGGGTGCAACTGCACCCGTTGCACAGCCGCAACACCGCCGGCTCCATTTGGAGCCGGCTCCTGTGTTGCGGCCGAGATCCCCGCTGGTCCGGCAGGTGGAAACCAGGTTTCTGCCCTCCGGCCCAGCGGGGATCTCCAAATGGCCGCGGCGGGAGTGCAGCTGCATTGGCGGCCGCCCGGCGGTCCGATCTTTGCAGGCGGCTCATGCCGCCCGCCAAGGTCGTAATGATCCCCATAGTCTTAAAGTATCAAAAATATATTTACAGGGTATTTGCTGCAGAACTAAAACAGATAAATACCTGTATGCCAACTCTAGTGAGACCAGTGATAGAAAATTATAATATCACAGTGCAGGAAGGATTAATTGTGAACATGAAAGAGCCACCAAAAAGTGAAGATACCCCAACAGTTTCTATCTCTAAATACCCTATCTTAATCAAAGGGTGGGATGTTCTTACAATGTATAAAGGTACATGAGGTGTATGTACAGTATAGGGGTTTAGTGAAACACCATAGTGGAAAATAAGAAAGGGAAGGAAAGATCAAAGGATGTAGGGCCATATATATATATATATATATATATATATACAGTATATATATATATATATATGTATATATATATATATATATGTGTATATATATATATATATATATATATATATATATATATGTTAAGCTCAAACAGATCCACAAAAGGAGGCGCGCTCTACTCGTCGGTGCCGGCATCCGGGAAGGACCTATTCCCGTAAATCATTATACCAGTTTAACACTTAGGTTAAAAATGCCGCACTCACAGGATTGTGATGAATCCACTTTTATTTTCAATAACGAAACATCCCACCACCTAACACCTACGCGTTTCGACCTTCACGGTCTTGGTCACGGTAATTTGTTACTCCAAAACATGTGCCATTTATACTGTTCCACTAAGCTATGCCTTTATGTGGCATTCTGGGATCTGTAGTTGTATATAGCATATCTAGTGCCATAGCATATTACCGATAAAGTAAACTTATCATAAAAGTGTTACTAATGCAACTATAAGAAGACAAGTGAGTAAATACACACCCAGAATATTCAAAACAAATATGTGATAATACAGTGTAAATGAAATAAGCAATTCATTACTACTCCTCCATGCATGTTACATTGTATTCAAGATACTTTTATCATGATTTCTGTAGCTCATAATAGATAGACACCAGCCACACTATAACGTTCCAATCACTACGGGGATGCTACTCCCCTTATTATTAAGTTCCTGGTCGTCTATCTATGACTTTCTATGAGTACAATTGGCTGTAGTTACTATTACAATATCACAGGTGGCTGTATAACTCCTCATCGTAGTTAATTCCATGGGGCATCTTGGTTTTTAATTTAATGATATATTTGGACTCCAAGCGTCTTAGTTTTTGTACCCTGTCACCCCCTCGTTCATGTTTATATACAGCTGCTATACCATAATATTTCATGGTCATCCAATTCAGATCTGGATGAGTTTTGAGATGTTTCGTTATGGCATAAGACATGTCTTCATTTTGTACTGCCCTTATATGTTCTAAGATGCGCTTTTTTAAAGGGCATGTGGTACTGCCCACATATTTGAGACCACAGCAACATTCTAAAACATACACCACAAAAGAAGTCTCGCATGTGACTTTTTGTCACACCCAATTTTGCATGTTTTACATTTTTTGCAACACAAGAAACCCTTATTGCCCCCTGTTAGCCAACCAGCAGTTGTGGGCGTCTCAAAATGACTTTTAACTAACATATTCTGTAAAGATGGTACTTTCCGATATGTGATAGAAGGACACGTTCCGACCCGGTGTCCTATGTCACTGTCTTTTTGAATTAAGTGCCAATGTCTTCTCAATACTTTAACAATTTGATGATGTTCTTTGCTATAGTCTAGAATGAGTCTAATCTCATCTTCATTCTGTTCCGAGTGTGCTGGCACATTGCTTCTTTTGGCCAGCACCTGATTCTGGGTTTTTTCTTTTGCCTTTGATTCCCCTAACTTAACAGATTTTAATGTGTATCCCCTATTGATAAACCTCTGTCGGGTTTCACTAAATTTTTTGTTCATATCTTGTTCATCTGAACAGTTTCTTCTTATACGGATAAATTCACCATGAGGGATACTTCTAATTAAAGATGTAGGGTGGAAACTAGTACCATGTAAAATACTATTGGTTGCGGTGGGTTTTCTATATAATGTGGTCTGTAATGTTCCTGCTACAATATGTACTTGTACATCTAGGAATTCGATCCGGATATCGCTAAGTTTATATGTAAACTGTAACCCTACGTCATTGTGGTTCAGTATATGAAAGAATTCCTCGAAATCTTTTGTCGTTCCCTGCCAGATCAAGAACAAATCATCTATGTAGCGAAGCCACATGATCACCTTGTCTAAGTATCTATCATTCTCTTGAGCCCAAGCTACACACTTCTCCCACCACCCCATTGTGAGATTTGCATAACTCGGGGAAAAGGTCATTCCCATCGCTGTACCATAGATTTGTTTGTAAATTTGATGATTAAACAAGAAGATATTATTGTTGAGACATATATCTATCATTTCTAATAGCATCTCAGAATGTTTGAGAAAGTGGATGCTTTTTTGCCACAAAAAGTATTTCACTGCATTTATCCCCACCTTATGTGAAATGGAGGTATATAGTGACACAACGTCTATTGTTACCAACAAATAGTCAGATTGCCATCCTACGCCACCCAATGCTCTTAGAAAGTCTCCAGCATCTTGTATATATGAGTTCAGACCTTTTACCATTGGGGACAAAAAGTGATCTATATAATTTGAGATACCTTCATATAGTGAACCACAGCTTGATATAATAGGCCTGCCAGGAGGTTTATCTAAGGTTTTATGGATTTTGGGCAGGAAATAAATTGTTGGTATAGTTGGATAGTTATTTGTCATGTATACTTTCTCATCAAAGCTAATCAAACCTTCTGAGTACCATTTTTCCAACCTCTCTTTTAAATCCCAAATAAGATCACTGATAGGATTATGCGTTAATTTGCAATAATTCATATGCATATTCAATTGTCTCAGTGCTTCTTCCACATAGTCATCCTTGTTGAGAATTACAATATTCCCCCCCTTGTCTGCAGGTTTGATCATTATTGTATGGTTCTCCACTAGACCTTTCAAGGCCTGTCGTTGTTCTTGCGTCAAATTCTCCCTATCTTTTTTCTGGGGGGATTGTAACTTCTCTAGATCATTGGTCACCAGATCATGAAATATATCAATTTTATTTCCTGGCGATAAAGAAGGGCAGAATTTTGATTTAGGTTTAAATTTCGTTTTGACCCTATGATTTATCTCAATACCCAGTGTGGCTAATATTTCTGTTTCAGTCAGCTCTTCATCTTTCAAATTATGCGTCAAATCATACATAGTTTTTACATCAATGCCTTGTTCGATATTTAAATCTAGTTCATCATGTACGTGGCCTGCTTCTGGTTTCGCAGTAGGACTCAGTTTAGCAAAATATTTTGCCAGTTTTAGTTTCCTTGTAATTTTATACAGATCAATTCTTGTTTGGGCGAAGTCATGATGTCTCTCCGGGCAGAAACTTAGGGCCAGATGTAGCAAGCAGTTTTGCCCATTCTGTGTCTATGGGAAAATGTGTTCGTACATATGGCCCTTAGACCCTTTGACAGAACTTGTGTTTCAACTTTGCTTAATACATAATTGGATAAGTTGACAATCAAATTTTCTGATTGATCAGCTGCAAGTTTTAAATGCTGGGGAGTTAATGATCTTTCCGGCTGCGTAGCATGTAGTCTTTTCCTTTTGCTCGGCCTCGTCTTCCTCTTCCTGTGGGGTCTTGCCACCCCTGACCTCTGCCTCTTCCGGATCTTCCTCTGCTCCTCGGTGTTGTCTGGTCCAAGTATACCAGTTTCATTTCGTCTAAAAAAGTCGTTTTCCGTGTGTTTTTGCTTATACTTTCACCTTCACTCAGATCTGTTTCCGATCCGCTAGTTTCTGTGTTTTTGGTCTGGTTCAAATCTATGTTGCCCGCATAAAGTTGTTGTTTCAGAATATCAAATCTTTTGGCAAATGTAAGAATTCGTCCTGATTCAGAATCTTGTGCGTCTCTTAGAAATTTACTTTTTTTGCGTTCCTCAACTTGGTTTTCGTATTTGTCAAGAAAGGTATTCATAGTTTTTTTACATTTTTCTTTGTCCTCCTCTTGGTCTGACAATGCTATTTGTTCTTCTAGTTCTTTGATGTTTAACCTTAATTGTTCAATGTCACGTTCAGCATATTTGATTAAAATTTCCATCATTCGTTTCGAGCATTCCGTAGTGTTCAAGCCCCATTCTTCCAGCATTTCCGGACTTATGTCAGAGTGATTAGGTAAGATGAAAATCCTTAATCCACTCGGGACTCTTCCTACTTGTATGTATTTTTTCAATGTCATTGTTTCCCAACTTTTAGAAATTTATTTTTTCATAAGACGTTCCAATTGTAAAAATATGTGTTTTACATTATTTGTCGGAGTCATTCCCACGTTTGTCGCAGATTGCCCCTGATTTTGAGAATTGCTGGAGATGTCAAAAGTTAATTCAGCTCTTTGAATCCGTTTAGCTAATCTCTCTTCCATTGTGCTCATAAAATTAATGTCGCTTTATTTAGTCAGAGTAGTAGTATCGGTTGTAACAGGTATGGAGTTGTGATTAAGATGGTGGGATTGTTTATCTGTTAACAATTTATGTGGGTCTACGGATCCTGTGTGGTTTAGTAAGATTCTTCTTTCTTACCCTTAATCACCACTACTGGAGAGTGAGTCCATTTATTGTGCCATCAGGCTAGGTGGTCTTTTATGTCGATTTAGAAGCCACTATTGCTGTCAGGAGTAACCGAGTGCTGTGATGAAAAATGACGGGGAAAATATGCTGAATTCGGTATAAGCCACTATAATGCTCGTATAGTCCTTTGTAGTTTATATTTTGTGCTTTTGTTGTTGTTGCCAGAATGCCTTCAAAAACACAGATGCTTCTATGTGCTTCTCATTGCGATTATCAGTGCTTTTATCGTTTTGGTTAAGTACGTGTTTCTTTTGCTTTGTTTAGACACTACTGATGTCGGCGTTCTTGCTCTGTTAGGTGTACCAATCCAGAGGATGTGCCACGTTTACAACAGCACACATTCAATATTTAATAAGGAGCCTACACTGTCAAGCTCTGTTTTTGGAAGAGGCTGGATATTTTAGTGAGCACGCGTTCCTCATTTGGCGGTTATAATCAGCACAGTAATTTCTTTTTATTAAATACTGGCGCGTGTGAGGTGTGACACGTATTTTCTGTTTGTTCAGAAACCAAGGTTTGAAGGGAAGGCAGTGTTTGACTATATATTGAGGCTCGCACTTTGCCAAGCAATGCAAGCTTCAATTCCAAGGTTCAAAAGTTCAAGCCCTCAAACAACAATCATTTTCATCCGCGTTTCGTGTTTCTCCAAAACCTCAGTTGCGGCAGTAATCATCTTCCGAAAAGCAAAACAGAGTCACGGTGTTTGACACACACAGAAATGGTTAAGCGAACTTAATTTGTGCTGTTGGCACAAGACGTGGCATAAATTTAAATTGCATTGTAATCATATACAGCTTCGTCGTACTTATTGTGTGCATCCGGCAGCAATGTACTTATTTTCGCGCCCACATATATATATATATGTATGGACAGATGACCCACCATTCTGCCATGGGGGGAGTAAATTACTTTGACCCTATGACTGAGGGAAGGCCTGTCAAATTTATAAATGACCGTCAAGCAGGCTGACATTCATAAAGCATTTGCAAGAACCACTGCCACAGCTGTTTGGTGCAGGGTTTT
The DNA here is from genome assembly GCF_031143425.1 of Pleurodeles waltl. Lineage (NCBI taxonomy): Eukaryota > Metazoa > Chordata > Amphibia > Caudata > Salamandridae > Pleurodeles > Pleurodeles waltl. The sequence goes on from NC_090437.1 coordinate 90,774,619, forward strand.
TTGTATAAGGGTACAGGATTTTCTTCTTGAAAATTAAAAAAAATATGCTCCCCTAGCCATAGGGGTCATTTCTCATAGCAGCAGGTGGCCATTGTTGGGTTTTTACTGTCCCTCACTGCAGGAGGCTGGTTTGGTTTGTAGTGTGTACCTTGGGTAGTTACACCTTATACCAGGTCCAGTTATCCCTTATTAGCGTAATATAGTAGTGTTCTAGTAGCTTAGGCTGCTAGAGGTAGCTGTACTAGGAGACATGCAAAGCTCCTGCAATACCACTATAGTTACACAGTACTTATACACAATAAAAGACAATACTCAGTGTTACCAAAAATAAAGGTGCTTTATTTTAGTGACACAAGGCCAAAAATATCTTAGAGGCAATACTCCTTTTTGAGGTAAGTATTATACACAATAAATACACTAGACACCAAAATAAGATAAGTAAATAGTCATAATATAGTGCAAACAATAGGAAATGCTATAGAATGCAATAGGAGAAAATTGGTCTCAGGGCAACACAAACCATATACTAAGAAAGTGGAATGAGAATCCTGAATTCCCCCCTACACAAGTGTAGTGTGTAGAGAATCACTGGGAGAGTAAAAAGACCACAAAGGTGAGTAAAATAGCCCACCCCAGAGCCCAGGAAAGTAGGAGTAAAGTACTGCAAGTTTCCTTAGGACACACTACAAGTTGTGAATAGAGTTAATGCAAGAACCAAGCAAGACTGAAAGCAAAAAATGGTGGACTCCTGGACTTGAAGACCTGTAAACAGATGAGACCAAGTCCAGAAGTCAGAGAAGATTCCAGAAAGGACAGGAGCCTCTGCCAACCTAGAAGATGGTGCAAAAGAGGATTTGCCAGTTAGAAGAAGTCTGCAGAAGAGCACCAAAGAAGATGGCTGCGGGTTTCCCGCATGATGCAAAGGATGTTCCACGTGGAGATGTTGGATGCAGGTGACTTGCAGTGCTGGATTCGTCCAACAAGCCTTGGTTCAAGCAATGTTGCAGATTGCATTAAAATGGCGCTGCCTGGACCCAGGTGGGACCTGGGGGCCTCAACTCAGACTGAGGAGGCAGAGGGGGCTCCCAACATTGGATGTAACCCACAGATGGCCAGGCAGCACCCACAGAGGTCCCAGGACATGGGGACAAAGAAGGTGCAAATTGCAGTTGTTGCAGCACTACAAAAGAAGGTCCCATGCCGCCAGAGAACAACTCAGCGAGCTGAGTGTCACAGGATAGAGTGCTGGGAACCTGGGCAAGGCTGTGCAAGAAGGATTCTTGCAAATAGTGCACAGAGGCCTCAGGAGGTGAAGATGATGTGGTGCACAGGGGTTCTGTCGCAAACGGGGAAGACAAGCTCTTACCTCCTCCAAATTTGGACAGCAGAACCTTAGGACAGTCTGGGGGTCATTCTAACTCTGGCGGGCGGCGTAGGCCGCCCGCCAGAGTTCCCCCGACAGAACACCTCTCTGCGGTCTGAAGACCGCCGCAGTGATTCTGTGTTTCCCGCTGGGCTGGCGGGCGACCACCAGAAGGCCGCCCGCCAGCCCAGCGGGAAACCCCTTCCCACGAGGAAGCCGGCTCCGAATGGAGCCGGCGGAGTGGGAAGGTGCGACGGGTGCAGTTGCACCCATCGCGAATTTCAGTGTCTGCTAAGCAGACACTGAAATTCTTTGTGGGGCCCTCTTACGGGGGCCCCTGCAGTGCCCATGCCATTGGCATGGGCACTGCAGGGGCCCCCAGGGGACCCACGACACCCCATACCGCCATCCTGTTCCTGCCGGGCGAACCGCCAGGAACAGGATTGCGGTATGGGGTCTCGGAATCCCCATGGCGGCGCAGCAAGCTGCGCCGCCATGGAGGATTCCTGAGGGCAGCGGAAAACCGGCGGGAGACCGCCGGTTTTCCTGTTCTGACCGCGGCCAAACCGCCGCGGTCAGAATGCCCTGCGGGGCACCGCCAGCCTGTTGGCGGTGCTCCCGCCGACCCTGGCCCCGGCGGTCCTTGACCGCCGGGGTCAGAATCACCCCCTCTGTGTTGAAGAGGTCCATCACATGTTTTCCAAGGAGAACGCTCGTCGCCAGGAGAGGAGTCAAAGAGACCCAAAGAGAGATCCTTCTGGTGCAGGGCGAAGACAAGGAGTCCCCAGAGCTTGCACACCATAGAAACTGTTACAGTTGCGGTCTGGAGCTGAAGTTTCAGAGTTGAAGTAGCCCTTCTGGATACTTTGTTGCAGTTACAGCAGTTGCTGGAGCAGTCTGAGGTCTACCCCCTGATAGCTAACCGAGGCCAAGAGGTGCAGTGAGCATAGCACTTGCACATGTGTGGGGATGGCGCTGCCGCGCATTGTCTGTCGTTCAAGCTGAGGTTTCAGCAGTTCTATAATCTCTAAGATAACAGCACTGCTCAGTCTGTATTTGTCATAAATCTCATCCTCAGTTTGTTGAAATAGTGTCTGCCTGGTTCGGTATATCCTCTCCTGTCTCTGCCTCCTCCTCCTCCTCCTCCTCCTCTGCTGGGCAGCCTGGACTTTCCTCCTCCATGCAATCACGTATAGTGCAGCCATTTTGAGTAGCCCAGATGCCTTCTGGGTCTCCTTTTATACTTTGGTTCTGGTTACCACCTGCTCTGAATCAGTGGTAATCTAGGTGTGCAAAACGGGCTTTTTGCAACTAGTCGCAATTTGCGACTGGCTTTTGCATACGGTTTGCGACTCGCAATTTGTGACTTCCAGATTGCGGGTTTCAAAATCAGGTCGCAAATTTTGCGAGTCGGTAATGGGTTGCATCGCTATTTGGTGATCAGAAATGGGATTTTTACATCCCATTTCGGATTTTGCAGGGTCGCAAATAGCGATGCGAGACGCTTGCGACTCGCAATCCTTTGCTACATCTGGCCCTTAATGTGGAACCATGATGGCTAGGGAAATATCACGTAAAAATACATTACCAAGAAACATGGAATATAAGGCAGGTAGAAAGTAGAAAATAAAGGATCTTTGAGGGCAACAATCTCCCTGGATAATTTAACAAGGGATAGCCTTAGAATCAGGGGTTTAACCATGGAATTTATGTCCTAACTAGGTCCTAACTATAACTAACTACTGAAGACCGCTGGTAGGCTTTATATATATATATATATAATAAAACCTACCAGCAGACCTAGTTTCCATAGAAAAAGCATTTTTTACTTGACTGTATCTTCGGCATCGTTTTACAAATCTTCACAAACTTTTCAAAAAATAGTGCCCTCTTAGGGTTTTGCTGTGCATGGAAAGTTTCAGGATGATCCCTCAAGCAGGGTCCAAGAAACAGGGAGAGTCGAAAGAAAAGTGTGCTTTTGCATGTTAATTCCCATAGAGTCTTTAGACATGCCTACAGCCCGAACCACTGAATGGAATTACACCAAATGTGGCAAAACGGTAACTGTTGGTCTGTAGTTCACGTTCTTTAATTTGGTGTAAATCAGTTCAGTAGTTTGCAAGCTATTAAAGGGAAAAAACACAGATCCAGGGCGATCTCCGAAGGAGATCTGATTGCCTGCCAACACTTCAAACTAAAAGTTGTGGCAGCAATTTTGGGACTTGGCTGAACATAAAAAATAAAAAAGGGGAAAGGGTATGTATACCGTAACCCCCTAGCCTTGGTCCAGGGGTCCCCAGGACCCCGCCAGGGCTTCAAATTATTTTTTTTATAAATCTCAGTGCAATTTGTGGCTGGATCCACAGATTTCGCTGACTTAAAAAAAAAAACAAATACACAGTCTCCCATGTTTCTCTGTTATTTTACCCCCGGCTGGGCCAGGTTCCAGGAGCATTGCCATTTTAAAAAGGAGGGGGCACACAGGCCCCCCCCAGGACTTATTAAAGCCCCGGGGACCACTGCCTCCCAGGGCAAAAATTAGTTAATATGCAAGGGCCCACATGGACCCCACCCTAAGTCCCGGGGACCACCACCTCTCTGAGGATATAAATGAAAGATATGTGGGGGCAGCGTGGACCCACTGGACGCAGGGGACCACCACCTCCCCAGGGTTACATATTTTAAATGAGATTGAGGGGCCCCGTGGACCCCTTGGGCCCCGGAGATCACCACCTCCCTTGAGCCAATAAGTGTATTTAAAATATAGGAGGGGGCTGCGTGGTTCCCCCTCTTGGGCCATATACGGCCCCGGGAAAGACCACCTTCCTGGGGCCGGTCCATGCGATCAAAGGAGGGGGGCCACACTGACCCCATCCTGGAGCCACACATGGCCCTGGGCACCGCCAGCCCCCAGGGCCAGCTCCTGCTACCACCCAAGTTGCCAACCCTCAGGATGTAGCTATCTGCTTTTGCAGCTCCTGCCAAGAAAAAGCAATCATAACTCCGCTCCAACAAGCAGGAGCGTTAAAACTGCTCCTGCTTGCTAGAAGCAGAGTTTTCAACTCTTTCCTTCCCTGCTGTCATGCCGGCAGGGAAACAGATGAAACTATTGCTTGAGCATGCAGGGAGCTGCATTTTGAGCAGCTCCCTGAGTATAGGTGCGATGCCAGCGCCTGCAGGAGGCAGGGAGCCAGCTAGGACTGCAGGGGCCTTGAGGCTCGCACGTGGTCCCCATCAATCACTACTGGGTGCCCTGAGTGGGGCCAGGGCACCCAGGATTACATGGTCAGGCCCTGGGGAATGCGGTCCCCAGGGACAAAATCATCCTAGGGAGGGGGGAGCCTTGTGGCCACCATCCCTTTTTTATTAGAAAAAATGGCCCAGGAAAGGTGGTGGTCCCTGGGGCCTGGGGGTATGTGTGGTCCTCCTAAATAGCTAAATATTATTGCCCTGGGAGGTGGTGGCCCCCTGGGCCTTAAGTAGCACCGGGTAAGTGGTGGTCCCTGGGGCCTGGGGGTCCATACGGCCCCCCACATATTTATTAAATGTAGCCTGGGAGTGGTGGTCCCTGGGGCTGGGGGGGGGAGTCCGCGCAGCCTCCTAACTATTTGTAATTTGTTGCCTGGGGAGGTGGTTGCCACTCAGCAATTTTTTTTAGGTAACCCCGGGGAGGTGATGGTCCCTGGAGGCCGGTGGCTGTCCATGTGGCTTCCGAACAATTCTTATTTGGTACCCACAGGGAGGTGGCGGTCCCCGGGCACCAGGGGGTTTTGTGTGGCCCCTCAACATTATTTATTAGGTAGCCACAGAGATGTGGTGGTGGTCCCCAGGGCCTGGGAGAGGGGTCCATGTGGCCCCAACATATTTTTTTAAGATAGCCCCTGGGAGGTGGTGCATGGCATGGGGTTGGGTGATTATAGGGGGTTGGCTGCATGCTGTGCGGCCAACCCCTCCAGAAGGCCGTGTATGGCATGGGGCAGGGTGGTTATAGGGAGTTGACGGGCGTGCGCAGCGATGATTGGATTAACCTACAGTAATTAAAATTACTTTATATTAAAACATACATAGAAATTCACTTAAAAACCCAAGGGTTACATGGACGTCATAGCTAGGCTTACATTTTAAATGTACAAAACCATAGAAATTCAACTGTTATAGTTAGAGATATTTCATGGAACTATAACTCATGCCCTAAGGTAACTATAACTCAGGCCCCCACAATGCACTGCTAATTACCCCACATATTACAGCACTCATGACATCTTTCATAACATCATTGATAATATCAATGTAATATTTGCTGTAAAGTTTTTGGAGAAAAAGAACATGCTTTGCTGGGGCACGAGTTCCATTTTCTTGAAATAACTCTAACTATAACAGCGGAATTTCTATGGTTTTGTACGTTTAAAAGGTGAGCCTAACTATAACGACTCTATAACCTTTGGTTTTTTAAGTGAATACATATATATAAGGATATTATTGTGCCTAGACGTTTTTAAGGAAATTAAGGATTTGTATGAGATTCTATGTTTTCAGTAAATTTGGCTGTGCAAAGATCCACCTCCAATTGATGGCTTTTTACAAGTTAAAAAAAAGCCATGAAAAGGGCTGCTGGCTGGCCCCCCAGGGGTCTGATGACCCTGATCTCTAGCAAACGGGCAAATAAACTGACAGTGATGAAAACAAACAGTAAATAGATTGTGGCATACCACATTCATTTGTATAGAAAGGATCAATATTTTGATTGTATAATTGTTTTTAATGAGTATATTCACAGTAGGAATGTAGATGATTATGGTGCACAGCTAACACTATTTAAGAAAGATCTAGTAAGGACATGCACAAGGTACTCCTAACAGTTAATTTTATTATTGGGTGATTTTAATCATAAATTGGATTCACAAAAGAGTGACTCACAGTATAAAGATATTTTATTGGTGTATAATATCTGTTTTGCAAGTTTTCCTGTAAATACACCAACTGCACGCGATGCAGGGATGCTAAACTTTTTTTCATGAAAAGCGATGTTTGGTTTAAATAGCAGTACGAATTAAGACTGCCTAGCTAGGCAAACATTTGTCAATGGAAATCAGTGGTGCCCGATGGATTCCATTTTCATGGAGACATGCATGTGAAGCAGCATGTTGGGACACTGTGAGTCTGCGACACTGAGCAGGGCGGGGCAGAGGAGCACTGACGCCAACAGACAATACTGGGGCTGCAGCTCCCCATCAGGATCTTAGGCCGTCCTGCCATTCTTGGCTTGGGGAAATTTGATGGGGCCACCCCTGCCTCGTAGCAGAATTCAGCATTCAGCATTCAGCACACAGCGCTCAGCATGCCACAAGCTGCCTCCGGTTTGCAGCTTGTGGCTCCAAGCCCGCCTCCGGTTGGCTGCCCGCCGGTCCACCCATTCCCCCACTATTGCTTTGCGGCATCTCCTTCTTTCATCACTCTCGTGAGGGTCCAGCAGGGCAGCGAGCAGGTGGTCACTGGGAAAAATCTGCTTCTGCTTCCCATGCCACTGGATTCAAGCTAGCCTGGCTGATGAGGGGTGAAACCCCGAAACCGGTACCAGGATGCTTGTTTCCAGTCCAGGGAAGACCTGGTCTAGCAGTTCGGGCTGGACTGTTCCCATGGGGAACAGGGTCAAGACTGATTTGCATATGGCTGGGTCCAAACTGGAATGGCATGGGCAGCAAAAAAACTATGGATTTAGGCCCAGATCAATGTACTGGGGGTGAATGTTTGACACTGTTCAGCATTCCGTCCATCACTTGTTGTTTTTGCTTTGTCGCCCTAAGTGGGAAGGGTATGCCCAGACGTGGGTCCCGTGCTTCCCATGCCACTGGATTCAAGCTAGCCTGGCTGATGAGGGGTGAAACCCCGAAACCGGTCCCAGGATGCTTGTTTCCAGTCCAGGGAAGACCTGGTCTAGCAGTTCGGGCTGGACTGTTCCCATGGGGAACAGGGTCAAGACTGATTTGCATATGGCTGGGTCCAAACTGGAATGGCATGGGCAGCAAAAAAACGATGGATTTAGGCCCAGATCACTGTACTGGGGGTGAATGTTTGACACTGTTCAGCATTCCGTCCATCACTTGTTGTTTTTGCTTTGTCGCCCTAAGTGGGAAGGGTATGTCCAGACGTGGGTCCCGTGCTTCCCATGCCTCTGGATTCAAGCTAGCCTGGTTGATGAGGGGTGAAACACCGAAACCGGTCCCAGGATGCTTGTTTCCAGTCCAGGGAAGACCTGGTCTAGCAGTTCGGGCTGGACTGTTCCCATGGGGACAGGGTCAAGACTGATTTGCATATGGCTGGGTCCAAACTGGAATGGCATGGGCAGCAAAAAAACGATGGATTTAGGCCCAGATCACTGTACTGGGGGTGAATGTTTGACACTGTTCAGCATTCTGTCCATCACTTGTTGTTTTTGCTTTGTCGCCCTAAGTGGGAAGGGTATGCCCAGACGTGGGTCCCGTGCTTCCCATGCCACTGGATTCAAGCTAGCCTGGCTGATGAGGGGTGAAACCCCGAAACCGGTCCCAGGATGCTTGTTTCCAGTCCAGGGAAGACCTGGTCTAGCAGTTCGGGCTGGACTATTCCCATGGGGAACAGGGTCAAGACTGATTTGCATATGGCTGGGTCCAAACTGGAATGGCATGGGCAGCAAAAGAACAATGGATTTAGGCCCAGATCTCTGTACTGGGGGTGAATGTTTGACACTGTTCAGCATTCCGTCCATCACTTGTTGTTTTTGCTTTGTCGCCCTAAGTGGGAAGGGTATGCCCAGACGTGGGTCCCGTGCTTCCCATGCCACTGGATTCAAGCTAGCCTGGCTGATGAGGGGTGAAACCCCGAAACCGGTCCCAGGATGCTTGTTTCCAGTCCAGGGAAGACCTGGTCTAGCAGTTCGGGCTGGACTGTTCCCATGGGGAACAGGGTCAAGACTGATTTGCATATGGCTGGGTCCAAACTGGAATGGCATGGGCAGCAAAAAAACGATGGATTTAGGCCCAGATCACTGTACTGGGGGTGAATGTTTGACACTGTTCAGCATTCCGTCCATCACTTGTTGTTTTTGCTTTGTCGCCCTAAGTGGGAAGGGTATGCCCAGACGTGGGTCCCGTGCTTCCCATGCCACTGGATTCAAGCTAGCCTGGCTGATGAGGGTTGAAACCCCGAAACCGGTCCCAGGATGCTTGTTTCCAGTCCAGGGAAGACCTGGTCTAGCAGTTCGGGCTGGACTGTTCCCATGGGGAACAGTGTCAAGACTGATTTGCATATGGCTGGGTCCAAACTGGAATGGCATGGGCAGCAAAAAAACGATGGATTTAGGCCCAGATCACTGTACTGGGGGTGAATGTTTGACACTGTTCAGCATTCCGTCCATCACTTGTTGTTTTTGCTTTGTCGCCCTAAGTGGGAAGGGTATGTCCAGACGTGGGTCCCGTGCTTCCCATGCCACTGGATTCAAGCTAGCCTGGCTGATGAGGGGTGAAACCCCGAAACCGGTCCCAGGATGCTTGTTTCCAGTCCAGGGAAAACCTGGTCTAGCAGTTCGGGCTGGACTGTTCCCATGGGGAACAGGGTCAAGACTGATTTGCATATGGCTGGGTCCAAACTGGATTGGCATGGGCAGCAAAAAAACGATGGATTTAGGCCCAGATCACTGTACTGGGGGTGAATGTTTGACACTGTTCAGCATTCCGTCCATCACTTCTTGTTTTTGCTTTGTCGCCCTAAGTGGGAAGGGTATGCCCAGACGTGGGTCCCGTGCTTCCCATGCCACTGGATTCAAGCTAGCCTGGCTGATGAGGGATGAAACCCCAAAACCGGTCCCAGGATGCTTGTTTCCAGTCCAGGGAAGACCTGGTCTAGCAGTTCGGGCTGGACTGTTCCCATGGGGAACAGGGTCAAGACTGATTTGCATATGGCTGGGTCCAAACTGGAATGGCATGGGCAGCAAAAAAACGATGGATTTAGGCCCAGATCACTGTACTGGGGGTGAATGTTTGACACTGTTCAGCATTCCGTCCATCACTTGTTGTTTTTGCTTTGTCGCCCTAAGTGGGAAGGGTATGCCCAGACGTGGGTCCCGTGCTTCCCATGCCACTGGATTCAAGCTAGCCTGGCTGATGAGGGGTGAAACCCCGAAACCGGTCCCAGGATGCTTGTTTCCAGTCCAGGGAAGACCTGGTCTAGCAGTTCGGGCTGGACTGTTCCCATGGGGAACAGGGTCAAGACTGATTTGCATATGGCTGGGTCCAAACTGGAATAGCATGGGCAGCAAAAAAACGATGGATTTAGGCCCAGATCACTGTACTGGGGGTGAATGTTTGACACTGTTCAGCATTCCGTCCATCACTTGTTGTTTTTGCTTTGTCGCCCTAAGTGGGAAGGGTATGCCCAGACGTGGGTCCCGTGCTTCCCATGCCACTGGATTCAAGCTAGCCTGGCTGATGAGGGGTGAAACCACGAAACCGGTCCCAGGATGCTTGTTTCCAGTCCAGGGAAGACCTGGTCTAGCAGTTCGGGCTGGACAGTTCCCATGGGGAACAGGGTCAAGACTGATTTACATATGGCTGGGTCCAAACTGGAATGGCATGGGCAGCAAAAAAACGATGGATTTAGGCCCAGATCACTGTACTGGGGGTGAATGTTTGACACTGTTCAGCATTCCGTCCATCACTTGTTGTTTTTGCTTTGTCGCCCTAAGTGGGAAGGGTATGCCCAGACGTGGGTCCCGTGCTTCCCATGCCACTGGATTCAGGCTAGCCTGGCTGATGAAGGGTGAAACCCCGAAACCGGTCCCAGGATGCTTGTTTCCAGTCCAGGGAAGACCTGGTCTAGCAGTTCGGGCTGGACTGTTCCCATGGGGAACAGGGTCAAGACTGATTTGCATATGGCTGGGTCCAAACTGGAATGGCATGGGCAGCAAAAAAACGATGGATTTAGGCCCAGATCACTGTACTGGGGGTGAATGTTTGACACTGTTCAGCATGCCGTCCATCACTTGTTGTTTTTGCTTTGTCGCCCTAAGTGGGAAGGGTATGCCAAGACGTGGGTCCCGTGCTTCCCAAGCCACTGGATTCAAGCTAGCCTGGCTGATGAGGGGTGAAACCCCGAAACCGGTCCCAGGATGCTTGTTTCCAGTCCAGGGAAGACCTGGTCTAGCAGTTCGGGCTGGACTGTTCCCATGGGGAACAGGGTCAAGACTGATTTGCATATGGCTGGGTCCAAACTGGAATGGCATGGGCAGCAAAAAAACGATGGATTTAGGCCCAGATCACTGCACTGGGGGTGAATGTTTGACACTGTTCAGCATTCCGTCCATCACTTGTTGTTTTTCCCCTGGGAAAAATCACCTTCTGGAGTTTGTAACATGGCTCAGAATTCCCCATAGAGGCGAGCCAGCTGGGTCTAATTGTGGCTTTTGGGGGGGCCTGGTGAGCTCCTGTTCAATCCCTAATACCCCCACGTGAGGACCTGCTAGGCTTACATCTACACCAGCTAGCAGGATAACTGGAAGACCCTGGTGAAAATAAAGGATGCAACAAGAAATAACACCTGTCTAACTGAAAACGTTCCACCACATTTTATTAACACTCAAAGGCATCCCATTCTTCTTAAATCCTCCCGACCTTCCCCCTCATTATAGCCTCACACATCACCTGGGACACCAGCGGGTACAACAGAGGAGATGTAAGAGAGATTGGTAACAGAGGCAACAAAGGTGAGATGAAGGGGTAAGGGGAGGCAAGTAGAGGGACGAACTAGAAGCCCCACTTCATCAAGCGGACAAGTAAACAGCGCTGGGGAAATGGGGCCTGCCGGTGCCATCGGTACCACACTATATTCAGCCCAGGAATCAAATAGCCCGCAACAAGACCCTAGTCCCCAGAAAAAGCAGACAAAGAAGGGCTTCACCCAACTTAAAGCAAACAAGTCAAAATGCCCAAAAGGAAAATCCTGTCTTGGAAAAAAGTACATGCAGATGCACCCCCCTTCTCCCACCCTATGATCACCCGCAGCCTTCCTCATATAACCCACTAATGAGGTGGTTTATTCAGGAATGAAAGGGAAGCGTCAAATCCAAACACCAAATACTCCTGCCTTTAATGGGTCAAAAGGATTGATAAGCAAATTGCTTTTCCCAGGTCACGCTCTCCACGTGCTGCTGCATCGCTTTTGCTACTGTCTTCTTGCTTTTTCACCAGTTTTTTTAGTGCCTTCTAACTACTTTTACCTTGTTCTCACTACTTTCTCCTAGCTTTTTCCCCCGTTTTTTTGTGTGCCACTCCTTGTTTTCCCTGGTTTTCATTGCTTTCTCCTGTTTTTTTCCTCATTTTCTTTGTCCATTCTCCTTGCTTTCCCCACATTTTCACTGCTTTCTCCTTGCTTTCTCCCTGTTTTTTGTGTGATTCTCCTTGCTTTACCCTCATTCTCACATCTCTCTCCTTGCTTTTCCCCCTGTTTTTTGACTGCCCTCTCCTTGCTTTTGGCTTGTTTTCACTGCTTTCTCCTTGCTTTTTCCTCAGTTTTTTGTGCGTCTTCTCCTTGCTTTTCCCTCATTTTCACTGCTTTCTCCTTCCTTTTTCCCCCATTTTTTAATGTGCCTTCTCCTTACTTTTCCCTCATTCTCACTGCTTTCTCCTTGCCTTTTTCACCTATTTTTTGTGCACCTTCTCCTTTCTTTTTCCTCATGATCACTGCTTTCTCCTGGCTTTTTCTCTTGTTTTTGTGTGCCATCTCCTTGCATTTCTCTCATTTTCACTGCTTTTTCCTTGCTTTTTGCTCAGTTTTTTGCATGCCTCCGCCTTGCTTCTCACTGATTTCCCCTTGCTTTTCCCCCATTTTTTATGTCTTCTCCTTGCTTTTCCCTCATTCTCACTGCTTTCTCCTTGCTTCCCCCCCTTTTTTATATGCCTTCTCCTTGCTCTTCCCTCATGCTCACTGCTTTCTCCTTGCTTTTTCCCTTGTTTTTTATGTGCCTTCTCCTTGAATTTCTCGTATTTTCACTGCTTTCTCCCCAGTTTTCGGCATGCCTTCGCCTTGCTTTTCCCTAGTTTCCACTGCTTTCTGCTTTCATCTTGCATTTCCCCCATTTTTATGTGTCTTCTCCTTGCTTTTCTTTCGTTGTCACTGCTTTCTCCTTGATTTTCCCCCTTTTTTGTGTGCCTTCTCCTGCTTTTCCCTCATTCTCACTGCTTTCTCCTTGCTTTTCCCCCGTTTTTGTATGTGCCTTCTCCTTGCTTTTTCCTTGTTTTCACTGATTTCTCCTTGCTTTTTTTACCTGTTTTTGGGTACCTTCTACTTGTTTTCACTGCTTTCTCCAAGACCTGTTAGTGCCTGAATACCCTGTTGGGTGATTAGCTGCACTTTACAAATCCTGATTGATTGATTTACAAAATCCCTGCACACGCAGTACAATGGTCTGCCACCACAGCACAAGGTCCTCAGGTAACTTTTACACTAACCCTCTATACTGCTTGCCAAAAGAACTACAGGTTGCAATCATGCCCATTGCTGAACTGGGAGAAACCTATCATCAAGCAGCGGCCCCCAATCTCATTCACCTCTCAGAAACAACATAAATCACAAACGGGAAAGTGCTCCTGAAGGCCTATCATGGCTTATTAACTCACTGTCTTCCAGCCCAGTCCTCAAAGGCGCCCAGCAGCAGATGCCTGTAGAAGCAAGCAGACAGTGCTTGTTCAAGTGCATGCAAGGCCGACTAGGTCTTTTGGCCAACTACAGCTACATGAGCATGAGTCTACCACACCCCCAACAGTAACATCTCCAATATCATTTCCTATTTGTAAGGCAAAGAGGGAAATTATAATGGACCAGGAAATGTCTTGGACTGCTTTCCCTCCACAGTTGAGGCCCAAAGTGAAGAAACATTGGCTGAAACCCCCATGCTCATGAGAGGTCAATTGCCCAGGGCCGTTAATCCAACACCACCCTACATTTCTCCACCCACTAGTCCACTTAGGCTACTATCAGTGCCTCACAAGACACGATCACTAGGGTGCTTCTCTGGCAATCTCAAACGATGGAGCTGCAGATAGACCTAATACACTATAGCCAATTATTTGGCTGATTTGGAATCCAAAGTCAGCTCACTGGAGAGGATACTATGGGTCTCAGGGGAGAAAAGATCATGCACCTACTCATCCATAATAGACAAATTAAGTGCTTTACCCGAGATGTTAGACACTCTTGTGGAAAGCGTAAAGAACACCGCACAGAGGGGTGATACAAATAAACAGGAAATAATTCCAAGCACAAATGGCCCTTCTAACACATCAGAATACCCCATAACATCGGCCATGATTATAGTGGTTTCACCCAGGTCAGCCACAGAATCGAACACTTCTTTTACATCGTCGCTCCAAGCCATGAAGCCCGACTAATGGCGATGGATTGAGGAAGGGAACAACACATGTATCCCCATCACCTCAGTCCTCCAGTCCTCTGTAACAAACACCACTCTCTGGAGGAGAGCAAAAAATAAACTGAAAAAGCAGCCAAAGAAACAACTCATCCTAAAAAGATCTCTGACACTAGGAACAGCTAACACATTTGCGGCTCATCCAGGGCTTGGCTCCACAAAGGTTTTCTCCATATTTGGCCCACAAACTAGGTCAAACACTGCTGCCCCCACAAGACCAAACAAGGGGACCCAAGAAGTAAAACTAGGCAACAGCTCCACTGAGACAACCATGGTCAGACTATCTACAAGCGCTAGGATTGTAGGTACATCAGCCAGCACCTTCCCCAACATCAGCCAGAATATACAAGGGGATACGGGTCCACACGGCAAAATCTGAGACCCCTGCAGCCAACCAAATAGTGTCAGCTGTCCTGGAAAAACAAACAGCGGCCATGGCCGCACAGTGAGACCTTTTGTACATTGGCTCAGCAAACACAAACCAACACTGCCAAGAGTCTGGGGAAGGGGGTAACACTGAATCCAGCCACAGCAATGCTTTTTCCTAACAGTAGACATCAAAACTGTCAACAGCCTAATGACCATCAGCAGAACTTGACTACTACTGCGTCTCATTTAGATAACAAAATACATGGCTCAGCCAACGTAAGGCCCTTAGAAACCCATTTCCCAAGAAACCCAGAGCCCTCTCCTCCGACACTGGGCAAGACCCCCCCTATGACGTGCCCCAAAGGGTTTTGAGCTGGCCTTTATTCCTTATTATTACCCAAAACGCTTGTATGATTTGCTTAACAGAGGGAATCTTGTATTGCTATTCCATCACTTCCCCTACTGAAAGACCTCATTTCAGACGGCTTAGCTTGGGTGAAGTTTGCACATGTCAGGTACCGGAAGCACGAAAGCTTCCATGACGACCTGGAAGAGGGAGGCCCACACACACATTGCCCTGGGTGACAAGAGGGCACTTGAAGACTGGGGACTTGAGCTCCTAAAACCGCAACCACCCAAATATCCCTATGTGCTACTACCCTGCAGGCAACCTAGAATAAACAAGTTGAGAGGTGAAACTGGTTGCAACTATGGCAGGTTCCCAAGAGTACCCATTATTTCAACTTCTGTAATTGTATCTTGGTCGCAAAAGCAAAGGAAAGTGAGTTGTGCTAAATCAAGCAATGAGCACAATGGGATGTGGGGTGGACAGCTCCCTACTGCTTGTGGGGCCCAGAGCAGTAGCCCTAGCACTATGACAGCTGCCTGGCACCGATCTCAGATTCATATATAACGCCCCATCTCACATTAACATCTTGGAATGTGGGTGGACTTAAACCATTAGGACAAGTAAGCAAGCACTAGCCTATTTGACTTGGGCTCTTAATCCATCAATGATACAAGGATTCTATGAAATTTTCAAGCCAGCATTTCATCCCAGCCTCTTTGGTCATCCCTCTGGTGGACTGCCCATCTTTATTAAACACATGTATAAGGTAGGAGCCATCCAAATTAAACTAAACTCTCCAGTTCTACAAGAAGACTTTAGCAGAAGAAACAAATGTAGCACAAAACAACACCTTTACTGCTAATAAACTGCTACCTCAGTGCCCAAAAAATCTGAAGGCAACCATAGCGAGAGATCACAGTGACAGCCTGGAAGGGCTCTCTATATAGTTCCCAACTGACAAAATCCTGTTGGTGGGTGATTTTACCATCTGTGGGTGGGGAAACTCAAGCAAACCTTTGGCTTATTTTAAGGAAAGTGAAAGGATGAAGGGCATCTTGACAACTTACAAGTTGACATCTGCACAACAATTTGAGGCACAAGTACCCCTTGTCAGCACCCTCCCACCTTCAAAGGAATTTCAAAAATTATGTTTTCATGTCAGAGCCCCTACTGAATCAGTTTGCCAACCTCAAGATTGTCAATAGACCAGAGAGTGTTCATAGCCCTCTGAGAGTAACTGGAATTAACAGCAGCCAAATCAGAAAGATGTAACACTGTGGGCTTCTCAACAGGGGTAGAAGGAGCAAAACTTGTAAGGAGAATTGAGTGGAGATGTGAAGATACCCCAAAGGTCACTACTTGGTTAGGGAAGCAGATCATCGAAGAAACCAATAATTCCCAAACCACCCAACACACCCATTACCTGACTTTGGCACCTGGCTGTGCACGGCGGTGTGGGAGGCCTGCGTCCTCCCATGGCGTGGACCGGGGACGAGTTGCGGAGCGGCTGGGAGCCAGTATGCTCCGCTTGATGTGACGTATAGCCAAATTGGTCCCAATCTTTGTCTGCGATTGACGACAGCAGGGAAAACTGGCTGCCCAGAACTGAGTGGGTGCCCTGTGCAGAAAGGAGACGGATGCATTAAAGATGCAGCATTCGCCGTGTGCACAGAATTCATTTGGTGAACCCAGGCAGTTCTGAACAGTGAGGGGAGGACACAACAGTGATGGAAGCTGTGGGTCCCCCATTCCGCTTGCAACAGTGTGCCTCCTACCCCTGCTGTGAAGGTGGTGATCGGCCCTGGGGTGCTGCGAGCTGTGAGTGCTGCCTGTGTGGTAGAGGAGGAGCTAGGGCTGCGGATCTGTCTCCCTGCACCTCCTGCCACGTGGGTCAGAATTGAGAATGCTGAACCGCTCCAGGGAGTGCAAAGAGCTCTCCAGCGTAACAGCTGTTGCTCTGGCCTTTGCCTAGGGACCCAGAGCAGAGACGGGGTGGCCCTGGCGGGCCTGGTCCTGAGTGAAGGAAAACTGGGACTCGCAGTGCCCTTCGGCCGGTACACTTTGGTAAAGCATGTGAATGACTCTCCCACAAAAGTATAGTGACAAAGTCAACTTTATATGAACTCAGCAGTACTGGCATGCCTGTTTTGGAGATGAGATCCTGGTGATAACAACTATATTGGTCACATCAGCCTGGACTGGGCTCCGGGACCGCGAGAAGATACAGGTGAGAAGAGGAGACCCTGAGTTGAACACATCACAACTCTACTCCCTTGCATATATTTAATGCAGAAGTACTGAGACTCTTTTGGAACTGTTATTCCCATTGACACTACTATGAACTGTCCCAAGAATAAACCTGGAGCCCCGACTCCACGTCCTGCTCCGCAATTTTCTCAGCTTGGTCAAACAAAAACAGGACAATGTGATTTCCCCTACAGACTTGACATTTTTTTAGGAGAGATACGTGGGTCCAGGGCAGTGATTGAGCAATGTCTAGGTGTAATTACAAATTACATCAATATACTGAAGGACGCTCAGCACAAAATGTCAGACAGGATCAACACAATGAGAGGAGCAATTGTCCTTCACTCCTGGCCAGGCAGATCATTCTGGCCAACTCACTCAAATGTAACGGCAGATGGATGGCTTGCAGGACTAGGCGGAGGACATGCGGAGCAGAGCCAGGAGGAACAATATCCCAAAAGTGGGGGTATCGGAAGAGACAGAGGGACAGAATGCTACCAAATACGTGGAAAATTGGCTCCGCACTGAGGTGGCGCCAGTCGGGCTCTCTGACTTGTTTTTCGTGGAGATGACACATTGGGTCCCTACTAGGTGACCGGTCCCAGGGTCGCCGCCCAGGCCTATAGTGGCGCAAAAATGTGGAATTCCTTGATCGGGATACCTTGCTAAGGGTGGCACGAGACAGAGCACCAGTTCACATGGAAAATGCCAAGGTCTCTCTGTTTCAAGATTACACTTCAATGGTCCAGAGAAAACTATCATAATTTCAAGAAGTTAAAAAGCGAATGGCAATAGCTGGACTACAATATGCTTTACTGTTCCCTGCCAGTTTGAAGGTGATCCACGAAACACAAGCTTACTTTTCTGAAACACCAGAAAGTGCTTAGGATTGGCAGAAAGTACATTTCCCAGACTCGTGTGTCCAGAACAGACCCCACCCTAATTCACCTCGGCCCCAAAGGGACAGAGTGCGAAGACAATGATCGGCTGCACAGCACAGTACAATCAAAGCTCCCTTGCCACGGCAAGCTCGGCCGGGCCAACAAGCTGCACTCACAACAACAACATTACTGAGAAATTGTAATGTGCATTGTAGCTCCAGCTCGTCGAGAGGTAGTGCTTCAGATTCAGAGTTGGCTAGGAGCATGGCACTCCTCCCGTCCATTATGCCGCAAATGACGCACAATCTGATGTGACTGGCATAAGCCTGAGAAACTTAGAGTGATGTGTAGGGAGTTGTTGAATAATACTGAGTGAACTTGCACATGTATACATGAGATGCTTCCAAATATAATTTGTTAGACACTGCTAATGCCATTTTGATGTTATGCAGTATACTTGTGCCTGGGTCCGAGGGCTTTTCCTTATCTCTACAAGTGACAGTTACTCCTAATGGCAATTTCGCCTCTGGATGCTGCCATATATACCCCTCATGCGGAGGCACCTGTTTATATAGTGTTAGAAATGGGTTCTTTGGTCGGCAGTCAGGTTACCCCCTGTCCAAACAAGGACCCTCACTCTAGTCTGGGTAAGTCACACACAATCCAAATTATCCTGTGCCCACACTCTGGTAGCTTGGCACTGAGCAGTCAGGCTTAACGTAGAAGGCAATGTGTAAAGTATTTGTGCAATAAATCATGCAATAACACAGTATAGCACCACAAAAATACACCACACAGTTTTTAGAAAAATATATAATATGTATCTGATAAGATGCATGTCAAACGTTGGAAATGCAATTATTATATGTTGAGATATCACTGTAGAAGTGCCTTTAGCCCCTTAAAGCAATAAATGTCTCTTTCAAGCACAAAGTACCTAGTTTGCGTTCAGAATCTCGGCAAAGAACCGCAGATGAGGAGATGCGTGGAAAACCAGGAGTTGTGCATCGATTTCTCTGGCCGCACACGGCAATGCGTCATTTCGTTTTCACGCAGGGACGGCTGTGCGTCAATTTGTGTAACTCGGTCGTGGATCCTCTTCGGGTTGCAGGGTTTTCGGATGCCCTGGGGACGATGTATGGATATCTGGCACTGACAGGACGAAGTCACAGGGGCTGCGTCAATCCGGTGGGCGTTGCGTCGAAATTTCTACCGCATGGCAGGCGCTGCGTCAATTCCTTTCTGGAAGTCGGGCTGCGTCGTTCCGGCTCAGCTGTGCGTCTATCCAGTGGGCAGTGCGTAAAAGTTCCAGTCGCTACGCTGGCGCTGCATTGATCTTCTCGTTGCGAAGTCGGGCTGCGTTGTTCCAGTTCGACGTGCGGTGAATTTTTCACCGTGATGCAGGTTCTGTGTCATTTCTGGCAGGCTGTGTGTCGA
The DNA here is from genome assembly GCF_031143425.1 of Pleurodeles waltl. Lineage (NCBI taxonomy): Eukaryota > Metazoa > Chordata > Amphibia > Caudata > Salamandridae > Pleurodeles > Pleurodeles waltl. The sequence continues at coordinate 90,793,722 of NC_090437.1, forward strand.
TTTTTGCCACACAAGGAGTCCTTCTTGTAGAGATTATGGCCCTCATTACAACCCTGGCAGTCGATGATAAAGCTGCGGTAACACTGCCAGCAGGCCGGCTGTAAAAAGAAAATGGAATTATGACCACTGCGGAAACGGCCCACACAGACAGCCACTTTAACCCACCAACTGCCACAAGCACTGTGGCAGTAACCACCAACAGCTAGGCGGAAGACAATGCTCCGGTCACTGTATTACAACAGGCCTATCCGCCACCTTTTCCTGGGCGGTACCAACGATAACAAAAGCACGGCAGAAACAGTACAAAGAAGGCAAAGGACTCACCTCTGGAGACTCAAGGGAGAACCACAACACCATGGAGGCCGAGTTGCACATCTTCCCAATGCTTGTATATCCCCTAATGCACTACGAATAGCAACGCCGGCGAAGACAACCACAGTGAGTACTGCCGCCTAGCACACAGGGGAGGGGAGAGGAAAAAGAGAGTGACACACACACGCACCACAAAACACCCTCACACCACCCCCAACACCATACACACAAACAGATGCACTAACATTACATATACACACTGTACGCCTCAGGAATAATGCAAGAACAAAAGGAATTGATTAAAGTGAGTGTAATAAGATAAAATACTGGAAAATTGTGCTTCAAAATCAAAACAGTATATACATATATACAAATGGAGGGACACTGCCCAGTCATCAATGTCTGTGAGCCACAGGGCCACATCACATAGGCCAAGGCCCAACTTGACTCCTGCAACAACACAGAGAGAACACAGCAGGGGCATCAGGTCGAAAATACACAGGCACCTCAGGGGGACGGGGAACAGGGGGGCACCTCAGCCGGTAGATGGTACAAAACCACTGGTCCTGGAGGGGGCTACATGCCCTGTGTGATGCCCTGGAGAGTGCAAAGCCACAGTCTCTCAAATGGGTGGTTTGCCTACAGTCTCTCTAGTGGGTGGTTTGCCCACTGCTTGGTCCTGTCGGTGATTTGCCCACTGTTGTTCCTGGGGAGTGCAAAGACACAGTCTCTCTAGTGGGTGGTTTGCCCACTGGGAGTGCAAAGCCACAGTCTCTTTAGTGGGTGGATTGCCCACTGCTTGGTCCTGGGGAGTGCAAAGCCACAGTCTCTCAAATGGGTGGTTTGCCCACTGCTTGGTCCTGGGGAGTGCAAAGCCACAGTCTCTCTAGTGGGTGGTTTGCCCACTGCTTGGTTCTGGGGAGTGCAAAGCCACAGTCTCTCAAGTGGGTGGTTTGCCAACTGCTTGGTCCTGTGGAGCGCAAAGCCACTGTCTCTCTAGTGGGTGGTTTGCCCACTGGTTCTGGAGGGGGCCTTGTGCCCAGTGTGCTTCATCCTGGCAAGGAGGGGGTGAGTGGATGGCTTCTCCACTGGTTCTGGAGGGGGCCTTGTGCCCTGTGATGCAGCACTTGGGGAGTGCAAGGTCACAGTCTCTCACCTGCGTGTCACACCTACGGGATTTGTAGGGTCCAGGACGCACTACAGCCCATGGAGGTAGGACTACATACTGCCTGCCGGCGTTGACGCCTGCTCAGTAGTGGCAGAGCCAGTACTGGTGTTGGGGATGTCAGTGGTGGGGGGAGGCTCCAGCCCACTGGGGCTGCTGCTGCTGGAAGTGGTGCTGGTGGTGGTCCTGGTGGCGGTGCTGGTGGCAGTGCTGGTGTCGGGGATGACAGTGGTGGGGGAGGCTCCAGCCCTTTCCCTGCAGCCTCGGATGGCTGCCCACTGGGGCTGCTGCTGGCAATGGTGCTGGTGGCAGTGCAGGCAGTGGTGGGGGAAGGCTCCAGCCCTTCCCCTGCAGCCTCGGATGGCTGAACCGCCATGGTTTGTGGTGGAGGCTCAGAATCAGTCCCAGCACCAGGCCTCCTGTCCTTCCTGCCTGCAGGCCCCTTGTTCTTCCCCTTGACAGCTGGTGGTGGCTCCTTGCCCTTCCCCTTGGCAGCAGGTGGTGCCTTCTTGCCCTTCCCCTTGGCAGCTGGTGGTGCCTTCTTGCACTTCCCCTTGGCAGCTGGTGCTGCATCTTTGCCCTTCCCATTGGCAGCCAGTGGTGCCTCCTTGCCCTTCCCCTTGGCAGCTGGTGCAGGCACACGGTAAGTGCTGATGGCTGGTTCCCTGGAGCCACTCACACCTGCAGTAGCTGCCGACACTAATGTGGCCATGGACTGGGTGGCTGAGGTGCTTGGCTGTGTTCTGACCACCCTGGCCCGACGTGAAGGACAGGGGCTAGGGAAGAGGTCAACGGCGGAGAGGAAAAGCTTCTTAGGCACACTGGGGTGGGAAGAGGGTGAAGGTTTGGGAGTGGAGGAAGAGGGAGTGGTTGTAGGAGGTGTCTGTCTGCTGTGTTTGGGTGCAGGTTCATGGGCTAGATGCTGTTGTGATGTTGATGGCTGTTGGGTGTCTGAGTGCTCGCGTTTGTGTACTTTGGGAGGAGGGGGCACAGGCACAGTGGGAGAGGACACATGGGACGTGTGCATGGATGTAGGGGTGGTGACTGACAGTGAGGGGTGTGTAGTGATAGGCATGATGGCGATGGGGATAGTGGATGAGGATGTAGTGCATGAAGGTGTGAGTGTAGACACTACTAGGAGGGTAGTGGGCGAGGAGGAAGAAGAGGGGGACACAGTGGAGGCAGTGGATGTTGGTATGTCTGCATCTGGATGGTGTTTGTGTGAGTACCTGTGGGATGATGTGTGGTGCTTGTGTTTGCCTGAGCCACTCCTGTGTGTTGTCTTGGGTGCATGCTGGTCTGAATGTGTGCTTGGGATAGGTTGGGGTTGGGGGAATGGGAGTAGGTACCGGAAGTTGGAGGGGGGAGGCTAGAGAAAGGGACAATGGCTGCCATCAGGGAGGAGGCCAGAGCCTGGATTGATCTCTGTTGGGCCGTCATGCCAGAGTGAATGCCCTCCAGGAATGCACTTGTTTGTTGCAAATGGGCTGCAAGCCCCTGGATGGCATTCACTATGGTTGACTGCACAACAGAGATGGATTGCAGGAGGTCAATAGCCTCCTCACTCAGGGCAGCAGGGCTAACTGGGACAGGGTCGGAGGTGCCTGGGGTGAAAGAGATGCCCACTCTCCTGGGTGAGCAGGCACAGGAAACTCGCTGAGGGGCTGCTGGGAGGGCCGTGCTGGTACCAGGGTGGTGGCTGTACCTGTAGGTGGGTTGGGCACAGAGGTGTCCGCCACCAGCAGGGAGCTTCCATCGGAGGAGGTATCATTATCAAAACTGTCCCCTCCTGTCTCCATGTGGTGCTCCCCTCGCCCTCCGTCCCACTGGTGCCCTCACCGTTGGTGTATTCAGCCTCATGGGCCCCATTGGCGTACACAAGACACACACACAGGGAACAGCCCTGCGCACTAGGCAATGGACTACCAGTCACAATGCTAGTCACCAGCCCCTGGACAGGAATACTTAACGCCAATAGCAGCATACCTGACACTCACAGACACCTACCCCATAGTGGATGCCTACTAGCTTGGTTGGGGGTGATTCACATCATACCTTGCCCAACATGGGACCTACCCTGCAATGTCCGGCCTGGCCTAGGGGCACCCACAGGCCCACATCCCCCACTCGGAGACCACCCCACACATGCAAGTAGTATATTGGGAAACTGTAATCACCCCCTTGTGGCTTCTGTGATGCCCTCAAGCGCCCATCTAGCTCCGGATAGGCCACCGCCAGAATGTGGGCCATCGGGGGGTCTGGGCTTGACAGGCACCCCTTCCTCATTGGGAGGCCATCCCCAGCTAGGCCTTCTTCCTTGCCCAGCGTCTCAGGTAATCCCATTGTTTCCGACAGTGGGTGCTCCGCCTGCCCAGGGTCCGCACGTCCTTCGCGATGGCACGCCATATACCCTTTTTCTGATGGGCGCTGACCTGCAGAAAAAGAAACATAGAAAAAGGTATCAGGCATACCGTCCGGCCCGTTACACTCATTGCCCACCATAGCCCTCACATCCCCTTACGCACAGACATTGCCCACCATACATGCAGCACGCTTCCCAGAACCCTTCCACCAACCCCCCCACATGAGGCCTTCACACACAGCACTCCATGCATCCGTGACCCTTGCATCGTGCTCACAGGGTACTCACCTGTTGGTCTGGAGGCCCATACAGCATTCGGTACTGGGATAGGACCCCATCCATCAGTCTCTCCAACTCCACAGCGGTGAAGGCAGGGGCCCTTTTCCCAGTGAAAAATATTTTGATAGTGCACCACTAATTAAAAAATGTCATAAAAGTCCAGACATCATATAACGTCAGTTTGTTCACTTTGTTATCTTCTTTTTATTCAACTTTTCTTTGAAACAAATTCATAAAAACATCAGCCAACGCGTTGCGTCCTCAACATAGGACTTCTTCAGGGCTGCAATGCAATAAGAACAATATCCTCAATACAATAACGTGTATATTAAATAAATACACAGTGCTCTTTTTTCTAAAAATGTAAAAAGAAAAATGTTGGAAATGGCCCTTCTGCAGGGTCAACCCCAGACTTTTTGCCTTCCTCCTTCTCTTTTTCTGACCTCATTTTTGCTGGTTTTTAGACTCTGCGCACTTTACCACTGCTAACCTGTGCTAAAGTGCCTATGCTCTCTCCCTTTAAACATGGTAACATTGGATCATACACAATTGGACTATTTAATCTACCCATAAGTCCCTATTAATGTGCACTGTATGTGCCTAGGGCATGTAGATTAAATGCTACTAGTGGGCCTGCAGCACTGGTTGTGCCACCCACTTGAGTAGCCCCTTAACCTGGTCTCAGGCCTGCCATTGCAAGGCCTGAGTGTGCAGTTTCACTGTCACCTCGACTTAGCATTTAAAAGTACTTGCCAAGCCTAAAACTCCCCTTTCTCTACATATAAGTCACCTCTAATGTGTGCCCTAGGTAACCCCTAGAGCAGGGTGCTGTGTGGGTGAAAGGCAGGATGTGTACCTGAGTAGTTTACATGTCCTGGTAGTGTAAAACTCCTAAATTCGTTTTTACACTACTGTGAGGCCTGCTCCCTTCATAGGCTAACATTGGGACTGCCCTCATACATTATTGAAGTGGTAGATGCTGATCTGAAAGGAGTAGGAAGGTCATATTTAGTATGGCCAGAATGGTAATGCAAAATCCTGCTGACTGGTAAAGTTGGATTTAATATTACTATTCTAGAAATGCCACTTTTAGAAAGTGAGCATTTCTATGCACTTAAATCTTTCTGTGCCTTACAATCCATGTCTGGCTGGGTTTAGTTGACAGCTCCTTGTGCATTCACTCAGACACACCCCAAACACAGGGTACTCAGCCTCACTTGCATACATCTGCATTTCGAATGGGTCTTCCTGGGCTGGGAGGGTGGGGGGCCTGCTCTCACACAAAGGACTGCCACACCCCCTACTGGGACCCTGGCAGACAGGATTGAACTGAAAGGGAACCTGGTGCACTTCTTAGCCACTCTTTGAAGTCTCCCCCACTGCAAAGGCACATTTGGGTATAAAACAGGACCTCTGCCCTACCACCTCAGACACTTGCTGGTGAAGAAACCAGAACCTGCATCCTGCCAAGAAAAACTGCCTAGCTGCCTAAAGGACTCACCTGACTGCTTTCTACAAAGGACTGCTGCCTTGCTGTTGCCCTGCTGCCTTGCTGAACTCTTGCCCTGCAGCAGAAGTGCTCTCCAAGGGCTTGGATAGAGCTTGCCTCCTGCTCCCTAAAGTCTCAGGACCAAAAAGACTTCTCTTTTTCAACTGGACGGCTTGTGCGCCGAAAAATTTGACGCACAGCTTGATCCGCTGTGAAAAATTCACTGCACGCCGATCCGGAAAGACGCTGCTCGACACGACGCCTGCGGTGCGATCGGAACTTCGACGCACGGCCTCGCCTGGACAACGCCGCCCAACTTCCAGAGAGGAAATCGACGCGTCGTCTGCCGTGAGGGAAAAGATTCCACGCACAGCCCACCGGAACAACACGCAGCCGGATAACAAGCCTAGGATTCCACGCACAGACCCCAGGACATCTGGTAATCCCGCGAACCGCAGAAGGAGACTGTCCACGCACCGGAAAATGACGCACGACTTCCCCGTGTGAAAACTAACGACGCACGTCTGTGTGTGAAGGGGCGAAACCGACGCACACACCATTTTTCCACGTATCTCCTCCTCTGCGGCCTTTTGCAGAGATTTTCCACTTTAAACAAGGTACTATGGGCCAGATGTACCATCACGGCCCGTTGCAATTCGGTAATAGCGATTTTTAGGAAATCGCTATTACCGACTCGCAAAGGGCCATGTATCACATTTGCGAATCGGTAATAGCGATTTCTTAAAAATCGCAAATGCTATTACCGAATCGCAAATTGCGATATCGGCTCCATTCGCAGCTATGGGCCTGTTGGCCCATAGCTGCGAATATTTAGCATGTCCAAAATTGCAATTTCAGAAACAGAAATCACAATTTTGGAAATGCAAAAGGCCAGGGTGCTGGGGGCCTAAGGCCCCCTCTCCTGTACCCCAATTTTTTTTTATTCAACATGTAAAGTACACACATGCCAAAAGGATGGAGACATCCCCGTGTACAGACCCCTGGTGGACTTGGCAACAATGGAGGACAGGTACATCATCCTCATATATAGACTGGACAGGGCCACAGTCAAAGAGCTGTGTGCCCAATTGGAGCCTGACCTGATTTCTGCTATCCGTCAGCCCACCGGGATCCCCCCTCTTGTGCAAGTCTATCTGTGCTCCATTTCTTGGCAAGTGGCTCCTTCCAAGTGACAGTGGGCTTGGTAGCTGGAATGTCTCTGCCAATGTTCTCAATAGTGCTGACCAGAGTGTTGTCTGCCCTGATTAAACACATGCACAGCTACATTGTTTTCCCCAGGGTGGAGGATTTGGCCACAGTGAAAGCTGACTTCTATGCAATGAGACAGATCCCCAACATTATTGGGGCTATTGATGTTACACATATTGCATTTATCCCCCCAGTGAAATGAACAGGTGTTCAGAAATCGATGAATGTGCAGATAGTGTGCCTGGCGGACCAGTACATCTCCCATGTCAATGCAAAGTATCCTGGCTCTGTGCATGATGCCTATTTCCTGAGGAATAGCAGCATCCCATATGTGATGGCTCAACTCCAGAGGCACCGGGTGTGGCTAATAGGTGAGCTGTGATTCCCACCCACTGTATGTTGGTGTATGGGCATGGGGTGAGCCCTAAGGGTTAGTGTGTATCTAACAGTTGTCCCTTGACATTTGCAGGTGACTCTGGTTACCCCAACCTCTCATGGCTACTGACTCCTGTGAGGAATCCCAGGACAAGGGCAGAGGAACGTTACAATGAGGCACATGGGCGAACAAGGAGAATTATAGGGAGGACATTTGGCCTCCTGAAGGCCAGGTTTCGTTGCCTCCATCTAACAGGTGGATCACTGTACTACTCACCCAAGAAGGTGTGCCAGATAATTGTGGCATGCTGCATATTGCATTACCTTGCCTTGAGACGCCAGGTGCCTTTTCTTCAGGAGGATGAGGCAGGGGATGGGCATGTGGCAGTAGTGGACCCTGTGGACAGTGAAGATGAGGAGGCAGAGGATGAGGATGAGGACAACAGAACAGCTATTATACAACAGTACTTCCAATGACACACAGGTAAGACACTGTAAATTCACTCTGCATTGACAGTTTTGTATTTGACATTGTACATTTCAGGCAGATTCTCCCAATTCTATGGCCACTTACTGTACCCTTTGGCATTGCTATTTTCAGATATCTGTGCCCCACTCTGGCACCTGGTGTGTTGACTGCAGACGACTACAGGTCATTCCTATGTATACATTACTGTACAGTTGTATTGCAGTGTTTAAACCTTGTTAAACAAATACAAAGTTAAATCATTTGACATACTCCATATTTTTATTTTTTCAAAGGGTGTTTATTTAATAGCTAATAAGTAGAGTGGTATGTGCAATGGGCTGGGATGATGGTGGAGGAATGTCCAGGATAGAGTCCAATCTATTTGTATCACAGGGGCATTGTCCAAGGGGGCATAGGAAGGGGAGCAATGGCAGTTCAAGGTGGACAGGGTGACTGAGTGGGACACAAGGGTGACAATCAGGAGAGTCTTATTTCCTGGCAGGGATCTTGGCAATGTTCTCTGGCTTCTGCCTGGATCGCAGGGACCGTTTGCGGGGTGGTTCTTCTGCAGGGGGAGGGGTTCCGGTGGCCTCCTGTTCCTGTGGTGGGGCCTCCTGTCCACTAGCGGAGGTGGAGGGCTGTTCATCAGTGTGGCTAGTGTCAGGGGCCTGGTGGTGGGCCACTGACTCCTTCATGGTGTTGCCCATGTCTGCCAGCACCCCTGCAATGGTGACAAGGGTGATGTGGATGTCCTTCAGGTCCTCCCTGATCCCCAGGTACTGGCCCTCCTGCAGCCACTGGGTCTCCTGCAACTTGTACAGTATCTGGCCCATCGTCTCCTGGGAATTTTAGTATGCTTCCAGGATGTTGGTGAATGCCTCCTGGAGAGTCAGTTCCCTGGGCCTGTCCTCCCCCTGTCGCACAGCAGTACTCTCAGCTTCCCTGTTGTCCTGTACCTCTGTCCCCTGAACGGTGTGCCCACTGCCACTGACCCCAGGTCCCTGATCGTCCTGTGTTTGTGGGGTGGCCTGGGGTCCCTGTAATGGTGGACACACTGCTGATTGACGTGTCCTGGGGACAGCAGTAGGGCCCGCTGGGTGGGTGCTGTGGTGCTGTTTCCTGAGGGGGAGGCTCTGTGGTGGTATGGGACTGTGCCTGAGTAACCAACCGTCTGGAGATCCCTGATGGGCCAGGTTGGTCATCCAGATCCAGGCATCCAGAGCTTCTGCCATCACTGTGGGCCTCTTCTGGGGGGTGGGGGCTGGATGTTGCTGGCACCTCCTTTCTGGTGATGTTGTGTGGGGGACCTGTGGGGATGTAAATGCAGTGTTATTGTTTCTGCGGGTGAAATCTTGTGCATGGGTGTGTTGCCCTGTACGGTTCTGATTGCCCTGTCAGCTTTGCCTTGTGTGAGTAGTGATTTTGTGGGCTAGGTGATTGTCTCTAATGTGCATGCTTTAGTGATGGGTGTCCATGCAGGGCTGTGAGTAATGTCCATGCATTGGTGGTGCATGCTGGGCTTGGTATTGGAATGGGTGGGTTGTGATGGTGGGGTGTATATGAGGTGGTGGGGTGATGGGGGTGAGGGTAGGGGTGGGGGTATGTGATGGCATGCAGGTAGAGGGGGTGATAGTAATATAGATTTGGCTTACCAGAGTCCAGTCCTCCTGCTACTCCTGTCAGGCCCTCAGGATGCAGTATTGCCAAGACTTGCTCCTCCCATGTTGTTAGTTGTGGGGGAGAAGGTGGGGTCCACTGCCAGTCCTCTGTACAGCTATCTGGTGTCTTGCAACCACGGAAAGCACTTTCCCCCGTAGGTCGATCCACCTCTTTCTGATGTCATCCCTTGTTCTGGGGTGCTGTCCCACGGAGTTGACCCTGTTCACGATTCTCCACCATGGCTCCATCTTCTCAGCAATGGATGTCTGCTGCACCTGTGATCCAAATAGCTGTGGCTTTACGCGGATGATTTCTTCCATCATGACCATAAGCTCCTCCTCTGAGAACCTGGGGTGTCTTTGTGGTGCCATGGGTGTAGTGTGAGTGGTGTGTGTGAGGGTGTGTGGGGTGATATGTTGGGGTGAATGCTGTAAGGTGTGTGGATGGTGTATGGGTGATGGTGTTCTGTGGCTCTGGTTCTGTGGGTGCTCTTGGTGTGTCTCTCTCTCAGTTGTCAATTTTTTTTTAGTCGTAAAGGGTTGTGGGTAATGTGTGTGTGTGTTTTATAGTGGTGTAGGTGTGGGTGTGGTGTGTGTATGTGTGTAGTTTGAATTGTCCAATTTGGTGTTGTTTTGTATGTGTGTGTGTATTTTGAGCGCGGCGATATGTACCGCCAGTGATTTACTGCAGTTGAATGTCCGCCACAGTGATTCGTGGGTCATAATGTGATAGGAGCAGTTCTGTTGGCGTAACGGTGTGGGTTTTGCTACTGCCAGTTTATCACTGACCTTTGGGCTGGCGGACAAGTGTGTGTGTCTGTATAGTGACGGATTGCTATGTGTGGGTCATAATATAGTTAGCGGTAAACCGCCAGGGCGGCGGTATGTTGGCGGCAGTCAGCATGGCGGTAAGCGGGACTTACAACCAATGTCATAATGAGGGCCTAAGTTTTTTGGTCCTGAGATTTCAGGGAATAGGTGGCAAGCTCTATCCAAGCCCTTGGAGAGTATTTCTCAGCACAGCCAAAGAGCAGCAAGGCAGCAGGGCAACAGCAAGGCAGCAGTCCTTCAGAGAAAGCAGTCAGGTGAGTCCTTTGGGCAGCCAGGCAGTTCTTCCAGACAGGTTGAAGATTCTGGTTCAGGTTCTCTTCTCCAGGAAGTGTCTTGTCAGGTAGAGTGTCTACATCAGAAGTGTCGAAGTTGGCAGGGTCAGAGACCCTGCTTCAATATCCAAATGTGCTTTTGAAGTGGAGGAGACTTCAAAGAGTGGCTTAGAAGTGCACAAGTTCCCCTTTCAGTTCCATCCTGTCTGCCATGGTCCCAGTAGGGGGTGTGGCTGTCCTTTGTGTGAAGGCAGGCTACTGTCCTTTGACATGTAAGGGTCAAGCACTCCACTCTCCCAGCCCAGGACAACCCAGTCAAAATGCAGATGTATGCAAGTAAGGCTGAGTATCCTGTGTTTGGGGGGTGTCTGAGTGAATGCACAAGAGAGCAGTCAAATAAACCTAGCCAGACGTGGATTGGAAGGCCCATATTTATACATTTTAGCGCTGCATTTGCGCCGCTTTTTGACGCAAAAGCGGCACAAACCTACAAAATAAAATTGTAGTTTGTAAGTTTGCGTCGCTTTTGCGTCAGAAAACGACGCAAATGCGGCACTAAAAAAGAATAAATATGGGCGTAAGTGTAGAGAAATGCTCACTTTCAAAAAGTAGCATTTCTAAAATAGTGATATAAAATCCAACTTAACCACTCAGCAGGATTTTGTATCACCGTTCTGGCTGTACTAAATATGACCTCCTTACTCCTTTCCGATCAGCAGCTACCACTCAAACAGTATATGAGGGTAGTCCCAATGTTAGCCTTGAAGGGAGTAGGCCTCACAGCAGTGTAAAAACGAATTTAGGAGTTTTACACTACCAGGACATGTAAACAACATAGGTACATGTCCTACCTTTTGCCTACACAGCACCCCGCCCTAGGGGTTACCTAGGGCATACCTTAGGGGTGTCTTATATGTAGGAAAAGGGGAGTTTTAGGCTTGGCAAGTACTTTTAAATACCAAGTCGAAGTGGCAGTGAAACTGCACACACAGGCACTGCAGAGCCAGGCCTGAGACATGGTTAGGGGGCTAATTATGTGGTTGGCACAACCAGTGCTGCAGCCCACTAGTAGCATTTAATTTACAGGCCCTGGGCACATGTAGTGCACTTGACTAGGGGCTTACAAGTAAATTAAATAAGCCAATTGGGTATGAGTCAATGTCACCATGTTTTAAGGAGAGAGCATATGCACTTTAGCACTGACTAGCAGTGGTAAAGTGTGCAGAGTCTTAAAGCCAGCAAAAATGGGGTCAGAAAAAGAGAGGGAGGAAGGCAAAACGTTTGGGGGTGACCCTGCAGAAAGGCCATTTCCAACATATAGTATAGATTTGTTTTTATTGTTCTTAATGTTTGGTCTAGCAGGTTCCCGGTGCTGGACCTTTTGTTCTAAGATGGGGGTTGAATGTCACACAATGTCAGCTAACATACTATATGAGAGAGTTAGTGGGCTGCCAATACACCAGCCTGAGGCTTTAATTATCAACAGGCTATACAACAAACTGATAAGGAATGTCTACGATTGAGAGTAAATATAAAATAATCACTTGGAATGTGAGAGGTCTTGGATCAGTACATAAAAGACACAGAGGATTAGCTTAACTTTATAGAAGGCAGGCACAATTGGCGTTTCTGCAGGAAATCCACTTGTCAGCACACAAAGCTCTGAAGATGTGTAGAAAATGGAAAGGGAATCTTTTTCACACCTCTTATTCAGCCTTTGCCAAAGGAGCAGCCATTTGGTTAAAGGCCAGGATTCCCTTAGTGGTACATGACACCAGGATAGATGGACAGGGGCAATATGTGATACTAAAGGGTACTTTAGATGGGGATACACTAGTGGTGGGTTGCATATATGCCCCCAACACCGAACAAGATGTCTTCTTTTCATAACTCTCCACTGTGCTGGCAATATGGGTAGTGTTCCCCTGGATATTGGGGGTGAGGGGTATTTTAACAATTTATTAGACACTTCAGTAGACAGGTAACATCCTCCTCTACACAGTAACGTTTTGACATGCCAATCTAAGGCCCTGGGCAGTGGATGGCAGGATGGGAACTATCAGATGTTTGGCACAGTAGAAATGATACACTGCGTGGATACACCTTTTACTCCCACCCTCACACACTGCATTCTTGACTGGATAGGTTTGTCCATCATACTACTCTCCTACTGAATGTAGCACAAGCTCTTCATTTAGGCAAAACACTCTCAGACCACAACCCAGTTGAAATAACTTTCCTTTGGGGACGCATACCAAGTCCAATACCTACCTGGCGGTTACAGCCATCTCTTTGGAGGATGCAGTAATTAGGGACACATTAGACAAGACCGTCGATAACTAATTTACCAAAAATGTTGGCACGCCCACCATGTTCCTCGTGGAATGGGAGGCCTTCAAAGTGACTCTAAGAGGGGCTGCCATCAATGCTGTAGCGGGGGCAAGACAAGATATTGTTAGGGATATTTCACGATTGAGTCTGAAATCGGATCCCTGGAACTAAGAGCATATACTAATGATAATGATACACACTTGTTACAAGAGGCGCATATCAAATATACTGAGCTGTTAGAACGACTTTGACTTATAGACCATAAAACATACACACATAAGACGCATGGCTTGCATGATTAGTATGGATACAAACCTAACGCCAATTTTAACCATACAGACCCCATGGAAGGAGGTGCGCACTACATAGCAGGCTATTAATGGGACGTTCTGTGATTTTTATGCATGGTTATATACAGCGCCCCCTCCTCTGATCCCAGTGACATTGATACCTTTATTCAACAAACTTGTCTCCCCAGAGTGACAATAAGCAAGAGGAAATCTCTGGGGACCTCTATCTCACCAGAAGAAATATGGAATGCCAGTAACCCCTTCGCTGCCAGTCAGCTGGGCATTTTGGAAAACTAGAGACCTAGGGGAATCCAAGACAAGGTGACATGTAGGGCTCTCACTAGGTTCTGTTACCCAGAATCCTTTGCAGACCTCAAAATGTGGCTAAAAAACACTTTTTCCTCACATTTTGGTGACAGAACATTCTGGAATCTGAGAGCAGCCACAAATTTCCTTCCACCCAGCGTTCCCCCAAGTCTCCCTATAAAAATGGTACCTCACTTGTGTGGGTAGGCCTCGTGCCCGCTACAGGAAATGCCCCAAAACACAAAGTGGACATGTCACATTTTCTCAAAGAAAACAGAGGTGTTTTTTGCAAAGTGCCTACCTGTAGATTTTGGCCTCTAGCTCAGCCGGCACCTAGGGAAACGTACCAATCCTGGGCATTTTGGAAAACTAGAGACCTACGGGAATCCAAGACAGTGTGACTTGTAGGGCTCTCACTAGGTTCTGTTACCCAGAATCCTTTGCAAACCTAAAAATGTGGCAATAAAAAACACTTTTTCCTCACATTTTGGTGACAGAACGTTCTGGAATCTGAGAGGAGCCACAAATTTCCTTCCACCCAGCGTTCCCCCGAGTCTCCTGATAAAAATGGTACCTCACTTGTGTGGGTAGGCCTAGTGGCCGCTACATAAAATGCCCCAAAACACAAAGTGGACACATCACATTTTCTCAAAGAAAACAGAGGTGTTTTTTGCAACGTGCCTACCTGTGGATTTTGGCCTCTAGCTCAGCCGGCACCTAGGGAAACCTACCAATCCTGGGCATTTTTGAAAACTAGAGACCTATGGGAATCCAAGACAGGGTGACTTGTGGGGCTCTCACCAGGTTCTGTTACCCAGAATCCTTTACAAACCTCAAAATTTGGCAAAAAAAACACTTTTTCCTCAAATTTTGGTGACAGAATGTTCTGGAATCTGAGAGGAGCCACTAATTTCCTTCCACCCAGCCCCCCCCCAAGTCTCCTGATAAAAATGGTACCTCACTTGTGTGGGTACGCCTAGTGCCCGTGACAGGAAATGCCCCAAAACACAAAGTGGACACGTCACATTTTCTCAAAGAAAACAGAGGTGTTTTTTGCAAAGTGCCAACCTGTGGATTTTGGCTTCTAGCTCAGCCGACACCTAGGGAAACCTACCAAATCTGTGCGAAACACTAAAATTGTGAAAAGAAACGCACTTAGGTTATGTGAAAAAGACCCCTCACCCACCAAACAAGTTGGTGGCATGCTTCATCATCGGGGTCCCACCTGAGACACCTAGTGTGTCACAAGTGTGCTGCGACGCCTGATTACAGCGGAGCAAGTTTTGTCATTTGTACCACACATACTGGTTGGATTTGGCACAAGGGTGAGTGATGGTTCAGTAGATCAAATTTTATGAACAAGAGATTTCACAAAAGTGAAATGCACTGTTAATAACTGAAAGGCCAAAAAACAGAACCAATGACTCACAGCTCGTGAGCTGTAAAGCTGCGTCAAGGCATCAACCGTTTTACAGTCCATTCACACACCTTTCACACATGACATGCACAAGACCATTCACTTCGCCAGTCACGGGACCAGCACATTACAACACTCGCATCGACAGACAGTGCCACTCAAAGGCCCATCACTTACATACGCCCACATACCTGATACAGCAGTCACACTAGCTGATGGGAGTGTGTGGACTGACGTGTGGCTGGTACCGCTAGCCAAGCACCACCCCACGCACACCGCCAGCCAAGTGCCACCCCACGCAAACTACCCCCCAAGCACACCGCCAGCCAAGTGCCACCCCACACACACCGCCAGCCAAGCGCCACCCCAAGCACACCGCCAGCCAAGCGCCACCCCATGCACACTGCCAGCCAAGCGCCACCCCAAGCACACCGCCAGCCAAGTGCCACCCCACACACACCGCCAGCCAAGTACCACCCCACGCACACCACCATCACTTTTTTTTCCACTTATAAACAAAGAAACCACCAACTAATTATAAAATAAGTACAAAACTACAAACACAAAAGCTCTAACTAAATACAACAGTAATGCCAACCGTGAAACTGAACATACGAAAATATAAAACAGGCAGTTTACGCTCACGGTATTTCCTCAAAATGTTTCTTTGAGTGGTAATTTCTGAAACAGCCGGGCACACACAGCCCAGGCTTTGAAGGGCAATCAGGGCAGTACATCCAGCTCTCCCTCCGGATACCTCTTCGGGCACATACTCTACATTTGTTAGTGGGTAAGTCTTTCTTGGGAGTGGGAGGAATGTGATCTGGAAAGTGGCGATCTTTCAATCTAGCCACTTCCTCCACCACTGCTACTTTAGGAACTCTTGCCTGTTCCACCACAATAAGGCTCTCTATCACCGACTCCTGAAATTTAACAAATGTCATCCTTGACTCAGGTGAACAATCCTTGAACACAATAAAGGCATTAAATGTTGCCAGATGAAATAAATGTAGGGCCAACTTTTTATACCACACGTAAGACTTACACAAAGCAGTGTAAGGTTCCAACCTCTGATCTACTCTATCAACACCACACATGTGCCTATTGCAGTCCAAAATGCATGCAGGTTTGCGCGCTTTGGCAACCTGGCCCCAAACAGTCATGCGGGAAGTACTCTCATCATGGATGGTAGATAGCATGTGCCCCCAGCACACAAAAAAACAAATGGAACTAAAAAAAAAAATCTCTGACATCTTGGTGCCTTCTGCCCCCCTGCCTCCAAGGTGGGCAGAAATGGCCATCAGTAACGTGCCCCCTTTGGGGGAGCGACCCTTGCCAAAGGTGCCGCCCCAATACACACACACACATACACAGGATCCCTGGTGCCTAAGTGGATTCTGCCCCCCTTGGAGCAGATGGGCGTAAAAGAAATTGGCTGACCTGCCCCGAAGGGGGCCAGAAATGGGGGGGCCAGAAATTGCCTAAGGGGTCGCTGCCCAAAAACATAAGGAAAATAAAATCCCTGATGGTCTAGTGGTTTTCAACCCCCCCCCCCGGGGGCAGATCGGCCGAAAAAACGTCCGATCTGCCCCTAGGGGGGGCCGAAATAGGATTATTTTATGGCCCCCTGTGGAAGCGACCTTTGCCCAAGGGGTCGCTCCCCAAAAACATAAGGAAAATGAAATCCCTGGTGGTCTAGTGGTTTTTGACCCCCCCCCCCCCCCCGGGGGCAGATCAACCGAAAAAACGGCCGATCTGCCCCTAGGGGGGGCCGAAATAGGATTATTTTATGGCCCCCTGTGGAAGCGACCCTTGCCCAAGGGGTCGCTCCCCAAAAACATAAGGAAAATGAAATCCCTGGTGGTCTAGTGGTTTTCGACCCCCCCCCCCCCCGGGGGCAGATCAACCGAAAAAACGGCCGATCTGCCCCTAGGGGGGGCCGAAATAGGATTATTTTATGGCCCCCTGTGGAAGCGACCCTTGCCCAAGGGGTCGCTCCCCAAAAACATAAGGAAAATGAAATCCCTGGTGGTCTAATGGTTTTCGACCCCCCCCCCGGGGGCAGATCAACCGAAAAAACGGCCGATCTACCCCTAGGGGGGACCGAAATAGGATTATTTTATGGCCCCCTGTGGAAGCGACCCTTGCCCAAGGGGTCGCTCCCCAAAAACATAAGGAAAATGAAATCCCTTGTGGTCTAGTGGTTTTCGATCCCCCCCTGGGGGCAGATCAGCCAAAAAAACGGCTGATCTGCCCCCGGGGGGGCGAAATAGGATAATAAATAGCCCCCAACGCGAGCGACCCTTGCCCGGGAAAACCTTTTCCTTTCCCCTGTATCTGTTTTCCCCCCAAAACCCCCATAAAGGAAAGGACTCACCTTGTTGTGTCCTCGGCAACAATTGATGACGAGGGGGTTGTCGGGGGTGGAAGGGGAAGGGAATCCCCTTCCATCCCTGACCGGGGGTGTGGGTGGGGGGCCCACGGGGTGAACGCTAGCGCTCCCCCCATGGGCCGGGTGCAGGACGAGGTGATCTCGTCCCAGGCAAATGGAAACCGTGTGCTGGGACAAGATCACCTCGTCCAAGGCACCCAGGGGGTTAAAGAATCGCCTAGGAATAAATCGCCGGGATCAGATGGATTCTCATCTGAATTCTATGCTACGTATACCTACAAATTAATCCCACATCTCGAACGATTATACAACACCACTATGGAGGAGGGTCACCTACCCCACACCAGGGAGGCAGTAGTGACTTCACTGTTGAAACCTAACAAGTCTCCTGTAGAACTTACTTTCTATAGGCCACTATCTCTTCTGAAAACTGATACAAAACCTTAAGTAAAATATTGGCAGGTAGGCTACTCCAACTCCTACTGCAGCTCATACATGAGGATCAATGCAGATTTGTGCCTGTCCGAAGTACCTCCCTGAATATCCGTAGACTGTTCCAAGTGATGTAGTTGTCGAGAGATTCACACCCCCTAGTAGGGTGCATAGCACTGGATGTTAGCCAAGTATTTGATACTTTGGGGTGGGGATACATGTTATCAACGTTAACAGATTAAGATGTTCTGCAATATTTAATTAACTGGGTCTCTCTTTTATATGCAGACCTCATAGCAAAAGCGAAGACTGGATCCCATGTATCTGATACATATCGAATAGGACGTAGGACGAGGCAGGGATGCCCGCTGTCCCCACTCCTTTTCTTCCTGGCATTAGAACTCTTAGAACTCTTAGCACAGCATATCCGGTGGGGATCTGCCAACTGGGGTATACCGCTAGCTCACGCATTACACTCCTTGTCCTTGTATGTCAATGACATGATCTTATATCTCTGAGATCTTAGTATTGGACTGCAAGATATTTCCAACGTATTGTCCACCTTTGGTGCCCTTTCGGCGCTACTTATTAACATAGATAAGTCATGCACATTTCGGTTCACAGATGTCCCCATAACTACACTGTTATATCTTAATGGTAGATTATTGCCCATAGTCCCACATACCTTCCATTACGTGGGCATAAATACCTATTGTGATATGAAAGACACCCTTAATGGCAATCTTGCCAGAACAATAAACTTGCCCAAACCTCAAATTGACTTCTGGATCACTTTGCCTTTGTCAACGACCGGCCGATTGGCCCTGTCTAAAATTATCATACAACAGCGACTCCTATATTACTTTGTGAACCTACCTATACTAGTACCCGCCAGCCTGTTCTGACTTTTGAACTAGTCTGAGGCAAGGGTAGACGCAGGATCGGACTCGCACACTACAGCTCCCCACGACTAAGGGTGGACTGTGAGCTCCCGACTTTTAAGCTTATTGTATTGCTGGCCAATTACAGTGGCTAGCATACCGGCGGTCTGGATGCAATTTGGTCAAACTTGCCTATACACGGTGCAGATTGGTCGTGGACAGTTGCATAGATAATTATGTCCAAGGGTGGACCTACCAAAACCAAGCCCTCTATTATTGCAAATAGCACTCACATACTGGAGGTAATCGTTGAGGTACACCACCACTCCCACATTGTATGCACCAAACGTGCCTCTTCGAGGGCTTCCTATTGCTTCAGGCCTGCTTACATCCCCTCAGATAGCGTTGAGAGAGCGGAAGGGGTTCACAACGATAAGGTTGCTGTTCCATGACAATACACTGATGTCCATGCTGATTTTACTCATTATTCTTACTACAAGTAGTTACACTGCGATATGTGCGGCAGCACTGGTCCCCTGGCTGTGCCGAACCCCATACATACAAACTCCTACAGGCAATGCACACTATAGGTAACAGGAGACATTTAGGCCCTCAATACGAGTTTGGCGTTCTTTTCGGAAGACCACTGTGGTGATGGCCGGCAAAATACCGGCAGTGATGGTGGTATCACGACCGCCGTATTACGAGTCACTCACTGAAGACCGCCCAGCAAAAGCCACAAATCCGACACTGCCAGACCGACCGAGTGCAGGAGAGAGGCAGTCCCACCACCAGCCATGCAGGAATTGTTTGAGTAAGGAGTAAAGGGTGTGTCTATGTAAACAACCATGGTCATGTGGCAAGTTCTGTGCTACTGTGCATTGTATGACCCTTCATCAAGTCAAAGAGTGCCAATGTTTTCACATTGGTAGGTTTTCACTGGAAAGCTTTTGTTTTCCCTATGATTTCACACAGATGTGCATGTCCATGTAAAGGCATGCAATGCCATGGCATACCAGCAGAATTTGAGGTTGTTACTCTGTGTGAATGATGGGTAGGTATTGACCCATTGCACCCTTTCTTTCTCTCCAACCCTCCCTCTCTCCCCTCCTCTGTCTTTGTGTGCATCAGCATTATCAGGTAAAGGAGAAAGGGTACCAGCGAGTGGGGAAGCTGCAGCCTACGGGACCCAGGAGGCTGAGACCAGCAGACCCGGGGGGACGAGTGGGATGGAGGGTGAGGGGAGTGCCACGGGGAGGTCAGATCAACATTCTCTTTGGATTCCTCCTTCAATGGACACTCCCTGGCAGTGGTGGACACATCTGGTCCCAGCCCAGCACCATCCTTGTCCACCAACCCCCTTAGCAGCACTGCCCTCCCTGTAGCTCCCCACCCAGTTGCCTGTGCCTGCTCACCCAAGAGGGTGGCGTCTCCTTCGCCGCAGGCACATCTGCCCAATGCCCCATTCAGCCCTGCTCCCCTCAATGAGGAAGCTATTGACCTCCAGAGGTCTATCCCTGTGGTACAGTCAACCATTGTGAATCCCATCCAGGGACTGGCATCCAAGAAGCAACAGATGAATGCCTACCTGGAAGGCATTCACGATGCCCTGACTGGCCTCATTCATGATGCCCTGACTGGCCTGCAGAGATCCTTTCAGATTTTGGCCTCCTTGTTGACGGCAGCCAGTGTCCCTTCATCTTCCGCCCCCTCCAGCTACCTGTGCCCAATCCCACCCAGATCACACAGTGAGACCACCATTTATCCACCTCAACCGAAAAGGTTTGCAAAGACAAACACAGGCACCACAAGTCACACAACTACCATGCTCACAGACAACAGACACACGCATACACAACAACATCCACTCTCTACACAGACTCCCACACCACCTCCTCCCTCACGGACACTACACCACTCTGCTATCATCACATCAGCACTGTCAGATCCAGCCATCATCCCCTCATGCCCACCATCACCACAACAGGAGACCCCATACATTAACCACATACACCACATGTGCACTCACTATGACTACCAACACCCCCACATGCAGAACATCCACCTTACCTGCAGACACCACCCCAACAGACACTCACACATCCATCCTGGCATCTCTCTGCATCTCCTCCCCCCTCCTCCCAGTACATCTAAATGCCCGCACTCACTCACACAGCACACACATGGCATTCACCCACACAGCAGCACCCAAGGCACGTACACACCTCTCAAGCATTCCCTCTCCTTCCACTCCCAAACATTTTTCCCATTACCTCCCTTGTGACCCTAAAAAAAGATTCCTCTATGAGTTTGCCCTATTCCCTCCCACTGACTGAGTCCGTTTCTCCTAAGCACCCTGCTACCCTCCCCAAACCCAGTCCTTCCACCTCCCAGCCCTCCCATGGCCCCCTGGCACTGCCCATGCCCCTCCCACACCAAAGACTTTGACCCCCACAAAAACGAGGGTCACCCCTCCCAAAACTAAGTGCCGCCCCCCAAATTCAAAATCTAAGGGCAAACCCCCCGAAACCAAAACCAAAGGACCCCCCCTTCCGAACCCAAGCCCCCACTTGCCCCCCATCACCCCTCAGGTGCCTGCCTGCCCTACTGATGCCCCTGCCATGTGGAGGCCACTTTGCAGTCCGGAGTCAAGTTGGGCCCAAATACATCGCCCAGTGTGCCTGGGGCACTGTGAACAATTGAGCTGGCCAGTAGACCCATTTTGTATATAGTTTTTTAACATCATTTGATATATATTTATTATATCTGCACCACTGAACCGATGGTGTTGAGGGTTACAAACTTGTCCTGCCTACCTGGAAGGCATTCACGATGCCCTGACTGGCCTCATTCATGATGCCCTGACTGGCCTGCAGAGATCCTTTCAGATTTTGGCCTCCTTGTTGACGGCAGCCAGTGTCCCTTCATCTTCCGCCCCCTCCAGCTACCTGTTCCCAATCCCACCCAGATCACACAGTGAGACCACCATTTATCCACCTCAACCGAAAAGGTTTGCAAAGACAAACACAGGCACCACAAGTCACACAACTACCATGCTCACAGACAACAGACACACGCATACACAACAACATCCACTCTCTACACAGACTCCCCCACCACCTCCTCCCTCACGGACACTACACCACTCTGCTATCATCACATCAGCACTGTCAGATCCAGCCATCATCCCCTCATGCCCACCATCACCACAACAGGAGACCCCATACATTAACCACATACACCACATGTGCACTCACTATGACTACCAACACCCCCACATGCAGAACATCCACCTTACCTGCAGACACCACCCCAACAGACACTCACACATCCATCCTGGCATCTCTCTGCATCTCCTCCCCCCTCCTCCCAGTACATCTAAATGCCCGCACTCACTCACACAGCACACACATGGCATTCACCCACACAGCAGCACCCAAGGCACGTACACACCTCTCAAGCATTCCCTCTCCTTCCACTCCCAAACATTTTTCCCATTACCTCCCTTGTGACCCTAAAAAAAGATTCCTCTATGAGTTTGCCCTATTCCCTCCCACTGACTGAGTCCGTTTCTCCTAAGCACCCTGCTACCCTCCCCAAACCCAGTCCTTCCACCTCCCAGCCCTCCCATGGCCCCCTGGCACTGCCCATGCCCCTCCCACACCAAAGACTTTGACCCCCACAAAAACGAGGGTCACCCCTCCCAAAACTAAGTGCCGCCCCCCAAATTCAAAATCTAAGGGCAAACCCCCCCAAACCAAAACCAAAGGACCCCCCCTTCCGAACCCAAGCCCCCACTTGCCCCCCATCACCCCTCAGGTGCCTGCCTGCCCTACTGATGCCCCTGCCATGTGGAGGCCACTTTGCAGTCCGGAGTCAAGTTGGGCCCAAATACATCGCCCAGTGTGCCTGGGGCACTGTGAACAATTGAGCTGGCCAGTAGACCCATTTTGTATATAGTTTTTTAACATCATTTGATATATATTTATTATATCTGCACCACTGAACCGATGGTGTTGAGGGTTACAAACTTGTCCTGCCTACCTGGAAGGCATTCACGATGCCCTGACTGGCCTCATTCATGATGCCCTGACTGGCCTGCAGAGATCCTTTCAGATTTTGGCCTCCTTGTTGACGGCAGCCAGTGTCCCTTCATCTTCCGCCCCCTCCAGCTACCTGTTCCCAATCCCACCCAGATCACACAGTGAGACCACCATTTATCCACCTCAACCGAAAAGGTTTGCAAAGACAAACACAGGCACCACAAGTCACACAACTACCATGCTCACAGACAACAGACACACGCATACACAACAACATCCACTCTCTACACAGACTCCCCCACCACCTCCTCCCTCACGGACACTACACCACTCTGCTATCATCACATCAGCACTGTCAGATCCAGCCATCATCCCCTCATGCCCACCATCACCACAACAGGAGACCCCATACATTAACCACATACACCACATGTGCACTCACTATGACTACCAACACCCTCACATGCAGAACATCCACCTTACCTGCAGACACCACCCCAACAGACACTCACATCCATCCTGGCATCTCTCTGCATCTCCTCCCCCCTCCTCCCAGTACACCTAAATGCCCGCACTCACTCACACAGCACACACATGGCATTCACCCACACAGCAGCACCCAAGGCACGTACACACCTCTCAAGCATTCCCTCTCCTTCCACTCCCAAACATTTTTCCCATGACCTCCCTTGTGACCCTAAAAAAAGATTCCTCTATGAGTTTGCCCTATTCCCTCCCACTGACTGAGTCCGTTTCTCCTAAGCACCCTGCTACCCTCCCCAAACCCAGTCCTTCCACCTCCCAGCCCTCCCATGGCCCCCTGGCACTGCCCATGCCCCTCCCACACCAAAGACTTTGACCCCCACAAAAACGAGGGTCACCCCTCCCAAAACTAAGTGCCGCCCCCCAAATTCAAAATCTAAGGGCAAACCCCCCCAAACCAAAACCAAAGGACCCCCTTCCGAACCCAAGCCCCCACTTGCCCCCCATCACCCCTCAGGTGCATGCCTGCCCTACTGATGCCCCTGCCATGTGGAGGCCACTTTGCAGTCCGGAGTCAAGTTGGGCCCAAATACATCGCCCAGTGTGCCTGGGGCACTGTGAATAATTGAGCTAGCCAGTAGACCCATTTTGTATATAGTTTTTTAACATCATTTGATATATATTTATTATATCTGCACCACTGAACCGATGGTGTTGAGGGTTACAAACTTGTCCTGCCTTTCCTTCCACATGTATGTGTTGTATATGTATGATTTGGTGTGTGTCTTCTGTGTATGTTATGTGTTTGTGTAGCAGCATGAGTTGTGTGGGTGAGCTGTGCTATGGACTTGTTGTGATGTATTGTGTTGGTGTTGTGTGGCATTGTGTGGTAGTGGTGTATGTGTTATGATACATCTGTGATATAATTTGTGTGTTGGGTGGACGTGACATGTGATCTGACATGTTGTTTGGTAGTGTTATTTTTTGTATTGGTTGTGTGCTGTTGTTACGTGTTTTTGTCAATATGTGTTTTCCTGTGGAGGTGTGCAATGTGCCTCTTTGCCAATGTGTTTGTGTGGTTACGATGGTGTTGTCATTGTATGACTCGGTGGTGTTGTGTGTGGATGTGTTTGACAGTGGCGGTGGTGTGTGTGTGTGCGGTGTGGTGTGTATTGCACATGTATGTTGGCCGTGGTGTGTGTTGTTTGTGTGTTGGTGTGTGTCTGTAGATGTGTTTGTGTGTTGGTACGGGTGTATGTTTGCTTGTGTGTGGCAGTGGCTAGGCATGCCGGGGTTGTGTGTGGGTGTGTACTGATCGCCTTCCCTCCAGTGTGTGCTAGGTGGGTGTACTTACAGTGGTTGTCTTCGTCGCTGGTTCTGGAGTTGTTGGCCAGCAGGAGCAGTGGGAAGACTTCAAGTTCGGGTTCCATGGCGACTGCAGATGTGTCTGTGTTCCTGAAGGTGAGAGTCTCCTTTAATGTTGTTAATTTCTGCCAGGCTTTTCGTGGAGGTGAGGCCGCCCTGGAAATCCTGGTGATGTGCAACCTTGTAATATGGTCGGCGGTAACATGGTCTCCGCCGGCCTGAAGATGCCTGCCACCGGCCGCGGCGGTCCTTCTGAACTGGCGGTACTGGCAGTGCATTGGCTGTGTTCTTTTGGGAACACCGCCATGCTCATAATATGGCGGTCTTCTCCGCCAGGCCGCCAGCGGTGCGACCCCTATCACCACCGTGGCGTTCCTAGGACCGGGAAATTCATAATGACCACCTTAGGTAGATGGCTTCATCGAGGGTTTCGAGCGAGTCTGGACTTTTCACTAGCACACCGGGGAGACTGATCTTTTATTGGAAATCCCAGACAAAGATTGGATACGGATACTTGAATATCCTAAACATGTTTCACAAAATGCCAGATTTAAACTTATATAGTTTTCAATTCTTCACCGAGCATATCGTACTCAGAAAAAAACTAGCTAAAATATTTCCGACCATATCTTCCAATTTCCCATCATTGTGCAGATACAAAAGCCGATTTACTACATATGTTAAGGACATGCCCTCGTTTGTCCGAGTAGTGGAAAGGGGTAAGGACTATTCTGACAGACGTTTCAGGATTGGACCAGCAGGATACTCTGGCTCAATGCCTTCTTGGGATGTGCGCATGATCGCTCAGTCCCAAAGTCTCACTGAAGTTTACGGACCTAGCATTATTATTAGCAAAGCGTCTTATTAAGAGTCAGTGGAAAGCTCAGACAGCACCTAGATTGGCCAGAGCGGGCGAGGAAGTACTGAAATGGGGACTGGCGGAGAGCGACATTCTTCGATGTGAAGAATAGCAAGGCCTCGGTAAGAAGCCTATTTCTTTGGAATGGGATGCACTGCTTGAAAGGCTCAAAACATATCAGATAGGCCCTGTTTATTAATTCCATAACTCAAAATACATAGTTTACAGGCTACTAGATACCTAGTGTGCTCTTCTGATCACAGCTATGCCATTATGAGTTATGCATCTGACTGATGAGATTGTATCAATTGCCTCTCATCGTTGTATGTAGCCTATGCTCCTGCTCCCCTTTCATTCGAAAGATAGTATACACTGCTCCGTAGATGGGTGACATGACTAAGTGGGCAGAGGGAGGGTGGGAATGGGTTAACGGTTTTTGTTACTTTTTAACAACAGTTTGTAAACTGTGATAATCTCAATAATGTTGATGTCATTTATATAGCCATGCTATGGTGAAGATGTCATGAAAACTGAAGATGATAACGCTACATTTGAATAAAAAGCAATAAAGTGCGTTTGAAAAAAAAACAGACAATTCAAGGTAATTTCGAGGGCCTAGGATTTAACTTCATTGAAGAATTCGGCAACCCTTCTCCCACTGAAAAACTCTTACCTGGCGGGGAGGCCTCAACCATATCTATCAGATGTGAAATTCTGTACATGCGAAGTAATTACCAATGATAGAATTTAATCCAGCATTGGCCCACCATAATGTGGGAGGGCCTTGCAGGCTATACAGGTACAGACACAAAACATGGCTGCACCTCCTCTGTTGCTCTCCTAAGTTAGACTCACCAAAGAGAAAACTGCTGAAACCAATCTTTAGGGCACTAGTTATTTGCACCTGCCTGGAAACTTCTGCCCTCTGTTTCTCTCACTCTGGACCATGTGCTCTATGGAGTTGCAGGAAATTCGTAGAAGAACCCAGGGCCTTGCTGCGCCCTCAAATCACCAGCTCTCACAAGCCCAAGACAAATGCTGATAACAGACTATTGTTGCCTAAAAGATCTGAACTGCGCCATCAGGACAACTAAGGTGCATTCAGCCCGAAATGGGGCAAAACGACCAGGGGCACTGACACTTCATTATTATAATTATCAACAGGTGCGGCTGCTAGAGGGTGCAGGATTAGTAACATATCCTCTCTTTATCCCATCGTGTCAACTTTGCCTTATAATAATTTCTGCACTTTATAAAGATTCTTGATTTTGGATTCTAAGTTACCTAACTAATAAACTTTCACTTGTATACTTCACTGTGCCATCCTTTCCCCATCACATTTTGCTGCACTTTTGAAAGCATTTAGATTTTGCACTTCATGTCCTTTTTACTTCGCTAACCAACGATTTTCCTTGAATCTTCTATCGTGTTAACTTTGCCTCATAATATCGCTGTACTTTTAAGCACTTTGTTTAGCAATCTCATGGATTGTATTGTATTGTATTGCAATCGTATTTATATAGCGCTTACTACCCCTGGCGATGTAGCTCTAACTTCTCACCAATGAAGTTCCCCCAGGCACAAGTGTAGCACTGTAGGACTGTACTTTGATACCCGTAGCACTAAGTGATTTGTGCAGGGATCGCGGAGCGGAATGTGCAGCAGGTTTCTAGCCAACGCATTTATTTACAGTTCACTTGCTATTTTAACATAATTGTTTTATCTTATTTTATTGGGATATATTTTGGTATGGTTTTACGAACACAATTACATTTACATGACATTTTTTAAATAGCGTTAGGAATTTTAAAGTTTTACAAATGAAAGAAAGTGGTGTTCCGTCTTTGCCATAACCGGGCACGTAAGATTAGAGAGAAGAATCTCCCATTACAGGAACATAGATGACTACTACCAGAATCTTAGGGAAGCACTTACTTCTGAAACTAGCTTTTAGCAGCAATAGGATATAACACAAGAGGGCATAGTGCTGATCAATCTTATTAACTGACATCATGAAATCCTTAAGCAAGCGGCCCATCGTGTAAAGGTTGAATTAAAGGTACACAAGCACAACAAAATGGTGTAAGGACTGATTTGCGGAAGAAGAATGGTTCGACTGTGAATGCAGAAACCTAGAGAGGCAGATAAACATGGGAGAGAGGACTCCAGATGAAAGAAAGTATACGAAAATGTTAAATCAGAATAAAAGGTATGCCACGAGAAATGATGGAAAATATGTTGGAAGTGATATAAACGAAAAATGTAAAAAAAACATTTTTTGCAGGTTGTGCAACAAAGGAAAAGGAAGGGGGTAGGGGACATTAGGTATCTGGTTAGTGAAGATGCATGGGTAATCTACCTAGAAGAAATATATTGTACATGGTATGGTGAGGCACAGAGTGATTAAAGTTTTATAGTAGATATAGACATTATTACAAAGTTTTCCCCTAAGACTATCTAGGAAACACTAATGTCATTAATATTAACAAGAGCGGCCAGACCTGATAACCTGCCAGCAATCATAATCAAAACATATGTGGATTAGTGGGCACAATTATATTACTTAGTGTACCATCGAATTTTACAGACAGGCCAGATTCCCGATAATTGGAAGGGATCTATAATAAGACCTACTCATAGAAATGATCCTACTATGCCTAAAAAATATAGAATTTATTAGGTGTAGGTGTAAAATAATTTTCAAAAATAATCATGGGTTTATTGAAAAAGTGGATGGGTGCAAATAATATAATTTCTATAGAACAGGGAGGGTTCAAAGACAGTCACTCAACCACTGCTTTAATTTTTAGTCGCTAGTGCACAAGTCGGTGGAACAACGAAGTAATCTGTTCTGTTGTTTTGTAGACTTTGGCCCAGAATTTGATTTGGTGCACTGCAAAACAGTTGTGGTAAACCTGGATAAAATTTGATCTTCCAGTGGGCCTCCTTGTAATTCTGCAACAATTACATAATCAGAACTGGGCACGAGTAGTAATAGATACAGAAGGAACAATGACTTGTAAAATAACAATAAAAACTGGACTGCAACAGGGAGAGCTGGCCCCTTATTGTTCTTTTATGTTTTTAGCAGGCTTACCAACAGTTCTACCAGCATTAAAATGCTTAAGCCCAAAAATGAACGGCTCACGTGCCATGCATTATGGCAGAAATAGGCCTTCAAAAACAATTGAGGTATTTCATTTTTACTGCAGTAAGAAAATAGTTATAGTAAATATAGATAAAAACAAAAGTGCTGACATTAGGGAAAAGAAAAGTAAATTAATAAATGGCACTTAGGAATGACAAAAATAGACTTGTAAAATAACAATAAAAATGGACTGCAACAGGGGTGTGTGCTGGACCTTTGTTGTTTTTATATGTTTTAGGAGGCTTCACTACAGTTCTAGCAGCATCAAAAGGCTTAAGCCTAAAAACGAATGGCTCATGTTTCATGCATTCCTATGTTCAGGTGATCTTGTTATTCTGGATATGACAGAAATAGGCCTTAAAAAAAACTAGAGGCATTTAATGATTACTGCGGTAAGAAAAAAGTTACAGTAAATATGGATAAAAACAAAAGTGCTGGTGTTAGGGCAAGGACAAGTAAATTAATAAATGGCACTTAAAATAGAGGTTGTTAATAATTATAAGTACTTGGGGATGGGGTTGGGGGAGAAGTTGCAGTAGAGCAACCACATAGTACTCCTAAAGGCCAAAACACTAACTTTAGTAAGCAGGCTCAAAAAAATGAACAATGAACATGGTGGCCTATCTTGAAGGATAGTCCTCTTAGCTTACCTCGCAATGATCTGTCCACAGCTCGAATAGTAAGTGGAACTGTTATGTCTAAATGGTAAAGTTGAATGGGATTATAAAGAAGGAAAATGCCTAAAGAGTTTGCTATCTCTGCCGTCTTCACTAATGATCCAGGCTATAAAAAAGGAAACGTGTAACTGCCTAGAGCTACAAGGCATAAACGGAGGTGGTGAGATTCTGGCTCCAAATAGAAAGGAAAGAGAAAGTCTAAAACTTGCTACCCTGTATAAAAATGAGATTGTATATGGTGAGTGGAACTGGGCAAAATAATTAGAAATATATTAGGCGATATATCTAGGAGGATATTTATAAATATAGGAGAGCCAAATCTGCAAACAAATACTTCTAAGGCAGAACTCCACATGCTAACAAAAACAGTGCTAAAGAAAATTGCATCACTTCTCTACCTGGTAAAATATCGATGAAGTGTTTCAGACACTCATGGCAAAACAAGGAAGGGTTTCCAAATATTGATGCTTTACCTAATCTGGTCTTTAGATTAGCGGCATTAAAGTATAGAGTTGGTTTAAGTCTGTATTATGCGATTCACTCGGTAAAGTATGTAATGGCAGACGCCAAGGGAAACTGCACGTGTGGTTTAAATGTAAAAGGTGATTATTTACATGTTTTATTGGACTGCCTCAAGCTATTGAATATGTATGAAGCATTGTTAAGACTAGTCTTTGAAAAATACGGAATATTAGAGCAGAGATATGCAGATGAATTTTTAATGGATATAAAGTACCTGGATGTGACCTGTGAAACAAGAAGATTTTTTTCGGCGGTAAAGAAAACGTTTTAGGCAGTAATCATGTAGTTTTAATACTATTTATAAGGCGATCTGCTTAGTACATGTATTTAATTTGATGTGTAGGATTTTAAAATGAATACATTTTAACATATGTATTTATTGGATTTTTGTTTGAAAGACTATGGTCTAAATAAACACATTTTTTGACTACCTGACCCTGTTTCTGGCCCGCAACTGGCCCTACCTGGACCTGCAATGGGACCTGCCTGAGCCCTACTAGCCTCTGCTGAAGTGAGTTCTTGATGCCCAAGAGTCACCTCCCCAGGTTCTGGACCCTTGTCTGGCATCAGTTGAGCCCCTTCTATGAAATTCTAAAGTTTTGAACTACATTGCCAGACTTAAAAAAAGTAACTGTTAAAAATTGTGTCTCTAGTTGGCCGAGGTATGCCTCCTGTCCAAATAGGAACCATGGGCCAGATGTAGCAAACGTTTAGCGAGTCGCAAACGGCAAAATTTGCCGTTTGCGACTCGCTAAACGCGTATCCCAATGCAGAAATGCATTTTGCGAGTCGTTACCGACTCGCAAAATGCATTTCAGACTCGCAAATAGGAAGGGATGTTCCCTTCCTATTTGCGAGTCGCATTGGGATGCAATACCATTTGCGACCGCATATGCAGTCGCAAATGGCATCGCAGTTACCATCCACTTCAAGTGGATGGTAACCCACTCGCAAATTGGAAGGGGTCCCCATGGGACCCCTTCCAGTTTGTGACTGGACCCCAAAATATTTTTTCAGGGCAGGGAGTGGTCCAAGGGACCACTTCCTGCCCTGAAAAAAACCCGAAACTAAAGGTTTCGTTTTTTTTGAAGTGCAGCTCGTTTTCCTGTTAGGAAAACGGGCTACACTTAAAAAAAAAAAAAACTGCTTTATTGAAAAGCAGGTCGCAAACATGGAGGTCTGCTGACGACAGCAGGCCTCCATGTTAGCGAGTGCCTATACTCGCAATGGGGCCGCAATTTGCGACCCACCTCATGAATATTCATGAGGTGGGTCATTGCGACCCCATTGCGAGTCGCAGTTGGTGTCTGAGACACCGTACTGCATAGCAATTTGCGACTTGCAAATTGCGAGTCGCAGGGACTCGCAATTTGCAAGTCGCAAATTGCCGACTTGCTACATCTGGCCCCATATTCCTAGTCAGAGTAAGTTAGTTACACTCCCTAAACTAACCTGTGCTCACCCTCTGGCAGCTTGGCACAGAGCAGTTAGGCTTAACTTGAGGCAATGTGTAAAGCATTTGTGCAGCACTTAAATTACAGTAGCACAATGAGAGACACCACAAAAATACTCCGCACCAGTTTGAAAAATTAGAGAGTATTTATCTGAGTAAAACAAGACCAAAACAACAAAAATCCAATAAGCAGAGCTCAACATATGATTTTTGAAAGAATAAACTGCAATGTAGTGCTTGAAAGCAATAGCGCTAAAAGATTACTTGAGGCTGCGCTAGACAGGAGTAAATCCAAAGTTCAGGCCAACCATGATGTAAGGGGAGGCCAGCTGAAAAAGTACCTTGGATGGAGCAAGCGTTTGCATGGAAGACTTGATGCATCATTTCCAAACCGGGCAGCATTGTCATCAAGCCTCGCAGTCGGGTCCTGCATCGTCTTTGAACCCCTTTAGATGCAGGCAATGTGTTGTCATCAAGCCACGCAGCAATGTCTTCGTGTCGGTGATATATCGCCTAGCCTTGTATTCGGGGTCCATGTCGTCTTTGAATCTGCACTGCATCAGCATCAAAGGGCAGTGCTTTGGTTTCAAGCAACACAACGGCCTCGATGCATCAATGTTTAGACAGAAAGAGCTGCAGAGTCAACCATCAAGGCCCAGAACTGGATTGGCACCTCTTCACAGGGCAGGACTCACAGTGGTAGAGTCCAGCAGCTGAAGCAGGGTTGAAAAAAGTCTTTGATGGCCCTGAAACTTCCAAAACAGGAGGGAAGCCAGCAAGCCCTTGGAGTCACTTGGTTGTAGGGATGATGAGATGCAGGTCCAGTCCTTCTCACCCCAGGAAAGCAGGGCAGGCATAGCAAAGCAGGAGTCCAGCAAAGACCAGCAGAGTGGTAGTCCTTTCAGCAACACAGTAGTCCTTCTTCCTGGGAGACTATCCTCAGGTCCAGTAGTGTACTGATTTGGTAAGGTCAAAAGCCCAGTTTTTATTTCCAGTAGTGCTTTTGAAGTGGGAGTTGTAGGAAGCTGGACCAACGTGTGGTGGACACCTATGGTGCTACAGCTTATACTGGGTCCAGGCAGCCCTATTAGTGAGTATTACAGTGTATAGACAGCCAGGGCTCTCTGTGGTAGCTGTGGTGAGCAGCTAAAACTGATCTGCAAGGCATGTGAAGCACTTGCAATACCATTGTAGTCACGCAGTCACTTATCACACATGAAAGGAACCACACAGTGTTCCAAAAATAAAGGTACTTTCTTATAGGCACACCAAACAAGACTACCATTGGTATACTTCCCTCTGGATATATGAATACAACAAATATACACAGGTAATAATCAGGAACAGCATCAATTAGCTAGGGCCCTGTAGGGGGGGCAAATCATATACTAAAGAAATGGAATGCAAACAGGTGCCCCCCACCAGAGTGTATGGTATAGTAAGACAATCACTGGGAGACAGTGGAACCACAAAAGGTAAGTATCTAGAAGAGCCCCAGCGCCTGGCATAGATAGGTATGTTACCCGTTTTTCCAATAGACTAACATGGGGACGTCGCAGTTGGAAATTGCAGAAGCTGAACAGGACCAGTGGAACCCAATGGCGGATTCTGGGTGATGAGGACCTGTAAAAGAAAGGGACAGAGCCCAGTCCACGCATGAGTGTCCAGGCGGTGCAGGAGCCAATGCCTACCCTTCTGTAGCTGAAGCTCAGGGCTCAATGGTGATAAATGAAGTACAGTTGTGGGGTCCAGGAGCAGCAGAGGAGTCCCTGAAGTCACCTACAAGCTGTCCCTTGATGGGCGCCAGATTGCAGATGGGTCAGTGGTTAGGATGGCCACCAACAAGCACAAGCAAATTCAAGAGGAGCTAGTGGAAGTTCTGCAGAGCTGTGAAGGACCAGCAAGGTCCTGGGAACTCGACCCTTGGAGGGGGGTCTGGGATGACCCTCTGAAGACAGTAGAGACAGCAGAAGCAGTAGGAGCCCCCACCAGCAACCCACAGGCAGCATGAACAGTAAGTCTTATTGAGGCCCAGTCAGCACACATGAAGCGGAGTCTCACGTCACTGGAGCAGCAGAGAGGAGACTGTCCTTGCAGAGATAGAGTAGTGGGGGCCGGCGCTACTTGGAGCCTGAAGAACCCTCGGAGCTGGAGTCAATAAGTCTTGGTTGGTGCAACAGTTGCGGTGCACAGGGAAGAGGCAAGGGCTCACAGGCTTCCCGTTGGAAAGAAGGCACAGAGGACCCAGAGGGTCCTTCATAAACACCACCTGTGTTGGAGAATCTTTGCAGATCCAGAGGACACAAGATTCCACCAACCGGACGTTGTTGCCTTAGGTGCCTGTAGATGCAGGGGAGTGACTCAGTCACTCCAAGAGAGATTCCTTCTTGCTTCGTGATGCAGCTGAAGACTTGCCAACCTCAGAGGATGCACAGCCATGAAAATGTTGCAGATTGCTGACAGGAGCCACGGAAACAATGTTGCAAGCAGGTCTTCTCAGGCGTTGCAGACTGTGCGGTTCCTGTGTTGCCCAGCAGCAGTTTTGGACGCCAGGAGCAGAAGTGATTTTTGCAGAGGGGTCCTAGTGGAATCTCGCACGTCGAATTTGAGGCCACCCTCAAGAGAGGCCCTAAATTGCCCAAAAGGGGGTTTGCTCACTCTCTGGAGTGACCACCTATTAGGAGGGGTCTCTGACGTAAGGTACCTGGCCTACCCAGTCAGACGCTCCTACAGGCCTCTGCACATCTTGTTTCCAAGATGGCAGAACCAAGTGGCCACCTGGAGGAGCTCTGGGCACCACCTCCAAGGTGGTGCTGGACAGCGGAGTTGACAATCCCCTTTCCTTTGTGTGTTTTGCACCAGAGCACGGACCAGTGGTCCCTGGACTGCTGCAAGCCGGATTATGAAAGGAGGGCACCAAATGTGCCCTTCAAAGTAGTCGGGTGGTGTGGGGAGGCTACCTCTCCCCAGTCCAGTAACACCTATTTCCAAAGGAAAGGAGATTGCACCCCTCTCTTACAGTAAATCCTTTGTTCTTCTGTCCTTTGCTTGAGCTGGTCAAGCAGCAGGAGGGCAGAATTGTGTTTGAAGGGCTGCAGCAGTGCGGGCTGCCCGCAGACCCTGGAAGACTGGCAGGAACAGAACTGGGGATCCTCTAAGGAACCCCCAGAGTGCTTGGAATCATGCCACCAATACAGGAATCAGTATTGGGGTATGATTCCGACATGTTTTATAACAAACATGCCTCGATTCAGAGTTACCATTATGTAGCTGGACCACAGGTAGTGAACTATGGCCAGTACATAGTTAAACTGGCTTCCCGCACCTACGAAGTCCAGTGAATTGGAACAGGAGTTTGTAGGGGCACCCCTGCTTATGAAGGGGTGCCTGCAAAAAGGGACCGGCACCCTCTCCTTTGGGCTGAAAGGGCCTACCGTAGGGGTGACTTACAGTGACCTGGTGTAGTGACCTGTAGTGAAAGGGTGCATGCACCTTTTCACGCAGGCTGCAAATGGCAGGCCTACAGACACAGTTTACATGGGCTCCCACGGGTGGCATAATACACGCTGCAGCCTATGCCCTGGGTAACTAAGTACCATATACTAGCCACTTACAGGGGTACACCAGTATGCCAACTGTGGGGTGTAAGAAATACCAAAGCAACTTAATTTGGAAAAGAGAGCATAATCACTGGGGTCCTGGTGAGCAGGATCCCAGTAAAAACAGTCTAGGTGCACTGACATCAGGCAAAAAGTGGGGGTAGCCATGCCAGAAAGAGGGGACTTTCCTACACAGCACCTCCTTCCAAATGAAGAAACATTTTTTTTTTTGTTTTATATATTTTTATTAACATTTTGTTATTATACAGTTACATGCTTGTTCATATTGCATTTCCACATTTGGTACACATTTCGTTTTTATACTATTCTTTGCTTTTTGCTCATTGTTTGTTACTTTTATTGTTGTTAATCTTTTTGTTCCTTATTTAGTAAATTGTGTTCATTTACTTGCTAAAGTGTATTTCCTTTTTACATTTCACTGTTCTGTATAATTAACAATCAAACAATAAACTTAAACCCCTTCTTTCTTGTAACTTGGGAGGGAGGTGGGGTTGTTAAAGGTGGGAGGACAAGGATAGTGGGGGAGTGGGGGAGGGAAGAGAGAAGGAAGGGAAAACACGAAGTGGAGGGTATATAACTCCAAGTGACATTAATGTTGATCTGATTGGAGGTAGGGAAAGGAGGAAGGGGGAAAAAGACCCCAAGAGGTCAACTTTACGGCTTTGTGTGAATGGCTTTTATAGTTGTTAGTGTATAAGGTACGATAGCGTATCGATTTTTGGGCGGGAGAAAAGGTCAACCCAGGGCGCACCGGCGCGCAGTGAGGGCGGCAGGTCACTCGTACTTCTTGCTACTTCTGTTGGTAGAGTGGGGGTCAGAGGGCTAATTGTCTTTGCATCCTTACTCTCGGTGTGGTCTATTTGTGGTTTTGGGCCAGTTTTGGGTGTCTGTTTATGTATTTTCCCCATTTGGTTCTATCCTCAGTGTGGGTTGGATTTCACTTGTTTCTCCAACTGGGTTTGCCAGCCTCTTATTTATACTGTCCCAGTTCGTCATTAAATCTTCCCACCCCGTGGCAATAGGAACCTGGCGGATATTCCTTGCTTCTTCTGCTTTTAGGACCTGTAGTTCAGCTCTAGACCATGCTGAGATATCCCATTTCCAGTCAGTCAGTATAGGGTGACCTGTAGTCTTCCAGCCCTTCGAGATTAGTCTCTTGTAAAGGGCCAGGGTTAGGTCCAGGAAGCGTCCCCTCACTTTTCTGCAGAGCGCAGCTGGTCTGAGGCCCAGCAGGCATAGCTCAGGGGTAGGTCTCAACTCAAACTCAAACAGTTCAGTTAGGATGGGCAATATTTCCCTCAAGCCAGACTGGATCACTGGGCATGTCCAAACCATGTGGTCAAAATCCGCCCCTCCTCCTCCACATCTCGGGCAAGTCTTAGGGGCCCCTCCGTATATACGGAACAGTCTGTGGGGTGTGAGATACGTCCTGTGCAAATAGTTGTATTGGATGTATCTTAACCGCGTGTTACGTGATATCATCCGGGGGTAGGCCAGTACTCTATTCCACTCTGAGTCAGATAATTCCCGCCCAATCGTGTTCTCCCACCGCCCTCTCAGCAACTGTAAAGGGTCTAAGGCTGCCTCAACTTGGGCTCGATATATTTTGGCGATCAGATGTGATTCCTCCCCTAATGTCAACAGTAAGTGCAGGACCTCGTGAGTGGCAGGTTCCGCATTCACTGTGTCCCAGTGAGCTTTAAGAGTGTGTACTAGCTTCCCATAGAGTAGAAACTGCCCCCTGGGAACACCCTCTTCCGTTAGTTCAGCAAATCCCCTCATCACGCCCTCCTTGAAGAGCCCGCCCACTGCTTCTATTCCAGCTGCCAACCAAGGGCCAAGTCCCATGTTTCCCGGTCCCCTCCCCCCAGGTTCCAGGGCAAGCACCGACAGTGGTAGAGCTGGGGAATATGGAGAACCCACTCCCACCCTTTTCGTGCATCTTTTCCAGCATGCCATCCCAACTTTTATCATTATATTGTTCCGGGGGGGGGGGTTATCTTCCTGTTTGCCATACATGCCGCAATCCATGCCGTGTCCGTTACTCCTTGGGCAGTACATAAATACAGTTGGCCCCGGCCCGCCAGCCAACCGGATACCCACTGTAGTTGGGATGCCAGGTAGTATGCCTCAAAGTCATGGGCTCCCAATCCTCCCGTGTGGGGTGGCCTACAGATAGTCGTGAGTGTAGTTCGTCTACGTCCATCGTCCCATATTAGTTCCCTGAGCAATGCATTCAGGTCATGGAACCATGCCTGGGGGATCAATAGTGGCAAATTGGCGAAATAGTAGAGAAGTCAGGGAAGCATGATCATCTTGGATAGTGCCACTCTGGCCATCACTGGCAGTTTCAGAGAGCGCCAAAATCCTACTGAGGATCTCAGGGATCGGAGCGCTTTACCAAGATTGCCCTCTCTTAAGTCTCCCAGGTCATGGTAAATCTGAATCCCCAGGTACCTGAAGTTCCGTGGGGCCCATTTCAGGTCCGTTGGGCACACTGCGGGACAACTGTAACCAGGCGTCAGAGGGAACACATATGTTTTGTTACGGTTAAGTCTTAATCCTGATACCTCTCCGAACTCCTCCAGGGCCTCCAGGGCCCAGGGGAGACCACTCGCCCCATCTCTGAGATAGATCAAAATATCATCTGCATATAGCGAGATAATGTGATCAGTTGGTCCCCGCCGAATCCCTCTGCCCGCCCCGTCACCACGTACCCAGGCCGCTAGGGGTTCCATCGCCAGGGCGAACAACAATGGGGAAAAAGGGCACCCCTGTCTGGTTCCCCGGTGTACTGGATATGCACCGGAGATTGTCCTACCCGTCCTGACCCTTGCTAGTGGGGATGAGTATAATAGGTCCACCCATCTGACCCAGCCCTCCCCCAGGCCCATTTTTAACATTGCCGCCCTCAAGTAGTCCCATCTGATCGAGTCGAAGGCCTTTTCAAAGTCCACCGCTAGCATGGTCCCGGTTGGCGGCTTCGATTCGTTGGGCATATGTAAGATAGAGAAAATTCGTCTGAGATTCAGAGAGGTGCTGCGACCAGGTATGAAACCGTTCTGGTCAGGATGTATCAGAGTGGGCATGTGGGGCAATAGCCGGTTGGCCAAGATCTTACTGAGGATCCTAAAGTCGCTATTTAGCATTGATAGTGGGCGGTAGTCAGCTACTGATGCCTCCCTGCTATTTGTTTTGGGAAGTGGCACTACCAATGCCTCACGAAGTGTGCATGGGAGTTCTCCACTCTGTGCCAATTCCATATACATTTCCATCAATCTAGGGACTAGTAATGATTTATACTTTTTATAAAAGTCCATAGGAAGACCGTCTGTGCCAGGGGTCTTCCCAGGGGCCAGCTGCACAATTGCTTCGGTTATCTCATCTGTGGTCACTGGCCCTCCTAGGCTGACCCTGTCTTCTAGGTTCAGTACCGGCAGGGGAATCCGAGTCAGGAAATTGTCAAGAATCCCCGTCCCCAAGTCTGTGGGCTTCCTGTACAAGTGCGTGTAATAATCTCGGAATGCATCATTAATGGATTCTGGGCTGAGTCTGCGTGTTCCCCCTCTGTCCAATAGGCTTGTGATGGGGTCACTGTCTCCGTTCGGGCGCACCAGCCATGCCAAGAGTTTACCGGATCTCCCCTCCTCTGACTGCAAGGATGTCAGGTATCTCTGCATGCTGTGGCATCTAAGTCGCTCTTCAACTTGTGAGTTCTCTCTGAGTGCACAATCGTACTCTTCATCTACTTGCACTGCAGGGCCCTGCCTCAGCTCCCCCTCGTGAATGACCTTCTCCAGTGCGTTTAGTTCTCTCTCTAGTGTGCGTCTTAACCCCACTGACTGTCCAAGACAGTAACCCCTCGTCACCACTTTGAGTGTCTCCCATTCTATGGCTCTGGTGGAGGTGGATCCCTTCTTAGCTTCTATGTGTTCTGTTAGGTAACATCGCAATTCCTCTCTATATGCCTGGTCCTCTAGCGCTGCAGGGAACATCCTCCATGATGGTATGGGGGGTCTGTCCTGTGATACCCTCAGTGTCAGCAATAGAGGATTATGATCCGATATTGTGCGAGCAAGGTACTCAGAGTGGGTCACACTTCGCGCCAATCCCGCAGTGCAAACCATCCTATCAATTCTAATGTGTACCTGGT